>NC_136071.1:627936651-629214184 GCF_964261635.1 Lissotriton helveticus | reverse complement strand
GTGTTAGGGAGGTGCAAGGAGGAGAAATGTTTCCATTTCTCCTTGTTTTTTCCTTTTTCTATGTGTGCTGCATTGCACCGCACATAGAAAGAGGAAAGCTTTTGAATTGATGGATTTTATAAACAAAGGTGTATCTCCCTGCACAAAAATCAAACAGCCTCACAATGCATGCGCCCTTGCACCATGGTGCAAGGATGCCTGCATAGGCGCATGCAGCCCATTGTGCCCCCTTGCAGGGGAAAAGGGCAGGAATGCACTGTATCTCATAGATATGGCGCATTCCTGCCCTTTTGTTTTGAAGTAGAAGCGCGGGAAGATTCCTTGCGGCGCTGCCCTATGTCAAAACCTCATGAATGAAGCCCGAAGTGTTATTGCCATCTGGCTGTTTTGTTAATAAGTGCTCACGCATTCCCACAATTATGGGCCAGAGCCACTGGTACGGATGCTTAATGAAGGGAAAGCACAATCAACAGCTGTTAATGCCCAGCAACATGTGTGAAACAACAATAAGTCTTGTGGCAACACCCCATCACCTATTCTGCACACACACACACACACACGCACACACACGTATGGTGACTATCCCTGCCTTCCTACTTTTGCTCAGGGCTTTAAGTTGGACGAAAAAGGTAGAGGGGCCATCCCTAAAAAGGCCATTGCCAAAGCAGCCTAACCAGGAATATTTTCCAACAGGTGTGGCCTACGTAGTAAAGGGCGTGGCTAAGCACCTGCAAGCTAAAATTCTATGCTTCACAGTGAGCCATCTGACCAGTAGTCTCTGTGAATTTTCTGTTATTGTATCCAGGCATGTCATGGATCAACCAATGCATATACCTAAAACAAGATGCATATACCTAAAACATGCCAGTCCTATTGGCTTAGCCAATACTTGTGAACTGTACCTCGTAAATCAATAACAGCAATGTTTTTTTCTGAATAATTAGAATTGAAAATATTTAAATTCTGAAAAATATCAGACGGTGAGTTATGCATTACTAAGGCCTGTGGAAGGGGGACCTTTGGAATGCCTCAAACTCCTGTGTACCTGTCCCCACCACTTCCTTCTGCAGTCCCTCACTGTGTAGCCACTAATGCCAGGGGCAGACTGAAAACGCAAACCCCCCTGGCAATTACGTGAGGCCACCCCACACGGGGGGCTTGTGGGAAACACTGCTCCACTTTTGTTACAGGGGGCCAAAATTGCCGGCCCCCAGTAACAAAAATGCCCCCCATTGGTCCAAAACCAGCCCCCACTCTTCCGGCCTACAAGGAAAATGCCCAGTGCCCGCTACGGCAAGTCCGTCCCTGACTAATCCCCTTTTTCTCCTCACATATTTCTGAAATTCTCTATATGCATATACCACATCTTCCCCCAGTTAAAATTGGCACGTATGTGGCCATCACTTTTGCACTCTGCAGAGAAGCCAAAGGTTGGATGAACATGTCGTTTACACAACTTTATGACCATTGACTAGCACTGGTGAGATACTCACACTGCCTTCTGCCTCAGCTTCAGAGTTCTGACTTGTGCACCATCGTAAACACCCACCTACACGACCATGAACTCAGACACACCTTGAGGTGACTCAGTTCAAAGTATGCCCTACAAAGAAGACAAATGTTGCATTAGAGTGCATAAGAAATACGGCATCTTGAAAAAAAAAGCAAATACTTTAATGGAATGCAACATGAAATAAAGCATTTGAAATGGAACCAGGGACTGCATCGCTGACGCGGGATGACTTAATGTTTTTTACAGCCAATGTTGAGACATTGATCAATGTTTTTGCGGTAGTGTTAAGGACATGAATATAGAGACCTATTTCAAAGTCAGTTTGGAGCTGACTCACTTGAAGCCCTTCTGTCACTGAACTTAGAATGCAGACAAACAATGCTTAAGTTGTAAAAAATATGTGCCTGGCCCAAAATTGCTCATAGGAACCGACGGGTGGCACTACAGAATGCCAAGCCTGCCTATTCGTGATTCCACCTCATGCCTCTTTCTTCCACCCCACACTTACTGTCTCTTTATCCCACTCGTACAGGTTCTATTTCTTCCCTACTTTCTCCCGTGGTCACTGCTGTCATATCGTTCTGTTTTTTATGTCCTTGCCTTTCTGCCACTTTCTCTGGGTCAAAGAGCGAAGATAAAAAATAAGTCTGGTCACCCAGATAAGCGCCGGTGCTCACCATTTGCAAACACCTGATCAAATTAAGCACCACAGACAGACGTCAGTAGTCAGCACCCAGAAATCAAGCCTCTGATGGGCTGCACGAGTCTCAGCATTCCGTCCAGAGTGGAGGGAAAACAACTGCAACCCCTTATCTTTCCCGTTCCTTGTCCACTGCAAGGAGTACTCCTACCTCACCAAACATGTCATATTCGCATGTGGTTATCTGCCAGTAAAGGGGGCTGGGCTCTGATGTTAGCTTGATACATGTGGCAACTGGTGTGTGGAGTGGCCATGTGCAGAATACCTCCTCCTTACGGAAGTTGCCAGGACCACTTGTGGTGGCTTCACGTGTGGGCTGTACTCTGATGTGAACAACTTATATTATTTTATTTCTCTCTTTAATTTCTTTGACCTAAAAGCATCCTCTCTGCTAACTGTATAGACTTGGGGGAGCTGGAGAAAGTGGCAGAGATGCCAGCAGCTGCCCACAGCCTTCAAAAACCGACCTCCAGTGGCTCCAGCCCACCAGGGAAATGCCCGGTGGCACACACGGCCAGTCCGGCCTTGGATTTCACTGGCGCCGGGCCCATCCAGAGGTGGCTATTCCGGCGGGTGCGTGGAAGCGGCGCGCGCCTGCAGGAAGGCTGTAACTTTGTGCGCGGATTTGCAGGTAATGAGCAGCGCGCGGTCGGCGCTCACCATCAGAAGCTGAGAGGCGCGGGAGATTCTGAATATTTAATGCGGACAGCTCCGGGGTGCTGTTCTTCCCCTGATCAACGAGCAGCTCACACTGTTCACCCAAAATGCATTGTGGAGAATTTCCCGTGCCGTTTCAGTGCACTTAGAGATGCCTACGTCGGTTCGCCTTTCTGCTCACACTTGACAAGTAGAGCGCTGCGCACGTTGTTTTACACTCTTTGCAGGTGCTGCTGGTCCACCTGGCGCCGCTTTGCGCCCCCCTCCCCCCTCTGCACGCAGATATCCACGCCTCCTCGCAGTGCTCTAACTGTGCACTCTGGAGACCCTGAGGAAAACCACAAGCGCTCTGACAGCTCCTCCTGACCTTTCCAGGCGCCCCTCAAACCCCGCCAGCCTCCATCGTTTCACACATGACCCCTTCCCACTCTGTCTCCCGGGGTTACTGATCGACTGCACTAATCCAACCGCACTCCCACGCTGCCACGCGCCCTTTCAGTATCCGCGTCCGCGCCAAGACCCCGTACCGCGCCGTATCGGCATGGGAGGCTCTCTGCCTACTCCACCACATCCAGTGTCTGCCCCTCCCCCCGCCAATGTTCAAACCCAGCCACCAGCGGGTCACTGGCTGCACTGAGTCCTACCTATGTGGCGATGTGAGGGAGCCTTGTAACATGGCCCTGTCCGCTCACTGCCTCCCTCGGGAGGGCTGTATGCTCTCACTATTCAATAACGTGTTTATCACACCCTTTACCTGCGGATGGGCATCTATTCTGCTCCGCCAACTAAATCACACACCCCACCTCCCAAGCGACCATCCTCAATGTGCCCCGTGACGAATCCAGGCGAGTAAAGTACCACACACCCTGAAGGCACTGATAATATGGATTCACCGGGCACCACGAACAACGGGGCCACCTCACTTCACACACCCAGATGGAACGAGCCACAAACACACGTTTGGAAGCGTCACGTTTTGTATCCTGTGAACAACCCAGGTGAAAAGGCGTCATCTCAACGAACGCTCAACAGGAGCCGCAAACACACAGCTGGACGCATGACGTCTTAAATGCCTGTCCTCCAAGGACCATGGAGGTGAAAGTGACACCACAGCCACACACACGAAGCCTCCGCCACACACCTGTAAATACCACCCTGGTGAACAATAGGGGTGGACTGCTTACTTCATCTCACACATTCGCACCTCAAGCGTCAAACAGAGGAAACAAGTACTTTCTTCTCTTCAGCTGTGAGTGTTCCACCTCACACACCCTCGTACAAGTAGCTACGAACACACCTGCAATCAGGTCGTATTCGCCGTATTCCATGGCAACGGCTGTGAAAGTGTCCCCTCACCGCACACATTCCGGGGCAAGGAGTTACAAGCAAACCTTTGATTGGTTCGGGATCAGCGTGCTTAAATGAAAAATGGCCGTGAAAGTGTCACCTCACTTCACACATTCTCGTGCAGCGAAACACAAACACGCCTGCAGTAAGTTTTCCTCTTCTCCCTATTTAATGGGAAATGGCTGAGAAAGTGTCGCTTCATGTCACACACTCTTGTGCAAGGAACTACAACATATCTGCAATTCAGTTACCCCATCGCTATATTTCCATAGACAATTGCTGTGAAAGTGTCACCTCGCCTCACACGCTCTCGTGCAAGGAACTACAAACAAACTTTCAACCAGTTCGCATTCACCGTGTTTCATCGACAATAGCTGTAAAAATGTCACCTCATGCACGTGCAAGTAACTGCAAACGAACTTTCAGTCAGGTCATATTCATTGCGTTCCATCGACCATGGCTACGAAAATGGCACCTCACAAAACAACCTCGCGCAAGGAGCTATGAAAATGGCACCTCACCGAACACCCTCCTTCAAAGAGCTATGAAAATCGCACCTCACCAAACACCCTACTTTAAAGAGCTATGAAAATCGCACCTCACCAAACACCCTACTTCAAAGAGCTATGAAAATGGCACCTCACCAAACTCCCACGCGCAAGGAGCTATAAAAATGGCACCTCACCAAACTCCCTTGTGCAAGGAGCTATAAAAATGGCACCTCACCAAACACCCTCCTTCAAAGAGCTATGAAAATGGCACCTCACCAAGCTCCCTCGCGCAAGGAGCTATGAAAATGGCACCTCACCTAACACCCTTGTGCAAGGAGCTATAAAAATGGCACCTCACCAAACTCCCTCGCGCAAGGAGCTATAAAAATAGCACCTCACCAAACACCCTCCTTCAAGGAGCTATGAAAATGGCACCTCACCAAACACCCTCCTTCAAAGAGCTATGAAAATGGCACCTCACCAAGCTCCCTCGCGCAAGGAGCTATGAAAATGGCACCTCACCTAACACCCTTGTGCAAGGAGCTATGAAAATGGCACATCACCAAACTCCCTCGCGCAAGGAGCTATAAAAATAGCACCTCACCAAACACCCTCCTTCAAGGAGCTATGAAAATGGCACCTCACCAAACTCCCCCGCGCAAGGAGCTATAAAATGGCACCTCACCAAACTCCCTTGCACAAGGAGCTATGAAAATGGCACATCACAAAACACCCTCGTGCAAGGAGCTATGCAAATGGCACCTCACCAAACACCCTCTGCAAGGAGCTATGAAAATGCCACCTCACCAAACTCCCCTGCGCAAGGAGCTATAAAAATGGCACCTCACCAAACACACTTGTGCAAGGAGCTATACAAATGACACCCCACCAAACACCCTCATGCATGGAACTATGAAAATGGCACCTCACCAAACTCCCTTGTTCAAGGAGCTACAGACTTTCAATTAATTCTTACGACTGTAAATGTAATGCCTCACTTTAGACACTCCCACGTATGAAGTCACAACATGCAAGCACACACTACGTCTCAATTGTGCCAAAATAACAATGAGTTGAAGGTGGTGACTCGCACTTGCGCACGAGTCCACTAATGCGGTTCAAATGCCACTTCTACTTACACACCCTCACATGAGAATTAACCACACTTACAATCAGTACCTCTACGCCATGTCCAGTGACCAGTGTTTGTGAAAGGGTCACCTCGTTCCATACCCGGTCACGAGATGCCAGGGCACACCTGGAAACACCACGACTCAATTGTGCTCATGAAGACTGGGGTGAATGTGGCACCTCAAACCCTCGCGCAGATGTGAGGGTGCAGCTGGAGTTTCAAGGGCTACCTCACACTATTGGAACACGTTGTTGCTGTTTTTATCTGAAAGTCGACTCGTGACTTGGCTTCTCACTGCGCCTGGCGCGGGTATTTCCCGCCCCTTTCAGGTGCCCTGGGCCAGGGGCTCTTCTGGTGAGACTCACAACGACACACCGCGTGAAAAGAAGTAAAGTTCCGCCCCAGCCCTCGTCCACCCTTGGCATCGCCCACCGTCTCCCTGACTCCGTCACCCACTCCTCCCCCTCCCCACGCCTCCTCCCCGCGCTCTTTCTCCGCGCTGCCGGTCCCCGCTCCACAATCCAGTGTCTGCTTTCCTCGATTCCACAAGTGCCGAGCGTCAGCGGCGGCCGCGCAGCGCAGAGGTGAGCAGCGCGGAGGTGAGCAGCGAGGTGCGCGCTGCCGAGGTGAACTGCGCGCAGAGGCGGGCCCGGCCCCTGGACCTGGGAGACATCGGGGCACCGGAGGGGCATGAGGAGAGGCTGAGGCCACCACTGCCAGCCACAACAGGGCACCGACACCTGCAGGGACCATGAAGGCGGGCTGGGCCATCTTCGGCTACTTTTTGGTGGACCTTTTGAGCTCGCTTTGCTGGGCGCAGGGTAAACCCGGGCAGCATTTTGGAAGCATCGTGGTGGTCTCGGGGGGCAACCACACCAGTCCCGGGGACCCCGGATCTTCGGACAGCCCCCAGGCCACGGACGCCTGCCGGGGTTACTTCGACGTCATGGGGCAGTGGGACCCCCCGTTCAACTGCAGCTCGGGGGAGTTCACTTTCTGCTGCGGGACCTGTGGCTTCCGCTTCTGCTGCAAGTTCAAGCAGGCCAGCTTGGACCAGACCACCTGCACCAACTACGACCGGCCCATCTGGCTGAACGCCGCCAAGCCCCCTCCGCGCATCGAGGACCCCCTGCACGACCCCACCCGGGACAAGACCAACCTGATCGTCTACATCATCTGCGGGGTGGTGGCCGTCATGGTGCTGGTGGGCATCTTCACCAAGCTGGGGCTTGAGAAGGCGCACCGACCCCAGCGCGAGAACATGTCGAGGTAGGTGTTTACTTCATGGGGACGGGGACTTGGTAGAGCCACACGCAATGGACCCATTTGATATGTTTCCAATAATACATTCACTATGACCAAGAAACAACAAAAGTCCAGCTGCCCAGGTGCACACACAGCGACCTGCGCACCCCCATGCCACCTCACTGTTTTTAACTTAGAATAACAGTGCGCCAAATTCACCTCACGCCACCGACGAAGCGCACCTTGGCCGTGCATTTCACGCTTTCCATCCTGAGCTGTTTAACTCACTATCTCTCGTTTGTAACTTATCAGGGGCGCCTTGGTACCAAGCCGTCAACAAACTACCGCTTGATCTCCCCCCCCCCCCATGTTATAATAAATCTGCGTGTTTATTGGCTCTGCGGGACAATGGTCGCGAGCACGGATGCCTCGGATGGGTTTCGACTCCAGAGAGGCGGTGGGAGGAGGAGGGGGCGCTCACCTGCGCCGATACTGTAATTACAGAGCTGCCGGGGTGACGAGCTCTCGGACCTGCTTTGTTTGTGGCAGAGCAGGGGGGCACGCTCCGTTCGCTCCAGCACACACTTCTTCCAGCCGCATGGTGCATTGAGTACTGCTGTACGCATGTTTTGCTTCTGCTGCCTCAGCAACGCGCACGCCTGTGTGGCGGGGTGCACAGGTGTTGCTTGTTCTAGTTTCGTCACACTGCATTATTATCAGTGGAGAAGGTGAGAACTAGAATTTACCTGCAATCCCGAGCGCTGTCCAGGGTACTGACAGTAGTGTTGTGGCAGTCACTAACCATCGCAACTGGTCCAGTGCACCTGCTCTGAGGGAGAATTGCGCAACACGCACCGTGTAAAAGGCACCTACCTATCTGTTAGCCTTGAACCCGTAGAGGGACGACGACACAGGCAGGCTGTGTGAAATCGTCGGGGTTTGACCTAATTTCCGGGGGGATATGGATGATGTGTTGAGAAAGGGGGTTGCCATGAGAGCCATGCCGTTGCCGCGCTCCCGCTCCGGAGCTGGCATGGTTAATGTGTGGGTAGAGGCGGGCGGGCGGGGAGCCGGTGTGGGTCCGTGCGCCTGTGGTGTGCGCACTGGGTAGGCTGACGGCCCTGGACACGAGCCCGGGTGTGAGAATCATAGCGGCAGATCGTGTCAGCGCCTCAGAACCGAGGCACAACACTTTCAGAGAAATGTTCGGGCCTGTCTGATTCATTATGCAAATTCGAGCGCACGGGGGCACAAACAGATGGGGGAAGACGTGTGCAGATGAACGCAGCTCTGCGCCTTTTTAAGTCTCGAGGATGCGTCCAAGATCCTTGGGTAACTTTTTAAAGGTGCAGCTTCGATGGAAGGCAGCTCTGTGTGAGATCACTGAGGAGAAGGGTTGTCTGTTTCCAGCGCTCTGCCCTCTTAGCCGAACAAAGAGACTGCATAGTGCAGCAAAAGGCTCCATGCAGGCTAATGTACAGTTTGGGATTTTACTTCAAACGCCAAGTGACTGGTCTAACTACATGAGCACGTTTAAAATGCACAACACATAGACAGATAGATAGATAGATAGATAGAGAGAGAGAGAGAGAGAGAGAGAGAGAGAGAGAGATAGAGAGAGAGAGAGAGAGAGATAGATAGAGAGAGAGAGAGAGATAGAGAGAGAGAGAGAGAGAGAGAGAGAGATAGATAGATAGATATAACAACATTTCATGTTTCCCTTACAACGTTCATCTCTCAATAATTTCCAGGTTATCTTTACTTCCCTATATAGACCTGCCTTTCAATATCAGCCACTGCTAAATACATGAGTGCAGCATTCACTTCACACCATCTATTGGTAGTTATTGCACTCACTGCGCCATTCCAACACCTCAGGGAAGCTGCATAACTGTTTGTGTCAGTGGAATAAAAAGTTGGCTGCATCTTTTATCGTCTGTTTAAGTAGGGCTCAGAAGTTATTGAAAGATGACCACCAGTGCTCCACCAAACTCCTAATTAAATAAATAAATATAAAAATAAATAAGTCAGCGAAAACTTGAGGGACCATTTTTATTTGTTTTGAAGATGGCCAATAAATAAAAAATAAAGAAAAATATAAAAAAAATACAAATACCATAAGGCATCTGGGAGTATGTTGCGATTGCGCGTGCAGCGCGCGCGGGCCAGAAACAGGTTTGCGCGCTCAGCTCCATGTTGAAATGCCTTTTGTGGCACCACAGCGGCTTCAGTCTCTGTTCTGGGAGTTTTAGCAGAGCTGCGGCACTGGCACTGCTCCTTGGGCAGCATAAACAGAGCGACCAATAACAAACACATGCACACTGTGACTATGCATCACCGCTGATCATCTGCTGCTAACGGAGAGCAGGCTGTTCTTTTCATGTACTGGGCAGCAAAGCACACACACATTTACTTCAGAAAGCATAACAAGTGTAAACATGTCTGTGGACAGCTTTTGGAGCATCGGGGAGTGTTGATCAACCTCAAAATGGGTGCGCTCCCTGAATATCGAAACCCAACACGTTCCGGGGACATAATATCGAGGACAGAATTTCACACAAATTATTCACGGGCAAGTAAGTCTAGATTTTCTAAATCTAATTCCACATATATGTACCTATACAGAACATATATCTTCAAGGTGCTTAGATGTGTAGGTACGGATGTATGACGTTTCAACACATGCTTTTACAACGCATGCCTTTACGATGCAAGTTTTACAACGCAAGTCGTTACAACGACTTGCGTTGGGGGGGCGCTGGATAGTGAATAGTTTATTTACTATTCCAACTCCAGTCCCCGTGGATAGTAGGGAAGGTGTTGGATAGTAAATTAAAACTATTACCTATCCTAGAGCGCCCCCCAGCGCAAGTCATTGTAAAAGTTGCGTTGTAATGGTTGCGTCGTAAAGGTACTTCATTGTAGTAAATCTATACTTCCCTATATACACTTGCCTTTCAATATTTTGTCCCTCGATAGTCTTCTGCCTCGAAATTGTTATTGCCGACATTCAGTAGTACAACCTCCACAATGCCATGTTTATTTCTAGATTGGTACACATTGGTTAGACAAAATGTGTATTCAGACATTTTGGAGAAGAACCACTGCGTTCATTCACTATTGGCTCAATCCACTTGCTGCACATACTCAAAGATACTTCTATTGGTTTCGGCAATTAGCTGTGAGTCCATACATTGTTGTTTGTATAACCTCCCATCAATAGGCACCACATCTCCTATAGGCACCCAGGCACATGCAATGCTTTCCCCCCAGCTACCTAATTCTGATAATATTCTTTCTAGCATCTTTCATGGCTATGTGGACCCTACATTTCCCCTTCACCTTTCACTTATTACCCTGTCCCCTTCTCCCATTCCATCTGTTCTCCTCGACAACCCTCTCTGGAATGGGAATTTAAAACCTGTCTCGATATCTGATTTACTTTTGAAAGGGTGCAGCAACTTTGGGGGTATTGCTGTGACTTTTCTTCTTTATCTGCTACATTTTCATGTTGTGTGACATCGCGTGGTTGGAACGAGTTGGAGCAAAAACCAGACCTTGTGTGCCAAGTCAGCACACAGCTGATATCATAGACACCACTTCAGTGGGATGATCTCACCAGCTAATGTTTAGTGGAAAGACTCATGAGCCCCGTCTTAAAGAATAAAATGAATTTTAAGCACATTTCAAATCAGGATTCAGTAGAGTTGAGAAGTGTTCCAATTCAGATGGCCAAATGGAAAAAAACAAACATATCCTCGTTGTTCCTAGGGTTTGCATTTTTGAAAGTTTGATTGTTTAAATCATGAGTGGTTTGTCAAGAGAAACTCCTCCTTCCAAAGTTATCTGCCAGATACTGAAATGTTTTCTTTTTTTATTGCGTGGACAGAAAAAGGCGAGTGACATAAGATATTTGTGGACGTGTGTTCCAGGCAGCATGTGTGGTGCCCACACGCTGATAAATTAACTTTGATGCAGTTGATGAGCTAACGATGACTGTAGCAGTGGGTTAGAAGGTCTGTGTATCTGTAGGTGGTTATGGGTGCAGAGTGGGGGTAAAGTGTGAGCCTCCTCCCACTAATGCTGTATGTAAGGTGTGTGCTTTTTTGAGCCCAGATAAGCTGTGCCTCTGTGGCTTGGTGCTGGTGTAGGGAGATTACATTGTACGAACCATCATGACTATTTTTTCCCATCTAGGAAGAGTGAATAAAATAGAAAAATCATCCCGAGAGCACAAAACAAAAGGACTTGGTCATCAGTCCTTAATTTCTCCGAACATAAACAACTCATCCCAAACGTTTAAGATTCCCAAGAACCCAGCAAAAAAGCATTTCTCGAAGCATCATTTGCCACCAACCAACACAACACATACTGCACCCGCCTGCACATAGTGACCGGACCCAAACAACAGTCACTCCTGGAACCTTTTTTAACTACGGTCCAAAGACTGAGTTCCTAATACCTGCTTCTTCAACCAAAATCACCAGGAGCGTCCTGGAATGGGCCCACACAGTATAACTTTTCAGACTGAGAAGTGACTACTGGGTGACAATCAGGCACAAGACAATACGTGAATAAAAACCTAGAGAAAAATGTAGCATGTATGGAGTTTTATTCGCAAATGTCTGCACATTTATCTTAGAAGTTCGGTGGTTTAAATGCTGGAAATAGATATAGAGAGAGCAGACCCCCAAGAGTGTTAGAAGAAAAATATGAGGATCCTCCTGATTAGTATGTGTGAGGGTTATGTTCTATTTTTAACTTTTCTGATGCACTAGATTCCCATAATTTAGAAAAACAAAACGAAAAAAAAGTAATAAAGAAAAAAATGATAAAAAAGTGTTGCAGTGTCGACCTATGCAGCCTCAAGCTTGGTAAATATTTGATAAAATAAAAATAACACAAAAAAAGGCAAATAGGATTTTTTTTTCCAGACACAGCGGCAAGTGTGAGGAAAAAAGCGAGGTCACACATACTGTTAGGTTGGAACAAGATATGAACCAGGATTTGAAAGCAGCCCTAAAAAATATTGAATACCCTCCATAAATTGCATGAAGCAAGCATAGCAAGCAAGGGCCCCTCAAGAAAAATATCTAGAAGAGCCATACAATTCAACTCAGAGCACAAGTTTTCAAATGCCTTGGTTAAAAAATCATTACATGCTACAGGCAGTTCTGAGGAAAAAGTTATGAAATATTGACATATTTCAAGCTCCAAAGCAACACCCAATAGCATTATTTCCTCTCAGCAGTGCGTCATGCATTCATGTCTACGAAAACTGTGTGCTCCGTCAGTGCAAATTTGAGGGCTGGATGGACTGGGAATCCCTCAGCCGAGTCAGCCTTGAAAGCATCCCATTCTCCCCCCCATGGCCATCTGGGCGCATTGCCTATTGGGAAGCATAGGCAGGGACAGTCACCCTATAATAGAAAGACATCTGCTCTCCCCTGTGCAGTGGGGAACTATCACAGTTTGCTTCTGCATTTATTTATTTTATTTATTTATTTATATAGCGCACTACGACCCCAAGGCGTCCAGAGTGAACCACAGAACCAACGCTTGAATCCACAGCTACATCTTTCACTGGAAGTAGAACCTGTCACACTTTCAAGGGTGGGGGTAATCTCCCTGTCAGTGTGTGCAGTGTGTAAATGCACCTGCCTGCGGCGGGTGTGGGGTGAGATGAATTGGGTGCGCCCTGGGCCTTCTGTCCCCTCCCAAGGATGGCCTACTGAGGGCCACTCTGACTGTTCTGTACCTCGTTTTTAGTGCACAATCAATGCACCTCCTAAAACTTCTTTGCCTATGCACCCACTCTGTTTTATGGAACAGGCACAGAGGCAAGTGCATTTTCTCCTTTGTATGATGCCATACCCCAAGTAAAGGAGGTTTGTCCCCTTGGGATCACACCAATGCACACACTGATGTGCCCCTTCTCTACTACTAAAGTGCCACAGGGCATAAGAAGTGGCTACAAACATTCTTGCACCCATGGGAACCATTTATAATATGGCCCTGGTGTTTCTCCTAGTTCCCTATGGCCAGTCCTGCCTGGAATTAAGGTCTCATTGGTCCCAAACTATAATAATTGATTTGGAACAAAATCCATTTCAAAATACACACTCTTTCCACCTTCAGCTCTAAAGAAAGAGACAAGACCCCCCCCCCCCTCCACCCCCCTCCGGTGTAAAAGGCTCTTTCTGGGCTCTGTTTTAATCTTGATAAAACATACTCACATTTTGTAGGACAGGGTCTCTTGATAGTTGATATCTTTGGTCAAGCTACACCCAAAAGTTGATCACAGAGTGATATGATACTGGTTTAATAATTCAAGCCTGTCCAGTTTTCTGAGTTCTTAAAGTCTTACATTTCTGTCTTTGGAGTGTTCACGCCACACTTTAAATGCTTTTTACACTGGCCAGGAAGAAATTAATGTAGTTGGCAGAAATAGTCGCCATACATGGACGGCAATTCACCAAAAGGCCAGGGGTAGTGGAAGTGACATCAGAAACATTTTGACCTTTACTTTGACACACACACATGCTTACACTTAATAATACATTCACACATTCTCACGCACATAAACACACTCTCACCTGCAAGCATGCATACAAGGTACATTTAACAGCAATGTATATTTACCTTAGCTTCCAGATAGGGTCATATTCCAGCTAATGCACTCCATTTTTTATTACACTAATAGTGAATATTATTATTCGTAATCTGTATAATCAAAACATTTACAGAAACCAGGCAAGTGGGGCTCCAACCAGCGTCCATTAGAAGAGCTGCCCCTGTTTTCCAGGCACTGATTTTGTTACCTCCGAGGCCAGGGGTTGCAAAAGTAGTGAAAGGATAGCAGGGGGCATGTCAGGATTCACTGCTGCAACCCCTGGTGACCCTTACATGACTCACAGGAAGCTATATTGAAAACCACTGAAACTAACGGAAATGTCAGTTTCAGGTAAACAGGGAGAATCTACCAGTATTAACCTTGTAATCCTTGAGTCACACTAGTGTTATAAAATAGTTTTATCCATTCTACCGGCCACCCATTAAACCATTTGATCGAACAATGAACATACTGTGTATATATAAGCAGGAAATTTAATTTTGTTTTTCCTTTGTGGCAAAACCCTTTGATGGACCTTACGTTGTGTTTTTTTGGGGGATAGTGTGCCCAGCTAGCTTCGAGGATGTGTTTTGAAAAACACAGCAGAAGCTAGCATGTATGTAAAGACTGGCCCTCTCTATTTAGACTTATAACACTCCTTTAACTAAAGGACAATTCAAATAATTAAATATGGGGAATTTGATTTGACATATGATTACATTTCCCCAAAACTCCTACAACTGCAGCTTCCTAGAGGCAGAATGCTAAGACAGTGGTAGAGCTATTACCTACTTATGTGCAAATGTATAGGTGTTAACATACTTATCCGTGTCAGCTTTTCAGGGTGACAGCAATGCAAATTATTACAATTTACATCACTTAATGTAAAAAGTATCTTGTAAGGCTATTTTAAAAACTTCGAGCGGTCCCTTCCCTTTGTACCTACGCTGTTAACCTTTACATTATTAGAACAGATGTACACACATCACCAAACATGCGCTCCTTACATAGTACTCCGTAATATAAGGGTGTACCAAGACTTGAAAGCATTATTTTATTTATTGCTGGAGCCCACACCTACCTCTCAACTTCTCGTAGCACCTTGGAGAGCGAAATTTAAGGATTAACCGCTATATGTATCAACAAACCATTTTGCATTTCCTAAATAGCGAATTTTAAGGAATCGCTATTTAGGAAATGCAAAACGGTATGTATGTACAAAATCGCTTTCCAATAGCGATTCCTTAGCATTCCTAATTTGAGATTAGCAAATTGTCAATCGCAAATTACCCCTTCATTTCCATGGGCCAGCAGGCCCATAGGAATGAAAGTGCAATTTGCGATTAGCAATTTGCTGATCGCAAATTAGGGATTTTTTTAAGGGTGCAGGGGTGTCTCAAGAACACCCTGCTGCACCCCTGAAAAAGACATTTGGGGGCATATGGCGCACATACATGCCCTAAGGGCATGTATGAGCGTCATATGGCACCTTTGGTTTTTTTCAAAAAAGCTTTTTGATAAGAATTCGCAAATTACCACCAACTAGAAGTTGGTGGTAATTTGCTAATCCTTAATGGCATTTTTTGCATATTATTTGTTTGATACATTGCATTTAAGGAATCGCAAAATTTGCAATTCCTTAAGTGCAATCGCAAAATAAGGATTAGCAAATTTTGCTATTCCTTATTTTGCATCAAACTTGTTTGATACATACCATTTGTCTATTTAGCATTCGCAAAGGCCGAAATTCGCAGAATTTCGGCCTTTGCGAATGCTAAATAGCTTGATACATATAGCGGATGGTCTCAGTGCATACAGCACTTTCAGTTTAGGCAGGAGACTCCCATTTATTTTAAAACTCAAAAATGACTATATTTTACTTTTCACCCACTTGAAAACAACTTCCTCCACGTCAATGTAAATTAACGGGTAAAATAAATCCCACTTATATTTGTTTCTAAGTTTCCCTGTCATCTGTTCCCAATATGGTGGTTGTTCTGTGTTTTACACTTGCCATGTAGCAGATGCTAATTATACCTCATCTCCAAAAACCTGCATACTCATAGAGTTTATGTAAAAATACCTGACAACTGCAGGCAAATCCAATCATGTTTGAATCTTTATGTTTAAAACGCACAGCCATGGAAACTCTGCTAAATATTTCTGACAGGAATTGATGGGTTCATCAGATTCGTGATCATTTGAAGCACTGAATAAACATCCATTTGAGATGTAATTTGAAAGAAAGAAGCATTGGTTTGTTACATGGCCCACCTGGTGCTGCACTCTCATCTCCTGGCTATCAGCAGGCAGTCTGGTGCTCAGTGTTGTAAGAGCTTCAGAACTGCAGCTGGGGTCTGTGGCTCACAGGCGGCACAGCGGGTGAGTATGGGAGAAGATACCAGGGCCGGGGTCCACCCACCAAAGGTGGATGAGTTGAGAGCTGTAGAATATATATATATTTCTAAAATACATAACAAAGAGAATGAACCATTGAGGTCATGGAATGAGGATTGTACAGTATTAGAGAGAACAAGTGAAACAGAACCTCAAAAATCTGTGAGCAGGCTTATAACTACTTTTAGTTGCCAAGCGAAGCAGGTTAGAAAGATTATAAATAAGAATTGGTCTATTTTAAAGTCTGACATAACTCTTGCCCCGGAGTTAGATGTATTGCCGGCCATTACTTTCAGAAGGGCACCTTCCATGAGGGATGCTCTAGTAAAAACTAGTCCGGAAGTAATCGAAACTGGAGATTGGCTATCTAACAGAACAGGTTTCTATAAGTGTAGTTCCAGGAGGGCATGCAATTTTGGGGCAAATAAACAGGAATTTTTGGATGCTTTTTCTCTTACCCCATGTAAAATCAAAGGAATTTTTGCATGTAAGACAGACCATGTGATCTATGTACTGGAATGTACATGTCATCTACAGTACATAGGAAGTACCAAGTTTCAGGTTTACAACCGTATTCTGCAGCATTTACGCGCAATTGTAAATTCGGATTCTACTTATCCGGTTGCACGCCATTTCAAATTAGTGCATCAGAATAACTTAAAAGATCTTAGTTATTTTGTAATTGACGCAGTACCAAGATCAATAAGGGGAGGAAATACAGAGAAAAAAAATGCGTCAATGAGAGAGTCAATACATTTTACAGTTAGACACCAAAATGCCGAATGGCCTGAACACCGGGGAAGATCTGTACAATCTTCTTTAAACTAAAGACTCTTTGCTGCTATACTCGTCACAGGGATTTCCTTTTAAATATATATATACCTTTTATGCAGGACTAATTTTTACTGGGATTTTTAGCCTTAGTTTTATCGGATTTTAACTGGTTTTACTAGATTTCTGGTTTTACTGGTTTTTATTCGGTGTCTGTGGGGTTTTGGGATCCGGTAATTGTTGGCCATTTGCAGATAAGAGTGTATTATATAGTTCATTTGTGTAATAATGATGTGTATTTCATATATGGAGATTTGTTATTGAACTGTATAGTGTTAAGCTCAGCTTTTTTTGCACATATTTTATTTATAAACGTTTTGCACATTCTATGCTCATGTTTGCACAGTTAGCTTCTATGCACTAGCTCTTTCTGTCCACTGTAAAGTGGCATCATGTCTTCTGGCACATAGATATGTTATTGCATTAGCACTTTAAACCTATGAAATTTAAATTCTTAGCGTCCATTCTATAACATTTATTTTAAAGTAATTATCGAGTTTTCAATGCTTTTAATAGAGGACTTGTATTTTTATCACTAGTGGGTTATTATGCACTTTTGTCTAAGTTTATGACACAGGAATTTGAACTATGCACTTTAAAATTCGACAAACAGACACATGTGTTCTTGTAATTTCAGATGGTTGGTAAATGTATTTCCAAATAGTATTTGGGCACTTGCCCTTTATAGCAGATATGTTTTGAGCATATTGAATTTGTTCTAAACGAGATAAAACCTATATTTTCATTATATAAAAATGATTACCCTTCAGGAAAAGTTTTTACAATGGATACTGCATTTTGAATATAGGTTTTCATTGTACTACCATAATGAACCAGACAGTCTGTTGTTTAGACCTATGAATGAATGGGGCGGAGATTATTCCTAGTGCAACTGTATATAAATCACGCTTAGTCTCGACATGTCATGTGATCAAGACCGGGGAAACCTGGTTGAAACGCGTCATGTTGCTGAAGGGAGAATACAAAAGCACTGAAGAAACCTTACTGCATGGTGGTCCGTTCCTGCTTGTTTATTGAAAAACACTGTGCTGTCAGGACTGTGAACTTGATATATGTATATGGGTTGTCCCATTATTACAGCACGGGATGGCCTTCTAGAAAACACTTCTATTTATGTTGATTTCTTTTTGCAAGATTTTGGTAAAGCATTACCTTCATACGTGCGCAATACCAGCGATTTTATCAGAAAGATCAAAAATGTTTATTGGTGTGCTGATTATTTGTTAATTGCACTTGATGAATCTGCTCTCTACACGAGTATCCAACACAATGATGGGATCAATGCAGTTCAGTTTTATTTGTCCCAAAGACCTGCACTCTATAGGCCACATAATGAGATGCTAATCCCTATGATCGACTTCTGTCTTCACAACAACATCTTTATGTTTAACAACCTCCTCTATCAACAAACTAGGGGGTTGCTATGGGGGCCAGCTTCTCCCCAGCTATGCCTGTCTTCATATGGGCTGGTGGGAGGAGCTGGTCCTCAAGGTGGAGTACACTTACTTTATGGATCACAATGTTAAAATCTGTCTCTGCTTCATTGATGACTTGTTTTTAGTGTGGCATGGGACCAAACAACAGGCGGTACAATTTGTTGAAAACATTAACTGCAATTCCCTCAAATTGCATTTCACAGCCACGATCAGTGAGACTAGTGTTAACCTTTTTGACACACAGGTGTTCGTGCAGAATAATACATTTGAAACCCGCCTGTATCATAAAGAAACGGCCGGAAATTCCACTCTGCACGCGACTAGCTCACACCCACAACACCTAGTTAATAGCATCCCTTATGGCGAGATGCTTCGGCTTAAAAGGATTTGCAGTACCGAGGTAGATCTCAAGATTGCACAGGAATTGAGCAGGCAGAGGTTTTTAGAAAGGGGTTATTCGCCTAAAATTCTCGATCAGGCAATAGCTAAAACTAGGATGCTTGACAGGGATGATCTTCTCAGAGACAAGCAGGTGGTCAATACCTCCATCACAGCCAGATCAGATATAAACCCCAATTCCATGCAGGAATTACGCCTCATTATGGGATACAGTAGACAGCACAAAGAAATCAACAAGATTATACAATCAAGTTGGCCACTAGTACTGAATGACCCAGTGGTAGGACCCCCGCTCCCGCAGAGGGTGTCCATCACCCATAGCAAAGCTCCCTCAATGAGAGACTGTCTTGTTACTACTAATCCAGAGATAACTGAAAATACTTCCTGGTTACAGATACATAAGGGTTTCATTTGGTGTAAAACATGTAAAGCCTGCATTCACGGTGTCAATACGGTATCTTATACCAAAGAAAATACAAGATCACTAAACTGTTGACATGCAAAACAGAATACGCAGTATATGTACTTACATGCCCATGTGGCTTAAAATATATTGGGAGTACAAAACTCCAAGTACACAAGCGTATTCTTCAACACCTATGCACCACCACAAGTCAGGATAACACCTATCCAGTAGCCAGGCACTTTAGAGAAGTGCATCAATCTAACAACAAATAATTGACCTACTATGTGATACACGCAATCTCTCCTAGCAGAAGGGGTGGAGATGGAGACTGTAAACTCAGGAGGTTAGAAACCTGTTACATCTTGCAGTTAGACACCATGCATCCTAATGGGCTTAACGTTACAGAAGACCTCCACACATGTTTATAAATTGCAAGGAGCAATGGGTAATTTATCTATATGTGCATATTAGTGCTTGGTGATGACAATATAATATGTGGTGTGATTTCACATTCATGCCACAAACCATAGATAGCAATTATACATATCTTGCAAATTCTGCTTTTTTGTGGATGATTTTGGCAAAAGAATTAACTGTACATATATATATATATATATATGCCTGAATATGAGATTTTATTTATATATTTTTATATTACTTTTATATGGATGATTGTGTATTTATGTATATATTTATATATTTCTTCTTCATTATGAGGGAGCATTGAACTTGCGATATACTTTGCCCTTATATCTCATATGCGTGTATGTAGGTTTCAGGTAACATTTGCACTTTATTATGTATTATTCAGCTATCTTTTGCACATGTTCTTTTGCACATTTTTATGACCCGCCTATTTGCCCATCTTTAGAAGAGAACCTAACAGCGCAAGCACTTTACACCTACAAAGAGGCAGAATCAAGATTCTACTAAGTAACACATTTAGTGGGGAGTCTCTGGGCCATGTCAGTTACACCTATATGACTCTTGTTTAGATAAGACTACATTATTTTGCATGCTAGGGGAATACGGTTATTTTACCGTCATAACTCTCTTATAAATAGAGTGGTACACATCCCCTAACATAAACCATTTCCACATCTCCAGGTAGAGAAGTTTAATCAATTAAACCATGTTTTGATATAAAACACACTTTTGACATAACACAGAGTTACGAATATTCAAACTCAGTTTGGTGCCATTTGGTGAGATTCACAGTCCATAATGTAACAGCTGTTATTTATGAAATCTTATATTTATTTTGCACTTTGCACGTTAACACTTATGCACTGATTTTTGACCTCGTGACTTAATGGCATGATCCTGTTTTAACTAACAGGAACAAGGTATTTAGGTCTTTGTATTTTATCATGAGACAGAAGGCTCGAAGAAAATTACGATGTAGAGCACATACAAAATAATCTGATGTATTTCACTGTCATTTAGTTACCACCATGTATAATTTTAATAGGCCTCAACATTTTATTGTAGATATTTGCATCGATAACGTTGTTACCATATTTTACGAACTTATAATGTTTGGAGGCTTCACATAAAATGACTTGTATGGTACTTAGCTTTGCGAGGATTTTCTCCAGTTCTATTGCACTGCCTGTCCTGTGGCCACTTGATTTCTGTTGCACTGTCACTTTAAAAGCACTGAAAAATTATCTTGCAATGTCGAGTGTACAAAGCTTGTGTGAGCTGAAACGCATCTTGACATCAGGAAATAAAAATAACGGAGCACGAATCTGGGTCGTGTCCACCGTTTTTGAATCTGGTGATTTTGATTCAGGCTGGAACTTCGTAATATATATAAATATATATATACAGATGCTCCAAAGATTCACTCCCTCCCTTATTAAAAAAAAAAAAGTCAGGCTGGCCCGGGGGATGGGTTCCCCGGGGCCATATTTGGCCTCAGGAGTGGGGCCATGCAGCCCACCTCTCGTATAAATTATTAAAAAAAACAAAAAGCGGGGCCGTGCCCGTGGATGGGGTCCCCGGGGCCAAAACCGGACTCAGGAGGGGGGTCACACAGCACTTTTCCTGTTTTTTTATGTACGTTTTTTTCAAAATAAGGCTCATGCCCTGGGGGATGGGGTCCCCAGGGCCCAAAAATTACTAGGAGAAGAGGGAGCCACACAGCCACCCTTCTAAAAAAATAAATAAAAGAGAAGCTGGCATCTCACCCGAGGCCCCTCCCCCTCCCTGTGCCATTCTGCAAAAGCACCTCCTGGCGCGTTCTGGGTTGGGGGATTAAGTCTCCTACAATCTTAAGGGTCCTTAGGTGTCAACTAGCCCACAATGTACCTCCAGTAAGCCCCACACAGTGGGTCTGCTGAGAGGTGGTCTGAGGCAGCGTCCCTTTTTTTCACCATTCTGCAAACGCATCTCTAGGCGCACTGCTGGTGGGGCAATTAGGTCCTCTTGTGTCCTGAGGACCTCAGGACTGAAGTGGGCTTCATCTCCAGAGAAGCAATGCGCCAGGTGTTGGTCTTGCAGAGTGGTGTGAAAAGGGGGCGATCCAACTGTATGGGGCTTACTGGAGGTACCTGGTGGGCTAGTTGGCCCCCAGGTACCCTCAGGAGGCAAGGGAACTTCATCCCCCAACCAAGAGTGCACAAAGAGGAGCATTTGCAGAGTGGTGGACAAAGGGGGCATGGGCTGTGCCCATCTGTCAGCAATCCCTCTATCTGGGGCATAATGGAGGTATCAGGTAGGCTAGTTGGCCCCTAAGGACCCCCAGAAGTGAAGTGGACTTTAATCCCTATTCAAGAGCATGCCAGGGAGTGCGCTTGCAGAATGGTGGGGAAAGGGGGCGTGGCCTGCTATGAGAACTTAGCAATCCTGCTGTGTGAGACTTATTGGAGGTAATAGGAGGGGTAGTTGGCCCCCAAGGTTGTCCTTCGGGACTAACTACCCCACCTGTTACATCCACTAAGTCCAACACAGTGGGATTGCTAAGAGGTCTTCGGAGGCCATGCTTACCTTTCTCCACCACTCCGCAAACGCACCTCCTGGCACAGTACTGGTTGGGGGATGAAGTCAACCTTACTCCTGAGGGACTTTGGGGGCCAAGAAGCCCTCCTGGTACCTTCTGTAAGTCCTACACAGCGGAATTCCTGAGCGCTGGTCAGAGGCCCAGCCCCCTTTCTCCACCTCTCTGCAAACACGACTACTAGTTAAAGAAGCATTTGCAATGTGATAGGTTTCACATTTGCGAGAGTTAGAGCTATAGGCGTTGTAATTGTAAAAGTGTTTTACTAATGTTTCTTGAAGTGGAGTGATGTAGGTTGTGTGTAGTGGAATTATGTGGTACAATGTGCAGTGAAATTATGTGGATAGACTTTGACTTTGATGTGGATAGAAGGTATGTGGCATTTAGTGTATAGGAATTATGTAGAGTGGGATTATGTGTTACTGAGAGTATTTATGTGGTATGGTAGTCTGTGTTCTGGAGTGGTATCCCCAGGTTTAGTCTTTCTCATTTCCATAGAAGCTAAACTATAAACTCAATGAGACAAAAAAAGAAGGAACAACTGAGGAGCACTTCTGGACCCAGTCAGAGGTATGAGCAGGGCCACTGGAATTATGTGAGTGTTTGGCTGCACCGACTTTCGCACAATTATACATTTCCACATTTGCCACATAACCCATCATCTGCTGAATAATCTACAGATTTGAACAAAAGAAAACTTGTTTCTAGCTCAAACGCTACCAAAAATGCAGCGACAAGTGTCACAGCATGGTGGAAGGCCCTTTGCAAACCTAGAATATCATGTGTTACTTATTGCTAAATGTGGGTATTAAATTGGTATTAATGGTGTGCAAACAACTCTTGCTTCTTTCTGCGCCTCTCTTGCCTCTTTCTGAGTTTCTGAAGCTTCTTTCTGCACCTTTCTTTTTTTGCACTCCTTGTACCTGTTTCTGCTCATCTCTTCCACTTTCTGCACCTCTCTTGCCTCTTTTTGCAACTCTGTTGTCTCTTTCTGCACCTCACTCGCTTCTTCCTGTACCCCTCTCAACTCTTTCTGCACCCTTCTTCCCTCTTTCTGCACCTCTCTTGCCTCTTTCTGCACCCCTGTTCCTCTTTCTGCACCTCTCTTTCCTGTTTTTGCACCTCTCCTGCCTGTTTCTGCACCTCTCTTGCCTCTTTCTACACTTCTCTTGCCTCTTTCTGCACCTCTATTGCTACTTTATGCATGTCTCTTGATTCTTTCTGCACCCCTCTTGCCTCTTTATGAACCTCTGTTGCTTCTTTCTGCACTTCTCTTGCTTCTTTCTGCACCTCTGTTGCTTCTTTCTGTACCCCTGTTGCCTGTTTCTGCAACTATCTTGACTCTTTCTGCAGTTCTCTTGCCTCAGTATGCCCATCTGTTCCCTCTTTCTGCACCCCTTTTGCCTGTTTCTGCAACTCTCTTGCCTCTTTCTGCAGTTCTCTCACCTCCTTCTACATCTCACTTGCCACTTTCTGCATTTCTCTTGCCCTTTTCTACACTTCTCTTGCCTATTTCTGCCCCACTCTTCCCTCTTTGTGCAACTCTCTTGCCTCTTTCTACACCTCTCTTCCCTCTTTCTGCACCACTCTTACTTCTTTCTGCACTTCTCTTGCCCCTTTCTGTACCCTTCGTGCCTCTTTCAGCCCTTCTGTTGCTTCTTTCTGCAGTTCTGTTCCTTCTTTCTGCTCATCTCCTACCCCTTTCTGCACCCCTCTTGCCTCTTTTTGCACCTCTATTGGTTCTTTCTGCACTGCTCTTGGTTATTTCTGTATCTCTTTTGTAAATTTCCGCATCCCTCTTGCCTATTTCTGCACCCCTCTTCCCTCATTGTCCACCTCTCTTGCTTCTTTCTGCACTTTCTCTTGTTTCTTTCTGCACTTCTCTTGCACATTTCTGTATCCCTCTTGCCTCTTTCTGCACCCCTGTTCCCTCTTTCTACACTTCTCTAGCCTCTTTCTGTACCCCTTTTGCCTCTTTCAGCATCTCTGTTGCTTCTCTCTGCACTTCTCCTGCTTCTTTCTGCACTCCTTGTGCCTCTTTTAGTACCCCTTTTACCTCTTTGGACACCACTCCTGCCTCATTCTGCGCATCTCTTGCCTTTTTCTGCAGTTCCCTTGCCTGTTTCTGTACCTCTTTTGCTTTGTTCTGCACTCCACTTGCTTCTTTCTGTACCTCTGTTCTAAATTTCTGCATCCCTCTTGCCTCTTTCTGCACCCTCTTCCCTCTTTCTGCACCACCCCTGCCTCATTCTGCCTACCTGTCCTCTATTTCTGCACCCCTTTTGCCCGTTTCTACAATTCTCTTGCCTCTTTCTGCACCTCTGTTGCTTCTTTCTGCACCTCTCTTGCAAATTTCTGTACCCCTCTTGCCTATTTCTGCACCCCTCTTGCCTCCGTCTGCACCTCTGTTGGTTCTTTCTGAGCTGCTCTTGCTTTTTTCTGTACATCTTTTGCCTGTTTCTGTACATCTTTTACCTGTTTCTGCATGTCTCTTGCCTCCTTCTGCACCTCTGCTGCTTCTGTCTGCACTTCTCTTGCTGCACCACTCTTGCCTCTCTCTGCACCTCTGTTGCTTCTTTCTGCACTTCTCTTGCTTCTTTATGCACTCCTCTTGCATCATTCTGCACCTCGTTTGCCTCTTTCTACACACCTCTTGCCTCCTTCTGCACATCTGTTGCTTCTTTCTGCACATCTCTTGCCTTTTTCTGCATCTCTGTTGCTTCTTTCTGCACTTCTCTGCTTCTTTCTGTACCTCTTTTGCTTCTTACTGTACCACTCTTACCTCTTTCTGCATCCCTCTTCCCTCTTTCTGAACCTCTCTTGCCTCTTTCTGCACCTCTGTTGCTTCTTTCTGCACTCCTCTTTCCTCTTTCTGCACCCCTCTTGCCTCTTTCTGCACCACTGTTGCTTTTTTCTACACTTCTCTTGCTTCTTTCTGCAGTCCTCTTGCCTCTTTCTGCACCCCTGTTCCCCTTTTCTGTACCTCTCTTGCCTGTTTCTGCAACTCTCTTGACTCTTTCTGCAGTTCTCTTGTCTCCTTCTGCACCTGTTGCTTCTTTCTGCACTTTTCTTGCTTATTTGTTCACCCTGGTGCTGCAACTCTCTTGCTTCTTTCTGAACTTCTCTTGCCTCTTTCTGAACTCAAATGGGAAGTGCAAGCTGTCAAGTTTAAATGTCTGCGTGCTCTCATGACCGAGGTATATGTCCACTTGTATTTGTATTCCTACATGTGTTATGCATCTGAAGATGGTAGCTTAAACATCAGGTAACTTCTCCTATAGGTGGTCAAATCTTCTCATTTCTGCTCTGTCATTCGGTTGCAGAGGCAGACAAGTCTTATGTATATATGTGTTAAAGAGCCCCTCAAATATTCTATTCAATACCCATGTGCTCTGTATTGTAGCAGAAAGAAATGCATACACCTTTTTTGTACACAAATTTACAGAGTATGCTGTTTGAAACACAGGTATTCAAGTGTTTGTATGTTTATTTTCATTTAACATGTCACTAGGTAAAAGCATAGACACGCATGCATACCTTCACAAACTTGGTCAGACTTACAACAGTGACATGCTTAGGATTGTTATTTTATATTTGGTAGTCCTAACATTCTGAGCAGTTGATATAATAGTGAACCTTCAAGAGAAAAGTGAGTTTAAGACATCTTCGGAGAAGGACTAGTAATTAGGGTACTTTGCATGAGTCTGTTGTAGGGTACAGTCAAAGTAGGCCTCTTTCTGCACCTCTGTTGGTTCTTTCTGTACATCTCTTGCTTCTTTCTGCACCTTTCCTCCTCTTTCTGGACTTCTGTTGCCTCTTTCTGCATTTCTCTTGCTTCTTTTTGCACCTTTCTTCCTCTTTCTGCACCTCCCTTACCTCTTTCTGCACTTCTCTTGCTTCTTTCTGCGCCTTTCTTCCTCTTTCTGCACATGTCCTACCTATGTAGGCATTTTTTAAAAATTAGCATTTAAAAAACCTTTGAAATTCACTGAAAAAACCAGAGGTTTCAGGGAAGTTATAGTTAGGGATTAGCATTTAAAAAACATAGACATTCACTGAAAAAAAAAAAAGGTTTCAGTGACTTTATTGTTAAAGATTATCATTTAAAAAAACCTTAGAAATTCACTGAAAAAAACACAGGTTTCAGGGACTGTATAGTTAGTTGGACATTTTGCTTGTATAAAACCAGACAAATGTGGCTGTTTTAGTTAGTAGAGCTAACTATAACTCACGCCCCCGCAATGCACTGCTGATTACTTCACATATTACATCTCTCATGACATGGTCAGTGACATCACTGATGACATCTCAAATGACATCACTGATGACATAATTGATGACATCATCCAGTGACTGAGTGTTTCTAAAAAGTTCAAGAATGTTATATATATATATGCCAAGGTGTATTGAAGAATGAGTTTGTTTATGAGTGTCTGAATGGATGATTTAGTGGGTGCATGACTGACTGTATAAGTGAGTGATTAAACATGTATTATTGAATGCATGGGTGAATGATTAATCTGTTGAATGTCTGTATCAGTCTGTCAGCTGGTTGTAAGCGGCTGCATGGGTTGGCGAGTAGCTACATCATTGTCTATGTGGGTTAATGATTGGTTGTCTGAGTACCTGTATGTGTGCATGAGTGTCTATGTGTTGTGACTCCCTGCATGGATGTGTGAGTTGGTGATTCACTGGGTGTATGGGTTAATGAGTGCATGTGTTAGGGACTGCATGGGTGAGTGAGTGTATGTATAGCTGTGTTGGTGAGTGAATGGATGTCTCAGTGGTATACGTGTAAGTAATTACATATTTGAAAGGCAGTATATGTGAGTGTTTAGAGTATATAAGTGAGTATATGTGACAGCGAGTGATTGTGACAATGGCTGCATGGATAAGTGTGTGCTTATGTCAGTACTTGTTGAAGAGAGTATGTATATGGTACTATCTGTATGAATACGTGAGTTAGTGTGTGTGTGTATAACTGTATAGGTGAGTAAATGGCAGTTTAATTAATTCTTTGGGTGACTGACTAGGTGTTTGAGTAACTCTTTGGGCGAGTGGCAGTGTCTGAGTGTCTATATGGGTATATGAGTGGATATATCAGTGGCTGTATTGATGAATGACTGTGTGTATGAGTGACTGTATGGGTTAGTGAGTGGATGTGGGTGTAGACATATGAATCACTGAGCGGGTATGTACTAACTGCTATTGGTCTGTCTATGGTTTCGATCATGGTAGTCTGTATTTTAGAATGGGTGTATCTAGGGTTATATTAGGATGTGAGGAGGTGAGGAGGTGTCAAGACAGAGACTGGTTGACTAACCTTGCAAAAGCCGAGTACAGCAGGAGCGATGATGAAGCTAGTTCACCCCTTCCCTATCTGCGGCACTACCTGGGAGTTGTAAAGGCACACTCCACAGATATGACCACGTAAGGGGAAGGGGTAAAAAGAGATAAACAAAACATAACACTGTGGCAGCCAGAAACCATCTGTGGCATGAGTTGGTAAGGCTGTCGACCACTCTCCTATGTCTGCGTCTGGTCCCCTCCACAAGAGACACAATGAACAGGCATGAGTATTTCCCCCCTACCTTCTATATACCAGACATATATATATATAGTACCAAGGTGACCAACTCACTTTAATAACTGCCACAAGTATCCTGAGAATAAAAGGCACAAAATGAAAAAATAAAGTAAAGAAAAGAAAAGTTCTTGGCTTCAACAGTTCAGGATTGCCATTGGATCATCACTAAAAACGATGCAAAAAATGTATATAGTTATAGTAGACCTCTACTTATCTGCCAGCCTCGTCCTGACTTGTTCTTGGTGCTGTATTCCACAGATAACAGAGATAGGTTCTTTGAACATGGACTCAACCGTCCATAAAAACCTGTGCTTATACTCCGAGCCTCTCAACGGCTCTGTGAAAGGAAATAGTGTTAATGTTTCTCCTCCTTTGCCAAGGATATGGATGTTTCTCCTCCTTTGCCAAGGATATGGATGTTTCTCCTCCTTTGCCAAGGATATGGCCGTCAAAATATATCCATAAACACCTGGACACGCTAGTTGCCTTACTAGTGCATCATAGAGGGCCCCGGTATGAGGGCGATAGAATGAACAAAGTAAAAAAGGAATCCGGAGAATTAATCTCGTGTCAGCGCCCCAGCGCGACTCGAGCTGAACAGCTTTAGACGCTGCAAAAGGTCATAGTTCACAGAAGCGCACAGCGCGAACGCGAACTTTGCAAAATGCTGAGGAAAACACCCGCGGCTCCTTGCAGCAGCTGCTGCCGGGTGTTCAGAAAGCCTACAGATTGATCTGTAGGCGGAAGATAACAAGTGACAAGCCCCAATTCCATGGCAGGGAGGTGCCTATATAGGAAGTGGTAGGAAAGGAAGTGAAGGACACAAAAGACATACCACTATCCAGGCATTCTGGGATCTGTAGTTTATTAAACAATTCCCTTCCGCAGTCATTCCCCCCTATCTGGGCTGTGAACGTGATAGGAGGTGCGTCAGATGATCACGTGGATGATGTCATCAGTGATGTAATTTGAGATGTCATCAGTTATGTCATCAGTAATGTCACTGACCATGTCATGAGTGAGGTAATATGTGACGTCATCAGCAGTGCATTGCGGGGGCGTGAGTTATAGTTAGCTCTACTAACTATAACGGCCACATTTCTCTGGTTTTATTTGAGTGAAATGTCCAACTAACTATAACGTCCCTGAAAACTGTGTTTTTTTCAGTGAATTTCTAATGTTTTTTAAATGCTAATCCCTAACTATAACATCCCTGAAACCTGTGTTTTTTTCAGTGAATATATATATATATATATATATATATATATATATATATATATATTTTTAAGAGGGCCATTTTCCATGACTGTTATCATGATGAACCTCTTTCTTTGTCCCATCCTTTCTGGGACTAATAGCAACTGAGGCAATGTCTTGCTTAGTTTGACCGACTCCGTTCTTAATTCTGACATTAACACATTGCTTGAATAGTGTTGTAACAAGTGAAAAGCCAAAGTCAAAATCATAGTTTGACCATAAAAGCACAGGCTAAAAACATTTACATCTTTAAAAATATAAATACAATTTTAAAAGCATTGCAAAAACAATTTGTCATTAAAGTGTACAGGTTCTTCTCAATTTGTTAGCTGCAATGAAACAACTAAGAGCAGTACAAACATCAAGTGATTGTAAACTTTGCAAATAGATCAAACCCTCTTTATAAGAGTCATGGTGGTTATGCAGAAGGACGGGGTGTAAAAAGAGCAATCTTAAAGAATCATATATAGTACAAAAGAACATAAAATGCACAATGGATTGGGCAGTGACAGAGCCACAAGGGCAAAAAGAGAGTAAGGCAACCAGGAACCCACTCGTGGGTAAGCCATGAGGAAGTGACCTATGTTGAATTTCAACCTAGTGAGATAAAATCTATGATCTGGATTTGATGTCCAATTCAAATAAAGCCCCATATCAGAGTATTTAAAAATCTGCATATAGCATATAACTGAAGACTTTTCAACTTTTGCAGTCTATTCATAGCTCCCTTTGACTTTCATTTTGAGGTCAGGACTTTTACTTTGTAGTGACTCAGAAAGATGACTGTACCCCAGGCCGTAAAAGAGGTTTCACTTATAAGCCAGCCATGGGATAACAGTCATGTTATCTAATTTTAGACCATCGGACAATACCTTCCTAAAAAAATCTGCTTTTCAAGCGCTCCATAACTTTATCCATAATAAAAGAGTTGCCATGGAAATTTGATCCTCCATGAACCCTATACTCAATTCCAGATGTGCAATGAGACGTGCAGAAGTTTTAGGAATGGCCAGTGCCTGCCCAAAAAACGTTTTCTCGACTACTTGAAGTTTCGTGCAGGCAACGCAGCCACAGTCTCTGGCTCCATAAGTGCTCATCGATAGGCACTTGCTTTTATAAAGTTGAATCATTTCCTGGGCTGGATTATGGTCTAGCCTTTTTGTGCATCTGAATATTGCCTCTCTTGGGCCCTTTGAGTAAGTAGCCTGTCTCACAACCCATTCGCCTCTAACAAGATGCCACGGTAGTTAAAAAAGGACATTTTCTAATTTGTGCATCCCCTATATAAAATGCTTTTGACTTGGTATGTTTCGGGCCACAGGTCATAATAGAAGATTTGTATGTCTTGTCTTAAGTTTTAATCTAAGCATACAATCATTAAAGCCATTCAGGAGGTTTAGGAGGACATTTGCAGTCAAAGCTAAAAGAACCGCGTCATCTGGGTAAAGCAGCACAGGACTGCCTGCATACCAATCCTACGGGCATCATCACTCAAATCCCTTAAGACAATGCTAAATAATTAATATATTATAAGAAAATAAAAGGTGCTAATATGCAACCCTGTCTCACCCCGCTGGCCACCTCTATTGGGGCTCTACAATCCCCATAACGGGTAAAATGCACGCTCGTTGTAGAGTCCCAATGCAGGCATTTTACAAGATCTACAAGAGGGGGATCAATTCCCACCTACTCTTTCAAAGTGCAAAGCACTCTTATTTCAAATGATAATCACTTTTTAAGTCAGGACAGTTTGTAGTGCGAGTGGTAGAGCAACTACTCGAGGTCATGGACATATTGCCAACACCACAGTGCTATCTTTTCAAAACCATTGAAGGCTTTTATAAATCTAGATTTGTAGCATTAAGACGCGGCCCGTTAGCAACAAATTATGCAATACCACCATGGGCTCCAGAACCTACTTCACCGTCATGCAGGCTGTGTCAGGGGCCAGATGAATCTTTCTTGGACATATTACGCAATTGCCTCATTTTGCAACCAGCACACAGAAAGCTTTTCTGCAATCTATTTAATGCTAAAAGAGTAAGAACTTGCTGTTCTTCTTGCAAGGTCAAAGCCCCAAGTAATAGCTTGCCTGGTAAAATTCACTGCCACAGTGAAATAACAATTTAAAGTGTCCAGACAATCAAATAGAGGAACTATGGGGCATATTACCAAGCAATAGCGATAATTATCGCTATTTCTTGGTTAGAGACAAAAATTTACCGCTGATCTGCGGCGATTTTTATCGCAAATAAACCTTGGTATTACCAAGGTTTATCGCAAATGCGATAAAAATCGGCTGCAATGCATGAATATCGCTGAAAAGTCAGCGATATTCATGCATTACCGAGCTAATGCTCTTAGCCATGTTATCCACCTCCCATTGGATAACATGGCTAAGAACTGCTCAGGGCAGGTGTTAGCTTTTGGAGATATTCGCGCTCAGCGCGAATATCTCCATAAGTTGGTAATAGGAGATAGCGATGTTAGCGACTGTTTCCAGTCGCTAACATCTTGGCACGCCCACTTTGCATGTCATTAGTGATAAATATCACTGACATGCAAAGTGGGGCCCAAGATGGTCGCTATCTCCTACTAGCTGTCGCTAACTGGTGTTAACGACAGCTAGGTAATAGGGAGATCATTTTATCTCCGCTTTCTTGGCTTTTAATGCCAAAAAAGCGGAGATAACCCCCTTGATAATATGCCCCTATGTCTTAAAGGCTTTCCCCATTTCATCTGCACTTTCCATGCACCAGAACTTTGCCGTGTGTTCATCTTTCTCAACTAAGTAGACTTACTGAAACGGTTAACACACATTGCACTTAAAACATTTTTTACACTATTAAAATATGATCATTTTCTTTGGTTTTATCTGCTGCACATTATCTTTTTAGGTAGCATTAAGGACACTTATTGAAGAGCACACACACTAGCACTTTGCCATGTGTATATCTGAATTAATCAGGACATATACTGAAGTGACCTCATGTTTTAGCAGGTCCTTGTGTTTTTCAACTGATTGTATACTGGGTAATATTGGATTCTTATATCAAGTAAATGTTTTCATTAACTAAATCATGATTAATAAAGTTTGAAACTTAAACTTTAAAACTTGAGGCTATGGAGTTACCATATTGGTGGAATGCAAGCCTCCCTTACATGTACGCCTCCTAACACTGTACTCTGAAAGTGTGGCCGGATCCCCAGGCCTGGCATTCTAGCTCAATTCTGCTATATAGTGCATTGCCTATAGTTGGTGCTGTCATATAGAATTAGATGAGAGTGGCACAGAGGAGAAATAGAACACTAAAAAGTTATAGGAATGTAGGACACTTCAGCCTTTCTCCACAAACACGGTATGTGCAATGCTTAATTTGTAAACAAAATATAAAAAAAATGCAGGTTTTCAAATATTTTCTTAGGAGCCCAATCCGGCCAAGTGACAGGCTTGCCGAATATCAAGGCTGCCTCGTCTTATTTCCCCCTCAGGACTCTTTCACCATCAACCTAATCTTCCACCCTCTTTATCTCATCCTTGCAGGTTCTCTCTCATCTCTGCTTTCTTTCCATTGTCACCATTTTCACATATTTCTGTTCCTCCTTATTTCTCCCTTTTTGCCTTTTTCGCCCTTTCTGTGGGTCAAAAGGCATGATTATGAGTATGCCTGATAATTATCACATCAACTAAAAATCTGACACTGAGGTGTTTGCAAGTTATCAGATTCAATAATTATTTATGCAGGGTTTTGGAGAAAAGCGTGTGGTTTTTGGTGCTTTTTATACCAAAATCTGCTTGTGCTGGAAAATAGTGCTGTTTTCCGTATGTTAAATTGATATGGCATGTTTAACTTGCCAAAATTTCAAAAAATCTGCAAGCTTTATCGCGCCTCGTATTTACGCAAATATTGCGCAATTTGTAATTTTGATCCTTACACAAACACAAGTTTGTACAGGGATCTCTATTTAATGGGACACATTATCAGACCCATGATCTAATGAAATGAAATATGTCTGGTTCTCACAAATGAGTGCCAGTGCCCACCTCCTGTAACCACGGGTACAAAATGAGCACTGACATTAAGTCAATAGTTCAGATTTGAAAATTGAAGGTATAAGTAACATCTCAGTCTAGTCTCAAGCCTATCAGTTTTGCATTTCTAACAGTTTCGCATGATATCTTACATCACTTTGGACAAGTTGAATAACGAAGCATCTCCCAGCAACTATTTACATCAGAGAATGGAATCAACTTCATACTATTGATTGGGAATGAAACATTTGAGAAGGGGATGCAAAACATGGGAATGGAATTAGTCACGATGAACATGCTTCAGAGCCAAAGCATTCAAATGGGGATAACATCTTAATGTAACAAATACAGCTTTTGATACAGGGAAGATGACAGTATAGTAAGAAGTGCATAGGCACATTCTTGACAAACAGCAGCACGTATCTCTTACTTTGTATTTGAGTACCGACCTTATACATCATCATTTTTGTACATGTTATGAGTAGGTATCACGTACAATTGTGTGGGGTACTTACTGTGGTGTTAAAGGAAGTTGCTACATATATTGTTAAAGCTTTACATTTTACTGGAATATATTAATGGGAAAGTCATATATGAAAGGAAAAGGCATTGAAATCTGATTATGGCCATATTAATTGACATATCTGCCGATTTTTGTAGGTAGGAAGTGGTAAGTCCCACATTGCAGTATTCTCTGCTGGTGGTGGATCCACATGCAGAGTTACCTCTTTACAGGGATGCTGCTTTATAAGTAATTTGACAGGTGGTATGTCTACTGGTTGAAAATCCTCTAAGCTAGGATTTACTTCATCCTCCACACATCAGTAGATGTGCAGTTAATAACCACATGGAAAGCACCCCTTCCCTCCTTCTGTTATTTAGAAATGTATTTGTCATCAATATCAGTGAAAACAGATTTTAGTAGAAGTTCATTTCATGCCTGTTAAACAGAATTGTAAGACAAAAGCGATTTGATAAGTCCAAATATAATATGAATTCTAAAGAAAGCATAAACGAGGGTTTTCGCATACATCGTTTAATCCTGAACTGTATATTACTCACGGATACATGGAGATGAACCAGCATATTGAGATTGGCCACTATTTAGCCTTTTCACTTAGTTCTTGAGATGGAAGTACTCATATTATATTATGAAAATGAAATCATATGGGCATTAATGGTTTTGGATTCCACAAATTCCTTTTTGTATCATTACTGTAACCATGTGGAACTGGCACAACAATTTAATGAGGGAAGATTATGAGGTTTCGAAATATGCCACGCCATCATCTACACCTGGTAATAAGACTTCAGCCTTTCCATCCGTCTACCCAGGTTGGTAGGAGATCATGAATTTGTAGTCGATGAATAGTAGTTACCATTTCAAGAAGCTTGCATTCAGAATCAGAATTATCTTCATTTGACTGCCACTAGCCGTAAAAGTAATATAAAACAAGTGGAAAAATAGCAGTAGGGTGCATGAGCATCGTTAAAAGGCAGCAACGCTTGCATTCATTAAGAAAAACCTAATGGCAATACTTAGTCTATTGAATCATGTTCCACTTGAAGAACTTGACCCAGTCTCTATATGTCTGCTTTGGGAACAAAGAGTTCTCTGTTTAATGATCGTGTAAATTCCTTGAGTAGTTGTCAATTTACAGATGTGGTATATTGTTCTGCTGAGACTGTACTTTTTGGAGTACAATGAATACCACTTCATGTAAATGTTTAGTTGAGGTCTCAACTGATAATGCCAAAATATGTTAAGTTATGTTAAAATAAATGTATAAAGGGCACGTTATTAAACAGATTCTTGGACCCTGGGAACAGTATTTAAATCAAGCCAAGCCAATGCACATTGAGAAGGAATGAAGACTAATAGGCTTGCCTAAGCAGCCAATTCCCAGGCTTGCTCCTGAATTTCAAGTAATCAGACTGAAGGCGTACCGTTAGAGGCAAGGAGCTCCAAATTGTGGGAGCTTGAACAGAGTACCTAACACCACCCCTCCTTTTTTTGTTGAATTTGGAATAGTCAAAATATTGGAAGTGGACGAGCTTAGTTTCCAAGCTGGGAAGTATTCCACAATTCTAGTTTGTAAACATGAAGGGCCCTTTACCCAAAAAGTCTTGAAGATGATGCAACAGGCTTTGAAATTAATCCTTTCTTCCAGCAGGAGTGAATGAACATCTCTCAAAAAGTGAGTGATATTGTAGTTCCTAGGTTGTTTAAAAATATGTTTGGCCATCTGGCTTTGGACACTCTGCAATCTACACAATTTGGTGTTAGGAAGGCTTAGATATAAGGAATTGGCGTGATTAAGCCAAGATGTAATTAATGCCAGATCCACCAAGATGAAGGCATCGTGACTGAAGTTCCTGCCAGTCTTTTTAATCTTTCTAAGAGCCAAGAATCAGGATGTAATCGATCATATTCTTTAAAGGGGAGCTCATTATCAATGATTACACCCCAGCTTTTTGCTGATCTTGTACGGGTAGGGGGTTCCCGCATTTCGGAATGCCAGGCCGAGGGATGCCACGTGTTAGTTTTGTTATTCAAGATTACAATTTAGGTTCAGCATTAAACTTTGGGAAGGCACTGGCCAGTTGAAATGCATGACAGAATGGGTGTTTCTCTGGGATGCAAGGGATATTTTGTCTGAATAGTAACTGGGAGTCATTAGCATATTTATATAATTTACAAATCATCTCACCTAAGGCTTGAACAAGGGGATTAATGTAGATGTTAAATAAATGCGGTGACGAAGAGGAGCCCTGAGGGACACCACAATGCAATTGGGCTGATGTGGTACTAAAAGTGCCCCAGATGACAAACTGAGTATAGTTCTTCATAAACAATCTCATTCACTCAAAGTCTTGAAGCCCAGCAGCCTCCACATGGTCCACCAGCAAATTGTGGTCGACCGCGTCGAAGGCTGCTGATAAATCCATCAGGACTAATGCAGAAGTCTGACCTTCTTCGCCGTCTTTGTGCATGTCATTCACCACTACTGAGAGAGCTACAGATTCTGTGCAATGAGCTAGATGAAACCCCTGCAAATTCAGGAATTGGGAATTCTCAGGATGTAATCAGAGCATCTGTGCCACATAGGCTTCTAATAATTTGGTGGGACAAGGCAACAGAGAGATTGAACAGTAGTTTTTCAGAAGTGAAGGATTTTCACCATACTTTTTTGTAAAATAATTATTACTGCCTCTTTAAAGGGCATTGTTATTCCTCCCTGGGACATGGAAGAATTGGAAAGAGACTTGAGAGGACCTGATATTTCAGTGAAGAACACGTTGACAATCTTGGTGGGGGGGGGAAGCAAGGATAATTTGGTAAACCAGATTTCACTTTTTGCTCGCATAAATGTTCTCATGAAGAACAGGAACTTTAGAAAAAGTGATGGGATTCATGTCTCAGGGGCATTTTGGAGGCTCCCTAGAGCCTAACATGATGCTGCCTCCGATGGTTTTGATTTTATCAATAAAATATGTATTTAATATATTGCAAAAATCTTTGGTAGGAGCTATCAGTGACAATCTATCATGTTTAGAGAGTCCATCCACAGTTCTAAAAATGTCCTTGGATTTGTTGGTAGGCTGCAATATTTTATTAGTAAAAAGAGAGTTTCTATATGTAGTAATAGAGCTTTGTAGTCCTTCAGAACCTTTTTAAAAACCATTTGCGGTGTACTGTGTGCATATACAGTGTCTATATACACTGAGTAAGTAATTAAGAATTGCTTGAAAAATTATTTCTTTGGCCAAAAGAAAGCTTAAAGCAATTATATTATGAGGGGTTTTTCACATATCAATTTTACTAATTGTAAAATCTCAGGGAGCGGCACATTCTATGGTAACTTTTCATTCTTCTTGCGGCCTGATCATGAGTCAGGTAGATATATGCAAGGAGATATTTGGTGTCCATCATTTCCGGATAGTATCTCTACATATACTTCTGCTAATTATAAATTAAAATACCCCATGGACTGGGGAATTACGGGGTGGATTTGGATTTACTGGGATAAATTGCTTGCAGAACACCATACTCCATGCGGTTAAATGTATATGTTTACCACCTCCTTTGTGTGAGGCAGAGGGGTGCTGGGAAGGCTGGGAGAAGTTGAGCATTGGGGCTTGCGTGGGGGAACATTACATGCTCCCCCTGTGTTCAATAAAGGGGTCAGGCAGGGTCTTAGGAGGCCACAGAGCTGCACTACAGCCCACACCCAAGGTTATTTTCTTCAGCCAGAATTTCTGTCTCGTAAATTCAGGCCTGGTGTTCCAGTGCCCAGGAAATTTGTGTTCAGGTATATCTGGCCATTATAATTTAGGCTCAATGTTTTCTGTTTTTACAGATTTTTACAGATAAATACATGCAGAAAACAATGTGTTTCCGGTCTATGTTTATTTTTAAAAGTGGGCAAATACTGAAAATTGTGCTCTTGTGAGAGACTCTCCATACTGCCTTTAATGAACTCCAGGCAAAAGCTGGCAGATAGATAGTATGGGAATTAAAAAACTGGATGACATTTCTTTAAATAAAGGCATATGTTAACACATATTTGTAGTGTAATGCTAGTATGTACCTGTGTGTGTAATGTTTTGTTATATGTGGCTGCTTTATTTGCTAAAACGCTACATCATCCACATATGAATGCATGTGTAAGAGTTAAATAAATGTGGATATATATACCATTTGACTACTCCGCTTATTCTCAAAACACAGAATAAATAAGGATAAATATCAATTTGCTGGCCAAAATATAAATATGGATAAAGACAAAGGGAATGGTAAAAACATAATGACCATAAAACCGGGAGCCCTTCTTATACTTGAATTGAGCAGTATTCCACACAGGGATTCTGTTCCATCCAAAATGTGGTCATTGTTCCTGTGGGTAATAGGGACTTGTCTGTGCAGAAAAATGATGTTTCTGGGTTAGTTAACAGCTGGAGTGTGAAACATTGATCATTCATCACTGGTATTCAAGAAGTTGTTTTGTAGTTCTGTAATATTTCCCTAACAAAAGTCGCTGTTTACTATACAGAAATAAAAAAAAAAGGTTTTTGTCATGATATGCAGTGGGGCAATGTGTGCTTTTCCGCACACATTCAGAGTGTGATTTGTGGTATAATTGGACACATTGTACCCGTGAGGATTTCCTTCTTGGGGAACATCTGTGCTAATCTCTCAGGTGATGAAAACACTAGTTAGCCCTCACAGATACAGCATCATGATTTAGGCAAAGAATAGCAGGTATGTAGACCTACCCTTTTGAAGGTGCAACTTGCCAATGCCAAGCACGACTACTTAAAAATTAGCTGTAATTTGCATAACTACATCATGTTCATCAATATATTAGAAATCTAGCAGAAACTGGCACTCTTCCAATTATATGTTCTTTCTTTAGCTCGTTTAGTCATATTTTGAAGACATTATGATGAGATATTACAAGTATATTAACTAAGATTATGAATATAAGACAACAACCGCAATATACAAGTATTCAGCAAGTTTTCAATAAGTCAGTGGTGGCCGGCATAGCCCGCAGATGGGGGAGCGGACACGGGGGTGGGGGGGTTGGGGGTCGCGCAGGGAGTGATGTTCACGATTGCGGGAGGGAGCTTATAAAAAAACGTACATTTCCGCTGGGTCCTCCGTCTCTGCTCCTCCCCTGCTTCCGACTTCAGGATCAGGAAGCAGGCAGCAAGGTTCCCTCCCCTAAGCCAATCACAACGCTGCACTGCAGCGTTGTGGTTGGTCTGAGCGGTGTGACACAGCACTCAGCCCGGGGCTGGAGGGGTGGGTATGTTCTCTATGCAGGCTGTAATGTAGCCTGCATGGAGATGGGGAAAATGCTCATGACTGGTGTGGGCGGCTGACCAAACAGCCATTGCGCACTTAGGAGTGGGCAAACCACTCCTCCCCTGCCCTGCTCTGAGAGCAGAGTGGTAAAAAAGGGGGTGGTGATGGATGAAGCATCTGAACCAATCAAACACTCACACCCAGTCAACAGATCTGGGTTTAATCCATCACCGTTCTTTAGCCCACTCTGCCATCCCAGTTCAGACATGGCCATATGCAAATCAGTCTGACCCTGTGCCTCATGGGAACAGTCCAGCCCAAACTGCCAAGCCATGCCTTCCCGGTACCGGAAACAAGCTTCCGAGGACCGGTTTCTGGCATTTCAGCCGTCTTCAGCCCGGCTTGCTTGAATCCATTGGCAAAGTGAGCAAGGGACTCACGTCTGAGCATACCCTGCCAACTTATGGCGAACAAAGTGGTAAAAAAGGGGGTGGTGATTGGCGGAGCATCTGAACCAATCAAACAGTCACACCCAGTCAACAGATCTGGGTTTAATCCATCACCGTTATTTAGCCCCCTCTGCCACCCCAGTTCAGACATGGCCATATGCAAATCAGTCTGACCCTGTGCCTCATGGGAACAGTCCAGCCCGAACTGCCAAGCCATGCCTTCCCGGGACCGGAAACAAGCTTCCGAGGACTGGTTTCGGCATTTCAGCCGTCTTCAGCCCGGCTTGCTTGAATCCAGTGGCAAAGTGAGCAAGGGACTCACGTCTGAGCATACCCTGCCACACTTATGGCGGACAAAGTGGTAAAAAAGGGGGTGGTTATGGACGGAGCATCTGAACCAATCAAACACTCACACCCAGTCAACAGATCTGGGTTTAGAGAAGAGCAGCTCCGCCCACCCGCTGGCCCGCAAAGTAGCACAAAGATAAAATGACTGAAAATTAATATCTTTTTATGATTTTGTTTCTCGCACTGCTTGAAAGCAGTAGGGCGACGCTCCTCTGCCATAGTGGAGGAGCCGCCACTGCAATAGGTGGGTCTTAACCTGTTCCGTGCTCGTGTCGGCAAACGGCCGTCGTGAGTACTAACTCGCTGGTGCTGCGCACATCCGTTGGCCTACGCAGCCCCACCCACTGATTAATTCTCCCGCACTGCAGGAGATTTGTGCCGTGGTTAAGCAGTTAAGCTAGGGAATGAAACATGGGTAGAGTAGTCAACAACAGCATTTAGTTGGCCCCTCAGGACACAATATACTAAAGGGTTAAACTGGGGAGTGTGTGGAAAGGGATGTCAGTAAGAAGCACCCATTTTGGGGAAAGAGTAACTTGGCTTCAATTCTGGTATTTTATTTGCAATGAAAAATGCTGTTTACTTGCCAGTATAACCTGTATTGTATGAAGAACATTGTGAAAGAATTAGCAATTGCTACAACAGAATTTAATTATGCTGTAAAATGTTATAAAAATGATGATGCCTGCTTCACCCCTATAGATCTGAAGTGAGTCATAGGCTCAACAGTGATCCAGTTTATTGACAATGTGGGCAATTTTTCTTTCATTGCTTAACCCCCAGCAAACAAAAAGCATGCATCATTTTAAATAGTAATGGTATTTTGTCTGTGTTGGAATTGTCCCTTTCTGCAGGGTCATCCCAAACATTTTGCCTTCACTCCTCCAGTTTGCTTACTTTGTTTTGTTGGCCTAAGGACTCTGTGCACTTTACAAATGCTAACCGATGCTAGTGCATCCTTAAAACATGTTGAATTGGCTTACCCCCAAATGTCGTGTTCAATTTACTTGTAAGCCCCTAGTAAAGTGGCACTACGTGGTTCCATGGTTCATAAATGAAATGCTACTTGTCGGCCTGTCGCACTGATTGTGCCACCCACTTAAGTAGCACTTGAAACATGTCTCAGTCCTGCCACTGCAGAGCCTGTGTCTGTAGCTTAAACTGCTCTTTCATTCTGGCAAAGTAAACCTTATGCTTGGACCAAACATTCCTTTTAAATACATCTATGACACCCCAAGGGTAGGCCTTGGACAGCCCAGAGGGAAGGGCACAATGTATTAAAAAAGTTGTACATGTAGTTTTAAGTTGTAGATGCCTCAGTAGTGAAAAACTCTTAAATTTGTTGTTCACTACTGTAAGGCCTACATCTCCCGTAGAATAACACTGCAATTACCTTATTACATTTTATAGGAGTAATTTCCAAATGGAAAGAGATAACAAGTTCATGTTTGGTGTCTTTGGACTTGAGTTGAGAAGCACAATTTAGTGGTGAACTAGGGTTTTTGATCACAATTTCTAAAATATGCCACTTAGAAAGTTGGCATTTTTCTGCGCTTAGCCTTTTTCTGCTTGTAGCATGTCCTGTAACACATGACGAGGCGTAAATGACAGTTAGACTTTGTGAATTCCTCCCATAGATTCACACTATAGCGGGATTAGGTGTGTCGGTGTGGGCCAGCTGCTGGCAGGATAGGAGTGGCGGAGCTGAACGCAGCCCCAGTTATACCTGAATAGCCTGTGCTCTACCTTCACGCAAAAGGCCCAATGACCCTGCATTGTCACCTCAGCCAGCTTTTCACTTTGCAGGGGAGGCAGGAAATTCCATGCACTTCAAGGTCACTGCTAGAAGCTTCTCCCACTTTCCAGAACCAGGGCACCAGGGTATAAAACAAGGAACTCAGACACCTACTCTTCAGTACACTTCTGGACCTGGGGATACTTTGTCAGGAATAAAGACGTCTGTGCTGCTGCAAGGACTGCCACTCTCTGGACTGCTGCAATAAAGGACCTGCCACCCTGCTGTGCTGAGCTGCTTCCCTCTTACCTAGGGGGGAAGAACTGGACCTGCAACTTCATCTCACACCTAGGACCCTAGACTCCGAGGGCTAGTGTGCTGGCCTCCTGACCTGAGCCTGAAAGACATAAAAGGCTCCTGGACCAGCTCCTGTACCCAGCTTCAGTGAGTTTCTGACCCTCAAATGGTGCCTCTCAGGTCCTGAACCCTTGGTGTGGTTCACAGGCTCTGGAAATCAAGCCTCTGGTCTCTTAATGACCGCAAATGAGATCGTTCACACGGAAGCCATGCCGATCACACCAAAATTCAGCGCAAGTTTCTCCCAGTCCATCTCTCTGCACAGATCCGATCTGATAGCACGCTAAGGCCCTACAATACGAAGCACCAGCCCATTTGTCTGCGACACCTGGCCTGCTCTTTGCGCAACATTGACCACCACCGCGATGCTCTACTTGCTCCCCATGACCCTCTTAAACGAGAACATGACTGTTGGCACTGTATCTGACCCACGCTCTATCATGGTCAGCCTGAACTTTTGACTTTGACCCAGTCCAGCAAGACTAGTTTGCCGCTTTATGCATTATGCGCTTTTTACAGTTTATTCTTTAAAAATTCATAACTTCAGTTCTACTAATTGGATTTTTGTTGTTTTGGTCTTTTTTTTATTTATTTGATAATTATATCTAACAATCAAACAGCATTTGAGAAGTGCAGCACTGTCACCCCTAAGGGTATCTGGGCGCTGAGTTTCCATCAAAGAGCCAGGTCATGAGTCTCTGTCTGAAGTCTGCCAGCAAGGAGGCTGTACGGAGCTGGAAGAGAATGTAATTCCAAATCTTGGCATGATGTAGGAGCAGGAGTGGCTACCGCTGTGACTGCAATGGATGTGGGGGGTGTGTGCGAGGACAAGTGAAGAGGAGCACATATGTCTAGAGGGTTTGTGGAAGTTCAGTTGATGGGTGATGCAGGCAGGTCCTGGTTCATGGAGGGCTTTGCAGGCGTGCATGAGGATCTTGAACTGACATCTCTTCTGGATGGGCAGCCAGTGGATGTCTCTCAGGTGGGAGGTACTGTGGGTTCATTTTGGGGAGGTCCAGGGTGAGTCTGGCTCCAGTGTTCTGTATGTTCTTGAGTGTTCTGAGGAGCTGGGTGGAGATGCCTGCATAGAGGGCATTGCTCTAGTCGAGGCAGCTGGTGACGAGGGCCTGGATGACGGTCTTTCTGGTGTTGGTTGGGATCCATCTGAAGATTCTGCTGAGCATGCAAAGTGGGTGGAAGCAGGAGGAGGCAACTGCTTTGACTTGTAGTTTCATGGTCAGTTGGCTGTTGAGGATGCTGGCCAGGTGACGTGAATGGTTGGTCAGTGGGTGTAGGTCTGAGTTCTGCAGGCCTACATCAGTAGTCCCATGCTGAGGTATTCTTCCCGAAAGATCAGTACTTTGTCGGAATTTAGTTTGAGGCAGCTGTCTTTCATCATTTGGCTAAATGGCCATGGCATCACAGAAGTTGGATTTGGTGTTGGAGGGGCCCTTGGTGACTGAGAGAATCACTTAAGTGTTGTCTGTGTAGGAGATTATGTTGAATATGTGGGATCTGATGACGTATGTGGATGGGGCTGGGGGATGATCCTTGTGTTATGCCACATATGATGTCTTTGGGAGTAGAGTTGAAGGGAGGTAGTCAGATGCTCTGTGTGTGTCCTGTAAGGAAGTAGGCAATCCACTTAAGGGCGTCTTGCTGTATGCCTATGGTATAGAGTCTCTTGATGAGGGTTTGGTGGGAGACCATGTTGAACGCCGCAGAGAGGTTGAGGAGGTTCAGGGCAACAATTTCTCGAGGGTCGAGTCGTGTTCTGATGTTATATGTGATGGCGATCAGTGTGGTCTTAGTGCTGTGGTTGGCATGAAATCTTGATTGTGATGTGTCCAGTAGGTAGTTTTATTCCAGGAATTTGTTGAGCTACTGGTTGAGGGCTTTCTCGAGTACTTTGACCGGGGAGATAAGAAGGGATATTGGGCCGTAATTTTTTAGATCACTGGCGTCTGAAGTCTGGGTATTTCCATTTGGCCGGGAAGGTTGCTGTTGAGATGGAGGTGTTGAGGATGCTGGTGAGTTGTGTGCTGCATGGGTTCCTTGCAAAGTTGCAGAAGTGATGGGGGCAGTGGTCGGGGGGCCTTGGAGTGGATGGAAGACATGATGGATGAGATAGGCAGGGCGGTGAGCAGATCAGGTGGTAATGGTTTGGCTGGGGTTCCCTGGTTGGTTGAGGTCTTTGGGTTTGAGGGTGGTGGGTTGGAGGTTGAAATTGTTGTAGATGTTGTTGCTCTTGCTGTGGAAGTAGTCTGAGACGGTGTTGAAGAGTTCTTGGGAGGGGTGGATGGTGTTCTCTATGGCTGTCGGGTTGGAGAATTCTTTGACTATTTTGAACGCTTGTTTTGTGTGGCTGATTGTGGAGTCTTTGCGGGTAGAGAGTACTGCTTTCTTAGCTTCTGTAATGTGTCAACGATAGTTGCTGAGGGCTGCTTTGTAAGCTGCTCTGCCAGCAGGGTTTTTTGTGGCGCGCCATTATTTCTCCAGTTGGCGGCAGTGGCGCTTGGTGGGCCTCAGTTCTGGGATGTACCAGCTGGCATGTTTGGAGGTCTTGTTAGATTTTATGGGTTTTAATGGGGCGACTCTGTAATTGCTGTCGGTGATCCAGGCAGAAAAGTTCTGAATGACCATGCCAAGGTCTGTTGAGGCCTTGGGTTGGAGGGTGGTGAGGGCCTATGATCAATGAGTTTGGTGACCTTGCTCCAATTGCGGTGGGCGGAGATCTGATGCCTGGAGATGAAGTGCTGGGCAACAGTGATGGTGAATTGTACAATGGTGTGGTCAGTTCAGGTGAGTTCTGTGGTGTGGCTGAATTTGATTATGTCTCTAGAGGTGAAAATGGGGTCGAGTGTGTGCCTGGCTTGATGGGTGCACTCAGTGATCAGTTGAGTGAGGCCGGTTTTCTATGGGAGCAATGGAGTTGGAGTCGTTGTGGTCATTGATGTGGAAGTTGAGGTCACCAAGTAGGACTTTGTGGTGAGAGACGATTGCTAAGAGCCTATAAGGTTGGTGTGGGTGTCGCAGTCGGGTCCCAGGGATCTGTAGGTGAGGGGGCCTCTTATCGAGGTCATCACGTCAGTTTGTAGTAGGAAGTTGAGCTGTTTCATGAGAGGCATGGGGTTGTCGTTGCTGATGGTGCATTTGATGGTTTGATGGTTTCCTCAAAGATGATGGCAACACCTCCACCAAGTTTGTAGGCTCGGTCTCTGTGCATCATCTTGTAGCCTTTGGGAGTGGCTGTGATGAGGTCAGGGTTCAAGGAGGGGCTGAACCAAATTTCGATGATGAAGGTAACATCCAGGAGACTGTTGTGATGGTGTCCCAGATTATCGTGGCATGTTTGCAGTGTGAGAAGGCGTTGAGCAGGATGTAGTGGAGCTACTCTGTGCTGCCAGAGAAGTGGCAGTGTTGGCAGGTGAAGGGTCCTTTGGTGGATTGTGGGGAGTAGAAGACACAGTTGTTGTTTCAGCATCCGGGGGCCAGGTTTAGGAGTGCCTTGGTGGTGTACGATCAGGTGGCAGGAGGGCCAGGGGTCCTGGTGCTGGGGGTTGTCCAACTGGCGGTGTGTTGGCGTGTACCTGTTGCACACACTCGCTGCGTGACCATGCAGCTGCCTCCATCGGTGGTCTTGGTCAGTGGTCCAGGTGGGCCTGAGTGCAGGGCAAGGACCCGAAGTGGGAAGTGCAGGGCCAAGGATAGCAGGCAGTGCAGTGCAGGGACAGCGGGCACCACAGAGGCAGGGACAGGAGGCAGCGCCGGGGTAGAGGCAGCAGGTAGTGCCGAGACAGCAGGCAGCGCAAGGGCAAGTGCAGTAGGCAGTGTGGGGGCAGGGACAGAAGACATCGTGGGGCAGCAGGCAGTGCAGGAGTAGCAGGCAGTGTAGGGGCAGGGATAGCTGGCAGCACAGGGACCAGGGCAGGAGGCAGTGCAGAGACATGGACAGGAGGCAGTGCTAGGGCATCAGGCACCGTACCTTAAGCTGGGGGTCAGGCAAAAGAGGAGTGGCCCACTCCAGCTTTCTCTGTGTGCTAATAGGTGCGGATGAGCCTGCCCCTGGGGAGGCGTCATGGGGATTTAAGGTGCCTGGGTAGGAGAAATGGGGGAAAGAAGCTCCAATCTCTTCCCAGAAGCAGAGGTTTCTAGGATTTGTAGACATGCAGGAGGGATCTGAAGGAGTCCTGAAATGCGGTAGGCGGCACTGGGATTTAAGGTGCCTGGGCGGCAGAAATGAGTCAAATGTGCTCCAATTCCGTCCCAACAGCAGAGGCTTCTAGGAAGTGGAGGCAGGCGGGAAGGATCTGGAGGAGTCCCACGATGCGGGAGGCAGTGTGGGGAGTTGAGGTGCCTGGGCAGGAGAAATGGGTAAAGAAGCTCCAATCTCTTCCCAGCATCAGAGGCTGCTGGAAAGTGTAGGCAGGTGGGAGGGTTCTGGAGGATATAAGAAGTTAATTATGCGCACTGCAACATGGATGTAATTTCATGGTTTCTAGATTAAAAGTCTGTCCAATTTGTGGGGATACACTCGACTGCTTCAACTTCCTCATATGTCATGTTATGATGCGTAGAAGTCCTTTATGGGCTGGGGATTGGTAACCATCGCAAATAATAAAAAGTAAATTAAAATCACACAAACATGGAAAATATATAATTGTCAGCCTCCTATTAATATTAGTATTTGAATCAGTAGAAAGAGGTTATCTGTCAGTGTTAAAACATACTGCAATGATGAATTGTGGAGTTTTGCTGTAAAATACGATATTTAACAGAAGAAGAAACATCTTTCTAAATGTGAGACTAATTTGCAGTACTGTCATAGATTCAGTTGTTATCTTCTTTGTGTTTGGTTTGTTAGGAGTGCTACTAAAGCAAACCCTCAGAGGATAAGAAAGATTGGAAATACATTATCTGTTGCTTCTCTTACTTACAATCACCTTTCTCTTGTTTATCCATGCCCTGGGTAAAATCAAGCAATATATCTTTCAACTATGTGCCCATATTGTTTACACAATTTGTTCTGAAGTCAATGACCATATTCTGAAAGTTAGTGTTCCACGATTGGTTATTTTCACCATGTACAAGTATGCGCTGACATACAGAATTACATCAAGAAAACCTTCTCTGAGAATGTGAGTATCAAAGTTGGTCCACAGGGTTGGCACTGTTCATGGACATGCACCCATTCAGGTGGCAGCAGATATGGATTTCTTCTCAGGGGGTAGGTGTGGCTCAGAGTCTTAAACTAAGAGGCTCTGGAGCTCAGCAGGATCCTAACATAACTAGGGATTTTGAATTCTCCTCAACCTACCACACCACTCGAGCTTACACCAACCAGAAGATGAAACAAATTTTGATGAAACTGACTACATCTTAGTTTTTGATTCTGTTGTCAGGTTTGTATAATATTGCTGTGGAATAGGATCCTCTACCTCCTGATTGGAATCTGCAGTTTGATAAAGAAACAGTTTTTTTGGTCCCAAAATAAAGCAGGTTTATGGAATATTTTTCCACGGATAATGCACAAGTCAGCATTCCCATGCAGTGTATGTAAAAACCTTGTGTCGGTTGCAAGAGTTCAGAGTGATATTTTAGAACATCACAACCAAGAGCCCACGCGAAGATCCATCATTTGTGATGCTGGCATGGATTGTGCAGCTAAAAGAAACAATCCTTAAAAAAGTACTAGGAGGAAGGGTTTAAAACGTATTTTGGACAGTGGCGAGGAAAGACAAGGCAACTTGATGGTTGAATGACCTCCAGCTGCACCTTGGACAAAGATGAAGATGAGCAGTCTATGGGCCTGCAAAGCAAGCAAGCAGGAAATAGCCTGGAGTCTGTGCTAGAGAGCATTGCAGATAAGCAAATTATTGCAATGCATCATGGCAAGAAGATTTAAGTCACTCAGAAAGTTTGATGGAGTCAGAAGTTTGAATGCCAATATGGCTTTTGATCCTCAATTCACACTTGTATTGACAAATGGCTCCCTGAAGTTGATGAAATGTCCATCATACTTTTGGAAGGTGGTATGACGTGTATTTCCCCATACAGCTGATAGGACTGTACACTCACATTGTGATACCTCTTAGCAAACCTTATGAACCCTGAAGCTCAGAAAAAATGACCTGATGATAGACAGTGTTGTACAATGTCCCACAACAACGCACGCAATGTCGCAATAATTGAGTAAACTCATCTGCCAATGTTAACAGCCATCAGATAGGAACTTTGAGGTTTTTAAAACTTTAGGAAAAACTACACAAATCTCTTAATTCTTGATAAAAATCCAGTTACATTCAAGAAACTTTATCTCCAATTTCTACCGCTTAGATGTAACACAGATAGGATTCCTTTGTGTGTAGCAGATGGTTCAAAGCACTGCATTTAGTTCTGGTCACTATACAGCACTTTAGCACTTCAGGACTGAGTGCACTGCGAATGGTGGACCAATTGTCACATCAATACTTAAAGATGGAGGTTATAAAACAATCCAATTCATCCTTGTACATATCAAAGCAGGTGTGTGAACAGTCTTCACTGATGATGTAATTGATAATTACAAAACTATGGAATGGGCTTTTACTGGTAGGTCATTGAAGACTTGTGCAAGGTTGTTTAGCCATTTAAATTATTCATGACAAACCACAGTGAGATCTGGCAGTCGAAATAACATGGACATGTTTTGATTGTTTCTATTTTTACCAGGGTTTTTCATCCTATTTGTCAGTCACTGGATGATCACAGTAGGCTGTTGTTTTGCTGCTTTATGGGAATTCTGCAGTTGTTAAATATAGGATGGGGAACATAAGGTGGGCAAGGCTGACATGCACTACTTTGAAGGCTGAATTTGGGAAAAAACGGTAAAGGTTCCAGTGAGTTGAAGGCGATAGAATACTGTAAAGCCAGATATATCATACCTAGTCTGAACACTGCTATTGATGTTGAGAGATGAAACAAGTCTCCCTGGGATCTCCTTGCTCACAATATTGTGACCTCATCAAAATTTAAACCGAGCCGTAGGCGATGGGGGACAGCAGATATCGAATCTGCCCATGATGTAAAGAATATAATTCCCAGTAAAAGGTAATCACTTGAATGAGAACAATATAAAAATAAGCACTAGTCTTGGAACCTTAAATCATAAGAATAGCAGAATAATTCAGATTGATGGGGCTTGAATACTAATTTCCTTTAATAAAAAGTAGTCACAAATTGCATACTGACTTTTTGCGAGTAAAAATTATTTTGAAAACTGATCTTTCTATATAATGATAGGTCGGTTCACAAAATTCTGAATCGTAGTGGGCCGCAATTCGATCTACCTCATCAATATTCATTGGGTAGGTCGCAAAGTGTGATTCATTGTGAATCATTACCATCATAGAGGGATGTTGTTCTGCTGAGTTAGGCAGACTACAATGTTTTTGATCACATTTTAGTACTTTTTTTTTAACGTGCATCCCGTTTTCCTTTCGGAGATCAGGGCTGCATTTAAAAAGAAAAGTTAAATTCTTTTTTTAGATTTGGCAATGGTCCCCTGGACCACTGGCAAGTTCGAACAACAAACTTTTTTTTACATTCACAAAGAGAAGGGACTGGTTTTTGTAAATGTTTTACCAGCTCAACTGGGAAATCAGTAACTTTGCAATGATTTGTGACTGAATTACAGCCACAAGATATTGACACATACGGTAAAAAAATCGCTAGTTGGAAGTGATGCCCAAAACATCCCACTTCCAAATCACAATTCGTTATGCATTTCTAAACTAATTTGGAGATTTGGTATCATAGTATTGAATATTAAAATATGTTGAGGAGACATATAAAATCAATTTTGAGGTCGCAAATTCTGTGTTTCTTTTGAGTCTCAGGCTTAGCGACCCCAAAATGTTTTTGTACACCAGGCACAAGTGTATTGAACCTTTCAGAATCTGCTTGTAAAAGAACAATATTGTTTGCTAAAGATCATTGTTGTTCAAATGAAAAAGCATATAGTTGTGTTTTATATAGCAGCGACATCATCTTCTAATGTTTCAGTAAAATACTGTCTGGAATCCCTCACCTTAATTCTATTGTGTATCTTCTTTTTTCCCATCACTTCCGCACGTGTCCTTCTTTTTTATTTTATACTTCATTCTGTATATTTAATTTCATATCCATACATGACAAAACAAATCACAAACTATACAGTTCTACCTAGATGATCTATTGTTATATAGTTGCTTAGCATCAGTTAACAATACTATATTTCTCAATGTATATGCAACATTCTCGTGCTTTCCGTTGCTGTTTTCTGTGCAGTTCAGATTTACAGGACATGTACATGTTTTCCAGATATCATTCATTGTAATGTTGTATGTTTTTTGGAGGGAGTTTTATATAGTGCGAACTTGATTACAAGGTATCAAAGCACTTTTCATGAGTACCAGTTGCGTTACAGACGGACACATTCATTTGTTAGGCAAGGGGAGATTTAGTGATTTGCCCAGAATCACAAGGTGCTGAGCATCCCTGCCGAGACTCGAACCTGGTTCCCCATCTTCGAGATCGACCACTCTAGACATTAGTTATACAAAGCTTCCCTTCATTAATTAGAAGACAAGTTTTTATTCTCTTTCTTGTTGCTCAGATAGTATCTTAATGGACCCCATCCATGCCTTGGTCTATTTGCTTCTTGATACAAGCGATTCGCATTAACCCCTTCGACGCTCATGACGAGCTGGGCTCGTCATGAGGTAGCCTCCTGGCACGCTCATGACGAGCCCAGCTCGTCATGCAAAGTGCGCTTTCGCAAAATCCAGCGTACGGGGGGGGAATCATGCCGCACGCATGCGGTTAATGTAGCAGAGTGTGGCATCTTGTAGTCGTGCCTCAACAGTGGAAAAGTTTTTCCGCATCCGCAACATTGCTACAATTTAGCCATCAGTAGCAGCAAAGCAGCAAGTCTACCTGTTGGGGCTTTACGATCAGGAACATATCCCAGAGGAGTGACTTTAACACTGTGCACTGATGATATGAAGAATCTTAGTCTCCCTTTTCCAGTATGATTGTAGTTTGGGACAAATACAGGCAAAGTGAAGGCATTTTGGTCTTGAAGTGTGCCATTTTGGGTCTTTTGTGCTTGTGTGAGCAATAAAATGTAAATGTCAACTGGTGTGTGGTTAAACCTATGTATAAATTTGAAATTTTGAAATGTAATAGCTGATGTCTATGGTTGATAGACACCAGCGTTGTCGGAATGTGGCAATATTTCCAGCATTCATCTGCAATTTCCTGTTATGTCTTTCTCCCATTTCTCTCTAGCTATCATCTTCCCCAATATTCCTGAGATCTGTACTGTGGCATCCAGCCAGGCTACTCATCTCATTATGTACCGTGTTTCTATAGGTCGAATAAGTGCCTCGAATTCTTGGGGCTCTGCAGACAAATGTTTACATTTGGAAAGTATTGCATGCTTCTGCTAAATATATCTAGGGATTTATTTGTCTCTCAACGTTTCCACTGATCAATATTTCTATATATATCTGTCAGTTCTGTATAAGTATGCCACATTTTTGATTTTCCGTGCTTTTCAAGCAATTTGCTCACTGACTTCTCAACCTATTTAGAGTTATTAAACAATGTGAATTTAGGACGAGTTAAGCATTTTTGGTCCTGGAGCATGTTCCAGTTCAATGGAAGTGTTAGAAATGGGGTATCAAGTTGGCAATGTTTTGCACCTTTATCCAAGCAGGGACCCTTGCTTCTAGTCAGGGTAAGGGAGTTACGTCCTTAGACAACCCCTGTGTACTCCCTTGGTAGCTTGGTAAAAGCAGTCAGGCTTATCTCAGAGGCAACATGTAAAGCATTTATGCACACATACAGTAACACAGTGAAAACACTACAAATGGACATTACACCAGTTTAGAAAAATAGGATTTTTTTATCTAAACCTAACAAGACCGAAACCACAAAAATCCACCATACATATGCCAAGATATCATGAAAAAATTGTTTTTTCACCAAAATAAAGCTTGTAGCAGCAAATAGCCCTCCACTGCGGCTACTACAATGTTGTGATAGATGAAAATCACACGGACTCCCAAGAACAGTACCTTGCCAAAAGATGAAAACAAATACGGCGCATGGTGACAGGGAGGTGATGCGTCGTTGGCTCGGGGCTGCATTGGTTCCTTACGACCACAGGGGAGGTGAGGCGTTGGCTCCTTACTGTGAGGCAGGGGTGGTGAGGTGTCGGTTCCTTACTGTTGCTGGGGAGGACAGGCGTCAGTTCCTTACTGTTGCCAGGGAGGTGATGTCGCATTGGCGGTGAGACGTTGGTTTTTTACGATGGTGTGGGGTCGAGGGACATCAGGCATTGGCTCCGTGTTGATGAGGCACTGGCATCAGGGAGGTCGGGGCTGCAGTGCAAGTTGGGCCGGTGCATCATGAGCATTACGAGTGGTGCCCTTGGCTCTGGTGCAGGTAGTGGCCTCGGTGACAGTGCCAGAGTCGATACGGTGTGGTGTTGATAGTCATCAGAGTTGCAGTGCAAGTCAGGGCGGTTTGTCGTGTACTTCACGTGCAGTGCAGACGGCTCGCCCGCATAGGTGTTGATCTTTACTTCTGTGGCAGCTGAAACAGCAGTTCCAGGTGCACGAGGACAGAGGAAGTGAAGTCTTTGTGCACCTGAGACTTCAGAACAGGAGGCATGCCCTACACCAATCCCCTGCAGATCTTCTTTAAGCAGGATACACAGCACGGTTCAGTCTTTGTCCTCACCTTATCAGAAGCAGCCACTGCAGGCCAACCCAGCAAAGTATCCACACAGCAATAGGGCAGTACTCCTCCTTTCAGCTTCCCCAGCTCTTCTCCTTGGCAGAGGTTCATCTTGAGCCCAGGAGTATTCTAAAGTTCTAGGTTTCAATATTTATACCACATTTTCCTTTGCTCTCTTGTAGCAAAAGTCTCTCAGCTCAGTCCAAAACAGTTCTATCCTCTCTGGTCCAGCTTCTTGGCAGGAGGTAGAAACAGCATTGTGCACATAAGACACAGCCCATTCAGGTGCAAGGAAAACTCCTCCCACCACTCTAAATGCAATCCAGGTCTATTCAGCCCAACTCTGAGTCACCCAGGAAAGGTAGGACACACCTCAAGCCCCAGGGACAGTCTGCAATGAATGCACATCCCCAGCCCCTGTCATTCTAAAACCAGACAGCCAATTCACAACTCAGGAGAGGCACAATGGAATGGCTAAGTTAGAAAATGCCCACTTTCTAAAGTGACATTTTCAAACCCACAATTTAAAAAACATCTTTACTTAAAAGAGGTGTAATTAAATTCTGAGTTCAGAGAACCTAAACTCAATCTTTCTATCTTGATGTTACAAAATATCTCCCATGCCATCCTATGGGACAGAGAGCCTTTCAATAGTGAAAAACGAAATGAACAGTATTTCACTATAAGGACATCACACACCCAGTACATGTCCTACCTTTCACAGACACTGGACCTTGCCCATGGGGGTACCTTTGGGGTGACTCACATGTAAGAAAAGGGAAGGTAAGGGCCTGGCAAGTGGGTACACTTGCCAAGTCGACATGGCAGTTTATACTGTGCACAGACACGGCAAGGCAGTTCTGAGAACCATTTGAAAGGCAGCTGGTGTGGGTGGCACCATGAGTGCTGCAGGCCCACTAGCAACATTTGATTTACAGGCCAGTGACACACACAGTGCACTGTACTAGGGTCTTAGCAGTAAATCAAAGAAGCCAATCATGACAGCACTAATCCATAAGCACAATTTATACAGGGAGCACTTGCACTTTGGCACTGTTCAGCAAAGGTAAAGTGCCCAAAGCCTCTAGACCAGCATAACGAAATTCCGCACACAGCAAAAGTCATAGGAGGCCGGGCAAAAACATTGGGGAAACCACACCAATGATGCCAGGTCTAACAGAAAGCCAAATCGTCTATAGGTCCCCTATTCTCTGCTAACTTTTCTGCAACCCTGTATGCAACGTATCCTTATTAAGCAAGTCCCATTCCTCATTACTAGGGACAAATGTTGGATGGTGAATGCTAGTCCTCTATGTGCATGATGTTCCCATTGTTTACATATCACTCTTTGTGTTGTCATGGCAAACAAAAAGGGGAGAGAGGACATCTTTTAATATTCTGTGATGCACACTGGTTTATCCTTATACTGGCAGAAGGATCTGTTATAGAGGGTTACCAAGAGCAGAAAATAAGCTGGTAGACTCATTTTTTTCAGTACTCTATATCCTTACTATATGTGATTCAGTTTTAAAGTGTAATGCTTGTACTGAGCACATTTAAGTAATCACTAATCTATAAAAACACTCTTTATCCCTAACCCCAACAACACTGAATCCCCAAAGATCAGCAGATTCTCCACTTGACTTTTTAAATCTCATTCTAAAAATGTCTTACCTCTCACAGCAGTACATGTCTTGAGGCACCACCCTGTACCCAACCGTCCCAGACATATTTCAAGAAGTACTATTGTTACTAGCCATCAACATATTATTGTCTAACAGAAGCAGTCATTTTATAACATTCACTTACCCATATTCTTGCTTAGCATGGCTCAACATGTATTTCCTTTCTCTTTTAATAATTTATAATCAGTCAATGTCACTTGTGGTGCCTAGGATGACCAACTGGCATGGGTGCAAATTCAGGACAGTGAGTGTGAAAATTCAGGACAAAAGGTCAAAATTCAGGACAAAAATTCAGGACAAACTTTGGGACAAAAGGTACGTTTTAAAGACACATCTGAGGAGGTCGCCCAATAATATATAAGTAAATAGACAACCAACATAAGTGCAAGTCAAAATAAGTTTATATTAGATAAACAAAATCTTTAACTTGTACAAATGCGTGACCGATTGCATATGCTTGTTTTTTTTAATTAACTGGACAATGTACTTCCATCTAATGTGTTACATTTCTTTTCCTAGCCTTCAGGCCCACCACATGCCTTAACTGCCCAGACTGGCCCATTGTTATTCTGTATGCCACAATCAGCCGTCAGACAGAAGGACAATGGGTCCATTACAGTTTGTGAGAGGCTGGCGAGGGGCTGCTCTTGAGCACAGAGGAGCGTTAGGCGGTCCCAGCAGGGAGCTCTCAGAACACTGAGGCTTCTCAGAGGTGAGCAGTGCAGGCCTCTGTCACCTCCCCCCAAATTACAGACAAAAGGCGTCCGTAAGAGGGATAGTCACGGACAACGGATGTGACTTTCAATTAAAGGATGGTCCGTGAAATTACGGACCGTTGGTCACCCTAGTGGTGCCCACTTCTCCTGTCTTAGTCAGATGTCCCTTCTAGTGCTTTGACTTACTTTGTTTGTTGTCAGGGAGCTGCCATTTGACATTATTTACTGAAAATCAAGACTTTCCCCCTTTATTTGCAGATGCAGTTTTGACGAGTAGTGTGTGGCACAGTCAATGTCTCTGTCTCTTAGTTTCTTTACATCTCAGAAAGCCTCCTTAGACTCCTGTATCATTATGCTAAAGGAAGATAGAAATCTTATTACCACCAAGTTGCATGTTTCCTTTTTCATGTATCAGTCAGAGAATCATGTCATGCTCTCGATAGTTCATTAGTCTAGCAATCAGTGGATGCAGTGGTTCACCCAGCAGCTTGGGAGCCAGCAATCCACGTGCTCTTTACACCATAAATAGGTTCGAACATTTTCCACATCCAAATTGATCAAATAGCCGATCCTCTGCAAACATTTTTGGGTTTCCCTTCACCGCCTCCTTCGAATACACAGAATCATCATACTCTAACTTCAATCAAAGTCCACATTCAAATTACAGAGGGTCTTTTTAATGGACCTAAATAAACATAAAGTGTCTCCAATGTACGAACATTCTACACCTAGGAGTGGTGTCTCGTGCATCAGAAAAGAGCATTCCATATAGTGAACTTCTAGGAACCAAAATACTGTGTAGTGAAACTTAAATGTATGAAACTAAGGTGGATATTAGTTGAAGCAGATTTAAACAGAGAGGCTATACAAATAAAACAATTATTGGCACAACAATAAGAGTCAACGTCCACAGAAGACTTTTAGCACCCAAGATAAAGAAAAGTATGCACAGAAAAAAAAACATTGATAACATTCCTCACAAAATGCGCAGCACAATCTAAACAAATATTTAGACAACTTTGTAAATATTGATAACTCCTTAAACATGGTTCACATATACATTATTTCATTGGGTGTCAACTCCCAGTAACATAAGGGAGCGGCAAGACCATCATAACTATACTGAGCCTTAGTGACACAAACGGCTATAAGACAAAAGAACAAGAGGTTCAGGTGTCGCTCACATATAGGCTGAACAGTTTCAACTGCATTTGTTGTGACTCCACGGATGATAAAAAATACTTTTATAAATTGTGAAGGATCAATGGGTGATGAGATAAAAACTTATATGAACTGCAAAACAAGATACTGTGTGTACATGGTAACCTGCATCTTTGGGAAACTCTATATAGGATCCACCAGAAAAATGCGCAAACAGATATGGCAAGAACATCTGAGAGCACTGGAAAATAGAGACTATCACCCTCCTATGTCCATCCACAAAGACACACAACATGGAAGGAAAAAGTAGAACAAAGTCAATCTCGCCAAATGCAAAAACAACAGTTAATGGATAGAATGCAGAACAATGTCATACATTCACCCCAGTACAGGGATCTGGGCCTAAATCCATCGTTTTTTTGCTCACCACACCACCCCAGTTCAGACATGGCCATATGCAAATCAGCCTTGACCCTGTGCCTCATGGAACCAGTCCAGCCCGAACTGCCAAGCCATGTCTTCCCTGGACCGGAATCAAGCTTCCTGGGGCTGGTTTCTGGCTAACAGCCGTCATCAGCCAGGATAGCTTGACTCCAGTGACGTGGAGAGCACGGGAATCACGTCTGAGCATACCCGTCCCACTCGGGGTGACAAATGCAAAAACAACAGTTGATGGACAGAATGCAGAACAATGTCATACATTCACCCCAGTACAGAGATCTGGGCCTAAATCCCTCATTTATTTGCTCACCACACCACCCCACTTCAGACATGCCCATATTTAAATCAGCCTTGACCCTGTGCCTCATGGAAACAGTCCAGCCTGAACTGCCAAGCCATGTCTTCCCTGTACCAGAATCAAGCATCCTAGGACCGGTTTCTGGCTATCAGCCGTCATCAGCCGGGATAGCTTGACTCCAGTGGCGTGGAGAGCACAGGACTCATTTCTGAGCATACCCGTCTCACTCGGGGTGACAAATGCAAAAACAACAGTTGATGGACAGAATGCAAGCATCCTAGGACAGGTTTCTGGCTACGGGGACGGGTATGCTCAGACGTGAGTCCCGTGCTCTCCACACCACTGGAGTCAAGCTATCCTGGCTGATGACGGCTGATAGCCAGAAAACGGTCCTAGGATGCTTGATTCCGGTCCAGGGACGACATGGCTTGGCAGTTCTGGCTGGACTGTTCCCATGAGGCACAGGGTCAAGGCTGATTTGCATATGGCCATGTCTGAACTGGGGTGGTGTGGGGAGAAAAAACCGATGGATTTAGGCCCAGATCTCTGTACTGGGGTGAATGTATGACATTGTTCTGCATTCTGTCCATCAACTGTTGTTTTTGCAAAAGTCAATCTTGCCAGCATCATCCACATTTCAACATAGAAGAGGAGAAAATAGGGAATTTATACAGAGAAGAAGTTAGACACTTTAGATAAATTAACTCAGAACAGTGGAGATGGAATTAAATTGAGATGCAGACACATTTCTCTCAAAGACAGGTAAACACCATGATCTCAAACACAGGATTGGGTCCATGTCAACAATATCATGAATTTGGATTTGATAATTTTAAGTATAGTTTGCATATTTTTTCAATATGTGCCATGTAAGTCAGAAAATGGGGATATCAACATCTACATAGTATGCATAATTTGTGGTGCCTTAATGCTCAAAAATGTAGGTTAAATGAGAAAGGTTTCGGGTAGCTCGCAGCGTTTGCACTTGTACCTCCATATCCCTTAAAATACAGGTTTTGGTCGCCTAATATCATCTGGGATTCCTATTCTTTCATTTTTAGAGGGTTTCCTTTTTTCAGTTGAACATCTTTCTCTGTTTTAATACAGATAATTATGGTAAATATTGATACGTAGGCATTTTTTACCAGAAAGTTGTCTTCTGCCTCAATAGTCCTCGAAAGTAATTGTAGCTTTATCTATAGTGCTCATTTAAGCTTACTGACCGTACGATGTGCTGTACATCTGAGGAGTAAAATTTCACTTCCATTCCATAACTCAAATGTATTTCTCGAGATACCACCCTTACTGAGGGCTTCTAATGATCTCATGGATCATGGTGCTAAAGATCTTTACTTCTCACCTACTCCAAAACATAGACGGTTGCGATATTTTAAATATGTCTATGAATAATTGTCATACTATTTCTAGACACCCCTAAAGTAATTTCTTTATCTTATTTAAAACAACACTATTTTATTGGTAGGTGCCCAGTGATTGAAATAAACATATTAATGCTTTCCTTTTATTTTTCAAATGATATAAAAATAGGTCACAAAATTCTTCATTACTCAGAATATAGATTTTTCTCACAGTCCTCACTTTCTTAAGAATCTTCAAACGTGTGAGCTTATTGAATGTTTTTATGTGAACTTTTACTTTATGTTAGATCTACGTTCAACTCAAACATAAAATCAGGCAGTGGACACCGATTGTAAGTGCCATTTTGATATTCAGTTAAAAAGATTACAGTGATATTCCAGGTAATTGTTTCTTGATGTCAGAAGGGTCACCAGGCTGCACTCAAATGCACATTCTGAGACAACTACTTACCAAATACGCCTTCCTCAGTATACTTTCATTTAAATACATGTGTTTTAACTCCCAGGCCAATCTCTTATTACTATACAATAGTAATGATTAATGGCCATTTATGAACTTGAACTTATTTTTATAAGGAACAAACTTTGCTTTTGATCCAGATATTTCTTATGTGTACAAAGTGATTTATGTTTATACTTATGGGAATTGCCTGCCTCTAGCTATTCTTGCTGCATATTAGTGACAGGTCTATACTAAAATAACAATAATGGTACGTGTCTTAAACCAACTCTTTTGTACAAGAGTATTGATTATATACATATAGGGCCTCATTTATGAGGCTGTGCATCACTTTTACGCCGCCAGTGCGTCACTTTTTGTGACGCACCAGTGGCGTAAAAAATGCGCCTTGTTGCGCCATATTTACAAACTGACGCATCTAAGTAGATGCGTCACTTTGTAAACCTGTGCGCCACATTATACATGCGCCAGGTATAATGTATGCAAGGGGTGCGTATTGACGCAAGAAAGGGTCATGGAAGTGAAGCAGTGAAATCTATGAGATTTCACTGCGCCACTTCTAGAACTCAAATGCGTCAAAATCTTACACCTGCCTCACAGCAGGCGTAAGACTGATGCAAGCCATTTCACATGGGGCTTGCCCCATGTGAAAGGACACATTGCTGGAGTTGCGTCACTTTTGTGATACACTCCAGCAATGCGTCACTTTTGCGCCTACCGATACGTCAGAAATACTGACGTATCTGTAACTCCTTGCGACATGATGCGTCATACTGTAAATATGACGCATCATTGGTGTCGCAAGGAGGGCGCAATGAAAAGTGACGCATCGCTGTTTTCACGCAGCGATGCGTCACTTATCATAAATGAGGCCCATAGTGAGTGAACAATTTCCTCTTCTGACTACTTAGATTAATTCACTGGAATGATGATATTCGTGAATCTAAAGACAAGGAAGAAATTGTATACCTTATTCATGTAGTGTGTATTTATTAATCTGCAATGTTTATGGTAAATATTATTTATAATTGAGAACCATTACCACCTACATCATGAAATGACAAAATAAGATTCAGCGTCTCTCTACTCCCCTATGTGGATGTTTGTGATCGGATAAGCGAGCCACATTAATTAGATCCTTTTATCTTGATATTATGAGGTGTACCTGCACAGTCTTTGTTTATATTTCAATGGGAACCTTGAGCAGCAGATCACAATTCAAGGTAGCAACTTCACACTGGTCAGCCAAACTTGAACCCTTACATGAGAACTGGATCTCACTGTGACAATTATTAAAGTTGTATCCTAAATGGAATTGGTCACTTCTAGCCAGCACAGCACCATGTAGATCAATCAACCACAATATGTGAATTCTGAAAAACAATAAGTCACCAGGCCACTTAATGAAAACACAGCAGGAAGGTGTTCACCTGCATACAAATAAATTGGAACACAAATTCATCTCATGCCAGCTTCAATCAAAGTCAATATTAAAATTGCAAAGACTCCTGAAGGCACCAAATTGATAAGCAAGAACATGCCAACTTTCTAAAAGCGGCATTTTCAGAATTACAATTTAAAATCCAACTTCACCATACATTAGGATTTAAAATTGTGATTCCAGAGACACCAAACATGAACTGTTTAACTCTTCCCATTTGGAAATTACACCTACAAAATGTATTAAGGCAACTCCAATGTTATCCCATGGGAGAGATAGGCCTTGCAGTAGTGAAAAAAGAATTCAAGAACTTTCATTATCAGGACATGTACAACTTAAAGGTACATGTCCCACTTTTTTTTAATACATTGCACCCTTCCCTCTGGACTGTCCAGGGCCTACCTTAGGGGTGTTTTATATGTATTAAAAAAGACGGTTTGGGCATGGCAAAAGGTTTATTTTGCCTGGTCAACATAACAGTTTGAAAACTGCACACACAGGCTGCAGGCCTGGAGCATATTTAAAGGGCTTCTTAAGTGGGCTGAACAATCAGTGCTGCAGACCCACTAGTAGTATTTAATTTACAGGCCCTGGGTACGCATAGGATCACTTTATTAGGGATTTATAAGTAAATTAGAAATGGCAATTGCGTATAAGCTAATGTTATCATGTTTTAAGTAGAGAACCCATGCACGTTAGCACTGGTTAGCAGTGGTGAAGTACACTGAGTCCTAAATCCAACAAAAACAAATTCAGCATAAAGTGGCGTGCAAAGGCAAAAAAGTCTGGGGGTGACCCTGCAGAAAGGGCCAACCCCAACAGCACCTGTATCGTATATTCACCCAATATGCCACCATTGTGCGAAAAATCTACACATAGGAGTATCATTCAGAAATCTGTCTGAGAGAAGCAATTCATCATATTAGATTCGGTCAGAACAAGCAACATTTCAAGAAGCAGTCAACACGTGCTGCCTGATCAACCAGAACACCAACATTTTTAATCCAGCGGTATTACCATTGGATGACATTATTAGCTCTTTGAGAGATCTATTCAAACAGATGTAGAATCAGGGCTCATTTATTTAAATCAAATAGATTAGTATCAATCTGTATAATTTCACAATCCTAATTGGACGCAGTTAAAATAAATTATTCATGCTTTTTTAATGCAAATACACATTTTCTGTGGTATATGCGTGATTGGGTCAGTTCAATAAATATTCTTCAATTACTTTACAAATATATTACACCATACATTATTTGTTTATGTGAAGGTACCTCCAAATGCTACTTTCTCTGCAACTATTACTCCAAGTTGTGTAACTGGTGCTGTGAGAGTGCATTAGAGCACTGGACTGTTAAACTGCCCCGTTACACTAATCTAGCTTATTATATACATTTGATATAGCGAAAATTGTCAGCGTTTCAGTGGTGTATTGAAAGGACACCGAAACTACTGTTAATTAATTGCATCGGATTACTGTTCCATTTGAAAAAAATAGTTTGTAGGCGGCATTCCTTGCTCCAAATAAGACTTTTCTGTCTGTGTTGCATAGTTTATCCAGGAAACCCAACATCTTTTGTAAGTAAGTGGATAAGCGCTGGAAAGGAGGCCCACGCGTTTGACACTTTTAGCCTGAAGACTGTAACTGCACAGGCAATTGGTTCCTGGATGGATAGAATGCACAGATCGAGGACTGAATTCTTGCCGTGCGCATCGTTGAATGCAGCAGTAATGAGTGCACACATTAATGGGGGCTTTCTTGCCTCCAGGCGCTTCACATTTGTAAACTCGACAAATAGCTTCAGCATATACCTTCCCTAAGGCACGAGGCTACCAGCAGATGCAGTGACATTATAGTGCACTACTTTTTTCTTATGTCAAGCATAAAAATCCATAGCACCAGAACACAGCTTGTAGTAAATTTGAAGCACATCATTTAAGGGCTAGTTATAGTGAAATCATAACATATTTGGTTATAATTGCATAGTCTGCGTTTACCTTTAAATGTGTGTATGTTTCATGTTGCTATATGTCCGTTAAAATTCAGACTAGATATATTAAAGATAATTCACCAACCAAACTCCATTTCGGTGCAAAGGAGACAGGTAAAGGCCAATGCTGTGAATGTCATGGGTGCGGTGACATTCACAGAGAAATACACAGTCAATTTTCTGCAATGCTAACAGGAAATGCTGAATGAAAGTTTCTGCGAAATAAGTTTACAATTAGATCGGCACCTTGATCATTGAAAAAATCTAATATACCAGTGAACGACAGTAATGTTGCATGTCTTGTGGTGGGGTGTCTTCCCTTGAGTTGCTCCTCAAGCCCCCACACTGCTTGAGGTATTCCAAGCCGCAGAAAGCTATTTTATTTATCCTTAACTTAGCCGCATAAAGTGCTGTGGCTGCCGATCTGCATGCTCTGTCATGAAGTCAAGACTTGCACCAATCGTTCTACGTGACGTCCTAGTTTAAATCACGAATCTGAGAAAAGGCAGGAGGTATCTACTGTGAGCAGGTGGGGGCACCAGTGCTCGTGTTTGGGAATCATGTTTTTTTTTTCTTTTAACAAATTTTGATCCGGCTCATGAGAGAGAAAGGCTAAGAAGCAAAAAGATACAGGCAAAGAAATATTTTCTTTTTGGTCATTTATAAAGCGCACTGTCACCCCACGGGTATCCTGGCGCTGTATTATGCATCTACAAGCACATAGTGCTGGAAAGAAAGTGTGTGAGTGAAAACTAAGGAACAGAGTGACAATGAGAGATACAAGGGGTGAGTTGTTTTATAATGTTTAACAGTAAGATGAAGAGACAGGAAGATTAAGGTGGTGGACGAAAGAGATATGAGGTGAAATCAAGCCCTGGTGTGCGGCAATGATGTCATCTGGCTGCACTGATGGTGGCCTCTGCAATTATTATTATTATTTTTTTTAACAAATTAAGAACTGAGGCATATGATGCATGTCGGGTCAGGAAAAGTTTTGGATTCTAGCAAGTTTCATAAATTATAGCTGAATTAGTGACTGATTTAGTTGATTCAAGTGATACTGAAAACTATATTCATATGACAGCCCACATATCAAACTTGATCCTTCTTCTCCAAGAAATTTAAAGCATAATCCTTGACAAAGTCTTAGGTAAATCCAGGAAATCCTTGGAATGGTATGTGAACATCCTTCAATGGATATACTGGGATCTCATCAGGATTGCAAAGGAAACCAAGAGCCAGGTTTAATTTTTGGCAGAGAGGCAACTCTGTTGCAATGGCGGCAAAACTATGGCCTACCCTCCTGATTTAAATGCGGGCGGACCATAGTTTAATGATAGTGGCGATTACTCCATCTTCGCCATATGCAAACTTCTCCGACGGTGCCTCCGGGGGAATGGCTATATGTTTGCCTACCTAATTTAGATTGTGAACATATAGCCTTTTTCAAGTGATGGTCACCACTAGGTAAAACCTGGTGGCAAGGGGCATTGAAAAGTGCTCAATGACCGCCTTGCCATTGGAAGAAAGTACCATGGCGAGGGGTGCATTTTCTTTCTTATTTTCAAAAAGAAAACCCCAAACGCCAACATTTAAATCAGGCCCCAAATGTTTGTTCTCGGAATGTGCCAAATTATCCACTGAGTTCCAAAAATGCACTTCAAATATGAACCAGAAAAGGTCTAAGTTTATTGTAAAGTTGCAAACTCAAATTTTCAAACTTTCCTTTGTCCTAGGATGCAAACTTATGAATCAATTTTGCTTTTCCTCAAAAACACCTAGCTTGTAGTCCCTCAATGCACTGTTTTGTTGGATACTACCGACCTGTCCTTTTTATTGCAAAACTCCAATGAATGGTGCTCAACAGAATGTATTCTTGTGTGCAACTGTTATCCTGTTATCCTTTAATTGTATATATCTCAATTCCATACACACAATCTAAACAAATTGTAGGTGGCCCTTTAATCAGACTTTTTCAGTAATTCAGAAAGTTGTTAACATTGCATTCCATTGGCGCTCCCATGCAGAAGCGTCCTTCACTGTCCAGAGTAGCTATTTGTTCCTGACAAGTGCCAGTACACTAATATTAATTGTATTGTAAAAGTGATGCTAGCTTTCCACAGTACAGGATGTGCCCGAGCGAAGCCAGGCAAAAACAGGTCCGTCTTAACCTGTCTTAGCCCAGAAGAGGGTGGGCTGGGCCACCTCTCTTGACAGTAGGAGACTATGTGGAAAGAAAAGGTACACTGGGATGTGGTGGCTGAGAAGTGTCAACAAAGTGTTGAGAGTGAGAACATACAAGCTGAAAATGCCAGGGGTGCCATGGTTATTAACTCCTGGAATGTAGCAGGGGTAAAACGAATTTGGACTGGTGAAAACCATTAACACTGCACAACTGATATGTTTACAAGAAACCTGGCAAGTGGAAAGCTTTATATAAAAGGTTATGTCTCCATAACCTCCCCTGCCATCCCCTCGAGCAGTGGGCAGGTGAAGGGAATCATGACGATGCTCATAACAAGTCTAGCACCTGCTACCATCAAGAAAGCATATACTAACTTTCTAATTTCCTGTTCCTATTTTTACAAATCTGCCAGAAATATGAGATTATTGTGATACATTTTTATAATAACATTTTAATAATACAAGAAGTACCATGGTTACAGAACTTGAAAACAAATTGAAAAAATGTGTAAGAAAAACGAAACAGACTGTATTTATATTTGGGTGGGGGATTTTAATACCAAGAAATGCCAATATACATCTAATGTGGTTTGTGGTTACATGAATTGTGCAGAGTACAGCCACATTTCCCCCATGACACATATGGCGAGTCCATACATTGAGTTATGTATAAGCTTAACCTAGAACTGACGGAGCAGGGTAAGGAGGGCAACAGAGCCTTGTTGCCTACCTTTCATGGCAAAACTCACTGCTCGACTAATAAAACGTAATCATTTTAGCTACTGAACTGGATTTGGATAAATCACTTGCAATAGAAACTTCTAACTTCAGTGAACACTCCTTGTTAAAGTTCACCCTCAATATTACCACCAATCATAGTCAGGGACACAAATTAGCTCTGCACATTGAAACAGTAGGCAGTAATGGTGTAAGCCTGCAACGGGTAGGAATAAATGAAAGCACCCTGATAGACACAGTAGTAAAGGAAAACTTTGAAACTTTTACTACCTGCGCAAAGTGGTATGTGACCCTTGAAAGGCTTCTGCCAGTTTTTTGCAATATCACATTGTCAATCGTCAACAAACTAAGGGGCATATTACCAACAACTAGCGATATTTATCGCTAAATGCGCTGAGCGACTTTTTTTTATCGCTGCCTATCGCTGGATATTCTAGCGGGAAAAACATGCTATTAGCAACGCTTTTCTCCATAGCGCTAAAATATCCAGCGATAGCGGCGTAATGCGAGAATATCGCTGAGAATATAGCGATATTCTCGCGTCAGCGACAAAATGCTCTTAGCCATGTTATCCACCTCCCATTGGATAACATGGCTAAGAACTGGTCAGAGCAGGCGTTAGTTTTTGGCGATAGCGGGAATATTTCCATCGCTACGCCAGCCTTGTGAATAGGCGATAGCGACGTTATCGACTGCTTTCAGTCGCTAACGGATTGGGTACGCCCACTTTGCATGTCATTAGCGATAAATATCGCTGACATGCACAGCGGGCCCCAACCGCTCGCTATCGCCTTCAAGCTGTCGCTAACTGCTGTTAGCGACAGCTTGATAATAGGGCGATAGAGGCAGGAACAGTAAAATTCATGTTGTCATTCCCACTAGGGCATTGCCACAGTATTGATTCTATTTTATGTCCGTGTGATGGCGTGAGTATTCAGGATGATTTGCACTTTTTATTCTTCTGTAAATTTTATCTTGTGTACATTAAATGGTTTTTAACTCCGTATTTTAAAAAATCCAGACCACGGACACTTCAAGATTCATATAATATGCTGATTGCTCTGGATAGTGATGAATTGACTTTTCGTGTCAGCTCCTTTTTAAGATTGACTATACGAGCACGTAAAATGATGGAAAACCCTTGAGTATAGTAAATCAGCTTTGCTAGCATTGTTATGGAAATTTAGCATATTGTTTTAAAACATATTGTATTGTCACTGTATGAAATGGAATGTCACATGTATGCCTATTTTATTTATTATTTGCATGTATATATATTATTATGGTTTGTTGATGAATTATGTTCGGTACTTTTATGAATTTTAAGGAATTCGAATAAAGGTCTTTTGAAATTGAATAGGGCGATAGAATTTTCGCCGCTTAGCGGCCGAAAACGTCCGCTAAACCGGCGAAAAGTGCCTATCGCCCCCGCTGATAATATGCCCCTAAGAGCCCCAAATAAAGACCCAAGAAAAAACAAAAAGATTTGTGTCTGGTTTGACAACCACTGTTTGAGATCAAACCAGAACTTAAGGAAAACTTTAAAGACAGCTCCTAGAAATAGAGAGGAGATTAACAAGTTAAGATTGATCTATAGGCAAGCAGTGGCCTTAAGGAAAAAAGAACTCAAAGAGCAGGCAAGAGCTAGTCTGGAACAAGCATGCAAAACCGGTGCTTCCGACTTGTTCCAGAAAATTGTTAATTCTCCGTTTCTCAAGCATAATTCTTTACCGAAGATGGAAGTGCTAGTGGCACCGGTAGCCCACATTGGAGCTATTTTTAACCCAAAAAACATAAACATAGTTTCATCCATTGATCATTTGCAGCCAACAACTTTTGTACCTTTAAAACCAGTTGCCATAGAAGAAGACACTTTAGATATCTAAAAATATGCAAGCGGGAATGCACCAGGCCCAAATGGGGTCCTCATTTATGCTTTTAAATCTCAAACTACACTATGGCTGCTAATTTTAACTCAAGTCTGTAATGCAGCAGCACAAGGGTATCCTCCTCCAGTGAGGAGTGGAGTATAATAATCCCAATATTTAAAAAGGGGGGCAAAGGGGTCACAAAATATTATCGCCCAATTTCCTTATTAGACCCATCTGCCAAATTAATGGGCAGAATATTCTTAGAGAGACTAGAAACCCGGGCCCTAGAAAAAGCAAGTGTTGACTGACTCACAGTATGGGTTCAGAAAGGATATCAGCACTGTGGAGCAGTGTATCAATTTAAATTTGTTAATCAGTAAATATACCATAGTAAGCCAAGGACATATCCACCTCTGCTTTGCAGATATGAGCAGTGCAATTGATTTGGTTAATCACACAAAATTGCGGCAGACCTGGGCTGAATTCGGAACCCAGGCCAACACAGTTTCTCACCTATCACAGATGTATGAATCTCTTACAGTTTGGGTACGGTATGGGAAAAATGGGGAATGTACATTGAGATTTTGAGTGAAAAGAAGAATTATGCAGGGTTGCGTTCTTGCCCTGCTTTTATTTTTGCTGTACATAAATGGGGTGGACAGTCTCCTGCAAAGGGTAAAAGCTGATGCACCAAGAGTTGCTAACTGTCTACCCCCATTCTTTCTATGCAGATGATGCAGTGTTACTGTTTAGGATGGCTAATGGGCCGCCACATCGTGCCTATATGGAGGAAAAAGTCCTAAAACTCAACTTAACACAAACTTGTGCAATGGTCTGTGGAAAGGGGAGAAGGAGAAGAAAAACAAATCATGTGGTGAGACGGAAACTAGTACAAGCACATTCTTTTTTTGCTCTCTGGGTATTTTGTCTCACAGGGAGATTATTGGGACCACCTCTGACCAATGCAAAACTTAATTTCATTAAAGAATTTGAGGCAGTGCTCAGATTTGCCTGAAAGCTAAACACCAAACCCACCAGGGAAATGCTGAAATTATATAAGAGCTAATGTCTACCAGCTGCAACTTATGGGGCGCCAGTCTGGGGCATGACTAACAGTATTATTTTGTAGACTCAAGAGAATTTATTTTGACACAGTCTTTTGGCAGTCCCATGCTCCACATCAACTTTTATAATACACAAAAAAACAGATGTTCCTTATCTGGAAGATTCAATTAATTTAGGCTTGGTGGTCAGTTGGCATAGTATCTGGAGCACCACAGGTGCCAAGTTTTCTAAGGACATAATTCAGGACTTCCTAAAACTAGATCATTGTGACAGAATCCCATGGCTGTCCCATGTGATTAAGTTACTACAAAAAATAGACTACACCATTAGTATCAAGGACCCTACTAGTGTCCTACAATATAACAAAAAAGAAGATCTGAACATCTTTAATGGGAAGAAGGGAGGCCAAAAGATAATTACCAGAGACAGAGAAGCCTACTGTAAATAGATACGGTTAAAATCTATGCAACAGGAATACAAAGGTACGTGATCATTGTAACAAATGCCAAAGACAGACTTTTTCTAACTAGAATGTGCCTAGTTATCCGTCATCATCAAGTTGCATTCCCTAAAATGGAGGCATAGGCAGTAAAGTTACCTAAGTGCCCATGTGATGGGAAAATCAGTCAATCCACAATACATTTTATGCTGTTTTGCAAGTGTTATAAGGATATTGGTATACATTTTCTGCATCCTTTTATTTTTTAGTAAAGTGACTTATTTATTACCAAGGAGCTTTTAGATTATTATTCAACTTGGATAATGTGCACACATTATGTATTTTTTCCATATATTAAGGCTGCAATCAGGAGAAGGAAGTCAATCACCCACATAGAAAGACTATGTGGCCCATTAGGATCACGGGCGGATCGCCACCACCCGTATGGCGGTGGCGATCTGACCGTGATCCTACCCCGCCCACCACCCAAGTCCCCCCACCATATTACTATGGCGGGGGGACCGCGGCGGACGGAAAGACCGTCCGCCGCTTTTCCGCCCGGTCAAGGAGTTGACCGGGCGGAAAAGGGTTTAATATGGTTGCGGTGTCTGTCAGACACCGCTATCCATATTACTATGCAGGCGGAGACATGCCTTTCCCTGGCGGCAACGCCGCCACGGGAAGGCATGCAGTGTTAGACATTGGGGGCCCGTTGGGGGCCCCCAGGGACTCTGGGGGTGGGAGGTGCACATGGGGGGTACCTATGGTACCCCACAGCAGTTCCATGCACAACATGGCAGGCACCGTGCAGTGCCTGCCATGTTGTGCATGGAAGGGCACAACATGCCTTCCTGGCATTGTGGCGGGCGGTGCTGAGTGCACTGCCCACCACAATGACAGGAATGCTGGATCTGCCTGCCTCTGTGGCGGGCGCATACTAATTGCCCCCATGGGACCCCCACCCTTATGGCGGGCCGTCCCATTTACCAATAGGGTGGCGGGCGGGTCCGCCCATTATCCTAGTGGGGCCCAATGGTACAAGAAAGACTAAGGGGGTCATTAGGATGGCGGAAGACCACCATCGCCGGGTAGGCAGAGGAGCATTTCAACAGGATTGTTGTGGTCAGTCTGTGCCTGAATTCTAGCTCAGCTGGACTCCATCGCTATCTTGAGAGGGACGGTGGTCTGCTCTATACTAGATCTGTCTGGCGGATGATACACACACACACGTAAATGGGGAGTTACACCACTCTGGGGGATCTGGCAGATTAGCACACCCATACTCATTAGGACAGGCCAAGCTAGGTAGGAGTGCAATTATATTTATTCATATAATCTAATACAATTGTACAATGGCTGAATTATTCATCCTGCTCATCATTTTTGTCATGCTGGTGACATTGGTTTGCTTCATAATATTACTCATTGCAGCACATATATTTTAACACAAGATTCCAGTTGCCGCAATAAATATTTCAAATGCTATTAATGATTTTCTTGTGTACCACTTTGGGCATGCCTGAGTTACAAACAAAAGAGTAAGATTTGTTTCCACGATCTCCTTGGGGGAATTAGAGTTGTCATCTTCTGAAGTTGCTGACACCATCCTGTGCTTTGCCAGGTTAGGGGCCCAGATGGTGCACTGTGAGCTAGCCAGGAATTAGGTCAACATATTCTAATGGTATGCAAGGACTCAGTCCCACATAATTTGAACACAACTCAGTCTCACATAATTTGAAGTTTGTGTTGCCCAAATGCACAGTCTTACTTTTACGAAATTCAAAAGTAAGGTGATACAGAGCCAATGCCATGAACACTCAGTGAATAAGGCAAAAAAGAGATATAAAAAATTAAAAATTTGTGTATGTCCCAGGTGGGCAGCAAGATCGGGAGAGAAACTGACAGCATACCTAGAAGAGCAGGAAAGTCACTGGCTCAACCCCTAAAATCAAAAAAGTTTTTACACATTATTTTCACATATAAAATTAACAGAACTGCAGAATCACTGTGGTGTGAGCAAATATATAATTTCATCAGCCATTCAAAGTGCAGAATTTATAAAATGTCATACTGAGTTAGCACCCAATTACTATTCCACCACGTGAATAATTATTCTCCCCCTCTATGCTAATGTCACCTGGGATGCTAGAGCAATTAGGTACATAAACAACGGTTTGGTATATGAATGAATAGGGCACAGTGATATAGTGGAAATATCTTGAAGAAATAGTTGCAGTTTTGTGACTGAACTGGGGAAAGTTATTCAAAGACCATGGAGAATTTGTTTCAAATACAACTATAGTTTAATTCAATCCAATAGCTTTTTTCGGTCTGATTTGAAATAGACCATAAAAGTACATAAAAATATTACACATCACCATGACCTCACAAGAAGTTAAAAATAATCTTACATTGAGTTAAAAATAAATGAAAAGGATATATATACATTAACAGCTTTACAATTCCACAGTACATCTAATAACCATGTTTAAAGGAGCAAAAGTGCATATCGTGATTACATTTTGAAACACCATAAAAAGCATATGTAATTTGGCCGAGGTTTTAAAAGAGTGTTGGGAAGAGAGAGAGAACAAAAACCTCTAGCCGGTCCACTATGCGCTCCTACTATCCCCGAAATTACACCAAAACGACTCAACCAAACTCCAAATACTAACCCACATTGCACATATAATTTGAATGATTAACCTATCATAGTTTTTCTGGGCCCTAATGGCTACTTTCAGGAAGGGCATGCACACTATAAGCAATTTCTGGTAAATTTAGGAATTGTAAATGAAGGAGAGCTGGTCTTTAGCGTCGGAGCCCTAGCCTCCATAACAAAGGTGTCAGAAAGTGCTTTCATGCTGGGCTGTGCAATTTGCAGAACATAAAGTGAAATAGTGTTTGCGCAGAGTGATTGTCCCATGGACTATGTTTCCTTCTGGATGTAGAAAATAAAAAATAGGTACCAATGAATTGACCCTGCTCTCAAGCAAAACAAAAGTGAATGCTCTGTTCTTGACAAATCCAGAGAAGATTACATGGGAAGTTCGCCTGTGTATAAACGACTGCAATAATTCAAAACCTAAGGTTTAGATTGCTTGTTTTTCAATCTTGAGTCCACACAATAGTGCCTAAATTACTATGTTAATCTCCTCCTTAGCATTTTTGGGAATACAGCTGGGTTCAATAAACCAGGAAGATAAACCCAGAGATCCTAAAGTGTCCCGTATATAGCTTAACTATGGAATGGACTTTGCCCAGCGTTAGGCAGTCAAGTATAATGTCATTACAAAGATTAGCTGCTGGGTTTAACCAGAAGCCAACCCATAATAGGAGTGGCACCAGCTGGACCTTATGACTCCCTGGTTTAATTTGAAGTGGATAATAAGGCTAGAGGTGGATGGTGGTAAACTCAACAAACGTTGCAAGAAGTGATTTTCCTCAACCTGTAAAGAACAGCATTTATTAAAACCCCAAACTCCTGCACCATAAGTAGCTGCACTGGTACACTGCAAGTTATATACTTTCAAAAGTGCACTGGCAGATTTGCTCAGTTAAAGGCTAGCCTGAGCAAGACGGCGGTTCCATGACCCTGATGAGCTGAAGTTTAACCCTAGATAACAAAAGTTATCTACACTTGTCATTTCTTGCCTGTTGATACTGATTTTGTTTAGCCTTAAGTTACCTGGAACACAAGACATAATGTTTGACTTGGTATATAGTAGGTTTTTAGGTTCAGGTTTTGCATGAAGGAGGCAAAACAGTCAACCTGATGTCTCAAGGCATTTGGAGTGAGGGCTAACAATACCCTGTTGTCTGCATACAGTAGTGCAGGAATTGGGGAGCCTGCAATTCTAGGTATATCTGCATGGGAGGAGGATAAATGGGCAGTTAAACCGTTATAACAAGGGTGTGTATACACCCCTGCCTCACTCCACTCTTCAGTGGGAAATCAGAAGACAGCTCACCATAAGAATTACTTTGCTGAGAGATCCAGAAGTAAAGGGTGCAAAACATTTCCCAAAGGAGGGTCCATGCCTTGATCCAGCAACATTAACCAGAGTTTGGTTCTGTTCAGTGAATCTAAATAATGACAACTATAGTATATCAGTGTGTACATGTGTAATCAAGTGTGAAAATACATTCTGCATGTTGTTAACAGAACACAAAAATGCAACTGCACAAAAATCAACACCTGCATGCTTTTTTCCAGGATATTATTTGCTGCGTTATTTGTGGTACACCTGCATATTTGCAGTTTTTTTCTGCAACCTTGACCATAAAGGCTAGTATTGAAAAAGGCCTATAGTTCTTTGGTATGGAAATATCTGAAGAAGATTTTTTTTAAAGGAATAATTCATGCTTTCTTCCAGCAGGAGGGAACCATTGATGTGGTGAAAGGGTAATTTCTTTGCTGGGCCAGCATGGGAGCAATGTTTTCTATAATCATATAGAATATTTTGATTGGGCATGAATCCAAAGGGGAGCAAGATTTTACACGCACACTGCAACTTAGTACCTGGTGGGAATTCTAAAAATTTTTGGATCATACGTTCTCAGGAACCTTGGCGATTGCATCCTATCCTAACTGGCTGATCTTTGCTTCCGCCTCCATCTCTCCATGTTGGGTAATGCTTCACAAGAGGAAATGGATTCATGACTGCAATTTAATTTGTTGTGACTTCCTTGCAGCTGTAAATAAAGCCATGTCTTTGTATAAATTAATTTGTCAGGCGAAGGTCAAAGTGTAAAAAACATCTTTATCAAAAGGAAAATATGGTAAGTTAATAATTGAGGGGTTTAGAGAGTGCCCAATTTAATGGATTCTACTAAATAAATTGTATCTAAAGCATTGCTTGCTACCATCTAATGTGTTTTATTGAAATGAAAAAAAAGAGAAGGAAACGTTTGGACAGAGTTTAGAAAGCAACACCACACTTCAAGCAACAATGTAAATATTTATTTTGAAACAACAGAAACGTGAGAAGACGAGTACAGGTGGTGACCTGCCACAGAGTCCCACAAGGATCCATCTAGGGAATTGTGGCTATTTAAGGCCCCTGAATATTTCTGTGTTGGAAAGAAAAAGCATCTTAAGTGGAAGAAAATGATAACTCAAAGGAGAATCAGGTACAATGTATCTGTTTTCCCTGTGAACATTTCCATGGAAACAGAGTTGAATTAAAATAAAGCTGAACATTTGTAACTGAGATAAAGAAAATGGAGCTATTCTGACAGGAGGATATTCTGGAACAAAAGACACCTTACCTACAACTCCACCACGCAAGACAAATTACTTCAATACAGCTGGACCGTTGTCGTTCAATGTTGAAGTGTTATGATGGTCAGGCATGTGACAATGATGTTCAAGTGAGCGAAAAGCACACATCACTAATCCAATAGGGACTCTTCTTATGCATCCTTGTCAGGACGGATCAGACTCCTGCCGAGTGTGAAAGTTGAGTGCGTTCTCCGACAAGAAATCTGGCTCTACACTGCTTAGGGTTTGTGAATCCAGAAGTCTTCAGGGCATTGACATGCAATCAGGCAGAAGTGCCCTGCTCCACATTTCAGCATCCGTACATACTGCATTGGTATCGCTGTGGATACCGCTTCTGAAAAAGGATTACCGCCTTCTTGGCTCTGAAAAGGACTGACAAAAATTGGTGAATGTGCTTCATGTTGAGAATCATCTTCGTCGCTGGTTATCATAATTCTATAATCTAGAAAAAGTGCATGGTGCTACGTTAGATCACCTGCCAAAATAAGGAGTCAGAAAAATATTAAGAACCAGCAAAATCCTCCAAAATGTGCCCAAATATGAAAAGATTTGTACAGCAATCCTGCTATTGGAAGGCTTTGACTAGGTCGATAAATATGTAGATACAACAAGATATCACATTATCATTTTCCAAATAAAAGAGACTGATGTTTTTTTCTTTTGTTCAGCAATCGTGAGTAACATTTGTTCTGGGAAGTTACCCAAGTTCTTCATTGAAACTCAGTTCCCCCCAAATTCTCTCCATAATACCTGTCAAGCCACTGAGAACTTTTTTAAATCTATTTTTCTGCAATGGTATATCTTCCAAGGGGTACCTGTAGATGATTTAGGTTGTTTTAATCTTTTAATTGTTGAATTTAGGACCTCATTTGGGTCAAATCCTGGCTTCCCAACTTACCACTTGTGTTACTCAGATGAACTACTTTAGGAATTGAAGAAGCCCTTGCTAAATTAAAATTGTTTTCAAAAGAGATTAAAAAGTACTAACACATGTAAGAGGGTGGAGTGTTTTTCCTCAAAGTACTTCATTTTAGGGCTATCTTTGATAAACGGAATGCTTTTTGTAAAAAAAAAAAAAATGTGAGAGCATCCTGATCTACCAATAGGGTAATAGGGAATAGAGGATATATTCCTATTTTTTTTTTTTATTTACGTTTTGGTTTAAAAATTATGTATTGTATATAATGATCGATTAATGTATGTATGTATGTATAGCTAAATACAAAAAGTTTTTCACCTTTTTTGCAAATAGACACATAAAAAACTTTTGCTTTAACTGCTTTTGTCATTGATATTAATTTGTATAGGATTAATCTGGAGAGTGAATCTCGTTGGAAGGAATAATTTAAGTTTTTCTTCTATTTATTGTTCAGTATACATTGGTTCCAACACATTATTTGTATTTACATATACTCAGATGAACTATGGCATCTGGTGACTGCTCATAATATGTTCAATGCATGTGATATTTCAATGTTGTTTGCAACAATCAGCAAACTATTCCTTTTTGAAAGCCTGGATTACATGTAACCCTTTCGGCGCTAATGACGAGCTCAGCTCGTCATGAGGCACAGTGGAGCTGTGCTCATGACGAGCTCGTCATAACTATCGTGGAACGCCCACGCAGGGATAATTCCCCTCCTGTAAGGGGCGTTCCATTGAGTGGGCGGAGTCGTGACAAGCCCAGCTCGTCATGAGCACAGCTCCGCTGTGCAGCGTGACGAGCTGAGCTCGTCACGTGCATTGGGGCGCCGCGCGCGGCCCCCCCCCCGGCACCGCCGGGGAATTAGCCCCGCGGGGAAGGGGTTAATATAGGTTACCACTGTTCATGAGAATAAACAGGAATATTAGCTTCTTTCCAGAAAGCAATGTAGTCTCTATGCTTTTTAAGATATTGTATGTTATTACAGGATTTATGAATTGACCCATGCTGGCCAAAGTAACTTCAAAATATAAGATTGATTAAAAATAAAACAACTTCTATCACTTGGACTGATTGCACAGTGTTTAGAAATGTATCTGTCAATTTAACAAATTGAAGGCAGGATTATTGGAATTAGACATATTCTAAATTATTTAAACACTGCCATAGGTCTTTAGGCATCTGAAAAAAAGGCAAAGATGTTGCACTGAGGTGTTACTTATATTGATAAATCATAAAACCATTGTGCAATCTTTTTGAAGCTTGCAAACTAAGAGAGTTGTACTAGTGGTGCAACAAAGCATGACCCCCCACCTGCACAGTACATGGAGGGGGCCCCCATGCGTCGGACCCAGTCAGGAGCTCTCAGGCCAGGGGCCCGCCATCCTTGCACAGTGCCGGAGGGCTGGGGCTGCAGGGTCTGTAGGAGCTGATGTTACGCCCATGACGTAGACTGCAGCTTCCCAGATCCTATAAAGATGTGTCTCTAGCACAAAGTCTTAAATTCAATATATTTTGTGATTCTGTGAACCAGAATCTCTTTATGCTGGCACAGATAGCCCATTTGTGCACATAAACTAGGCACACAGAAAATTCTTGTTAGTTGGGCTCTATATATTTTTGGTGAAAACTGATACTAGTAAATCTTAAAGAGATTTGCACTATTGAAGGAAAAAAACCATTTGAAGGTCATCCATAGTACACAAAGTGGAAACATTCCTGGTAAAGACAGTGTTGCCTCTGATGACGACACTATTCATCTGGTATACAGGTACTGTTATACTGGTAACCATTGGTAGTGTAGTGATGTTATCAAGGGGAAACATCACTTACAACGCAACTTTTACCACGCAATGCTTTTACATCGCAGCTTTTACAACATAAACCATTACAACGCATTGCGCTGGGGGGCGCTCTAGGATAGGGAATAAGTTTAATTTACTGTCCAACACCTTCCCTAGTGTCCACGGGGACTGGAGTTGGAATAGTAAATTAAACTATTCACTATCTAGCACCCCAAAGCGCTATGCGTTGTAATGGTATGCGTTGTAAAACTTGCGTTGTAAAAGCATGCGATGTAAAAGCATGCGTTGTAATGTCGTACATCCGTTATCAAGCAATCATGTCAAGGTTCCCAATTCCATGAGTGATTAGATGCTCCAGTCCATGTTTTTTTCTGGGACTTAAACCAGGGGCCGTATTATACATATGACGCATTTTACTAGATTGCGTTGGGTGCATCTTTCAGAAGGTGTGCCCAATGCAATCCAGGTAAATGTGCCGCATTATGGTGAATGACTGCCCTCGGGGCAGCCGTGAACTCGCGCTGCCCTGGGGGCAGTGCATTCACATGAAAAACGGAATGGCTGCTTTGAAGCCACTCTGTGTTATCACAGTGCAGGCAATGCCGCCTGCACTTTCAAAGGGGATTAGAGATCCCCTTGCAGGTGAGTGCAGTGAGTGACTGCACCCACCTGCAAGGGGATATCTAGGGGTCCATGGAACCCCCTTTTCCCCCGACAGAGGGCTGCCATTGGGAGCTCACTGACAGTGTGTCACCTTTTAATTTTAGTGGGCCTTCTGAGAGCTTCTTTGCCTCTGCACCTGCGTCAGTAATACGGTGTGGGCACTGAGGCAACGGTATTCCCTCATTTGCATGGGGCATGCCCCATGCAAATGAGGGAACGCCCTCTGAAGATAGCGATGGCGCTTTATGTGCACCTGCACTATCAGTATTACAGAAGGAGCCGCACAAGAGTCAGCAGCCCCATCTCTAATAACAAGTTGCCCTGGAGGCGCGCAAAGCGGGCGCATACGTCGGTTGCACCCCTGGGACACCTTGTGTAATACAGCCCCAGGACTACATGCCCCAGAATGCAAATGCAAAACCTAGACTGTAGAAGCTGGGAACGAATGGAACGAGAAGGTGCAGCTACCGAATTTTAATGTCCCACTACATTAATCTCAGCTATGTATTCAAAGTCATTCTTAACCATTGTCACTTAAGGGTAAGTAGCACATTTTTCTTTTGTATAGCAGATTGGAAGCTGTAAATCATTGTCCCTAATGAACGCTGATGGAGAGAAAGATAACATTTAAAATCAGATTACGTTTTCATTACTGTATTCAATCACTAAATTCAATCAGCTATAGCAACACAACCTTACTCGCCCCTCTCCGTCTCACTGCAGGTTATTGGTGTGCAATTCATTATGTTGTGGGAAATATATTGTGGATTACTTTGCCGGACTCTTTTGAGTTCCACATTAGGTTATCACAGAACAACGCATTTATTTAGCTTGGTGTTTGTTTGTTTTCCAACGACCTATTTCCCCCACTATGATTTGTAGTCAGAACATATATCTGAACGGAAGTGATCTAATTAAGCTGGTGAGTCATTTGTTTTTTCTTTTCTACTCTTCATACCCTTAATGCGTCTTTATTCTTTCTTATCTCTCCCATTGCCTGTATTTCATCTTTTTTGTAAGTTCCTTTTTTGGTTAAGCCTAATTGGACTGTCAGCCAATCAAAAGCGATTAGCTCGTGAATACCTATGAGCAGAATGCCACCGGATAGGCCAAAAACATTGCTCTAAAAATATGTAGGTCGGTATGCTGGTCCAGAGCAAGTATATTCACTAGATATTTGTGTCAATAAAATTACCTCAATACCACAGAGTGTGTTCCCAGAAAGCTGTGTCACAGAATACACCTCTCAGAATATTGCAGTATAAAATATGTAAACCAGGCAAAACGTGGTGAGACAAATAGCGTTCCAAAGAGTATTTCTATGAAAATATTTCAACACTATCTATACACTGTAAATATGGCAAAGTGGCCTTCATTAAGAGTGGCTAATGAGGATGTGATAATTATTGCATCTGTTAAAATCTTATACCCTAGTGATCGAAATTTAACGTGCAATATGTACTTCCTATTACACGTTTAGCCCTATACAATGAGGACTAACATGTCGATTTGTGCACATGTCGGGAACACTGGGGCAGCTGGGGCTCCACTCTCTTTGTTTTCTGTCAATTTTTTATGACACTTATAGTGAAGAAATTGAATATATTATTCATTAATAGTGTAATAAAAATAGAGTATAATAAGCTGGTATATGCCCTTCCATAGCAGCTCAGGTAAGTAAAAATAAAACGCTTTTAAATATATGTTGTTTGCGGGTGAGCGTGTGTGAGAGAGTGCATATGTGTGAATTTGTGTGTATGTGTGTGTGAGTAAAAGTGTCGGTCAAAGGGCGTGTGATGTCACTTCCGCTACCCCTGACATTTCGGTGAATTGGTGTCCATGGATAATAGGAAGATGGTCTGTAACTTAGTAATAGTCCAGTTGGACTACCAGCAAAATATTGCACCAGTATACACTCAGAGAGCCAAAACAAAAGAGTTGTGCTGTAACCAAGGATTATTTGTACATAGCAGACAGGTCACATTGGTACTATTCAGAAATGATGGGTTGACAAGTTCTTAAACACACATACTCTACAAAGGAAGGAAACTATCCTGTTCGAAAACCTTTGGGACCTCCCCTGATGCTCAACACCTATTATTTCCAGGAGCTGCCACCAATGTTCCCTCCATTTTTTTTCTGTGCGAGGCAAAGAAAGATTTGTGTGTATTGAAGGTATTTGACACCTCGTTGTGCAAGCAATGCAGTGAGCGAGCTACCAAGATCAGTGGGATGTGCCACTTCTACGTTTTATTCTTCAAAAAAAGATGCATTGCGCTCCCATTCAGCTGAATGTGACAGGTAACTGAAACTGATTGATGCAGGATGCACAATAGAGGATGGATAAGCAGCTGAGCAAGATGTTTCTTTTTAGTGGAGGCACCAGGTCATGCTGGGAAATTAATCAGAGGAGTTTCAAAGAAGATGGTCAAGCTAGTGATTGAGAACTGTGACATATAATATAGAGCCCCTTAGACTTCAGACTCAATACAACAATGTAACTTAGTGAGCCTGGTGGTACTGGGCAGAAATCAAGAATCACAAAGTATGAAGTCCAATACTATGCCAACACCTTTGCAGCATAGGTTTGCATAGATCCTAAGTGTGACGTGTAGCCTGTGGCCCTTTGGACAATAACCCTGTGCATTTTGGTGGCTTATCGTTCTGTGTTTGCCATTGAGGTACAGTCTTCAAAATCGTAGAGTACAATGTTCCAATAGCATGGTTGCTGCAACTCAAAAATGAGATCCGTCAAGAGTGCTTTGTGGGAAATCTTCATATTTGATATGGCACAGTGAATTCCCCCTGTGTCCAAAACTATTGATGATACAATGCTTCACTGCACATGGAAGTGTCTCTCTTCTCAAATAGCAAGATTGATGCAAAACTGAGGGGCATCAGGAGATCGGTGTGTTCCAAAAGCATTAGTACTGCATATTAAAACTGAGGTACATCAGTGGCACTTTGTGTGAAGGTGTCAGTGTTGGAATAGGGCAAAGGAAGGTCTATGGAATAGAGGCAATGACACTGGAGAAAGGTGAAGAAGAATGAAAAATGCTGAACAAGTCATTAGATAAGGGATACAACTACTGGGATGTGTATGTTTCAGCAAAGGTGCTAACATGTAGGTGAGTATTGAAAAGGAAATGTGATTCTCTTATCCCAAATAGTGCACTTATTCTTAAACTACTCACATTCTGCATGTTTATTACTTTACCAAAGTGAATGCATTGGATAAGCAAACCCTCAGATTTACTGTCCTTTGCACAACATTAAAGCTTTTTGGATTGCCATTACTGTCTGACCCCAATTGAAAACAACAATAATTCAAAAACTGAAGAAACATAAGTCACATATGAGACACAGGCATGGCATTTATAGAAACACTGCATATATGGATATATCACACATAAGCAACTTGACAGCTCTGCATCCTTACCCTCTTGCTTCCATGATATCGGTTAATTTGAATGGAAGCAGACCCCACCAACAATCAGGTGAACCTGACTCCCATGGATATTAGAGTCAAAATCACCAGATTATTTTTGGGTGCCATGCCATGACACAGGAGCTTTATTAGGACCAGGTGCCCCATGCGACCTGTGGATGGTCTGAAATATGCGCTCAATATCCAATTGAAAAGAGTTGGGATGAATCATGCATAATCCATTCATACTGTATTACGGCAACAAAGCAACACTTAACCTGCCCTAACATGGGCAAAGAAAGCAAGGAAAAATTGATATCGAATATAGGTGGGGTACCTTGCCACACAATAAAGCAGACATAAATAATGCAAAGGTTGATTTACCAGGCTATGCGTTGCTATGCTACAATTCTTTCTATATGGATCGTACACTGATTTAATAGATGATGAGTTTTGTCAAATGCATGTCCTCGCAATTCATGTGTATCAACTTTTGTGTCTGTCACTGCAAAACAGTGTAGTATAATGAAACAGATATCATTGAATGAAAAGATTGCTCTAACAAGTAATGCCACCATCCCTTATGGATCTCATCAAATTAATGTAATTGATGATACGTCATGTCAAATGAATGTATATGTGATGCCATAAAGAAGATGTGCCACGGGGCATTTCTGCAAGTTTACATCCAGGGATCTCAGAGGTTTGTGATCATGTTCTATTTTTAATAGGACTCTGAAGCATGCTCTTGCTTGTGTGAAAACCGCACAAAAACATGTCACAAGTACTAGGCATTCTGGGATCGTGCTTTGTTTGATGATATTAACTGCAGTTTTGAGATCGGTTGGGACATTATTCACTGGATTTCCCCTTTGCAAGTAACTTGAGATACATTTGGGGCCATATGTACGTAATTTCATATTTGCAATTTCCAAATTGTGAATCAATAGAAATAGCAATTTGGGAATTGCAAAATGGTATGTATGTAACCGCCGATTCCACTAATAGTGATTTCTGTGGATTTACAATTACGAAATTGCAATTTTTTAAATTGCAAATTTGCGATTTCCTAATAGGAAATAAAAAAATAGGAAAGTTGCATTCTGAATGCAGAATGATGATGTCAGACCAGGAAGTCTAAAAATATAGGGTGTGGCCATGACCTAGAAGCCCAAGAAAGTGCTGGAAGTAAGGAGTGCTCCCGCTTTACTACTACCAGTGTATTACACCATTCCTGGAGAACACCATGTCCAAAGAAGATGGGGACAAGGATTCAGGGAGCAGGAAGAGGAAGGTGAAATTTTCGAAAAAGGAGCTGGAACTCCTCACTGAAGAACGTGTCACCCATCTAGACCAACAGTTTGGGAAGGCCTGCTTCACAGTATCAAAGAGCCAAAAAACAAAGATCTGGAGCAGCATCTTGGAGAAGGTGAACCCCATGGGTGTCACCAAGAGGAACCATCCCAGAGATACACAAATGCTGGTATGACCTAAGGTTTCACACAAGGGAGAAGGTGTACATCGGGAACAGGTGCTGAACCCTCAACATACCCCCTCCCACTCCCATGGAGACACTCATCAAGGGGACCCTAGAAGTACAAGATGTGGTGGGAGTGTTTGACATTGACACCTCCAGTCCTGCAGTCACCAGCTAGGGTAAGTCATTTTTGCTTTACTTACTTAACATACTATAATGTTAGCAAGTCAATAAATCATACATCACAGCATAAATAACTCCATTTAAATGCTTGCCCTACCCTGGCAAAGCGTCATGGGAGTTGCAATACACATAATTTGGTTGTTGTACTGTGTGCTGATTACTACACCAAACATATATAATAATAATAATAAAAACATTTATTAAGCGCCTGAATACTCTAAAGACAGTGCGTCTCCGTGCTAGGATGCGTTCCAACACAGCTAAAAATCAAGATCAAACCACGGAGAGGAGAGGGGACAGGGGAAGAGAAACCCTAAGTTTATACTAATCTTCAGGAAATAGATAGGTCTTCAGTTTCTTCCAGAACCTGGTCTCTGACGGCTCCATCTGCAGCTCAACAGGAAGTTCATTCCATTGTTTGCTGGCCAGGAACCTGAAGGATCGACCTCCCATCCGTGCTTTATAAATGCGGGGTATCGAAAACTGCATACTGCCCATGGATCTCAAATGACGCCTAGGATGGTAGATAGTTAGCATCTTGTGAAGGTGCGGTGACTAATGCACATGGTCTTGAACCGAATGCGTTCCCGCATGGGGAGCCAGTGCAGGATCTGAAGCGCACGTTTTCCTGAAGACCTCCTCGGCAGCTTTAGAACAAGCCTGGCTGCCGCATTTTGGACACATTGCAACTGGGTCATTCCCCTTTTACTGAGGCCACAGAGCAAGGCATTCCTATAATCAAGATGGGACGTAACCAGTGCATGGACCAAAGTTTTCCTGTCTCTTATAGGTAGGAGATCCAAGATTTTACGCAGGACCTTCAATATGCCATAGCATTTCCCCGCCATCTTACCTATGTGTTGGGAGTATGTGAGATTGGAGTCCAAAAGAACACCCAAATTCTTCACAGTGTCAGAGGGGGTGGCTGTAGGACCCAGGTCAGTGGGCCACCAGGCTGATGTCCAGATTGAAGGAGAGGAGCCAATCACAAGAAGTTCAGTCTTATTACTGTTTAGGCGAAGGCAGTTACACTTCATCCAATTTGCCAGTGCCACAAGACATGCAGAGAAATTATCTGCCGTCTCAACTGGGTTGTGGGATAGAGTAACCACCAGTTGCGTATCATCCGCATATGATACGATATCCACCCCATAAGATTCCACCATCCTGGCCAGGGGTTCTATATATAGGTTAAACAGCACAGGGCTTAGAATGGAACCCTGCGGGACCCCTTGATTTAAAGTTCAAGGCGTGGATCTAAAGGGGAGGTAGTGTATTTGAAATTTTCTACCCGCCAGGAAGGAGACCATCCATTCATGCGCCGGACCGGCAACTCCCATCTCGCTCAGACGGGCAAGCAGTCTAGAGTGCGATACAGTATCAAATGCCGCACTTAAGTCCAGCAATATCAGGGCGGCAGTCTGTCCTTCATCCACTTTCTGGCGAAGCAATTCTGTGGAGAAAAGAAGGGCAGTTTCAGTCGAATGCTTCGCCCTAAAACCAGATTGGGAGGGGTGTAAAAGATGATTATCTTCCACAAATTTAACCAACTGATTGGTGACCAGTTTTTCCACCACTTTGGCACAGAACGGTAAGAGAGAGATGGGCCTAAGATTGTCCAAATGAGAGATACTCAGGTTAGCCTTCTTTTTAATCGGGACTACCTGTGCAAGTTTCCATTCCTCAGGCACTTGTCTTTCTTGGAAAAAAAGAAAAGCCGGATTGCCTATATAGCTCAATACGAGGTGAACATGGTTCCTAAGAATTTTAGGAGGAGCAACATCCGTAGGGGAACCTGACTGGATGCTCATAATTATCTTTATCAGTTCCTCCCTGGGAGGCACCATGAATTCTTTAAGACATGCATTCATAGTCGGTCCTTTGCCGATGTCCCTAGCTAATACTTCTTCAGCTGTCCCCTGCTGAAAAGACACGTATATCCGCTCCAGCTTGTTTACAAAGTGATCAGCGAAAGATTCGCATATTTCAGTGGAGACAAGGTCTTTGTTCTCAATCCTAGTAAGTGCCGTGAGCTCCTTATAGATGGAAAAGTGCTCCTTGTAAATGTAAATGTATTGCGACTTATATAGCGCACGTATCACCCGAAGGTATCAAGGCGCTTGCTTAGGGAACCCGTCCTGGTATTCCCCTGTGGGATACCCCGGCAGGGTATCCACAAGGTGAAAGCCAGGCATCCCGCCGCGAGGGGCCGTAGTGGAGATTAAGCAAGCTATTGCCCAGAGTCGCAGAGTGTGACCCCGTGAGTTGAGTAGGCACCGGAGCGAGAATTGTCGAGTCCGTGGAATTTTTGAGCCCGAGACCCGCCGAGGCGGGGAATCGAACCCTGGTCCACGGCCGATCTCAGCATCCGGGTCTGCCGCCTCTAACCACTGAGCCACGCTTCTCCACCTTCTTAGAGGAGTTTTCAGCAGATTCAATCCTCTCTTTAAAGAATAGTCTTTTCGCCTTATTAATCCACCCATGGTTCTCCTTCAGACTGTTCTTATATAACTCTTTCAGAACATCATCATAGTCTTTGCGCCACAGACGTTCCAGTTTTTTACATCTGGCTTCAGCTTCACACAGTTCCTCATTGTACCAAGGGGCGGACTTAGTCCTGCGTGCTGGGGCTTTAAGGGTCCATGGGGCCATCTTATCTAACGCTGTCGATACCCATTCATCATACTCCTTCCGTGCTTCCTTAAAGGATTTACTGAGTGGAGGTTTCCCCAGCATAAGCATGGATTCAAATGTCTCCTGACTAAAATTATTCCATTTCCTGCGTTTAGGTAAAATAGGTCGCTTAAGTATATCCCTTCTGGGTCTGCCTGTGATTGTAAATGGGATAAGATGATGGTCAGACCACGGAATCCTGATAGGGGGAAGCACCCTAGCTCCGTTCCAGTTAGAAAATATGGGATCCAGAAGATGACCCGCCTGATGCGTTGGCATCTCACCCGAAAGAGTGCGCATCAGGGATTTCAGAGAGGAGATCATAGATTGGGCCTCTACACATTTCGCATTCTCAAAGTGTAGGTTAAGATCACCTAATATGAGGAATTTGTTATAGCGTAAGGCCGGTTGGGTCACCGATTCCAATAGGCTATCAGCAAACTGTGTAGAGCCCCCAGGGGGGCGATAAATGAGATAGCCCATGATAGTACACTCAGGGGAGATTTTAATGGGAAAAAGGCCAGCTTCACAATTACTAATTTTTACTTGTTCCAATGAGCACTCAAACTTAGTATTGTATACCATTGCAATGCCTCCCCCTCTTTGGACCCCTCTATAGATTCTCAACAGACTGTAAGCTGGTGGGAGGGCCTCCAAGATCTCAGGCGCCGATGATTCATCTAACCATGTCTCCGTTAAAAACATCAAATCTGCCTGGTAGTCGGTGAGGACATCGTAGATGTCTAAGCTATGTTTTTTGAATGAGCGGCAGTTGAATAAGAGCCCCATTAATTGGTTCCCACATTTGATGTTCGTCAGGGCTAGGGCAGGATTAAAATGACACACCCTGCACTTCTGCGCCCCATTTTACGGTAGAATACTGTGAATACAGGCAGCATTAAAAGTAGGGCGGAGACTCATCAGTTGCTCACCCGTATACTTTATGTTTTTTACCGTTTTCCCGGAGGTGGTAACAGGATTCCTGGCCCCTGGCCGCGTTCAATCGCGGACGGGCGCAGACGGGCTTGCCTTGTGCGCGCCGGCTGCGCGCGTCCGCTGTGCGGTCGCCGACCTGACGTCATTATATGGGGTCCTGAAAGGAAAAACTAAAGCGCTAACTCGAGCGCTGAGTAGGCAGGAAGTGGTGTATTCCTCACCCTCCGCGCAAACACCCACAATGGACGCGGCGGACCGGGGCGGGACCAAGAAGAAAGACACAAGTAGGTGAGAAGCTAAATAAGCAGTGAATAACAATTAAAAAAATTCTCAACAGGCTATAGCAGCTTATTGTTTAAAAACGAGAGTGCAATTCATAAAAAATGCGGGTCCAGTTCACCGCGTGAGCCTCCCCTTCAACCCCCACACCGTGGTAGTCTTTGAGGATCGAGTGGAGGTATCTGTCACTGCCACTGACAGAGTGCGCATCCACAGCGAGGGCTCTCCCCTTCCTCCCTAAATCAGATCATCCACATCATAAACATGTCACAAACACATGAAGCAAAGTTACAACCACATTATGAACAAACATTACTAATGTATTTACACTAACTAACATGCTTTCCACAGATCACATCCAGGACATGTCAGAAAAAACTGATGCAGAAGGAGCTACTGACACACATGTGGAAATTGAAGACACAACAACACCATCTACACAGCCCATCACCCCAACTGCTAGGAGAGCAACCATTTCACCACTACCAGACTTTGTGGACAGTGATGAGGGACAGTCGCAGAGCAGGGACACCACAGCATCTGTGGGCAGGACACACAGACTGTGCAGAGGCCAACCATCAATAGTTCACAATGATAATGTATCAGCAAACATGTTAGAGAGTTCTCCCGTGTTTGGTGGTTTGGAAAAGTGCATTATCTCTGTACAGCGCCTGCAAACAAAACAAATGAGGACTGTCAATAGGCATCTGCTATGAAGTTTTAGGTGGATTGCTGCCATGGAGAAGAAGCACTGTGTGCAGAGAGAGAGGCACAGACTATACCTGGCATGACTTGATTCCTTCACCCGCTCCATAAACTGATTGGCAGTAGACACAAAAACACTAGCAAGGCAAATGGGTCAACATACAGACTAGCATGGTGCACTGCTGTCAGGATGTTGTACATGGGCTAGTGCAAGTGACCACAGTCCTTGGGAATATTCAGACTCCTAACCTCTGTATCCCCAACATCCTGGCCCGGGGAACAGCCTTTACGACGCGGCTGTTACACCGCATGCCGTTACAACGCGTTTTTTTCAACGCAAGTCGTTACCACGACTTGCACTGGAGGGCGCTGCAGGACAAGGAATTTTTTAATTTACTATCCAACACCTTCCCTACTGTACGTAGGCTGGTGTTAGAATAGTAAATTAAAAAATCCCTAAGTCCGCACCCCTCCAACGCAAGTCGTGGTAACGACTTGCATTGAAAAAAACACGTTGTAACGGCACGCGGTGTAAAAGCATGCGCTGTAAAGCCGTACAACCTCCTGGCCCACCTGAGAGCAAAGAGGGCTCTAGCCTGAGTTGCACATCTATTCAGGAGGAATGTAGTTCCAGGTGTTCACGCCGAAACACTTCTGGGACTGACATCAACAGTTCCACAGCCCAGTGTTACTGACAAGGCACCCTACCCCAGAGGCTGGAAGAAGTGAACCACTGAACACCCTGACTCATGAGTTGACTTTATTTTGTTTGCCATAACATACTTTGTTGCTTAATTGGAACAATGTTACATCCACAATGGATACAGTTGACTCTGGAGAGAAACAATATTGTCACTACCTGTATAAAAGATGCTCTCTCAGTTATGCACCATGCATTACAATCATGTGTGCTGTCTATTTGTTGGATATTTTTAATTACTCTTACCTCAGAGATAGTTGTTGATGATAGCTGTGCGTCGCGCTCGTCCCTTTGGTGCACGTGTACTCTCTTGCTGCACCTGTAATGGTGGTAATTCATCATCAGATATGGAATCAGGCTCTATGTGGATGTTGTAAAGACCCTTCTTCATTGCAATATTGATCAGTTTGGCAAATGTGGTGATGGTCTTGCAGCATGTCTCAGGTTTGTACAGTAGTGCTTCGCTGGTCTTGGGGAGGCAGCGAAATCAGGACTTCAGGATCCCACAGGTTTTCTCTACTATGATTTAATTCACTGTCCCGTGCGCCCTTCTGTACTGTCTTTCACTTTTTATCCTTGGTGTCAGGTATGGAGTGAGTATACAGGGACGCAAGGCACTGTCACCTTAAGAGCATGAGGACACATTTCTCAAACTGTCCTGGCTACTGTATTAATTGTGTCTGCGATTCTCTTACTTAGTAAAAAAAACATCGCCAAATTCACCCTGTGACAGTTGGTTTTGTATTCCTCTGTGGCTGAACATGAATGAGTCATGGGTGCTACCTGGAGGTGATATAGGAGGCATAACAAACTAGCTACACATTCAGTGAGTGTGAGTTTTTCATGTTCATGAATATGAATTCAGTTGCTGAGGGGGGACAAATGGAAATATGTGTGCCATCATCACAGCAAATCATTGGAGAACTGTGCTACCCGGTAGAACATTAATTATGGTTGTTGCAATAATTGGGGGGTAATGGGGAAAGCTATATTTTGGTTAACTTTACTAACCATGATGTCCATGAACCTCTGAAACAACCTGGAAAAGGCAATTTGTGATACCCCCTTGCCACTGCTATGACCCCCTAGTATCTACAAGAAGCTAAGAGGTGTAGGCAGCACAATACCTGCACATGTGGTGGGATTGCATTGCTTCTGATTGTTAGGGTCTGTAGCTGAGGTTGCAGCTCAGCAATTCAATCAAGAATTATCTGACTATTGAGACTGCACTTCTAGTCAGTCTGTTCAAAGTGTAACTGCTAGACCTGACCTTTTTTGCAGGGTTATCCCCAAACCTCTTGCCTTTTGCCTCCTATTTCTCTGACCCCTTTTCGTTGGTTGTAGGTCTCTGGGCACTTTACCACTGCTGATCAGTGCTAAAGTGCATGTGCTCTCTGTGTAAATTGTGATTATAATTGGTTATCCACGATTGGCATATGTGATTTACTGGAAAGTCCCTTGTAAAGTGCACAGTGTGTGCCCAGTGCCTGCAAATCAAATGTTTCTAGTGGGCCTGCAGCACTGATTGTGCCACCCACACATGTAGCCTTTCAAATGTGTCTCAGACCTGCTACTGCAGTGTCTGCATGCACAGTTTTTAACTACCATTTTGACATGGCAAGTGCCCCCACTTGCCAGGTTATAACCTTCCCTTTTCTATGTGTAAGACACCCCTAAGGTAGGCCCAAGGTACCTCTATGGGCAGTGTGCACTGTATTGGAAAGGTAGGACATGTACTGGTGTGTGTTACATGTCCTGATAGTGAAATACTGTGCATATTATATTTCACTATTGAAAGGCGGTCTGTCCCATAGGTTAACATGGGAGCTGCTTTGTAACATCTTACAAGTTTGACTTTCCATTGGGAAAAGTAGAAAAATTGAGTTTAGGCTCTCTGAACTCAGATTTGATAGCACACATTTTAGTGAAGGTGTTTTTCAAAATAGTGTGTTCGAAAATGCCACTGTCAGGAAGTAGGTGTTTTCTTGCTTTACCATTCTATGTGCCTCTGCCTAGTTGTGTGTTCATCATCTGGTTTTGGAGTGACAGGAGCTGGGGATGTGCATTCACTCTAGACAGTCACAAGGGGAGTTAAGGTATGTCCTGCCTTTCCTGGGTGACTCATAGCCAGGCTGAATAGATCTTTCTACATTTTGAGTAGTCGGAGGAGTTCTCAATAGGACATCAATAGACTGTGTCTGCTCTGCACAATGCTAGCTCCTCCTCCTGTAGTGAAGTTGGACCAAGGAGGGCTGAACTGGTTTTATTGAGCTCAGAGACTCTTCGAACAAAGACTACAAAGAGAAAATGGAATATAAATATTGGACCTTAAACCCCAGAACTGTAGATCACTTCTGAAATTAAGAGGAACCTCTACCAAGGAAGAAGAGCCAAAGAGCTGTAAGGAGGAGTACGCCCCCTCTGCTGTGTGTGCAGTTGTTGCTACTGCCAAGGAGAGGGCAAAAACTGGACGTTGCTGTCAAACCTGCTTGAGAAGAATCTCCAAGGGCTTGTGTGCTTGCCTCCTGTTCTGAAGTCTCAGAGACACAAAGACTTCACCAACAGCTTCCTTGACCTCCACTGCTGAGAGTTCTGACATGCCAGGTGGTGCCAATTCCACTTCTGGGCCCCTGAAGGTTGTTTCTGCTATTAGAATCTGTGGAAGCCTGAAAATCAACGCTTCACTCTGTTAGTGGCTTCTTATTTCAATACAGCACCGTCATGTGGGAGAAATGCATCACACACAGCCTTGTGCGGCCGACAGAAATCGATGCAGTGCCTGCCTGTGGCCCAAAAAAAACGGGCCCACGCCGAGTCCCATGCAACAATCTCCAAAGTCTGAGATCACCATATTCACTCTGACGCAGGCCCTGCTGCGTGGCTAAAAGAATCTATGCATTGTTGGAAGTGGCTAAAGAAATCTACACAGTGCCTGTCTGACCACCGCCGCCAAAGTGACCTCCAGGGCATCTGGATTTCCATGCATCCCACCTAGGCTTTAAGTCTACATGAAACGCTGGGGCTGCAGTAAGAAACTGATGCATCACCTCCTCTCCAGTAAGGAACTGACGTGTCACCTCCTCTGTGGGGCAGTAAGAAACCGTTGCATCACTTTCCCTGTGGCAGTTTTTGCTTGTGATTTAAACATATCCCAGGTACTTTGTGTTAAAGAGTTATAAATCCATAGTTTCCTATGGACAGAACTGTTTTTACTTTCCAAAATGCACATTTTGATATCTGTTTGATAGATTTTTTTCGTTTTGGTCTTGTTTGGTTTAGATAAAGATACTTTATTTTTCTAAACTGGTGTGGTTCCATTTGTGGTGTTTTCACTTTCTTACTGTGAGTTATATACAAATGCTTTACGCATTGCCTTTGTAGTTTAGCCTGACTGCTCTGTGTCAAGCTACCAGAGGCTGAGCACTGGCAAACTTAGGAGTGTACTTTACTTATCCTGACTACAAGGAAAGGTCCCTTTTTGGACAAGGTTCATACCTCTGCCAACTAAAGACCCCCAATTCTAGCAGAGACCCTCACCCTAACTATCCTCTCCTATCTCCTCCACTTTCTCTGGCTACCAGCCTAAATCCTCATCCTCCTCGCCAGAACATACAATGCCACCATTGTGAAAGAGCCTGATGCATTTTTGGTGCCTTTTTAGGTCGAGCATTTGAGACCTCTTGTATACACTTTAGTTTATACTTATTATATACTTACATGTGTATGTACTTTGTGAGCTCTGGAGATCAGCCCAGGGATTTGGCTGCTTCCGCTTAGGGGCTTTTTTTCTGTTCAACTGCCTCTATTTAACTGTCTTGATAGAAAACGACCAGCAGAGGTCAGTAAAATACCATAATTGCTTTCTGTTGAGAGACTTTCTCTTTTTTATTTTTCTGGCAACTGCCTCTATTTAACTTTCTTGATAGAAAACGGCCAGCAGAGGTCACTAAAATATCAGAATCCCATTAGCATTCTCTAGATTCCAGTCCCTAGAAATTTTCTTCCACGAGCATCCGTAGACAATAATATATTTTTTCAAATCTTGTATTTTAAGTGATACGACCACCGAAGGCTCTGATTTTATATTAAAAGCAGAGCTATGGACTATACCATTTCCCCCTGAAAGGCAATATTTCTCTCCATGTGTTTCCATACCTGGTGTGTCAGGCAGTTTGGTGCTTACTTTCCCTCCATGTTAAAGAACACTAGATGTTTCAGCACCCAGGCTAATGTGCTGCATAGCTAAATACAAATAAGGTCCCAAAGGCGAGACCGATTGCATTGCAAATGCTTGTTATAGTTTGCACTTGGTTACCACCTGATCTGAATCAATGGTAATTTCATTTCCTTATTGGCCAGTTTGCGGCTAGTTGCTATTAGGGAATCCTTTGTACATGCAGTTAGTGATTTGCCGTTTCCTATTTTGTGATTTCCAAAATGCGATTTCTACTAGGTAGAAATCACATTTTGCACCACTGCAAATGCCTTTCTTACATACAGAAATGGCATTTTGCATTTCCTAATGGCCAGAAATTGCGATTTGCACCATTCGGAAAAGCAAAATGCCATCGTACATATGGTTCTGGGTTGTATAATTGAAAGGTCTGCTTTCACTGCAGAAAACTCATTTGTGTAGAGCAGCGGTAGTAAGATGGTTTCTAGAGATATATGCTTCTCCCCTGCAGGCTGTTGACATGCCCATACACTTAATACGTTCTAATGCCCTGGGTAAAATTTGCATAATCTCCTTCATGGAAATTAAGTGCAATGCCTAAATAATTATGCAAATAAATGCGTTATTACACAAAATGCCAGTCTGACATTTTTACACTGGGTTTTTTAGCATGAAATGTGTCCAATTTCGCTACGAGATCACACTTCATGCTCAAAAAAGCACAAAATTGTGTGTGACGTGAACAACCGCAGTTCATGTTCAGTTCATTCACCTTCTTCCTGTGCTCTCACTAAGGATTTTATCAAAACGTAGACTCTGTTATGAAACTCGGTGTTAAACTGTAAACTCAGGCAATTTGTGTAACAATCACAATGCATAATTCTGGAAACCAGAAACCAGGCCTACTTTCAAGCAAGCAGATAGTGCCTGGCAATAGTGAGAGGAGCTGGAGGTGAAATAGTTTGCAAAGGTGTTTGCACATAACCCCAGTACCCTGACGTTTTGGAGGTGAGCAGGTGGGGTTGCAAATAGCTGTGTGTTCCAAAAAGATTGCCTTCTCCAAATGTCACGCAGTCCACCTCAAGCAATCCCATCAGAGGGGCTCATTTATGACCCCTTGCGACACTTTTGCGACGCTGGTGCATCACTTTTTGTGACGCACTGGCGGCGTAAAAAATGCATCATGTTGCGCCCTATTTACAAAGTCACACATCTCTGTAGATGTGTCACCTTGTAAACCCTGCACCACATTATCCCTGCGTCAGGTATACTTTATGCAGGGTGGGTGTTCCCTCGCATCAAAGCCTCGTAGAAGTGGCGCATTGAAATCTATAAGATTTCCGTGAGCCACTTCTAGGTCGCCATTGCGTGAAAATCTTACACCTGCCTCATGGCAGGCGTAAGGGTGAAGCAGGCATTTTCCCATGGGGCTTGCCTCATGTGAAAGGACACATTGCTGGAGTTGCGTCTATTTTCAGACACACCTCAGCAATGCTCCACTTTTGCGCATACGAATACATCAGGAATACTGATATATCTGTAACTCCTTGCAACATGATGTGTCGTACTTTAAATATGGGGCATCTACGGTATCGCGAGGGCGCACTAAGAAGTGTTGCATCGCTGCTTTGTCGCAGCGATGCAACACTTCTCATAAATGAGGCCCAGAGTATTTTTGGAATTTCAGTAGGTTATTTTCACAGCTGGATTCCCTTCTACTGCACTGCACAAGAGAAAGCTTAACACTGCTGTATTTGTTTTAAATAAGAAGTGGTGCACAGCGTTCTCCAAATGCATGGCTTTGGTATGCACAATCCCGGAGAAGTGCAGGAAAAGAGTAGTGCATGCTACAGGAAACTTAGGTTGTAGCATGCCACCACAATATGGAACTTGGTTCATAGTGACTTAAGCAGAACCCCAATGTATTGTCCTTTCCACAATAGTTAATGACCCAACTCTTCTAATTATATCGTCCCAACATGTGCCCACCTGTTCTTTGATGATGCTTGGTCACTTGGGTTTGTCTTATTCTTTGAAGGCTGATAATTCCCTGTTGTTGCATGTCATATTTGTTAACTTGTACAGTGCTTATGTGCTCTCAAGTGACAATGCTCTATAAACAACCTTCAAAATAAATAAATAGTGAAAACATAATGCAAAGAGTTAGAAAATATTTTAATAATTGCCCGGACATCTGACATGATAAACTACAAAGGTATTAAGGTAAGTCAACAGATAATAACCTGGCATTTTGCTTTGTGAATAATCTTTATAATCAACCTATCGGGCAAAAAGGTAAGAAAATATCGAATGGGTTGTGAGGAAGATTTCTCATTTGCATTAAGGCCTATGGCACACTTGCCATGCTATTGAACACCATGTTTCTGGAATCAGCCACAACAGGCTGTGCAGTTGGAAACACCTTTTCAGTGTGTCATTCCCAGACCAGTTAGGCATCACAAGGCCATCCCTAATTTGAGCGTGCCTTCCTGTGATGTCAGTCTTTTTTTTATTTCTGTCATTGCCGTGTACAGCAAGGGGGTACTGGGCAATGTCACCTACACAAACAAAATGTTCCAGTACATCAGAGATTTTCCAAGAATAACCCCTTCTTTTTTGTTGTGTATTTGTAGAGGTCACAAAAAAAACAACCAGCGCTCCATACCACCATGGCATAGCAGACAGCCCATGATATCCTGTTTTTGCTGACACTGTTTCGCCATGTCATTGATAGTAGTCTTAGTGAAAAAGTCACTAGAGCCAGGGGCCAACTCTAGAGTTTGTGGGTGGGTTGCACTGGGCTCCACCTCGACTGCCACAGCTGCTTTGGGGTCCACTTGCAAAACTCTAAATTAGGCCTCTACTCAATGGTATAAATTAAACAGAATTTACGCCTGGAATGCAACCTGATTTACCTTATTGTTGTTGCATCCAAATCTGCAGATGACTTAAGTGTGCTGTTCTTTTTCTTCTTATTCCATTCTAAACTGATTTTGTGTTTGTATTTTCGCTGTGCAAGCTCCCCTACATTAATTTTATGGTAATTTATAGCAAAAGTGGAATTTTCTGATTTCATATTGTGCAATTAAAAAACAGATTGTTTTTAATACTTTTTCCAAATCCCAAAATCTAATTTAAATATAAAACAGGAAGATTATTTGAATGTGGCATTTTACTCGGTAAGAGAATAGCAGATGAGGAGTCTTAGCGGTATATAAACATTGTGGGGCCTATTACGATGTCGGGCGGACTTTTGTCTGCCCGACACTGTCTCCGTGTGAGAATCAACTGACCATAGGTCAGCGGTTCCGCATACCTTAATGGGAGCTTGTCCTGCCGGAGGAAACTGCGCGCAGCACAAGCTCCCATTGAGAAATCGGGGTTTTTACACATCCCTAAAGGGGCCTGCCACACAGTGTAGGGATGTGAAGGGCGGCGCACCATAGGTGCCCCCCCACAGGGTCTCAACTAGAGGGCCAGGAGAGAAGGGCCCCTAAAGACACTTTCTGACAGAAGTTCTATGTCAGAGCGGCCAACATGAAACTGCTGTCGGAAAGTGCCATCATAATCCCGTAGGCGGAAACTCCTTCTTAAAAGGATTATGTGGCCTTTCTGACTGGCCGATGGGCTCCTGGAGGCCTTCGAAACCCAGTCGGTTTCCCTGGCCACTCTATACTCCAACTTCCAACATTATAATTCGGCGGTTGGAGTGTAAACCTACCATGTAGGTCGGAAAGCCTCCGATGAGCGGTCGAAGGCTTTCCGACCTACATCGTAATCAGGCCCTAAGTCGTTCTGTGAATCATTGGCTGCCTTGGGTTGAAATCTTTTAGTCCTTTTATTATTGGCAGAACCATAGGTAGTCTATCCTGGTGTTATCTCACAGGGGTCGGGGAGTCCACTATGTTGCTAATAAATATAGCAGGGCTTTCAATGAAGCTGTGTTGTGTAGGTGTGTGGGCCACTGAAATCTTCATAACCAAAGATTTTAATGAGTTGAATTTTTTTAACGATGTGTCTTTTTCAACTCTCATCACAGAAAATTCATAGCTGGCCTTGGTGTCTTGGAAAAAACATCTTAAAATCAGAAATGAAATAGCTATAAAATGGGCTCCATGAGTCCTTTTCAACAATTTCCCTATTCTATTTCTTTAGAAGTTGATTGACTTCTGTAGATTATTTTCTAGGTTCATAGAACACTCACATTTTTCTTCCATGGCCACCATCTTTATTGTGCAAGGGCTCTATTAATATAATACTGTTCTTTTAATAGTCCCTTTTGGCTGCCTGTGCTCAAGAGAGCTGGGTTAGCAGTGTATTTAGGTGGGAGAGGCTTGAAGCAGCCCAGCAAAGAAAGAATGAGAATAGTAAAATGCAGAAAAAAAGGCCAACGTTGGACCAACCAATAACATAAGTGGTGGATTACCATTTCGTCATGCCTTCATATTCAGCACCAAACAAGACATGGGCTTAGCCCAGGACCCTTTGGTGCAAAACACAGACAAACCCCTGTGGTGGTCACTCATATTCATTCACTATTCCACTGAACGTTCATGCTAAACTGCTCATAGAAGCATCCATTCTAAGCTTCTGTCATCCCTTTGAGTGATGTATTACACACCCATGTTCTTGAAGAGTCCAGTATTTCACAAGACTTCAGATGTAGGTTAATGTCTAGTGTGATAAGTCCACGTTCCTGAACTCTGACATTTGAGTACATCTTTAAGCTGGCAGTAGAGCCAGCTCAAAAGGGGCAAGAACGTTTGCTTAGCTCTACAGGGTGTTCATTTGTGGAAGGAACAGACCTGACTGGTATACAGAGGCACTCTAAAAAGGCATTTAGAAAGTCCAACTGTGTCAATAAAGAGAATGGTAAATAAACAGATAGCCTCGCTGCAGGAGAAAGGTTTGCGTTGGGTGGTGAGGCTTAAGGCAGAATGAAGTCTAAAAGCTCCTTTTAAAATCGCTGAAATAATTAATAGAGAGTCTGGGGTACGGCTCTAGATGAGAAGGTGCAAAGCCCCAGGGGGAGGACAGGGTTTGGGAGAGCCAACCCCAGTCCCTTGTCCTGCCTCAGAGTACAGATCCCGGGGTGGTGAGTCAGTGTCAGGATGTCATCCCTGACCTGACAGGAAGGAGAGTGGACAATGGGTGCCAGGCACCGGCCCCACTCTCTGATGCCACAGTGGTTAGAAAACCATAAAAGGCCTGGGGTCTGGCTCTCAGCACTGACAGCTATCAGTGGCCACTGTGGCTTGTTGTCCTAGTAAACCGAGTGCCCTGGGGGATTGGGCCACACCACATTGTTGGACCTGTCAGTGCTATCTGCCTGTGGGGACACACCTGTGAGCAAGCTAAGGTTAGGTGTTGCACAGATGGGGTCCCCAGGTGAGATGGAAGTTTACCCATGGGTTAGCTTAGTGGGCCTGAGAGCATGGACAGAGGAATCCAACTGGGTGCAGTAAGGCGTAAAATCAGAACCTGCACCCGCTGTTGTGGGCGAGGTATAGGTTCTATTGCCCCAAGCAGGGAAGTCCATCAAGGGATTGATTAGTCTACCCTGGCTTTAGGCTGGAAGGGGGTTGTGTTAGACATGGCTTTTTCAGCGGGTTTATACCCACACTTTTTTAGTCTCCTGTTTTTTACCCTGTTTTTGTTGGTTTTAGGACTCTGGGCACTTTACCACTGCTATCCAGTGCTAAGGTGCATATGCTGTCGCTGTAAGTTATATTTTTGGATTGGCATTTCCATAATTGGCTTTTTTTATTTACTACTAAGTCCCTAGTACAGTGAACTGTGTGTGCACAGGGTCTGTAAATCAAATGCTGCTAGTGGGCCTGCAGCACTGATTGTGCCACCAACATAAGCAGCCTTTCAAAGGGTTCTCAGACCTGGCACTACAATGTCTGTGCGCAGGTTTTACTGATATGTCGATCTGGCAAGTGCACCCACTTGCCAGGCCCTAACCTTCCCTTTTCTTATATGAAAGACACCCCTAAGATACTCCCAAGGTACCCCTATGGGCAGGATACAATATATGTGAAAGGTAGGACATGTACCAGTGTGTGTGACATGCTGATAGTGAAATACAGTGTATTTTGTTTTTCACTATTGAAAAGCTATCTGTCCCATAGGATAGAATGGAAGTTTATTCATAACATCTTCTAAGTTTAACTTCCCTTTGGGAACAAGATAGAAAGATGGAGTTTAGTATGCCTGAACTGAGAATATAAAAATTGATCTTTTAGTAAAGATGATTTTTATATTGTGTGTTTGAAAATACCACTTTTAGAAAGTGGGTATTTTATTGCTTAGCCTTCCTGTGTGCCTCTGGTGGTTTGTGGATTGACTGTCTGACTTTGGAGTGACAGGGGCTGGGGATGGGCATTCTCTTCAGACACCAACTGGGGGGATTGAGGTGTGCCCTGCCTTTCCTGGATGTGTCTGGGCTGGGCTGAATAGACCTAGACTGCTTTTAGAGTAGGGGGAGGAGATTTCCTTGCACCTGAATGGATCTGGTCTGCCTTACAGAATGCTGTCTCCACCTCCTGTTAGGAACCTGGACCAGGGAGGACAGAACTGGTTTTGACTGAGCACAGAGCCTCTCTGCCACAAGAGAAATGAGAGAAATTGAGTATACATATTGGGACCCAGACCCCCAAACTGTAGAATAATTCTGGACTCATGAGGAACGTCTGCCAAGGAGAAGACCTGGGATATCTGAAGGAGATGTACTGCCCCTTTCCTGTGTTGTCTCAGGTTGGCCTGCAGTGGCTGTTTTTGCCAAGGAGAGGACAAAGACTTTGCTGTGTGCTATGTATCCTCCTTGAAGCAGATCTCCAAGGGCTTGAAGTAGAGCTTGCCCCCTGTTCTGAAGTCTCAGGGACACAAAAACTTCACCACCAGCTCCCCTGAACTTCCTTGCTGGGAGTTCTGCCCTGCCAAGAGGTGCCTGTTCCTGTGTTGGGCCTCTGAAGGTTGTTCCTGCTGCTGGGAGTGAGGAAAAGAGAAGCAACTAAAGAAGGGTGACACATCCACACCCCTTTCTGATGCAACACCAACATGCTGCTGAAGAAACTGATGCAGCACCTGCCCGCGGCTGGAGAAATCTCTGCACACCGAATTTCGTGCACTAATCTCCGAAGTCTGAAATCACTGCACCGATTTAGACGCAGGCCTAGCTGTGAAACTGCAAGAACTGACGCATCATCTGGATAGGTCAATGCAGCGCTATTGCCACCGCCGCAACAAGAACCACCGCATCCCGAATCCCCACGCATTACACTGAGGCGCCAAGTCTAGAACAACACCGGAGCCATAGTAAGAACCCGATACACACCTTCCCACACAGTAAGAAACCGATGCATCACCTGCTCTTCAGTAAGGTACTGATGCATAACCATCCCCTACGTCGCATTAGGGAACCGATGCATCACCTCCCCTGAAGCAAGGAACCGGTACATCACCTTCCCTGCGGCTGTTTTTTTATGATTTTGACCAATCCAAGGTACCTTGTGTTGAAAGTGTCGCATATATAGTTTGCTTTGGACAGAACAGTTTTAACCTTTAAAAGTCATCCCTTGATAACTTGATACTCGTGTGTTGGATTTTTGTCATTTTGGTCTTGTTTGGTTTAGATAAATGTTACTTATTTTTCTAAGCTTGTGTGGTGTCCATTTGTAGTGTTTTCACTCTATTACTGTATGTATGCACAAATGCTTTACACACTGCCTCTGAGATAAGCCTGTCTAAGGACAGAACTCCTTTAACCTGACTAGAAGCAAGGACCCATACTTGGACAAAGGTGCACACCATTGCCAACTAGAGACCCCCATTTCTAACACCCAAGTTCTACCAAGGATGCAAACAATCTAAGAAGATTCTCATTTGACCTTGCTGGAGAGTGCACAGTGGACTGTTCAGAAGAAGGAATTGTCTCACCAATTATACAATTAGGCCCTGGCAAAATGTCCATTACGTTTGTGCACCATGCATAATTTTTTGAATTTTGCATAATGTTTGTTAAGCAATATTCTGAAAAATATGAGATTATGCCACATGTCGCAAATATGCCATGCTCTTTGCAAACATTTAGAGCATGTCCATGGGAAAAGTTCAAAAGGCAGGAAAGCGAAAATCTGTAGTTCATGGCGTCTGTGTTTTTCACGCTATTTGTTTAATACGAAATATGTTCCAAATGGACACGAGGATGCAAAAATATAGCACTAACAGCTGGTTTTATATTTTACTTATTTTTGTGTAATATGTTGGGCTTCCTAACTTACACATTTGCACCAGATGGCTGGCCCAAAAATGGCAATAGCACCAATCAGTTTCTTTAAAAATATTTTTTTCTGTAGTCGTGCAGCCCAAATGCGGTCCTTAGGTGTGTAACACAGGCCCCTGCAGCACAGGGGCATCCCCAACTCCCTGGGAGCCCCAGCCCTTCAATGGGGCCACACAGCAGTGTAGCATGGGTTACCAGCGCCCAAGCCGGGGCAAGTATCTTTCCACTTTTCTTTTAAACCCATGGCCGTGGCGGAATTCCGCCGCGGCGCTGGGGGTTAGGGGGGGGCGCGGAGCCGCCATGCTCGTGATGGAACCACTCCGTCACGAGCCACGGGCGTGCTGTGCTTGTGACGGAGTGGTTCCGTCATGGCCCCGCCCGCTCAATAGAACGCTCAGCGCAGGCGCGGAATTGATGCTGCGCAGGCGCGGCGGCCGGGCCGTGACGGAACCACTCCGTCATTAGCACAGAGCATCCATGGCTGGTGACGGAGTTGTTCCGTCACCAGCACGCAAAGGGTTAAAGTGTTGTGCCACTAAGAATTTTGTGCCCGGGGCAACCGACCCTGTGGCCCTGCCCATACTTCATTAGTGGGGCCACATTAAGCCCAAGGTCAAGGAATATTTTTGAGCTATGGAAGAATGAAGGGCTCCTCATTACATTCTGCAGGAGGGGTTCATCACTTTACACTACGCCACTGGCTGTCCTTGTACTGATGTGGAAATTCTGCTGCAAAATGACACAGCACAGTTTTATGAAATCTGCCCTCCTTGTATGATCAAGAACGGAAAGCATGGTACACGAGTCTCTGGTGGGGGAAATTTTGTCACTTTTACTCTATGCAGTAGCCAGTGGCTATCCATCTCCCAACCATCTGCTTTCCACGGCTATGGGCTGTCTGTGCCTGTCAGCGCATCAATCCTAATGGAACCTGGTTAAACAGACCCATCAGCCAAGCTCCCGCGAGATTTCCTAAATTAAAAGGGCCCTGATTAAATATGAAGGTGGAACAAAGACACATGAATGCTTGTATTTGTTCTGTGGCGCCAAGGGAGCGGCAAGAGCCTTTGATAGAAGAGACATTTATATCATCACATGAAAGGCATAACAGCTTAGTACAATACATTGCTCAACAAACTCACATCATGTCAGAAAATCATTTTTTTCCCAAGCAAACTAAATGAGCAAAGCCAGGGGCCGGCCTATATTTCAGATCTGAGAAATGCAATATTGACACTGTCTCGTTGTTACAGTTACCTGACAAAAATGACTAATATTAAAATGATCCATTGCATTCAGCAGCCACTGAAGGAAGAAGGAACATTATCTGAAATAACGCTACAGGCACTTTTCAGCAAGCATACAATGCGTATTACCTTTGTAGTTGGCCGTTTCCCCTGAAGGAACACTTCGTCATTCCATTTTAAGGTGACGGCAATTTTCCAAGCCACGGTATATCTTGTATTTTTAGACTTGAAGCGCGTTAGGGCTAGAAGTTTGAGAAAGAAGACCATTGTTTAAGCTTTGCAATGAAGGTTGCCAAAAACCTGCTGAGTAACAGTGAATAAAATCACATAACATGGCAAAAGTTAATGAGCCTAATTCACAAAGGCAACTTACAATTTTGAGTAAATTTACTACTGTAGTTTATTTGGAAAATCCGATTGTAAATTTTACCCAAAAGTGTAACTCACAGGTTTCCACCAAATTGAAGGGACTGAGTAATTAACACTTTTGAGTTAGTTTACTACGATTTGGCTATTCACAAAACCCAAGCTTAAATTACACTTTTGGAGTAAATTTACACTTGGATTATGTGAACTGCCAAAATGTAGTAAATTTACTCAGAAGTGTAAATTACTCAAAGGGGTAAGTTACCTTCATGAATCTGGCCCTGTGCGTCTATTATGTTAATCATGTGAAATTCCTCTTCATGGTTTTAAGTTTGTGATTATACTTTGTAGAGGGATGTATGACATTACAACGCATGCTTTTACATCGCATGCTTTTACAACGCGGTTTTTACAACGCATACCATTACAACGCATAGTGCTTTTAGGCACTGGATAGTGAATTGTTTAATTTACTATTCCAACTCCAGTCCCCGTGGATAGTAGGGAAGGTGTTGGATAGTACATTAAACCTATTCCCTATCCTAGAGCCCCCCCCAGCGCAATGCGTTGTAATGGTTTGCGTTGTAAAGGCACGGCGTGGTAAAAGTTGCGTTGTAAAGGTTGTTTACCTTTGTAGAGCCTTGCCACTCATTACAGATAATAAGAGCCATGATTAGTCTGTGGTAGTTACACCTGGTGCCATGTCATCACTTACTATGAATGAAGTCCCATTTTAAGATGGCCGTCAGCTGCATATTAAATGCTGGGTACCTGTTATGTAAAGGGCCGTACTGCATTGATGCCAGAACAGCACATCCCTAAAGAAGAGGGCTGTCAGCCAGCATGAAGCACCCCCGCAGCCCCCCACCCCCTCATGGTGCTGGAGCACCTCACTGTTGGTGGAACGCCTTTGCACGGTGTGAAACACACACATCTAGCACAGACAAAGGTAAGAACAACTAACTTGATCTTACTTTGAATGCTGTTGTTAAGGTTCCTCTTGCTGGTCTCCTAAAGAACTCCATGGTGAGGGGGCCACAGGGTTTCTGTCAGTATCTGGACAAGGAAGACAAGTGCCTCTACCTCTATGAAAGAGGGCCCACATCAGCCCAAATCAAGCAGTGGTACAATGTTGTCCCAGCGGTTGCATGCACTGTGACTGTGTTGCCACCTACTCAAGTGGAGAAGGAATAGTAATCCCAGTAGAACAATTTATAGCATCTATGTGGAACAAAAGAAATGACATTCTTCAAAATGGGATCCTTGCTTGAAAAGTAGGCAGTACATTTTCCCTTTTTATGTTTTTCCTCGCAAAACAAAGGCACTATAGTATGCATGTTATGCCAGTGAAGCACACCCTTCCTGTTTTATATTTTGGCACTGACAAGTGATTAACATTTCAAGGCGTGTGATTCTTTCATCATTGTGGCTGAGGATACGTTGGCCAGACCCCTTTGAAGCTTCATGGTGAAATATGTGCTGAAAAAGTGTCATTTTCTATCTTGGGTGCCACAAATCTGACTGTACAGTATAGTGTCTCCACTTGTCCATGCTGGGTACAGAATTGTTCCAGCCTATTTATTGTTTCGATGCAAGGCAGAAAAAGACAAACTTTCAAACCTAAGGACTTCATTGTGCTGCATAAATAATCATCCACACTTTAATATTTTTAAAACATTATTCTGTTTACTTAAACTTTAACCCCTTCCACGTGGGGCTAATTCCCCAGCGGAGCAGAGGGAGGGGCCGCGCACAGCGCCGCAGTGCTCGGGACGAGCCCAGCTTGTCATGCTGCACAGTGGAGCTGTGCTCATGACGAGCTGAGCTCGTCTCGACTCGGCCCACTCCCATGGAACGCCCACACAGGCGGGGAATTAGCCCCGTGTGGGCCGTCCGCGGCCGTTATGACGAGCTCAGCTCGTCATGAGCACAGCTCCACTCTGCCTCATGACGAGCCGAGCTCTTCATAAGCACACAAAGGGTTAACAGGCATTTGAAACATACAGGTCACACCCTGTTGGACCAAACTTTATTAACTTCTCTTAGATGAAATCCTCCTATGTGCAATCTTGATAAAGTTAGAACTTTTCTTTTAACAAATAAAATTTTTCAGGTTTTAAAACAGTGTAATAACAATCCACTTTTAAATGTCTATTACCTTTAGAATATGCTTTTTGTAATAAATAAATTAGGCCTGCTGCTTTTGTCGTACGTTTTCATAATAAAGAGAATAGGCCTATTGTCGCTGAAAAAAACATTTCCCAATGAACCAATCATCCTTATATCCTTTATTGTAGGCTTGTCACCATGGCCAATTCTTCTGCTGTATTGAGCATAAGCTTTCCCGCAATGTAATACTCTCAGTTGAAATTACTACTATGTTCAAAATTACAATTGTCAAAATAATATAAAATCCATCCTAAGAGGGTATTATAACGATTACCGTACTACAAATTTTATATAACAATGGTGTGCATCAGTTGTCCATGAACACCAAAACCCTTGTCTACTATAACAATCTGTGATATTTCATGTACTAAAATACATGTCTACAACCTGCAACAGAGAATAATAACAAGGGCTTATTGACTTTAACAAATGCTTTTCACAATAAATTAGTCAGGCCTTCTGTCTCTGTAATAACTTTTAATAATAAACAGAACAGACCTATTGTACTGGGCATAACATTTCCCATAGATTATAGATTTTATTATGGCCTTGTCACAACAACAAGCTCAGGCCTACCTGTACTAAGCATATGCTTTCCCACAAGCCAGCCATCAGTCATAGAGTAATAAAATACCAATTGCATATTAAATTACATTTGACAATGCAAAATACTATCTCTCCTAAAAGAGCTTGGTAAGGATTATCACAGTGCAAATCTTCTACCCCTACACTTGCCTATTGAGTATAACATATGCTTTTCACAATAAATATGTCAGGCCTACTGCAAATATCTTAACATTTCATAATAAACAGACCAAAGCTATAGCCTTGATCATTGGTCTGTTGCATATCCCACAACGCCCAGCTGTAAAGAGCATAAGCTTTCCCATAAGGCAAAAAGTGCAATGCAAGTACTTTTTCAGTGAAGTACACGTCTGCCCAATCAAATGCTTTACTAACCACATGTGGGTGGGTCCTTGCATTGGGTCCAAGCCTATCTCTTAGTAGTTTTTTTCTTTTGATCACATGAGGTAAGAGAACAGCTTTGCTGTCAAGCCAGACGTAAAGTTGTCCTGCAGGGAGGAGTAGAGGTCTGGGGTTTTGGGTATGCAGAAAGGAGTGTCACCTTAGGAGCATGTTGTGCTTTTTATGTCTTGAATTTTGATAGTTAATGTGAATAGAATCATGCTCCATGCTAGAGTCATTATGCTCCATCGTCTAGCTCATTCTTCGTTCACCCAGGTGTATAAATGATCTGTTATATGTTGCTCCATCGTCTAGCACATTCTTCGTTCACCCAGGTGTATAAATGATCTGTTAGATGTTCAACATTTGATTCAATGCCTTTTAGACTACCCATTTGACTCTTGTTTCGATTATTGTTTTGGGTACTGGTTATTATTCCTGCATATGATTATTGTATGTACTCCCCTTATCTCTCTATGCTTCATCACATAGCCCATTCCTACTTGTGCACTCAGGTTATATTGAGCTGTTATGTTTGTACTAGTTGATTCAATGCCCATTAGACTAATGTTCTGATGTGTTACCTTTGCCCCAAATTGTAAAGCGCTCTGATATCCTTCGGGATCAAGTTCGCGCTATATAAAACTTTATAAATAAATCAATAAATAAATAAAGAGAAAACACATCTAATGATCGAGCTAGTGCCATCTCGTGGTATTAGCTGTTTTAGCTGTTCCCTGAATAATAAAAAGTACATCAGTAAATAAATGTTGCAGCACAGGTGCAAGCCTTTGAAAAAGTGCAGGATCTGGGTAAATGGCCTAGTGTCTCCCCTTCTGTCGGGTTTGAAGTTCCTCGAAGTTTGATATCCAGCTCGTCATGAACAATGGGAATAAATGAGTGCCAGCGCTCAGGGGAAATTGCTGCAGCATTGATGGTGTTAAATAGCTATTTCAGACACATCGAATTTTGGTGTTTTTAGTTTTCAGGGAAAAATATCTATCCTGAGTGAAAACTAAAACTATATGAATGAGAAGACAGTGTGTTTCGTGCATGGTGGTCGTGTGGTCACGATGAAGCACAAATGGGTTAGCATTTATGTTTTTTTAAACTAGTGTTGAATGTGTTGTCCGATTGTGGAAGAGAGTGTATTTACTTTCATTCGCTTTACTGAGGCCCTCACTTTACTGGTGCCTGATCTCAGTGTATATTGGCACAGCAGTCGAGTGAGCTCTTATAGGCAGGAGCAAAGCAAGGGAAAAGTGTGAAATGTCCAAGACAGGACTGAAGACAAGAAAGTGGAAATAAGAAAATGCTATCAGTGAACTGGAAATAAACCAGGCGCAGGGTATGGTTTGGAAGATAACACCAGAATGCAGCTGCCGCAAAGGTGCACAAGAACAGAAATAAGGACTAGAAAAATAGGGAAGAAGGGGCAAACATAAAAGGAAAAAAAACATATGTTGCTGACCAGGTTGCATAATATGCATTGCAAGATTCTATGAATGTCGGTTTGGTTATCAGTGTCTCTCCCAAAAGCATTCAATAGTGTTCATACATATTTTACTAATACAAAATTACAAAGGTATTAGTTTTTGTTGTTTCTTTTTTCTGAAATGTTCTTTATACTGCAGTGAATGCATATTATGTATTTTTTTTTAGATCTGGCCTTAGCCAAGACCGTTTGAATTTTACTAAAAGTATACATACAATATACTTACTTATAGGGGCTTTCATAAGTCATCGTTGTCCATTGGTCTGTTATTGTGTCTTTCATGCTTTTCTACCGTCCAATGCAGCATATAGCATGCGACAATGGACAGTCCACTTCAGCCACTGGTTAACTTTCCTGTGAGTGACAGCATTCTGCCTTTTTTCACGTGGGCCACATCCAGACACAAAGTAGTAAGCACCAGTGACTACTGAAGCAATTGTGCTTTTTGGAACCCAAATATATTTTATATTTCGGCTTTTCGCCAGTTTTTTTTTTTAGATTGACGATGACCTAGCAGAAAGTTTTTGAAAGACCAAAACAAACAAGCGTTGACAAAGTCAAAAGGCTGGTAATCCATCCCTGAAATGGTTGCTCTGCAAATGTTTGTTGTTTATTGTGTCAAGTTCTGAAACACTTATCTAGAGTAATATCTCGAAAGTGTTGCCCTCATTTGGAATTTGGGGGCCGAAGGCATAAATATTTTTGACTTGTACTTTATCATGTCCTTGGTGCTAAATTGTGGCAGTGCCTCCATAAGGAAACACACAATTTGGTCCATTTTATTTTCAGGTTTGGGTGAAGAATGAAAGGTTTCGGGGTGGAGGATTTACGGGTAAAAGGTTGAATGGTTTATAGGTGAGGAATACAGGGTTATGGGGTGAAGGGATTGAGGACAAAGGTTGTAATGGTGGAGGGTGAAGTATTGAAGGGTTTAGGACTGAAGAGGAATGGTGGAGGATTGAAGTGTTTAGAAGTGAACCTTTTAGAGATGAAGAGTTTGTTTTGGCATACTGAAGTGTGTTGGGGTGATGGCGAAGGGTTCAAGGGTAACAGGTTTGAGGATGCATGGTAAAGGTTTTAATGGTGAAGTGTTGCGAGAGAAGGGTTAATGGAAAAAATAAAGGGTTTACAGGTGAAGGTTAAAGTGTTTGGGGTAATGGGATTAGGGTTGAAGTGTTTAATGGTGAAGGAAATTTGAGCTTTTTTGTTAAAGGAAACATAATGCAAAACGAAATATGAGCAGTGACCTGTCAGAAAAGGTAGCATAAAAGTCAAACAATAAATGTACAACCAATGAGAAAGATAATAATTAACTCCTTGGCTGCGGGGTGTTTTCCCCCGCCGTGCGAGGGGGGAGAGGGGCCGCGCGCGGCGCCGCCGTGCTGGTGACGAGCTCAGCTCGTCATGAGGCGCAGTGGAGCTGCCCTCATGACGAGCTGAGCTCGTCACGGCCACACCCGTTTTTAGAACGTTCAGCACAGCGGGGAAATTAGTCCCGCGTGCGAAAGTTCCAGCGGCCATGACGAGCTCAGCACGTCATGAGGGCAGCTCCGCTCGTCAGCAGCACCCATGTGGGTAAACGGTAAAAATTGACTTACCCATAGAATGACTAGGAAATGGTAAACAAGGAAAAAGCTGGAGATAAACAAATTACAACAGGCGGGCTGAAATGGTATGAATCCCTCCAAACACCTTTCACCACTGTATTGCGAAACAGGATTCTGGAGGTGGTAATTTGTAAAAAGAATGTCTGTGTACATTTGTTTTGCAACTTTTGGTTGTAGTGATGATGTGCTGATGTGTTTTTGTACTGCAATATTGCAATGTGATATTCTTGTGTTGTACTGATATTGTGTTGTGTTTTGATTTATTTGCGATACCCTCTGTATGTTATGTAGTTCTGTTGTTTACTTTAGCTATGTCCACAAATACTGCTACATTTCCAGTCAAAGGCAGCTCAGGGCTTGAAAGTTCCTGTGACAAGCTGTGCTTAATTTGAACTGGTTTTAGCAGCACTGTTTTACTGGGGACAGGCCCTTATTTTTCAGTATCAGACTGACCCAGAACAAGAAAGAGGAAGGTGGAAAAGAAAGAGTGAAGGAGGAAGAGAAAAGCAATACACATTTAACAAAAGGAGGAAACATCATAAAAAACTGCAGGGATGACAAAGGCAAAGAGTTTATGGCCATGGAGGAATGAGGACTCAGGTGGAATTAAGACAAGAAAGGTACTAGGCAACCCTGACGGCCTTCTGAGGAAAACTCTGCGTCCCAGCACTTATTCATTTACAAATCAAATTCTTGTGACAAGCAACGATATACCAATGTCTAACATAGTAAAATTGTGCTGCTCAAACTCTTGAACTTCTAAAGACACCAGTCAGCTCCAAATTGGCAGAATCCCTGTCAGTTTACTTGATACAGCCCATTTTGTTCAATTCTGAAGACCACATCTAGTGTATGATGTCCAGTTTGATAGGCTGCCCCTGAAATGTTGTATCCATTTCTGGAACAACCCCAAGAGGTGGATGTGCTATGAATATTGGTTAAGGATTCTGCTTCTTTGAACTGTATTCATTGCCAGTGTTTCCAAAGAATATGCAGATTTGTGCTACTTTGATTGGCACGTGGGCAGGAGGCAACCTGCTGTTTGGTGCACGTGCTCAAAGCTACCTGTTCCTCCACTATATGTGTTTGTGCTTGCACTAACAAAAAGCTAGTATATTAACAATACTGGAGTGCACTGATACCAAACTAAAGTACTGACATTCTAGCTGGGTGACAGACCAATAGTGAGATAACCATGGATGCTATAATGCCGGGGTAGCAGTAGTGGCACTCATTGTATTTTCAATTGAGCAAGCTATGTGAAATTAAGAAAATAGGGGGGTTAATTGTATTGTTTTTAGAAGCATAGTTGAGATCATCTTCTTTAAATGTAAAAATTACAATGCATGTTCAACCAGATTCATGTAATACAATATAACATAATGTAATATTTCCCAACATATATGGTAAAGGAGGTGAGACTGGATTGCACTGCCTACATATTGAGCTTATGCATCATGAAAGACGAATATTCATGGTAGCAAGCTGTAAAGTGTTGTACATGATGCATGGAACTGTTAATGTGTGATGCGGCCAAAGCCACATAACCCAATCATCACTTTGCCAACAAGGCAATTGTCATAACATCACAATGCGTGCAATAAAAGAAAGGTTTCTATGTTGCACATGCCACCAAAACATCATTACTGTACATATTATACAGTCACATTCTATGTTACTCGTTATCCTGTCAGTGTAAGGAATAAACCCTAAACACTGTGTACCTTATGCCAATACTGAAGCAGTACACGGTATCCTGGGTAGTGTAATAATTGACAGTGACATAAATTACAACCCGGTTGCTAACGTACCCGTGCTCGAGGCTTCCCGTATGCTGGTTCGACTGGGTTAAGTGCAATGCTGGCGGCAATCATCTGCTACGGCGCAGAGAGGCGGACATTGAGGGCGGTTCTGGAGGCTATCGCTCCCGACTGCTGCGTTTTGGGCGGAGGGCGGAGCCAGCGATTGAATCGGACGCTGGGCTCAACGCGGAGCCGACGGACCCGCTGCAGCTGTAGGAGCGAGGTGAAGCCGCACAGAGAGACTGCAGGCGATTGTAGCCGGCAGAGGAATTGGCTCCTGCTGTTTCAGGGCAGGATGGCACCGAAACAGAACCTGGGGTCGAAGACAGGCAATTCAAAAAAAAAAAGCACAGAGAGAAGAAGCTGATATTGTAGCGTTAGATGCTACGCGAGGGGATGAAATTCCCCAACCGGATCAGCAAAGAAGGAGACAGCACCCAAGACCCGGCTGGCAACTGCCTCCGTTCTCGAAATGCTGGTCAAAGCGGGTAAGGAGAAGGGGTCTAAGGACTTGGGAGAGAGCTTCGTCTTAGATGAGGCTCATGATTTGGGGGATCATGCTATACCCCTCCCAACCAAATTGCACGAGGAAATAACTGTGACTGGAGCAGATGGCCCAACAGAGGTGGTAAAGCTTGCGCCCACTAGCAACGAGAACTTGGAGGCTATGGTCCCCCCTCTTAGGGCAGAGCAGCCCGTTAACACCTCACATACACAGGGGAAATGTTTTGGCGAGGCTAACACCGCTGCTGAAGCAGAGATAACTGGTATGTTAGAGTCCCTTATAGCCGAAGAAGCAGTGCTAGATGAGGCAACAGGAGGAGTTTGCTCTGAAAAAGAGAATGATCCAAGTGAGGCCTTCTTCTCTGTATCGGAAGGGGGGGCAGAGTGGTCCGAAGAGGATGAGGATGATGAGCATAGCTCCTGTGTGGGTTCAGATACCGATCCTGATCCCGAGGGCGATATGCCAGCCACTGCCATGAAATAAAAAAAAACTGCCTGGGGTCAAGATGTGGTACAGCGGGAACTGAGCTGGGACCATTCTTCAGCCCAGCCTCTCCTAGGCAGCCCCGGGAAAGAACAGACTCAAATGTCCCTGCTTGAGACAATACACCACGAGATACTTGCACATAGGGAAGAAACGAGACAAGACAGTCGGAAATCACAGGCTGCAATGAGGAAAATGCAGGGAGTGGTGCGGAAACTCTCTAAGGCCTGTGCCACTACGGGGGACAGAGTGTCAAATTTGGAAGAGCGGGTGGTGGCTACTGAAACCGAGATGGCAGAGGCTGTATCCAAGGTCGACGCTCAATGCTCCCAAGTGACAGACATTCAGTGGAAGCTGGAGGAGATGGAGAACAGGCTAAGAAGAAATAACCTGAGAGTCTTAGGAATTTCGGAGGGAGTTGAAGGATCAGATATCCGTGCCTATATCATTAAACTTTTCCAGCAAGCCTTCCCTGAGCTGGCTAGTTGGGACTGGCAAAAGGAGCTACAAAGAGTGCACCGCACCCCTTTTAAATTAAGAAGGAACGCGAAGGAAGGGGACAAACCCCGGGCAGTGTTGATATTTTTGGGCAACTTTGTTCTTAGACAGGCGATAGCAGAGAGGGCAAGACCCGATGCCAAGAGAAATTGCGATGGGCAGTCATTTTTCGTCCGCCCAGATTTTTGCCACGCGACTGTGGAAAGACGCTGGCGTCTTAGGGGGTTGATAAAACCCTTTCAAGACAAGAAACTACAGGCTTATTTGATAAATCCTGCCCAATTAAAGATTATCAACGAAGGAAAAACAATGTACTTCTCATCAGAAGTTAAGGCCAAGGAATATCTTGACAGTCTGGGCAAATAGAGACAGACAATAGACTCACTGTTTTGGGGGGTTATTCAGTTTGGTATTAATGAGTATTATGAGACGGAAGAGGTTACTAGTTATTGGATAGGGGCTTCAAATGTGTGTATATTTCTCAGATTCTTCTTCTTTCAGTATATGGGCTTTTAGGTACTAAAGAGGAGTTTTTGTGTTGTCCTCACCGCATAAACTGCACATCCGTCACATGCACAGACAAGATCTGCGCGCCTCACTGAGTGGGAGGGAGGTGAGAAGGGGGGTGGGTTGGAGGGGGGGGGGGGAGGAGGGGGTGGAGGGGTGTGAAAAGTTGAAAATCGAAAAAGGGAGTTTAAAATGCATCACGTTGGTTTTGAATGTATCCGGACAAGGGGAGCAGATGATAATGATTAACGGATTTAAGGTTCATGATTTGTTGATATGTCAAATTAAAAGCCAGGATGTCAGACATTAAAATTTGTACAGTAAATGTGGGGGGGCTAAATGACTGGAGAAAGAGACAAAGATTGTCTCACTTTGTTAAATTTAATAAAATCGATATTCTCTGTCTCCAGGAGACGCATATCCCCTGGGCAAAGAGGAACCTTCTGTTTTTAAATGGGTTTGATCTGGTCGCCTGTTCATCGCAATCCTCAATGATCAGAGGGGTAGCCATTTTGGTTAGGAAATCTTTGGGAGGTGTTAAAAGGGTGAAGGTAGACAATTGTGGCAGATGGGTGATTGTAGAACTAGAATTGGGCTTTACCCTATGCGCAATATACGGCTCAAATGGGGACGACCCAGAGATTTTCGATCTTCTGGAGGTGGAATTAGCTGGCTGGTTGACACCTGTAATAGTATGTGGAGATTTAAATATCTCAGCTAACTGGAGCGGGAAGGTAAATTACGCTGGCCGGAAACCCCGTGTCTTTAGGGCGATTAGAGCTTTGATGGATTCGTTGGGTTTAGTTGATGTTTGGGGTACGAAGGAGCCCCAAGACCCTGGTTTTACTTATTTTTCAAACCCAGCTCAGAAATATTCCAAGTTGGATTATTTGTTTATTTCCTCCTCTGAAATTAATAGAGTTGCTATATCTAGGCTGCCGAGGGTGCTCTCGGATCACAATCCCTTGATAATCATATATAAAAGGTTGTGTGGCGAAAGGACGAGATCTCCTTGGTCTTTTGAGAGGAAATTATTGGAGGATGTCAGATTTGTTACACATATTAAGAGCTGGTCGGATGATTACTTCTCTGCCAATAGGTATAGCTCATCCCGCAATATGGTGTGGGATTCGTTTAAAGCAGCCTTGAGAGGCGAAACTATTAGTTTTTCAGCAAAATTGAGGAAAGAGGACAGGATGGCTGAATCTCAATTATTAGATAGGCTTACAAATATTGAAGAAGAGCATGTTAAGGCTATCTCTGCTGGTGAGGATGGTAACAACAGTCATAATGCACTTACAGCCATTAAAGCAGAGCTCCAGAAAATCATTACCCAGAAGGCGATAGGGGAATACCAGGCAACAAGAATCAACCGGTACGAAACAGGAGAACACGCCGGTAGAGCCCTGGCTCTACGTCTTAGGCAAGAGCAGTCTAAAAATGTAATCAGGAAGATAGTTGAAAACGGTAGGGAATATACGGAAGTAAAAGAGATTTTACAGGTGTTCAGAGATTTTTATCAGAGATTATATGACGAGGAGACAAGAAGTGGAGGACAGCAGGTAAATATGTGTGACACAGGTCCACGCCTGGAAGCCTCACTTCAAGAAGCACTTGATAGGGATATCACCGAAATGGAAGTGAGGACTGCCCTTCAGGAGTTAGCCTCAGGGAAGGCCGCCGGACCCGACGGCATTCCCTTGGAAGTGTTCAAACGCATTGAATCAGAAATTATTGGTTTGTTGGTAGATCTCTTTAATGGGATTGTTTGTACTGGGCTGATCCCGGATTCTTGGAAAGAGACGAACATCATTATATTCCATAAAAAGGGGAAACCTAGTGAGAATCCGGGGTCATACCGACCAATTTCATTGATCAACTCCGATACCAAGCTTTATTCTAAGATCTGGGCTTTGAGGTTGGGCAGGATTATTGGCGGTCTCGTCTCCCCTTGGCAGCATGGGTTTGTCCCAGGTCGTGGTACGACGGATCATACCAACAGAGCGATTGCTCTATTTGACGCCCATGCTGCCAGGGGAGAGGAGATGGCCATGATCCTGCTCGACGCAGAGAAGGCTTTCGACCGTGTGGTCTGGAGCTTTCTCTGGGGGGTTTTGGCAGGAAGAGGTTTTGGGCAGAAAACTATCAGAGCGCTCAGAGCGATGTATCAAGAGCCAGTTGCTAGAGTTACAGTCATGGGCGAGAAATCGGAACTGATCTCTATAAAGAGGGGAACCCGTCAAGGATGCCCCTGTTCTCCGATTTTGTTCTCTCTTTATATTGATCCTCTTATTCAGGCTATCTTGGGGTGCTCTAGACTAAAACCAGTTGTCATTAACGGGTTTGAGAATAAGATTCTAGCATATGCTGATGATCTTGCTGTATTTTCTTCCGATCCCCAGCAGGCAATGACTATTCTGTCTGAGTTGACAAATCAATTTGGCGCCAGCTCAGGGTATTTATTAAATGAAGCAAAGACCCAGATTATCTGCACGAAAGATATGGTTAAACTAGATTCAAGATATGTGAATGCCGCTGTATATTTAGGGGTGACAATTAATGCCACAGTCGAGAAGATAGTCGAAGAAAATTATTTACCGCTCATTAAATCAATAGAGACTGATTTGAGAAGATGGGATGGGCTACATCTCTCCTTGATTGGAAGGGTAAATGCTGTCAAAATGACGATGTTCCCTAAGATATTATATCTCTTCCGGGCCATACCTCTATTCTTGGACGAGAAAATAATCACGAATCTTGAATCTATTTTTATCAAATTTATTTGGCAATTCGGGAAGGTAAGGCGATCCACAAACCTTCTGTCTCTTCCAAAAGAAAGGGGTGGACTAGCGCTCCCCAATCTAAGACTATATCATTGGACATGCCTCTTGACCCGAATGACCATGCTTTTCCAGCCAGTGGCTCCCCACAGTGACCTAAGCCCCGAAGTACAGCAGCCCCCTTCTATTTTTGAGTTATTGCTAGGTAGAAAGGCAATGGGTTTATTGCTCTGTGAGGTGGATCGAAGATTCTATAAAAAAGCAAGATTTAAGATTATTGATGGAGTTTGGAGGGTTTGGAAGGCTTGCAGAAATTTTTGTCACATCCCCAAAATTAATCCATATATTCATATATATAATGCTAGTCTTTTCTCAGGGTTAGGTGTAGAAAGGATCGTAAAAGTTTGGAGTGGGCTGGGCATTAAGACTCTGTGGGAATTATTGGACGGAGAAGGGATTGTAAGCTTCGAGGCTCTACAAAACGGCTTCGGTGTCCCAAGCAATCATTGGTTTGTCTATGTCCAACTGGCTCGCTCCTTGAGGGCTATAAAACCAAGACCTCCTCCTCCCAATAATAGCCCCCTTTTAGATGCTTTGTCGAGTGGTTGTAAAAAAATTAGGACCCTTTATAATATTCTTATCCAAGAGATACAAGACGATGTTGACAAGACTGAGGTAGCATGGTCTAGGAAACTGGGAAACTCAGATATAGATGTCGACTTGGCCCTTCTATTAAATAAAAAGGTTTTTAGAGCCACAAATTTAAGAGCCCAGCATTATAAAACTGTGTTTAACCTGTATTATACACCAGCAAAATTATTCGCATGGGGGGTTAGGGCAGATGATACGTGCCCAAGATGTGGGGATGGACAAGCTGACCTATTGCATATGTTTTTTAATTGCAGACTTTTGACCCCAGTAAAGAATGAGATTGAAACATTTTGGGAGGGGCTGCTAGGTCATAAGATCGATCTATCCCCTACCCTGATGATCTTGGGAACAGACTCTAATTTAAATCTGGGGAAAGATGAAGCAGCTTTGGTGTTCATATCCGTGGCTGTGCTCAGGATCTTGATTTCAGCAGGTTGGAAGGATGTTGTAGCACCTACCTTTCAAATGTGGCTCTCCAGGCTTCTTGGAATACACAACATTGAAGCATGTCTGTATGAGCGAAAGGGGCGGAAAATACGGGACTTTGGAAGAAGGTTTTGGGCCCCGGTTACAAATTGGAGGCAGACCAATTTAATAGCCTGAGCTACATCTTTCGCACTCCACTGGTTTTATCATCAGGTTTTATCTAAGGCTTGTTCCATGAATTTTGAACCAGTTGATTCAGGTCTTGTACAATTCACCGTTGGAGGTTTTTATGCATCGAACCTTTTGTATCATCTGTAGTTAATATATTTATATATTGTCTGTTTTCTTTTTTACATCAAGCTTGTTGACAATTCTATCTATGTATGTCCGGACTATCTATTAATGTTTTGTGGTTATTTCTGTGATGCACTTTGATTCCCAATAAAATAAAAAAAAAAAATAAAAAAGACATAAATTACAACCCTCGTGAATGCTCACAGCATTACAAATGCAGCAGTTTTTTAAGGATGGAAGCACATACATCACCATGAGTCATCCTACGTACAAAGAATACTAAATAACATTATACACACCTAGAGTGCAGCATTCCTGCACTCCTACAATGTTATTTAGCTATACACATGAACCCATAGTGCCTGTAGGGCACGAAGCACTTGTGCTCCTATCCGTAACTTAGGCTTTATAGGGAATGTGACTGCTTCCCTCTGGGATTCAGGGGCCTCCGTCAAGGTTTTACCCTGTAGTGTTGAAAAACAACTAAGAACCAATGCCTTAAATGTTGGTGACCCCGGAGCCCTTTGTGGCCACTGGGTGGTGTCCTTTGATGTAGTAACTAAGCAGTGCCACCCGCGAAGGGAGAGCAGGATGGTTGCGCAACTCCCCTGTGGGCCATCCGCTAAGGCAGGGTAAATGGTGCATCGCAAGTGGACCCAATCCAGGGGGGAATAGAAGCACACTCGATCTGAAAGGTTATTCAGCTAGTGAAAGGCGGCTGTCCACGAGCATGCGGTGCAGCCGCTACCTCCTATACAGCCCTCCTTGTCAAGATGGGCCGGGTTGCCCATTTAGGTTCAACATCACTTGGTAGACAGTATCTCCAGGCAGGGAGGCTGCAGAGTGGAGCCGGCAAGATTGTGCTAGAGAGTCAGCCCCGGCTGCAGCCGGCCTGGGTTCATCTCTGCGGTGACGTCACACCTGGATCCCAGGTGTTGAAGGAGGAACCGAGGCAGAGCTATGAGGGTTTCCAACAGCGGGTCATGCTGCATTCACTGACAGAGACACTTCTCTTTGGCATGGTACGTTGCAGTCCACCGATGAAGGGGGCCACACCAGGAACAAACACTGACCTCCTACTTCCAGGGGAGGGGTAGTGCGCTGATCCAGGCTACTGGGTAGATAACCCACGCCCACCATGTGCTGGCCTCTGGGGCAAAATGAAATGTAAACTAAGCACTCACCCCACATAGTTTCTTAAAATAAAGTTCTCACACCTTAGACTTCCACAGGCAGTGCCACACACATGCTGGTTACCATGGAGGGGAGAGACAAATAGCTGACGCTGGCCAGACTCGCGAGACCCACAGCTAAGTTCTAGGTAGTTTGAAAGGGATCCTGCTGAACTCCTGAAAACAACTCACATGAACAGGGGGATAGGCAAGGTCCACAGCTCCTGGAGAGCACGGGGCAGGAAAGCAGCAAGGAAGCAGGCAGCAGGGCAGCACATTAAGGTCCTCATAGCAAGTGACAATCATTCTTGCAGCTCAGCAGGCCACAGGTCAACACAACAAGCAAGCTAGTCCAGTGGCTGTTCTTCCTGGCAGCATAACAGTTCCTTCTAGCAATGTGCAGTCTGTAGAGCCAACAGTGTTTGGTTACAAGTCCATGCAGTGTCAAAAAACATGGGGTCAGAGCCCCCGTACTTATACTCAAAAGGCCTTTGATGTGGTGTTAACTTCAAACAATCTTTAGAAGTGCACAACACTTCCATTCAATTCCAGCTCTGCCACCAGACATACTACAGTGGGGTGTATACAGCATTGTAAGAGGACAGGCACAAACCTGTTCAGGAGTCAGTGACAATGTCCTCCACCCACTCTAGCTCAGGAAGGCCCATCAGCCGGGTGATAGGCCATCATGATATGCAGGGCACACATCAACTCCCTTTGTGTGACTGTCTAGAGCATGAGTACCTGCAAACATTTGCCCAAGGGCCACAAAGTACGGTCTGTGGTGTGACTGGGGCCGCACTGATGTCGGCGGGGGCAGTCGGGGGCCTGGGCAATTCAGGGATTGTGTAAGGATGTCTAAAAAAAATGGGCAGGCATTTATTTGTAGGTTAATTAATGCTTGCTCGTTTATTAAACGTTTTGTTCTGAATATTAGAGCTCAGCAACTAAACAGCAGTTCACCAGGGGGGCTGCATGTAATGGTTAAGAGGGCCATAAGTGGCCCCTGGTCCTTAAGTTGAGTATCACTGGTCCCAGTCAGCTAAACCAGATGTTGATTGGACTCAGGCTGCAAAGCACAAAGTGTCATAAGCACTTTTAAATGCCCACTTTCTAAAAGTCATTACAGAATAATTGGGCAACCCATGGTAAGCCAAATGCCCTGGCTACAATGTGATACAGAAAACAAGATTTTCCTAAATGGCAATGATTATTATCAAAAGGAAAGCAAAAAACATTAGGGCCTAGATGTAGGTAAATGTGAATTACGATTCATAAATACTGAATTTTACTGATTCGGTATTCATGAATCAGTAATTCAAATGTAGGTAGAAATTGGTAACAAATACCGAATCGGTATGATTCGGTATTTACCGATTCTGTAATTACAGAATCGGTATTTGCCATTGATTCCTATGGGCCTTGAAGCCGATAGGATTCAATGGCAGTTACCGATTCGGTAATTACCGAATCCGTAAAAATACCGAATTTACAAGGGGGACAGGGTGTCACTTTGACACCCTGTTGCACCCCTGTAACTGGCTTGTGTGCCACATGGCACAGGTGTACATGCACAGATGTGCATGTACACAAGAATTCGTTATTTACCATGCAATTGTATTACATGGTAAATAACTAATTCTAAAGGCCCTGTAGCACTGTTAGAAGTGCTACCTACATAGGAAAATACAGATTCGGTAATTGTACCGATCGGTAATTTTACCGATTTGGTAAAATTACCGATTCGGTAAAATTACCGAATCTGTATGTTTTCAGTGCCCCTACATACCGATGTCAAAATACCGGTCGGAAACGGCCGAAAATCGGTATTTTCGGCCGATTCCGACCGGTATTTTGACACCTACATCTGGCCCTAGGTCTGTTATCAAACAAATTGATTCTTATACAAGAGAGATAAATATATATCAGAGAGAAAACTCAAACTTTTTTTATAGGAAAAAGATTTGCATTTTATATTTTTTCTTTGAGATAAATTCATAATGCATATAAATACAGAAAAAAATTATTTGATGGTTGCTCAAGAAGAGTGCATAGTGAAGTGTTCATTGTAGTGTTCATGTGCAAAGTGAAAATATCAAAACGAATCAGGAAAGTAGGGAGGGAACCATTTTTTCATTCTTCACATAGACACTGGCTTAAGAGAGAAGACCAGTGCGGTAGGCTTGTTTCCAGAATTTTTTTTCTTTTTTAGAGTTCATACTGGAGGGTAGTGATCATACAGTCTGGATTCACCATCCAAGGAGGGCTAGCAAAACAATCCAGGTGAAAAGGTAGGGAATGTCAACGTTTCAAATCGACTACTGCATAGAGGGTTGATTATGACCTCTGCATGCTGGTCTACATTAGGACAATATGAAAAGTATAAGTCAACCTATGTTTCAAAACCAAGCAGGTCAGACCCATCTGGGGCCAATGGTCCTTAATCCCAAATTACCATGAACAGTAAGTCACCGCAGTGGTGTATGCCCACACAGTTTAATCCAGGCTTCTAGGTAGATCAATTAATTATGCAGAAAAACAGTCAGATTCTTCCCCATTTCATTGGACAAAAAAGCGGGACTCAAAAGCCAAAAAATTGCAGCAGTCCTTTCAAGACCAGCATCTGCTCTCAGCATATCAAGACCTGCATTTGCTTGCAGCGTATTGGGAGTGCTTTCAAAAAGTGGCATTTCTAAAATAGTCATGAAAAATCCACCTTCACCAATAAGCAGGATTTATCACACACTATTCCAAACATACCAAACATGACATTGCTACTGCTTTCAGATCAGAAATTACCAATGAACACCTATCAGAGAATTCGCAATGCAAACATATGAGAGGGGCAGCGCTCACAGCAGTGAGAAACCAAATAGGCTGTTTGTCACTACCAGGACATGCCACACGAGATAGACACATGTTTTACCTTTCAACCGAACAGCACCTTGCCCATAGGTCTACCTAGGGCCTATTTAGGGGTGACCTATAGGTAGTAAAAGGGGAGTTCCAGACTTGGCAAGTAACTTTAAATGCCAGTTTACTGTGGCAGTAAACTGAGCACACAGGCCCTGCAGTGGCAGAAGCCTGAAACAGGTTTAAACTAAGGCAATTTCTGTGGGTGGCACAAGCAGCACAGCAGGCCCACTAATAGCATTTAATTTACAGGCCCTGGGTATATAGGATACCATTATATAAGGAATGTATAGGTAAATTAAATATGCCAAACAGGTGTAGACTAATCACATCAAGTTTTAAGGAGAGAGCGCATGCACTTTAGCTCTGATCAGCAGTGGTAAAGTATCCAGAATCCTAAAACCAACAAAAACAAGCCAAAAACAAATACAGGAGGAAGGCAGAAATATTTGGGAACAACCCTGTAAAAAGTGCTGGGTCCCTTGCTTTTATATGAAGGGAGTTGTGTGGTAGTGAGCTGTGAAGTGTTGGTGTGTGCTGTGGGGAACTGTGGGTGTGTGATGTGTTCAGTGGTGGAAACATCACACAGATTGGTCAAAGGGTTTGGAGAAGGTGGGAGAGTAGGAAGTAAGAGGAGCTGCAATGGCGCTTCTCCTTAGTTGTACTTGCTCTTGCAATTTGGAATTACGTTTTTCAATCATACGGACGAGATGAAATGCGCATTCTTTTCAACACTTTGTCAGCATCCTTGATCCAACAATCCTATGTCCACATATTTATCTTGCTTTATATGTCGGCTCAGTGATCCTGACAGCAAATGCAGGGAGCAATTTAAGTCAGATTTTAGAATGATATGGTCATTTTGGGATATGCACTTATATACTCCATTTGACTAACAGTAAATTTCTGTTGATTGTTATTATCTACTTCCTTGATTTCACTTCATGGGATGTTATTAGTGTCAAAGGTGAATGTGGATGAAAATTGTGTGCTGCACTTTCAGTGATTTTAATGATGTCAAATGCCTACAGTGATGTCATGGGACAGTAGGTATGTGATGTCACTCTTACTTTTCTTACCATTATGATGGTAATATTCCATTCCAAGGGGATAGCCTGTGAATCTTTACCGTTGCCTACTTTGAGTACTTGTCCAACTCTACATAGTGGTTTAATCGTGAGTGTTTGAATTGGGTGGAGGGTTGGGGAGACCTGGATAGGGTTCTTTCTGTCTCTTTTATAAGGCATTATGTGGGAAAAGGCCAATCTGAACTTCTCACAGAGAAGCAATTTATTCTCTGCTGGTACAAAATCATAACAGTTGAGAAATGGAGTTGATAATGATTTTTGGCAATTAGCAGAAATCGAAAGAACATGGAATATTTTGTGTTTCAAGGCTAGAGTGGCTGATATTTTGATTACAAAGAAGAGAATCATTAGAAAAACAGGAGTGCTGTGAGCAAGCATTTAAAGTGGCATAATTGAACATCCAATGATTTTAATTTTGCATAGCACAATATGTATTAGGGCACATATGCATGATAGGGCGTAGATTTTCACACATCCCTTGGCACACAAGGGTCATGCGGAACGCACAGAACAATTAACGGAAGTATGAGTGCATTAGCCAATATAACCTATGTAAATCTTTTGGGAAGATATTTAATATGTAGAACGCCCAACAGTCACTCGTAAATTTGTAAAAATCTAACTAGAGCATAAACCTTTAATTTAAACAAATATTGTGAAAAGTTGCACTGAAAAGGAAAATTGAGAAGGTGAAAAGAAGATCCCAATCTGGAAAAAAAAACTATTTGTGGTGCGTTTTTTCAAAGTCTCTTCCCTAAACCCGATGATCTTTCCTGCTGGTCATGATTTTTTTCTTGTTTGCACGCTATTATCAGAGTGTGCTATTCTTTCCAAAGAAATGTCATGGCATTCGTTACCCAATCCTCTGGATATTTTCCCTGTTGTATTTTGTACAGGTGCCTCACTGCATGTCACCCACTGCAGTCTATTCTCTCTCTCTGGAGGGCCGTGGAGCTAATGAAAGAAGCAGTGAGCGAGCACGGCTATTGATTTCATCTCAGTGTGGTGTGGCCTGGTAGGGCATTGGCGCCCTTGGATTTCAGCCTGGATACATAAAATGCCTTGCAGCCCTTTTCCCGCAAATAATGAAGGGCTGGAACTGCCATTGTCTCTTTTCTTATGAAGTTCCCTCTGAGTGAGTACCAACAAAAAAGCTTGGTTAGATAACAACATTGTTGCTGCTGAGAAATCAATTAGTTGAGACACACACACAGGCGCTCACACACACACACACACACACACACACACACACACACACATGGGGCAAACAACCTTTACAACGCAACTTTCACAACGCACTACCATTACAATGAAACTTTTACAACGCAACATCCATTACAACGCAACCATTACAACGCATGACACTACAACGCACACCACTACAACGCATGTCTTTACAACGCAGTCAGTACAACGCATACCATTACAAAGCATAACATTACCATCCAACACTTACCCTACTGTTGCACCCTCTGGAGTTAGAATAGTAATTTTTACCCCTACACTATCCAACACTTACCCTACTGTTGCACCCCCTGTAGTTAGAATAGTAATTTTTACCCCTACACTATCCAACACTTACCCTACTGTTGCACCCCCTGGAGTTAGAATAGTAAATTTTACCCCTACACTATCCAATGCTTACCAAAACATGCAATGTAATGTTATGCGTTGTAATGGTATGCGTTGTAAAGGTATTATACGTTGTAATGGAATGCGTTGTAAATGTAGTTTTTTAATTTTCGTTGTAATGGCATGCGTTGTAATGGATGTTGCGTTGTAAAAAATGCGTTGTAAAGGTATGCGTTGTAAAAGTGTGCGTTGTAGTGACATACATCCCACACATGCACACAATGAAACAATGTAACATTTCATAATGCAAAGGGCAGTCAGTTATTATAGTAACACCTTAAACATCTTACCAGTTACTACATATAGGGTTATGTTATATTATTTCTATTTGTAGGGAATGCATATCACCCGGGATGGTCTCCTGGTCCTGTGTAAGCCTGGGATGCTGGAATAGCCTGTCTGGGTGCCTGTTGGAAGTCAGTATTGTAGTTTCATCAGGAATTCAAGGATGCAGCTGGCAGCTCTGACGTGGTAGGGTATTTCATTCCAGGCTTTCGGCTTTCGGGCGATGTAAGAGAATGCTCTAACTCTGGATCTTGCCTGGTGGATGCATGGGACATGAGTGTTGAGGAGGCTGGCGGAGTGGAGGTGTCTCGACGGGGAATGGAAGAGGATGCAGTTGTTGAGGTATGCTGTTCCTTGATTGTGTAGTGCTTTGCTGGTGCATGTGTGGGGTTTGAAAGGGGCCTTCTGGTGGATTGAGAGCTAGTGGAGGATTTTCATGAGTTTGGATATATGCATGCAGTGTGGAAGTTTGAGTGTGAGTCTTGCGGCTGCGTTCAGCATAGTTTAGAGCGTGTTGGTTACTTTGGCCCGAATTCCAATGTGGAGGGTGTTGTTGTAGTCAAGCTTGTTGATGATGCAAGCTTGCGTTACGGATCTGTGGGTGTTTGCAAAAAGTAATTTGGCAATTTTTCTTGTGTAGTTTCAGTGTGTGAAAGCGGGTGGAGGTGAGCATGTTCACTTGCTTCATCATAAATATTCTGCTGTTGATCATGATCTTGGTGGCAGTGGATGGGTGGGGAGTTGGTCTTAGCTCGGTGGGCCACCACTACCGGACCAGGGTTAAGTGTTTTTATCCTGAAGAGGACCACTTCTGTTTTATGGCTGTTGAATTTGCGGCAGCTGCTTTTCATCATGTCTGCTACCGAGAACATGCAGCTGACAAAGGTGGCTTGGGTGATTGAGGTATCTTCTGATAGGGAGAGGATGAGCTGAGTGTTGCCAGCTTAGTAGAAGATGCTGAATCGATGTGAGCTAATGATTGTTGTCATTGGTGACCTGATTATGTTACATATTGCATGCGAAAAGAAGGCAGTGGACTGCTGAGCACTGTAAATGCACAACACTTGCAGGACGAGTGAGCATGTTCTCATGCCAGCACCAGACAAATGCAGCAACAGCAAGCCCTCCTCATCATGAGACTGATTCACATAAAGTCAAGAAAAACATTCAGAGGCTTGCTTCTCTTTGGAAATTCATATTATTTGAGCAAATGCACAAGGTTTATGTTTTTATTCTTCTCATATCAGCAATTGAGCTATACACCTAGCTTGGAGAAATCTGAAATACAGCTCCTTACTTTATGGCCATGCTTTAATCCTCACAAAACTAAACACAGCAAACACTTGCTGTCAGGTCCTCAGTGTCGGATGTATGACGTTACAACGCATACTTTTACAACGCATACGTTTACAGCGCAACATCCATTACAACGCATGCCATTACGAATTTTTAAAAACTACCTTTGCAACGCATTCTTTTACAACGCATACTAACATTACATCGCATACCATTACAACGCATAACATTACATTGCATGTATGGTAAGTATTGGATAGTGTAGGGGTAAAAATTACTATTCTAACTCCAGGGGGGTGCAACAGTAGGGTAAGTGTGGTATAGTGTAGGGGTAAAAATTACTATTCTTACTCCAGGGGGGTGCAACAGTAGGGTAAGTGTTGGATAGTGTAAGGGTACTATGCATTGTAATGTTATGCATTGTAATGGTATGCGTTGTAATGACATGCGTTGTAGTGGTATGCATTGTAGTGTCAAGCGTTGTAATGGTTGCGTTGTAATGGCATGCGATGTAATGGACGTTGCATTTTAAAAGTTTTGTTGTAATGGTAGTGCGTTGTAAAAGTTGCGTTGTAAAGGTTGTTTCCCTCAGTGTCACTATGTACACCCTTCAATGACGTACTAAGGCATACAGTGCATACAATTGCGCAACAAAATATTTTTGCCAACGTTCACGTTTTCGGTCTTAATTGCTAACTGGCTTTTCGGATACCAGCAAGGTTAAATATTTCCAAGCATTCCCTGATGCCAACATCACTATCTTCAACAACAGTCATCAGGCACATAAAAGAAAAAAAACAGTTCCAGGTTCCATGCACAGAAGTCAAGTGCAGCTATTATTCTAGCCAGGTTGAATGGAACATTAAATGAATAGCAAAGTTCGATGCACCCACATCCGAACAAGCTCTCCACTTAACTTTATATTAATGCACATGATGAAATGTAAGTTTTTCATAACTTTAAACCAACACATTCTCATTTGTAGACATCCCAAAACATATGACAATGATCTGTGTTGGCAGTAGCAGAGGGGAGATATCTTATGATGAAATGATTCTAGTGCATTGTATCCAGTATGAATGGAGATTAAGGGCTCTATTTATGAGAGACTTGCATCACGTTTGCACCACGTGACGTGGTACAAACCTCTAAGTCACATTTTGGAAACCACGCATGACGAGCATGACGCAAGCCTCTAAATCAGATTTTCGAAGCCATGCAAAGCTACTTTGTATGGCTCTAAGGGGCTTAAAAAATCTGGAGAAGCACAATGCAGCACAAATCGCTGCGTTGCATTACTCTGCCCTGGGAAGGCTTTCCATGTGCATTGCGTGGTTGTTCCCATGAAACTCCCATGGGAGGCGTAACAAGAAGAAATATCTCCATTTCCATTCTGCAGCACACATACAAAGAGGAATATACCTTTCAGGATTGTTTTTGTGCAGGAAGGTGCCAGGCTGCCAAAAGGGCACTAGCGCAGGGGAAAGGACAGGAATGCGCTGTATTGCCATAAATACAGCACATTCCTGCCCTTTCCCTGCCACTCACTGCAGCACAGCATGGTGACTTGCTGTGCTGCACTGCGTCACTTTCTCACAAAAGAGCCCCTAAGTGTTGCCACTTACATTTAGCACGACCATGCTCTTTCTCAGCCAACTAAAAATACATCTGTCTTCATTAAGATACATATCTTCCACTTCCCACATTGAAATGATAAGCTTAGCTGATCCTTCATTTAAGTCGCTCAGGACCTCATATAAACGAGGTGCCTCATGCCAGTTAAAAGTAATTAAAATAAATGATCTTTTCTATAGGGAGGGTTGGTAGTTTTAACACTTCTTTCATGTAAATCAAGCCTCGGTTGTGAATAAATCAGAAAAATAAACTGATTATTCCTAATACTTCATCATAAATGTTAATTTCCATATCCGCAAAGCAATGTTTGCCTATCCTAGTTCACCTATCACAATCAAAAAAGAACATCTTTTTTCAACCTACACTAGACAAATTCACTATCATCTACCATGGGCAGTTGGGAAGAAAGCGAGGCAGGCAAACAATGTTCTTAATCTCTGGTGAAGGCATACCACCATCCTTCCAAAAATGTTAACTGATTTTCTTTTAAAGCTGTTTGGTTGTGCCAACCAAACGTGCAAATTGAGTAGGTGAAAGACAATGGCATCAAGAGGTAGGATTCTGAAGGTTGGCAGCCTCATGCCAACATTTCTGTAAAGCTAGCAAGCATTGAATTGCTACCAAGTGCAAGGTAAGTGGTTTTCTTTTTTTATATTTTATTTTCCCTATTCTGTCATCTGTTGATTCTCCTCCCCTGCCCAGCCCCACCACTCTCATCTGCACTGGCCACGCCTGATCAAAACATGGACAGGTAAGTTCTGGAACACAAACAAAAACTTTGGAAACAGTGCAATTTTTTTAATATAGTTAACCCATCTATCTAATTACAGAAGTGGTAGTAATTCTTAGCAGGTTGTTGAGTCGTTCCCCGATCTTAATGCAGAATAATCAGCAAACCAACATTTATGTTGCCAAGGAATCAACCGTGCCTTTCAAAAATTATCCTTATAGCCAGAGACAACTTCAAATGTTTCCATTTCTTTCATAGCAAAGGGGAGTGTCCAGGCTTAGAAGTTAAAACCAAAAGATCTCCCCCCCTGCATTTGATCAATGGAATAGAGGATATACTCATGATCCTCACAGCCAAAAGTTCGAAGAAGATGGCAAAACAATAGGTTGAAACAGGGGTCGTCTGTGTCATCCCTCTGTCATTCCTAGATGAGGAGTTCAGCCTAGCATTCACAATAAGACCAGTCATTGAATTCTGATACCTAGAGGTCATAGCTAGAATAAATTGCACGGGAAAAGTTTAAAATATGGCCCACAGGAGATGCCTTCTGAGTTCCTTCTCCGCATCAGTCAGGGTGTCCATCAAAGGCATGATATATGCTTGATCAAGGTCTACCTGCCAATAACTCCTCTATATTTTTGGCCTTCTTCCGCCCCAAAATAACCTTCCACCGGACTGCATGTATATCTTTGTGAAGATCTTGGTGTCAAAATTCAGATGAGATATAAGGTGATCATAGACCACAGGTGTACGACCTTAACGTTTTTCAGAAAAACATCATACCCCTTGTAAACAAAATAAAAATCCCTTATGTAGAGGAACATGAACCATCCACAATCATTTGTTCCCTGAGGATGGATAAAGTTGCATTACATGTCTCCTATTCAGGAAGCAATGCAGAGAAGCAGATCAGAAACCACACATCAGTCCCAAGCCATAGCAGGTCACTGTAAACTGAGGACATTTTATAATTGCTTTGTAATGCATGTTTGTTATGCTTTTTCTTCAACTTGCTGACCACCAACCCAACCCCCCCACCATAACTTGTTAAACATCTGAGGTAGCCCACCCACGATCATATATGTGAAGCATGCTTTATGCCTTCAGATCCAACCTTTAGGGAAATACATGCTGATATACAAGTGTTCAGATATGTAAAATGTATAAATGCAATATTTACACCAGACAGAAAATGACACATAAGGAAATATGATGAAATTTCATGTTTGGCCAAAAACCTAGTTTGTTTCCTCTTGGAAAAAATATTTTTTCATGTAGGGAAACACATTTCCACACACTGCCATTAAAGAGCGTGTTGCCTTCTCAGTTCCCAAATGTGTAAGCATTTATATTCTTTCGATACTGCCCATAAGGAGTATGTGAACATAAAACATTTATGAATAAGTGAGCAGTAGCAGGTCACCCTCCCTGAAGATGAACACTAGTTCATCTTCAGGGAGGGTGACATGCTACTGCTTAAATTCAGATAAAATAGTGTTATGTGAATTTTGTTTCACAACGGAAAGCTGCACAGGAGGGGAACTGCTGATAACTATCAAACATAAATCCTCAGCAGTTTGTAGCCTGCTCTAGACTCAATTTAGCACCCTACATTCCATACCCATAATACTGCTCCTCCACTTTAACAAGAATAAGAATAATTATGATCCTAAAATAAAACAAACATGATCTTCTAAGCTAACAATTGAAAATAAGAGTATAAACTTTTAACAAGTTGTTTTAATATGTGAATAGCCAGCCGGTAATGTACTTATTATCTTGTCTTGTTCTGCTGCTACTTGTCTTTTCTCACTTTTTCTCTTACCAGTTTCCTGAATACCTCCTATTTCTCTTGATTAATATTTTCTCACACTTATATACGTTGGATTGACATCTACTGTTCCACAAGTTTACAATACTCAGTTCAACCAGATGTCTTTCCCCTCTCATAACCTTTAAAAAACAGAAAATTGGGATAAACGCAATTTAACTCCTTACTCTCACCAAATCCCCTACCCTAAAGATTTCCTTCAATGCACAGAGATTATGCAGGGACATTCTGGAGCAGAAGACTTTTTCCGACCACTAGTAATCTTCCTACGACCATGGACCACTTCTGAGTGACGTTCCTTTATACATATCAACCTACAAACGAGCCAAGTTGCATCTTCAACAGTATTTTTTACCATTTTGAGGACACAACCATGAGGAAAAGAAATTAGATTTTAGGATTTGTTTGGAGCTAAATCTGTTTGTATGTCTCTTTTCTAATTTTGATTCTTGCCATTTCCCACTAGAAAAGACCTATCTCTGTTTGTATGTCTCTTTTCTAATTTTGATGCTTGCCATTTCCCACTAGAAAAGACCTATTCAACTCATTTGTCCAAGATCTATAGTAACTGATTAAGTGGTCTGTTCAAACTGTTGGAAATGGCCCTTTTTCCAGGGTTATCCCCAAACTTTTTGCTTCTTCCTCCCTTGTTTTTCCTGACCGGTGGTTGTTGGCAATAGGACTCTGGGCACTTTACCACTGCTGATCAGTGCTAAAGTGCATATGCTCTCTGTGTAAATTGTCATTGTAATTGGTTATCCATGATTGGCATATTTGTCTCACCAAGAAGTCCCTAGTAAAGTGCACTGAGTGTGCCAGGGCTGGTGATACAAATGCTACTAGTGGGCCTGCAGCACTGATTGTGCCACCCACATGAGTAGCCCTAAAATGGAGTCTCAGGCCTGCCACCGCAGTGCCTGTGTGTAGTCTGTGAACTGATGTGTCCTCCTGGTCAGTGTCCCCACCGGCCAGGCCTGACCCTTCATTTTCTGTACACATTAGTCACCCCTATGGAAGGCCAAAGGTACCCCCTGGTCAGGGTGCAGTGTATGTGAAAGGTAGAGCCTGTGCTTGTGCAGGTGACATGCTCTGGTAGTGAACTACAGCCATTTTCGTTTTTCACTACTGTAAGGCTATCTTGCCCATTGGCTATCATGGGGATGCTGGCTACAGTGGCTTCCAGCATATCTTCCCATAGGAGCAAGATAGGACATAAAAGTCTGGTATCGCTGAACTCAGAATTTAATAACACATCTTTTAGGAATGGTTGTTTTTAAATCCTGTGTTTGAGAACAGCACTTTTAGAAAATTGCTGTTCTCTTGTCTGACCCTCCTGTGTGCCTTGGACTGTTTGTGAATTGGCTGTCTGGTCTGAGAGTGACAGGGGCTGGGAGCCCCCAGGAGGCTGGCTGAGTCAGCCCTAGGCTGAATGACTGTATCTACATCTTGAGTGGTGGGAGGGGATAGCGCCTGGGCCTGAATAGGGCTGTGCCTGCCTTCCACAATGCTGGCTCCACCTCCTGCTGGGTGGCTGATGACCCTGCCCCTCTCCCTGAAAGGAAAGGAGAGGCCAGGAAAACAAAGTGCTCAAGGAACACCCAGAACTGGTTCAGACCGGGCTCAGAGCCCTCCTGAACAAAGGGATCAAAGACTTTTGGGGGTATAAGTACAGGACCCCTGACTACAGAAAATTAGATCATCCTGGAATCAAGAAGGAACCTCTGCCAAGGAGAAAGCTGAAACTGAAGAAGGAAGACTGTCCTGCTGTTGCTCTGCTGGACTGACCTGCTGTTGCTATGCTGCCAGGGACTGGGGAAGGACTTTGCTTTTGGTGCTGTGTCCCCTTGCTTGAAGGAACCTCCAAGAGCCTGAGGCGAGCTGGCTCCCTGTTAAGAAGTCCCAGGAATAAAAGGACTTCACCCCCAGCTTCCCTGAATTCCGCTGGGAGAGTTCTGTCCTTCCTAGAGTAAATGGGCCAGTTGTGGTGCCTCTGGAAGTTGTACCTGTGTTGGGAAGCTGGAAACCAAGCTTTTAAAGAATTCGGCAAGTTTTGTTGCATCGCTCGCTTGCGGAGTGCATCCCTCGGCAGTGCGAGGAAATTCCCGCCGCTACGAAGGCCGAGATCGTCGCAGCGTCATTGCATCCTTCGTTTGCGGGACGCCCCAGACCGGTGCGTAAAGATTACCATTGCTGCTAGTGTCGTCGCAGAGCCTGTCGTCGCTGGGTGAGATCGCTGCACCGCTTGCTTGTGGACCGCATCACGTTGCTGCGAGTGTCTTCGCAGAGCCATCCCATCGAGGAGCTGCAGGAGGATGATCACCGCTGGTCCGCGCATCGTTGCCCCGGAGACCGTCGCAACTCCAAAGATCATCGCATCGTGCCTTTGCAAGCTTCTTTCACTACGGAACCTCCACACTGGAATCTATACAAGGTCGCATCTCTCCCCATACAGACAGGAGTCACCACATCACGCCCGCTACATCCAGTGGGGCTGACGCATCGCCTCCCCAAAGTCTCAGGAGTGACGCATCTCTTGTTTTCCACCGCACCAGTTTTTGTTTTCGAACTTTGTCACCTTTAAAGGTTTTGTTGGCTAAACCTGATGCAACTGTGAACTTTTCACGCAACTGTGGATTATTTTATCGCAACTTTAAGAACTCTTTTGCAACCATATTCTTGAACTGTGTATGTTGGATTTTTGTCGTTTTGGTCTTGTGTAGTTTAGATTAAATACCTCTATTTTTCGAAACTGTTGTGGAGTCAGTTTGTGGTGTTTTCACTGTGTTACTGTGAGTGTTGGTACAAATACTTTACCCATTGCCTTTGATAAGCCTTGCCTGCTCGTGCCAAGCTACCCAGAGGGTGAGCAGAGGTTATCTAAGAGTGTTCCCTCCTTACCCTGACTAGAAGCAAGGAAGGGTCCCTATTTGGACAGTGGTACCTACCTCTGCCAACTAGAGACCCCCAGTTCTACACAAACCATTTGTCCCTACATAATGTCTCTTCCCTACAATTTAAGACTTCCCTTGTGCATCAGTGCATGTTACTACCAGCATTGGTATGTTATAGTTGTGGCTTTCCTGATGAAGGCACTTGGGTAGCCGAAACACGTGTAGACACAATTCCATGAAGACTTATCGATAATTGAAGCCACCACATTACCTCTCAGATTGAACATACTCATTGTGATATCCTATTACTTATCATATCATCACTTGACAATCATGACTAGTACCAACTATCAGATGTGATTCTACAAGAACGATGTTTCAGAATTTGTATAATTTGTAACTAAGGATACTAAGTAACATCATACAGAATCCTATCATTTAGGTCGTCAAGATCTTATTCTGATTATAGAATGCATGTCTGTATGAGAGGAATGCCTGCTGAGGATTATTATGTTTTACTAGTCATGTAACATCACAGGCATTGAATATCGCAGTTTTTATTTATTATTCTGTAAATAAAATAAACAATGTTTATTTTTTCCTTATTGTGTACACCTGGCCTTTATAATAATATATTAAAAATTGTGAAGTAAATGGCTAGTTGTCTAGGGATTTGTGTGTACAAATATGACCTCACATATTACATCACACACGTGACATGTTAAATGACATAACTAATGTCCTGTATACGATTTGTGCTGGTTGAATGTCATATGTTTAGTGTTGTCAGTGTTAATTACCAAGCCCTACATTTTACAAATTTCTTCAAAATGAAGTAGTGCCCACTGTAAACCACTTGGGGTTTTTGAGATTAAAAGTGTATCATCTGCAAGCATTAAAATAGGGATTTTGAAACCTGCCAAGGAAGGAGCGTCAGTGGCAAAACAATTAGGAAACTGGATAATGCTATTAAGGAGCGAAGAAAAAAGTGTGGGGGCTAGTACACACCCTTGGTGCATCCATTTAACAATAAGAAATCGATCTGTAAGTTCCCCTGACCCCCCCCATGAACTTGGGTGAAGTTGTTGTCATGTAGCCAAACCAAAATGGATAGCAACACACAAGGCACACCTAATTTGTGTACAACTGACCAAAGCTTGTTGCATGGGACCACGTTGAATGCAGACTTGAGATCGACAAAGGCAGCATACATTCTACCCTTGCCAATAACAACCGTTTGGTCAATGCAGAAGGATAAAAGGAAATACCTGGTAGATTGTACTGACAAGCTTGCAAAATCCCGCCTGGAAGAATGAAAGAATGTCATTTTCAGTTGACCACTTCTGTAGATCTTTTGAAAAGAATCAATAAGGCTTATGGGTCTATTATTGCCTATAGTTGCCTAAAATGGATTTGTCACCCTTTTTAAAAATCTGGACTAATTCAATGCCCTTCCATGAGTCTGGTATCGGAGAACTGTGTACTATGGCACTGGCCAGAGTTAGGATGTATCTAGACCAATTTTCTCTATCATGGTGGAATAGGTCAGATGGGGCACTATCTGGGCCAGGTGCTCTGCCAATCATGACTGCGTCTAAGGCTGCTGATACATCTGCTTGATCAAAAAATTGGTCTGCTATAATCAATGGACAGATGGTGGGCAGAGCATTCAATTTATCTCATCAAAGTACAATAGTGAGAAGTGGGCAACCCAGGCTTGAGGGGCAATACAATTAGATGGAAGAGGTGGCTTCCCACCATTATCCCACTTGACCAATGACCACAATTTTACTGAGTCTTTAGTCAGGCAAGCTATTTTGAGTTCTGACCACCTCTCATTGTCCCAGGTGTATTTGGCCCTGTCTTGGCAGAGTCTATAGTGCTTCCTGACTGCTTGGATCCTTAGTAAATCTTTAGCTTTTATGGCTACAACTAAGGAGTTATGTGCTAGCCTACACTTTTTATTGAACCAACTACACTTGCAGGAGGGCGTATATGATTCCCTGTAATATGAATGTGGCAATATGATTTAATTTGCTTAAACATTTTAGCATGTATTTCCATTATTTCGGCAAGCCCCTCCTTACTATTTGTGAGGGCATCCATCGCAACATAGTAGATGTAACCTCCTCTTTAATAGGAAGCATAATACCTGGGTTGTCAACAACTCAGGACCACTTGACATGCCGCATGTCGTTAGTAGGATATACGTCACTAGTAAAGATAATGGGGGTACAGTGGGCAGCTTTGTATATTGGCTGTACAAACGATGTAATACATTAACAGTATCATTTTCCTCAGATTTATTCAAAATCATACACATTTCTCCTCTTCAGATCTGGCAACAGTACAAGCATAATTCTCAACTGTGCTTTGGCAGGGATAACAGATGCAACATATTTCTCATGTTTAGTTTGTTTGTATGGGTCATTATTATCTCTATGTATGAATTTCATAGGCAAATTTCACATGAATAGCTAGCTCTGTATCCCAGAGATCCCTTCTGTGCAAAATAACCAAGTAAATACATTTGCAAAAATGTGTTTTCAGTTTGGAAATAATATTACATAATATCTCCACCAACAACACCGCCTCTCACCTCCCCAGACACATAAGGAAACAAAACATGTTGTTGCATAGAGATAAATTGACAATTTTCTTGATTTTTCTTTCTTAACACTGGAAACAAACAATGAGGTAAGGAATGATGTGAAACCATGAGGGATTTTATTTTACTGTGAAAAGCTAATTATTATTTTGCCTGTAAATGAATTAGACAGTCACGTGTGGATGGCAGATCAATACATGTTTCATTCGTTGATCTGCAGTCCACACATGACTGTCCATGATTGTCCAGATGACCTTTTGAATGCTTTCTTGATTGCATTTGCTTCTCTACGCCCGTTGCGTAGGGAAACTGAGCTCTAGTTATGTGTATATGAACTAAACTATTGTGTGCGTAAATCTCAGTGGTTATATCTGCGCTGGTAAGGACAGTAGGGCTAGAAAAAAAATCTGTATCTTGTCAACTTTTTGGGAACTCAATTAATTGCAGTGTTCCAAAAAGTGATTGTATCACGGAAAATGTAAGAATATTTTTTGCATCACTCACTGAATGTAGTTTAAGTCCCACCACACAACAATGGTAAGGACATCACAACTTTTCTAGATTTTCAACTAATGTGGATATATCAAATTACATTATCACATTGACCTTTAGAATAACTGAATAATTGAGTGAACTGGAGAAATTACATATGGTTTTGCCCAGAAGTGGGTATGACGTTTCATGGCCTAAATTTCATGGGGGTTTATGTGAGGCTTCCTGGGGCACCAGAATGTTGCCCCAGGGGCAACTTTCTGGTGGGCTCTTGCTCCTAGACCTTGGGGGTCTTGGATCTATTGTGTTTGGGGTACAACACTACTATAATATCACTCCACCACCAGGCTGTGAACTAGAGGAGCACCCTTACAAATTACACCATAGGCTGAAAAACAGCCTAAAGGCCCAATTTACTGCCTTGATAAGTGGACAACAATACGTTGTGACAATCTTGACTGATCAAGGTGGCTTCCAGTTCCAAACAGTGCATAATTTACTACTACTTAAAGGTTACTGCACTTGATAATGTTGATTTCTCACTTTTAACCTCTTCTCACTTTTTCAAATAATCATCCTTCTTGATGTGCTCCTTGAATTATATAGCATATTTATTACCTTATTATACTTACGACCAATAAATAGAAGAATGCATTTGCTCCATTCATGATCCAACAATTAGGCTACTGTTGTACATACAGTTATTTACATTCACGATTCAGCCAACACATGTTTCGCTCTTTGAGCTTTTTCAAATCGAAAGGTGTGCTGTATTTTCAGAATTCATAAAATAATTTATTCGCATTCTCTGGGAGCACAAGTGATCCGGTGGAACAGCAAACGTGAAAACCTAGACAGTAGTGCAATAAATTGTGCATAGGGCATGTAGAATTTCAAAAGAAGTATTTGCCCATAGTTCTTTGGCAGAAATTTTGGTCTATATTTAGGTGTGTTCACTATTTGAAGAAGCCATAAACCATGTATTTTGATTAGGTTGGTATATTAGGTTTTTACCTTTTATGGATTTTCGATTGGTCTGTATGTAACAAATGGAAACTGAAGTTTCAAAGATATGTATTCAGGAAAGCGTTTGATGAAGAGGCGTGGGGTAACCCAAACTAAGAATAATTCTTAGGAAGAGGGGTGAACCTACATCCACTTAATGTGATACTAGGAGTCTGTCTTGCAGTGTATTTGGATTGGGTACCACAGCTCTTGGATTTTCTTTGGGCTTGTGATCTGCTCCATGTGTTTTGTGGTGTCCATAGTTTGAGTTGTAGCGTCTCATCAGTTAATGCTAAAGGGGCCTTCCTTTGAAGTACTGGCCCAGCCAGATTTTAGGGTATTTGGCAGCCATTTTGACCTGGTCAAATAGGTGCAATTCTCCTTCATGCTGCATTGATTTCACTTGCTTGAAGTGAGAGGCTCAAAGAAAAGGTATTCTTCATTCTCTTTCCACTGTTTTTATGCTATTTTTCTTTCTTCGTCTATTCTTTCCATTAAAGCGATTATTGTTTCAGCTTTTTCAGCTTTTTCTTCAACTTTTTCCGCTTGCCTTCTTCTACTAGCATAGTTCATCAGGAGAAACCACCTATACAGACTCTCCGCTGTGCAACATATTTTTTAAGCAATGAAAATACTTAGAATACGTTAAACATTTTTTAAAAAACATGTTAATGCGTGCCTACGGTATATAGTGTTCTCAGTGTGTTTTCCTTGATGTGTTGGACTATCTTCAGCTTCACACACAGCGGTTCCCATGACATCGCCTTAAAAACAGCGCGCACTATCCTAATGACCTCAATTAGTAGTGCCCCGGATATCCTCACATCCAGTGCTGCGCTGTCTCCAAGGCTACAACATCCCAAGCCTGCACGCTTTACTACATTCTATGAATTGTAATGTTTCCAAGCCCATGTTCCCACTGCATTGGTTTGGCTGTCTAAAATGCTCCTTATAAAATGATTGTGGTAGGCTGTGAATGCCAGCCCTTGTTTTTGCTCATGTTTATCATTCCAGTGGTTGTGACTATTGGCCTTCCTCAGGCCTCTGGGTAAAATGGGATCTGTGTTGCCCGGGGCGGCTGATACTAGCTCCTAAAAGACCAGCCTTTTCTCTAAGTTGTCTGATTCGTTGTGATGCCTGTGTCATCTTAGGTTGAATTATAGTAAATCATTATATGTAGGGTATTGGGATCCGCTGATTCGCTATGACAGATGGATTGGTTTGACAAAAAGGAATGGAAATGTGTCTCATCTAACAAGGGTTCAGCAGGGACTGAAGTTATTCACATCAAGTAAGCCATTTGCAGCTGAGGTCTGTGGAATAGATATGATCTCTCGTATTTTCCCTATCTTTAACTCCATTGCTAAACGTACAAAAATTATTAATTTAAGAGGCCAATTGCCGGTTAACTTAACAAAGAAGATATGGTGAACCCAGGCAGGTCAAAACTGTGGAGCAGTGTCAGCGTCATCCCCCCAAAAATGATGTTAGAAACATAGATGGACACAAACTACAATTGTATTCAGGAATCACTGAATAAAGGCGACCATTTTTAAACATCTCTTCTACTGGAAATCTGAAATGCTCATCCAATCCATATTTTCTCAATGTATTTATTACCATAACCATATGTCCATAAAGCAGATGTTCTCTTTCTGTAAAACTTTATTACTAGCCTTTGTATGGCACCTAATATTGCTGTTGCTCAGGTTTTAAAACACACAAAGGGGCAAGTTTACTAACTTTTCATGCAACACAGTGCAGCAACCAAAGCTGTCCAGTACAAAAACTATGCTTTAATATTTTTACCACTTTGTATGCGTGGGGTATGTTGCTGCACACATAGAGAGCTGGAAAATTTGGAGACTTTTAGAAGTTGCTTTAATGTTATTACTGGTTGAAGGTGTAATTTTTTGGCACAACCCCCTATCTACAAATATTAGTAGACAAGAATTTGCGTCAATACTCATGGGTTGTTGCATGAGAATGCCCATGTACCACCAATGTTATGACCCCTGAAAAGCAAAATAATGTATCTCATGATTTGCATGGAAAATCAAATCACACCATAATGATTTGCTCTGGGTTTGCATCACTTTTATGGCACAAACTCAGCACAAAGTGTTAGTTAATCTTTGACAAACTGTTGGCAGTATGAGGATTTGTCCCAGGGTTAGAGCTGTAAATCCCCATATTACTCAGTCCCAGTCCTTTTCAACGAAGGAGCAATTACATCTATTTTCTCTATGTGTTGTAGCATACTAAGCATAACTCTTCCCTTCTAAATCATAACAATATTATAAATATCCAACTGGAAACTGTTACTGTCTAACTAGCTGTATAAAAATGTTGTACTTTAGATGTAGAACAAAGTAGGTAGTTTGATGCACAATAAATCCCTCGAAGGACATTTGAAACATGAAAGTCTATGGACGGGGGAGACCATGACCAAAAACAGGGGTCAAGGCAGCTATGTATTTTTTGAGTGGCTTCACATGTGACAATTTGAGTACTCAAGAGTTCAAATGAGTCTGTAGGAATTGCTGTATGCTCGCATGTTTTCAGTTTTTACAATGCCATAAGTGGCGTTGCTGCCTATTTGTGCCTGAAGAAATAACTCTGCATTTACAGTTACAGTAGGAACTGGTAATAACATTAAGGTATTCTCTGCCTGTTCTTACTGTGATTTTAAATGACTTGTATTTAATGCTCATGTGCAGAGGGATTCCAGATGCTATCCTTTTTCGCTTGAGTTGGCAGTAAAGATTCCTGAGTTGTCTTTTTTTTCTCCTGACCAGTCATTTTTTGAACAGTGGTCCACTGGATGAAATCCCGCAGAGGTGACCAGTGTGGTTTCAATTCCCAATGAAGAGTCTTAAGGCTCAAAGCCTGCAGGCCACCCCAGTGTTCTCTGCACTACTAAAAGGCTGGTGGTATTCTTGGTGGCATATCCCTCCTCCACTGACTTTGTGACACTGAATGAGCATTTAAAGCCACAAGAGGAGGGTGGCACAATTGATTTGTAGAGGTCAGCCTCCACACATATCAGACTCCACACACCTGTCCATTGACAGTAATAGACCAGGGCTCCCACCAGCCTGATCTTACCACTGGCTGGAGCCTCTACTTCCTTTAATCAGAATGTATCTTAAGCCCAGCGGTGGCACCACCTAACAAGTACTGGGACCTAACATTCTTGCTGCAATGAGCGATCAAGAACTGAGCTCTTGGCCTTTGCCATTCGACTAGGCCTGGGTGAAATTTCATTTACAGGTGCTTAATCTGATGTAATTTTTGGCATTTTACATTATGCTTGTTACAGGAAATGCCCACAATTATATCATTATGCCTAGTCTCATAATTTTAATTCTATATAGTGAATGTATGGGTAAACATCTTATTGTGGAACATAGAACAACGTGAGCAGACAGAACGAGAGCGGCTTTTGTTTGTGACAAAGTGATTTGGTGCTGCATTTTAGCACGAAATGCACCATTGCATTCGAATATGAATATGAGAAAAGAATTTGCAGTAAAAATATGGCACAAATTGATAAATTAGCATTTTGCATAATTTTGTGTAATTGACCGCCATTTTTTAAACTGTCATATCATCTTACAAAGGAAATTAGGCCCCTTTTTCACAGGTCTACCCCGTTGTACACATAATTTGCTTTGTGTGGGGATCCGAAAAAAAACTATCAATGGCACTTCTGTGCATAATCAGTATTCAAATACTGTTGCTGGAGGAGTTGGAACTTAATTTGTCCCAATCAATTATAGAGATTAAGAAACTTCCAAAGAAATCAGTACAGTGCCTTACATCTTTGGTCAGAACCACTAACAACAGCTTACTTGGAGTCGCTTCATGTAGCTCTTTTATTCATGAAAGTAAAAAAGACTTCTCCCCTGATCAGTGGCGGCTGGTGACATTTGTAAGTGTTGAGTCGTAAAAGTTCTGGTTAAGTTCTCGGACAGTAAATGGAATTGTTGTTGACATTTGTTATGTTACGCTAATATATTTATTAAGCACACGAATACCCAAATGTGTCTTGGCACTGAGGACTGAAGTAGCAAGTGCATATAAGGCACAGGTCACTATTTGCTGAACAACCAAGTTTTCAAGGCCTTCCTGAAAGCAAACAGAGTTGGAAGTAATCTAATGGAAAAAGGAAGTTCATTCCAAAGTTTGGGGCCGCCACCCTTAAACTTCTGCCACCCCAACTAGCTTTAGAAACTCTCCGAGTTGCTAGCAATCTAGCTCCTTCTGAGCGCAGGTGCCTTTTAGGGACATACTGATGGAGCGAGATAGAAAACAACATTTTGTTTAAACTCGCAAAGTCACATTTCCATAACATGAATAAAATTATTAATGATTTGTGATATGTCGTGCTAATACAATTTAGATTAAACTTTACACGTGGGGGGACTAACATGTGTGCTCATAAACGTGCATTAATGTTGCATCTTTTTGTTAGTGCAAAATAATAAAATAATTTATTGTTTTCGTTTTTGTCATTACTAACTGCTGCAAACTTAAAATAAGCATGTGCTTGTTTTGCTTTTCTTTGTCTGTGTGATGTCATTTCTACTATTCTAGGTGCATATGGGTCTCATAGAAAAACGGAGACTGGTAAATATAAACGCTGCTTTATTTGTTTGCAATGGCTAGGTAACATTTTGATTAATCGGGTGGGTTAATTAATTAGTAAACCATGGGGTGGATACAGAATCTACATTATTTCTTACATTAATACTTTTCTTGTGTTTGTTTTATACTAGAAAACATAAGTTGCCTGCTTTTGGGCCTAGTCATTTGATCCGCAGAAAAAGAGCTGACTTAGAATTCTGCAGAAAATCACGAGACGTCCATTCTGAATTAAAACGATTATTGAAGCTGCATTCACAAAGCAAAAACTGATGAGCTGACATCATTCTGTCGGACATGGCCAAGGTCGAAAGTGAACATTTTGTCAGTCCTTAACTTGGCATCCGCGGAAGTTGTACTGAAAGACTATGGAAGCTGCGAGGATGACTTAATACATAGTTGCAATCGCAGGAAGCTTCTGGCTTCACGTGGAAGAGACAATGGTCTTTGTAAGACATGATTTTGTGGAACTTTTTTGAGAATCTGGTGACATGTCACTTGTCACTCTCAGCCAATGGGACGTCGAGGATTTCTGAAAACTTTCCTTTGCTAGTTTAGTTAGCGTAGAAAGGTATAAAAAGTCATGCCCTTAGGGTTGGGCTGGCTGCTGCTTTCTGACTTTCCGATGAGGGTGATGTGCTGCTGGACTTTGCGTGGAGCACGTAAGAATCCTCAAAGAATTTTACTTTAATTTCTATCTATTTAGCTTATTTAGGGACTTAGGTTTTAGAAATGCTAAACTTTAAACATTCATTTTAACTTTGATTCATTTGCTTAAATTATGTCTTTCCATAATTCTTTACAATCATGCTTGCTTTATTGCTAATAAAATTCAATTATAAAACATTCAATTTACATACCATAATTTAGAAAATAAAATCTTACTTTTGACAAACAAGCTGGTCTTGGTTATTCAGAAGTGTAGGTTACCATTAGCTAGATCATGTCGCCTATGGTGGTCATTTAAATGGTTGGGTTTTATTCTAGTGACAATATTCTCTCTGCAAGTGTATAAATATGTATATAGTTTATAGATAATGTGTATATAGATTTATTCTGACCACCTGATTCAGTAGGCCCAAAATATATCTGGTTCATAAATGGGTCCATATTTAGTATAGAAATTTGTTTATAGATTATGAAGTTGGGTAGCGTTGTTTATGATATATTTTCTATAGCCCGCTGGATCAATTCTCTGGTAGCAGAGGATGGTTGCTAAGAGGTAACCAAGGTAATATGTTGGTTGCTAAGGATTACGTCATGGTATAGAAATAGGATCGATGTTTTAACACTTGTTAAGTTCGTTTTTCGTGCTATCTGTAAGCTATACCGGTATAGATTGTGTGACGAGAAATTAGTCACGCAAGCCATCTGTTCAGTTTGTAGTGATATCGCCGAGTATCACAAGAGGTATCGCCGTGTACCATAGTGTTGTCGCCGAGCAGCACAGTTTTAGGGCTAGGTCTGAATCTTGTATAGTGAGGGTTTTCTAAGAAATTAGAGCAGCATGAGAATAGGGACAAAGCGCCTTCCATAAAACTCACTGTGATAAAAGTATTAGTTATATCCGAGCTTGAGTGAAGGGTAAAATTAACGTCGGTGCATGATTATCTATAAACAGGTTAGAGTCCTGTACGGGTACATGTTTCATATCTATAAACAGGTGAGAGTCCTGTACGGATAACGTCGTTATTTTGCTAACGGTGCATGAATTCAATAAACAGGTGAGAGTCCTGTACGGATTTCATGTGTGTTTGAAATTAGGGAATTTTCAGTGTAAAAGTGCGAGTTTGAATTGTATTTTATGTTCAAGTGGAACTCTTAGAACTTTCACTTCGCGGTGGGTTCAGAGCAAAGCGAGTTCATAATTATACGTGTTAGAAGGGTGGGGTAAGGTTACTCTACTGACAATTGAATATTATCCTTAGTGTGAATAGCGCCGTCTATTCCGAAGTGTGGATACTTGAATGTATGTAAACTATCCTAAATAGTGAAACGAACAGATGTTGTCCTTATAGTCATCGTTAAAAATTAATTTACACTGAAAAGTGTCCTTAAAATGGCGCTGTGAAAAGATTTTGTGAAGGAGGGGTAAGCTCCAGGAGTGAGAAACGAGAAACCGCAGCCGCTGTGTACGTCACAGAGCCGCGCTGGGATTGGGTGACCTACGTCACAAACTATATTCTGATTGGCTCTTGAGTCTCTGACGGCCTGTGAGCTGATTGGTCGTTCGGAAAAACTCCAATTTTATTGATTGAGCAGGAAACTGACGTAGCTCAACTGCCATTGGCTTGTTGGTGTGTTTCGCGCACGGATTGGTTGTTTTGCGGAACATCCCGAAAATATTTTACGAACGATTTTGTGAATTAAATTTAACTTTTAAAAATGAGTTATCATTTTAAACATGTTGAGAAAAAGACAACATTATTTCAGAAATTTAAGAATTTATTTTCACCTGACAAGAAAATCGAAACGCGAGGTGGTAAACTACTTCATAAGTATAAAACACCTGCAGCGTACATGGAAGGTGAATACGGATATCATACTGTCTTATGGTTCGACAGTTGGAAACGCTATACTAAAAACAACGGTGTTTTAGCTTGGCCTGATGATGGTTCATTTAATGTAAGGGTTTTAAGAAATTTACGAGAGAAAATGAATGCTCTTGTTCCAAAACCGAGACCAACTCAATTTGAAGCTTTAGTTGAGTGGGAAGACGAGATGTATCAGTTACAAAGAGAAGCTAGTGGAATTAAAAGACCTTCTAAAAATCCATCATGGAAAAGAGAAACTCATGAAGATAGATTGCGAATGTGGAGACAGGGAAACATGAGTGAAGGATTGTATTTAATTCATGAAATGGTAATGGGTTCTCCTACAGGGAAATCTATGGAAAGTGAATCTGAGGATGCAGTTATGGAAGAAATATATACAACTGCTAGAAAGAAACAGCCTAATCAGCCTTTGAGACCTCCCAGATCATGGTCTACTCCGGTGGTTTCTACTGAAACTTCACCGAGTGCACCCCCAATTAGTGAAGCTCCTAAACTTTATCCAAATAATTGTGAAATCACTGAAACTCCTAGAAGATCAGAATTCGAGAATGCTCGAAATGAAGGTAGACATTTTACAATGACTCCAAGAGCAAGGGAACCTCCAAAAGATTATGCTAGAGAGACAAGAAATGTTGAGGATGTTGATTATAATGAATATTTAAGATCAAAAGAAGAATTAATTAAAAGAATGACAAAAGGCATGGAAGCTGTCACTGTTCCAGTAACAATAGGTCCTGTTCAGCCTGTATTTGATCAAAGAGAAACAAACAAAAATGGATTAACTATTCCTTTAAATACAGAAATTCAAAAGCCTACTGAAAAATTTTATTCAGACTTGACTGAATTAAACACTTCTAGATCGAGAATGCCTGATTTAACCTTTAATGAGGATTTATCTCCAAAAACACCAATGGGTGCTATGTCAGATGTAGGAAGTCCTGAAGTCAGGGTAACCACACCAAAACTTGATGTGGCCAAATTGAAAGCTAATATTGAAGAATTAATAATTGGAACCATTGGTCCAGATAGTTTAAATTACTATCGGGATGATGAACTACTATTCATTTGCAAAAGTATTCAATGGAAAACGAAAAATAAATATGATCAATTAGAAGATCTAGCTGCAGAACTTGAAATCGATGTAAGTAAACAAAAGAATTTTGCAAAACATTACAGATTAGATTTTTCAGAAAGTGACATTGAGAGTTTGAACTCAATGGGAAGAATAGTTCACATTAAAGATTTGATTGTCTATATCAAAAAGCTAGGAGAACTGAACAAATGGAGAGTGAAATGGACCAAAAGGAAGGAAGATGAAAGATTGGAAAAATTGTCAAAACAATTTCCAATGAGAGAAGTTGCAGGTGGAGGATATGTTCATGTCCCATGGTCGAGACAAGATATTCTGTTATTCACAAATGACTTTCCAAAATTAAGAGAGAAACCAGTTGAGTGGTATAGGCAAGTCGATAGATTTATCAAAGTGTCAAAAGTTCTGTGGATTGATTTAGATGGATTTTTTGATATTGTCGTTCCATCTGATCTTTGGACAGAATGCAAAATATCGATTAGTTGGCCAAAAGCAGAACCTGAACGAATTAAAGAAACAGGTGCCCCAAATCCACTTGTAATGGATTTTTATGAGAAAGTAATTGTTTGGATGAAAAACAAGATTCCACCCAAAGAAGTTGATTGGGTTAAAATAGAAAGAACAGAACAAGAAACAAAAGAATCAGTTCATTCTTTTTATGAAAGACTATTGTTAATCTTTAAACAATACAGTGGTTATGAAAAATTGGATGAAAAAGACATGAGTCATTTTATCTATAGATTTGTTTATGGACTAAAACCTGAAATTGGAGAAATGATCAGAACTAGTATTGTCGGATGGCAAGCACTATCTGTAGATGATATTCTAAGAAAAGCAAAATATTGTAGCGATGAATTAGAAGTAAAACAGAAGAAGCTGAAGGAGAAAGCCATGTGGGCTCAGGTAAAGGTGGCTGAGCAACAGATTGCCAGCATGGGAAATAAGAACACTAATTTTGTTCAAACTGGAAATACAAACCAGATACAAGGAAAATTTAAAGGTAATAATTTCCCAAAGAAATTTAGCCCAAAGATAGAAGAACTGAAACAAAGATTACCTTGTTTTAATTGTGGCGAAATTGGACATTGGAGGGACGAGTGTCCTCATCCTCCTAAAAACTTAAAGAATCCCTTATTGAATCCACAGATGCAGAATGGTGTTAACCTGCAGCAACAGCTACAGATGCAACAGGGGTTAAATGAATTTAATATACAGCGACAGTTACAACAACAGCAACAACAACAGGTGAATAATCGTCAAGACCAATTGCCACAACCACCTTTTCCGAATTGTGGGGGAGTTCAAAAATATAATCCAAACGTGGGATTTCAGGGATGTGAACAGGTAATAAAACCACAAAAACAGCAAAAGCAACAAAGGGTTCAAATGCAAAATGCTTCACAACAATTTTTATTAACAGAAAGTCAAGACAGTGATTCTAATGATTATTGCTGACGGTGCCCGAGAGAGGAGGAAGAGTGTGTTGTTGGAGCCACTCTTGAGGTTGACCAGTCTGGTCCTTATGTAAACGGGAAAGTTAATGATGTAGACATCACTTTTCTAGTGGACACTGGTGCTACCCGTTCTACTGTTAGATCAGTGGAAATTGAAAACCTACCTCTCTCTGGGGATACCATCCAAGTTGTGGGAGTAAGTAATCAGCAAATTAAAACAGACTTAACCGATCCAGTACCAGTTGAAATTGGAAATTACAGAGACAAACACAGATTTGTGGTTTGTAATAGTAGTCCAGTAAATCTATTAGGCAGAGACATCCTATGTAAAATGAATTGCAGAATATATTGTTCTCCTGAAGGAGTTGAGTTACAAACAATGGAGGAAGATGGTTTGTACAGAATGACAATGATGATGATGGAAGCAGAAGAAACAAAATTGTTTCCTGCATTTGAAGAAAAGGATTTACCTGAAGAGCTAAAGGAAACAGTGAAATCTGAAATATGGGATTTTACTGGGAATGAAATGGGTCTGATGAAAAACGTAGATCCTGTAAAAATTGCATTGAAACAGGGAATAGAATTTCCAAACACTCCACAGTATAAAATGAAAACAGAGACAATTGAAGGTATTACACCTATAATTGAAAAATTAATCAAGCAAGGTGTATTAAAGGAAATGAAAAGTAGCTCTTGTAATTCACCAATTATGGGAGTTAAAAAGTCTAACGGAACATTTAGAATCGTACAAGATTTGAGAAAGGTTAATCAAATTGTCATTCCATGTTGTCCTGTAGTTCCAAATCCAGCAGTAATTCTATTTCAGATTCCACATGATGCTGAATGGTATACAGTCATCGACCTTTGCAATGCATTCTTTACTGTTCCATTACACCCAGACAGTTATGAAATCTTTGCTTTCAGATTCCAAAGTAAGACCCTTGGATGGACAAGAATCCCTCAGGGCTATACTGAAAGTCCTTCAATCTTTAATGAATTGTTAAAAAGATCATTAGAAGATTTAGACTTACCAGGTAGGTCTACATTGGTGCAATATATTGACGATTTGTTAATAGCTGCAAAGACAAGAGAAAATTGTGTAACAGACACAATAATTCTGTTAAATCGCCTTGCAGAAGAAGGACATAAAGTGTCCCCAGCGAAACTACAGTTTTGCAAACAAGAAGTAAAATATCTTGGTCACAGAATTGCAAAGGGAAAAAGACAAGTAACAATAGAGAGAATAAAAATGATTCAAGCAATGTTACCACCAAGAACACAAAGACAGGTCAGAATGTTCTTGGGAATGGTAGGTTACTGTCGACAATGGATAAGTGGATTTTCAGTAATTGCAAAACCACTACAAAGACTGACCAAATCAGATGTAAAAGATCCAATTATTCTCAATGATGCTGAGATGGAATCTTTTGAGAACTTGAAAAAGAGCTTATGCCAAGCTCCTGCTTTAGGTATGCCAAATTATGAGAAAGATTTTGAACTGTATTGCAGTGAGAGAGAAGGATGTGCATTATCTGTGTTAATTCAGAGACATGGAAATTTAAAGAAACCTATTGCATACTTCTCTGCAGTTCTTGATCCAATTGCAAAAGCATTACCAGGTTGTTTAAAAGCAGTTGCAGCTACAAGTATCAGCCTTGAACAAAGTGAAGGAATCATAATGGGATTTCCTGTAAAAGTTTTTGTGCCTCATTCAGTTGAAATATTACTGACAAGAGGTAAGACTCAACATTTAACAAGTAGCAGATTGACAAAGTATGAGAAAATCATATTGGGAGCAGATAATGTTTCGATTTCAAGATGTTTGAATCTGAATCCTTCTACATTACTGCCTGATTCCGAAATTGTTGATGACATTGAGACAGAACATGAATGTTTAGATGTCATGGAATTCTGCACTAAACCAAGAAAAGATATCAAAGACAGACCCTTGTCTGAATCGGATTTTGTCTACTTTGTAGATGGCTCATGCTTAAGATCCGAAGGAGGTGTCTTGAAAGCTTCTTACTCAGTTTGTACAGTTGTAGATGTTGAAGAAGCATCATGTCTTGAAGGAGTTCGTTCAGCACAAGTGGCTGAATTGATTGCTTTAATTCGTGCATGCGAAATATCAAAAGATATTAGAGTTACCATCATTACTGATAGTCAGTATGGATACGGAGTTGTGCATGATTATGGACAACTCTGGTCACAGAGAGGATACATGACATCAACAGGATCACCAATTAAAAATGCAGTTTTCATTAGAAGATTAATTGAAGCAATACAATTGCCAAAAGAAATTGCCATAGTCAAATGTGCAGCGCACACTAGAGGAACTGATTATATTTCCAAGGGAAATGCCTTCGCAGACGAAACAGCAAAGTACTGCGCAAGGAAAAATTATTCATACAATCGGGAGAGGAGTAAAGAAACTGATTCAAATTCATTAATGCTAACAACTGTTGTAGAAACATGGCATGAGATTAGAGATTTACAAAACGAAACAGATGATGAAGAAAAAGACCTATGGTTAAGATCAGATTGTAGACCACGTGAAGAAGATGGAGTGTGGGTTTACAAAGATGGCAGAATAGTCTTACCAAATTGCTTGATTGCTGACATGGCCAGATTATATCATGGCCCTGCACATTTAGGAAGAGATTCTATGGTCAGACTTTTTAGAGAAACTTGGTTCAATACCAAATTTAGAACCATTGCAGAATCTTTTTGTCAAAGGTGTTTATCATGCCAACAAATGAATCCAAACAGAAAATCAGTGGTGGGGACAGGAATAATTGGTCGAGAGGGTGGTCCCTTTACCAGGTTACAAATAGATTTCATTGAAATGCCCTTACACAACTGTTTGAAATATGTACTTGTAATTGTATGTTTGTTCTCAAGATGGGTAGAAGCTTTCCCTACACGACATTGTGATTCAATTACAGTAGCAAAACTAATGCTCAGAGAAATCATCCCAAGGTACGGTTTTCCAGTCACTATTGAGAGTGATGGAGGAAGCCATTTTGATAACAAACTGTTGAAGTTAATTTGTGAAGCTTTGAGCATTGAGCAGAAAATACACTGTGCATACAGACCAGAGGCATCAGGTGTAGTTGAACAAATAAATGGAACTATCAAAAACAGAATTGGAAAAATGTGTCTTGAGACAGGTGTTAAGTGGACTGATGCTCTTCCACTTGTTTTGATGTCATTAAGAAGTACACCAGATAAAAAGACAGGTCTGAGTCCTCATGAAATTATAATGGGAAGAGTTATGAGACAAGCTTTTGTACCTGTAGGTAAACTGTTGAGCATAAATGACAGTGCAATTTTGGATTACTGTAAAAGGTTATCTGATATGGTAACTTCTGTGTCTAATCAGGTGGGAACTGAAGCTCAATCAAATGACAAAGTTTTGACACATGATCTGAGACCTGGAGACTGGGTCAGAACGAAAGTACATCGGAGAAGGAATTGTCTATCTCCTAGATGGCAGAAACCTAGGCAGATAATCTTGATCACTACTAATGCTGTAAAGTGCAGAGGATTGAAACGCTGGATTCATCCAAGTCATACTATTCCAGTACCAACTCCTGAGAGTTCTGATGTTGAAAGTGATACTACAGATGATTCAGATTCTGAAGCAGAAGACAGAACAGAAGGTGAAGTAATTCCAGGTTCTGAAGATCGACAAGAAAGTCGACATCTGGAAACTGTGCCAGTGAATGGAAATCTGACAAGAAAAGACTTAGAAATAATTGAAATAGATTCTGAAGGAGAAGAGAATCTGTTAAAAGGAAAGATAACTGAGGATTCGGTTGTCTCTATTGAAGACAAAGAAGCTGAACCAAAGGAAGTTTCAGACCGGGAGAGTATCGAAAGGCAGAGAACAAGCTCTGAAGTAAGGAACAAAAATCCGAAATCTGGGAAGCTAGAGGTAATTGAGGAAGAGGAGGAGAACGAATTACCGAGTACCAGTGATGGAAGACAAAGTGAAGTTCCTGAAGGAGTGAAATTGCCGAATAGAGAAGTTCCTGAGTCAATTGAAATTTCAGACTACGAAACTGAAGAAAGTGACGTGGAGGGTGGAAGTGAAAACGGAAAGAAAAGGACTTGGAAGTCAGAATCAAATAATTCTGAACCAAAGAAGAAATACGTGAGAAAAGCAGACTACTGGCCTGGTGGAAGATTGAGAGTAAGATTGATCAAAAAGCCAATAGAACAAGTTGAAGAAATCAGTAGTCAAAAGAGTCCAGGAAAAGAAATTGGAGTTGGAAGAAAAATTGAAGTAATATCGAGAAAAGGGAAGAGAATAATTAGACCAAACCAGAAATACAAGTCTCCTGAGTGGACTTACTTGGTAATTCCACCTGTTATAGACATATATGATAGTAGTGAAGAAGAAAACGAAATCCAAGAAATTAGTGACAATGATTGAAGTACAGAATTATTGAATTGGCAAAAGGCTGAAGAAATCTTGTTAGTTGACACAAGGTCGAAGAAAAACTGTTTAGTTGAAGAAAACTTATGTATGACATAAGGTCGAAGAAATCTTGTTTAGGGTCATAAAAGAAAAATATATTTTAAAAGGGGGGTGTATATAAATTTTAAAATTTATTTTTATTTTTGAGGCTAAAACTAACCTAAAAATGCCTTACGTTAAGGAGAGCACTTCAAAATGTTCTGTTTTTAAAAGATGCTGTAAGATGACTCTGGTGTGTCTGCTCATTTTAGTTCTGCTCTGGTTAGTACTAGCTGTGATTATCCCTTTAGAAATGAATAGAGAATTACACAAAGTTAACATAACAAGCAAAGCTCTGGTTAGCCAAACTAAACATAGTGCATCTGCAAAAGTTATTGATCATCAGCCTAACATTCATCAAGATAAATCAATAGGTGATTTTTCAAGCAATACATTCACAAAGCTTTTGAGTGAATATGTCAAAGTAATGGATGCTAAAGACTGTTATGTCTGTGTTAAGTTACCTGCTTCTGTTTCTGAGGGAGTAACTTATAATATGCTTCCTCTCACTTATGCTGTAACATGTAGTGTATTAACTAGTTTATTTTATCAAACTGGTCGTTTAGAATATTACTATTCAAATTATGATGAGATTTTTGCTAATGTTAAGATTGATATTGCTTTAAATAAGCATAAGAAAGCAAAACAAATGAGAGAATATTTTCTTGTTACTAACGAACTATGGGGTATATTACCAACAACTAGCAATAATTTTTGTCTCTAACTTGTTTAGAGACAAAAATTATCGCCGCAAATCGGCGATTTTTATCGCAGATAAACCTTGCTATTAGCAAGGTTTATCGCAAATGCGATAAAAAACGGCCGCAATGCATGAATATCGCTGAAAAGTCAGCGATATTCATGCATTATCGAGCAAATGCTCTTAGCCATGTTATCCACCTCCCATTGGATAACATGGCTAAGAACTGCTCAGGGCAGGTGTTAGCTTTTGGAGATATTCGCGCTTAGCGCGAATATCTCCAAAAGTTGGTAATAGGAGATAGCGATGTTAGCGACTGTTTCCAGTCGCTAACATCTTGGCACGCCCACTTTGCATGTCATTAGTGATAAATATCACTGACATGCAAAGTGGGGCCCATGATGGTCGCTATCTCCTATTAGCTGTCGCTAACTGGTGTTAGCGACAGCTTGGTAATAGGGAGATAATTTTATCTCCGCTTTCTTGGCTTTTAAAGCCAAAAAAGCAGAGATAAAACCCCTTGATAATATACCCCTCACTTACGAGTATGCTTACAAGAATAATTTAACATGTAAATTAAGTGCTGAAGGAAAGAAATTTTTGAATTTGGTTGAGGAGAGAAGAGCAATTTATAAGAGAAATGAATTAGTCAAGCAGACTAAGTCATCCTTCTGGCAAAAAGAGGATGAGAAATTAAATGGCAAAATGCTTGAAAATATTGCAATTCACATAGACAAACCTGTTAGTGGAAAGCTTTGCATTAGAAGAGATAATACACTTTTTGATAATTATTTTGTAGGTGCAAGTAACTGTGAAGATACTTATCAGATTATGGGAGGTTGGGGATTTAAAGGTGGAAAAGATCCTATCTTCCCTGGAATTTATTTTGTTTGTGGCGACAAAGCCTACTACAACCTTCCAGACCATTGGTATGGAACTTGTTATGTGGGAATTGTTTTTCCTAAAGTGTTTCATGTTGACAGAGATTCAGAAGGATTGTTTAAAATTCATAATTATGTAAATAGAGCTAAAAGAGAAACTTTTACCGAAGTTCTGGGAGATATTTTTCAAGCTGTAATACCTTTTGTTGGTATAACCCTAAATGCAGGGAGAATCAGAAAATTGTCCACTATAGTTGATAGATTATCAACTGACACTGCTGATGGGTTTCAATTAGTGAATGTTGAAGTTATTGCAATTAGATCCATGGTAATTCAAGATCGTCTTGCTTTAGACATACTCCTAGCAAAAGAGGGAGGAGTCTGTGGCATTTTACATGTCCAACATTGTTGTACATATATTCCTGATGAGAGTAAGAATATTGAAATGTATATTAAGAATATTACACAAATGCATTCAGAAATAATTCCTTTAGAAGAAGAAGATTTTACAGGGAAACTTTCAAAAAGGTTTCAAGCAATTAAAAACTGGTTTCATAATATTGGAAGTTCAATTCTTGGCAAGATTTTGGCACCTTTGATTATAATAGTATTCATTTTTATTTTGACTAAAGTAGGTTGTTTGTTACATAAAAGAAAGAAACAGTTGAAGGAAAAGAAGAGAATCTATAAACTCAGAAAAGAAGAAGAAAGGGAGATCGAGTTACAGGAGTTACATAGAGAGCGTCATGTTAATTGCAAAGATTATGCTGAAACAGATTTTTAGGTTTACTAATACAAATGAATTTGAATCGATTTCTTATGAATTTAATTTACCAAAATTTTGAGTGCTGGTGTGGTGATTTGTTAATCACCAGATGAGGGAGTTGATGGAGCGAGATAGAAAACAAAATTTTGTTTAAACTCGCAAAGTCACATTTCCATAACATGAATAAAATTATTAATGATTTGTGATATGTCGTGCTAATACAATTTAGATTAAACTTTACACGTGGGGGGACTAACATGTGTGCTCATAAACGTGCATTAATGTTGCATCTTTTTGTTAGTGCAAAATAATAAAATAATTTATTGTTTTCGTTTTTGTCATTACTAACTGCTGCAAACTTAAAATAAGCATGTGCTTGTTTTGCTTTTCTTTGTCTGTGTGATGTCATTTCTACTATTCTAGGTGCATATGGGTCTCATAGAAAAACGGAGACTGGTAAATATAAACGCTGCTTTATTTGTTTGCAATGGCTAGGTAACATTTTGATTAATCGGGTGGGTTAATTAATTAGTAAACCATGGGGTGGATACAGAATCTACATTATTTCTTACATTAATACTTTTCTTGTGTTTGTTTTATACTAGAAAACATAAGTTGCCTGCTTTTGGGCCTAGTCATTTGATCCGCAGAAAAAGAGCTGACTTAGAATTCTGCAGAAAATCACGAGACGTCCATTCTGAATTAAAACGATTATTGAAGCTGCATTCACAAAGCAAAAACTGATGAGCTGACATCATTCTGTCGGACATGGCCAAGGTCGAAAGTGAACATTTTGTCAGTCCTTAACTTGGCATCCGCGGAAGTTGTACTGAAAGACTATGGAAGCTGCGAGGATGACTTAATACATAGTTGCAATCGCAGGAAGCTTCTGGCTTCACGTGGAAGAGACAATGGTCTTTGTAAGACATGATTTTGTGGAACTTTTTTGAGAATCTGGTGACATGTCACTTGTCACTCTCAGCCAATGGGACGTCGAGGATTTCTGAAAACTTTCCTTTGCTAGTTTAGTTAGCGTAGAAAGGTATAAAAAGTCATGCCCTTAGGGTTGGGCTGGCTGCTGCTTTCTGACTTTCCGATGAGGGTGATGTGCTGCTGGACTTTGCGTGGAGCACGTAAGAATCCTCAAAGAATTTTACTTTAATTTCTATCTATTTAGCTTATTTAGGGACTTAGGTTTTAGAAATGCTAAACTTTAAACATTCATTTTAACTTTGATTCATTTGCTTAAATTATGTCTTTCCATAATTCTTTACAATCATGCTTGCTTTATTGCTAATAAAATTCAATTATAAAACATTCAATTTACATACCATAATTTAGAAAATAAAATCTTACTTTTGACAAACAAGCTGGTCTTGGTTATTCAGAAGTGTAGGTTACCATTAGCTAGATCATGTCGCCTATGGTGGTCATTTAAATGGTTGGGTTTTATTCTAGTGACAATATTCTCTCTGCAAGTGTATAAATATGTATATAGTTTATAGATAATGTGTATATAGATTTATTCTGACCACCTGATTCAGTAGGCCCAAAATATATCTGGTTCATAAATGGGTCCATATTTAGTATAGAAATTTGTTTATAGATTATGAAGTTGGGTAGCGTTGTTTATGATATATTTTCTATAGCCCGCTGGATCAATACCAACATATTAGGCGTCTCAGAGACTTAGGACCAGAGTTGTGGTGTGCTTTGTAGGTAATGCACAGGACCTTAAAGCTAATGCGGCTCTTATCAGGAAGCTGGTGCAGCTTATGCAAGGGTTCCCGAACTGAATGATGCTTAGGAATTTCTAGCAGAAGTCTGGCAGCTGCATTTTGAAGCATTTGCAACTTATTGAGTTGTTTCTTAGTCACTCCAAGATAGAGACCATTACAATAGTCTAATTTAGCAAGAATCAGTGAGGTGATCACTAATTTCCTGCTGACTATGGGAATAAAAGGTAGTATTTTCTTGACTCATTTTAATTTAATAATAATATTGTCCGACTGAATGACATTCATGTGATCAAAAGCTGAAGATTCAAGCTCTACACAGGTGCAAACGTACACCACACAGACAACATGGAGATATTTGCTGCCTGCTCACAACTCTCTGGTCTGTTTTTTAGGATCTGAACTGGTTACAGGCAGATTACAGAAGGACCTCTAAACCCACTGAGCTGTCTCACTAGGATTAGAATCTGAAACCTGCCGGTTACAGGCATTGGTGTACAGAGGGCTCTTCAAGATTAGTACAAAACTCCATGATTGTAGTAACAAGTTGTTTGTAAATTACAAACACACCTCACAGGCCCACCTTCATTCACCAAGGAGTGATGGCAGAGTCAAGTGCGCTGTGAGGATCATCACATGTATCTAATACAAAGACTGTATCTTCAGATGTACCTTTAAATAAAACTAATGACTTTAGGGAAAATACACCATTTGGCCCCATTATTTACATTTTTTCTTGGTGGCGAACCCCCGTGCACGAGACCTACCTGGGATGGGTGGGCTTAATCCCCTTGCTTTGTTCACGAAGGACGCCTGTATTGAAACCAGTCACAGGTTGAACACCTCTGCGCTGAACCAAATAGGGAAACACCCACAAATAGCAATTCTAGACTGATATTGCAGGACCCGAACTGATGTCCTTGCATAATGCGTCATCTGGCAGCTCTGAGCATGGTACTGTTCCTTTCTGCATATATCGGCAAGAAAAGCCTAGTGAGCTAGGTGTTGTCCTAGCTGCTGGGATCTGCAGATCCAAGTCAAACCCTGGTGAGACCTCTTGGGTGTTCAACCCTCCCCTGGTTCCACAAAAGAGTACCGTTGACTTGGGCAGCAGTAAAGCCTGCTATGTCTTGGGATTGCAAATGGCAGGCGTTTATTGTGAACAATTCTATTCAATATTTGTTATACATAAGCAGTTATAGGTTGCTTCAGATGGGGCAGTGCATGCAGATCATATAGCCCTACACATTTGAATGGTATATAGCAGTGCTCTGTGGAGCCTTAGCCTATAGTGTAGTGTGGTCCTTATGCCTTGATGTCATGGCACTTTAGAACAGATCATGTTTATAGCACCCAGTATCCTTGGTGGAATATCAGTGGGCACTGTGATTTCTTGTCCGCCCAGAGACTATCTCGACATCGGAAGGGTAAACAAGCGCCATCTCTCCACACTCCAGGGTGACTCTGCGCCTGTTCCTTGTGGCGAAGGGAAGTATTCACACGTCACTCACGGATACAAACAGCCACAACTAAGAGACCCCCAACTCATAACAAGTGTGTTGTGCATCCACTGGAAGATGGTAAAGGGTATTTCATAACTCCTGTGAATATTAATTACAATGGCTCCAAGTTGCAGAAAGTGTGAATGAATGAAGTCTACAGACAGGCGCCACATTCTTTTTGGGTAACAGCCAGCATGACTTGTGGGAGGGAGTCGCGCACAGGGGTTCAATAAAAAAAAAGTTAACTTACCTCCGCCGGCCCGGTCCCGCCTCGGTGGTGTCTCTGCTCCTCTCCTTCTGAACAGGAAGCAGGCAGCCTCCCTCCCCTGAGCCAATCACAATGCTGCAATGGCAGCGTTGTGATTGGTCGTGGCGCCGACCAGCCCGGCGCCTATAGGGAGGACATTTTCTCTATGTAGGCTGCATGCAGCCTACATGGAGAAAAGGCAGAGTGTGCATCACTGGTTTGGTCGGCCCCCGAAGGCCAACCAAACAATTAGGGTCCGCAGCATTGGGCAAGCCACTCCTCCCCTGCCCTAGAGCAGGATCACCCACCTCCCTGCCCCAACCAAACACTTCTGCTTTCTCGCAGTGTGAGAAGCAGAAACATAAATTAGTAGTTTTACCATTTTGTGTTTTTGCCTCTCGCACTGAGAGAAAGCAGTGTGGCGACGTTCCTCCGCCCTAGTGGAGGAGCCTCCCCTGCCCCTGGTGCATTGTCAGGTCACAAGGCTGTGAGAAGCAGAAGCAAAAAAGTTTGCTTCTTTGGGGATCGGTCAGCTGTTGATGTATGGTTCATACAGTGTGGAGATCTTGTAAGTTATCCTTCCAAAGACATTTTTGAAAAATTCATCAATCAACCCCTTCCTCCTGAAGAACCTTTAATGGAGGTTTTATTTATTTATTACATTATCTTGTATAGCAATAGTATGCCACATGAGGTAACTTTAGACATGTTCAGCCCGAAAAAGCATGTAAAAATATGGTTTGAGATTTGCAATTCAGCATAAGTATACTTTTACAATTTGTTTCATAAACGTTTACAGAAATACACCTGGAAAGCTGGGAAAGGTGCATCCTCCCAGATACACTTATGGAAATGTCATGTGACCTTTTCTCAGTATGCAGAGTTATCCAAAGAAGAGATTTCCACACAGAATACATTGAGTATCCTGTGCAAATGCATATTTTTTTCCTACATGGAGAAAACAACCTCACTGTTGAAAAAGTTCTTCACTTGGACCCCAACACAGTCTCGGGCTGATTCATTACCCTTTCTTTCCTTCTTGAGAAAGTGTGGGAAAGGAGTTTGTGGATAGGCACAACTGTACATGTTTGCGGACGTTACCAAATATCCAAGGCAAACCTTGTCTTAGAACACCAACTTCCCATTCCTTAAGGGGTATTTACTACTGTGGATTCTGCACTCATGGTGTGGATTCCTACAGGCCCTCGAACTGATTTCAGCCATAAACGTATCTTTACTACTGCCTGCTGTCTTTAATTCCAAATCGTTAGAATTCTCTCAGACCTCTATTGATAATAACCAGATTTCTAGCAAGTTTTTGTACTTAGCCGGGTAATGTCCCATTTTGAAGGGAGATGGTCATATTTGGAATGGATGAGAGTTGAAGACATCTTTTAAGAGGCTTTGCTTTCTTTTGAATGATGTCAAGTTTACTTTGTTCCTCAGGTCTGGGATAAGGAAGTTCCAGAGGTGCACACTTTTATTATCTCTATGTGTCTTTCACTTAAGACTGGTTTACATGATCAGGTGTGTTATGTTAAATTTAAGGTTGTAGTTTTGAATGTAGTGACGTTTCAATTTCTGGGGTAATTTATTACAAGTGTCACTCATAAACTGAAAATGGTACAAAGTGGCTTGAACTTTCTTTCCAGAGCCACCATCTGCCAGCGAAGGGTATGGAGGGCCAGAGTAAAGTGATCTCTCTGTTCGGTTAACCACTAACTGGAGGCCTGGCTGTGTTTCCTCTGTTGTTTTAGGATATCTTTCTTGAGCACTTCAACATAGATAATGTTACAATATTCCAAAAAACAATATCACGACCCTGAAATGCTCAACGTTCACCAAGAAAGATCCTTCTCAGTGTCAGGAGTTGGTAACTGTCATCCATTTGACACAATCCATGGTTTGTGTACAAAGCTCTGTGTCAAGCTACACCCCTCAACAGTTTACTACATTTCCAGTGAATTGATACTTTCACAGTTGACAAGAAGCGCTTAATAAATCTACTGTTTGATTGATTAATTGATTACTTGGATTATGGAAGTGCCTACTTACTCTCACTATTTGAATAGAAAAATTGCCTATACAGTTTTGCTTAGAAAATTCGTGGGACCCCTTGATGAGGTAATTTTCCACTAAAGCAGAGCTCTAATTCCTCCTTATATCCTTCCAGAATATTACCAACTTGGCTGATCGTCTTACAGAAAATAGCTGGGAACATAAAAAACATAAATACTTTTCAACCATTCCCTTTTCATGGGATCAAAGCATAGGATAGAGAACTAAAGGGAGAAAATCATTTGACTTTCATTTACAGTCAAAATGTGCTCAACCTGTTGCATTTAATGATTACGTTTTATATTCAAAAATTGTTTATATGAATCTCCATATTGCCAAAAAGTAAACCCATGACCAAATGAATTCCTTGGTAGTAGCACACTTTGCAAATTGAAGATCTTTCTAGAAGTGTATGTTACAGGCATGGTGTAGAAACCACCTTGGAATGGGTGTTGTTTCAATTTAGTATAATACCAATGAAAGACAAAACTGTACAATGATTATAATAGAGCAACCCATGAATATGCCCTAAATTGAAGGAGATCGGGCTCTTGTTAGTAGATTGCTGTTAGACCTGTCATTCTTAGGGTGGTTTTACCCCCAACTTTTTGCCTTCCTACCTCCACTTTGTTTGGTATCTTTTTGTTGGCCTTAGGACTCTGAGCACTTTACCACTACTAACCAGTGCTAAAGTGCATGCACTTCTCCCCTAAAACATGGTGTATACCTGATTGGCATATTTAGTTTACCTGTAAGTCCCTTGTAAAGGGGGATATCATATTCCCAGGGCCTGTATTCTAAATGCTACTATTGGGCCTGCAGCACTGTTTGCGTCTTGCACACAAGAGGTTTTTCAAACCTAAGGCCTGTGTGTGCAGCTTACTGCCACTTCAACTTGGCATTTAAAACCACTTGCCAAGCCTTAAACTCCCCTTTTATTACACATAGGTCACCCTACGGTAAGCCTAGTTAGTCCTATGGCCATTGTGCTGTGTAACTAAAAGGTAGGACATGCACTTTTAAGTTTTACACGTCCAATTAGTGACAAACAGCTAGATTTGTTTTTCACAACGGTGAGGCATACTCCTCTCATAGGCTAGCATTGTGAATTCCTTAAAAAACTTTTAAGGTCTAATTTCTGATTGGGAAGGAGTAGCTGAATCGTGTTTTTTACCTTTGCAATAGTAATGATAAATCTTCCTTACTGGTAAAGTTGGATTTGACTTTAAAATTTTAGAATTGCCACTTTCTAGAATGTGGACATTTATCTGCTCTTAACTTTTCTCTGTGTGCCTGCAGCCTATCTCCAAAACATGTCTGGGCTGGGTGGCAGCTATACTTTGTGCATACCCTCTAGACAGCCACAAACACAGGTAGGTGATGCTCATCTGCATTATGAGTACTCGTCTGCATTCATCTATATTCTGATGGGTCTTCCTGGGCAGGGAGGAATGGGAGGGGGTATAGGCAGTGTCCTGTCCACTCACAAAGCACCAATCCACCCCCCACATGTAGCCTGGCAGACAGAGCTGGGTTGAAAGGGAACCTTGTGCTTTGGAATCACCCCCGACTTCAAATAGACTTTTGGGTGCAAGTACTGGGGCTCTGACTCTACCAAATCCGTAGACTACTGGACCTGGGAAGAGCTCTGCTGGAGCAAAGATGACAGTGCTGTAAGGATTGACACTTTGCCTTGACGGATTGTTCTGAGGAACTCCTTCTCTGTGTGGCTGAGCTACCCTGCTGCCTGCTGATCTCTGCGCTGCTGAGAACAGGGACTGGACCCATCTCACTTGAACCCAGAGTAACTCCAAGAGCGTGGTGCATTGCCTCCTATTTTCTGGAATCTCAGGGATACAAAAGACTTCCTGCAATCCTGCTGGTGCTGCTGGACTCTGCCATCAGTGAGTGCTACCCTTGCCTAAGGTGCCCCCTCCAGTCCTGAGCCTCAGAAGTGGGCATATCGTTGCCACTGTGCCAGTCGTTACCAAACCATCACCCTTCGATGCCGATCCAGAGGCTGTACAATGTCAGTGGTTTCACAGCATGCATTACCCGAAGGTGATGATCTGCGCAGCTTGACGAAGATGCAGTGCCTTCATCTTTATGGAGCTCGACTACGAAGTGGTAACCCACTGCATGAATCGGAACTGATGCATCGTGCTCTCGACTTCGACACTTTCTCACTCCAGGCCCTTTTTCAGTGGGACCTGCATGAGTCTCGTAGCTGGCCTTCCGTCCATCGTGGTTAGCCTTAACTTTGATTTGTCCCAGTCCCTCGTGACCTCAATAAACCTTCTGACCGCTAGTGACTTCTAAGCATTATTTGTGCATTTCAATCTTTAAAAATTCATATATTGACTTCTACTGATTGGAGTTTTGTTGTGTTGGTCTTGTTTTACTCAGATACATATTCTTTATTTTTCTAAACCTCTGTGGAGTCTTTTTGTGGTGTTTTCATTGTGTTACTGTGTGTGTTGCACAAATACTTTAGACATTGCCTGTTAGAACTGGGGGTCTCTAGTTGGCAGAGGTAGGTACCACTGTCCAAATAGGGACCATTGCTTCTAGTCAGGGTAAGGAGGATACACTCTTTAGATAGCCCCTGCTCACCCCCTTGGTAGCTTGGCACGAGCAGTCAAGGCTCATCAAAGGCAATGTGTAAAGTATTTGCACCAACACTCACAGTAACACAGTGAAAACACCACAAACTGACTCCACAACAGTTTAGAAAAATAAAGTATTTAATCTAAACTATACAAGACCAAAACAACAAAAATCCAACATACACAGTTCAAGAATATGGTTTCAAAAGTGTTCTTAAGGTTGCGATAAAAGAATCCACAGTTCCTTGAAAAGTTCACAGTTGCGTCACGTTTAGCAAATAGTACCTTTAAATGTGACAAAGTTTAAAACAAAAACTGGTGCGGTGGAAAACAAGCGATGCGTCACTCCTAAAACCTTGGGGAGGCGATGCGACAGCCCCGCGGGATGTAGCAGGCGTGATGAGGTGACTCCGATCTGTATGGGGAGGGATGCGATACCTTGTATGGATTCAGGTGCGAAGGTTCCGTAGTGAAAGAAGCTTGCAAAGGCACGATGCGATGATCTTTGAAGTTGCGACGATCTCCGGGGCGATGATGCGTGGACCAGCGGTGATCTTCCTCTCACAGCTCCTCGATGCAATGGCTCTGCAACGACACTCGCAGTGACGTGATTCGGTCCGCAAGCAAGCGGTGCGGCGATCTCACCCAGCGACGACAGGCTCTGCGACGACAATCGTAGCAATGGTAATCTCCCCGCACCGGTTTGGTGTGTCCCGCAAACGAAGGATGCGACGACTCTGGCAGAGGCAACAGGCGCTGCGACGATCTCGGCCTTCGCAGCGGTGGGAATTTCCTCTCACTGACGGGGATGCACTCCACAAGCGAGCAATGCAACAAAACTTGCAGAAAGTCTTTAAAAGCTTGGTTTCTAGCTTCCCAACACAGGTACAACTTCCAGAGGCACAACAACTGGCCCAAGCACTCTAGGAAGGACAGAACTCTTTCAGTAGAGTTCAGGGAAGCTGGGGGTGAAGTCCTTTTGTTCCTGGGACTTCTTAACAGGGAGCCAGCTCTTCTCAGGCCCTTGGAGATTCCTTCAAGCAAGGGGACACAGCACCAAAAGCAAAGTCCTTCCCCTCTCCTTGGCAGCAAAGCAACAGCAGGTCAGTCCAGCAGAGCAACAGCAGTACAGTCTTCCTTCTTCAGTTTCAGTTTTCTCCTTGGCAGAGGTTCCTTCTTGATTCCAGGATGATCTAATTTTCTGTAGTCAGGGGTCCTGTACTTATACCCCTAAAAGTCTTTGATCCCTCTGTGCAGGAGGGCTCTGAGCCCGGTCTGAACCAGTTCTGGGTGTTACTTTAGCACTTTATTTTCCTGGCCTCTCCTTTCCTTTCAGAGAGAGGGGCAGAGTCGTCAGCCGCCCAGCAGCATTGTGGAAGGCAGGCTCAGCCCTATTCAGGTCCAGGTGCTACCCCCTCCCACCACTCTAGATGCAGATGGAGCTATTCAGCCCAGGGATTGCCCACCAGACTCTGGAAGCCACCCATCCCCTGTCACTCACAAACCAGACAGCCATTTCACAAACAGGCCAAGGCGCATAGAAAGGTCAGACAAGAGAACAGCAACTTTCTAAAAGTGCTGTTCTCAAACACAGGATTTAAAAACAGCCTTTCCTAAAAGATGTGTTATTAAATTCTGAGTTCAGGGATACCAGACTTTTATGTACTATCTTGCTCCTATGGGAAGATATACTGGTAGCCACTGTAGCCAGCATTCCCCGTGATAGCCTATGGGGCAAGATAGCCTTACAATAGTGAAAAACGAAAATGGCTGTAATTCACTACCAGAGCTTGCCACCTGCACCAGTACATGCTCTACCTTTCACATACACTGCACCCTGCCCAAGGGGGTACCTTGGACCTTCCATAGGGGTGACCAAGGTGTACAGAAAGGGAAGGGTTAGGCCTGGCCAGTGGGGACACTGACCAAGAGGACATGGCAGTTCACAGACTGCAACACAGGCACTGTGGTGGCAGGCCTGAGACACCATTTTAGGGCTACTCATGTGGGGGGCACAATCAGTGCTGCAGGCCCACTAGTAGCATTTGTTATCACCAGCCCTGGCACACTCAGTGCCATTTACTAGGGACTTCTTGGTGACACAAATATGCCAATCATTGATAACCAATCCTATTAACAATTTACACAGGGGGCACTTGCACTTTGACACTGAACAGCAGTGGCAAAGTGCCCAAAGCATCTAAACCAGCAAAAACGAAATCCAGCACAGCATCAAAAATACAGGAGGTAGAGGCAAAAAGATAGGGGGAAACCACGCCAAAGATGCCAGGTCTAACATTGCCCCTTAAGTTAATCCTGCTTGCTCTGTGTCAAGCAACCTGAGGGTGGGCACAGGTTAATTTAAAGTGTGTATCAAGCTTAGACTGACTAGGACAGTAATCCCTACTTGGACAAGGTGCCATCCTCTGGCAATTGATAATCATTGACAACTTCCAAACCATAAGTTCCTAGTACCTTTTTTTTTATTCCAAACTGAATATATTAGCATTCGCCTTAGTCCACTTTCTAACCGTAAGGATTATAACACCTGTGTGTCTCTCTCAAATTGTTTTTATAATATTGTCTGCATCAAATAATTTGTTCTTGGGCTCTCAACCTCTATTGCAAAGAAAATGTGTGATGTATGAGCTTACTAGTATATTAGGTTGGGGCAAGCTTAAGTTATTGTTTATTAATTACATTTGACAATTGTGGATAAGCCAATGTTACCATGGTTTAGGGACAGATCAACTGTCCTTTAGCACTGGTCAGTGGTAAAGTGCCCAAAATCCTGAAGCTAGGAAAAAATGAAGTCAGCAAACAGGAAGTCAGAAGGCACAAAAGCCGAGAAACCCACACAAAGGATGGCTGATCTAACAAGCACAATAAAACTTCATTCGATTGGTTTGTCCCTCAGCTAAGAGTAGTCACATAGCCAAGATGTTGTTCTTCTCATTCCCCTGCCTGGCATTCACTGTTCCTTAATAGCGAAGAGGAATAAATACTGTGGCCTCCTGTAGTTAAGACCACTTCAAACTTTCATTTGCGCTTGAGGGGAGGCGGGGTAAATTTGTCATCAAACTTCGACCTACCGACCAAATGAGCCTTAAGTTTAGACCAACCACAGGCGGTGTTCAATTAGCACTCAACAAGCAGGAGTGCTTCTCTCAAGAAATGCTGAATAATCACAATCTTTCCAAGTGAAGTAGACAATACCTCACTTCCATTAGAAAAGACCCCTCCACATATGGAATCACTGTTTCTTGAATGCGGTGTACGCTGTATTAATGAATGGTTGACTGGGTCCCTTATGTAATGCTATGAAGGCTGGGCATTTTAAAACGAGGACAAAGATGATCATCGCTGGTTTATACAGTTAGTACACTTATCGTGAAACTATTCTCGACTCGATGAGAAATCAACACTCAAATGTTGCTTATGGATGCCAGTGCTTACTTTGTGCCTGTGGTTCCAAATCGGGCTGCACCAGTTCGCTTTGTGAGGGACCAGGACTTATCTTTCATCATCAGACTTGGGCCATGGAGAAAGAAAGGCAGGACAAGATAAAAGCATGAGTGATTGCAAGAAAACCGTGACAAAGGGAGAAAGCAGAGATGAAAAATAACCTGCAAGAATTACATAAATAGAACGGAGGTGAAGGGTGGTTATAGAAAGAGTGGTGCAATCTAAAACAGATAGCCTTTGTATATGCTAATGCATGCATTTAGAAGGCCGGCTGACCACTCCTAAGAAAATGTTTCTGCCCCTGCTCTTTTATAAAGTAATACGAAAAGTCTGTGGAGCCAGTACCCATGCAAATTGTATCTGCACCTTTGGGGCCCTTTCCACGCAGATTCATGTATTAAGTGGCCTAATAATAAAAACAGTGGAGATTGCTTATTCCCACAATTAACATGGAAAGAAAGAATCAGTTGAACGCAAAGATTCACTCATTGAATGAATGAATGAATGAATGAATGAATGAATGAAATATGATTTATTCACGCGCTACTATGCCCACTGGCGAGATCGTTGGAAAAACTGTTTTGGGGGCACCAGAAAGTAAGGAGTGCCCTAAGGAGAAGGCTATAAATGTTTTCTGGGCACCACGCCTTACGACTGATTTTGAGTTGGGAGAAACATCAACTTGTTTCCTGATGAAGGTGGTTTGGATCATTTAATCCCACCGAAACGCGACACTAGATCAATGTAACTTTGGTTCTAACAAATGATCATTCTGTTTGCTATGGCTAAACCAAGGATCTGTGTTCGATTAGTGGTTCTAAATGACAAATGTGTATGTCTATGATATTTTTTCTCCCCCTTTTTTCCTGTGTTAAACATACATATTGTATGGATAGGCTTGCTTTGCATATATTTATTGTATATTGTGTTCCAATTCATAAATGTCTGTTTTTTAAATACATGTATACATTTGTTTACATATCCAAATCTCATGGTAATATTGGCGGAATGATGAATGAATGAATGTGTGAAATGGTATTGATTGGTTTTATCTATACATTTCCAAAGGGGAATTGCTGATTTTGACTGGCTTTTATTAATTAAACATTGCGGATACCTGTGTCACTATATGAATTAAATCAAATACGTCTTTAATACAAGGTAGTCTTTCTGTCACTGACAGTTTAGATGTGTCATCGTGGTGGATGTTCCCTTACTTTCTATGTTCCAATTTTCACTGGGTTATGGTTTCTTTTGTGTACATTTCTAGGCTTGGTATGAGTCAAACTACCTTTTCCCCGTAGAGTTAAAGTGTGAAGCAAAATACTAGCCCCCAAGCCATCAGACAGTTGCACCTCGACTACCTTATTTATTATCTATTGTTGATGGTTCTTCCTCATTAGCCTTAGTTTCCATTTTCAAATATTCAAAAGAAAATATGACTGCATTTTATAACAATAGACCTGAGGCTGCGCATTCCATTCCTTCGCTGTGACAGCACATAGGTATCATGTAATAAAAAGCCTGTATTGTGTGAGTCAGTAATTTCCCTCAGACATTATCCAATTATGAATCTGGCAGACCTCCAATTACAGGCACACACGCAAGATAGCGTGTAGGTCCTAATATGCTCCTGTCCCCATAGGGTTCATACACATTGTTTGCGCTAGACTGCTTATGGATATATTGCATCTGGTTCAATCTAATTGAGCATAACGCTTTCCTTATGTCCCAGGGCTCTCGCTGACGTGATGCGACAAGGGGACCAATACAACGCAGAACACATGGAAAGAGACGCCAACCTCACAGTCCATGTACAACACTACGAGAACATGCAGCCGAGGCCGCCTGCCAACAACATGCGTAAGTTTTACACTATAACATGGCGTTTGTGACAGGAATTTACTGTAAACTGCAAGCCGGTGTGTACACGAAGGGTGTCAGCAAACCTCAGCCCAGGAGCCTATGTTATACAGTGATTCTTTGAGGTGGCACCAATTGAGGCGGCATATGGACATTTAGCAACCTTGGATTTGGTATGCAATGCTTTCTCCCTTCATTTGCCATGTTTAGACTATTATGAGATTCGTGGGCCTAGTCTTTTATTTTCTAAGTGCAGACTACATATTTATGTGAAATGGCTGGGCAAGCAAAGCAACGTGTTGGGCATTGTTTGAAGCAGTTGTAATTGGGTAATCAGCAGTTTATGCTGTGTTTAATAGCACGAAAATGGAGCAAGGGCATTAGAGCACTTTACATGAAACCCTGATTACATTGCACATTGTTTTCTTAGGCACGGGGAGATGAAATGGAGAGTATTTTGCCCAGAATCACACTGGATGTTGAGCAGAGATTGGGATTCGAACTTGGTTTCTTAGTTGTCAGCTCTGGCTCTTAGACCACACCTTCTCTTATGTTGATTCGTCATTTAGGCACCATTTATATCCTTTATAGAGGGAGCTCTGTGAAGGTGATATTCTTAAGGTGATTAAGCAGACAGAGGCTGATGCTGTTAGGACAGGAAGCAACACTGGTTTCCCGGCAGGTTTAGCCTCCCATGCATTAGGTCAGGATTTTATATGGGTCCGTTTTTATATGGGTCAGCCTGGACCAGCGAAGTTCAAGCAAGCGTTCAGGTGGTGGCCAGTGATCAAGTGGATCTGGCCACCTTTGTGATGCTGCTTGGCATGGAGGACAGTTAGTGGTTGCCATTGGCGGTAGCCCTCTTGTTCCTGGCCTGCCATCTGGAACATCCCTTACCACCCCGGCTCAAGGGTCATGAAGACAGGAACAAGGAAAGAAAGTAAACAGAGCTCTTTGACCCCAGGTCACTTGCTCTAGCTTCTACTACTAGCCCTTCCCTTAGCATCTGGGAAGCAAACATAAGGACGTTGGGGTCAACATTTTAGATAATGTGTGAACGCTGTGGTGGGATTCAGGAGTCAATGGGTATATGACGTCACTCAAGCTACCTGCGGCATTTTGGTGAATCAAGGCCCTTGGTGGACTCATACAAGTTTGTATATTGGAATGCTTTTTTTGACCACCAAAAGGAGTGTGTTTCTCAGTACAGGGTCCAGTAGGTAGAACTGTGAGTCTTCCATACCTGCCTAGCTGGACTCAGATGTGGTGAAGAAGCTGGGAGTGACTGATCATAGCTGTCTAAAGTGAATCTCTGGGTTCACCATAGCATTGTTCAATATGTATGGTACAGAATGATGATTTAGTTCTTGTTAGGATGAAAGGGTAGTGAGGTTTTTCTAGGTCAGGGGAAACACAGTAATTTAAACTGAGTCTGGAATCAGTTATTGTAAACTCTAAAGTCTGTCCAGTTGCCATCCAGGTAGGCCAGCTTACAGAGGGTTATAACTGACCAATGCCGATCTGAAGGAGAAGGTAAGGATGGAAGCATGGACATCGGCATCAAGAGTGGTGAAGGACGTTCTCAATGTATATCTTCCTCCTTTCTTGTGTGGACTGCTCAGGTTGATATTGGGCTTAATCTCAAGGTTCTTTGCATGGGAGAAGAACGAGACTCAGAATGTTTGAAGCGTAATAAATATTGGGATCATAATTTTGCCCCAGTTTATTTTGGAATAAACATACCTTTAGGCAACCGCGACCCATGCAGGTATGAGCAGTGGGGCCCGGTGTGGGGGGGGGGGTTTGGATTTCGACGGACGATGACGAGGGAAAATCAATTATTTATTTAATTTTTCCTCGAAATCGGCTGTCGAAAATCCCCCTCATCGGGCCCCACAACTCTTACCTGCACGGGCTGCGGCTGCCTATAAGACAAGGCATTGCATCATTGAGGAAAATGGCAAAGAGCCCCAGGGTAGGAAAGATACAATCCTTGTACATCTATGTTGAGAGCAGGACGAATAACAAAAATCTGAAAATGTAGAACTATAATATTGACTGAAATGTGGAAAAATAGGACAAGATGATTCATTTGTTTTGTAATGTTACCCAATGTGACTTAAATACATTTTGAACAGAAAGGGCATTCTAGGATAGCCATTTACTGCATGGGGTTCCGTTGCTAGCTCCAATATGTTTTTTAAGTAGGTAATTATTTGTGAATACTTCCTGCCCATGAGCTACTTTAGCCCTGAATGGATATTGATGTTCTGATTTGCTAAGGCACCAAGCAACAGAGCACATCGATATAGTTACATTAATCAAATGATCTATATTTGTTCCAACTCATATGAGCAATACCTTAATTGGACCATTGTTTCTCTGCCAAGAAAACAACTGAGGACAACAATGTCAAAGGTTTACATGTTTATGCTTATTTCACAGTAAATCAGCATGAAGGTGTTTTTTATTTACTTGACCCTGCTAAGCACTGACACATTCTGTGCAGTTTTACTGTTGAAAATTTGCCTTTTTGTACCCAAAACAAGCCCAAATGAAGAAACTGAAAATAAAATATGGAAAGACAAAAGTTTTTGTGTTAGATTTTTAAAGTGGTTCCACATGGTCACCTCTCTAAACATATTAGGATCCTTTTGACCAAAATAATCCAGTGTTCTGTTTCTGTGCATCCGAGACCTGTCACACATCAGAGCCTTGCCAAAGGTTATACAATCTCTGATAGTCAAGTCATTCGGGCATGATACCCAAAGCCACTGTTTCACTTGATAGCCTGGTGGAGTGAAAGAAACTCTGCATTCCTCGTTATCTCCAGAATGCAAAGCTACTTCAGGCAGAATATAATAAAAGATGGTGTAAGAGGCTATTACAGCAAGTTGTTGCTTTCTGCAATAGAAGTTAATAAGGCCCAGAGAAAGGGATAGAATGGAACTATCTATCTATCATGAGCAGCAGATACAAAAAGAAAACAAAAAGAGGCTTTTTAAGCATTGGTTACTCAAGGCATTCTAGAGTGATAGTTTATCTTGTCTAGCCTTAGCCCTCGTAGTACTACAGGGTATGAAATTCCTAGCCGCCGCCCTTTTAAAAGTATAAATGTTAATGTATCACATTTCATACGGATTTATCTTTTTCTAGTTGACTTAAATGCTTTAATAATAGTGTTAAAAGTGCAAAAATGTAGTAGGGCATTGTTAAGTACCTAACGCTAACATAGCCAATGTGTTTCTTATAACGACATCTTAACATCACACTTTTCATAGACGAAATTTTGGAATGAAGTTCTGATGTCCATTGTTATTTAAAAAAGGTTTCAGCACAATATTAAAAATGTGTATGAAAAGGTTTCCAGCCTTTAAAGTTTCTTAATATTTAAATAATCCCACATACCAGGAGCTTGCATTATAGAAATTTAACCACTAACAAACACCATTAAGTTATATTCTAAGGCAGCAGATATAAAAAAGGTAGGTAAACCATCAGAGAGTGATAGATGCAATAAAGATTGCACATTTTGAAAAATGTATTGTAAATATTTGGGGCCCGATTTACAAAGGGCCTCTGCATTCATGGTGGAGACTGTAAACGTGGGGGCGTCTCTTCACATGGGGCAGAAATTCAGGATTGAGAATTCTCATTACAGAGATTCTGCTTTGAGTGCAGTGTTGTGTAGTTCCTACAAATCTATGTAGGATATGCGTGTTCAGACAACATAAACTGAGGGACTGGTGTCCAGACTGATTCCAGAAACCCCCAAAGGAAATGTCAGTCTGTTAGTGCAGCTAGCTCACAGTGCCACTACAAGCCCCTCTTACCAAGGAGCAAGTAGCTTCTGGCAACTATCGAACATGACAACTCTGACCCCTCAGGGATATTGGAAACAGTACAGTACTTTTCGCTCAGTCACTTGTGCTCACTTTCTCACAGAATAAAAGGTGGGTACGTTTTTCAATAAGCATTTATTGAACCAGCGTCACTCTAGTGTAAAATATGTGTGCTGCAACAAATATGAGAAAGAAACAAATATATACGGTTATAAGCAACAACAGAATAGATAAAAGGTAGAATTCTACCATAGTGCTAAAACAATGACTACATGACAGTATTAATCCGTTCTCCTACGATGCAACCCTAACTAGATGTACCTAAGTGTACCTAGCATGTATGTAGTTGTATAGCCAAGAATCCCCTTATGACAGAGCCAACCCCATTACCAGATTTGGGAGAGCGAAGGACCCCATCTTGGTCTCAAGTAGGACACCCCGCGAGGGATGTCAGACCATTGCATGCTTGAGTTTCTGCGTGTAAGAACCTCAGAGTCTCCCATCAGTGTGTCAGCAAGGACGTGATTTTCTCCTATAGTTTACCCAGTGAAGATGTAATGCTTATATACCCGAAAGGTACCCTCAGGGGTTCTACCTTGAACTGTAGTATGGGCATGTCAGGCAAGGATGTCGATAGAGGTGACCCTTATTGAAACCCACAACTGCGGAGCCTCAGCCACGAGTGTGGAGGCCCTTTGGGAATCAGGTCCAGAGTGTTTGAGAAATTGAGACAATGTGGTTTCCAGGTATTCAGCTGCAAACCCTTACAAAGCTGATACATTTCAAAGATGTGCACCTTAAACGTTTTGTCAAAAATAATCAGTTTCAGAGAAATACCTATTGAAACCTGATGTGGCTAGATTTAAGAGGTTGAAATCTACAAAGTGATTGAAAACCCAATCTCATCTTAAGGTTAAAGTAAACCAATGAAAATATAGCAGTCGATGAATTGACATATCAAAGAAATTGGAAGGTTTGAGTTTGGAACAACAATCACTTTTAGAAGATGTGTAGACAATGGAAGAATAATGCTTCCCTCTTGTGCAAATTCCACCAATACACAAAAGTGCAGCACAATAAGTAAGAAACCTGAGCAGGATGAATTATTTAACCACTTCTTGGTAAGAGGTAGAGAGGACAAATGTTTTTGTATGACCTGCAAGATGATAGGGGAGCAGATGCTTTCATATCTAACATGACAAGTATCCAACGACACACAAGCCAGGTTGGCTCCACAAAGGCAAATTCAGGATTCTGTAAATGTTTCCTTCCCTTACCCTCAGGGACCAAGCACAAGACGTACACTGAGAGAGTTGCTTGAAAAAGCAGAAAAAACATAATTTATGGATATTTGCTGAACTAATGAATCTAATTGGATGTGTTCTGTGGGTGGACAGATGCAGAAAGGTCTGTTTACACTAGCTTTTGTACAAATAAATGATTCTAATATTACTTCCTAAAATTTGATTGAGTAAAGTGTGTTTTTCTGCATAATAATCTATGTTGTGTATCATGAAGATGCCCAGACCAAAAACAATAACGCTCAAATCTTCACAATTCCTAACAATGTCAACAAATAAAGATTGTCAGAGAGAAAGTGTTCACTTTTTCTGCACTGACCTTAGAGAATGAGGGCTGATTCAGAAAGATTTTTCTACACATAGGTGTGACTTGCCCTGTACTCATGGTTTACTACTCAATTCTAGAGGTAAGCCAGGTGAGCTACAAGGATACATGGCAAAGTCTTTTCTGAATCGGATCCTGGTAGGTCTGTGGCACCATTTCTGCATATTCCTTGAGGAATGTTGCCACATTTCAATTAGATATTAAATGATTGAATAAGCTTGCGGAGCTGGTGAATGTGTTCATAAAGGTACAGACAAAACTTAATAGAGAAGAGACTTACAGTGGCAGAATGGAACAGTGGCGTAGTTAGACCTTAGGTCGCCGGTGGCAGCCCCTGCCTTTTGCTGCCTGTGGCGGCTGACGGTGAGAGCAGGGGAAGGCCGCCGCCCCCAAAACTTGTGCCGCCCAGGTTAGACCGCCCCCTATTGCTACACCACTGGAATGGAGGTCCTCTGAAATGGAGGTCCGTGTGCCAAGGTTTGATACAGTGTAAGAATACTAGGACCAAATGAGAGTGGTCCAATAACAATACTGTGAGGCACTGCTGACAATGTCTTAAGTGACATTTCTAGGAAGGCTAACTCAGGTAATTTAAAAACATGTATTAATGGGTGCAAGTGTGACATTGAGGGGGTTAGTCAAGGGCGATATCGCATGGCCTAGGGGCAGTGAGTTGTAGAAAATGTCAGCTGGGTTGAGCCACATACACCGTTCTTCTATTTTCCACTATTATTTTGTTGTTTATGATGTGTACATTAAGTGTAGGTCCTCGATTTCTACTTTGATGTTGTCATATTGTCAATGTAATCTTTGCACTATAATCTCACTGTGCTGGATTTGGGGTGCGCTTAGGCTAACATGTGGCATTATAGTGACATAACACTGTACTTTGCTGTCACTGCATTCTTTATGCAGCAAGCACTTATACAAATCATATGCCATTTTGCTTGAGGAGGGTCAGTTTGGTTTCAGCAGAGGAATCCATGTATGTAGTTAAAAATGTGTCATTGCAATTTGTAAAATCTGATCATGACTTATTATTCTTGTGTGATATAATTATTGAGCAGTGCATTTCAGCAAGAGATCTAATGGCTATCACATTGATTGAAGCATTGATCATGTTTGAATTTGAGTTACATCTATCTTCGTTTCAGGATTATTAGTAGCATGACAGATGGTCGTTGACAATGACATATTTCTTATTAATGTTGAAAATAATTAGAATGCTAATTAATATGATAATGTACACCAGGGAACAACAAACTGACATACTTCACCTCAGTAAGTCAGGTAACCCGTGGAAAAATTGAATTATGATTGCCATTACACGCACGCATAAGAAAGAGGCATGAGGAAAATAAAGGATCGAAGATGCAGATGTAGCATAAGGAAAGCTTAACATGATATGGTAGAAGGACTAATAGAGGAAAACAGCATAGAAGATATACTGTTATAACGTCTATTGGTTATTTGTAAAGTTGATGGAAACCGTTATGATCTGTACCCATGGATTGGATTGATTGGAATATGAATTTGGATTGAAAAATAAAAAGAAGGATTGGAAAACAAAAGAAGATATGGAATCCATAATTTTTGAATGAACTTTATTGATTTGGACATCTATTACTTATTAGTTTCTGCTCAGGTTGAGAACTTGTAGTCACTGACCTTTGGCTCAAAGAGTAATCAATGGAATGGACACTGTGGTCAGGCGGTTAACAGTATCTTCTGCATTAGGAATGCATTGAGCACTATCAAATATCCAATGAGACAGAGAAAAGGGACATATATGATCAGGAGTACACAAAAAGGGCCCCTCCTCTGCTTGAATTCCGCAAGAAGCTGAAGACCTGGCTTTCCAATTAACCAACATATGCAGGGTAAAGCACACACACCTGTTCAGCGCCTGGTTACCCTCACGGGAAACAGTGCCCTTTACAACTACAAATAACATAACATAACACGGAAATGATTGGGCAGAGAAGCAATAGGTGTAGTTGGACCATATAGGAAGCAGAAGAACCCAAATTGGACCCCCATGCCATTATAACACCAATGGAGCCATAAGTATATAAATAGGAGTCTTAACCTGGTCAACAACTGACTGTATGTGAAGCTGGTGTTGTCCTTATGACTAGCTGTTGAATAATTTTTACATATAATACTGGCTCACCTCGCGCGTCAAGAGTTTTGCATAGATGGAGATTGAATCCCAGGGATGTATCTAAAGTTTTAGTGATTTCCAGCGAGAGATCTGTAATTTGAGGATGCCTGGCAATTTTTTGTCTGAACGTGAAAGCGCTTTTAATATTATACATGGGACTTCTCGTATTTTAATGTCTATTTTTTTATGAGTTTGTAAAACCTACATCATTACAACATGAAAATAAATATAAAAAACAATAGCCAATTATCTTTCATTCTTAATAGTGATACCGTGTACGAAGATTGTGTTTCACTGACAATCCCCTCATGGTTTTCTTTTATTTCTTTTTCTCACAATTATATTGCTTGCGGGATTTATTTGTTCTTCATTCGTATATATGCCTAATGCACCTATGGATTTTGTTTGTATCACTCTATATTGTATTTCATTATTTCTTTTCTGTCTTAAAATTTAATAAATTTATTGAACAAAAAAACAAACAAAAAACAATAGCCAATTATATTTAGTACAAGCTGCTTGTAAAACAGAGCTACAGGATTGCTGTTCTTTTGGCCACATTGGAGGAGGACAGCTAAAGCAGGTAGGATTCAGGACATTCCTTTGGAATTAACATATAAGGACTTTCTGCAAAGAGGAGGCCCCTCTGCTGGTGAGGTAGCTCAGTGGATTGGTGCACACACTGTAGAGATGTGAGTTGTTACCTAGCGTCACGTGGTTAAATGTAATAAGTTTCATTTTATTTTGCATATCCCCTTGGTAGATAAAATTAGTATCGTTGAGTTAGGCAATAATAACACCTCTTATCAACACCTTGGGATGATTCACTTCATGCAAAGTATTTTATATGAGCCCACCTACGATTATTGTTATTTTTAAACCTTCAGAAATAAAAAAACACCCTCATTTCCAGTGTTCTTCCTCTTAAAACTCTTGCGGGAATTGAGAAATAGCATCGCCTTGGGACTAATGTACGTGTTATAAAAATGTAACGTTTCCAGTTCAATGCTGTTAAAATGTATACATTCCCCTCAGATATATCTTTAAAAATAACTCACATGAGTTAGAAAGTAACAATAATATTTTGCTGCTTTAAGGTTCACATAGAATAGTTGATTTTGTGGCACAGGGATATTGTGAATATGCCCAAAAACAAAAGTACAAAGATATATGGTGTACAAAATAATTTTCCAGTCCTTAACAGGCACTACGTCAGAGTACTAGCTTGGAGGGAAAACCTGCATAAGCTTCTTAAGCTCCTTGCTGGCATGTTACTGCTGAAAACTGCTCACTGTTGTTAATTAGTCCATGTTTTTAATTAGTAGCCAGTGAGAGCAAAAATACCAGCCTATTTTAGGGAGTGTGTTTGTTTAATCGTGCAACAATCACAGCAGATACCCCACATTATGCTAACACGTCAGCGGCACCTGTCTTACAAATGAGGTTATGCAAATTATTTTACATTTAAAACACCTCCATAAGGGCCAGCAAATGTATGTACTGTAATTGCCCACCCCTACAAGCTTTAGCATTCATCATATTACAAAAAAAATAAGAACATTATACCATTGTACCATGTGTGAATTTGTACTGCGTGCCGTTGCACCGGTGAGGCTCATTAGTGTTGGAGTAGCCTTCCGATTGGGTTGCTTTCCTTTGTTGGAAAATTGTCACTGAGACTAGACAAGTGTGTTTTTGAGCTTGAGTCATAAAGAGTGAATAGGATGGAGTAGAGTGTTTTATAAATTAAATACACCATCGAAGTTCTTAAAATCATTAGCTATACTGTCAATCCGGCTTCCACACCCTGAAGATGCTGAGGAATCTCTTCAAATGTCTCCCAAGGAATATTAGAAAAACTGTCACTCACACCCTAGTCACCAGCAAGTTGACCTATGGGAACACCATCCATGGGGGGAGCATCAAGCAACCTATTAGAAGAATGGAGACCACCCAGAACTCAGCAGCCAGACTCATCCTCAACCTTGTACACAGAACTTATATCACATTACACCGCAGGAGCTCTAATGGAACCCTCAACACAAACATGCTCATTTCAAACTCCTCACACACATTCATGGCACAACATAACTTAGACCCCTACTACCTGAACATGTAAATTGACATCCACAAACCGCCCAGACACCTCAGCTCCACAGGACTCCTACTAGCAGTCTTCCCATGCATATACAGAACCGGATCAGGAGGATGGACATTCCCTTACATTGCTTCTGATGCATGGAATGGCCTCCAACTCTACATCCGAGGCTCCTCTTCACTTCTTGAATGCTGCAAGAAGCGGAACACCTGGCTTTTGAGTTACCCATAGACAGGGTAAGGCCCACACACCTGATCAGTACCAGGATACCCTCAAGGGTGACAGTGCATTTTACATATATGCATAACATACCATAACATCAAAAGACGACAATATGTGCAGTTGAACCATATAGGAAGCAGCAGAACCCATACAAAACTCAGAAACCTCCATGCAATTATAACACCAATGCATGTTTTGCCCAATCAAAGGTATGGTCACCTGCACAGAACAGGGGTCATATTACCTAATGTGCACCTGGGGTGCTACAGGCATGTACGCCCCCATTCTGCACCCTCTGAGTACTTCGATTTTACCAAAGGGAATGCAAAGGCAAAAAGGCTGTCAGGAGGTGCTTTAAGCGTGTGCTAGGAAACATTGGCACACAGTCAGTATGCCTCTGAGGGCAGTAACGTCTCCTTGAGGGAGTGCTGTGGGGCGGTGGGGCGTGGTGGGGAGGGACAGGGTGGGGGGGTAGTACACTCTGGCATACGGCCGAACAGAGTTAAGTAAAAAAATAAATAAATAGAATGAATTACATTGTGTGCGCTGCAACGCCAAATGGTAATGCAGAGCGTGCAATGTAATTTGTTTTATTTATTTATTTGTTTACTTAACTCCGTTCGGCTGTATCCCGGAGTTTACTACCCCCCACCCTGCCCCTCCCCTGCCTCACCGCCCCGCAACACTCCCTCGAGGAGCCGCCACTGTCTGAGGGTGATCAATGCAAGAAAATAATGGGGTTCTATGAACCACCTGAAATTCTAATGCAAGCTGTCGCAGTCACTAACTGCACCTGCCTTAGGGGAATCTCTGTCCCCCATTTGTGGAGCCGGCCAGGTGCTACCAACACTGTAGTAAATGAACCCCTCTGTTTTTCTCTAATGTGTTGCCCCCAGGGCAGGTGCCAGTCCACAGGTGCCCAGGGGACAGAACATTATCTGCAACAGGGTGCACTTTCTCTGCTCCTGGCTCAGTAAAGGTGCACTCTGTCACAAACATGGACAGTGCACCATTTACCACCACAAATACCCTCACATGGAACCCTAGTCTGGCCAATCAAAACAATCAAATGACTTCCTATTAAATGACGACCTATGACACATCCACTTTCATGGTGGAATACCAGTCACTGCCTCAATGTATTCTTGGGATCACTCACATTTTCACGAGATCTCAACTAGAAAACATTTCTGTTGTTTTATTTACAAACAATTGACCTCTTCATACTTCTGGAGGGGATGTATGACGTTACAACGCAGGCTATTACAATGCCTGCCTTTACAACGCGGTTTTTAGATCGCAATCCATTACAGCACATAGTGCTTTTGGGTGTTGGATAGTGAATAGTTTAATTTACTATTCCAACTCCAGTCCCCGTGGACACTAGGGAAGGTTATTGGATAGTAAATTAACCTATTCCCTATCCTAGAGCGCCCCCCAGCGTAATGCGTTGTAATAGTTTGCGTTGTAATGACCGCGTTGTAATGGTAGTGCGTTGTAAAAGTTTCGTTGTAAAGGTTGTTTACCTTCTGGAGGTCATCACAGCTGACAACTTCTGTTACATGTAAAATATAAATGTGGAGATCGCATTTAGGTGTGCAAAGTCACCTTTACTCATGACACATTGGAAACATTGTGATCAATTTTCTACTGTAAAAATAGCAGAGCAACGTGAGGTCTGCTGCAGAGGGAAGTTAGTGTCTGATAATGTGCATGCATGAAAGGCTTCATAAATCCAAACGTGTCTGTCAAGTGGTGTAATTTCTCATTTGTCATCGTTTTTCTGCTCCATTTTTTAATCCTCCTTACGTTTCCCTCCAGTACACACAATGCCCATTATTCTTGCCTGAATACATTCCAGTCCTGTCTGAAAACATCACTCTTTATAAGACAGTATGCATCTTTTGTGAAATACAGAGCAGGTATCAAGATATTCAGATTTTCCTTAGGCATTCATAGACCAATTCACAAAGCTTTTTTGCCTGAACTGCACATGCGCTGATAGAAAAAAAGGACAGTTTTCCCATGGCTGAAAAATTACATTTGTGAGAGTCCAAAATACACCGCATGTGCACAAAATGAATTGTGCACAAAAAATGTGGCTATGTGCAAAGTATGAACCAAGTACAGATTAGATGAATCTTCACTACCTGAGGTCTCTTAACCTGTGCTCATCTTTACCTGTCACAGTTCACAGAGCGGGAGCCACAAGCAGAGATTACTGAGTTCTTCTACATACATCATCTACCGCCTCTCTTCTATGCTTGTGTTAGGCATTACAATTGCCCTGTTGAATTTCTTCCCTATCTCTATATGATCATCAGAAATGAAACTCAGAATCGGGCAGGTCCTGTTACATCATTTAAGACCTCTATGGACAAGCGCTCCCTGGCAAAAATGGGGGAATGGCTAGCGGAGTGCTGAAATGTCTTGGTGAATGGTGACCAAAGTGTTTAAAGTGTATCTTCAGTCTTTAGGCTGTAACTTCAGGGACACCACAGAAAGATAAAAGGATAATGATTTGACTGCTCAAATCACACTACCTTGCAGGTACAACTTTGAAACGGATATCTCGTGAACATTTGATGTCATCAAATGTGAGACTTTGATGGAGTTACCTCGATTGAAATGTATGAGTGAGAGGGTGAAGATTACAGGACCCCATAAAGTGCTAAGATTTACTTTATAGGTATTTTATAATTTGCCAGATGTTCTTTAAATGGAATTTTTTTGTGGTATTGGATTACCCGACTAAGATGAACCCATCATTTTCAAATCCACGATAGCGACATATCTTAGCCCCTAAAAGCCATGTTTATTGATTTCCTACAGTAGAGCAGTAAACAGTATGCAAACGGTCTTTTTCACTTCTTGAAAGCTTGACAGAAGGTAACACCCAAGATTCCAGTTCATATGAGATGAGTAGAATGTTTAAGGGTAAATCTCCAGATGAAAAGGGGCCAATTTCCACCACTTTCAGAAGTAATCTCTAATTTGTCAAGTGTAGTGTAAAGAGATTGTAAAGAAGCCATGACAAATTTTAAGATTTGTCAAGACCAAATCCACATTTTGACCTAAAAAGTGTGAATGAAAAAATTGAAACTCAATTGGATCTGTTCCAACCAAAGTTTGTCTTCAAGACATGGACAACCTAAGTTTGCTGGGTAAGCCTGAGTTGCTAAATAGATTAAAGGCTCTTGGGAAAACATTCAATGTTACTGAATTCATTTTCCACAAATCCAATTATTCACCGTCAACCATCTGGATATGTTGATTGGTGTTTAAAATATTTTCATATCTGAAAAGATGATACCGTTGATTACTGTGGTAACTGGAATGTCTAGATATTTTGTCTTCACCTAGTCTGCTTTGTTTATCGTCCTTGAGATTGGCAACAATATTAATATGAACCTGTCTATGTTGTGCCCAGATAAGAGGCAACAAAAAATCATAGCTAGGTGCAGTAATTTTAGTTAGCATGGTTTAAAGACTGGATGTGTTAAAACATATCATCTTGATGAGAGGGCTTAATCACTGTCTTCTGTTTTAAAACATTTCACAGTATTGTGAGGGGTGGGATTGGATAACTGTGTTGGTTCCAGCACTTATCTTAATTTCCCCTCACAGTGAATTATTCAAATTTGTATACGTTTTAGAACTGGTGCAAAATCTTAAATGTACACATTTTAAGACATTTGTGAGAACCTGGGTGGTCAACTAGGTGGGAAGAGCTTCCACAAACGAATCAGTCTAGCGCCTAGATGCAAAAGTAATGTTCATTGAGAAATCACAGACTAACTGCTAGTAGTTGTGTGTTAAATGACAGGTTTGCTCAAAGAGCAGGGCCAAAGCCATGCTGAACTTGAGAAGATAGTCAAATACAATTCTTAAGCCAATTATCTGAAAGGGTATAGAATGTAATGAAAACAATGACACACATGGGACACATATCGGCCAAAGGAAGTGCAATTATGAATTTTTAAATAAAAAAGCAAAACATTCATAGCAAACATTTGAGAATGCAACTGTCAATGTTAGTCTAAAGGACATCGATTACCTGACTCTAGGTGCCCTTTCATGCCTGCTACAATGAGATTGGAGTCAATTAAGGCTTGCTGTTCAAGTCAATGATTTTAAGTTGGGATGTGGTCTTCTTTATGGATGTCAAAATCCTCAAGTGAGCAAGTTGTGATTCCTTGGACATGATGGGCTCCACAAGGCAGTGAATGTTGAATATATTGTCCCCTTAAACTTTAAGATTTGATCCCAAAGCTCAAAGCCAGATAAATTATAAATCTGTAACCATCAATGTTTCTTCACAGCTGGGGTCACCTTGTGATCTTTTCTAGCTCTCGGGCTGTATGTTGGAATTTAGTCACATTTTGGAGTTCACATTCCTTCAGCTGGGCAAAGCTGAGGGCTGAGGCTGATGAGGGCAGCATGTTTAGGTTTGCCTTCTTATTACTAAGTACCCTCAAACTTTGCACCAAACAGCTCAGAACAGGGCCCGAGGGACAACATTAGCACCCTTTTCCAGTCCTTGGGGAATCCCAACTTTGCAGGATGATGAATGTCTTTTTCTTGGTCACTCTGAAAGATCCAAGACTTTAGAGAAAGCTTCCAACACATAGATAGCAGTTGAGCTAAGGTCAACTACCTTCTTTAACTAGGTCTGTCCCAAAATTAAATTTCAACTGGTCTCCTAGTTTTCTTTTCCTCTAGACGTCGGGGGCAGCTTTCCTGATAGATGGGAATCATTTCCAAAAGTAAGGTTCAAAAGAATGCCGGATACAAGTTTCCTGTCCTTCCTCTGGCAGTTATGGTTACTCGGATTGTAGGCTTCTTCTTCCAAGTCCGGTAGTGCTCTGATTTCTGCATGATGAAAGTCCAAAATGATTGGGGTAACACAGTAGTGGTTAGTGAAAGCTGAACCTATTATTGCTAAGTTCTCCCATTATGCCCCACTCCCATTTCAGCTCTAACTAAATTTTTCTTCAAAGCACTATCCTTAGTGCATTTAAATTGTGTTGGAAGGCTAATTCAGATGACTGAACTCCTGTTTCCTGCCAAGGACTTGCCTAGCAAGTGAGATTGAGAGCTCCCAGAAGAATGTTGGAACAAACGGCCTTTGACCTCCAGTGACAGGACTTATCAGATGGAGTAAGTCTTTTTGAGAGGAGTTGGCCTAATGGCTAGGGCAGTTGCCCTCGAATCTGGGGAAGTGGGTTTGAGTCTTGGCAATGATGCTGAACATCCTGTGATTCTAGGCAAATCACTTAATCTCCCTCTGCCTAACAAAAAATGAACTGTCCTCATGTAACGCAACTGGTACTATGTAAAGCGCTCCGATAACCGATTCAGGTCAAGTTCGTGCTATATAAGACTCCGTAAAATTAAAAAATTAAATTAAATTAAATTTCTGGCCATTGTTTTAGGCGGCAGGGCTTCCAAGTACAGACATTGTAGGTGGTGAGTGAGTGACGGTACTGGTATAGGGGTTGCCTGAGCTGAGGAAGAAATTAAAAACGTTTTCTAAAATTATCTTTGTGACATTTGTACCAAAACTCTAAATTTTCCAGTGAAGTGCTGCATCTTTTTATTCTTCAGAGGTTGTTGAAACAAGTACAATTGAACTGGGAAATATGAATTACATTTTAAGGGCCTGATTTAGAGTTTGGTGTATGAGTTACTTTGCCACAAACATCACGGATATCCAGTTTGCTGTATTACAAGTACCTTAGGATATAATGCTCCTGTAACAAGGTGGACATGATAGTCGCCATGTTTGTGATGGAGTAACCTACCCTTCTGCACACTCCAAATCAGGCCATAAGTATATGGCGAAGAAAGTCCAATCTCGCTGTTTCCTAGACAAAAAAATATGAAGTATGAGCTTATGGCCAGTAAAAATTCAACTGAGAATATGCAATGACAAGGCTCACAGTTTGTTCAAACATGTAGTTGCTGTATTTTTTGTTAAAAGACTGCACTGTCAGCCAGAAAATTATACAGCTCTAAAAACAAAACATGCCTAACACAATTTACTACAAAGCTTTCAAGCCTTGGTAAGTAAAGACTATGAGTGCTGCAAATACAATGACAGCTTAAAAACCTAGCTAAAAGGATGTGTTCCTTTAGGCACAAATTCTGCAAGCCTTCCAGTCAGTGCCGTGATTTATTCCTGAAGCCTTTTGGTATGACAATGGCAGACAGTACATTAGCCTCTTCTAGTGTTTTAACTTTTGCAGACAACCTCAAGGACTAGAATACTGAAATTATACAAAGAGAACACATTAAAGAGCCATTGAAAAAGAAATAGTGTTAGCAGTAAATTACCACTCGCCTGAAAACCTTGCTCTGCCCAGCGGTCATCCCGGTCATTATGTAATTCAGAACGTCTGCCAATGCTATGCCATTACTGCCAATAGCAAATACAGTCAATGGTAAGTGTCAGCAATGATCAAAAATACTACTGGGCATCAAAATACCAATTCATGGTCTGGCATTATTTTCAGTGCCACAACAAATACTGCAGGGGATATGTCAGGGGTCTCCAACCTGTGGCTCTCCGGCTACGTCTGAGTAGCTCACCTGTGTGCAGCGCAGCTTATTAAATTAGAAAGCTTTTTCTTGTTTGAATCAATAAACATATAACAAAATTGTAATTACACAACCCTAATAATAGTAATGTATTTCATTGAACATAACTAGCTCTCAGTACAGAAAAGGTTGGAGACCCCTGGGAATTATATTCACCACTGTGGTGAAAATACTGCCGATTACAAGTGTTATGTGGGGAGGAGAAGCACCACTTCAGGCACGGTCGGCACAGGTAACGTCGGTGGGGCGGGGGTGTGGGGTTAAGTGGACAGGCGACAGGATAGGGAAAGTAAAAGAAAAAAAACACTTGTGCTCGCTGCATCGCCGAGTTGGCGATGAAGCAAACGCAAGGTAAATAGTTGTATCTACTCCGTTGTCTGTCCACTTCTCCCCCACCCGCCCCACCCGCCCCACCCCAGCACCACCTCTGTTACCTGTGCCGGCCAAACCTGTACCCCTTAAACAGATAAATATGCCACCATAATGACCAGAGTGCTTGACGACCACACTTTATCTGCCTTCATGAACTGCATCTTCTGGTCCAGGCATTTGGCTCTTTTTGGAGCCCAGTATGAGCGTCCTAAAGCAATTATGCTTCTGTAATGGTAATTTTAGGAAGCAGTTACTGGTAGTAGCAATGCATTTATTTCCTGCTGTAATGTAAACACTGGCAGTAACATGCGAGAATAAAAATGTACTATCGGTGGGCAGAATTGCGTATTTTTGTTCTGAAATGTAAAAATGATATGAAAAGATGCAACATTTCGCAAAGTGTGGTTTGCTAGTATCTTTGTTAGTGTCCAACAAATTCACACATTTTTGCAGCGGGAGCCTTGCTGAAGCAGAAAGTGTATGTGTCATGGGTGTACCACTACAGCAAGACGTTTTCTACTCCAGTACGAAACGTAAAGAAATTTCACAAACTTTCAAAAATGCATCACTTTGTCTTTCTGTAAACCTTTAGGATATTCAAAAAATTGGTTTAAATGGGGTATTCAGAACATGGCTTTATGTATTTGTACTCCTTACCCTGTGTGGAGAAGTGTGGCTCACTGGTTAGAGGAGGCAGACCTGGAAGCAAACGTCCGCCCGGGACCAGGGTTCAATTCCCGGCTCGGCAGGGTCTTGAGTCCTAAAATGTCCATGGACTCGACAATTCTCGCTCCGGTGCTTACTCGATTCACGGGTTCACACTCTGTGACTCTGGGCAATAGCTTGCTTAATCTCCACAACGGCCCCTCGTGGCGGGATGCCTGGCTTTCACCTTGCGGATACCCTGCTGGGGTTATCTCACAGGGGAATATCAGGACGGGTTCCCTAAGCAAGCGCTTAGAAACCGCTTGGTGATTTGTGCTATATAAATTCCTGTACATTTACATTTACATTTACCCTGCTTCTGTGCAATGCTCAGAAACCAAAATAAAACACAAATATAGAAAAAAAGTCTTACAGAAATGAAGGATAGCTAAAACAAATCAGCCATCTCAAGGCAAGAAGATATCATTCCAGGCATTTTTGTTAAACTTTAGGGGGAAATAAAGAAATGGATGCTCTGGAAAAAGATTCCACAAATGCCGGCCAGTAGAAAAAGAAGCAAAAATGCCAAGGGGAGCAAGGGTGGCAAGACAAGAAGGCTTATAATATCTAGGCGAAGAGGTCTTTAGAAATTATATAAGAGGGACAAGAGGTAGCATTGGGCTAAAGTGAAAATACAGCAAAAAGCAAGAAAAAGTGAAACTGGGTGAAACAAGAAATTGGTATAGCGGCTGTGTGGCGTATGTGTGTGCATGTAGGTATGTGTGTATGAATGTATGTGTCTTACATGGGAAACAACCTTTACAACGCAAATTTTACATCGCACTACCATTACAACGCAGTCATTGTATCGCAACATCCTTTATATCGCATGCCATTACAACGCAACCATTACATCGCATGTCACTACAACTCATACCATTACAACGCATGTTATTACAACGCAGTCATTACAATGCATAACATTACAATGCATACCATTACAACACATAGTACCCTTACACTATCCAACACTTACCCTACTGTTGCACCCCCTGGAGTTCGAATAGTACATTTTACCCCTACACTATCCAACACTTACCCTACTGTTGCACCCCCTGGAGTTAGAATAGTAATTTTTACCCCGCTACTATCCAATACTTATCATAAATGCAATGTAATGGTATGAGTTGTAATGGTATGCGTTGTAAAGGTAGTATGCGATTTAATGGAATGCTTTGTAATGGTAGTTTCTTAAAATGCGATGTTGTGTCATGTGATGTAATCGAATGCGTTGTAAAGGATGTTGCGATGTGAAAAATGCGCTGTAAAGGCATGCATTGTAACGTCATACAACCGTCTTACATGACACAAATATATCTACAAAGCAACGGAGGGCTACCTTGTGACAGAGGTGGTGTTCTTGATGTACAGGCTGATGAGGACTTGGAGGTAAGGCAACAGATTTGAGCAGGGGGGTGTAAAAGAGAAGAGAAGGCACTTTGGATGGGTAAAATTGGGATAGAAGAAGGGGTTTAGGAGGGGGTGGGATTACAACTTGACGAGTAGATTTGCAGAAACGTCATTATTGAATGTAAGAATACGCAGTATACAAAAGAGCAAATATATGTGATTCATGAATAATATGTAATGGAGAAGTTCCATATTAGCTCAAACCAGTAAAGAGGGAAGAGCAAGTATTCAGATAGGTGACAGGAGTTTGAAGTCATTCCAGAGAAACAGAATTAACAACACAATTTGTTATGCATAGGTCTAGCTGTACAATTGTACCTGTCTGCAGATGTATTGTTTCCATTACTAAACATGTACTGAAGGAGGGCTTTACTTCTGCCACTTGCTCACGATCCAGAGGCTTTCTTGTCACTCCCAGCTACCTGCTTGTAAATGAATGGCTTTGCTTCCTATTTTTTTTCCCAACCAGGGGAGCATTTATGCTTCACCATGTTCTGATTGGATGTTTCTTTGTGCCTTCCTCTGCTGACATCAGCGGACCCTTTTATTTGTGTGCAAGTTCATCCTTGTAGTCTGAATTCAATGAAGATGGGCTTTTACTGGCCACCGCTGCTCAGGAGTGGCCCGTGCAGGCAACAGCAGTGGGGTGGGGCTCGACAGACGACAACGAGGGAAAATTAAATACATATTTAATTTTACCTCGTTGTCATCTGTCGAGTCCCCCCACCACCCCGCCCCACCACTCTTACCTGCACGGGCCGCTCCTGCTGCTGTTACATGCTGCTTCCAACTTTACAAAGCCAATTGGCTTTTATAAAGCCAATACCAGTAGTGTCGACCATCTTTGATTTCTATTTTTGTATTACTTAATGCAGTGCTACCTTTGCAAGATGACCATCATATTTCATCTCGACACAACATGGCAAATGTCTTTGAGAATAACAACTGTATTAAAGAATACAATAAGTCATTTATTTATTAACAAAAAAATCTTGCTGGGTTTAACATTTTAGGAATCAGTGCAACTGTTTACATGATTCTATGCGATGTCGGTCGCAAGAAGCATTTGTGAATTGTTTTTCATTTTATTTGAGTGAACAGCAACTTGATCTTATTCATGATGAACTTTGGACAAATTGAACTCATCGGGATTGTGTTTAATTACGATGCCATACAACGGGATAACAGTTGTTCAGCTGTAATGCGCTAATAGAGTCAATAAGCCTGAGTTAACACACATACTGGTAGATTCATCAAAGACCCGTTTTGCGAGTCTTTAATAGCGATTCATAAGGAATCGCTATCACAGACTCGCAAAACGGGATTCATGTAGGAATTGCAAAAAATATTGCGATTCCTACATTTTCCTTATTTGCGATTAGCAAATTGCTAATCGCAAATAAAGAATAACTCCCCATTCATTCCTATGGGCCTAAAGGCCCATAGGAATGAACGGGGAGTTATTCCTTATTTGCGATTAGCAATTTGCTAATCGCAAATAAGGATGCGATGTCAAGGGTGCCAGGGGTGTCCAAAGGACACCCTGTAGCACCCCTGAAATGCAAATTCACACAGGTGTTGCGCACACACATGTCCAAAGGACATGTGTGTGTGTAACATGCAACTGAGAAAAACGCACTAAAGTGCTTTTTTCTACTTTTTCCGCTATTTACCACGAAGTCTGACTTCGTGGTAAATAGCGGCCAGAACTTGTGAATTCGCAATTTAAAATTGGTTAATGAATTGCATTTAAGGAATCCCAAATAGAGATTCCTTAAATGCAATTCCTCGCAAATATGCGATTTCGCTAATAGCAATTTTTGCATTTGGGATGATGAATCCCAAATGCAAAAATTGGGCTCGCAAAGGGCCAGATTCTCAGAATCTGGCCCCTTGCGAGCGCAATTACCTTTCATGAATCTAGCTGATAAACGTTAAGTAAATTACAGGTGCTTTTGCAGTGCTTTGCTTTCCAATCTCTGTTGTCCATTTCCATTCCAATAAACAGAATATGCTTGTTAATCAAAGTATTTTTCTTTAAAGTCTACCATCTACCAGTTTAATCTATTTAGACTGGGCTCCATTCTAGATAACAGGTATTAGTTGTGCAAAATACAATTGCATTAATATGATAACAGGTAAGTTACTTTTTCTACTCTTATGCTACTAATGAGAGTGCATTGTGTATCTGAACATCCATGTGACTGTCTCACAAACTGTTTAACAAACTAACAACTTTCCTAGGAAAAAAAGAAGTACCTATTCTAAACAGGAATCTAGCAAAATACATATGTCAACCTGCCCTAATAATGCCCCACAAATGTCCCTATAATACATCACCAGGACTTCTGGAACACTAGCTAGGTACGCTTCCTTATACTATCATTCAGTACATTGCTGAAGACCCAGATTCAGGTAGCCCATATGAACATCATCTTACAATGCTGAGAAAACATCACCCTGGCTTTGAATTGTCCACATTGGATTCCAGGGTGCATAAAACCCAGTTCAACATACCACTAATGTTCACAAGGCACTGTGTCACTGCAGCCTCGTTAAATCATAACGGTAAACTGCGGCAGAGCTTAGGCATGCTTTTTCATATCAGAAATTTAACCAGAATCATTAACTAGTACCAGTTGGAGAAAGAACTAAAGCCGGTAGCGGCTGCTCTTCTTAACATGTGGTGAGACGGGTGGTGGGGAGACGTGGGGGGAAGGTTAAAATAACAAAAAAGCAAAAAGAAAACACTTACCTGCCACTGCCGTCTCAGGGTTCTTCTGCTCCTGTCTGACTCCGATTCCCCAGGGCCTGGTGCACACCGCCAGGTTCTTAGGCACCAATCATGACACTGCTCTCATACTGGTAATACAGCATGAGAGAACAGCTGCCTGATTGGCCTGAGCTGACTTTTGTAGCGCTCACTCAGGTCCTAGGAGTCTGTGTCTCCACTTCACCGGGCTGTACCACACAGCTTGGGTGAAGAGAGATCAAAGTGTGCATGACGGTTTGGCCTGCATGACGGTTTCGCCGGCCTTAGACAGCCGGCCAAACCGTCATGCACATTTACAGTGTGCACTATACCTCCTCCTGCTCTCGTCATGGCCCACCCCGCCCAGAATTGGCTCGCTGGCTCAAACGCAAAAATAAAAATAAAATTATAATAAAATGGCTTTATTATCATTTTATTTTTCCCTCGTTCAGCTGGCTCTCAGCTGGAGGGTAATGCTCCTCCGCCATAGTGGAGGAGCCGTCGCTGTCTAAAGCAAAGGCACCATGAGACGGCCCCATATGGCCTCATGACTAGGGTGACAGACGATTGGCCCAGCAAGCAGTAGGGATGTGTCAACAATGGCATAGCGACAAAATATCACATTTTGTTGGCTAGCATTAAAAACGTGCACAAGCCCTTTTTCAGGAGCACCGGGTCATGTGCTTGCATGGCAACGTTTTCCTTTTTCCTCAACTCCACTATGAAGCACTAGCCACAAAAGTCCATATTTATCTCGTGCAGAAATCTGCCTTCTTAAAATGGATACATCTGCGACTTAAGAAGTGATTTCTAAGACTGGAAAAATACTTTTTAATGCAGTTTGTCCCTGAATGCCCAAAAACGTTAGTGCCAGTCCTAACACTGTTTTCTTTTGATGCATTTGGCAATAAGTCTTAGACCCTCATTTTGCGTGGCCCAGCTGCGAATGACGTATTTATAATTTCTTTTAAAATTCGGTACCTCAGGGATCAAAAGTTAACAGGTGTGATCATTGTCATCTACTGGAACTTGTGCCCTTTCAAATGGGATGCTGATTTTGGCTCTTCGTGCTCTAAATTGCGTGCACCATATTTCCTGGTAAATATCAGTAGGTTTGACAGACACAATTCACCTGGAGAAAATTGCCGGGATACCGTAGTTACAGCAAAGTTGTGACTCTGAACCCCTCACGCATGTGTTTCCCAGGGACCAGCAAAATAAATCCTATTCCTAATTAAGGCTTTTGATTGATTAATATGATTGGAATTGAATACATACCATTCATTTGTTGATTTGGAAATAATAATTCATATTTGTAAAGCACGGACATATCAACCCTTAAGGTTTCAAGGACCTGGGGTTCGTCGGGCAGATTGAGGGCCAGATGTAGGAGCCCAAATACCGGTCGGTAACGGCCGCTTTCGGCCGTTACCGACCGGTATTTGGGTTTTGCTATGTAGGAGCTTAAAATTACAGAATCGGTATATTTACCGATTCGGTAAAATTACCGATTCGGTAAATATACCGATTCTGTAATTCCAGATGTAGCTGGCACTTCAAAGAGTGCCACAGGCCCTTTAGGAGTCGGTATTTACCACCCAATCCAACCCTTAGGGCATGTATGTGTGCCACATGGCACACAAGCCTGCAATTGGGATGCTACAGGGTGTCAAAGTGACACCCTGTTCCCCCTGCCAGGATTCGGTATTTACAGATTCTGTAAATACCGAATCTGTATTTTCCATTGATTCCTATGGGCTTCAAGGCCCATAGGAATCAATGGGAAATACCGATTCGGTATTTACCGAATCAGTAAATACCGAATCTTACAAAATCCTTAATTGTAAAATTAAAATTACCTACATCTGCCTACTTCCAATTTACCTACTCTTAAATACCGAATCGTTATGATTCGGTATTCAAGAGTAGGCAAATCGGAATTACCTACATCTGGCCCTATGTGAGCTATTGCTCAGAGTCACATGCTCCTGGGCTGAGCTGCCACTGTGGATCGAACCATGAACTTCGCACTCTGGATTCAGCCGCTCTGGCCGCTGTGCCACACCTCTCCCCGAAAATAATGCCGAAGTAGACTTCAACCACTAAAAACCTTAAAATTAGATTGAAAAGGGTTTTAAGTACTCTACATCTGCAGAGTTAATGTATGGTAGATGCGTTTTGACCACATATAACGAATGTTGTGATTCATTAATTTAGCTGATATAATACATGGCCATGTAAAAGTACTTTTCAGAAAAAGAAACACATTTCATGAACTTGAGCTGTGAACATTTTCCCAGCGTTCTAATTAGATTTCCAACATATTAGCTATGATAATTTCCATTAATCATATTTTTGATACGGGAGACCTGGAAGCAGTGCTTTTCATTCTAGCCATGGCTCAGTTCATTAATTTAAATGCCAGTGCTCCATAAACAATCGTGTGCACACAGTAAGTAGGTTATGTCCTGCCCGTTCAGGCGTTCTTGATGATTAGCTCTGAAAGCTGTGAAGTACATTGGGAAGTACTGCATTTGCATTACCGGAGCTCTCCTCGGTGCTGAAATGTTTCCCGGCTCGCCTGTACTTCTGTTCTTGATTCATCCGCTGTTTTCACGGTGAAAGGGACATCTAGCCACTGCTGGGAAGGGCAGGAAGGGAACGGGTATGTACGTGGTGCGAGGTTCCCGTCTGGTCCCTTCAAGGTGCTGTCCTGTGCCACATTAATAGGAATCCGTAACAGCCGTAGTGGAATAATAGGTATTTTAACTTTGCAAAATCATACCACATTGTTCTCATTTTCCGTGGTGCCCTTAATCATGAGATATATTTAAGATGATTAAAGAAAAATCTCCAGCTGAGAGCATAAAACGGAAGACTCATCTGTTAAATCAAGGTAGCCATGACAACAATAGGTTAAAAAAAAAATGGGGAAAAGTTGCACTTCCGCTAATTTGCTTTAGCATGGGGTGTACCAACCTGGGGTCATGTTATTTGCATTGAATTATGATTTAGGCAGTAGCCGCCAACATGTATCACGGGCGGGTGGGGAGGTGCGGGGTGGGCGCGTGGTGGGGAGGTCGCATGGGGAGGGGAGGGTTGTGCAGGGAGGGGGCCAATAATAATAATTTAAAAAAATGTAAACCTACCTTTCCGCCGGCCCAGGTTCTGCGTCTTCACTGCTCCTGCTCACCTGCCAGAAAGCATGCAGCCAGGCTCACTCCCCTAAGTCAATCACAACTCTCCAGTGGAGCATTGTGTTTGATGGGACTCCACCCAGCCAGGGGCGGTAGGGGATGGCATGTTCTCCATGCAGGCTGCAATGCAAGGGGCAGAGTGTGCATGACAGCTTTGGGCAGCCCGAGAGGGCCGACCAAGCAGTCTTTGTGCACTCAGGAGTGGGCAAACCACTCCTGCCCTGCTCCAAAAACAGGGCAGCTCCGCCCACCTGCCCGCCCCCAATGCCCAAAGAAACAGAAAATGGTAATAACCAAAAGTTATTACCATTTTATGTTTTGGCTTTCTCGCACTGCGGAAGAGCAGTAAGGCGACGCTCCTACGCCCTAGTGGAGGAACTGCCTTTGGGTGTGGGCAGCTTGACATGGGAACAACAGACTAGCAGTGGATGTTCTGGGTGCACAGCATCTTTTTTACCTGCCACAAATTGCTGGATTTTGTTTTGTAGTCAAATACAAGTTTGCACCAAAAAATGGATTATCAGCCCTATCATGATCAGGGCCTAGATCTTATTAAAAAGTGAATGACTTTTTTCCTGATAAAGTCATTAATATTTCCCAATATATATATATATCCATTGCAGGGATGTACGTTCATTTCAAATGAAAAAGGAGCTTCTTGCATTGCCACAGATGCCTTTCTTTGAACCACTTCTGAGCAGCAAATTCCTAGGATACTGACTTCTTTGAATTCAGGTTCTCCGCTGGGTCGAGGTTAAGTTAAGTTCTTCTAAAAGCTATTTAAAATAGTGACATCGTTGAACATTTTCTCAAACGTCTATGAATTTGCTCCAGAATTGAAGGTGAAAGTTTTAATAACTCTATTAAAAAAAACGTTGCTGGATCATTTGACCTCGTGTTGAACCAGTAGAGGACTTTTTCTTTAATTGATGCAATGTCTGCTTGAGCTTTTGAAATGTGCTCAGCCACAGCGTGGACTTCAGTTCATTGTGGTCTGTGTGCTAGAAGACCTTGGAATTATGTCTGATGTTAGAGGTGACTCTTTTGTTCAAATAATCTTTATTGATGTTGCAAAAAGGGATAAACAAACATAAGGACAGTTTGGAAAAGCAAATAAATAAGAAACAGAATGTGCTCTTCAGTACAAATCATATTGCAATTGTATCACGGAAATGATCAAGCACAAGCGGAACAGGACGAAAAACATAAGGGAAGGGGGTTAAGACTGTGAAGTATGTACACTTGTTAATAATGTCTTTGGTAGCACAGAAGAAAGTACAGTCAAGACTTGATTTAATGCAATGAGCAAATGAGTAAGGGCCATATGTATCAACATTCCCTTTTGCGATTCCTAAATAGCGATTTTTAAGGAATCGCTATTTAGAAATCGCAAAATGGTATGTATGTAGAAATCAGCTTCGTTTTAGCGATTTCTTAAAATTCCTTAATTGCGATTAGCAAATTGCTAATCGCAATTAAGGAATAATTTCCCATTCATTTCTATGGGCCAGGAGGCCCATAGGAATGAAGGGGAAATGTGCGATTAGCAATTAGCTAATCGCAAATTGAGAATATTTTCAAGGGTGCAGGGGTGTCCAAAGGACACCCTACTGCACCCCTGAAAATGACATGTGTGCGCATATGTCGCACATACATGCCCTAAGGGCATGTATGAGCGTCACATGGCACCTTTTGTTTTTAAAAAAATGCTTTTTTAAAGGAATTCGCAACTTACCACGAACTTGAAGTTGGTGGTAATTTGCGATTCCTTAGAGACAATTAGCAATATTTTTTTGCATCATACATTGCATTTAAGGAATCGCAAATTTTGCGATTCCTTAAATGCAATCGCAAAATAAGGAATCGCAAATTGTGCGATTCCTTATTTTGAACCACATTTGCTTAATACATACCATATTGAGAATTCGCATTCGCAAAGGCCGAAATTCTGCCAATTTCGGCCTTTGCAAATGCAAATTTCAATGATACATATGCTCCTAAGAGAGGGTTGATTTGAATGTATTAGAGGTTACAGTACAGTGGTGTCTCTTTTGTAACTTTAGCTTTCACACCTTCATCCATTATATTTTGAGCAACCATGTATGCGGAATAGGGAAAGCTTTCAATATGTTAATCTGGTTTCAATTGTTTCTGAGGAACAAATTCTAAACCTTTTAACTTCCTCAGTAGAGTTAATTCAACCAACGACTGACCTGTGATATCTGCCTCTCTCTTAACCCCTTCAATGAGTTTATGATACCTCGCACCAGCTCGGCCAAACCAAGGGGTCTCACATTTACAACTATGAGGATTATATGCAGAATCACTTCAATTTGAGTGGGGACTCTGGAATCTTGAACATGTTGAAGTAAGCTATCGTCCTAATTGGCATATTTAACTTACCTGTAGATTCATATTATCTGGTACAAAGTGAACCTAGGGCCTGTAAGTTAGATGTTACTAGTGGACTGAAACACACATTTTGTTACAACTAGAGAAACAGTGCAAGACATGACTGCGGGCCTACCACCAATAACTTCGCTGTGCAGGTTTAAGCTTCAAAATCTACTTGTCAAAAAAATACCTTGTGACAGGTCTAATCCCTGCTTTTAAATATTATTAAGTCACCTCTCAGTGCGCCTTAAAGCCCAATAAGGGAGGGTGTATAGTATTTAAAAGAAGGGCATGTAAAAGTGTAATGTAAAACATTTCCTTAAGGTAAAAAGCCCCCAAATATATTTTCACTGGGAGTTAATATCAAAATTAAATATTGTTATCTGCACCTGAGAACCAGCTCAAAAGGTAATTATTGGACTTTTTAAAATATTTTTTAATCCAATTCATTGGCGAAGTCGGATTTGTCTTAAATATGTTTTTTTTTTATTGTGCAGAGTTTTATATAGCGCGAACTAGAACCGAACCGAATCAGTTATCAGAGCACTTTACATAGCACCAGTTACGTTACATGAGGACACACTTTCATTTTAGGCATGGGGAGATTAAGTGATTTGCCCAGAATCACAGGAGGTTTTTGGCGTCGTTACCGAGACTCGAACCCAGTTCCTCCAGGTCCGAGGTCGAGCGCCTTAGCCGTTAGGCCAACCCCTCTCCCAGTTTTAAAAGCTACTTTTAAAAGTTACCTTTAGCAGGACTAGAGCCTCTAGAAGCACATTTGCATGAACTTCCAACTATCATCCAGGAACTGAATAGCTTCTTGATGAGGCGTGAACTTGTTCCCAGAGCTGTGACAAAGGCAGTGAGTGTGGGGTGTGATTCTGTTCCTCTGACAGGATGAACATCTGGGAAGTGCCCAGAACCTTAATCTTCAAAGAGTCCTGCCCTGTCACAGGCAGATGTGGCTAATATCTGGGCCTGTCCCTTCCTTTGTCCCATGAGTCAGTCAGGCCCCAGGCCCAGTGAGAGAGAAGCTGATGCCAGGACTGTCTTTTAGTGACCACAGAGGAGGGATTGCTAACTTCCCTGGCCACTCATTTAGGGTGCGCACAGAAGCTCTGCACAGGAGAAGAAAGATCCTTCAGTCTTGGTTTTGAGTAGGAAAAGGCACTGTGGGATTTTCTTTAGTAGGCCACAAATGAATTGCTGCAAAAGGTGGTAGGATTACCCCTGGAAACCTTTTCCCTATTGGCTAGGGAGGGGTGAGGCATCACTCCCGCCCACAGGTTAGTGCCAGGCATAAATGTGGCACCCCTTAGCTCCCTCTTCAGAACACTACTGGACCTGTGGAAGATTTAAGAAGGACTGTGCTGACTGCTGGGTCCTGTGAGGAGAACCCTATGAGCTGGACTTCCTCCTACTTATACTGAGGGAAGCAAAGCGGGCTCCAAGAGTCAGTTGACTGACTTCCTGTCAAGCTACAAGGGCACAAAACTGCGAGGAAAAGGCAAGATGACCAGTTTCAATTGGACATGCTCTAGACCCTGCTGGTGGCTTCCGTGGAGTGAGTCCTGATCCTCAAGTTCTGTTCCTGAGTTCCTGGAACTTTTGTTTCAGAGTGCACTCCTCCAACCTACCACTAAAACCTGGTACATACACATTTTTCTAAGAGTTTTTGACTGGAGAACTGATAGAAAACTGGGACCAATCCACCAAGCTGAACCACTGAGGGTGCATTGCCACTGAGTCTGACATCGTCCTAGCTCCCGCTATGCAGCAAATACGCTACAGTGGACCCGACTTTGACTAGCATCTGATGACATCAAACATTCTTTGGCTACAGGCTGCATCCTTGCCCTTCTGGAGGACTATGATTTCAATGAAAAGCATCTAAGTATGAAGGTAGAAAGCTTCACTGGCCCCTGCACCAAGTAGCATCTGGTCAATGTTGACATTTTCCTGGGCACAAACTCTGGGATTTTCCCAGCTCTGACCTTTTCCGGCCTTCGTCACCGGCTTCAGTGAGACTTCATCCTTCATCAACGCATTATCAATGGCTAGATCTTCAAATCCAGCCTGCTGCCTTGCCCCATTGAAGACTCCATCTTCTCAGAAAATGTCTAAATCCCAAGGTAACTCTTTGACCAGGACCTGGTCCTTGTATCCGACCCACACTCCATTGCGGTCCATTCGTTTTCTGTGCTCTGGAAAGGACACTACCATTACTAAGCTTTCATTTTATCCCTGAAAACATTTTGAAGGCTATACAAAAGCAATTAATTATCCACATTGTTAAATGTGGTGGCTTGCATTTAGGGAATCATTATGAAAGGTCAACCATGGTCAGAGTCTCACTCACATGTGAGAAAAGACAGTCTCTATTCCGTATTGGGAAGGAATCCTGTTTGAGAGACTGAATATCTTCCAATGTTTCTGAAGTTTAAGAATAGCACCATTTCCCAGACTTCAGCCATTGGATGCATCTACTAAGGGTAGAGTGGACAGGACAGTAGGACACCTGTTCCTGAAGGTTTCTGTAAATGGGAGAAAAGCCAAAGGTTCTCAATCCCCAATTGGAATATGCACAGTAAGGTGCACATTGGCATACATCTTACACAGCCCACTCTCTCATAATTACCTTAGTATGGATATTTAGAGGCAAACATGACCTTTCGGTAGACAGCAACCATTTAACAATAAGCTTTATTTAATATTTATTTATGTATATACTGTTTTGCCAAATTTGTGTGCCTCTCTTAAGAATATATCTTTAGATTGTAACAAAAGATACAATGGGTGTTATCTGTAACAATAGCAGTGTATTTGAGGTGGGCAGCCAGAACATTAGGACAGCTTATGTTGTAATCAGAATAACTGTGCTTTTAGATTTGATCTCTATCACCAAATGTTTAGTTCAGAGGCTTGCAGGCAGAAAATGCCAAATAGAAGTTGCAGTTCGTGAAAAATATTGGTGGCGGCTTTGGGCTGTTCTGAATTTAGGTGCTTCAATGAGTTCCATTTTCATACATCTCAGTCCTCTTTGTCCGCCCAATATTTTAAGGACCACAGGGCGGAGGCATTTACGACTCACATTGTAGGTTTAACTTTCAACCGCCGCATTACAATGCCGGTGGTCATTCCAGCTGGACTCCGACAGGCTCAAGGAGCCCGTATGGCAGTCAGAGACCCTCACCTTAATCCCTGAGGATGATGTTTCTGCTGTCAGGATTACGATGTCAATTTCTGACAGGCTTTCCATTTCGGGCTTTCTCACATGGAAAGCCTGTCGGAAAGAGACTTTGGGGGACCCTAAAGGGCTCCTTTCTCCCTGCAGTCTCCGGTTGGGGGCCCCTGTTAATCCCTGCACCGTGTGGCAGGCACCATGAGGTGCCTGCCACGAGGTGCAGGGATTTGCCAAGACTCCCATATCTCTATGGGAGCTTGTGCTATGGCCAGTTTACGGATGCAGCACAAGCTCCCATATGGGAGTATGCACCTGCACCATGTGTGGTTGCATTGTAATAACTGTGTTGGGACCACCGGCCAGAGGTCGGTCGGCCCATGCAATCAGGCCCTACATGTGTTAGACATCCCAATGTAAATTGTATTCTTGACCCAATTGACAGCCAGTGCAAGGGCAGTGCAATCAAACTAAAGTAGATCAGAAACCATCACATGTAGGTAACATGCTCAGCTTCTCTAATTTCACTTGGGATGACACAAATCAATTCACAAAAGCCAATCATTATTATATCTCCTCATGTACATCTTTATTCATTTTTGTATCCAAAAAAATAGCCAGTCAACTTGTGATTCGAGTGACACACTCTCTTGCTCACAGATAGACTTTTGAGAATTAATTTGGGTCATCCCAAGTGAAATAAGAAAAGCTGAGCATGTACCTCCGTATGATGGTTTCTGATCAAAGTAAAGGCAGTGAGGATTGTTTGGAGGTCAAGGCGATGGGCCATTTAACCCCAACCCCCAAGTCCTTGTGTTGTCCTCTTAACTGAAGTAGTCCAGCTCTAGAATGTGAAAATGACTTGAGAGGACTGAGCGCAGAATGTAACACTGGTGGGCCAAAGTCTAGAATGTGGCTTCGGAATATCTAGGAGGGAATATTGAGGTCACACAATTTCATGACCAGGATATCAATGTCCAGAATGGTGATAGATAAGTTTGTATATATTTTTATATCTAAGAGGTACATAGATGTGGAGTGAAGAATAGTGAATATATATACATCCCTCTCTGCATTTACCGTCTTGATAATTTGGTCGTCGGGTAGTCAGGTCATGAGACTGTACGACCTTGATATACCCTCCTCGATGTTCTGAAATACAATCAAGACTAGGCATGAGATAACGGTACCCTGCTATAAAGAAAACAACATGAACACAACATTGGCAAGGCTGCTATGAATTGAAACAGCATGGCCATAACTGTGATATCTGGGATCTTAAGAAACCTTGGGTTCCACACTCCCTGCCCCCCACCACCCAGCGCCCTGAGAACCTCATGGGTGAGTAGCCGCGCTTTACAAACCCTGATTGAATGATTTATTGATTCAACTTCTTTTCACATTTCCCTACTCTTGACAGAGGAACCCATGACATTTCTTTTTCATTGTAAGGAGCTAGAATGCAATGCACAGTTTAACACATTGTTGGAACTGACAGTGTGACATTGTGTGGGAAACACAAAGATATCTTCAAGTGGATGCCGCAAATATTTTAGCAGAGATTTGTGAGCCAAGTGTTTCCTTTTGTTGGCGGTTCTAATATGTTTTTTTTGGACAATCACAAAAATGCAACTTTTATCAGAAACGACATTAGAAGTACTTTTCTCTTGGGTAAACATGGCAGCAACAGACCACTTGAAAGGATTTGAAAGTGCATGCTTTATAAGGATTATGTTCAGATAAAAAAATCACTTAAGATCATACAGCGAGGATCAGAAGACAAACATGCTGGAAAATATACCTGAAAAACCTGCGAGAAAACAACACACAACACTCTTTTCCATCAAAGACAAACAGCAGTGCCAAAGAAAACAGACAGCATCAAAGGAAAACAAAATGCTGTCCCTCACATCTGAGAGTACCCTTCGGTTCACGGTTTGTCTTTTCATTTTGATAGCTGTGAAAATGAATGAAAGCAAACATCAGATGCCAATCCCAGTGATTCTGTTTTTCCAACTAACACACACACAACAGAAGTGGATTTCTTAATTGGTATTTTCAACAGTATTGCAATCAGCTCTATTTTTCAGCTAAATATCCTCCAGATAGTTTGGGTTCAATATGATTAAGGGATGCACTTTAGTGTTCTTTGTGGTGACACGTGTTTGTGTTTGCAGAGCAGCCAGCAAATCGCACATATTGGAGCAAGATTGTATGGGTAGGCAACTCTGGTCGACAGCAGTAATTGAAATTGAAATGTGGGCTTGTGTTGTTAAAGTCATGTCGGCAGTAAATACGATATGGGCGTATGGGTCACATTTTAAGTGAGTGGCGCTAGATTGATTGATAGGCAGATAGATAGATAGATAGGTAGATAGATAGATAGATAGATAGATAGGTAGGTAGGTAGGTAGGTAGGTAGGTAGGTAGATAGATAGGTAGGTAGGTAGGTAGGTAGGTAGGTAGGTAGATAGATAGATAGATAGATAGATAGATAGATAGATAGATAGATAGATAGATAGATAGATAGATAGATAGATAGATAGATAGATAGATAGATAGATAGATAGATAGATAGATAGATAGATAGATAGATAGATAGATAGATAGATAGATAGATACGGTCATTAAATATGTGTACCATATTTTGATTGCGATAGCCATAAAAAGACAGAGCAAGTGCGAAAGAGACACAGAAAGACAGAGAGAAGGAGTAAGAGATATATTAGTTAGCACTACATATGAAACTGATAGATGGAGAAGGGAACAGTGAGAGTAAGAACGAGAGAGAGAGAGAGAGAGAGAGAGAGAAGGAAAGATGGAGAGGGGAAACATTTTGAGGGAGGGGGAAGGATACAAAGGATGCAATGATGAGGTGCTGTGTTACAGAGCCTGCAAAACAGAGAAAAAAGCGAGAGAGAGAATGAAAGAGAGAGCTAGACAGAAGTTAACATCATTAAATATGAAACCAATGTCTCGAACTTTAAGAGGGATAGCCAGAGAGAGGGTAAGGAAGAGACGATGGATTAAGAGAGAAGCGAAATAGAGGGGCAGAGAAATGAGAGGGTCGGCTAGCAAGGTAGAATGAGGGAGAGGATATTGTGAGAGAAGTAAACAGGTAGAAAGTGAAAGAGAGAGTGAGAAAATGACACACACACATTACACCCACGCACACACACACACAGTCACACATCTTCCTGTCTTCCATCAAGCGTAAAATGTCTCTCCTGCATCCTAGCTGGAGACAATAGCACATTTATATAATGTCTGTATAGGGGGTGGGCCCATGTATTTGCCATTAATTCTAAACATCGATTCTGTGACAGTGTTTGGAATCAAAATGAGTGTACAGTTAATGTTGTGTTACCCCACTGATATTATTAGTACTCATTTTATCAACCCTGAAAGGACGAGTGATGGTTTCAATCTTGAAGGAAATTAAACCTGTGAACCGTTGTTTTTTTCATAGATTTGATAGTTGGTGCTTTAATTAAAGGAGACATTCAATATAAATTAATTCCAACCTAAGTGCCCTAATTGTCTTTGTTTAAATTATTTATAAAAACGACCTAATCCATCCAGTTGTTTCCAATGTCTCCTGATGGAAACTTGTAAGCCTGATGATAGCTTGGTCAACACGCACACTGACAAACATATTCACAAACAAACACACACGTATGTGCACTGTAAGAATCCAGATCCAGTTTAGGTTTTAAGGGGTTTATTTCAACAGCACAGCATGTAATCCAGACCTGGCAACAGCAGCAATGTAACTGACAAGTAATATGGAATGAGACATGAACAAGGCTCTGTTGGAACATAAAACCCATACAGAAACATAACATGCCGCATGCTCTTAAAGGAACACACAATACATGTAAATAATAAATATATATAAATATGTAGAATGTAACATGCACACACACACACACACACATAAATCAATATGTTTGCAAGCACTAACGAAATTTGTTATAACAAGTTTAAAAAAAATCAAGCACATTGAAATAAAGTCCTAAAAAACACTGTGAAAGTTCTTCACAAGTTGTAAGTCTTCTCTCAGCTTAGCTACTCCATCCGTGCTTCCCTCGATCAAGAGATATGCTCCTATTGCCCAGAAGTAGGGAAAAGCATCGTCCCATGCCGAAGGCATCATCTCTATCTCTTAGGTTACCACAATGTAGGAGTAACGACTTGAGTATCTTTCTTAGGCATATCCGCAGGAAAAATAATCAGTTACTTAACTTCCTGAGATGTATGTCTCTCCAACCAGCTAGATTTTTAGAACTGATGCAGCACAGAGGCAAAAAGTATCCCTTTGCTGGGCAAAGCAATTTGCATTCTCGATGATTGCAGTTCTTGCCTGCTTGCAGACCTGGACCGCTTCACTCCCTTCTATAAAATCAAAACATGAGTGAGTCAAGAAAACAACAACATTAATTCCCCTATGGAGTCTTAGGGAGGAGGTGCAGTTTGAGTGTCTATGACACAGGGAGCTCTGACACTAAGGACCTGATTACAGGTTTGGTGGTGCCGGAGCGTACCGACATGCCAACGGCCCACTCTCGTACCGCCAAACTCCTGGTCGGGCTGGGCGGCAAATTACGAGTGTTTGTCATGTCTAGTGGGCTTTTTTTGGCGGTCCCACGGCAGTTTCTCTGAAAATGGGCACATCAATGGGAATTCCAATAAAAACGCCTGCATGGCATGCACTGTAAAGTCCATGCCGTGCAGGAACTGTTGTGCATGCTCACAGGGGGGCACATGTTGTGCCCCACTGCATGAACACCAGAGTCGAGAGACACAAGGGGGCCCTGTGGGGCAACCTTTGTTTCCTCTCCACCGTGGTTTTCATGGAAGGGAACTGCCATGAAAATGGTGGCAGAGAGGTAACTCGTAATTTGCTTGGCGTGACCAAGGCGATCCCGCCAACCATATTGTTGCCTCTACACTGCCGTGCCAGCGGCAAGGAACAGTAGTTCCCTGGCAGCATCCACACAGCAATAGTGATCTGACTGCCCTAGTTATAATAGGGAGGTCGGATCGCTGATGCGGCAGTGGCTGGACCGCCACTGCTGCGCCTCAGGAAGTCTGGTGGTCCTCAAACCACCAGATTCATAATCGGGCTCTTAGGGTGGCTCCCTTAGCACAAGTGCGAAGGAGGGAAATGATTGACTCTAACGACCCACTGTTACTTGTTCTGGGCATATTGTGTTGGTTTGGCTTGCCTGTGCAATTACAGCGAGTGACCAACCATATGCAAGTCAGTCTTGGCCTCAGAACAAAAGATACAGAACATCAAATCTATATCTCCTCTCCTTAAGAGGGAGGGCCTTATAAACCATCTTTCTTTAAGTGTGGATCTGTGGAGTGACACCTTCCTTCTAAAATCACAAGCACTGCCAAGATAATTCGCTTTGATCTTTCACTCTACAGCTTACCCTTTTTGTTTTACTCAGTCAGTAAATGAGCTTGCAGGTGTGTATCTGGGACCTCTAAATGCAATCAAATCCTGTTCTCCAACGCTCATGTTAAATTGACATCATCCCACTTTCGTTTTGATGAAATAAAGTCAAGACGGAATGAATACGTTTAATATTTGATACGGCTCTTGATATTACTAATTCAAAATATGCTAGCACCACATTGCGATGGCTGAAAGCAAAGTCTGCAATCACTTGCCAATTATCCCAGCGCTGCTATTGTTCGCTTATTGCAGGCTGCAATGGCGAAACACTTGGAACTACATTTTATATATGTAATTACTGATCCGGCACGCGGCCACTTACGGTAAAATCATTGCTCGCTCGTTTGGGGTTTTAGGACTGCCAATGAGAGTGGAGGTGCACAGTCACATTAATGTGCATCCCTCAGGACGCATTTCCGATACACACCATAAAAAAACGAGTCAGCTGAATACATGTTTATCCGTCATTACCCGGGAAGAGGTCCTCCGTGAATCAAGTTTGCCATTTATTTTGATTGATAAATATTATATTGCATGATAAATATTATTTAATTCTCCCCTGACAAATTTCTGTGGCCATTAGAGTGTAGACTGGGCAGAACGGTGCAAGACTATGTATGCATTTGAAGCGTGGCTACATTCAGCACAGACAGTGCTTAATTTGTGCCGGCGTTTGTAGGAGGTGGGCACGCGGACTTATTTATCATCATCAGACTTTGAGCAAAAGCAAGAGAGAGAAAGGCAGTAAATAGAAAAAGGAGAAGGGGGTGAAAGATAGGGAAACAGTGACAAAGGGGGAAAGCAAAAATAAAAAGGAGCACTCAAGGTTGAGTTAAAGCGAGGGGAAGTATAAGGTAGTGGGAGAAAGATACACAAGACCAGGCAGCCTTGGTATGTGGCAACCACCATAACATAACCTGTATTTGTAAAGTGCACGTTCACCCGTAGGCATCTTGGCGCTGAACAGCTGATGATTATTGTTACCCAACACAATGGTACTCATTTTATCGACCTCAGATGGATGAAAGGCTGAGTGGACCCACTGGGATTTGACCCTGTGACCATGAGGTCGAACACAGGTCCCTGCAGTGGAGGCATTAGTCCACTGAGTCACCTGACCCGGCATCGGGCAGTGCCAGCGGCAGACCTCTGTGGAAAAGTTGGGCCCCTAAAGTTGTTTTATTTATTTATTTTGGTGTGTTTTTTGCAGATTAAACACCTGCCATACCCACAACCTTACACAAGCTTGGATGCTCGGGTGATGAACCAGATAAACAGAAAAATTATGTATTTAATTCAGGTGCATGGAGTTCAATCTGATGAGAGTGAGATGATCAGGGGGTTAGGTATTAAACCTAGGTTGTAGTTTATAAAATGCCTTTGTCAGGAACATTGAGGCAAAGTGAGCCTTTCTATTGCAGAATTTACAGCCTGGGTAGTATAGACAAGGAGATATTTAACAAAAACACCGAAGGGAAAGGCAGATAGGGTGAACTAGTACATTTTAAACTAGACAAACCTTGGTGTGATGGAAGCCCTATGATGGCCTTCAAGTGATGGATGCCCTGGGCTGTCCCTGGCGTGTTGGATGCCAGTCAGGCCTTAGGGTGATGGGTGTTGTGGCTATTTTCAAGTTTAGATGAGATTTGGCAGTACATTGATGTGTTTTGTGACCAGAAATCATAGGAGTATTTTAGTGGTTTTTTTTTTTTAGAGTTTTATATAGCGCAAACTCGACCTGAAGATATAGGAGCGCTTTACATGTGCACCAGTTGCATTACAGACTGACACATTCATTTTGCTAGGCACGGGGAGATTAAGTGATTTGCCCACAATCACAGAATGTTGAGTGTCCCTGCCGAGACTCGAACCTGGTTCCTCAGCTTCGAGGCAGGCTGCTCTAGCCATTAGGCCACATCCTTGAACAGCGTGTTGAATAGAAGAGGTGACAGCTTAGAGCCTTTCATACACTGGGGCCTACTCACACAACCAATTTCGAAGTACATAAAGTACTACTTTACGTACTCCAAACTGCACTTTAGAAACCCTTTGATGAGAGATCTCTACCGCCACCTCTCCTATCTTTTTTGGACGGACTTTTTTCCTGAGAGATCCCAGTGCACGTAAGTTTAGGATTCAGTAGAAAAGGCGCTAACACTAAACAAACACCCACATAAGAGTAAAACAATAGTAATTCACAAAATATACACTTAAATTTACTACAGTAGTACTACTGACAAAATTACAGGTTACATTTACTCCACATGGATACACAATCAAATGTACTACAGTAGTAATATTTACAAAACTTTAGGTTACATTTACAAAAGCCCAACCTTGGAGGAAGGTATGCACCATTTCTTATACAATAATGAAAATTACAGTGTTTCTGTATAAATGCATTGCTTTGTACAGTGGTGTGCGGGAGTAGGTGGGAGGCGGGTGGAGGGAGGGTAGGATGTGATGACTATTTGGATGTAACATGCTTGTTTTGCTTTTGTTTTCATTTTGGTTTGAAAATACAAATAAAAATAATTTTAAAAAAAATAATGAAAATAACAAAAATAAACCTAAGGCAAAGTTAAAAGCTCAGCCTAAATTCTCCACTGTTTATGATGCCAAAATAGATGATGCAGTAAGCATTCTCATATGCATTGATGAATTCCTCAGACCATCACAGAATCGCTGGTAAATGCTGAGGATTCCCGAACAGTTGGAACCGTGTTACAAGTTAGTAGTAAAGATTAAATACAGAATATAGAGAGGAGGATAAAAAGAAGGCTTTCTAGTTTTGCAGAGAGTAGTGCTCTCATATGGTACTTCTTGTATTCATATTAGATAAGCATCCCTTTCAATGTTTACATACTACATCATTTAACCATTCTAGTATCCCATACATGACGTCATCGTGACCTGGAAATGACTACCATCCCTGGAGTATCAATGCGGCCCAAGGAAACCAAGCATCATCAGGGCTGCCATAATATATCTCCATTTATATGCTTCAAATGTGTTTTGAATCCAATAAAATGCGCCGGATGACTTTTTTTTAAATATAATGTATTGCAAAAAAACCTGTGTTTGCTATTTCAGCTGAGAGGCGAATCTCCATTGGATTGGTATTCATCTGACCCCAATTACGATGCCATCAGAGATAGCCTATCAGAGCGACGCTTCTAAAAATATGAGACCCGCATTAGCAAATCGTTTAAATGCAGACGCTCTGCCAATGTAGCATGTTCGTATGCGACACAATTGTCCTCCTGCCCCAGGGGCTGACTCCATTTGCTGCTCTCTAATGCAAGGCCTATCAGAGCAGAGGACGCGTCTGCCTCGACACTGGCACAGGGGAGAAGATAATATAAAACGGGCACCGATATGAGCTATGTTCAGCTAGGCAGATACACATTTCCACTGTGTAAACCGCGACTGCGGCAAGCCTGCAGCGGCCCGCGGAGAGATATTTCCACAAACACACATTTATGGTGGCGGTTTTCGGATCGTTTGTGGGAAATGCAGCAAAGGGCCGTGTTCAGAACAAGCACGAATCCTGAGGGGAAATCTACGCGTTAAGTTACTCGATAACATTAAGTCCAACATAAAGATGCTATCAAATGAGTATCCCGGGTAAACGATAAACTGTCAGTTTGGCCAGAAAAGGCAAACAAGTGCCAGGTAACATTCCAGGGTGACCTATCAGGTGTAGAGAGTCTTCCATTAAACACAATGCGGTGGCAGATGGGCCAGTAATGGTTGGCACAGACCTTCTGCTCCAAAATTCCAATGTTTATCTTTCTGCTTCTGTCTTTTAAAGGGGCCGTCCTAAAAAGGATGTCACAGTACATTTCAAGAGCCAAACAGACCTCATTAAATAAAACAACGCTCTAGAACGCCAATTGTTGGTGATTATTCGACATGCTGGTCTTTGCAGAGAGAACAGCTTATTTTCCTTTACACCGCATGGTCCCTTTAATTTCTTAATTTTAGCCACAGTGATTTAAATTTTCTAAATGCATTACAGCGGGGTCCACTGGAATTTTGCGGCTGGGGAACATCAAATTCTGAAACTGGGTTGACTAAAGTATGCGGAATAATGCGGCGCATTTTTGATAGGATTACTTCATTATTTTATCCTTTTTAACCATGGTGATGCTATCTGGGCAAACATTTCACCTCATTAGTACCAGTTAAACGATGGAATACAGGAAAAAGCATCAGAAGGATGACCATTAAATATTTGCGACAGGCCTCCCACTACAACAGCACATGTCACCACATTTTTTGTAACATTTGATCCGTTTGAGCTTGAAAAATTATTTTTTTGTTAACATTTGCAGATCATGCAGCAGATGATGGGTTATGTGGCAAATGCGGTGTTGGAAACTGGGTCCTAGTTGGCAGACGTATGCACCCTATCTAAGTAGGGCACACAATCCTAGTCAGGTTAAGTTAGATGCACACTAAAAGATTACAGAGCAGTCAGGCTTATCTATTGAGGCCATGTGTAAAGTATTTGTGCAACACACACACACACAGAGTAGCACAATGAAAACACCACAAAAATACACCACACAGATTTGGAAAAATAGTGAATATTTGTATATGTAAAACAAGACCAAAACGACAAAAACCCAATAAATGGACCTGGAGTTATGAATTTTCAAAGCCTAAACCAAAAATAGTGCTTTGTAGTGAATAGCGCTAAGGGGTTACTTGAGGTTGAAATCCAATGTTCAGGCCAACTGTGATGGAGGGCGTGCCGGCTACAGGACTCAGGCAGGTCCCGTTGACATAATACCTTGGATGGTGCAGGTGTCGACATCGAAGGCTTGATGCGTGGAGTCAGGGAGTTGGGTTGCCGCATTGATCCCCTGGAAGGAGGCAAAGGGTTAGTTCAAGCCGTGCAGTAGATGGAGGCTTCAACGTCAAATCCCTTTAAGATTCCGGTGCTGCATTGTTGTCGAGACTGTGCTGTCCGTCGGCATCAAGCTGCACAGCCAGTTGAGATGATGTCGTCAATTGGCTCCCGCAGCAGCGTCGAAAGGCTCTGCGCCGGTTCCAATCGGTGCAAAGTTGTCACTGCATCGATTTGTATGGTTCTGGACAGCAGAAATCACCTTTCAAGGTCCCAGGACTAGATTAGCAGCACTTGGCTGGGCAGGACTAACAGATGGTAGAGTCCAGATGCTGTTGCAGAGTTGAAGGAAGTCTTTGATGGCTCTGAGACTTCATAACAGGGGGCAATCCAGCAAGCCCTTGGGGTCACTCTGGGTCAAGTGAGATGGGGCCTGTCCTTGTCCTCTGCAGGACAGAGATCAGCAGGGCAGCTCAATAAAGCAGAACGGAGTTCCTTCAAGGTAGCAGTCAGACAGGGTGGCAATCTTTGTAGCACAGCAGTCCGTACTCCTGGCAGTGTTCTTCACAGGTCCAGTACTGTACTGTCTGGTAGGACTAGTGCCTCAGTACTTATGTCCAAATGTTCCTTTGAAGTGGGGGGACTTTAAAGCAGGCCCTCTGAAGTGCACAGGCCCCTATCATCCCAAGCCTGTCTTCCAGGCTATCTGTGTGTGTGTAAGTGTGTGTGTGTCTGTAGGGGGGTAATCGGCCTTTCGTGTGGAAACCAGAACACTGCCTCTTCAGGTGTAAGTGTCAGTCCCCTCCCTTGCTCTTCCTGCCCTGGAAGAGCTATCAGAATCTAGATGTATGCAGATGAGTTCTCTGTCACACCCACCCTTCCTGTGTTTGTGGCTGTCTAGAGGGGATGCACAGAGTGTAGCTGTCACCTATCCCAGACTTGTATTGGAGACAGGCTGCAGACACACAGAGCTAAGCTATTAGCAGAAACATTTCCAATTTCTAAAAGTGCTGTTTCTAAAATAGTAATCTTAAATATACCTTTACCACAAAAGAGGATTTCTCATTACTTTTCCAAAGATATAAAACATGATACAACTACTCCTTCCTAATTAGGATATACAGCTTAAAAAGTGTTTTAAGGAATTCCTAATTGTAGGCATTGAGAGAAAGTAGGCCTCATCGTAGTGAAAAACAAATGTAACTGTTTGTCACTACCAGGAGATGTAAAACTTAACAGTGTATGTCCTACCTTTTATGTACACAGCACCCTGCTCTTAGGGTTACCTAGGGCCTACCTTAGGGGGTGACATTTGAAATTAAATGGGAGTTTAAGGCTTGGCAGGTGGCTTTAAATCCCAAGTCGAAGTGGCAGTAAACTGCACATGCAGGCCTTGCAATGGCAGGCCTGAGACTGAGCAGAGGCCGCTGAATACTATAATTTCAGTGGTTCTGATTATAGCCCTTCTGCCTCAGTCCATACTAGTTGTTAAAGGCCTTCTTCGTTATTTTAGACCTTTGCCTGCAGCTCAGGCCTATAACTCTGGGACCATTATTGGCCTTGCAACAGGCTATAATGTTAGTTGTAAACACTGGCATTGATTTTGGTAGCTTCGCTAATCACAATGAGTGGCACAGGGCAAATAAATGCTGGCAAAGAACATCTGCTCCAACATTCTAATATTGGTCTTTCTGTTTCTCTCTTTTTCATTTAGAATGGCCTACCATCAGTGGGTAGAATGCATTATAACCCGTCTTTCTCATACTACACCAACTTATAAATGCTGTTTACCTCCTAATAGGCCATTGGCTGCAGTTTGGGCCCATGCCGTGGGTTCAGGGCCTTAAGGAACTGGTATGGCCCTCTTCAGTTGGCTACATTGTTATATTAGAACATTGGCATGTTGGGAGCTCCATTGAAGACAATAGAGTATAAGAGGGCCAATAATGACTGGCATAGACATTTTGCGTCACTATTCCAGAGCTTGTTCTTCCCTATTTCTACCCTCTGTGGGCAGAATATTCTAATAGCATTGTACACATTTTCACTCTGGCCATAATGGATGTTAAAGGCCCAGTTCCTTTTTCTAGGCCTTTGCTTGCAGCCTAGGCCAATACCTGGTAGAGGCCTTCAGCAACCAATGTGGCCCAGGCTGGAGGTCATAATGCTATACTGAAGAAATAGAATCGCAGAATGGAGAGGAGTCTGAGTATGTGCAACTAATGTCGAACTAAATTCAGGTAAATGTATACAATCCCTTTTAAAACAGCCAAATATAAACTAAGATGGGCTGATGAGGGTTTCAATATGTGTACAGCTTATGTTTGAAGTGCATTGAAGCTCAATTACACAGATTACACTAGTAATAGTGTAATCTTGCACCAACATTACTGAATTATATAGATTGCACTGCCATTTAGAATTACGGGTCAACATGATGTTTTTGCTACTATTCAATCAGTGCAAATATGTTTGCACTTCACACATGGCGATGCCAGATTCACGTAGCGATACCAGATGAGCCAGGTGAAATGTAATTATGCAATCTTTAAATGTACACGCACAACTGCACTATTTCTGGGGAAATCTATGCAAAGGAACTAATCTTTTTAATTATGCGAATCTGCATAGTGAAACAGTCCCTCCATTTGATCCCTTTGTTTCCAATGTCCTTTCCCATACTAGAGATTCTTTGTCTTTTGTCATAGGAGTTATTTGCACCCAAATATCCATGTTGTTTGTGGATAATTTATCTGCAGATGGTGTTATATTTGTTTACAATCTGAGTTTTGTAAACTACCTTGAAGGTTATGTGTGTTTACTGGGAACCTTTGTAGTCTCCAAATTGTAGGTCATCACTACCCTACCTGCACTGTTTTGCTGTTCTGTTTAGTTGTAATTGTATTTGAGGTAGGTGTAACGGTGAACAACCGTTACAACGAAACTTTTACAACGCACTACCATTACAACGCGGTCATTACAACGCAAACTATTACAACGCATTGCGCTGGGGGGCGCTCTAGGATAGGGAATACGTTTAATTTTCTATCCAACACCTTCCCTAGTGTCCACGGGGACTGGAGTTGGAATAGAAAATTAAACTTTTTACTATCCAGCACCTCTAAGCGTTATGCGTTGTAAAGGTTTGCGATGTAAAAACCGTGTTGTAAAGGCAGGCGTTGTAATAGCCTGCGTTGTAACGTCATACATCCAGGTGTAACCTATTGCTCTAATATAGGCTGGGTAGCACTGCTGCAGTCAGCAGAGTAGATCTTTATTTCTCTCCCAAGAATAGTTGTCATCTGTACACCACCAGCCCTATGGAAGGAGTGCCGTTATAGAAGGTCTTTCCTACCTGTCGTCCCATTGGTAGTTCCTTGTCCATTGCCTTGTACAGCCCCTACAGGTATGGTAGTTTGATTTACAGGAAGGATTGGGGACATATGTTAAGTTGTGCTATTATTATTATTTATAATCTGTTAGATGGTTCTGGAAGAATCTGAAAGGCAGGTAGAATACAGGACTGAGCCCAGAAGTTGCAGTTCTGGGCTAAATCCAACAGGAGAAGCAGTGGAGTGCTTAATCAGGAAGATCCTGTATGACCCAATGGGAAAAGTAAGACTTGGATATGCCAGATGTATTTTCATGAAGAACAAACTAGGAAGCATGCATTTCTTTTACACACCTCATTAGTTAAAAATTGCCTCATTATGAAAATTGATGCAATTGAACATTCACCATCTCTGTTTTAGTTGCCCATGGATGCACTCAACATATGCACACGGGTCCCCCAGAATCCTGCTCATGTGGCTCATTGTATTGTGTCCCCCATGGGTCTGAGTTCTCCCCACTTCTGTGTAACAGGTCACGCATCATCTGCCAGAGCTGCTAGTTCAACATAGATACATTCGTACATACAGGCAGAAAATGCACAAATCGTCATCTTTTTGGAAAAAAACCTCTTTGGTAACCTAATCACCTAGTTCGTATATCACATTGAAAGTTACAAGAGAAATACTGTAGTTTTCACTGTGTTAATGGATTAAGAACAGATACCTTACTCATCTAAAGGACAGAATTGCTTCCAGTTAAGTGACTGAAGGGACTTGGGCCACTTTCTCCACCTTGCAAAGAGTAAAGAAGCTTTCAATCACCTTTGATTCAAATCTCTTATTTGTTTTCATGATTAGCGGTGTGCTGGACCTCTCCATGTTTTGAAACAATCTACTGGGGCTACAGATGTCACATCACAATTTTCCACACTTAGAAGCCTAGGGCCTCATTTATGAAAAGTGTTGCATCACTGGTTGAAAACAACGATGCAACGCTTCACTGCGCCCTCCTTACGACACCTTGGATGCTCCATATTTACAGTACGGTGCTCCATGTCGCAAGGATTGACCAGATATGTCAGGAATCCTGCTGTATCCGATGGAGCAGTAATGATGCATTGCTGGAGTGTGTCGCAAAACAGATGCAACTTCAGCAATGTGTCATTATACATGTGTGAGTCCCATGTAAAAGGGCCTGCATCAGTCTTTTTGCCTGTTGTGAAGCAGATGTAAGGATTTAACACAGTAAACTCGTAGAAGTTCACTGTGCCACTTCTATAAGCCTTTTTATGGGGGAAAGCCCACCCTGCATACATTATACCTGACGCAGGTATAATGTAGCGCAGGGTTTTACAAAGTGACGCATCTGCCTAGATGTGTCACTTTGTAAATATGGCGCTGTGTGGTGCATTTTTTACTCCACCGCAGCGTCACAAAAAGTGATTCAACAGCAGCATAAGCCCTCCATAAATAAGAGCCTCAGTGTTCAAAAGGTATTTGCACAATCAAAACGTGCGGCAATAATTTCTGACTTCCAAGTGCAAAAAATAAATTCAACATGTACATAAGAGTCAAAACAATCCGCAAATGGATTTGTGGCTTGCAATGGCCACAGTATGAGTTTTTTCGACTTTCAAAGTAAGGAAGCCTAAATGAGGTTTTCCCACCTTTTTGAGGCAAATAGAAGTATTATTGCAATCAAAAAATATGATTGGTGAGATACAAAACCTGAAAGGGGTTGGTATCCATTTACAAAATGGAGACTGTCTTGTAATAGACAGCTTCCTCTTTGTGAGTATCAGCTGCATACATCAGGGTGAGCATGCAGCAGTCCAAAGGACTGTTACATGCTCTCCCAGGTCTTTTCACCTCTTGCCTTATAAAATAAAATGTCCAGTGTCCTTTAAAGGGAGATGGCTGTAATGTCAGCATTTTGCAACTTCAGTGATGGAAGTCTGCTGTCCATTCAAGGCCTACAACCTTGAGTTCGCAGCCATTCAGAAGGATTTGCACACAGAATCCTGCCAAATCTTTACACCTAGGGTAGGATGACACAGGATTTCTATGAATACTTCTGAATTGGCATTTTGCTCTTTGTTGGATTGGTACATACACCACATAGCAAGAAATAAAAGGAACAAGTAGAAATGCAGCCAAGTCCTAAAACAACAACTGTCTTATAGGGGCATAGGATGACCTCTGCAACCCCAGTGCTGCAGGGAGACCCCCACCCTTTGAAGGTCCTCATTCAGCCTCAGTACTATGAATATTTGTGATATATGGAAGACTCAGGGACCATCAGGACATTTGCCAGAGTAGCCCCATCGTTTTGGGTTACGCCACTGCTGCCTTATGATCTGATCCATAGTACACCGAGCCCTAAATGCCTTCTTGTGGAATAGCAAGACTATAATAGTTTGGTCTGTGCATGCCTCCCCCTGAATCGTTTAGGTAGACTCTAAAGGGGAAACAGCCATCACATCGCATGCGTTACAACGCATGTGATTACAACAACCGCGTTGTTACATCGCAGTCCCATTACAACGCATGTCGTTACATCGACTTGCTGTAGGGGGCGCGCTAACCTAAGGAATAGTATAATTTACTAATCCAACGACTTCCCTACTGTTGCGCACACTGGAGTTGGAATTGTAAATTATACTATTCTTAAGTTCAGCTCGCCCCCTACAGCAAGTCAATGTAACAACTTGCGTTGTAATGGTACTGTGATGTAACAACCTGGTTGTTGTAACAACCATGTTGTGATCGCATGCATTGTAACTGTATGCGATGTAACGGGCTATATTCCTCTAAAGAATCCAAAAGCAGGTTGCCAGGAGGATGCTAAACATTTCAAAATTAAACAACTCAATCTCTGCTCTTAATCCGTTCCGTGCTTATGACGGAACCACACCGTCATGAGCCACAGGCGGCGTGTGCTCATGACGGCATGGTTCCATCATGCGGCTGCCGCTCCACCCCCGCGGCATTAATTCCCCGCCTGTGTGGGCGAATTAATGAGCGGGCGGGGCCGTGACGGAACCACGCCATCATGAGCACATGCCGCCCGTGACTCATGAAGGCATGGTTCCGTCATGAGCACCACAGCGCCGCGCTCACCCCCTGCCCCCCCCCTCCCCCCACGACGCGGCAAAATTCGCGATGCGGGAAGGAGTTAAATCACGACACAGACGTCTACAGGTTCAAGTATTAAATTCAATAATAGTAATATTCCAAATTTGTAAAGCGCAAACATATCACCCTTTAAGGTTTAAAGGCGCTTGGGGCCGTAGGGACGATTAAGTGAGCTATTGCCTCAAGTCACATGGTTCTGAGCTGAGCTGTGGCCGGCGATTGAACCGTGATCCCCTTGTTCCAGATTCAGCCAGTCTGCCCGCAGCACCACACGTCTCCCACAAATTCACGAAATTCTTAAGTATCCATGAAGCCCACTATAATAGAGGTCCTACATATTTAAAGTTCGCCTCACAATACATCCCTAATAGCACTGTTCCACCCGCATCCCTACATCTTATCTCTCATTGTCCCTTCAACTAGCTGAAATATGATCTGGACTTCAAGCCATGCAATGACCTGTACAACCTTCCCTTTCCCCCCTTTGAAGCTCTATCAATCTTCTTCTCAGTCAAGAAGCTCCTTAAATTTCGACACTTTAAGAAAGTATTAAGCTGAAAACTTATTTTCGTGGCCCACTATTGAAGTATGACAGATTGGGTGATTTACCTAATTGGAATGGTCTATCATTTACTTTTCATATAGTTTTAGCCTTCTGTCTTTTATCACTTTTACTTCTTCTGTTCTTCAAAGCACTCGAAAGCTCTGGTTCCAACCAGTGATTTACAAAACACCTAAATAAATAGTGTTGCAATTTTATTCCTTGGAATTAATGTGACACGCTACATGAATATTTATGAGCAAATTATTAAAATGTAGCACTAATCATGTCCTCGCATCCAGTTGAATTCAAAACGTTTTAAAGCTATGTAGGATATAATCACCAAATAAAATGTGCACTCTTTTTATGACCCTTACCCTGATTAATTAGCTGATTGGCCTTCCATGAACATGATCTATGACATTTATATTTGAACCGAGTGTACAGCTGCTGCTTTTTTTTAAGAAGAGATACTACTCCAATTAAATTAGCAATATTTCTGGCTAACCTGAGTATGTTACAGATTACAAGTAAAATCGCACTTGATCAAATATACCCATGTGATTCCTTTTGCACTGTATAACATGCAAACAAGCATGAATATGTGTCAGTGCCAGCCACATCCTCTTTCTGGAGGAAGTGCTATTGTGAGAAACATACATAGTATGATTGCAACATGCATTGTAGTAAAGATTATGCTCAGAAAAGCAGTTATTTTATAATTCAAGTTTTTATTCTAGATTTCACAGGGGTTTATTTACTTCTGTTCAACAATTATTGTTATAGAGTTCAAATATGTCCCCACTCAGGACCTCATTACTAGTAACCCTACAATTTCCATATGAAATACCACTTTGGGCAACCACAAGTGGCCCTGCGTTTCTGGATCTGGGTCCATAAACACAGGATTCAGGTTTAGCAGGTGTGAATCCACACCAGATAAACCCCAAATGACACCAAACCAGGGCTGAAGGCAAAGGCATAGCTGACTGCCCCTCTCGCCTACACCACCCAGGGAGGCGATAACACTCCTTCTTGCATTTCCATGCTATGCTGTGTCATCCATGCCCAGCTCCACAGTATATTGTCCACAGCCATTTATCACCTCCTTTGTGCAGGTACCAAAAGGCAGCAGAAAAGGGTTCATTATTGGGAATAGGGAATGACATGTGGAAAAGGTCCTGGTATTGTGGGTCTGCCTTTTATTTGTAAAGTTCTGTGGTAATAACATGTAAAGCCTGTTAATTGGTGCAGGAATTTTATAGTACCAGGTTATAGTTGTCAGAATATAGTCTGACATAAATGCTGTGTTGTAAATTTGTCTACAGATTCATCATACCACTGGCATAGGGGCACAATATTTATGTCAGATGATATTTCTGTATGGGAAATTCTTACACAGAGCCCCAGATATTCTGACTGCTCCCCCAAATATCACAGCACCAAATAAAGAGCTGCTTCTGACGAGGCCCCTAATCACATCTCAATGCAAATGGCAAAGAAAATAAAGTTTGAAATTACTAAGTAATTCTGAGTGGGTCTTTAAATATGAGATTATTAGTTGTGAGAAATAACTGCAGTCAGATTTCCCTCCACACAAATTGTCCTGGGCATTGCCTGGAGAAAAGTGGGTGTGGAAATGGGATCAACTATGGGGGAAATTTGCGGTTTTAATGTGTGACAAAACTGGATTGCTGAGTTATTCCCCATTGCAACTTCAAAAACTTGGATCATGTGCGGTAATGGGTTTACCCTGGAGTGATTGTTGTGCACTGTAATTTTAAGCATCTTAACATTGTGCTTAAACATTTCAGATGAAGTAATTAAACATACTGTCAGAGAAAATGCAGGTTGATATAGTGAATCTTGAACCATACGTGGAAGAACAAGGTACTCATCCGTGGGAGAGTAGCACTAGCACGGCCCTACACAGAGCTGGAACAACACTAGTAAATAACAGACTTCTCAGGAAAACGTTTGAGATCAGTACAGGAGACACAGAGAATCTCAGACACTACCTATTCAATCCAACGTGTTCATTTGTTAAGACATCAATGCTGTCTTACCTTTAACTAGGAATTCATCCTTGTAATTGGTGTGCTGTGTAATGTGCTGGAAAAAAGGGATATAAACACACACACAGAAATTCATTGGCCTTAACTCTTACATATTAACGCATGAGCTACTGGTTTCATGTAATTTAGTTTTCACTGAAATTAATGCACACCACATGAAGAACATGTATTAACTTCGGAAACCATATCACCTACACATTCATATATAGTTATTATATGCTCTCATAAATCTCTATGGCCCAGATTCTCGTAGCTGTCATGGAACGCAGCGCAGCAGATAAAATGCTGTACTGCGTTGCGTGACAGGGAGAGATCAGGAGAGCGCCATATTCACCACAATATGGACTCTCCTCCCTTCTCCCTAGCAAAGACGCGGATTTCAGCTGCCAAGTGCCACGCACACACCATAGCGCTGATAAGCGTGGCACAGTGGAAATTAGGGAGTTTGGCTAATTAGGCAGAATGTGTATAATACCACCATGCACTGATCTGTCTATATAAATCTCTATTTTATAAGACTGAAATTTTGCCCATATCAACATCAGGTCCTCCGACAGATCAGAGAGTTGACAGGGATTTGGCAAAAGATCTATATATTGAGGACCTAGAATAAAGGAACTATTGTTCAAACCACACTATACATATTTATATATAAATCTCATTATTTGTCATATTTAATAACAACAGACTCAGCTTCTCTATTACTATATCTTTATCTATTTCTTTGAAAGCATATTATTAAAATGGTCAAACACAAGTACAGTATTGAATTAGAATCATCACACAAGAGAACATAAACAGTAATTCACAATAACATCTAATTTTAAGAAGCATGAGTTGAGTGGATAGAGTGAGAGACAAAAGTTCATTACAACAAGATTAATGCAAATTAAGAACTTCATACGAACCTAAGAAAACTATAATACAGCATGCTATAGTCAAAATGTTAACCCTCCAGCCAGAAGGGAAAGCTGGGGCAAACCTCACAAAGATATGAGGAGCAAGGTTAAGGAGTCAGCATCAGACAGCGTTAGCGAAAGAAACGCCAAGAAACCGCTCACACGAATGCCTCGTACAGAAGTCGAACCTCACCGCAACCGAACTGAGCCAAAAAAAAACATGGATTGCAACACTAATAGTTATACCCTAAAATTATAATGTTCAACCCTACTCTAGTAACAAATCCAGGATAGTCTTTTCTCATCTTTGGTTTAGAAGCATGGGGTGTTAGGTTACACCACTTTCGTCACTCCTTTCCCTCAAAGTTATTTGTTCAGACTCGCTGTCATCATCATCCTTCTGCCAAGGCAGTCAAAATCTTCTCCTTCCTCAACACACACACACAGGAACAAATTTTGCAACTTTTACTAGCATGGTTATCCACAAAAAGAAACAATTTCCCCGGACAGTAGGAAGTTCCGCTGATACTCCGAACGCGTAGCAGCTATTGAAAAGTAAGAACACAATAGTCATCTATAAAGAATAAAAGACATTTTCTGCATTTCTACATTTTAAAGCAATTTAACCCTAATAGCAGTTCTTTTTAAGGTATTTCTTTGCAAGCGTGCAGTTTTCTCTAGGAGAAATAAACAGATTCAGTTATTTGCTCAAAATGAAACTTCATTACTCTTTTCATTATTCTAACATACACGTAATCATTTAATACAGTTATTCTGCGTTAATATGCGTTATTATTAGTTGCTTAAGCACATTTCATCTACATTTGATTAGGAAAATAACATAATTTGCTCTTTCTTAGCTGTCTCGCGTGCAGGAATTGTTTGTGGCCTACTTTAACCAATTTTAATTTTCCCGCACCTTTCTTATTCTCTTTCCCAAAACAAAGGTTAATGATGCTCTTTTTGGTTAATTTTGAAATCTCTGTTAATGATTTTCACGCCATGGGAGATTAAATCTGAGCAGGTTTTACTTACGGAAAACCCTGCTCCCTCAGTGCCATAGCGCTAGGGTGTGTACGTGATTCTAGCATAGGTTTTGTACAGGAAGGGTACCCTTCCGGTACAAAAAACTATGCCTAGACAAGTTTAAAAGCGTTTACTGCTGTGTATGTGTGCTGCACAGTGCAGCACGCATGCAAAGTCAGAAAAGCACTGAGAAATGAAAACATTTCTCTGTTTAACACCTACTTTTCAGTGGCATTAATTTTTGGCATTAAACTCTTTCTACTGATGGTTGAGAATAGGGTTTAGCATCTAAAAGCATAGGTGGTAGTACGGGTATGCCCATGTACCACCCACATAAGCCCCCTTGACACAAAGCAATGCAAAGCATTGTTTCACGCTGCTTTGCGTTAATTTTCCATACAAACCAACACAAATACCAATTTACATTGGTCTGTTAATCCCAAAAAAGGTTTAGCTTCCGTTTAGCGTTACAATCGTAACGCTAACCTGACACTAAACCTTTGAGAATCTGGGCCTAAATTTGTAATTATTTTTAAAGTCAAAGAATGTACTCAATATGTGTCCGCTAAGTTAGGACAATGCTCATCATAACGTCTACAGGAGTATGTAAGAGCCTTAGTCACAAACCTCTGTTTCATTCATAACGTTTGCGTAGCTCTTAAAATTTCAGGAGTATCGTAGAGAAAGGTCAAGAGTAAGTCATCAACAGAAACATGTTAGTGACCCAAGCCCCCTCTACATTTAATTTTGCACTGTTCTGTAATACTTCATAAGGTTTCTTGAAAATTGGTTCACATTGAATATCCACTGCTGTGGTTGATAGGGATACAGTGGTCAGACCCCATAGACCCTCAGAATTGCCACAAGATCCTGGTACTGCAATCATCACTTAAATATATAAGGACACAGTTGCCTTTGATATCTGGAATATTTTAAATACTCCCTTCCTTCAAGGATACTTTCTGCAATCCTCAAAACTTGCAGTAAAAATTCCTTTGGTAACAAAAACACACAGCCCCTTTAGTACAGAGTGCTTTCAGACCAATCTCAAGCTTACCTTCTGTTGTTGAAGTCATGTAGCATTTTGAGTATAGAGCGCTTCATAGCGCTATGTCAGCAGTCTTGGACCTCAAGGGTTAGTTGGCAGCCCTTGTTTTGTTATCATGGTTTTGACTCTATCAATCAAGACATCATGTCGAGTTTTAACCCGTACTTGTGATCGCCTAGGACTTTTTACAGCAGGCACTTGTGCACAGGGGACAACAAACAAAGGGAATTAGGAATAAGGTTGATTATAAATTTGAGACACAATTTTTTGGGAAGTATTACAAATATGGATGCGTTGACATACATTTAATTCATGGGAAACAACCATTACATCGCAGTCATTACAATGCACTGCTGTTACATTGCATGCCATTACAACACGTCACTACAACGCATGCCATTACAATGCATTATCAGGTAAGTAATCGGGATTTTTAGGTTTTGCCTAATATCATTCGCTTGCGAATGTAATAGGCGAAAATTCAAGGGCTCAATCGACTCGTGAAACCACTGCAGTTTTCTCACAGTGCATGTGAGTCACGTGAGCACAAAAGCGGGTCACGTGACCACACAAGCACGAGCATCTCCCTAATCCGCCTGCTCCCCTCGCTCGCATTCCCGCCCCCCCCCCACCAGGCTCTCCCGCCCCATCCGGCTTCCCTCCGGCCATTTGCCACACTCCTTGCCTCTGTCTTGCCTCCCCCTCCATTCTCCTCCCCTCGCTCGCATTCCCGCCCCACCACCAGGCTCTCCCGCCCCCATCCGGCTTCCCTCCGGCCATTTGACACACTCCTTGCCTCTGTCTTGTTTCCTTATGTCTGCTCTATGATGGGCTCGAGTGCGCAGAATACCGAGTGGCACCCACAGTCCGGGCCCAGGAAGGGACAGATGCGTGTCTGTCCATGGCCCGCCGCCGCAAAAGACAGACAAACGGCTTCTTAATGGCTGCCAGCGACCCACGGCAGTGTATTTATAAATGCGCGGATTACTGTTTATCTGCTACACAGATGCGTGTTGTACAACACACAATAAAAGCCAGCACCACCAACACGGGCTTAAAGCAGCCTCACAGCTTTGTGTGCAGACAATGACGCTGCCAGGCTCTCTGCTCTGCTAAGCTTCTGTGAATGCGCGTTCAGATTGTTTTACCTACTTGTTGAGTCTGATGACTAGCGTAATTATATCAATCTGCTGTATAAACAGAGTGCGCCCTGCGTACTCTAACCACGTGTGTAGTATTTTAATATGTCAGCTTATATTGGAAAGTTTTCAATGAGTGAGTAACACCATACGAGGTAAATGGAATTAACAAATCGACTAATCGAAGGGGAGCAAAATCTGATTTATAAAAGTGATGAAGATGCCAGCTTTCCCTTTTGCGAGGATGAGTTGGAACATTCCACTTCTCTAGGTACCTCATCATATGGAACTGACCCTGACTTTGGTTTTATCGTGACTAGATTATTGCAACACTTTCTAAGCAGAGTCGGCTGAAAAAAGATTGCTTAGAGTCCTCTAAATGAAGCAACACTTTCCTCAATCCAAATAAATCTGATTATAGTTCACATATCTTTAGCCCTCAAAGAACTTCACTGCCTTCCAGAGGCACCAAGAATAAAATTCAGATTGCTATATACCTCCCTTCCCTGATATTTCCCGTATATTTTTGTTGTGTGGGTACCCGCAAACACCAGCTCCAGAGATGCACAAAAGAGCCCTGAATTGCTACTTGAACAAGGATGCCCCCCCCACTACATCTGTATTAAAGATAATATTACCTCTTGACCCATTTGTATGCCGTCCGATCTGCGCACGCGTCAAATTCCACAGCACCGCGGCGGAATGTGCGCCATGGCGAAACGGTTAACGGAGATGCTCTCCATCTCTTCCTATGCCTCTAGCTCGCCATCTCCCTCTCTCTTTTCTCTCCCTCGCTTTCCTCTTCTTTTTTTCTCTTTTCTCTCCCTCTTTCCCTCCATCTCTTTTCTTTCCCTTTCCCTCTCACTTTCCCTCTTTCCCCCCTCTCTTTCTTTTGTCTCTCTTTTCTCTCCCTCACTTGTTTCTCATTCTCTCCTCTTTCTTTCCCTCTCTCTTTTCTCTACCCCTCTCTCTTTTCTCCCCCTCTCTCTTTTCTCTCCCTCTCTCTCTCTTTTCTCTCCCCCCTCCCGCCCTCTCTCATTCTCCCTCTATCTCCACATCTCGCGCTCTCTCCCCTCCTCATTCTCTCTCCTCTCCCCAGTCTCTCTCATTTTCTCTTTCCTTCTCGCTCTCTCTCTCTCTCCTTCTCGCACCCTCCCATCCATCCATCCATGGATTTACACAGTTCTACCTATGCTCTTTCTTTGTCTCACATTCCTCGTGCTGCCCTCGTCTGTCTTGTTCAGTCGCACCCTGCATTCACTGTGAGGGAGTCCGTACTGGAAGAGCAGGGAGCCCTGCAGCTCACGGGGCGTATTAGCGGGAGGGTGCTGAAGTATCACAAACCGATCTGCAGCCGGTGCTGCTTCTTGGGCAGAGGAACATTGGCAGAGCTATGTGGGGTGCGCACCTCAGATATAGCACGAGTTGTAGGGTAAGGGCTGATAGACGGTTGTGTGAAATTTAATAGAGAGCCGGAGGGAGAGGTGCAGGCGTAGATTGGGGTGCATTGGACGAGCTGCGTGCGGATGGCTGCCGTTGACTGGAAAAACAGTAGGAATGACGCAGGTGAATACTGAGGTGCCCTGATAGAGCACGCGCCTGTGCCTGGCCCTAGCAGCTGGCTGGGGCGGAGGGGGAAAGGGCTCATCAAACATTCCATCGCGTGCAGACCTTTGCCCTGCACCTCTACCATTGGCTGCCGTGCCGGAGTTCCCACGCCTCACTCTGCTGCACACCTGTGTCAGGCATACGTCATCAGCCGTGGCCTGCTCCAGATTGCCAGAGCATCTCGGACACATGCGTGGGTGTGAGTGAATGAGTGTGTAGGGGGGCTGGGGGTGGTAAGGGGCAATGGGAGTAGGGAAGAGAAGCTTCTGATTCCCACTGGTACCCAAACCCCTTTTTGCACCGACAGGAGTTTACTACATTCTCAAATTGAGGAGGTGGGATTGTGGATACCTTGAAGAGCAGTATTTTTTCCCCGCCACATTCCCACGGGGTAGCCAGGCCCCCGCAGATGCCCAGCCATACTGTGCTCCCCACTTGCCGGCACCTCACCCTTCTATGCACACACCCATATACCCTGCCTCGCCCCTCCCCTCCCCAGGCTGCTATTTAAGCCGCCTCTGAATTATTCATGGCGGCGATTGACATGCTAAAACATGAACTCCTGCAAGGAAATAGACCGCAGGGCCTCTCGTTGTACAACAAGCTCTCTGCTGGGTTTCCCCTCCGGGCTCTACCCCCACCGCTTTAGTTTTTATAAGAGATTTCCAGCCTGACCCCAAATTGAGCAGGAGTGGGCTAAAGCGGTGCTCTTAAATTTTGCCCCAAACCTTTATTTTCATTAACTGTGAGCGGGCTGAGCAGAGTTATGCACTGTTATTTCTCCACAATTGCACGCGTCGAATGTACAGTGCCCAAACCCCTCCCCCACAACCCTACTCATACAATGCCAATTACATGCATTGAGCCATCCGGAGCCTGGACCCGCAAAGGCTAACATATCGCAAAATGGCGACAAGACCCTAACTCCTAAACCATTTAATGCTTTCCTCGAAAGGGCGGTGTCCTTCATTTCCCCAAACTGTCCCCCAATTAATGACCATGATTTTACCAGCAGTTACCACATGTCGTTCTGTAGAAGCTGCAGTGAACTGACACAAAAGACAATTTTTTAAAAATATTCTATAACTTTCTTTCTAGACGCCTGAAAAGGCTTCGGTGTCCTTCCGAGGACAAACACATCCCTTTCTCATTACTGTTGACTTATTGCTTTTGAAAGCTGCTTTTATAGATGGGAGAGTTTGGGGGAAACCGCACATGCATTGAACTAGTGTTTGGCTAGGAAAAACCGCAGGGGGTTGTCGGGTAATCGAGCTACGACGAGCAATAAAGCCGGAGCAATCGCTGAGTCAGCATATCCAGCTCTACAGCCCCCCCCTCTTTCACATCTACGCCACCCGGATGAGGACTCAATGTTAGTAACTTGGAATACTGGGGCACTTTCCTGCCAATGTGTTCAGTGTCCTGAATAGGAAATTTGTCAGTGGCTGACGTAAAGTTTGTCTTAATTTGGCAGCTAGAATTCTCCCGCGACTGTCCAGCGAGTTGCTGCTCTTGCTTATGCAGTGACGTTTTTCCTGCCTGACTCCTGGTCTATTTTGTTTTATACTGCCAGTCTAAGGCATTTATTCTGCTAATGAGTCCTCGATTGTATTTGAAAAGTCGGCGCCCTATGCCTGCTTGTACAAAATACATTTTGCCTTGCTTGTTCTGTGAGAGAGAGAACCAAGCACTGGCGTTGCCAATAGGTCTCGCAGTAGGAAAGTTGGAGCTATTGGTTTTGTAAATTACATTTTATATTTATATATCGTTATTGGCATTGTCAATAACAATATATAAATATAAAATGTCATTTACAAAACAAATAGCTCCAACTTTCCAAATGCGAAACCTATTGGCAACGCCAGTGCTTGTTTAGTTTTAGGGTGGGTATGGGTTTTGGGGTACATGGGGATAGTATTTTTTACCCCTACACTATCCAAAACCTACCCTACTGTTGCACTCACTGGAGTAGGAATAGTAATTTCTATCCCTACACTATCCAGCATTTACCCCACTGTTGCCCCAAAGGTATTATGCTTTGTAATGGTATGCGTTGTAATGGTCTGCATTGTAAAGGTATGCGTTGTAATTATAGTTTCCAAAAATGCGTTGTAATTGCATGCATTGTAAAATCATGTGTTGTAATGGTAGTTGTGATGTAAAAACCGTGTTGTAAAGGCATGCGTTGTAATTGTTTGTATTGTAACGTCATATATTCTTACTTCATAGAGTGCATTTCAGACATGGTTCCAAGTTCACAAAAACCCAAGGTGTATGTTTAAACCTGATGTTTGGAATTATCACATTGATATTATGGTATTGCATACATTCCTAGATTACACCTTCGTGTCTCATCACTGGGTAACCGGTGTCACTGCATGGCAGAAAATCTGCATGTGTAGGCTTAGAAAAGCTGTGTATTTTCAAAAATATATTTTCCTTTTTCAGTACATGGAAAAAATAATATATGCCCCTTCCTCCCTTACATAGCCTGGGAACATTTGGAATATAAATCATGTGCCCACACATCTACAGCATCTATACCTGAATCATGCAAGTGTAAATGTAAAACTGGAGGTAGTTGTGAAAATGGCATTGCACATTATGTCTATACCCATAAGGTTATGACTGTAATGTGATGAAAACCAAGATTTGGAAAAACCTATTATGAAGCCCTAATATTTATTTCAGGTCTGGAACTCAACCCGTCAAGCATTTATGAGTATAGGAATTGCAACATTAGGGGTGCGATTTTACATATTTGTGCATGCCTTTACAAATCAGCCCCGAAACCTCCAATTCCCTATTAGTAAAAGTGCAAAGAGGGCACAGTCCTTTCTACTTGCTCTAATGACTATTCTCTGACTATTCCTATTTCATTCCCATATTAAATGTTTTCAGGGTAATTCGCACAGGCATGTAAGAGTAGGTAAATGATATTACAGGATAAATGCCTTCGTGAATAAGACCCTTTGTACTGCTTCTCTTTTAAATATGGGCTCTCATCAATCTAATGTAGGTTTGTGTGTGGATAATCACCTCATTTGCTTTAAGTTGTATCGCTCCTCTTTGAAACTGGCTTTGCAAAACATCTGCAAGGTATCACACTGATGGGCTGATTTACTAAGATTTTACGCCATGTTGGCATCACAAAAGTGACACAAATCAGCGCAAAATCTTTTTTTCCTATTTTCTTTACAGCACTAAACTTTTTTAGTGCTGGAAATAATGTGAATGTAACACAAAGCAGCGCATCATGCTGCTTTGTATTATTGAGCACCAAATGGGCATACCATGGGTCACGGGAACTCATACTACGGCCCGCGGTCCGCCAGTGGCCCGGCAAGCCTTCCCTGGTGGCCCGTGGACCTTGCAGACATCTACCAGTGTGACTCGGAGACTCTGATGCTCTGTGGGGGCCAGCCATAGTCAGAGTGGAGCTGCAGCGCTAAAAGGTGAAATACAATACAGCCTCATTAGCATGCAAATTGTCTTTTAAAGACCTGTGAAGTGCTCGGGTGCGGCTCTGTGTGTGTGTACCGGAAGCTGTCTCAGCCCGGGCGCACACACACCCTGCCTGTGTGTCCCCGGAAGCTGTCTCAGCCCGGGCACACACAGGCAAGGTGAGATGACGGGCAGCGAGGGGGGGAAAGGGAGGGAAACAGAGGGAGAGGGAGGAAGGGAAAGGGAGGGAGAGAGAGAGAGGGGGAGGGAGGGAAAGGGAGACAGAGGGAGAGGGAGGGAGGGAAAGGGTGACAGAGGGAGAGGGAGGGAGGGAAAGGGAGGGGGAGGGAGAGGGAGGAAAGGAAAGGGAGGCAGAGTGAGGGAGGGAAAGGGAGACAGAGGGAGAGTGAGAGAGGGAAATGGAGACAGAAACAGAGTGAGGGAGGGAAAGGGAGACAGAGTGAGGGAGGGAAAGGGAGACAGAGTGAGGGAGGGAAAAGGAGGGAGAGAGAGGGAGAGGGAGGGAGGGAAAGGGAGGCAGAGTGAGGGAGTTAAAGGGAGGGAAAGGGAGACAGAGAAGAGTGAGGGAGGGAAAGAGAGACAGAGACAGGGTGAGGAAGGGAAAGGGAGACAGAGTGAGGGAGGGATAGGGAGATAGAGGGAGAGTGAGGGAGGGAAAGGGAGACAGAGGGAGAGTGAGGGAGGGAAAGGGAGACAGAGGGAGAGGGAGGGAGGGAAAGGAAGATAGAGGGAGACAGAGGGAGATGGAGGGAGGGAGAGGGGGAGGGGGAGGGAGGGAAAGGGAGGGAGACAGAGGGGGAAAGAAGGAGACAGAGGGAGAGGGAGACAGAGGGAGAAGGAGGGGAGGGAAAGGGAGGGAGAGGGGGAAGGAGGGAGGGAAAGGGAATGAGAGGGGGAGGGAGGGAAAGGGAGGGAAAGAGAGGGAGAGGGAGGGAGGGAAAGGGAGGCAGAGTGAGGGAGGGAGAGGGAGACAGAGGGAGAGGGAGGAGAGTGAGGGGGAAAGTGAGACAGAGGGAGAGGGAGGGAGGGAGGGAAAGGGAGGGAGAGGGAGGAGGAGGGAGACATAGAGGGAGGGAAAGGGAGGGAGAGGGAGAGTGAGGGATGGAGAGGAAGGGAAGGAAAGGGAGGGAGAGGGAGAGTGAGGGAGGGAAAGGGAGACAAGGGGAGAGTGAGGGAGGGAAAGGGAGACATAGGGAGAGTGAGGGAGAGAAAGGGAGAGGGAGGGAGGGGGAGTGAGGGAGGGAAAGGGTGGGATGGAGAGGGAGACAGAGGAGGAGGGAGGGAAATGTAGGGAGAGGGAGAGTGAGGGAGGGAGAGGGAGACAACGGGAGAGGGAGGGAGGGAAAGGGAGACAGATGGAGAGGGAGGGAGGGAAAGGGAGAGTGAGGGAGAGTGAGGGAGGAAAAGGGAGAGGGAGGAAGAGTGAGGGAGGGAAAGTGAGACAGAGGGAAAGTGAGGGAGGGAAAGGGAGACCGATGGGGAGGGAGAGTGGGGGAGGGAAAGCGAGACAGAGGGAGAGGGAGGGAGGGAGGGAGGGAGGTAAAGGGAGGGAGGGGGAGGGAGACAGAGGGGAGGGAGGGAAATGGAGGGAGAGGGAGGGAAATGGAGTGAGAGGGAGGGAAGGAAAGGGAGGGAAAGGGAGAGTGAGGGAGGGAAAGGGAGACAAAGGGAGAGTGAGGGAGGGAAAGGGAGACAGAGGGAGAGTGAGGGAGGGAAAGGGAGACAGATGGAGAGTGAGGGAGGGAAAGGGAGAGGGAGGGAGAGTGAGGGAGGGAAAGGGAGACAGAGGGAGAGTGAGGGAGGGAAAGGGAGACGGAGGGAGAGTGAGGGAGAGAGAGGGAGACAGAGGGAGAGAAAGTGAGACAGAGTGAGGAAGACAGAGTGAGGGAGACAGAATGAGGGAGCCAGAGTGAGGGAGGGAAAGGGAGGGAAAGGGAGACAGAGTGAGGGAGGCAGAGTGAGGGAGTTAGAGTGAGGGAGACAGTGAGGGAGGCAGAGTGAGGGAGAGGGCGAGCGAGAGAGAGAGAAAGAGAGCAAGAGAGATGTGTGTATGCCGGGTCTGGTGGCTCAGTGGACGAAGGCGTCCGCTGCAGACACCAGTGATCAACCTCATGGTCAGTTGTTTTTGTTGCTCTAGCTCCGCCCCTTCCCCACTGACCCCATCCCCACTGGTGCGGCCCTCAGACACCGTAAATTTGGCCCCCGAGAGAAAGTTTGTGAGTACCCATGCCATGGGTGGTACATGGGATTTCCCATGCAAGCACAAAAAGCTTCTGACGCTAACCCAATTAGGTAGACAGAGTTCAGCTTCAGAAAATAGCTCACCCTTCAACCAGGCGCTATGAAGGAGAAATTCTTATTGTCTCCTTTATTTTCCAACTTTGCATGTGTGCTTCACTGAACAGCCCACATACAAAGTGGGCAAATGTTTAAAAGTAGTCGAAGCATAGTATTTTGTACTGGAAGGCTATCCTTCCAGTACAAAACCTATGCTTAACTCACACAGACACCCTTGCCCTATGGCGTAAAGGTGTCTCTGTGGCACAGGACAGCAGATTTCAGCACTGGCGATAGTGAGATGGGAGGAGAGTGACATATTTTAGTAAATGTGGTGCTCTCCTGCTCTCTCCTTATCACACAGTGCAATATTTGCGGCTGCTGCACTGCGCTTCATGAGAAATTGGTAAATCTGGACCGGAGTGTTTGGCTTATCTCAATCAGTAGTGTGGGTAATTAGCAATGCACTCTTGGTCTGGGTGAATCTAGAATACTTTCTGTTTATACAATGAAAAAGTCAAGTCTTTACATTAAACCGTCAACTTACAGAGTGCACTATTAATCCTTGAAAAACTAATTTTCAGACCGGTGGAAAACAATTGGATTTTGTTGGGTTTCCTAATTTGTTGTTCTTACATTTTGTTTTCCAAGACAAAGGTTAATCACACGTTTTACCATGTAATAATTTGCTCACACCTCCTTCCCACCTCCTCCATTTATCTCTATACTCTAAGTATGAGATTGCAATGTATGGTCTATATTTTGAATGAAGTCTGGGAAATTTTCAGAAACATTTTGCAATATTTTACTTAAATAATGTCTTCTTCTACACTTTATTTCGCCTTTCCAAGGAGCAAGCTCTGCGAATCCGATCACAATCCGTAAAAAGCGCTAGACACCTGGGCATGCAGCTCGAAAAAAATGCCGCTGTTTTGCACCAGCAAGATTTAGCTGCAACTCTTGGAGTTTTGTAGATTGTGTGACTTACTTATTCAATAAATTGTTTTAAAATGAGTTTGCCTTCGATAAATAATCTAAAATTCGTTCCTGTGATTTGCTGCTCTTTCTTAAAGGTACCATAAAAGTCTGAAAGTAACTACCATGGAAATTGCAGTTTCAGTTCTCATTTATAAACTAGTTAGAAAGGCGATAGGGGAGATTTCTCGCTCACGATGGTGCTCTCAAGTCACAGAAGTAATTCACCCTGCAACCTAATGGAAAATGTATCAACACAAATGTCTGCAGCCGCCATACAGCAGCTCGAGACGCTTCCATTACCGTCCCCGGTAATTATATTTGAATGAGTTCTTTGCAAAATGAATTTGCAGGTATTGAGATTCAAACATAGACTAAGAATAAAAAAAATATGATTTAAAATGCGCTTGCTTTCAGGGTTAATTCATCAATTTTAAACGTGTATCACTCCAATGGCCATCAAAACACCATTTGTATTAAAATACCTGTTTCTGTGTATCTTGCTTTTTGATGCATGTCTATTCCTGACCTAAGGATACAGATAATGCATTATCAAAAATTGAAATTCACTTTGTGAAACAGAAATTCTACTCTCAATTTTTTGCTGGGTTTGTGCAACTTATTCATTCACTTAACTTGATGAATTTCGGTCTAAATGGTGCACTATGTCATTAGTGCCTATCAAAGCAAAGCAAATACATTGTGGTTACCCGATTACTACATACCATGTATTTTATCTTGGCTACAAAGCTCCACTCCTTTGTATCTGCGTACCTTTTTTATTGATGTAAGCAACACTGATTTGCCCCCACTAAGGTGGTATCCAGGTGCACAGTAAAGACAACCAACCACAGATTCTGATCATAAAGTGCTAGGGAAGGGTAAAAACTGCAGACTCCATTTCAAAAAGTGGAATAGAAGCATTATTCAGCTGCAACATATAGGGCCTTGTTAGGATGTCAGTTGGTAGGCCTCCAACCAACATCCTTCGTTAGACTTCTGACCCCCGTATTATGATTATGGCGGTGGGAAGTCAAAACGGCGGTCATTGCGGCGGGCTTCTGACGGGCTCAAAGAGCTCTTCGGCCAGCCAGAAACTGCAACATAATCCCTTACAGATGGAGTTTCTACCGTTGGGATTATGATGGTTTCTGACATGCTTTTAATGTAGGGTTTTCTAACATGAAAAGCCTGTCGGAAAGTAACTGGCCACTATGCCTCCGGTTGAGGGCCTGCGGGGCACCTATGGAGCCCCCCTATAAATCCCTGCACCGTGTGGCAGGAACTGTGAGATACCTGCCATGCGGTGCAGGGATTTACAGGAACTCCTATTTCTCTATGGAAGCATGTGCTGGAGCCGGTTTCCGACTGCTGCACAAGCTCCCATAGAGATAGTGGTGGGTCTTCTGCTAAGGCGGAGGAGCATCGCCCCACTGCTCAAGGAGCAGTGTAAGCAAAAAAAAAAAAAGATAATAACTAAAGTTATTATAATTTAATTTTTTGCATGGTCAGGCTAGGGCGGGGCGGGGCTTGGCTCCCCTGACGTCAGGGAGGAGGAGTGGTTGTGCACTCTGCAAAGTGCCCATGATTGTTTGACCAGCCCTCTCAGCAAATGGCTTGTTCTCCATGGAGAACACACCCAGGCCCCCATTCCCTGGCTGAGCACTGAGCCTCGGCACTCAGACCAAGCACGATGCTGCATTGCAGAGTTGTGATTGGCTCTGGGGAAAATGCGTGCTTACCAATCACAACACTACATTGACGCATTATGATTGGCTGTGGGGAGCCTGGGTGCTTCCTGCTCCCCGGACTCACTCGATGTGGGATAGACGTGGCGATGGAGGGACAACAGCGAGATCAAGTACGTGATTTTTTAATTTTAATTTTAAAACGACCCCCCTCCCCCCGGCCCACCCCGTACCTTACCGGCTGCCACTGCATAGGGAAGTAGCAGTTTGAAACTGCACCATGTACGATCGCATTATAATATTGTGTTCGAAACCGCAGACCGACGGTTAGTTGGATCCCACACCAAAACGGTCTGCCCTACATCGTAATTAGGCCCATAATGTTAGTTAATATAATGTGAATAAAGGCTAATTAGGCACATGTCCACTTACATTGTATCTATCTATACCCCTTAGGAATCTTTTGTTTATATTTCTGAGGGACTAAAAAGAGTTATAAATTGCACTTGTGAATTGAAATGTGCAAAGCATGAATAGTTTATTAAATGCATCAGTAAGTGGATCTAAAGCAGGGCCTCTATAATTATGCGATTTTGCATCCAGGACATTTTGGCCATGATTATGGATTTGACAATATTGCCACACAATCTATAATCTGCTGCAAAGTTTGCAGACTTTTACAAAAAAATTGTTTCTAGCTCAAACAGATCACTAGTTATGAAAATGCTTCCACATGTGTTGAAGGTCACTCACGAAAAATGACTGGTTATCATACGATTGCTTATTCTTGAATTTGGGTTTATAGCTGAACTAACAAAGGGAAATCATTGCCCAGACAGTGCAAATGTGTAGAAATGACAAAATGATGAAGTAACACCATCACAAAATGGCGTACATTAAGCTGCATAATTTGCCTTTTCTTGCTGTATAATTTATACAAGCATGCCACGTAATTTGGTCATCATCGGTCACATAATTCCAGTGGCGCTAATCTAAAGCGCATATAGGACGTGATGCACATGCTGTACTACCTAAAGCGATGACTATAGTGATTGTATTAAAAAAGTAGAAATAACTATGCTGTTTACACCATAATGCAGTTATTCCCACCATGACCAGGAGATAAAGAGATAAGTAAAAGAAATTCTTATGACAGGAGAATATTGCTGTATTGTAGAAAACAGCACAGTGCCTAAGGCCTGAGATTCCTAATGTTGATGGTTATTTCTCTGGTTCCTGTAGCAGGCATTTCTAAGAAATCAATGATAGGTCTATTTGCATAAAAATACAAAATCTTCACTCTTTTGACGAGAATAAAAGCAGGAGAAATGAATCAAATTTGTATGCTGTGGATGCCTAAGCGATTCAGAGTTTGAATTTGTGATGTTGATGAAACTTCAGCTAGCGAGAGCATGCCACCCTGTTTACCTAAGATTGTTATCTTCACTCATCACAATACATCCACTCTGTTCTCTACAGTGGCTACCAAGGAAATGCTTCAGATTATTAGGAGGTGTATTACTAAGCATTGAGCTGTGAGTAGCCCACCTTTTCACCAGTGCATTCTTTGTTCCAGTCTGAAAGCCCTTTCTATGTGTGATCTCCTGCAATGATAGTAGAAGTCCTGCATAAATGTCTTGCTCATTAATGATAATGATGTATGTGTATGTAGTGCTTGATACCACAGTGTCTCTGCTGTGGAATTTAATATTGTTTGGTGCTACATGTGTTACATGTGTCAATGTACAGTATTAATTTTCTGAATATTTGTATAGCACTTGTATATATTCTTGCACATTTTTCATTGTTTGTATGTATATTTTCACTGTCTGATGACTGTTTATTCGATGACATATTTCAAATATCTAAATGTTTTCTAAAAATACAAAAAACTAAAATAAAATAGATGATCATTCAGAAGTAATGTGCTGTTTGGTATCATAAGTAGCAAAATAAATCTGTCTGGCCCCTTTTTTCGTTTAGCATAGTTCAGTGGTCCAAGCCAGTTCAGATACAGGACCCAAACCTTGGTATTTACCTTGTAAGTAATAGGTGTCACATAATGAAGTGGAACGCTATTTATAGACCTTAGACGTGATCTGCAAGTCACTCAGAAATCAGCAGCGAGTGTTAAACGCAATGAGCCATCTTGTAGAACTTGATTTTCAGATCGCTGCAGTGACTTAAGCATGATCCTCGCAAAGCAGAATTTCATGATTGTTTGCGGAGATCCTAAAAACCTTTTCTATCAGAATTTCAAAGGTGGTGGGGGAGCAAAAAAGGATCCAAGTAAGAAAAAAGGGGCAGGTGAATGAGATTTTGAGCCAGTGAAGAGGGAAAAAATGGTTACTTAGGCAACCAGAAAGGATCCCACAGCTGTGCATGTTTCCCTGAGAAGGAGGATTATATGGAAGTAGGGATGTGTTTGGCCGCGGGCAACCTCTGTAGGATTGGTAGGGCCAGGGTGGAGTGAGTCACGTTATAAACTGCACCCCCCCTTGATGCTTGTCACCCAAGATGTATATATGTATACTTTTCAAAAGACAACCCCTAACATCTGAGTTTATTTTGTAAGGGAAGGTTCCTGCTCAGATACACATTCAGAAACTACCCCTATGCTTCTGTGTGATACTTGCCAGGCCTGGTGACAAAGGACTTCCACATCAATACAATTCATAAAGATTGTGTGAAAATGTATATAGAAAGTCCCTCATGCACGTGATTACCAAGAGCCTGTTGGCTGTTACTCGCCAACTGGGTCACTTTCTCATCTTTGTGGCTTTCCTATAAAAAAGCCATAGGAACCAATCCCAGGACTAAATATAATTGTGCTGTTTGTGTGTAGAGGAAGGAATGACTGTATTAGCTTTCTCACAAAAAAATTCTATATTCAAAATGAGGTAAATGTGGCATGCTCATACTCATGATTAAAACCAAGTCACATGTTTAGATCGTTTTAGTGTGAATGGCCGACATGTTTCATTGCCATACAACAACTTAATGGCAAATTCATCAGGGCACGAGGACCGATGATCACCCAGTTATGCACCCTACCTTATGATCCTTGTGTGAACGTCTACCATTAGGCCATAGGAAGAGTGTATCTGAAGACAAAAATGTTTTTGCCGCCGGTGTCGGCAATCTGTCTAGAACCAGAGTAGAGTGAGTCATGTGCAATGTATTCCTTACACATTATTGATGTCAGTGACATGCAACCGTATCAGGCCTGTCCCTTCAGACCTTTTAAGAGGCACAGAGTATGATAGAAAGGCTATTGACTTAGAAAGACGGTATGGACATAGTGGCAAAATCACCCAATTAAGAAATGTTATATGTGATATAGCTCAGCTGCTAACTGGATAAGTCTTAGATGGGGTGTCATATTCAGGCCATGGACTGCTGTCCCAGCAACAATTAGCCTCTTTGAAGATCTGTTTGTAGCCTGCCACAAACTGATAACAAAACCAGGTCTGGGCTCAATAGAAGGATTAGTGTGCAAACTACAACTTAATTCTCTGTATATAGGCAGGATAGCTCCTTCGGTTGCAACCCTGCGCATAGAGCAGTGTGACTCTTGAAGGTGATAGTATCATATATGGCGTTAGTAACCTAGCCTTTGAGCATTAACAGGTTAATACAATTAATACCATTACATTTTAAAGCAAGAACTCCTACCAAATTTCCAAATGTGGAACTCCAAATTATTTCATTATTTTGACTTTCATTAGTTTGTTCACATTTCAAATAGGATCTTTCCTCTGATGCCGCTCGGTCCGATCATGAAATATTGAGTTGTGTGTTATATTGAGGAGTGTGTTAGTAGTAGAGCTCGATTAATCTGAGCAGGGAGGTTTCATTACTCTCTTAAAGGAAATTGTACATGGTTGCAAGTTTGGCTTCTGGTATCTGACTTTTGTGAATCCCTGATTCATATATACACCACTGCTACATGTTGTTAAGTCACAGTTTCTCTAGAACATTTTGCACAAACTTCCAGAAATATATGAATCCCCTCAAAATATGTTGGGTTTTCCGACTATGATAAATTGAGCGGCCCTATTACAGGACCTGTACAGCTCCAATGTTTCCTTCAAATTTAGATATTGAAGACATTTTAGGCCTGGCTTGATACCGCAGCTGTCTGCAGTATTACTAATTCTTTAAAAAATATGCTAGGGCCTGGTTGTAAGTCAGGCGGAGCATTATCCCCACTGCTCCACCTGATCCCAGGTGCTTGAATCCTGGGTCTGATTTTACTGGCTGGAAGTTTCTGGCCATAAATTCACAAGGTTTTGTTTGCAACAGAAGTTTTTTCTTGAGCAACAAAGCTAGTCTCCCTGTTATCTTTACTACCATCCAAGCCCCTCCACCACCACCCCCTCACAGGAAATCTGCTGTTCCCAATTACCTCATGCTCAAAGCAGGTGTGAAATGGGAGCGTTAAACCCCTCAGAATAAGGACTACTATGTGGAATTCATCAAAATAAGTCTGTGTCGCATAGTTATTCCCCCATCTCAGGGGGTTCAACTCATAATAGGCAGAATTCATGTAATGTTAATTCAGGCTGCTGCAATTCTCCACGTGGACTTCCAACCAACTCATAATGGAGGCCATAGCATGGTGTATAGTGGAATATTACCCTCTTACTCAAAACTATTTAGTGTATCATGCCGCCTTCCAGGAAAGACTTCCTTTTCAAAACATGAGAGACAAATTAACTTCGGAAAAGTATCTTCAATTATCACACATTTGATTCTTACCCTCCATAACACATTCTATATAAAAAACATTTCTTTTTTCACCACCGTTTTCTAGCACTGGCAAAGGTGATAGGGGGCTTTAATTGGAAAAACAGCACTGTGCATGCCTTTATTTACATGCATTAGCACAGTTTCCGTGTTTTAAAGGTTTCTATAAGGGTTTGAGCCTTTCTGACTCTTTCCAACCACAAATCGCAAATCTCTGAGTGTCCCATGCTTTCATGCCAACTACATTTGTTTTCATTGGTCTTCTCTTATTTCTTTCCAAAGTGTGTCATAAAAAAGAGTTTTCGCATAGGCTATTGTAACATGTACTCAGATAATTTAGTAATGGAGAAGCTATCAATTAGCATATTCATTTGCATTTCTAATTCAAGAAACACGATCTTAACTACAAATGATGTTTAATGATACACATTTGCGAATAAGGTATTATTAAATGATACACATTTTCTAAATGAGCATCAAATGGCATACATACTTTGTTCTCCTGTGTCTTGAAAGGATGTCACGGTGACTCATGGGTAGTGATATTCGCTGTCACCATCTTCTAAAAATGACTTATTTAATTTAATTTTATACTCGGTTTTATACTCGGTCTAAAATCTCCTTTCCTGCTTCCAACCTTGTGACCTCTGATATAAATTATCTCTGAGGAGCACCCATGTTGAACAGCTCACCAACACTGGGCACAGTTCCATACCTCATGCCATGCACATAGTAAACTACTACAGTGGAAGAATTCAGGTGACTGAACATCTGGCGGGGACATCTGGCTGTGCCTCTGTAAACTGGATCCTTTTCTGCCACCAGTAACATGATGTATTTAATTCTAATAGCATGACCCAGTCTTAGCACTAATTTCACTAATTGCATGGTATATCTCAGACAGAGCTCCTGGGTTAGGAGATTCATTAGCCACGGCCCATGCAGATAAAAGCGGTGTGTGTGTGTGTGTGGGGGGGGTATTTCGACAAACGACGACAAGGAAAAATTTAATATTTATCGCTCCCCAACCTGGCCCCACCGCCTCACCACTCTTACCTGCACGGGCCGCTGCTGGCATTCATATCATTTTATTGATCAACTGTTGATTGATTATAGAGATATTTGATATTTTGCTATAGAATGAAGTTAGACATTTTCTGTGAAGTACAGAAGATCTTAGCCATAAAGAGTTTAAAAAGCAAAAATTCAGGAAAGTTAATTGAAAGTTTCTTGCTTTTACAGCAGTAGTGCCATTAAAGATATATTCAGAACACAACTTTAATAGAAGGAGCAGACCAAAAATTAGGCATCCACATAGCACTACAAATTATTTTACACTTGGAAGAGAGACTGTCTCTTGAAAGTCTCGAAAAGATTTTCCAATGTTTTACTTTTTAGCAGTGTAGATGTGGGCATTCTGAATAACACAGCTGGGACATTTCAATGCCACAACATATATTCCCCACTCAAGATAACAGAATATAAACAGAATGTGACCAACCACAGGATTTCATTGGAGGAGAATCTTAGCAAATACAGCAGACAGCACTTAAATAAAAGGTGCAACACTTTTAATCTCAAAATGTGAACATTCTGAAAGATAAGAATTAGAAAGTGAAATGGTGGCCAAAAACTGTTGCTGTAGAGATCAAGTAATTCATATGTTTACATGTACTATTCTAATTGCCTATACCCCTATTAGGCAACATATTACACCCTTTAATCCACTGCCTGATTCTGTAGAGAAGCTATCTACACTCAGAAAATAGAGGAGAGAAACACAGAGTGGTTAAAAAAACAGTACAGTTTTAGCAATCTTTATTTAAATGTAGGTTCCCGGAAGGGCATCAGTCATTTAAGTATGCTCGTGATACACCAAAGTGATATTGACTTGATTGCACTCCCAGACCTCCTTACAGAAGCACTAATATATTTTGCAGGGAAAGTGGACTAGGAGACTGTTACATCTGCTTTGACTTTAAATGCTGCAGACATCCATATTAGTACAAAATTGATCCCGCACTCTTCAAATGTAAATACAAATCAATGCAATTTCAGCAATGTATGACAATCGAATTCAATTCTTCTTATCAGTGTTCTCCCAAGAATTCATGAGTCAATTTTTCTTCGTCAAGAAAGGATCTTTTATTCACAGATGATGATTTAAAAAACAATAGCCAACGCGTTTCGTCCGTAACCGGACTTCTTCAGGGCTTAGGCAAAGTTCTTTATAAAACGTCTTTTCAGTCTTTAACACAAGGAATTCAGGTTATTTTTTGGAACGAAGAGAACGTTATGGTTCATAATGCAGAAAGCGCAGACTTTAGTAGTCGATAAGGAGTAAAGGCCTCAGAAAGTGTCGGCATGTAAAAGACGTTTCTTTTACATGCCGACACTTTCTGAGGCCTTTACTCCTTATCGATTACTAAAGTCTGCGCTTTCTGCATTATGAACCATAACGTTCTCTTCGTTCCAAAAAATAACCTGAATTCCTTGTGTTAAAGACTGAAAAGACGTTTTATAAAGAACTTTGCCTAAGCCCTGAAGAAGTCCGGTTACGGATGAAATGCGTTGGCTATTGTTTTTTAAATCATCATCTGTGAATAAAAGATCCTTTCTTGACGAAGAAAAATTGACTCATGAATTCTTGGGAGAACACTGATAAGAAGAATTGAATTCGATTGTCATACATTGCTGAAATTGCATTGATTTGTATTTACATTTGAAGAGTGCGGGATCAATTTTGTACAAATTTGTTTGGTAGGCCAAGCTGTTTGATTCTTCTATATTGGGATTCAGGGGATTGTATCCCAGATCACCAGCACCTGTATCTTTTTCCACTTATAAGGACTTTCTTTACAGTGCGGGCATAGTAGCCTCAATTCCCTTCTTTGTAGTTTGAATACAGACATCCATATTAGGGGTTTTGTTCTGGAAGAGACATCTACCTGGGTGCATTCTTTGGGGTATCCTCACCAGACCTTAGGAAACGCGGGCAAATGAAGGTAGATCAGAGGCTGGACAATTGCCAGAGAGCATTTCTGGACCAAGAACATGTTAGAAAGCCTAGGGGGAGATAACAACTGACTCACAATACAAGGTGCGGGGGTGTTTCCTAATGTGACCCGGAGGGGTGGAGGGTGGAAGGATTTAAAGTTCAATTGGTAAGATTTATTTTTAGAAGATACATTTGTTTATATCCGAGTACAGTACTGAGTGATTAGCACCAGATTCCAGATGTGAACATGTCTTTAACAGACGGAATTGTATTATCTTTTTCAGTTTGTGTACTAAGTGCTAACAAAAGTATGTGATATGTAAATGCAGCCACCATTGTATTACGGTACTGTATGGATGGAAATTTAATTAAAATATATTTTAGAAAATGTTATCCTCACCAGACCCTAGTAGAAAAGTAATCTGATTTGTCTTGCGTGAATTGGAGATAGAAGTTCTTTGGTTCCAATAGGTTCCTTACTAGGCTGCCTCATACAGACAATTAGATTTGCCCAGAATCACAGGATATTGAGTGTTGTTCCCGAGACTCAAACCCAGTTCCCCAGATTTGAGGTTAACCTCCCTAGCCGTTAGGCCACATCCTCTCCCCATGAAGACTATCTTGCCTGGTAGCCTCCTATGGATGCAAGTGACTCTGTCCCACACTTGAGGGGGATGGAAGGTACCTGGAATAGTGATGTAAAAAGGTTCATTGGCGCAGATCCAGGGACTGTACATCTGTACACATCGCTTAGGCATGCAGCAGGGCATCCTCAGTCAGGCCTCCCTCCTCCTGCCCCAAGGTGTGCCATAACACCCCTAAATTGGAGCTCCCGAGGGCCTGTCCACTGTCAATGTTTTCCCTTGTAGCGTGCAAATTAGAGACCCCCTTGATGATATACAGTCTGAAGTCCATTTGGAAAGACCCATTTCTCCCCACACATGTACTTTAAGGGCCAGTGGAGGTGATCAATTAATTTTCTTGATTGATCACGGAATGCTGCCATGCAAATGAGCTATATTCCCTCTGAGAAGGTCCCATCGGAGGCCCTCTACCTGAGAATGTTGATGTTTTTTAAAAGGTGGCACAATTGTATTAATAGGCAGGGCCTATTTCATGGTTCAAATGCACATATATGGTTGCTTGCTTTATTGAGGAGATGTATCTTCTATAATACATGGATTTCTGTTAATCCCAGTATAAAAACCTGTCTCTTATTCCCATATTATTGGCGGGTTGTGATGTCTCTTCTCACATGTAACAACAAAGTGTAATAACAAAATGATGTAGCTGCTCAGTAATAACTTATTACAGTTAAGTTGTGATGTCATAATGCCCGCTGCCTGAGCTAGTAGCCAATGTGAAAGGGAAGTCACAGAGCATAATTGCAGCTAACAAGGAAAACAAGAACTGGCTTTTACTAGCTCTGCTCTGTTTATTCTAAAATGAACAGATTTCATTGTAAAGTAGAAATGTATTGCAATGTGCTTATTTTTTGCATGTAGTTCTAGAAAGGAAACAAAAAATCTCACTGCATGTTATTATTAATCCTGAGGTACAGACCCTTTTCCAAGTGAGGTATATTAAAGTGCCTCTGGGATGTTTAACTAACTGCTTTTTGGAGTGTGTAATTTTGCATTGCAGATTCCATTTTTATTCTTCATGTGTAAAACTATACGATCACTTTCATATAACGGAGAAAGACAACAAGTTTTTATGTGACTTGTGAGATGGAAGATGGAGTCACCATGTACATCAGGAATAAAGTACCTTCTTGATCTTATAAAGGAACCCAGTCTTTGGCCTCATTTCTCTATATGGTCATTGAGCTCCTCTGTGACTTCCAATATCCTTATAATTATTTCTTTATTTCACAGATTTTTGTAGCGCATGGTCACTCACAGGATACATGCTCTTAGCAGTTAAACAATAATGTGACACGGGGTCTTACAAATAATAGTAAGGCATGCACCGTACAAATTAACCATTTGTATCAGGCTGAAAAGGTTGAGGGGTTGGGGGAGGAGTAGGAGAGAGAAGTGAAGGAGATAAGAGAGAAGAAGACGTGTAGGAGGAGCAGAGGTCAGTAGAGGGTAGAGGTAAAGGAGGGAAGAGTTGAGGAAAAGAGATGGACAGAGAGATTGGCAGTGAGGGTGTAGTTAGCAAGAAGGAGGGTATCTTGACCAGTGAATCAGACAAAGGAGAGTGGAGAGAAATGAGGTTGGTAGAGCTACAGGGCTTATTGGATCAGGCATAGTCTGAACAGGTGAGCCATGAATAGATGTCAAAAAGTCATATAGGGTTGGGCTGTTCTGAGGAGGAGTGATGAAGAGCGTCAGAGGTCCTGAAGTCAAGGTTTTCTTTGCTTCTTAGATTCGTCGAAACACCTGACATTATGAGCAGGTTGGTCAAGTAGGAAGGGGCTTTATCATGGATTGTTTTGAACACCAAGCATTCCGGTTTAAATTTAATTCCGGCTTCAATAGGGAGCCAGTGGAGGTCTGCAAGTATTGGGGAGACATGATCAGATTTTTTAAACGAGGAGAGTAGTCTAGTTGCTGCATGTAAAATGTTTTTTAGCGGTGGAAGGATTGAAAGAGTGGTCCCCGCTAGTACAGCATTTCCAAAGTCTAAACTAGGTTGAATGGCTTTTTTGGTTTGCTGCAAATAAAATTAATTTGACCTTTTTAGGACTGGGAGAAAGAAAGTTGTTGTTCATCCAAGTTTAGATATTGGGAAAGATCTTTCTTAAGCTGAGAATGTCGTTAAGAGTTGAGGATTTCAGATAGAGTTGAATGACATAAACCAAAAAAAGGGTGGGACTGGGGCCAAAAGTGATCCAGCACATGTGCCCCTACAGGTAATTTGTAAAGCAGGGTATGCAGATTCAAGATCTACCAGGAGGCAGGTGGGAGAGTGCTCCCTTAGGAGAAAGGGCCCTCAGCCACTCCGAGGGGTGTCATGCTTCATCATCGGGCAGCTCGTCATTGGGCTGGCGATGCAATGCCCAACGGGCCCTGCAAGGGGGTCTTTGCCTTTAGTTCTTTTTGTTTTTGCCGATGTGAAGTATGAGGTATGGTGGGGGAGTGTGTGAATGAGTGTGAGTAGATTGGAAAAAATGTGCAGTAAAAATAACTAAAAGAACCCAAAATGCTATGTAATCACTGGGTTCCTTTAAATGACATCCACAATTCCATGAGTGGCAACTTATGAGTCTATGTGAATTTCTGCCAAGAGTTCAATATAAAGGCTGAAAATTATAGGGGATAAAATAGTTCACTGTGGTACTCCCAATGAGGGATGGATCAGAGACACTATTGTTGATTTTACAATAGAAGAGTGACTGGCTAGGAAGGAAGTAAACAATTTACGGACCGAGTCTTAGACTCTGAAGTGGTGTTTGACCGGGTTGATTGATTGTGTCAAAAACGGCAGGTAAAACCAGGACGACCACTATGTAGTGAATGCCATCAATGATTTTTAATTTTAATGAGGCTGTTTCAGTTCCCTGGCCTGCTCTGAAGCCAGATTGGTAGACTTCTAGTAAGATTTCATTACTGATAAATTCAGTGAGTTGAAAAGAGACAAATTTCTTAATGATTTTACCAAGCCAAGGTAGGTTTGCGATTAAACTATAATGTTCAAGGAGATTGGATTTTTTGAGCACGCGTTATGGACAGCAAGAGTTACTTTATCTTGTAACATGTCTCTAAGTTCTCTTCTTAAAAGTATGATTTTTCTCTTCAAGGGACACTAGTGCACTCTTGAACCATGTTTTATGAGTATGTCTCATTTTATGACAATAAATGGTCATATTAAGTAGTTTCAAAACAAATACACCTACACTGATGGTATCCGCTCTCTAATTTATAGCGTTAAACACCCATTTATGTTCATTGGTTAGGATTAAAGAGAGCGAGAGAGAAAGAGCGAGAGAGAAAGAGCGAGAGAGAAAGAGCGAGAGAGAAAGAGGGAGAGAGAAAGAGGGAGAGAGAGTTGGAATGACATCAAAATACTGTTCGGTCACTAAGTGTGAAAATAGGTTTTTCGAGGGCATTCTGAATAACTCATTTTATTTTGTACCAAACTGGTGTTGTTTTTCAACACCCTGTCACCGTTCCTTTAATTTAGCACAGAGAAAGATTTTAATTAAAGCAGAGCTGGGAAAACGTTTTATTAAATTCGCACATCGCATTCAAACAACACATTAAAATTAAAATGTCTCTGTGCATGAAACAGGATGCACACCTGAATTTGGAAATTAGTTGTAAACATATATCACCTGCTTGCCTCATAGTCTAATTTTGGTATTGTCAGAATGCAATTGTATACTCTGATCTCGGGGTCAGGCATTACAAAAGTGAAGTACACGGTTGGGACCACTAAGCATGTCTACTCTTGGAGTGATTATTTCAAGAGGCTACCGTGAGAGACACCCAGTGGAGGTTTTAATGAAAGATGCGCTGCAGGAAAGAAGCATGTTTTGTTAATCCATGTCTAAAACGAGTTCCTGGAAAGCATAGCAGAGACAATTGCCAAGCATTTTTTAATTTGAAAATAAGTAAGTGGGAAAGCTAACGAAGTCAATCTGGTTCAATTTAAATAAGGTACTTACCTGTTTAAGTGCATAAAACACGAAAAAGCTGTCGAAAAAAACAGGATTGACTAAACGGGTTTGCGAGGTGCAGCGTGGGTCACAAAATGTTGAGGTGACAATCCTGAAAGCACAATATGCCCCTATTATGTCTGTTTTTTCAGCTATGAAGTAGTATTGCTCGCAACCAGAGTTTCTTGTAATTTTTTAGACATAGAAAAAGGACTACAATAACAGCTCCCTCCACAGACCGAGATGAAGCATTACAGACAACAAATCTGAGGTCTTTTATTTGCACCCCTCTCCTTTACACAGGAGCATTAGTACTTTTTATTACATTTACGCTTTTAAGGACTATAGCATATATTTGCCAAAAATCTATAAAACATCACAGGCTAGCAAACGCCAGTGCAAAGAGAGCATGCGCGTGCATGCTCAACCGGAACAATGAACAACAGGGACATTTCTGTGTTTAACCCGGACACTGTTTGAAAACGGGGACATTTGAGTCACTTGGAGAAAAGTGTCGGGACATGGGGACACTTCTCCAAAAAAGGGGACCGTCCTGGGAAAACGGGGACGTCTGGTCACCCAAAGTGACCAGCAAGAATTTGCTGTCACCAATTGAAGTTTTTTACGGCTTGCCTGGCAGAAAGTGCAAGTTGCCTGGGTGCAAAAGACCTATTGTGGGCTTATCCATAACTTACAGTGGGTTTACAGCCTGCCTAGTGCTGGCATTGGTTGGCTTTATTGTCACTTCCCAATTGCTTTCTTCTTATTTGATGGCTTGCTTTCCTCTTTTTGTGTTTGTAGCATGGCCTCTCTCACATCTTTTTGACTGTCTGACTTGCAGTCCTTCTTTGGCTCACTTTTTGGGAGCTACTTTTTGATTTTTGATTAAACACTCCAAAAGGGGGCATGTGTTTTCCACCTTTCTCTCTAATGTGCTCCGTCAAATATTTCTCTCTCTCACCCAGTCCTTTTTTTAAATATACTTCAAATGTTTTGCCGGTCCAGGCAGCAAATTGCTGTCTGCCTTTTGCTTTTAAAAAGTGTTTTTGCGCTAGTTATTATTATTTTTTTTTTTTAATGGGACCTGATTTATTTAGTATGATCTTGCATGTGTGCATGGGGGTGCATGGCTACACATGCATTCACCTATGAAATCCCATGGCCAGCAGCCACATCGGCCTCGTTCTCGTGCCTTTTTTCCTTTTTTTTTTAAAATGTTGTCTGATTCTGCACAGTATCAGCAACAGCATTGTCAAAGCCAATAGGTACAACAGCGAGATCTATTGACTTTTACCTATGCTTGTTTTTATGAAGTCATGCCTCGAGACAGCTTTAGCTGTGTGACCAGCCTCACGTAATCAAACCAAACCATAAATAAAATGCACATCTATGTACTTAAAAAGGGGATGGGATTGGGGTTGGTTATCCGTTTTCTTTAATCTTCTGTTCAAATGCCATTCGCATTTTGATGTCCATCAAAGCATAGCGCATGAGGTAGTGGATGGGGTTACGTAAGCCATTGGCTTTTTGCCCTGTATTTTATGGAATTTTTTGATTTATCACAAATGCACATCCACCGAAGAAGGGTACTTCTCTGTAATGGTTGATGGGGTAATATTTCTTTTTTTGACTATTTCTTTTCCATTCGTTATTTTGTTCTATTTTTTAGTCATCCTCTTCCGTTTAAACTTTTTTCAATTTACAGTAATTCAGCACCAAATATACAATTTCTTCGAGCCAAGGCAAATCATATTTTCATGTGATGCGCATTAAACTAAAATAAAAAAATTCTATACTTGTTCTAAGTGTTACTGCCTGGTAGGAAACCCCTATTTATTTTTTTATTATAACTATCCCCCAGATTCATCATGCTCCTCTTTTGCGAGTCCTTAATAGCGATTATTAAGGAATCGCTATTAAAGACTCGCAAAACGGGATGCATGTAGAAATCGCAAAATTTATAGCGATTTCTACTGCTTCCTTATTTGCGATTCGCTAATTGATAATCATTTGCGATTAGCAATTAGCGAATTGCAAATAAGTAAGCGATTTCAAGGGTGCCAGGGTGTCCAAAGGACACCCTGTAGCACCCCTGAAATGGTGATTTACACTGGTGTTGCGCACACACATGTCCTAAGGACATGTGTGTGTGTAACATCCAACTTAGAAAAATGCACTAAAGTGCATTTTTCTAAGTTTTCGCTATTTACCACGAAGTCACCCTTCGCGGTAAATGGCGGCCCAAGATTGCGAATTCGCAATTCTAAAATGGTTCATGAATTGCATTTAAGGAATCTCAAATAGAGATTCCTTAAATGCAATTCCTCGCAATTTAGCGATTTCAAAATTTGCGATTTTTGCATTTGGGATGATGAATCCCAAATGCAAAAAAAGCGCTCGCAAAGGGCCAGATTCGCAGAATCTGGCCCTTTGAGAGCCGATTTTGGCTTCATGAATCTGGCTGTATATTACATGGTGAATTGTTTCTTAATTTTACCTTTTTATGCATATAGTTGCCACACAGGGGTGGAAGCATGTTTTCATTTTTTCTTCTTTTTATTTACATGGTACATACATGCAATTAAACATGAAAACATGATAGCAATCACACCAGCTTGTCAAGGCCAAACCAATTGCCTTTTGCAATGCTTGTTATAATCGGGTATTCTTTTAGGAAACTCTTGCTAAAAGGCTGATTTGTCCAATCAGCAAGCCGTTTTGTTTCCAATAGTATTCACCACCCCTGGGGCTACAAGCACACATTAAAGCTTGATCATAGTCAGCTGGTGTTTAGTCGTGACTTTTTTTTTTCTAAACATAATAAAGAATTCTTTATATTTTTAGTGGCTCCAATCTTTTCTCCCTTTTTAAAGGCAGCTTTAAGTGAAACTTTCAAATTCTCAGGTTTCATATCTAACCGTTTTACGTGGTGTTTGTTTGTGCCGAATTGAATAGGCCTTCCCTGAAATGCCACAGATTATGCATTGTGGCGTGTCACCCATAACTGAGTGCATCTAAGACTGTGCTCGGCCACCGAGAGAAAATATTTGCAATAAATCACTCGAAAAGCACAGGACATTATTGAACATCTATAAAATCGCAGTCTGGTCCCAATTACCATTAGGAAACAGAGCAGGTGATGGATTGTTATTGTCTGACTATGAGCTTCCTGTCATTGCTACCTCTTTCTGTTTCTTTCATGGTGTCCTTACTCTTTTTGCCTTTAGATAACCTTTTCCCATCTTCACTTCAGCTATTGGGAGCCGGAAAATTCTAGAACTAAGGCTGTCCTTGTGTCGTTTAGAAAAATTTACTAATCTACATACGTTGTGCCCCCTACCAATGTTTGCAAGTTTGACCTGATCTATACCTTTCCCCAGTCCAGCTGAGGTCAGTAGAGTAGAACAGCTTCACAGTTAGGGCTTCATTTATGAAAACTGTTGCATCGCTATAACAAAATAGCGATGCAGCCGTTTTCACTTCGCCCTCCTTGTGAAACGATGGATCCCCCGTATTCAATGTACACCACTCCATGTCGCAAGGAAAGACAGATGCGTCAGGAATCCTGACGTATCTGCCAGTCACAAGCATGACGCAACTCCAGCAATGCGTGGGGGACGCCTATCCTTAATGGACTGTGTCACCCTTACGCCTGCCAGGAGGCAGGCGTAACGTTTTTATGTAATGATATCCTGAAGTGGTGCCCCTAAATGTTATGGATTTCAATGCGTCACTTCTACGAGGCTTTTATGCAGAGGAACGCCAACCCTGCATACATTATACCTGGCACAGGTATAATGTGACAAAGGAGTTTACGAAGTGACGGGTTTACAAATCTGCCTAGATGCATCACTTTGTAAATAGGGAGCAACGGGTCGCATTATTTATGCCGCCAGTGCATCACAAAAGGAGACGCACCGGCGGTGTAAAAGTGTTGCAAGGGCTCATAAATAAGCCTCGTAGGTTTTGCCTCTTCAACAGAGTACAAGGGTCTGCTAGACATGGGGTTCTCCAAAATTGTACCTGCAGCCGCTTTTAGAGTGGTTGCTGTCTTCTCATCACGCACGGGTGAAATTGGCTATGGCTGTTTGTACTCAAGGGATGGGGGCAATACTAACCTCGTGGAAAGTCCACTTAGTTGCCCTTAACTTGGATTCTTCACTTCCCCTCTTAGTGCTGTATGTTGGTTTTAGCATGTATGTAAGAAGCATGTTACATGCTGGGTGTCCTACTGCTGCGTGAACAGTGTTTTCTGCAAAATAAATGTGATTGCAGCACAAAAAGCATATTTCGCTTCTAGTGGTCTATGCTGTAGTTAATGTGACTACATATACAAAGCTTCAAATGTATTGTAAAGCCATGAAGTCTTCTATAGGGTGTGAGACTCTGCATTTGCAGTCTACTGGGCCTATAGATTTGCTGCAGAACATTAGAAATTCCAAATTTGTTTTTGCTGCCTGTTTACCTCAAGGGAATCTTTATGGTGTAGAGTGGGTATGGGTTTTTGGATGGCAAGGGAATTTTTAGGGTTTGGGGGGTATGGGTTTGTGGGTGCCAATGACATATTTAGGGTTTAGGGTGGGTATGGGTTTTTGGGTGGCAAGGGATTTTTTAGGGTTTAGGTGGTATGGGTTTTTGGGTGGTAAGTGAGGGTTTAGGGTGAGTATGGCTCTTGGGGTGGTAAGGGACTTTTTAGGGATAAGATTGGGTATATGTTTTGGGTGGTATGGCATTTTTAGGGTGTAGGGTGGGTATGGCTTTTGGGTGGCAAGGGAATTTTTAAGGTATTGGGTGGGTATTGGATTAAGTGTTGAGGGTTGTTGAGGGCAAAACAAATATTTACTTTATTTTATTACTTATAACTATATATATATATATATATATATATATATATATATATATATATATATATATAACAATATGTATGTGATTAACACAAATTTATCTATATGTAAAACTATAAATATACATTCTTATATGTATGCATGTATATATATTCCTACAAATATTTATGTATATTTTTTAAACGCATATGCTTTTACCAGTTATGCCTTTTCAAAGAAAAAGTAAGTATTTCTGTACATAATATTCTAATCGCAACCCATTGGGTACACTGCGGCTTGCAGGATACTGGCTTCCTCTTTTTGCGTGTATGTAGTTACTTCTTTTGGTGCTGGGCCATGGTGAAGGCCTATCAGAGAGTCCTGAATGGGAAGGTGTAGAGGCAGGGGCTAGGTCATTTCTATAGTGCCTCTGGTCATGTAGTGAAAAGAGGAAAGACAAACACAAATAAAATGGAAAAGAAAAGAAAAGAGAAAGAATAATATTTGGTGAGAGAGAAATATTAAGCTCAGCTGGTTAGGGGCGGGATGGGGCCGGGCTGTCACAGGAGCAGGGGAAGAGTGGTGGGCACTCTTTTAAGTGCGCATGTCGGCTTGGCCGGCTGTCTTGTGCTGGCCAAACAGTAATGGGCACTTAGTATGTTCTCCACTGGTTGTATTGCACAGCCTGGGTGGAGAACATGCACAGGCTCCCAGTCCTTGTCTCAGTGCTGAACCACAGTGCTTAGACCAATCACAACACTTCTGTCACACAGTGTCATGATTGGTTAGAAAAGCCTGTGTGCTTCCTGGAGTCAACTGAAGAGCCGAAGAGGACCGAGGGGCAGCGGCCGGCCTCTGGTAATGCAGTGAAAAGAGGATGGACAAACACAAATAAAATGGAAAAGAAAAGAGAAAGAATCATATTTGGTGAAAGAGAAATGTTAAGGACCTGAGGAAGTAGATGAAAAAAGCAAAAGTGATTGACAGCCTGTTTGAGTGAGAAGCAGGTGTGTATGTGGCACACTCGAGAAGGACTCGGAGACGCATAGACGCAAATATGGAGAAAGAGATGTAAAAGGGAGGAAAATTCAGTAAGACCGAACAATCAAAACGATACGAACTAAACTAAGAATTTTTTTTAATATAGATAGAACGGAAAGGTTAATGGAATCATTGTGGGGGCACTTATAAAGCCTGAAATGAGTAGTGACAATCATTTAAGTGAGTCAGGGAGAGTTGTTCTGACAGTAAATGAATAATAGGGTTGACTACAGTGGAGCATATCCTTCCTAAACTTCATGCATATTTTCCATAAAATTGACATACAGTTATTTATAAATCTAACCTACTTGAATAAAGATTTTTTTTTTTTAAACCGAGGGTTCTTACTGCAAATCTCTGAGGGGTGGATCTCTGAATCAGTTTGTTGTATGCTCCAAACCTTAACAACAATGGTTGAACTCAAGGCACAAAAACAAAAAATAAAAAAATAAACACACTCACTGCACTGAGGGCTACGCTTGGGCTTTAACAGGGTTATTTAAGAGTGAAATCGAATTAAGCGAATCATGATTTAAAGACTGAACTTCAGCCTGTCAAGAGAAGATCAGACCTGCCTGTGAAGTTTAATCACGGCCAGCACACACAAGAAATTCGCAGTTGTGTGTGTTCACTGTTTTTTTCTTTGCAGAGATGATTTATGGCGATTTTCCAAAGGCAAGTTGCCGCTCTAAGGCTAACAGGACTGGACAATGTTCTTCTGTTTGTAGGACAGAGTCTTTGCGCTGAGACATCCACGCAGGGCGTATATGCCTGGGGCACCAAGGGACTTGTTTTGGCCAGAGCATTAATGGCTTATACATAAAACGCTCATGGACCAATAGAGACACATACAACAGTGTTATTTATCATGTCTTAGCAGCTCGCTGTTAGAGACTTTTCCAAAAATATGACCAAATCAGTATTTTGAAGTCAAGCCAAAAATGTGGCTTGAAGAGTAATTCTTTCAAAGGTGCTTTAGGAAAACAATGGGAGGTAACTATTCTGATGCGGGTTGGGCTGTCGACTCCCGGGGCTGTCACTTGCCTGCATCCGACCTGCAAGAATTGTGACAGATATCAGTCGCAGCCGGTGCAGGTAAGCATGGTGGGGCAGTGGAGCGGGCGGGGGAGGGGAAGTCGACAGATGACGGAATAGTTTTTATTTATTTAATATGACCTATTTTGTCTATCGACTTCCTACCCTCCCACCCCGCTTCGCCCCATCGTGCTTATCTGCACCGGCTGCCCCTGACAGATATATGTCTATATACTGAACTATGTTTTACTTAGTGCTTTCCTCAATATAATTAAACCTCTATGGTAATATGCAGTGAGAGTATGATTGAGAATGTTTTAGGGGGGAAATCCTTGGGCCTAGAATTATGGAAAAGGAGGAAAATTCAACCTAAAAACTGTAAGAATAAGTCCGCCCAATACTGTTCCATGATGGGCCGGGACTTAGATTAAGGTCCAAGAAAAACTGTGCCATCAGAATACAGAGTCAGAATAACTGGGCACTGTAAGTCTGGACCAGAGGAAATATTTGGAGTATTACATTTTAGGTGCAAAATGCCATAAAAATACCAGGGTGAGCCCCCCCACCAGGGTGTCAGGACAGCACCTGTTTTTAACTCTCTCTCTCAGAGGATCTAAGGATGTCCCATGCCGCCTCATGGAGGCTGTGCCACAAAGATCGAGGGAAAACTGCGCTATTTGAGTTTTGGTGCCATAGCATTATTTTTGAGAGGTAGGGGATGGAATCACAGCTCACAGCTCCAGCAGTGCACTGTACTTCAGCACCCCAAAGTGAATGACGGACCCTGCAGAAATCTTCAGGAGACTGCCTGTATAAGAGAGTCAATCACCATTTGGGAAATGGCTCAGTTAAGGTCTCTGCCATGCATATCACATATTAACTGTTTGTGCAGGACCTGCCATATTGTGAGAAATGGATGCCAACTAGGAGCGAATGGGAAGAACATTATCCATACATTGTGGTGTTCACCAGTGATGTAATGCTGGCCTAGGCATAGAAGTGGTAGTTCTAGGTATGTTGTAGCAAGGGCTGGACTAGCCGTAGCGGGCACCGGGCTCTTCCCCCTTGGGCCGGAAGGGTGGGGGCGGGTTTCGGACTGGTGGGACCGTTATTGTTATTAGGGGAGGGTTTTGCAGCAATGCTACAAAATTGGCCCCTTGAAACAAAAGCGCAGCAGCAGTGTTCCCACTAGCCCTTCCCTCTCGCCGGGGACAGTCGGACGTAGTTGCCAGAGCTAGTTTGCGATCCCAGTCCGGCCCTGGTTGCAGCTTTTCATGGAATGATGGTGCCCACATATTGTACAAAGCTAGCCCTTTCAGAATTTTAGTAATTCTTGCAATATTGTTGAAATCCCACACTATGCCCTACTGAGTTATATTGTTGACTTTGGCTTAAAGGCAATATTTCTTGGCATATTGTGGTTTACTATGGTATGACATGGTGGTACTTGATCATGCAAGGCATAATCGAGTCGCCCATGTCAGTGCTTCATATGAGTACTTAAAAAAGGCAAATTGATCAATGGGTTCAAACAGGTATTGATTATTACAATATCCGTTTTTCAGGACAAATATGTTTGATCAATTAAAACATAAGCTTGGGTTTTGGGGTTTGAGTTTGGTATTCCAAAACAAAATTCTACTTGTCTGCTATATTTCTGAATCTTTAATTAAAACTGATATTGGGGTGATAACAATACTGCTCGCTGAAAACCTATTGTGTAAGACGTATGTAACTGACTGCTCTCTGAACCTGTATAGTCACCCTAACTTGAGTAACAGCCCTGCCAATTGGCCATTTAAATATGTCTATCATGGTTGTCCATGGACATTGAAGTAGGATTCCTCCATGTTTATTGCACCCTGCCCCATCTAAGGAGATTCTAAGTCATACTGCATGAATTAAAATTTGATAGGAAGTAGTATGATGGAGGGTGAAATTAGCAAATGGAAATTAAGATAGCTGCTATGAAAATGATAATAAGTACGGTGAATTTGCGTTTTATAATTCTGTTTTTGGATATTGATTAGATGTTTTATCAGGAAATTGTGCTAAAAATGCACCATTTTATAATCAGTTTTTCAAGGGTTTCCTTTATTTAACCATCAACATCCTTAGGGAGAGTCAGGAACTTGTTATTATTGAACTATTTCAAGAACCTACGGCTGTTCAACAAATGTGTGTGAAAGTTGTACTGTCAATTACACTTTTCTGCCAATTTTCGAGCAATAGTCCTCGTTGACACTGTAGAGAAAGTCAGGCTTGCGCACTTAGACACTTTGGCGAAAGTATTTATGCCTAACAACATACATATATTGGTAGTCCTCTTGAGTAAACACTGTGGCAGGAGAAGCCTTGAGTTCTTGCTGTAAATACACGAGAGGCAAGAAATGCAGGAGGAGGATCACCGTGAGCAGAAAATTGAGAGGCCTATAAATAAATTCCAGATATATTGGGAAACTGATCCTTGGGAAGAATTAGCTTGCGGAGGGCTGTCTGTGTATGGAGAACACAAATGCATCCAACTTCAGTACATACTAGGCCCAGTAAAGTTTTCTGTCTCCCAGCTGACAGTACTATTGGTGGAAAACATCAAACTATTTATTCGCTGCGGTCTCCCACCATTTTCTTAGGGAACTGCCATCTTGGAAAACCTCCGACATCCCAATGTTTATCAGCTGGTACTAGAAGCCAATCTGTATATTTGATATTACTCTGGAAGCCAAGCAGGACCTTCTGTGTCATAGACTGAACCAGTTGGATTTACAACACGACCACCGAATGTTGCCAAAATCTGAGCAAACTTCTTGTGTTGGCAAATTTTGGCTAGCATCATGGCTGTCCTAATATTAAGGGGTTGAATCATGGACACGATTTGGTGATTAGCAAGGAATCCAGGTCCATTTGAGGTCAGCCGTGGCTTGTGCAGGTAAGAGCAGCGGGCGGTGGGGCCGGGTGGGGGGGATTTCGACAGACGTCGACGAGGGAAAATTATTTATTTATTTTATTTCCCCTGATTGTGCGTTGAAATCCACCCCACTCGGGCCCACCGCTCTTAAATGCACAGGCCTCGGCTAATTGAGTTCAGACTTCACCCTAATCTCCTAATAAAAAGGCATTTAGATAATATGGTTGTTTCTTTACCCTCTCCTGTTACTATTATCTAGGGGACAGATTCTGGTGCAATCCAGGAATGTGGATACCGAAGAATGTGTTCTGTTCCAAAACCCACTCACTGACATTCCCAGGGGTAGAAAATTCTGCAGAAGATGGGATGCTGCCGCGAACCCCTACGAGAGTTTTCATAACATCTGACAGCACACTGGAACGGTGCCAGGAGTGTTACCACCAGATGCAGGGCACTTCCCATGCAGCACAAAGTAACACAGCTATAAAAGCAAACACCGAAATAATTGGCTGAGAAGCTAGTTCTAATTAGAAAAAGGCTTCCCGAGCAGGGAGGTGGGGAGGGAACCTCTGATGGGGATTTCTGTGCAGTAAAACGGTTTGAACAAAAGAGAAGGAACATTCAGCCATGTCTAGGGAGACATGAGGCTAATGAATCCTACATTATGCCATCCGATGAATAGAGTGAAGAAATGATCTGACATAATACACAGAATGTCTCTGTGCAGCGCTGTCAGACCGAGAGAAGCACTTATGTGCGAGAAGTTGCTATGCAGTAGCAAAAAAACACATTTGATTACACCGTATTGCGATTCAGGATTCACGCAGAGGTGGTCCAAGGTGGCCTCTTTTTTAGTGATGACCTTGCACACATGATTTAAATATCTGTATTAAAAACCCGCAGCTAAGGGATGCAGTACAGTGACCGAAGAGCCTTGAAAAACAAAGGCTGGCAGCAAAAGCACTTTGTCAAGGAATATATATCGATTTTCTAAAATTATGAAGCCATGAACGCTTGCAATTTGAAAATGGTACTTTTGGCGACCTGGGCCTTCATGAATAGTCAATATTCCCCCTGAGGTGTTTAATGTAATGATATCTTTTCATCCACCTCCTTATTCAAAATGCACACTGTTGTTAAGTTTTGTAATAAAAGGTGATGCAATTACCCAGCAAAAGGATAGAGTGTTCATTGACCTTGGCAGGATGCAGCCGCGGCCCGAGTAGGTAAGAGCGGTGGGGCTGGGTGCGGGGGAGTATTTTGACAGATGATGACGAGGTGAAAGTAGTGATTTATTTAATTTCCCCTCATTATCGCCCATCAAAATCCACCCCCCACCCAGCCCCACCGCCCTACCGCTCTTACCTACACGGGCCGCGGCTGGCAGGATAGGATTAATACAGATCGAGATCTGTAGCAAGCGCTGAACTGCCAAATCTGTCTTGGTGGTTGCTCAGCTATTAGAGGAAAGTTTACAATACTGATACAAAATCTTGTCACACTTGGTGAAACAGCAATGGCGACCAACATTCGCCACATCGTGAGTCATCCCGCCAACAGGGTGCAATATTGCCACCCTTAAATAAAAGACGATTGTAAAGGGAGACTGCGATTGTTATTTGTTCCCACCCAATACTATGTACATTCCCAAAGACTTCTTTCAAAGAGCATCCATTTTATAGAGAAGCATTCCTTGGGTATAGTCTCAAGTCTAGTGGGTTTCAAACCATAAAGTGAAATGGACATCATTCACTGCTGCGCGGCTGTGCGTTTACGGTGTGACTAGCGGTCATCCCTCTATCTTGGCAACACTTGCTCCAGAGAGTTTTTTTGTTGTAGTTTGTCTAGCTCCAATTGGAATATGTTGCCATTACGTACCTACCTCAACAGAGAAGGAGTATACCCTCTTTCTGGGATGAGGTCTGTGGCCAAACACTGTCAGTATATTACACAGAAAAGAGGTTGGAGGGTGCGGTGATGTCAATGCACTATTCTGTTAGGTAGGCCTCTGAAATCATAAAAAAGACTAATGCCAATGCACTATTCTGTTAGGTAGGCCTCTGAAATCATAAAAAAGGCTAACATAGCATAACACAGAAGCAATTAGTCACAAAGTATCTTTCTTTCTTGTTATTGAAGTATCCAATTAGAGGCTTCCCATTGGAGAGGGGGAGATCGAGAGACCTGAAAATAAATTGTCACAAATTCCTAACGCACAGAAAAATAGTTGGATTCCATTGCATGCTTATAATTACATCCCCTACTTTTTCATGAAATGTGAGTAGTTCAATAAAATAAGGACTCGTGATAATTAAAATACAGTAAATGCCTAGTATAGTAAGCTCTAATGTATTGCATGAAATAAAATAACTTTACATACTTGTGTACAAAAACGAACTGTTGAATTTTCTGCTGCTGGAAACATTTTTAAATGTGATGTAACTTCAAAATGCTCGTTGTTCATAGGACTAATTTAAACCTCATTAAATATGTAGAGAGATGGTTTACGGTTTCTTTAATCTATTAATATACAAAGTGAAACGCTGGCCTTGGTTCCACTGACAAATGCTCGCAGCTAACCTGTGTAATTATTTTGAAGATTACATTCTGTGGGGTCTTTGTTTTAGCTTTTAGTTGTTTCTCGGGCTGGCTGAAAAAGTATGCTGTGGCGTAGCTATCAATAGTTTAGAAGATGCAGAGGCCCAGGGGCCCAGAAGTGTTAGCTGTCCCTGAACCCCAACTGAGCCTGTCTTTTCTCCCAAATTGCATTATCCTTGCTTGCGTTAAGGTCCAAGACACATATACCACTGACAATTTGCTTTGTGTAAGAGAGGCGTGACAGGGGTGGCTCTAGGCTCATGGCGGCCCTGAGCAGGGAGCCTAGGTAGGGGGCCCCGGAAGAGGGGGTCGGACGGGGCGGAGCGCGGAGGCCAGTGAAGAGGGGGGGTCAGGGTGTTTGGAAGTGGAACAGAGCCGGAGGCCGCCAAATCCCTGCCAGGGGCCGCCACGCAAATATGTATCCATCCTCAGAGGATTAATATATTAGGGATATATATTGGCGTGGTGGCCCCTGAGGTTTGGTGGCCCTGTGCAGGTTCACAGTTTGCACATGCCTAAGGCCGCCCCTGGGCGTGAGGTACCCAAACATTGACTATTTGTATGCCCCTCAGGTAGCATCCTCTGTCGTGAAGAGTAAAGTAAATGGAAGACCAGATTTACAAGAGAACATCAGTACATATTGAAACACAAAGCACCCTGAAATATTTTAAAACAACTTGTGATTTAATAAAAAAAATATACTGAAAACTACCTAGTTCGCTCTTAGAAAAGCTTACGTAAGAATATTTTTTAGTTTAGAGTTCACTCGTTGTGTTCATAGTGATGTGAGATTTATTTTTTGACATTTATTCCCACCTACTGTAGGGGGATTACGTAAAAAAACTATTTTGTGAATCTTGCCAGTCTAACTTTTTCAGAATTGCGCAGATAAATATATTCATTGATACATACCTTTTCTGAGTATGATATAGATATTAGTATTCATGAGAAGCACTAATTAAAATATTTATCCTCTCAGGAACAGAAATGCTCCAGAATCAAAGGAAAAATTATAATGGCGTGTCCCTTAACGAAGCAAGAGGAACAAAGTCGATGGATTTCTGTGTCCTTCGATTTTATTGGAGTTTGAAGCTGCAACGGTAGGAAGAGAGTAGTAAAGATTAGGTGTGTGACCACAAAGTACCTAAAGTGGCTCAAAAAGAGGAAATGATTGGCTTCATGTATATAGTGGAGATTGAAGATTTTAAAGTTGAGTCATGGAAACTTGATAGCAAGATAGATTGCTGTGCTCATACAAAAGACCATTAAGAGTCACTTAACATATAGGGGCTCCTTACGATGCGGTTGGACAAGCGTCCGACCATCATTGTTTCGGGCACAAGACCGCTGGATAAGGAGTCGCTGGTCCCCACAGCCCAATTATGATTTGACCGCCGTGCAATAAAATGCTTTTTACTTTTGGGGCTTGTGCAGCAGTCCAGGAAAAGGGCTGATGCACAACCAAAAACATTTTTAAAACATCCAAGCACTGTGTGCCAGCACCATGTAGTGTCTGTCACACATTGTACAAATGTTTGGGGGGAACCACATGTGCCCCCCTGGCCATATCGTGGAGGTCCACAGGGGACGGGGCCATTCTGGAGGCCCCCAAAGTCCATTTCTGACAGCCTTTCCATGGCGATGGGACCGCCATGAAAAGGCTATCAAAAACCGACATTCTAATCCTTATGGTGGTGCTTCCACAGGCACAGCCTCTATTGTAGGGATTAGGCTCCAACCGTTGACCCGATGGGCTCCTTGAGCCTGTTGGAAGCAGCGGTTTTTCTCCCCCCCCCAAATCCCTCCGATTTTTGGTATTGTAATCCAGCGGCAGGATCTATACCCTTGGCTGTCGGGCAGACTGCCATCGACGGCCTGTTGGTAGTGGTGCGTCTGACATCCTAATGAGGCCCATAGACTGTATGTAGTTGCATTGCAATTTCAGAACTTTGCAAAACTTGTGCAAATTCCTCCTCTCGGACAGTTCCTGAAATTGTTTTAGTTCACTTTTTCTGTGAAGCAAGTAAGCCATTGCCTGGATCTGAAAAGGCCTCATTCCCACTATGGGAATCCCACTTGTAGTGATGGAAGAAAGCTTCTAGACGCTGCTTTTGTGATTCGCTGAAAATGTGTAATTGAGTTCCTGTCTTGTATTTCTATTACTGAAGGCAGACCAGATCTAACATGATTCTCCTGATTTCAGACGTTTAGTGTGAAAGGTCCTACGAAGGGAATTGTTAGAGCTAAGCACAGAAAATATATTTTTAAATAACATTCCAATTACTCTGGATTTTAATGAAATGATCGATTCACACTAAAACAAAGACTCCCTCGGTACTCTGTGCACCGGAGTTTTTGCCATCATATATGCATTGATTTGGGCTTGCTGCAACATTTCCGTTGTACTAAGTAAAATTACACTTTGGCATCCTCCCAGTCACTACGACATCCAATGCTCTTACAGACACTCTAGCGCCATCTGCTGATGACCCTAGAAGCCCTCAAGCTTTACCTTGCAAAAAGAGGCCCTTGTTGTGACGTACACATCTCATCAGTGCCGATCCACTCTAATCAGAGTAACAAACGCATGCAAATAGGGTCACATTTCTGAACAGCATTCTCTCTGATTGCACACAACATCAGAACTGCTAACATGTCCCTGCTAAAGATGACTTCACTGACCTTTGCCTGTGGTTCTCATACACCAGATTCGAATTCTTTACTCCCCGCTGTCGATATTAATGTCTAGTTGCCTTGCTTGCCTGTGGTGCTGCTTCTAGCATCCTCCCTTTGAATTAAGGCCAAGGCTACATGTCGGCGTTTATCCAGCAACCTGCCTTCTCCAAGGAGCAGCTGTCATTTTTTTTTTTTCAGTCTTGTTTGTCGCGCGCGCTCTCCGCGCGCTCCGAGATCTACCTCCTCTGGTTGGATGAATCGGCTCGGAAATGTGTTAATTCCTTCAAGTGTCACTCCTAAAATGATTTCTCTGTCATCCCCTGCCTAATGTGGGAGCAATCAAATCAGGATTAGGCGATTCGTATTTGTTCAATTAGAAATGTCATTACGATTATAATCCATTCGGCACACCTGAGAGCCTTTTCCTCAAAGGCAACATTGAAGAATGTTTGTTTTCCGATGGAAATGTTTACAATGCTAAGTATGCCTTATGCGAGCAGGGTCTCACAGGTATATTAATGTATAATGTTCTCTGTTGGTGCTTTACATACACACCAGCGTTGGGAAAATGTTTTTTCCCAGATCTGTGCAGAAAACCAGCGTAGATGCGCATCTTGTCAGACCCCCCCATCCTACCCCCCCCCCCCAAATCCTACCCCTCGCTTCGACAGCCCCCACGAACAGCCACTAACAAATTGGATGACAGCTCCTTGCTGTTTTGTCAACTGGTCGGAAATTGGATTTGCCAAAGGATTTTCTACACTCTGTGTAGGGTAATACATAAATAAAATCTTTCATGCATGTGTGGCATATAAACGATTAATGTAAGGTTTACTTGGCAGAGGTTCGTTATGTGCAGCTGCAACTCTTAAGGTGTGCTGTGGGAATTATGGTGGAAATATGTAAAAAATATATCATAATAAAACCGGATGAACAGTAAGCAATTTAAACTCCTTCTAGGAGAAGAGGCTCAGAGTGTTTGTGAACTCAGCCAGCTGTCACGAGGAAGGATTGTGGAAGAAGGAACAGGAGAACTTGAAACTATTGGCTCCAAGTGATGGAAGCATCTGCCATGGGAGATACATATATCAGTGTATACACTGAAAAAATCCACAGTTAAAGTGAAGCTATGGATATGAATGGTGACACGACCTCAGTGGCGGCTGGCACAGTTTGCGGGTGATGGTGAATACACGAGGTTCGGGGGGGGGGGCGCATAGGGGGACGTGCAGGTCACAATAATAATAACATTAAAAAAAATAACACTTGTTCTCTCGCCGGGCCCCTTGTCTCTGCTCTTGCTCTCTTTTCCAGGAACAGGAAGCACCCGGCACATCGCTCCCCTGACCAATCACAACGCTGCAATGCAAAGTTGTGAACGGTCTGGGTGCTGTCACATGGCACCCAGCCAGGGGCTGGAGGGGTGGGCATGTTCTCCATGCAGGCTGTAATACAGCCTGCATGGAGAACACTGAAAGTGCGCATGGCTCTTTTGGGCGGCCCAAGAGGGCCGACCAAACAGTCATTGCGCACTTAGGAGGGTTGTACTCTTCTCCCCTGCACTTCAGCCTGCTTCCCCCACTCATGCAAGCTGCCGAAGCAGGAGTACAAAATAAAATGATAATAACATTACATTATTATCATTTTATTTTATCCTTTCTTTTTCTGCTTGAAGGCAGTGGGGCGTCACTCCTCCACCTTAGGAAAGGAGCCGTCCCTGCACGATCTTAATGTTTGTTACAGTTAGCGTTTTTACTCAAAACTAGAAAACCATTGGAATACACTAGTTATGGATAATTCCATGCACCATAACTTTGACAATGGCCAGTGAGGAAATAATGTGTATATTACCTTGCGTAATCTGTCTTGCGTTTGCAGACTTTAAGTTGATACTGCATGTAGAGACAAACCCAAACGTCAAGTGTAGCCCTTCATTTCTGTACCAGGCCTGTGAACTGCAGCATGGGACCAACCATTGGTCCTAACGCTTCCATTTTCCAGACCCTGCAAAGAATCTGCAAGCCACAGATGGGTTTCATAGTCTGTGGACTCTACAGGGAGTTTGCTGACTACATGAGACAAACTTAAAAAAGTAATATTAACAATGGGTGGCCATTTACCCCTAGTCTTGAGGGGTCAGTGTGTTCCCACACATGTGGCCTTTGATTGATGTCACAGGATGCAGTAGCCGTGTACATATACTTTAATCACGACAAAAACAGAAATTGATCTTTTGCTGCCAACTAATCCAGTTTGCAAACTTGATTGAGTTACTGTCTCAAAAGGGATGACTGGAGAAAATGCTCATTTGTAGGGTGCTATTCTTTTTCAAATTCGATCCACAAACAGTTCTTGAACAAGGGTTCATGACGTGTTTGCAAATTAACTGTCCAGTGATGTCTCCATTTAAACCTTTGAAGCCCAAAGAACACATTTTGTAACCCATTTCTCAGAAGCCACTTTACATCAAACCAATAAAGGGCATTTCTCTGATGAAAATTCTAGTTACAGTTCAGGTTTGGTGTAATTCCACTCAGTGTTTAGTCTATAAAAGAAAGCAAAGTTCCTATAGGAGTTGAATAGGAAATGCACAGATTACCTTTATTTCCCATCTGTACTGATCTGCAAGAAACGTGACATATAGTACATACACCAGATTTTCTTTTTCCTGAACATTGGACCTGGACCTTTTTGCAGAGTTATCCCCAAACTTTTTCCCTTCTTCTTCTTATTTTTTCTGATCTGTTGTTGATTTTAGGACTTTGAGCACCTTACCACTGCAAACCAGTGCTACAGTGCATATGCCCTCTCTCTAAATTGTATTGATGATTGGTTTATCCATGGTTGGCATATTGATTTACCAATAAGACCCCAGTAAAGTGCACCAGGTGTGCCCAGGGCCTGTAAATAAAATGTTACTTGTGAGCCTGGTGAAATACTGGTAATTTCATTTTTCACTTGAAAGGACTATCTCTCCCATATGGTAATATATTTTAATATATTTTAAATATACTTTCCCATTGTAAGCTGGAGTTTGTGGTCTCTGAACTCACAATATAAAAGTACATTTTTCAGGGAAGTTGGTTTTTAAATCGCGTGTTTGAAAATGTTACTTTTAGAAAGTGGCAATTTCTTTCCTAAGCATTCTGTGCCTCTGCCTGTATGTAGAATGCACATCTGGGTTAGGATGACAGTTGGCTCTTGTGCATTAACTCTAAACAGTCACAGAAAGGGAGCAGAGATATGTCTTGCATATCTTAATGGACCATCACCAAGCTGATGGGCCTTCCTGGGCTAGAGTGGTGGTTGGAGTTGTCACTGACACCTTAAATGGGCTGTGCCTTCCCTCACACAAAGCGGTCTATCTCCATCTCTGTATTTACCTCTTCCTAAATCTACCTCTAGCTCTATCTATACCTACATATCAATCCACATAATGTTGCGACAACTATGGGAGCTATGCAAAGCGGCAGCTATTCAAAGAAGTTAAAAATAGAGGGTGAGCTACACAACATGGGGACTGGGGCAACTTGGTTGCTGTCCACCCCACACACTGCACTGAGTTGTACTAGCACTACCCAATAAGAAGGCATCCCTACCTGCAATAAAAAGTTCCCTGCTGGAGGACTCACTCTCTCGCCGAGCTTCCCAGGGTTACATTGCACCCTGACTGCTCATAACCCTGTCATGCCCTCCATCACACCCACCTGCCTCTACCACTCATCCTGGACCTCCTATCATAAACTTGTCTTTTGAATGTGCAAATTCTTGCATCCTGTCCCCCATATCCTTCTCCAGCAGTGTTACCTGGACTTTAGCGCTTACCCAGAACTTTGATACTCTCAGTTTGGTAATGTCAAACAATAACATCTACTGATCTCGTCTTTAATAATGTTCAGAGATAGGACTGCGGTCTCCAGAAACCATTTCTTCAGGTAACTCTTCAGGTATCTCCATTCTTCCTTTTCCTGGGCTTCCTGGCATCTTGTACCCTGGCACTGGTGCTTTAGAATGGTCCTCAATTTTTCTCACATGCTGGTAATCATAGATTGTCTCCAATCAGATCTTGTTTCTGGTTGCATCACAATCTTCTCTAGCTCCATTACTATCTCTGGCAATTTGGCAAACTTTGAGTGCAGTGAATCAATATTAAGATAGTATTATTATCTGTTTTCTGTTACTTCGCCATCAGGCTGTGTTCCACTGGGAATGGTCATGCAAGAAGCATGTGTGGGTTCACTCTGCATTTCTCATTCTAACATGCTGCTTGGCAAGAGTTTTCCATGATACAAAAAAGCAAATCTTTCTTTTCTCTTTCTGCGTCTTTTTGTTTAAGTTAGACTTTAGCAGCGTATCTTTGAGGGCGCAGAGTTCATTCCTTCCAAAATGGCTGCTTTTCTCATTTGTATTAGTCCCTTTTCTCTTTCCTCTTGGGTGCTGCATTGTGAGACTGGATGCCTTACTCCTCAGCTTATTACAAGAGACAGTGGTCCCTGAGTTAGTGAAGAGTGTATATGCAATAAGTATAGCCTCAATCAGTACTATATTTTAGCCGATATCCAGCCGGACAAGTGTGATTTTAATATGCAAAATAGTTTAATAAAACAAAATGCGCGTTAATAACAGTGGGATACAAGCCTGTATCCATTAACCAACATATCAAACAGACAAATAAAGTAAAAGGCTCAGGCAGTTTGCAGTTATTTCCATAAGGTAATACGCAATAGAGAAAACAAAAATTATGAGAAGGTCACCTTTACACAAATTACATGTAAGAATCACTGTGTATAAGGTTGACAACTATGTCAACGTCGTTTCGATCTTTAACTGAAGGATATAGGATCATGATCAGGACTTTTGAATACAGTGCCTGAAAACAATTGCCTGTAATTTACTATATATTAGTATGGGAATAAAGGAGAGAAAAGGGGGGAGGAAATATATAAAAAGGTCAATCAGGGCGCTTAGCACAGATAGCACAAGAATACCGCAGGTGTAGATTTTGGCAACATCATAGCCAGTTGGTAAGTTAATATATGCGTGAAAACGGTCGTGATGCCTATGATTCGAGGAGGGGGAGTGAAGTGAAGGTAGCCAAGGGGTCACAAAAAACGGAAATTGATTGTTAATTACTGGAGCAGACATTTAGGCATGAGGCCGTGAAGTCAGAGTGATGCAACAAAGTTATACAAGTGTGGTACATGCTATCAATAGAGCTACTTGAATTGTGATTAAAACCGTTGTGTGACCGATGCGACGCGAAGCCTAGAAGAGGGGGAATACCTTTAGTATAACCCTGTGGGCAAGGGCTTATGTGAACGCGTCAGGATTGCAGGAGAGGCCAAAGAACCAGCAAAAATAATAAGGATGCGGCCATTAGGGGGGGCGAGGGGTCAGGTAGTAGTGAAGAGTAGGGGAATGTAAGGGGCTTACTCTTGGAATTCAGAAAAGTTCAGAGTGACAGGATGATTAAGTGTGAGCGGGATGAATGTCCTTGGAAAATCGGCAGGGATGAACTTCTCACATAGTCAGCAGGGAGTGTTGTCCTGAGTAGAGGGAGACAATGTTGTAATGAGGGCTGGGGTCACGGGGGAAGACCAAGGGGGCTAGAGAGAGTTAGAGTGATTACCTCTGAATGGGGGCAAGCCTGTAATGGTCCCGAACTTGGCGTGCAAGGTGACTTTGGACCTAAAAGAGTAAAACAATGGTATAGGTCGGTGTTCCTCGTCGTGATTAATGGGAAAACGAGGGACGCGAGTGCTTACCTAGCGCAGGAATTGTGGGGGCATGACGGTGTGGCAGCAATCCTTGGTTCGAGAGCGGAAGGCTCGACGAGGTTTAAATTGATGGATCTAGTGATCATGTGACTCAGGAGAGTAGTCAGGTGACGAGGGCCAATGGTAGCTACAGTGTGAGGTGACACGCGCGGTCTCAGGAGCGGTCATGTGAGCCGGAAAAACGTCGGCCATCTTAGAGTGGGGACTAGATGAAAGAAAGTGACGCAGAAGTCGTAATTGAGCATGGAAACTGATCGTAATTGATCGTAATTGAGCATGGTTATATATCTGGAGATTTAAGTGATAAATGTAAATTGCGGAAATTGCAAATTATAAATATACCCAGAATATATACAATAGTATCCAGTGACTTAAATGATGAACAAAAAATGATAAAATTATAACCCGACTCTCGCGTCACATTTCTCCTCTCTTCTCTGCTTTGGGTGATGCCTGAGATCTTGCAACTGTCTTCCTATATGCATTTATTATGAAGCTTATCACAAAAACATGTTTGTTGGGTTATAAACACACATTTATTATGACTAGGGGCGTCTCCTCCATTTGAGTGGAGGAGCGTCACCACATAAGCCCCAAAGCTGAAAAATAAAATGGTAGAAAAGTTTATTTATTTTCCGTTTTATTTTTCTGCTACCTGTCCTGAACTAAGTGTCAAGATGGGGGGTGGGGAGGGTAGTGTAGCCAAGTGGCAGCAGCGGGAAGCTGTGCGCCTTAGAATGCACATGTCTATTTGGTCAGCATTCTTGGGATATCCTGTCAGGCATGCGCATTTTCAAGTTCTCTAACCTAGCGGTCTTAGACAGCAGGGTTAGAGCAAAAACAGACCTCCAGTGCTCTTAGGAGCTCTGTGAAAGCAGCACCAGGATTGGGCAGTGCAGTTTCCTGCATATGCAATCGGGGGCTTCCTGGAAATCACCCAGGGAAGGAAGATGCGGCGCTGCAAGTAAGAAAGGGAAGTTTAATTTTTTATCTTTTTTGTTGTGCCCACTCACACTTTGTACATGCCAGCCACCACTGATTATGACATAGACAAATGCAGCATCGTTATAAGAATCCAATAGCTTATTGCATATATCAAGGGGGCTGCTTTCCTCTCAACGTGCTGATTAAACTCCCTCTTCTGGTTAGATACCTGTGTTTTTAACTAAACTATAAGCTAATCCACTATGCGCAATATGGTAATTATAACCATTGGTAAGAGAGTCGTCATGATGCAATCAAGGCTCCGCCTGTTGTGAGGCAATGGCCCCTCCTCGCCGTAAAGAATGGTAATACATAGCAATTTTGTGCTCAGAACATCTGCTTACATACCACAGATTCTACAAACAAACTTTGATTCATATAAACTACCAAGATTTCCGAATTTATACCTTTAAAAATCCACCTCTCTGCAAAAAAATGACAAAACAGCCGCCATTTAATGAAGTTTGTAACATACAATCTGTATATGTAAATACAAATCGTGATGTTTCAATACCAGATGATAGGATGCAAGAGCAGAATATATGCAAGGTAACTGCTCTTAGCAGAGGGAACAGATCAGAATTTAACCCATGTGGCTGACTGCTGGCGCCGCCTTGCTAAATCAGAGGCCTTGGATGAAATTCACAAGGTAATCAGCATCACCTCAGGATGCCCAACCAAGGCATGAAAAGGGCAGGCTCCGGTGCAGCTATCAGAACCAGAGCTCTCGCAGCCTATTGATAAAAAACATCCAGATGAAACATTGGAAAAAAAATCAACAGAACACCTTATTTTCCCTTTTGGACATCAATGAAAACATGTTTTGTCTGAGCGTCAGTTTAAAATTCCTTTACTCCTTCTTTCAAGCTTCTGCAATAAATTACTTCTCTAACGCGGATCCTGCTGGTGAAACTGTGCCTCATTTTCTTCACACTTCCCCACTGTTACTTTTAACAGGTAAATCAATCTTGCTAACAGTAGGACAGTTTTCCATCCTTTTACAGAATCTGGCCGAAAATCTGCTGCTGGCCTCAAGTAAACATTTCTGACCTTAAAATTCGAATGATTTCCATTCATCTAGGAAAACCTTTCACTGTGCTTCTGCAACTTGAGGCAATAAACCATTTTCATTTGAATCCTTCATTTATGCAGTCCATTTATTTTCTCAGGCAGGAGTCCCCAGATTGCAAATGTGATCATACCTGTATGACCTTGTGTTAATTGGTCACCCCATGAAAAGAGAGTCGGGGCCAAAAGGTGAGGGCGTCTGATGTGAAGGAAAAGTATAATTACCTATGACTGATGATTGTTTATTGTGTCACCAATGAAGTAGCCTCGAGTGCTCCTGCACCTGGGCAAACTGACAGACTAGGAAAAAGCTGGAGGCATATGCTGCAGGGTTGCTCAGTGACTTGAACGTTTGCTGCTTTATGAGTAGCACTCCTGCTTTTATGGTATTTATATCTTTGACATTTCCGTCTGTGTTGATCTATATTAGTTTTTGGCTAATTTTATCTGTATTTATCATTTATTTTTTGAGGGGGGCGGGGGTTGTGAAAAAGAAAGAAGCTGAAACTGGTATATTTCCACATTTATTTAACTAATAAATATGCAGTCATTCTTGAATACCTGACAGGTTTCAGTTAACAACCGCAGAAGATAAATCAATGCACTTATATGACAATAGGCACGTTTCAGTGGCAACCTTGTGCACATCTACTGTTGACTAAAATTCCTTTCTTTTTTAAACCCCCTATGTATCAATCCACACAGCTGTTGGCCTGGCAGTCATGCCAGAGAGAATTTCGAATCACTCAAAAAGCAACCCAATTTTAATTTGTATCCACATTTAAAAATAAATACAGACAAGAAAGTAAATGGTTTTCTGCCTGTATTTATCTTTAAAAATCAGTAAAAGCGGAAAACAGGGTGCCTTATTTATGAGCATCGCCCTCGCTGCTGCAAGTTCATATACTGCTATGGCTCACTCAGCTTTCAACCCATCTGGAGCTTGGTAAGATGTGCATTATTAAACAGTGGCAACTGTTTATCTACAGTGCTTAGAACTAGCAGAAGCGATCCATGAAGCTCTATATAAAACAAACAGTGTCATCTGAACATAGGGCCTAAATATGAGTTTGGCAGACAGGGTTACTTCGTCACAAACGTGATGGATATCCCGTTTGCCGCATTACAGTTCCATTATATCCTATACAACTTGTAATATGGCGGACAGGATATCTGTCATGTTTGTGACGGAGTATTTCATCCACCTAATTTGTAATCAGGCTCATAATTTGAAAAGGGGATCTAATTAAAGACAATACCTAAGTTGAAAGTACATCTGGTTCCTTGCCATTATGGGCTCAGAAACTGTGATAGAGGTTGGCATAGGGACTCATTATGGACACCAAATGTACCTGCTGTAAGTTTTTCTATCCTCATAGCTCTTAGGCCGGTGTTTTGTGCAAGGCCAACATAGCACATTGAAGTAGCTTAAGGCACATCTTTATGTATGCATATGGACATTGAGCTTATGAGACAATTTCTTTTTTTTTCTAAATATAAATTATTTTTAGGAAGCGTTCTATAAACATAAAGAGTGCCAATATGGCTCAATGTCATAATTATGAAACCCTTTCATTTGTGATATAACACCAGGAAGAAATTTCAGTTCACTAGATGGGTATAAATAATTCACAAAAAATACAAACAATAAATACAATATTGCAGGCTCCCCACATTTCTCATTTGGACTGGACTAAAATACTTTATCCCAAAATCTCCCAGAGTCTAAACATTTTTTGCGTAAGAGACCGTTTTTAAAGCATATCTTCTTTCCAATTCCTTGGTTCTACATAGTTTCGACCACCATTGCTGAAATGTTGAAATTATTCAGGAGTGCCAATTTTTAAGAATAATGAATCTAGCAATTAAGACAATGATATATACTCTTTTATGTTGCAAGAGGCCCATATTGATATCAGACAATTTCGATGAGATAAACAATTTAGTCAGTATTCAATTGTTTAAATAGATTCATTTGGCTAAAATACTCATGCAATTACGACATCAAAAACCATTAAATGAGCTAGTTATAACTGACCCATTTAAATTCCATAGTCAATACTGTCAGTCAATACTTTATTCGGCTGATATAGCCATAAAATGTGCCACAATACAACAAACAATTAAAAATACGAATATTATAAAGATGCAACCATAAAAACTATACAGAATATAATAAAAATCTACTAAAACATACAGTGGCAGCAACATCTCTCTGTAATAAATTGTCCTTAATTTGTGACAAAATAAGCAAGGGATCACATATACATAACATATACATTTCTGCATGTTTATGCACTTCCAGAGCTCAAAGAGTAGTATATAACACAATTTTGCCCCATTGCCCATTTTGGATTATGTCATTAATTCTTTAAAGGAATCCTGTATTGGAGTTAAAAATCGTCCTATTGCACATAAAATATTTTTTAAAAATCTCATATTTATCAGCAGTCTAAGAGCTTGATCCCTATTATCACTTTTATAATTGATAAAAAGAGGTTTTAAAAATTCCTTCTATTCTTCTAAAAACCACAGACAGTCCAGCAAAATATGTGGGCCACTGCTTTTTACTTGTAGTCCACATGTACATAGACCCTGCTCATTTGTTATTGTGGTTTTTATCTTCCTGTCTGCATTATATGAGTTCACGCCAACTATAAATTTCAATTTCACATTGAGTTTAGGATTAGGCATCATCTCAATGTAGGGGAAAATATGATCATTAGTCCACCCAAATACCATGAACTGGGTGGACGATTTGCTTCCCAGATAACATAAGTCTTCTTCTCAAGCCTTTGTATTAATAATAGCACGTAACACCTGATTGTGAATCTGCTGCCCTAGTTTCCATTGTTCTGGTGCTAAAGAAAGTTTAATACACATCTTATTTAACGTATGCCTAACCTGGGATGCCCAATTAATTTCGCTTTCCTCTATTTCTAATTTACAAAGATTTGATATTCTGGGGGCTCCTTCTTTGCTCAATCTCTGCCAGAACTTCAATATAGCTTGCAGTCCCTGAAAGTTCCAGGCTGTAAGTTGACATTCTACTCTCCCTGCCTGGATCATAGTTGATGGTGGGAGAGCAAGGAGCTGTTTTACACATTTGCCTTCCTCCAAATTCCAATCCAATTTACCACCTAAAAATAGTACCTGTACTCCATATTGGAATTGTGGGCGGACCATTGTATTAAAAGCTGATAAAATTGGCCTCCATACTTCCGCTTAAATTGTTTAAGGCCCCATACTGAGAAAAGAGCCTTTGCTTTTAATGATTCTATATGGTTCCTCCAATTTGACTTGCTGTCAAAAGACATACCAAATTATTTATATTTGTCCACCACCTCAACTCTGACCTCTCCTAATTGCCAATAAAAGGAACCCTTTCTTTTTCCCAGCACCATTATTTTAGTCTTTTTTTAAATTGACCGTTAGGCATTTATTTAAACAATAATCATAGAAAGTGTCCAGTTTTTTCTGCAAACCCAACACTGTCATGTCCGTTATTACTAATTCATCAGCATATAGCAGACATGATATAATGGTCCCCCACATCATAGGGCTTAGCCCACCAGCCTTAGTTAAAATATTATATAAATCTGAAAGGAACAAAGAGAATAGCAGTTGGGTCAGGACACAACCCTGGCATAACCCATTCTTTATCTGAATTTTCTTGTATAGCGACCCAAGAGTATCCAATATTACCCTAGCCCAATTCTGCGAATGCGTTTCCTGGATTAGGAGAGTACCATTTTGATTCCAAGCTTCGCCAACATATTGCACAATAGACCATGATCCAACAAATCGAAAGCGGCTCGGAAATCAATAAAACAGCAAAACAATCTACTTCGTAATTCAATTGCCTTTTTTGCCATTTCCCAAAAACAAAGGCAATGGTCTATTGTTGAGTGGCCCTCCTTGAACCCGCCTTGCTCTATCGGTGCCAAGTTGTTCTGTTCTACCCAGGTCTTCAATACGGCCAACGTTCTACCCTGGTCTTCAATACGCCCAACTAGTAGTCAATACTGGGTTAAAACATTCATATGTTTGTTGTAGCTAAACATAAAAAAATTTCAATAAAGGTTTAAAATAATGGAAAGAACAGAGTGAAGTACTGTGTTGTACAAAGTGAGCCACTCACAGAATATGTGCCATCCCTGTTTGTTTCCTTGTATGAAGCACAACCAGGAAAGAAAACTGCCATCCTGAGTCCCTCATCATGAGTGGCACAGTAAATGGGCTGGATTTCGCCACCTCCGAATTTACCCATAGCAAGGGTACAATAACTCCAGGAATGGGGAAAATCCATCCCATTATCTGCTGGTTCCAAGGAGTCATTTTGAAAATTAGGAATTACCAGTAATCGGTAATTTCTGGTACAAATCCCTTTGTAATTCCTCATTACCGACCTCATCGCAATTAAAAGGCAACTCGTTACGATGTCACAAATTGGGTTAACGAATGTCTTGCTTAGTCACATTTGATCTGCAGAACTAATAGCTCCTTGCCCGAATTTACTTTGACAGAGAGATAACTCTAGATTAATAATAGACAAAGGTACAGGCAAAATTAATACAGTATAAAGAAATCTCTTTTCCTCTAATTGAATTTCTCCTTGCTCATAAGACCGCAGATTCTGGTCCCATAAAGTGTCATTACTAATGAATTTGACTCATAACGGTTAAGCATATAATCTACTTGTTGAGTCATTTGTTACTGGAAACTATTGTAATTGATAGTCAAAACAGACTCGCACAGTTGGCAAGACTTAAACCTGTTCCTCAATTTACAAACCCAAATAGGTGCCTTTTCAATGTGTTTTTGCTCCGGTCAGAAACAACACTTTGCATTTTTGTATTTGTACACATTCCACTGAATAAATAGTGGCACCATATGCATTGTTCAGTCTCCAGAGCTCCCTTGGGGTATGCAAGAGCATTACCATATCATCTTTGTATGGGGGGGGGACAAAGCAGTTATCAATTTTGGTGGAGGAATAGCTAGTTTGTAAAAGCTGGCTTCATAAATAAACAGTAAACGGTTTAAATAGGAAAAGGGCAATAACATATCCTTGATGCCCCCTCTGCTACTGTAATCCTCTCTCCCCCTGCACACTTTTGCAAAAGCTTCTCATGCCTGCCTCTCAAGACATTGGTGCCCTACCCTTATGCTCCAGAATGAGCAAAATGCCCCCTACTAATGTTTCAAAATGTACATTTAAAGTGAATTACCTTCAAGAAGACCTTTTTTATTTTTCTGGAATACGTATTTAAATTTATGCAGCTACAGCTTGAGATTGTCCCACTACACTAAGGGGCATATGTTTCAAGTCCTTTTCCCATTCGCAAACGGGACGATTCTCAGAATCGGACCGTTTGCAAACAGGAAAAAGCCTTTTGGGATGTATCATCCCAAAAGGCCCTTGCAAAATAAGGAATTGCAAAATTTGCCATTCCCTATTTTGCTAATGCATTTAAGGAATCGCAAATTGAGATTCATTAAATGCAATAAAGGAAGCACCCAAGTTGTGCGATTTTGCCTTAGGTAATCGCAAATGAACTCCAACTTCAGGTTGGTGGTAATTTGGGATTTCTTTGAAAAATGCACTTTTTTGCATTTTTCAAAGTGCCATGTGGCGCACATACATGCCCTTATGGCATATTTGTGTACCACATGTGCACACATACATATTTCAGGGGTGCTATGAGGTGTCCTTTTGACACCCTTGCACCCTTGAAATTGCAAACGCAATTTGCAAGTACCTAATGGGTACTCGCAAATTGCAAATGTCTTCCCATTCATTCCTAAGGACCTCTAGGCCCATAGGAATGAACAGGAAGGTATTCCTTATTTGGGAATCGCAATTTACGGTTCGCAATTAAGGAATATGTAGGAATCACAATTATTATTGTGATTCCTACAAACAGCATTTTGCGAGTTTTAATAGTGATTTGCTAAAATTGCTATTAAGGACTCGCAAAAAGGCTATTTCATACATATGCCCCTAAGCCTCTGGGGAAACACTTGTCACATATCCGCTATGATTTCTGTCTCTTCTGACCGAATTTGATGGCAAACAAAAAATGCTTTGCCTGCCATTTTCACAGTGGTACTTAAAAATGATACACAAGTAGTATTAGTTCTATTGCTAGGTATTATTACAGACTGACTATTTCAGTAAGATATTTCATAATTTCATATACCTGTTAATCTAATTCATCATAAATGGACGTCACAAATGTAAATTATATGTCATTATATCCTGAGGAAATCCTTTGGCACTTGTTGGGAGGATTAGGACAGCTCTTTCAGTGTGAATTGTGGGAATTTTGGTTAGATATTGAATAGAATTCTCAGCCATTCTGGTGCCTCACAGAGCTGAAAATTGAAGACCCAGGCTACAGGTACAGTACTCTGATGCCTTTTCGGGGAAACGTTCTTTAGGATGAAACCGGAATCACGCTGTGCCTTCACAGTACCAGCAATATAACAAACGCATCTTTAGCATGCATTCCTTCAGAACGTAAGTCGTAACAACAACTTGCTTTAGGGGGACGCATTGGTGGAATGGTGCTGGATTTAAAGTTCAACACCTTCCCTACGGTTGCTCAGACTGGAGTTTGAATAGTAAATTAAACTATTCCAAAATCCTGCTCCCCCATAGGGCAAGTCGGTAAAACAACTTGTGTGCTGAGCAAATTCATGCTAAAGACGTATTCATTCTAATGACGATGTTCTAAAGGCATGCATTCTAAACACATGTGGAATATCGTTACAGATTTGTCTTTTGGCTCGGTTTGCTCAATAGAAATACAAAATACAATCCTGTAGTATATTAGTATCCATACCTCATTTCCACATATTGTTTGCTGCAAGATCTACCAATTTTAAAACTTTAAGGTATCTGGTAAGTATGTGGCACACGAAACACTGCCTCCTAGGTATTCCAAACGTATTTTTAAAATACCTGGTTTAAGCTCAAAATCACCCTTTTATAAATAATATTGGCAAATGCCACATGAGTATTATCAAACTTTGTATGTGTTATTGCCTTCTGAATTCATTTTATAGCTTTCCACAGGAGAGAAAATGCTAAATGTACATATTCACTTTGACTTTTTAGGGTTCTGGAGCACACGTGCAGCCCATCCACTGTGTAATTGTCATTTATTCAAAGTCTCTTCATATTGCAATCAGTAGCATATTTACTAATAAACATTTTAGAGCGTTAGCTAATTTAGCCTTCAGTATATAAGTGGTAATCTCATAAGGATCAGCCAGCTGCCATTTCAGGCTTCCAGTCTTTGAAGTGAGCTCATCCTGGATTTATAGCTCTCATCAAACTTGCAAGAGAAGGTTGTAATCATGCCTTAGTGGTAGCTCGCCGACCTCTTTTGAATATCAAAGCATCCGACATGGGCAAATTAAGGAAAAAGGACCAGGATTTAATGTATGAGATCTCTAGACATGTTCCATGCATAAATCACACACGTAAAATGGTGCCCCTGAAATTTCCCATCTAAAATTATCTTCCCATACATGGTCATTAGCCAAAGTCACTCTCTACCAGCACTAGGGCCTAGATTTACTAACACAAATGTGGCACAAATCCAGTGCAAAGTGTTTTGGTGCAATTTACTTTCCAATGCAAACCATGATTTGTGTTGGAAAGTTGCCTAAATTAAGGCAAGGTAAAACAATGCACTATTTTGCATCAAGGGGGAATACCATTGGGGGTACTTGGCAGTCCCAACCAGCCATGGGTTTTGATGGAATTCCCTATCTGCTAACATTGCATCATTGCAGGCTTAAAAGTGGAGCAAGTTTTAACACTTTCCCCATTTTTTTCTGTTTTGTCTATATGCTGCACTGCACAACACACATGCAAAGTGGGAAAAGTATTAAAGCATGGTTCTTGCATCGGAACGGTCCCCTTCTAGTACAAATCTTATGTTTGGGGAGGTGTTGCTCGCTGTGGACAAAGATGGGCAGCTCCCTGGTGTTACTCCAGCTGACCGTGAAGTTTGATGGGCTTTAAGAGGTACCTAGAAGCTGAAAAGAATGTCACAGCATGAGCAGATACCTGAAATTCCCATGCACCTGCTGCCTTAACCGAAAGTCCAACACCATGACTTTATATAGCTGAAGCAAGGGCTATGAGGAGAAGTGGATGCAGAGGATGCTCGCCGCAACGTTTACCTTAGCAGTGAATGCCAAGATAATAATGTGATTCCAGCAGCAAATTAGGGACATGACAACCTGGCATCAGAGAGTGAGTAGCACATGGAGAGGCCTGTTAGTGTAAAGTAAAATTATTGACACATTCTGGTTGGAAGGCAAGTGAGGTCTGACTCCATTCTGTGGAAGGGCCACCGCTGTAGGGAAAGCAGATGGCGACTAAGAATACAAAGGCATAATCTGACTATTCGGTCGCAAGAGCGCCGACAAGAGAGCTCAGGGTGGGATGTGATGCGATAAGTGTGCCGTATATCAGTGGACTTTGAACTGAGATCTTACATACCGTGACAGAAATTGGGGGCTTTGAGGTGGGTGGGTGTGGGAGTAGAGGTATATATACTGCTGATTTCACGACTGTACTGTTGAGTTTTGATAAAATGCAAATAAAAATATTTTTATTAAAAAAAAGAATACAAAGGCATGCAGACTAACTCCAATGATGTGTGGTCCATGGAGGAGTGAACATTGGCTGCAGAAAGTCTGAAGCAATACCAGTCTATCCTACATGACTGAGTATGATGAGTGAGCAGTTCCAGTTGCATATTACTTATCAGACAATGCATTATATTAATTTTAGCCCTCAATTGAACTGTTATACGAGAAGAAACTAGAGAAAGGTGAGCTTGTATAAATAAGTCTACAGGAGGTAATACCACACTCATCGCTATAAAAAGCTCGCAGCAGTACTGAATAGCCTATGACTCCTTAGAATACTAAATGAAAGTAGATGATAACCAGTAACTCCAAACAACAAGAGCTTGATATTTTATAGACACAACTCCTATAGGTGACCTCTACTCAGCACCCGCACGTATCTAGTTGCTTAGTATTGGTATTTGATGATGTCTTCCAAAGAGAGCAGGCAGCTTCTTTTCTCTGAAGCTGTAGTGGAGGGGAAACAGATCCACTGTCTGCCAGGGCTCCTGACATGGCTGAAGACATGTTGGAGACTGTAATGAAAGAGGTTCTGGCCATTAGTTTCCAAATCGGCTCCTTTGCCACCAAACTATGTGGGGTTAACACAAATATGATTGGAGCTGGCATATTTGCACACTCGTTTGAACTCAGTAGACTAGAGATTGGAGGAGGTCGAACAGCAACTGAATGACCATCCAGATTAAGGAGTGGAGATCTGGCACTTGAGGCACAAGATCATAAATAAGGAAGTCCAGTCCATATGGGATAACAGTTGTTTATATGGGATACCAAATCATATAGAAAAAGATGTGATGGTGGCATTCTTCAAGGACTTCATACCACGTCTGACAAATGTACAATTAGCTGAACCTCTTGAGATAGCAAGCGTGCGTAGACAGAAACAGAGGGGTCAGTCAAGAACTGGACTACCCTTGGCTTGCATTGGGCACAATGGAATTTCCAATAGAACACATTTATGAGACTGACATTATGTTCTGTGCCCCTTGAAGGTCTCAGCTTCAGAATATCGATCCAATTACGTTGAACATAAATGACCGTCATGATCCAAATCGGTGTAATTAATATGGGTAATAAAACATGCTAACCAGTAGACCTGTATCAGCGCTGCAAGGTGAGCTAAAACCAGCCTTGAACGAAGTTGTAGTACCATCAACTTATTACCCCTCCTATCTTCAGAGGACGCGTTTTGCCCCACACAAATTTCTCTTTTTAGATATTGGGGCACAGGGCTCACTTTACACCACAATTTTCCAAATATATCTTTTTATATAAATTTTATAGGTGAAAAACGTGTGGAATATTGCAATAATTCAGAGCATTGACACAGTATAAGGAGGTATTATTTATTTTATATAGTATCTCATGTATTTGCACATAAGAAATTGGGGTATCTCCCTCAGGACTGAGTGATGCCGTATTCCAATCAGCCCTGAAAGTAGCCTTTGTCCATGATACTACCTGGGGTTTCCCAGTGTCTATTATGGGCAGGCCAGCCTTAAGTGAAATATGGAATTGCTGACTGTGATATTGACTTCCTGAAAACCATTAGAACCTGTCACTGTGTGAAAAAAACTTGCCTTTATTTAGATCCCACATTATAACGTATTTCATAATACAGCATCCACAATTTCAGAAACGGTCTTACAAGTATGGCAAACATTTGTGAAAGATTTAAAGCAATTATGATGCTCACAGCATTACATCAAGTAGACAAACAGTTGTCATAATGAACCACGGTCAAAATCTGCTAAAATGACAGTTGCTGAAAACAAAAACTAAATAAATGCAAATATTGGAATATTTCAAACTTCATTAATTCACCTTTCCTTAATTAGTGACAGTTTCAATGTCAGCACAAATCATAACATAGGTGATTTAAGTCACTATATTGCACTGTTGTGATGTTTTCCAGCACATTTTTGAAGTAGGTCTTTAAAGCCTGCGAACTGCACTGGCTTTTGTGGGTTAAACTCCATGTTGACACGGAAAGGATATTTTACGTTTTAGAGAAAACTGTTGTTTTTAATCAAAGGAAACAACAAGATTACATTTTGCAAAGAACGAACTTCTTTTGACATTATGCATAATTTGCTGTCTAGCTTTCTGGACTACACAGAGCTTTATTCAAGTGGTCTATTCTCGATTTGCATTAACGAAAAACTAGGTTAGCTTTCTAATTTACAGCAATGGTAAAACAGCTAAGTGCGAATATGTTCTCTCTTTATTTTTCACAATCTGCTGATTCATAATTCAATTACTACAAATGACCTTTAAGAAAACTCTAACTTAAAAACTAACAAATAGTTTTTTGTTCTTCTGTTCTCCTGCTGATATTCCTAAATTATGATCAACGTCTTTGAGTGGTTTTGAGTAGGGGTGGCAGGAATTGGCGGGATTTGATTATGCAGTATTCTACAGAATTACCTTAAAATTAAGCAGGATTCTGCAGAATTAAGCAGTAGCGGGGAGTGGGCATTTGGCGTTATTTTCTTAGCGCAAAATGCACCCAGGCGCCCAGAAATGGATGCAAGAACGCATTTTGTGCTAAGAAATAGTGCTGCAAAATACTAAATGCACTTATAATGCATACCCCTCAGCGCATACTCAGAGTATGTATGGGCGCCAAGGGGTATGCCCTGTAAGTGCTGATTACTGCAGAATATGTATGGGCACCGGGGGGTATGAAAAGCAGTGCCAAATACCAAATGCACTTACAGTGCATACCCCTCGGCGCCCTTACATACTCTGCAGTGATTACTACAGAGTATGTAAGGGTGCTGAGGGATATGCACTGCTGTGCATACCCCTTTGCACCCTTACATACTCAGACTATATAACCTTATATACTCTGAGTATGTAAGGGCACCGAGGGTATGCACAGGAGTGCAGTCAGTCGTTTTTAAATAGGGCCAGAAGAGAGAGCTTGTTTAAAAATCACTTCAGATTAACCCGTTCCGTGCTCGCGTCGGCCAACGACCGTCGCAAGCACTACCTGGCTGGTGCTGCGCTCGTCTGTTGGCCAACGCAACCCGGCCCACTGATTAGAACTCCCACACCGTGGCGGAATTTGCGCTGTGGTCAAGGAGTTAAACTTTTATCTGCAGTGGTTTTTAAACCTAGAGGGACGGCACCTTCTTCCTGCCCTAATTAAAATTCAAACAGTGCGGATTAATTCTGCCTGGGAGCAGCGTCATTTATTAGTAATTCTGCGTTATAAAAGTAACGTGGAATTACCTTAATTCCTCCAATTCCAGCTGTGGAATTAAAACTCCGCCCACCCCTAGTTTTAGGTGACCACTGTGGAGTAGATTTACTAACGTTTACTAATATTTGCGACGGGGCTCATGTGGTATAACACAGTTTTGTCAATCTACCTCTATATGCTCTGCCTTTCCATGCTATATTGCTTCCATTTTCTTTCCTGTGGATGGACTTGACTTGATCTCCAGCACTGGGGGAATTTTCGTTTTCTTTTATAGACATAAAGCTCAGTTTGGGAATGAGCTAAGATATAATGGTGTTGCACACTGAGGAATCAACTCTACAGTCCCTAAGTGTCCCTAAACATTTTTTATACAAACTCAAAGATATTATACACATCTCGTTATCAAAAAAACAAAAGTTTTGAAAGAACCCCATGGTCTTGCAGTGTCGTTCAGATTACTTCCCAATAATCTTTATGATTCATTAGAACATTACTATGATGTGGCTATCTCACTAGGCAGGCACACTGTATACTGAGAAGTTTTAAATCGAAATATTTCAATATAGTAGGATGGTACCTTGCTGTAGGAGTGGTCATGAAATGTTACCTCTCAAATGAATCACCATGAGCAGGGTCTGGGCGTTGGCAAGGTCATAAATTGCATCAGAGATGTTCTCTGGTGTGCCAAGGAGTTTGGACCTAGTTGAGCTTTTGGGATTGAAGGCCTGACCAGTACTTTATCTGTGGTGAGGTAAGTTATCCATTCATCTCCATATGTCTGGATGACCCAGGCATTATAATGACAACAATTTAGTATAACTCCTTGACAAGAGTCTGGGCCCTCCAAAAATCACACATTGGTGTACTGTCAGCTTCTAAGGTTCAATGAAGGTCTCAGAATGCGAAGGATCTAATGGCTAGTTGGGCTAGAGCAGCCTTTATAAATCAGGGTGTGCTGATTAAGGTACAGGCCAATGTTGAATGGATTAAATCTACCAAGCAACAGGAGGGATCAGCAAGTGACCTTCAAGTTAGGCCAGAAGAGGAATTTACAAGCTCATTGTGCAGAGAGAGAATGGCCTGGTAACAATATGAGATGTACATCAATCCAATGGGGGAGACCCTTGTCGGGAGTGTTGGTGGATATCCTAACTATTCTTCAACCTTTGATAGGTGTCACCGCAGCCACCTTTAAAACAAAGCTTCTGGGCAAAGGGAATGGACTGTTCTTTCCACGGGTAAATCAGTTTCTATATGTTCAGATTTGGGCTGTTGAAAGTGGTCAGTTCAGGAGTATTATTGTGTGTGTATTTGTGGGTGTGTCTGTATGTTTGTACGTATATGTGGATGGGTGTTGGTGTATGTGGACTTGACCATGTATATGTGCATTTTCTCTGTTTGTGCCCGTGGGGGTATCTCTGTGTGTGTGTGTATGATTGGGTGTTTGTGGCTGTTCATTTATCTGTGTGTGTGTGTTTGTGTGTGGTGGTGTTTGTGGCTACGACTGTGCATTTAAATCTATGGTGTGTGTTGTGTGTGTAGAAGCTTGCATGCTTTTCAGTTATTATGAAATATGTGATGGGTTCCATCCCCTCCCTTCTGCTGAAGCCCAAAATCTAGGCTGTCTAAAGATCATACCTTGTGCACATATGTAGGGTTTGCTTCCCTGTATTAGCTAAAGTGAACTTCAGGTGATATTGTTCTTTGAGAAGTTATTTTGCCTGACATATGTGTGTCCTCACACTGCAAACAGAACAGTGTTTGCCTAGTTTTCATAGAAGAGTTCTGCATAGCAGACTCATTGCCGTGGTTGTTGTATTAGCGAAGAGATGCACTAAAGGCTGGCTGTTCCCAGTGTTGGACTTCCTAGTCAGCTTGCTATTAACCCATAGGCCTTCTTTGTAGAAAGGCAGGATATGCACTAATGATATGCCCAGTCCCTGTTTAATGTAAGTGGATGGGATCATGAGTTATGCTGCCATCTGGAAGCAAGACTGACCAGGGAGCTAGCAAAACAGATGACTGTGGCCAGCTCTCCTCCAACCTAAAATACTCCTGTGCGACCTATTGGCAAAACTAGGAAAACTCCATCAGGTAGAAGTACTAGTAAAGTACGAATATGAAATGAAGGGTGGGTTTACTTAATTGTGGTACTTGGTATTTTTTATGTTATAACACATCTGCTATTAAAATGTATTCAGGTTCTATTGTAGTTCTTAATTTGAGCTGCTGGTTTCCAGTGCTCCCCACCAGCACTTAATCATCAACACAGGCGCTTTTCATGAACACCAGTCATTCATTTACAAGGAAATTAAGTGATTTGCCCAGAATTAAAGGATGTTGAGCTGACACTGAAACTCGAACCTGGTTCCCCAGCTCCGAAGTCAGCAGCTCTAACCATTACACCACATCCTCTCCCCACTTTTATGTTTAGTAGTTGTTTCTGTTTTAGGTGGCGCTTGAAGGAGAAATGGGCTTGTGCAAGCTGCCTCCTGGCAAGAGCCCTGGCACTTATTTGTTTTAATTAACCACTGTTCCATTGTATAAATAGGGTAGAATGGGAGTAGGATTGATGCTGCCCCAAGTGCTTAATTTGCACCAGTGGTTGCAAGTGGTGGGCACTGGCACTTATTTTTGTGAATCACACTCAAAAGGGGAAGAGGAAGAGCTCCTACTTCGACCTCCACTATAAATATCCAACAACACACAAAAAGAAGTAGGAGTAAACAATGTCTCGCTCCTAACGGCAAAGTTAATATATTTGAAAAACTGTCCTCACCCACAAAATGATGGCATGGTTCATCATTGGGCTGCTAAACAACACCCCTGTGCAGACCAATGCCTGGGGTGGAGCAATAGGGAGGGGGAAAACAATACAAACATAAAGAAGAGTAGGGATCAAGCAAAGGAAATAATATGTGCAGATAATAGACTCTAAAACCAGCCCAGGAATATCCACTACCCTATTTTATTCCCGGATATCTTGGCCAGGATTAAAACTTTAAGTGGAGGACGGTGGCGATGGGGTTGAATATACACTGTTCACCCCTCCTCTCTTCATGTAAGTCGACATGTTTCTGCCGGCTATAGTGCCTTTGCCGGCATTCGTCAGGCCCACAAAATCCCTATATAATACCCTCCATTCCTACCTTTATTTCAGTAACTCGAGGAATTACCCTGTTTTTTCACAGGATGTGTACTCACACTACAGTCAAAACGAGTTTCAAAGTTGTTGAAGCTCGAAAAGGCGTGGGAGCAAAGCGGCTCCCTGTAGTCAAGCATTCATCCAGACACTGCCTCTCCGTATGCCATGAAGGTGTTATTTTTGTGCACTAGGTCTAATTTTTCATCATCAAGACTTTGACCGTGCACAACATAGAGAAAAGGGGGAAAGACGGAGGGAGAACTACTGCTTAATTTGAGCCAGTGGTTCAGGTGGGGCCCACCGGCAATCATTTTTGGAGTACTGGCACTTATTTTCCAGATACAAACTTTGAGCAAGAGAGAGAAAAACACAAAAGGGGAAAGGAAGGTGAACAAGATAGATGGAAAAAACCAACAAAGGGAGAAAGCAGGAATGAAAAAGAACGAGCAAGGTTGAGAGTGAGGGGCAGGGAGTGTCTGGTGGTATGTTAAAGAGGCATGAGGTGGACTGCATTTAATGTGCCTAAAAATTAATCCGTGAAGGATGCTATTTTTTCAGGATAGCCGCGGCTCGTTCAGGTGGCTTGGCAGTTCGGGCTGGACTGTTCCCATGGGGCACAGGGTCAAGTCTGATTTGCATATAGCTGGGTTCAAACTGGAAAGGCATGGTGAGCAAAAAAACGATGGATTTAGGCCCAGATCTCTGTACTGGGGTGAATGTATGACATTGTTCTGCATTCTGTCCATCACCTGTTGTTTTTACGTTCAGGTAAAAGAGCTGGGCCTGGTGAGGGAGATTTCAACAGATGACGAAGAGGGAAAATGAATTATTTATTTAATTTTCCCTCTCGGTCATCTGTCACATTCCCCTCCCAACCCTGTCCCACCGCCTCACCGATCTTACCTGCACAGGCCGCGGCTGTTAAATTCAGGATCTAGTTAGCAGCAGGCCATGAATATATGCAAGGGTTTCAAAGGGTAGAAGCTCTTTTGTTTTTATCAGCTCAACGCGGGACATAAAAGTATTTCCCCTATCCTGATCAGCAAGTTTAACATAAACAAAAAAAGAAAGATGATTGTGCTGGCCACGGAAGCCCATTGAGGGAGAGAGCATTAGAAGCAAAATGAAGGCCTTTCACCAAATGTGGTGCCCTTGAAAGTGGCCATGCATGCAAATGAGTGAGGTTCAAGCAGGAATTGTGTTTTCATTAGAGTAAATTAGATCTTCGGGTTGCTTTAGCCGCGCTCGATTGATGTCTAGCTCAAAGGGATATTAAAATGAAATAAAAGATGATGGATTCATTCAATGAGCTTTGTCTCTTCCGCCCTAATGGTCAAGTGCTGTGAATAGTGGGCGCGGCCTCCCCCTCAGGTCAGAAGGGTATTGAATTACAATATCCCGTTGGGTTACATCCGGGACTACGTCAGAGGAAGCTCTTAAAGGACCATCTGATAATACTTTACACTGCACTTGAGAGGTGTGTGGCATTTCCTTTTAACCGGCATCTCAACCACATATGGAGGGAGCAGTTCCCGAAGGCCCTTTTAAGTGTGTGAAGTAGAATCCTGTTAGGGCTACTTCTCATAAATGCCTTTGTGAATTGGTCCCTTAGGAGCCTGTTCACAAACTGCATGCTGCAGTACGTTTAATAGTGCTGCAGCAGTACTACTCAAGTACTACAAAATTCTATTTACAAACCTAGATGCAGAGGTTTCCATCTCCGCCTTTCCTATCTTTTGTTTACCCCGAATTACACACGCATATGCATATGGTGTTTGGAGAAAATGGGATGGAAATTGGGAATTGAATGGAAAATGGGGAATACTCCATATTGCCTTTGATCTGAGACTCGCAGACGCTAATAAATAGTGCATAAAATAGGATGTGCTGACACAGCTTTGAGGGTGGAACAAAAGGAAACAGAAAAATAAAACTGGCGAAAATGCAAAAACATATATAATTGAGGGCATATGGGTTGAGTGAGCAAAAAAGAAGGAGCATGAGAAGTATGCAAAGAAGGATAGAAAGAAAGGAATTAAAGTGAAAAAAGGATCAAAAGAATTGAAGGAAGAAAATTAATACCAAATGAGAAAGCCAAACCTAACCAGGGGAAAGGAATGAAGAAAGGAAAGAAGGAACAAAGACATAAAAAAGAAAATAAAAGGAGGAAAAGAGAAAAAAGGAAGGATATAATATAAAATAATGTACAGAACAAACAAATATAAAAGAATGAAAAGGGAAGGAAGAAAGGATAATGGAAGGAAGGAATGAAGGAAAAAAGAATTAAAAGACTAAAGAAACAAGAAAAATGAAGGGTGGAAGGATGCAAATAAGGAAGGACTGGAATTGACAAGAAGAAAGGAAGAAAAAAGAAAGGAGGAAGTACTCGAAAAAAGAAGGAAAGATGGAAAGAAAATGAAATGAGCATGAAATAAGACTGTAAAGAAGACTGGAAGAAAGCAAAGGGATTAGTGAAAATGCAATTGGCAGTAATAAAAAAAGACAGAAAGAAAGATTGATTGAAATGGTGGCTGTAAAAAAGGAAGTTAAGAGTAATTTGCTGCAGCAAAGAAAGATAAAAGTAGAAGTTGGGAATGATTGCCTCAGAGAAGGAAAGAAAGAAAGAAAGAAAGAAAGAAAGAAAGAAAGAAAGAAAGAAAAATAAATTTGAAGAAAAGAAAGAATAAAATACGAAGAAAAGAAAGACTAATAAGTATTTAGCTTTTTGACCAAAAACATTCAAACTCGTTGTAAATGCATAATTCTGCAACATATTTGTAAATTTGCCATGGGAGAAACAATTCCTCCAGGCCTTCTTAGTTAGGGTCGTGATCGTTCACTATCCTTGATCACTTATTGCCATATTGTTCAAATATTGTTCAAAGTTGAGAAAGGGGTATTTTATTTTCCTGGCTACTCTTACAAGTTACTCTCTTGGTACGATGGAAAGAAAATTGAGAAAGCAGCACAAACATTTATTACAGTGATTATTTCTCATTCGGAGTGTGAAAACGTGTAATGTGTGGTAATATTGCATAGTTTAATTATCATCGACAACTTAACTGGTAATTGCGGGCACATTATAACTGCCTCCTTTTGATGTAGGACTCATAATAAACCCCCAAAAGTGCTTAATGAATTGAAACTCTGAAAACACATATCTGCGAGCTTTAATCTGCCTAACCCACCTCATGTCGGTATCATCATTGAGGTACTTGAGGCAAAACAAGAAAGCTAGTGGGTGTCCACGCGCCAATGAGGAGGGGAGGTATCCCACCAGCTGATTCAGCTGCCATCTTGTTGATGCTGTACTACGCCTGTCTGTTGCTGCAAATGTGCCTTTATTGGATTGCTATGCTTTGTTCATTTAAATCATAATTTAAAAGGGACCTCTTTTCATTATTATGCTTCACCAAGGTTCGACTTGGTATTTCTCTGTATTTCAATTTTAGCTTTGTTATGAGCAAATCATTTTGTTATATATTGTTCATGCATGCTGCACCATAATTAGTTTTTTGTCTACTGTTGGCAATATCCGTGTTTCATGATTATTTTTTAATGTTTATGCTTGTGCTTTAATGCTTTCAATCATTAGTTTTGTCGAACACTGCCATTCAATTTACCTTGTAGTAAGGATGCATTTTTTATACTATTTTGTCACATTGGTGGTTTACACTTAGCAATTAATATTAATTGCATAATTTTATGGTAATCCTTACTTTCTCCTATAGATGGAAAGTGGATTCGTTTTTGGCCCACAATCCCGCACTGGAACTGTGCATACAGTGGGCAATGGCAATTGTCGGTGGCAGGATTCCCCCAAATTAAGGGTCATTGGGTAATAACAATCCGGTTTCCGTGACGATTCTTCCACCTTTTCACCTTTCTCGTGTGGATTTTCACCCGGAAACTTCGCCTCTCAATAGGCCTCGTGTCCACGTGAAAAAAATTAGAATGCGCATTGTTCCCACATTACTTGTAATTTTGATAGGGCCTGCTACTCCTGTTACCAGGGCCAGTGACCCTAACATGCATGTGTTAGGAAGCCCTAAGTGTCAAGGAGAAAAACACCACATTAGATCCTACTTTCTAGTTCATATGCAGTTCATTGGAAGCCTTACTTTGAATTGAGTTTGCATTGAGTTTTGCAAAGCGCTTAGCTACTCCAATGAGGAGTGTCCCAGAACTAGAGGTCAGAGGCACCTGGAGACAGCAGACAAATAAAGCCTATTTAAAAAGGTCAAGTCTTCAGACTTTTCTGAAACTGAGGTTCTGACGGGGATTGCCTCAGCTGCAGCTTTAGGGAGATCCAGAGTTTAGACGCCGGAAAGCTGAAGGATCTTCCTCCAGAGAGAGATGTCTTAACTCTGGGAACCTGCATTAGCAGTGCTTTTATTACTTCAAAGTATTAGAGTGAAACACCAAATCCTGATAGAAGATTAGGTTGGATTGCTCCCAAACAATTATACAAACATAGGAAGGACTTATAAGTGCCATACAAAGAACTCTGTTATTATAGGTGTTATTACACTGAGTAGATAAATGTAGTGGTTTGCTTCTCACATGCTCCATTCGATGGCCACTCTCCCCTTTTCAACTATTTCATTTTTCCTTGTCTTAGCAGAGAAACTTAAACAAACAACTTCAAAAAAGAAGTACCTTCCTTTTTATTGGCATTTGTGTGGATATGTGAACTGAATGGAATACTTCTGGCAGGTGGACATATTCCATGCTCAATTTTGCTACATCCATGAATATATACTTAACTTTCATTGAGGAAGAACGGGTGGTCTCACATAAAGTGAGCACTTGTAGCTCTAAGTTAAGACATCGGGCCGTATCACAAAACATTTCTGAGTAGCGCTACTGCATATCCTTGGTGTTAAGTTAAGGCAGTGCTTGCTTCAAATGCCCTTTACCACTGTATTATGAAAACAGGTTTCTAGACGTGGTAATGTGTGACAATAAAATGTGTGCACCATTTTTGTGGTGGCACTGTGTTCTGTGGTGTTTTTTGTGGTGCTGTGTGTTTGTGCATCATTATTGCAATGTGACTTTGCTGGGCTGTAGTGCGGTTGTTGTGTTCTGCTTTGAGTATTTTGTTATTGTATTTCTTTTTGTTGTTTACTTTAGATACGTCTATAAATACTGCTACATTTTCAGCCAAAAGCAGCAGATTTCTTGGAAGCTCCGGTGACAGGCAATTCATGTCCCCTCCCTAACGAGGTAAAATAGCACTACTCCAGCTCTCCAACTACTTGTGACACCAGTCAGCCCTAAACTGTGCAAGAGATATTGGGGCATATTTACAGGGATTTAACGCCACCAGAACGTCACTTTTCCCAATGTTCTCATAGTGTTAAGTCCTTCGCCTTATTTATTTACAAGGCAGCGTTAAGCCACTTAATGTGGCTTAACGCCATTTGAAAATAATGTCCCTATTCACGCAGCACATAGAGTGAAAGGGACGTGCAATGGGTGTTGTAGTAGGTATTCCATTGCAGCACCAATGGCAGTGGTGTGGTGCAGCAGCCAGGGTGGCTGACTCTGGAACACAGGGCTCATGGTTCTATCCCCAGCAGTGGAGGCAGCTCAGCCCACCAGTATGTGACTCTGGGCAATAGCTTGCTTAATCTTCCTGATGGCCCCCAGCCCCTTGAGACCCTTATGGGTGATTCGTTCTCACATTACAAATACTGGGTTATTATCCCCTTGGAACTTTTTGACACTGCCCCATATGTACAAGGTATGGGGCAGCACCAAAAATATTGCCAGGAAACATCTGGTCTTAAGTAGGTGATACGAGGAGAAATGTTTTATTTCTCCTCGTATTTTGTTCTTTCCGTTTGTCCTGCATTCTGCAGCACAAAAAGAAACAGCAAATCACCTGTAAAGATTGTTTATATGCAGGAAGGTGTCCCTTCCTGCACATAAATATTCACCCCTACATCGCAGGCACCCTTGCAATATGGTGCAAGGATGCCTGCACTGGTGTTAGGCAGTTTTATTTAGCTCCAGGGCTAGGCGAAACGCAAGGGTGTGCCACATTCTTGTAAATACAGTGCATCCCTGCGTTTTGAAACAGACAGAGCGCAGTGTTACCAATTTTGGAGTAACACAGCGCTCCACCAGTTTCTAGTAAATAGACCCCATGTCTTAATTTAACACTCTCAGTGCTCACTTTATGTCATACGGCCCTGATTCTGCCTCAGTTTTTGGAAACATTTTCTTCTTTTGAACCAGCAACAGCGCCTTGAAGTGTGGTATATAAATAAATAATACCGGATCTAGGTTTTACTAGGCATAGCAATAACAGATAGCTCAATAAATAAGAGTCAAGATTCGAGGTAGTAGGAGTTTTGCAGGTTTAATACAGCATAAGGACAGGAACAGGACAACCTGCATAGGAATAGGATGGCAGGGCCCAGCAGCTGCTGGGGCTGGATCTGGGATGAGCGCGCTCACATTTAATAACAATACACGATCATATATACTAAAACAGTTGCATTACAATACATACGATAGGCGGAGCAGTGGGTGTGGTCAATAGCAGTCGCGAAAGATAAGGGTGAAAGTGGGTGTAACAGAGGCGTATACATAGGCATGTGATGCAAACGTAACAGAATATGTCATGAATGGGGCGGAATCCATGGAGGGGGCTGCCTGAGGAGCCGGGACCTCTAACCTGATGGTGCGCGCAAACTGGCAATGACGTATTACTAGGAGAAGCTGGGGGCTTCGAACTCTGTGCTAGGAGCAGAGACTGAAGTCTGGAGAGTCAGGGCGACATGTACCTAAGCAGTATCTAGTATCTGATGTTTAGGGAACATGTGGATATGAACTAAGAGTCAGGAGGGGAGAGGCTAACGAACTCTAAGACTGGAGCATGCATTATTCTACATGTAGTGCGTGATGAAGAATATTAAATGACCATTAAATGCAGTATTTCTCTAACGTGGAGACGTAAAGACTAGACAATGACGGAAACTATTGATGCGATTCAGTAGCTTTAGGAATGCAGAGAAGGAGGACTGAACTGATAACTGGAATCATAACATACTCTTGGCAGACTCAGAGGCAGAGCCAGGCTGAGCCGGGCACTGCGAGGCAGGAAGTAAGTGAAGGGTCGAGGATACAGGTGGGGGCTGTATCGCTCTTCAGCGAGGCTTCAGGAGACAGGAGACAGGAGCTGAATCTGGTGTCCAGGCCCTTCTGAGGCCTAGAAACGGGGACTTTACAATGGAATAACGTGCACACTGAGAGACGTGGCAACGTAACTTTACATAGGCCTGATATTCGTAGTATTCACGAGAACTGGAAACTGACATACTAGAGATGGACACAACTGTAATTGCGTCATTAATCGAACATAGGGAATGCATATGCATATTTAATCATGCACACATAACATATGATGGATGACACGTAGGGACACAGAACATGGCAAAATTTACTTTTCCACATTCCCTCCTTGTCACTACGTTTCCATCAGGAAACATCAATATTCATGATACCATCTATCATTTCATACAGTATCATTTGCTCGTCTCGAATTATCCTGGAACGGGATCTAGAACGGGGCTTGGGACTAGGAATACATGATGTAGCACAAATGCCGCAAATCGCAGGGCCACATTGTATACAGAGGCAGCAGCTGAATATGATCGCTACTGCAATACCTAGAAAGGACAAGACTTTCCATCCCCAGGCGGAAATTATATTCCAGAACCAACCGGACCATGTCCAGGTGCCTGGATCTTGGTGTAACAGATGGGCAATTTTATGGAGTCTGGTTATAGCTGAATAAACAGACGGCGCGTTATTTGGAATGAAAATGCAGCAACTAGATCCGATGACTCTACAGGCCCCGCCCCTATCGGCCAGTATGACGTCAAGGACGAGACGATTCTGTAAAACGACAAATCTCATAGCAGATTGCTCTTCGGTTAAGTTACCTAGAGCAGAGGCAGTCTCATTGACTACAACTTCAAGGGTTCTGGTTAACCTACGGATTAGCTTACTATTCTGGATAGGTCCTATAAAGAAGAAGAAACCTCTATTGAAATCTGTATACTGTTCTAGGGCAGTTTCAGTATAATCGACAATGGGGGACTCGATCTCCCTTCTATGTCTAATGTGTACTAGATGTGTGTTTCTATGATAATCAGATGGGGCTAGGAAAACTGGTGGCAGTAGGAAGGCAATGTAACAGGTTCCCTCCCAATCGAGGGGCAGACGAACATATGCAGTTTGACCACAAATAAAATAAGAATGACGTGAAGCTTTGAAAATAGATTTCCCACTGTCACTATACTTGACAATAGTAGTACAATCGCTATGTCCTACATGTACGGAACCATTATTTCTAACACATAATTCGCCTTTGACTGGTAGTACTGAAATAGCAGGTAAGTCTGGAGTAGTATCAGACTGAACATTCAGGACCATGAAATTCGAAGAATAATTACCTAAATTATACACTTCATTTTCTAGATCTAACCCTGTTCTGTGGGGAAGACCTTGCTTGTCTGGAAAACATATACTGTTAAGAAAAGACATATCTGTTGAGGATGACGTTAACGTGGACCATGCTCCACACGAACCATTATGTGAAAATGGATAAGGAAAGAGTGGCAGAACTCCCTTCGGTGTCTGGAAAGGGGGGAGTCGACCACACACCCAACAATTTGTGGCATTGCTGGTCTGGTGTGAATAATGTAACATGCGGATGAAAGAATTATTTCGCATAGCGAGGCGGTAAGAGAGTTCATGAGGAGGCAGATCACTAAACGTGTGTTCTACTGTAGCATTGGCAGACTTATTTACATGAGAAACTGAAAAATACAGGGTAAATGCATAACTGGTGCAGGAAATCATAATGCTGAGAAATAATATGAAACATAGAAAAACGATACATCGGATTGAGTTTTGACTAACTCTCTCACTATGGGGGTCTATTTTATACATGTCAGAAACAGTCTAACCGTTTCACCTAGGGGAGGACTTAGACAATCAAACTGGCTGACTTATTTTACTAGACCGGAGTTTCAACTTATACTCCTGTTGCGGTGTTTTCTCTAACGGGGAGGGTGCAGTATCATTGTTCTTTGCGGGACAGTCCTTGAGAATAGTACTTTGGCAGTCCTTTGAATCCTGGGAAATGTTCTTTGAGACGGGTTTCAGTCCATAAAATTTCTTTACGTGCGAAAGGTGCACCCAGCCTTTGCGTCCCTCCAACTTCACGGCTGTACGGGTGGCGAGGAGGACCTGTCGGGGCTCCTTCCAGCGAGGCTCCAGCGGACTTGAGCGGTCAAAATTGCGAACCAAGACCATGGATCCTGGAACGATTTCATGCTGTGCCACCTCGGTATTGTCTGGAAATGCGACGGCAACCTGTGAACGACAAGAGTTGAGGGCAGACATCAAGGAAGCTAGGTAATCTGTCAGCATATTACTTGAAACATCGGTAATACTTCGGGGTCTGGGTGTACCCCACATGTTAGGGGGGCGGCCGAATACGACCTCATACGGGGACAGACCTGATCTGGAATGTGCGACCATGCGCATGTAGAACAGAGCAACTGGCAGAGCTACTAGCCAGTCTACACCTTTCTCTTGACAAACTTTTGCGATACGGATTTTCAAAGTCTGGTTATGTCTCTCTACGAGACCGGCTGCTTCAGGATGGCGTACACAATGGAACTTCCACTGGTACCCTAACAAAAGGGAAACATGCTTCATTAACTCTGAGGAGAATGGCTGGCCGTTATCAGAATATACGACCCTAGGGAGTCCATAACGGGGGAAGAACTCACGAACCAACTGCTTGGCAGTGGTCGCGGCTGTGTAATCTGGAACTGGATATGCTTCTGTCCACCTGGACAAAGCGCATACAACTACAAGGACATACTTGAAACCTCGACATCGCTCCATCTGAATATAATCCATCTGGAGGACTTCAAAAGGGTGGTCAGGAGGTTGGAATCCCCCTTGTTCCACCGGGACACTTTTACCTGGATTAAACTGGCAACATATCATACAGGTACGGACTTTCTGTTTGGCTGCAGCTCGTAAATGCTTGTTGAACCAAATGTTCTGGATGCTGTCTAACATAGCTTTTTCTCCTAAATGTGCTGGACTATGTGCGGTATTGATAATGACTTGAACCATAGAGTCGGGGAGAAACCATGTGGCTTTTCCCTTCGTCACCCATCCCTGATCTGTCTGTACCCCTCCTTGTTCAGACCATTTCTTGATTTCATCGGGAGTAGCATGTAACTGGATATCTATGACATCTTGAGTAGGGTCTTTAACTGTCATACATGTAGTCGGATCTGGAGTGTGTGTCGGTTTAAAAGAACTTCCACGGAGTGTGGAACCTGTACTGTCAGGGAGTGTTCTAATACTATGGAATCACTTTGTCTGATAGCTAGTGCTGTGGCTGCAACTGACTTGAGGCACGCAGGCAGAGCCTGGGCTACAGGATCTAATGTGCTCGAAAAATAAGCACATGGCTTGTATTGTCCTGCTTGATCTTGTGTGAGAACAGATAATGCTGTACCTTCGCGTTCAGTGACGAAAAGTGTAAAAGGCTTACTGTAGTTTGGTGTAGCTAGAACTGGAGCTTGACATAGGGCTTTCTTTAACTCATTGAAACTGATTGTATGTTCAGATGTCCAAGGGAGGACAGTCGATACGGCTGCCTCCTGTGTCGTTAACTGTATCAGTGGCTTGGCTAGAAATGCATACTGAGGAATCCATTGTCGGCAATAAGAAGTAAGGCCAATAAAAGCACGTACCTCCTTCTGGGTCTTGGGCTGAGGAAGACTCGCTATTAATTGAATACGGTCAGGTGTCAACTGCCTACCCCTCTTGGACAGTAAGTGTCCTAAGTAGACCACTTGCTGGACACAGAATTGAAGCTTCGAAGGGGACACCTTGTGTCCCATCTCGGCTAGGAAATACAAGACTGTAAGGGATGCTCGCTCGCAAGCACGTTCAGAACGGGCTGTGATCAGTAGATCATCGACATACTGGAGCAGGGCAGTGTCAGTTGGCATGTGAATGTTGTCTAGTTGTCTCTTAAGTGCTTGACTGTAAATACTAGGACTTTCTGTGAAACCTTGAGGAGCTCGTGTGAACATATAGCTCCTTCCATTTAAACAAAATCCGAAAAGGAACTGACTGTCTGGATGAATGGGAACACTGAAAAACGCGTTCTTGAGGTCAATTACAGTAAAGAACGTGGCTTCGGAATCGATGGCTGTCAATAGGGAAGAGATGTCTGGGACAACTGGGTACTGAGGAATGATACATTTATTAAGCTCTCGTAAGTCAATCACTAATCGATATACTGGGGGTGCATTTGGATCAGTACGTTTCATGACTGGAATGATCGGAGAATTGCATACATTGGAGTCAGTTTCTACAACCACTCCTTGAGCGATGAGCTCGTCAATAATTTTGGATAAGGCTGCTACAGCCTCAGGTGGCAATCTGTACTGTCTGATTCGTGGTAACACTACACCTGGCTTGAGAGTCACACAATGGGGTGTGATTTGCATATAACCAACATCAGTTGGACCTTGCGCCCATAGATGCTGCGGAACATTAGACAATCTGGGATCAAAATCTCGTAATACATAGTGACCCTTGAAGTCACGTAGGAACAATCGTATTCCCTCTGGGGAACAGCATATAACTGCACCTAATTCTTTCAGTGTTTTAATGCCTAACAGATTTTCTGGACATGACTTAGTAAGTAACAGATCAGTAGTGCGGGACAATGGACCTACTTCTAGAGTAACTGGCTTTGATATTTCATTTACGATAGGTTTTCCTGAAAATCCAAGGGAAACATTTCTTGAGCCTGAGAGCGGAGCCCCTGGAACTTCGGCGTGGCTAATTGTGGTCCTACTTGCCCCTGTATCAATCAAAAACTTTCTGTCTTTCCCTAATACTTGACTGTGAACATAGGGACCTTCTTGATCTACAGGTATCTCGATGAGAGGCAAGCCTACCTCCCTCTCTAAGCTGTTTCATGAATATGGCTGATACTCTGGATACTCGGACTGTGCATACTGGTACATTTGCTGTGTAACGTGCTGTGTTGCAGCGATGGGCTGCGGTGCTGTAACTGTCTGTGGTGCATTCTGTGGCTGAGGAATCTGTGAAACTTGTTCTTGTCTAGGCGGACGTGGTCTTTCTTTAGTCTTACCAGTAGCTATGTTGTGTTTCAGAACTGCACACTCGTTTATAAAAGGACCTGGCTGTTTACAATAATTGCAGTTCCCTTTAACGGGAGCTGCAGGATGACTGGCTTGATTCGGACCCCTCTTCTGACTGTCTTGAGGAACGGATTGTGCAACTAGTACTTTCATTTTCGTGTCTTTCATACGCTTTCTCTCGTGTTCCTGCTCTTCTCTGATTCTATTCTGGTGGTATTGGAGCATCTGTAACATCTGGGACGGGGTATTAGCTTGCCAGGTACTTTCGACTTTCAAAACTCAATTTTTAATTTGTGGGCTTGAATTCTCGACTAATTTAGTAACAAAAAGATGAGGGTATGACTCACTACTTGTCTTGAGGCCACTGTTTATGGTAAAACATTTCTCAAATCTGGAATAATAATCACTAATATCTTCGTCTTGTTTCTGTTTACAGGCTGAGATTGCATCCCAGTCTTCCTTTCTCGTTGTCAACAATCTGGGTAAAACTTGAATCAATAATTCAGGTAATTCTTTACATTTTGCTCCAAGACCGGTACCTGGTACTCGTGCCTTATCTTCAGCTTCTAGAACTGCCCAATCGATCTTTTTCTCTCCCACCTCCCATTCTTTTTCCTTGAGCTTTTCATACACCCCTGCGGGCAACAGAACCTTTAACATTTTAATTATATCTGGATACGTGTATTCTCCCATACGGAGCATGTCTTTTAATTCTCGATGGAACCCTGCTGGATCTTTATCATGACAGGGGATTAATTTTTTCATCTCTAAGAGTTCCATCTTTGTAATCGGAGTGTAAACAAACACTCGTTCTAGTTCGCCACCCGTTCCTCTAACTGGGTGGACTTCTCGTAACGGATTCTGTCTGTCCATGTAAAATGGTTTACTTTCTGGGGGTGAGACATGAACAAAATGCGGGTTCAGAAACGTTCTATATTTGTGACGCTGTTCTAGAATGACACTAATTAAATCGGTACCTAAACCTTTCCATTTATACTGGAGTAACTCATTCAGGACATCGTGTAACGGACCTGGATCAGAATGTTGACCCTCATACAATGTAATGAGGTGCTGGATCATATACATACCCGCCAGTCGTTGCTCGGCTGGGGGCATTTTCAGAAACATTTGTGCCACTATTTCGTCTGGAAAAGTGGTAGAATCAGTAATCCATCGGACTGCTGATCGGACCAGTTCTTGTTCATGCATAGTACTTAACTCACTATAACCGATTCGTGATTTCAGAATGTGATCGGTAGCTTGAAATACTTGTTCTAGAGAACCTTGTTCTGGTGCTGGATGATGGAAAGTTGACTTGTGTTCTAGGCGTAAATGGCGATCTGGAAATCTAGATTTTCCTACATACGCTATTCTGTCGGGATTCTCGTCCTCTACCTCTTCAGTATCAGAGTTACTTTCTTTCTCGCTTACTTGTGCTGCTTTACGTTGTTCGTGTATCCTTATTATTTCTTTACGAATCTTCTTATACATACTCTCCATAGCACTGATGGTTCTGTGCTTACCCTCGGCTATATTATCACTCCACTTTGTCAGGGTTCTCATTTCGGCTTGATCTTTGGTCGGATAATCTTGTTCTCGTATTAGACAATTAATCAAAAACTTTAATAGCATGAGCTGGACTTCAGCTTTTCTTTGACACATGACATCACTAATACTTTCTGGATCATTCCCTGTACGGATGAAACGATATATTCTGTCTAGATCTTCTTTCATATCTGGTAGGGTGACTAGATACTCGGTCACCTTTCTTACGCGTAATGAATATAAAACCATACTATCCTCGCCTGGGACTGGATCATAGCCACATTCGTTAAGGGCTTTTCTTATTTCTGCAACAGACTGATACCTGGGCGTACGCTGTGACGCTTGTGCATGTAATTCGGCTGACGTTAAACGCTTATGTGGCGGCGGGGTTTGAGGAGTACCTCCTCCTGCGGCCCCTAAACTAGAATCGTCGACTGATCCTCTTCGTACTAGTGTGGCAGGAAATTGAAATGCGGGCTGAACTGGTATGGCGGGCTGGACCGGGGGGACCGTAACAGGTACTGCAAGGGGTACCCCGGTGTCTGGAGGAACGGGAAGTGCCTGATTTACAGGGACTGGCGGAGCGCGAACAGGATTTGCATATTCTGGGACTGTGTCGTCCAAATAAGACGAAATAAAAATATCAGCTGCGGTCGGTTTGTGACGTAGCTTGGTCGGAACTAATGGTGGCGGGAAATTACTGGATGCCTCTGGGGTCGCTTTTGGCAGGCCCTCGGCAAGAAGAGGATACATACCCTTAATAAGAGCATGCCTCTGTCTGTCTGACTGTTCGGTTTTAACTCGTTCACCAATCTCGATTAATTCCCTTTCTTGGGCTCGTTCCAAGGATTCTCTACTTAATTCTGACTTTCTGATTTCTTTTTCGGTTCTTTTATGAGCTTCTTTGCGCCATAACTCGATGGCATCTTTCTGTGACTGTCTGGCTTTCTTTTTCCATAATGCCTCTTCTACTCGCATGATGCACTCGGCATCCCATGTACCCGATACGGGCCATCTATACTTTTCTTCTAACTGTTTGGTATACTCTACCCATAAATCTAGATATAATATGGCACTTATGCCATGCTTCTGATACATAAAATGACCTGGACTGTCCCTAGGCGGAACTGGAACTGCTGCTTCCAGCAGACCCTTTCTAGTTTTTAACTGACGTAACTTAGAAAACAAGGGCATGACTGGACTGTAATCTAGACACAATACAATACACAATGAACACGATACTTATTCCCCATTCATACCACGACATTAAAATACATGAAGAACATTTAAAATAACAGTTCGAACAGAATACTACCTGGAATACGGAACACAGAATACATGAATTTTCTCGAGAACAGAACTGACTGGAACAGAAACTAGATGCACTGCTGAAACAGTACGAAACTTACCGGTCTCATACAGAGACACGTCAGGACCCGCATCCACCGAAGTGGACACTTCGTTTGTGGGTCTGTGTACCACCAACCCACGGACCAGAGTCAATCAGATTGACCCTGTCTAGATACTACCCCAGTAACGGTACTCACCGGGCAGTAAGAACGGAAGGCCTCGGACTGGACTGGACTGCTTCGACGCCGGACGGACGAACTTCGGACTTCTGTTACGGGTGGGCCTCCGGATACCTCGGACCTTGGACTCTCGGCTTGGGCTCTGGTCGGGACTCGCCGCGTTCCTCCACCGCCTCGTCTGGATGCTGGACCGCCTCCTCCGTCTCCTCCGTGGGCCTGAGGGATACTTGAAGCAGAAATATCTGCACGTGCACGGTATGGTTCCGTCACGGCTGCAGAGGGTCAGGGGGCCGGCGTGGCTTCACCGGCGCGTGGGGAAAGGGCAAGTCCCTGTTCGGGCGCCATTATGTGGTATATAAATAAATAATACCGGATCTAGGTTTTACTAGGCATAGCAATAACAGATAGCTCAATAAATAAGAGTCAAGATTCGAGGTAGTAGGAGTTTTGCAGGTTTAATACAGCATAAGGACAGGAACAGGACAACCTGCATAGGAATAGGATGGCAGGGCCCAGCAGCTGCTGGGGCTGGATCTGGGATGAGCGCGCTCACATTTAATAACAATACACGATCATATATACTAAAACAGTTGCATTACAATACATACGATAGGCGGAGCAGTGGGTGTGGTCAATAGCAGTCGCGAAAGATAAGGGTGAAAGTGGGTGTAACAGAGGCGTATACATAGGCATGTGATGCAAACGTAACAGAATATGTCATGAATGGGGCGGAAACCATGGAGGGGGCTGCCTGAGGAGCCGGGACCTCTAACCTGATGGTGCGCGCAAACTGGCAATGACGTATTACTAGGAGAAGCTGGGGGCTTCGAACTCTGTGCTAGGAGCAGAGACTGAAGTCTGGAGAGTCAGGGCGACATGTACCTAAGCAGTATCTAGTATCTGATGTTTAGGGAACATGTGGATATGAACTAAGAGTCAGGAGGGGAGAGGCTAACGAACTCTAAGACTGGAGCATGCATTATTCTACATGTAGTGCGTGATGAAGAATATTAAATGACCATTAAATGCAGTATTTCTCTAACGTGGAGACGTAAAGACTAGACAATGACGGAAACTATTGATGCGATTCAGTAGCTTTAGGAATGCAGAGAAGGAGGACTGAACTGATAACTGGAATCATAACATACTCTTGGCAGACTCAGAGGCAGAGCCAGGCTGAGCCGGGCACTGCGAGGCAGGAAGTAAGTGAAGGGTCGAGGATACAGGTGGGGGCTGTATCGCTCTTCAGCGAGGCTTCAGGAGACAGGAGACAGGAGCTGAATCTGGTGTCCAGGCCCTTCTGAGGCCTAGAAACGGGGACTTTACAATGGAATAACGTGCACACTGAGAGACGTGGCAACGTAACTTTACATAGGCCTGATATTCGTAGTATTCACGAGAACTGGAAACTGACATACTAGAGATGGACACAACTGTAATTGCGTCATTAATCGAACATAGGGAATGCATATGCATATTTAATCATGCACACATAACATATGATGGATGACACGTAGGGACACAGAACATGGCACAATTTACTTTTCCACAGAAGAAATATGGGATACTTAAAAAAATTCTTCCAAATTGGGAATGCAAACATACTCAAATTATAGTCTGCTGTCCATTGCAGGAGCCCCTCTGCGTGTTTATAGCCAATCACAGGGGGCCGCAGATAGCGATCTACCTCATTATTATTATCCAGACAGCTTTTTCTGTGACCGCCGCAACTAGAGAATTGTCACTGCATGGAAGATTAGACAACAATTATTTTACTTGATTGCAATTCTTACTTCAGGCAAAAAGAATAACTTGCCTCATTAATAATAGAGAACAGTGTTTCCTATAATTGTCCTATTAGCACTTCACATAAATCAAAATGACGGCTTAGCAGTGAATCTTTTATATATCATTGAGTTGGCCAAGCTCTGGAGCTAGTTCCATAAACTGTGCTATTTAGTAATTTGACCAGGTGTCAAGAAGGTACAAGCCAGGCGTTTGCATTTGTATGTACCATAAAGCAGTGTACCCACATGCCAGTTTAGACACATTGAAGGTGCTGAGCAGGGAGACTGATGGTCAGGCCTGACCTAGATTTGGAAATAGGCCTTGGCTAAAATGTTCTAACCACCCCACACTACTTCATGTAAGTGAGAGTAGCAGGTAAACTTGTTTCTGTGCATTATTTTTGGGTGTATCGAACATTTCCCACAAAGATATTTTTAGAAAGGTCTAAGTAGTGCATAGTGAAGTGTAGTTTTTAAAGTTAACATGTAAGCACTTTCAAGGCGGAGTCAAGGCGACCCATTATGCCCTGAAAGCAGCCCTCTAACTTACAGCCCAGCAGGCGAATGCCAGAGTGCTCTAATGCCTAGCACAGCTCTTGTGCTGGTACCCAGGATCGAGCCCAAGAGTCTCTGTGTATCATCTTATCAGTTAGTGTGCAGACTAACTGGCTCCACCCCTCCTTGATGCTAATGACACATATCTCTAAATGCAGGTGAGCTACATGGCCTTTCGCACTAGCCCACTGCAACAACCACACTCTGATCAAAAGTTTCAGGCCACAATTGTAAGAGGCAGTGACTAAACACATAGGAGAGCACATCCCAACCCTCATGTGAATGAGCCTGGGATGTGCTGTAAACTAAGACCAGGTTTAAAATCGTGGCACAGAAAGTGGGGCGCACAGTGTTCTCTCTGGCGCAATTTTCTATTCTACGGACCATTGATTAATGGCTGCTGTGAACGTTTGGTGAAATTGTGGTTTTGTGATAAGGAATAACAGGCTATTTTAGAGGTTTGTGATAATAGAAAAGCCCACTGATGTGTGGAGAAGGTGCTCATAATGGAGAACAATGCAAAAGCAGAATTTCATTCTCCTTACTTTTCCTAAAGTGGAGGGAATCCGGTCGTGGATTCTCCTCTTGATCTAGCACTTCCCCCACCAGGAGAGAGACGAAGCATGGGCCGAGGGTGGCGAAGCCTGACCCGATAGGGGCCTATGTCGAACACCTCCTGGAGGCAGGAACCTCCCCCCTCAACAAGCCAGCAAAAAGGGGGGCGCAGCAGATTGTTCGCCCCAAAGCTAGCCGCTAGCCTCCCAATCACAAAGGGAGGAGTTAAGCAGCCGGTGGGTTTATAAGGGGTTGTAGGTCCCGAATTGGGCACTTGAACCCCCCAGCCTGAAGCTGAATTACCTGGATTTTGTTGCAACCGAGAAGGACCCACGGAGGAGGAAGGAGCGGCATTCCTAGGAGGAGCAGAGCCGTCGCCAGGCACCTGTGTTGCAACCGCCAATTTGATCTGCTGCTGGGTGTCAGGACATGGCCAAATGAGGTTGGCGGCACCGGGTGGAAATTAGTGGTCGGTAGGGGCCGGGAGCACCAGGCAACGGCAGCGGGACAGTGGGACAGAGGTCCAGCCGCACCACAGGCCAGACGATCTGCCGGGAGCTGAAACCCCCACCCACAAGGACAACACGAAGGAGGCGGGTGCCTTCCACAAATCAAATGAGCCGCATGCAGCGAGCGGCAGCTGGAAGGGGCCAGGAGCAGCTGAGGAGCAGATGCTAAAGGAATTGGTACGCAGAGCTCAGACAGCTAAAGGGCCCATTACAGTTAGATCGTGAGGGTGATTGGGGGTGAAATAAGGAGTCCATTGCTTCGGTTTAGCCGCATTCTATGGGTTCTAGGAAGGAGTACACGAACCGTTACACCAAGTGGGACTCAACAAGGTCACCCCCCTCCCGCCATAAAAAGTAAACAGCAGAGCCATAAGGTATTGCAGGGAGACGTGGGGCATCCCTAAGGGAAAAGAGAATGCCAGCCTGTTTTAGGGATGCATCTGGTGACAAAGAGGCCCCCAACAAAGGTTCAAGGAGGCCCAGGGATAGCTCTGGGCCGGATTTGGACAGGGACTTGCAAGAGTTGCTACAGAAGGCAAGGGTGCTTGTGGCCCTGAAAGGGAAAGCGTGGGTGGATGATAATATTGCGGAAGGGCCTGCCAAGAAAAGGTCAAAAACCATGCGGGCAACAACACCAGCACCCACCACACAGCCAGGTAAGAAGGGGCTTGCAGTCGGAATGGCAACCCCAGCAAACCCAGGCAGCAAGGTACCAGGGAAGATACCACAGCATCCTACTACAGCCCATATGCGAGGGGCAGGCAGCTCAAGCTCACGGAACGGAAGCTAGGGAAAAATCAGGGCATCCACACCACCTGAGGTAGTGACCTATTCGGACACCGAAGGGGGCAGCAGCAGCAATGAAGGGTCTGTGGACAGCACGACGGCCCCTCATAAAGCACACAGCAGGCAGAGGTTCCCAGCAGACAACAAAGATGGTGAGAATCACGGGCAGACAGCGAAGATGGTGAGAATCATGCACCAAGCAAAGGGGGCCGGCGGCATGGTGAAGGGTGAGGGCAAGCTGGTAAAAGTAAGGGAGGACCTGGGCAAATCACAAAGTATGGCACACAATTGGGGGTAAGCAACTTCGCAGCGCATGGGCCATGTCCCTTCCAGCCCCCTTGGCTAGCAAACATGAGAGGGGGTTCACAGGAATTCCAGGGCGGACATGGGGTCATATGCAGTCCAACCCAGCGGCATGGATGCCTTGGTGGCAGTGACCTGGGCCAGGATCCCCATTTTGCAATACAGGGCACAGCGGGATGGGCCAGGTCCTGAGCAAAGGAAAGGGCTTGAGGGGGCCCCAATGAGAACACAGGGTAACGAGGGCACGGGACCAGAAAGGGCCACACAGGGTGGCAAGGAGGTGCCTGAGGGAGGCCAACTAGCAAGGGCCAGGACAGGGGAGGGCCAGGACCCAGGGGGGAAGCCCACAAGCGAGTACATACTCCCTTCCCCGGGTGATCTGCCCACCACCACAAAGCTTCTGGGGCTAGCAAACCTTATCTCACTCAGTGAAGGAAACAATTTGATGAAAGGAATTTATAGATATTTTCTCTTTGCTGGAGGTACGCCAGGCAGGCTTAGACCTCACAGCTTAGGACAAAAAAGGCGAGGAGAGGGGGGACAAACGTAAGCCCAGAGTAGAAAAAAACATAGAACACTGGCTAAGAGCCTTAAGGAGCCTGGCTAGCCTGTTCATAGAGAAGTTTCCCCAGAGTGCTCCAGCATTGATTCTATACGAACAGAAAGTGCATGAAGCACAGCAGAAGTATCAGGGTGAGGCATGGCTAAGATACGATGAAGGTTCCAGGGAGAAGATGCGAACGTGGCCAATAATGGAATGGGATTGCCAGGACATGGAGGGCTTCACGACCCACATGGTAGCAGCCAGGGAGGGTCTAGGCTCACGAGAAACCAATTTTCGGCCCCAGGGGAAATAGGAAGGGCAGGGACAGGGTTTCAAGGGCAAAGGCCAGTCTTGCGGCAAGACAGGAAAAACCTGAATGGCAACATGTTGGAAGTATGTCAAAGATGAGTGTAAATGGGGAACGCCATGCAGGTTTAAGCACAGCTGCGGGACATGAGGGGTGAACCATCCTGCTGTACAATGCAGACAGTCACATGGGGCAGGGAACACTAGAAACAAGGGTAACTTAAAGAAATAACGACAAGGGCAAGACGAAGCAAGAAGGGGGAAGGGAACCACCACTACCCACCCCTATAAAAACAAGCAGACTGACAACATTAATAATGATCTACCGGAGAAAGATAGATGGACAGCAGTTGGCAGAATTGTTCACAGCAGGTTTCCCCGTCCCTTACAAAGGACCGGTGGGCCCACGGTGTAGCCGCAACTTAAAATCAGTACAGGACAACCCAGAGGCGACTAGACGGAAGGTGGACAAGGAGGTCCAGCTGGGAAAAGTAGCAGGCCCATTCATTCCCCCCCCCCACTACCAAACATGGTAGTCTCACCATTGGGCTTGGAACTAAAAAAGGAGACGGGCACGTTTAGGCTAATACACCACCTGTTACACGCACACAGTGATTCCATTAATGTCTAGTTGGACCAGGGTAGCTGCTTGATAGCTTACAGCTCCCTGGACAATGCAGTAGATCTAATCAACCAGGCAGGGAAGGGGGCTCTGCTGGCCAATACAGATATAGATTCAGCATTCCGCTTGCTGACAGTGCACCCAGACAGTTACCACCTCCTCGCCTTTGATTTGGATGGGAACTATTACTATAATAAATGCTTACCGATGGGCTGTTCCAGATCCTGCCCCTACTTTGAGTCCTTTAGTAGTTTTCTGGAATGGGAACTTGGGACACGCCGCCCCGCAGGGGGACGGGTTCACTACCTAGATGACTTCCTGTTCATTGGTAAGACTGGAACAGGGGAGTGTGCGGACCTCCTCTGACTGTTTGTGGCACTGTCACTCTAGCACAGGACAAAACTGAGGGCCCGACCACCAAACTGTCCTTCTTCTGGATAGAACTGGACTCAGTAGCAGGAACATGCAGACTGCCACCCAAGAAGGTAGCCGAGCTACGCCAAATAATACGGCAGCTGCGGCAACAGAAAAAGGTAAACTGAACTTCGTCACCCGAGTAGTCCACGCAGTGCGCCCCTTTGCCATGCACCTGGCCTCGCTGACACGGAGCATGTCACAGACACACCACAGGGTCCACCTTATGCAAGGAGGGAAAGAGGATATTTTCGTGACCACATTTAACGGTACCCTCATGTGGCCGGAACCGTGGGTGCGAGTGCACCAACTAGAACTCTACACTGATGCAGCAGGTGGCTACGGCTTTGGGGCATTCCTGGGGTCAGCATGTGCAGCAGCAGCATGGCCAGCCAGCTGGCACCAGAATGGGACCACTCGCAGCATCACCTTGCTAGAACTATTCACTATCATAGTAGCCTTCACCATATGGGGCCACAAGCTGGCAAATAGACAGATAATCCTATGGTCAGACAACCACGCGTTAGTACAAGCAATCAACTTAGGAACAGCAAAATGCCCGGTTGTGGTAAAACAACTCGGCAAGCTAGTCAGGTGCCAGCTGACAGCAAACATTGAAATTAGTGCAAGGCACATTGTGGGACTGGACAACTCAATAGCTGACTCCATTTCTCGTTTTCAGTGGGGCAGGTTCAGGGAGCCTATGCTGGAGGCAAACCATGTTATGACACAAGTGCCAGGGGAATTATGGGAGTTGGGGGGCTTGGAGTAGGAACATTGCAGGACAACGCACTGGCCCACAAGACAAAGAACTGCTATTGTAAGTGCTGGACAAACTTTACCGACATAACGGGCACTGAGGGGGTCCAGATGTTAGGGCAGGATGAGCTGACAACATTCATAGAATGGGCATTTCAGAATGGGAAAACCAAATCATTGGAGCTGGCACACCTGAGCGGGGAGGCCTATTACACCAAACTAGCAAAAGGAATGGATTCCACAAGGTCATTTTTCTGCAGAATGGCCATGAAAGGCTGGGACGGATTGCAGGCCAAATCTGGAGATAGGAGGAGGCCTATGGATTTTACTGTTCTAAAAAAATACAATCAGTGCTTTGGAGGAGGTATGTGATGGGGAGCAGGAGGCGAAGCTATTTAAGGCAGCATTCGTGCTGACGTTCTTTGCAGTATAAAGGATCAGCGAGGTAGTGGCACCTGCGAGAGGGAATTGCATGCATACACAAAGCACATGTGACAATGGGAGCGTGCATATGGTAATACACTTACACCGATCGAAAATTGATCAGGCAGGCAAAGGTAAGTACACTAGGATTGAATGTATCAAGGACAAATCATGCTGCCCAGTATGCCTCGGCTAAGACTATATGCTACAGGGGTGGCCGGTTCAGGGACCGTTATTTACACACGGCGACGGGTCATGCCTCAGCCTTCAAATGGTACATACCCCCCTCAGTTTACTGAGTTATGGTCTTTCACACCCCGCCATCCAGGTCCGCTGGAGGGTCTCAAGAGAGTATGGATCACGGGGCACTCCTACATAACCTGGGCACAGCAATGTGCGGTGGAACGGTGCAAATTCAGAGGAATCTGGCTTTGGAACACGGAAGTCACCTGGCTGGGACAATCGGGGATGAAATGGGACCAGCTATCACCCGTAGTGCATAGGGCGCTGCGGATGGGAAAAGGGCCAGATGCAGTAGTGGTTCATCTTAGGGACAATGACTTAGCAGCCATGGGGAGGAGAGGCCGATTGGAAAGAATGATCACAGACCTCGCATCACTAGCTAAGTTAATTCGCCCAGCAGAGGTGATTTTCTCAGAAATAATAATACTCAGGGAATGGAGGGGGGCCATAGACCAGGGAGCGGTCAAAAAATCCAGACGCAAATTGAAAATTACCATGGCAAAAGTATGCAGGGCCAATAGCTGGGGCTTTGTGAGGCACGGCTTCATTAACCTGAAGTCCCCAGGGTACCACCTGGAAGACGGGGTGCACCTGACGGGGGAGGGCATGGACATGTTCATACTTAACAATGTAGGAGTCCTGGAACAGCTGGGTTTCCCTTGAGCGAGTGCAAGCTAGGTGGAAAAGAGGGAGCTGCCTCCAATTGGGGAACAGTAGGCAGCATGGCGGAGGAAACCCAGAAAAATATCCAAAAAGGGACATTTCTATAGGTAGATGAGCTGCTCACACAGTGTCCTTGGGATACCTCATGGCAGGGGCACAGAGTGAGCGAATGACAGCACACAGAGGAGTAGATGAGATGCTCGCACAGGGTCCTTGGGATGCCATACAGCAGGGGCACTGAGGAGCAGGCGAGTGGCCAGCAAGTGTCCAGGGTAAGTGGAACAGCACTTGCAGCCCGGGCCGGTTCTAACGGATGCCCACAAATTCGGTAGCAAGGGAAGCCTGGGACCACAAACGCAGAGGCCTTCCTGAAAGGGGCACCTTGATGAAAGATAATGTTGTCATAGGAGGCACTACAACAACTTTGAGAGGACAATGCATGAATTAAAGAGAACATGGATGTTTATGAATGACCAACTGAAAGTTGCGAGATGTACAAACCATGTCTAATAAACTGGGGCCTTTCTTTGCACCATATCACTGGAATGATTGATGGGGAAAGGTACGCAGTTTGAGGGGGTAGGGCACTAAGAAGGAAGGGGGGACTCTCCCCCGGCTTGGGTGTTTGTCTTCTACCAGACTTTAATCAACTGTAATTTTGCTGAATATTTTAATGCATTCAATACATATTTACATGACATTTGATGTAGGAAGAACTTTACAATAACCACATCTCTATTAAATATAAGACAAATTGCATGATATCCACTTTATAGAAGCATACATTACACCCTACACCTAATCAGAAATACATTTTCAAAAACAACGAGTCTTAGTAGAATCATTTTTACACAACAACATTCATGCAGAAGAAAATCCTAGTGACATTGCATAATACAGCATGAACCCGCTGTTTAAGTTGATCAGATAACAAGTCTTTTTTAATTTAAAATATCATTTTAAGATGCCGATTTGGAATAAAACTGGATTCTTTTCTCCACTGATCAGGATTTATTGCCCCATCATGAAGAGTTGCACTGGCTCAGAACAGTGCTATGTGCCTGGACTGTCTAAAAACTGCATTCATTGAAAGCGGATGTTGTGCTACAACAAACGGTCATAACCCATGAATAGCATAAAAGGCCAATTTATTAGGACATGGTTGCATATCTTTAAGTTTTATTAGACAATAACATCAACTTTGTAACTAAGGCACAATCGCCCATACATCATGCTGCCACTTCCATTCCTCAAACGCCACACCTCTTTTTATCCTTCCCCACTCCGATCCTTACTTGCCGGCTCCCAAGGCTCTCTTTCTTTATGTACCGCACACAGCTTTTTCTACTGTGCTCCATTCCCCCCCCCACCCCTCCCGAGGGTGTGGAAGAGCTCGCATGTGACTATCCATCTTCCAAGACTTCCACCTACTAACCCTGCAACCTGTCCTAACTTTTGGCAAAATTAACACTTTAACAAAAGAACAAGGCCCCCGTTCCCTGCCACTTCAACATGTAGGGTGGCTGGGTGGACAAACTTTCTGATCTACAAAAGCTCTCCCAGGTGATGCCTCTCCGGACCCTTATATGCTAATTCAATGACCCGCCCCTTTCCCCCGAAGCACATATCCCTCATATCCTGTTTGGGGCACAAATTCTCCTGGGGAAAGACTAGTCTGTAACATGGTCACTGGCATAACAAAACTCGAAGGTGACTCCCTGCAAGGCACATGGAGGGGCCCCCTCCGGGCACAATCAGGAGCTGTGTTGAGGGGGCCCCTGGAGCTTGGGGGCCCCCGCGGAGGCCTGTGTTGCTCCCCTGGACGTGGTATTCCCCAGGGCCATCATTCTCTGAGTTAACAAATTAAATTGCTGAATTTGCAATTTGGAAACAATGAGCACAGATTTTCTCTTAGTTAACACACTGAACTGCTGAAAATCTAATTTGGAAACAGTGAGCCGGGATTGGCTCTCTCTGTATTGAAGCTGTGCTGTCTACAGAGCATACATTGTGGCGTTACCTCTAGAGCTGCCAACTTTGGACCTGAGGAACCAAGTTCTATGCTCTGCTTGACATCTCATGATTCTGGGTAAAACACAAACTGTAACTGAACTCACGTAAAGCACTCCAATACATTTCGAGCTAGCACTATATAAAACTACAATAAAATATTATAACTTGGAGAAAGTCTGTCTCAATGGATGCAGTTTAGACAGTGCAAACTCACAAAAAGAGGATTTAGCTATGGTCTGAACCGCCAGTGATGAGGGCCCAGTTTATCAATAACTGATTTAATGTTTTATTTTTTTGTGCAGCACTGCAGACAACTGGGGTGACGCATCCTGCGAGTTCTGCATGTACAATGATGACGCTTGCACTGAGTGAGTCAAATTACAGTGCATTTAGATTGAAAGGGCCTGCCAGATTACTGTTTTTGCCTCAGACTCCTAAAAAACTCATCTTGTATCTTCTCCCTAGCATTAACTCGTGACCTCTACTCAATTCACATCTTTATCCCAGCAGAGGTTTTCGGTTAGCTTCAGTGAGAGTCCTGTGGATTCTATTAGACATCTCGCGATAATGGCTTATCATCAGCCCTTCTTTGCGGGCAGAATAACCATGCCGAGGCAGTCTGAACGACGAACGCGCCTCTGTGTATTGTTAGGATTGTCTCTTAGTGTCTGGCATTACTGGAGAAGCCATGTGTCAGAACACATCTGTCGCGTCAGAAGGGCTGCCTCTTTTCAAAATGCGGGTAATCGGTATCGGCAAAATCATTTTGCTGAAATTATGAAAACATTTAAATCCAATTAAAATAATGTGCAATCTTCGTAGCGTGTGTGCCAATTTAGACAGCAGCCCTTTGCAATGTAACGTGTGGGCTCGTGTAGCGACTATTTCAAATTTAGAGCATTGTATTTTAAAAACACTGCGAAATAGGCTGTAATTTATGAAAATAGAGAAGTAGAGAAGATTTCCGGGTTCGCCGATCGAGACCACTTTTATTCTGGTGCCGGGCCTGTTTCCTATCCGAGTCTGACCCTGTTACTGGCCTAGCCACTTCAGCACTGGAGTTCTTTACAAATAGTATAACACAGATATATTGGAAAAAATGTAACACAGATGAATAATTGCATTACTGCAACAAAGCATATATGAAAGGTAACAACCTAGGCAATTAACACTGGCTTGTAATAAATATTAGTAGAGAGGAAAAGAACTAATCATGATTACAATCTCATGTTTATTAACATAATCAAGAAAAGTACATATTTCATAAAATGAATAATTAAAACCGTTCACATAAGTAATGAACAAAACAACATTACATATACATAAAAATTAATTGAAGAAGTGGCAAAATAAACAGTATCTATACATAAAAATCAGTTACAAAAGTGGCAAAAAATAACTAATTTTTATGTATAGATACTGTATATATGCCTTTTCCCTGAACTAGGAATTATTATAATCAGTTACTCAGGGGGTCCTTGCTACATATGCAGAACTGCAACAAAGTGCAGGCGAAAGTAGCAGAGCTCCTGGGACGAGGTTTGGTGGAATTAAAAGAGAGAGGGCTCCAACAGTAAACACATAGCTAATCGCTAATCAGGCGAGGGGACGGCAGAGGTAATATTTCAATCTGGAGGACGAAGCTTTAAGAAGTGAGAGTCATATTTATGAAAATGTGGCACAGTGCAGCGGCACCTTGCTGCGCTGCATCACTGGGAAAGGGCAAGAATGCACCGTATTTAAGGCAATATGGTGCATTTCTGTCCTTTCGCCTGCGCTGGTGCTTAATGGGCTGCCTAGCACCAACGCATGCACCCTTGCACCATGCTGCAAGGCTGCCTGCGTTGCATGCAGGATTGTTTTCGTGCAGTAAGGGGCACATTCCTGCACAAAAAACATCCTGAGAGACATTTACCTCTTTATATGTGTGCTGCAGAATGCTCATAAATATGCCCCTGAGTTTCTAAAAAATTTCACCAGTTTATAATCCATTTTCAAGTTGTTCTGACATGAGGACCCTCTCTAACATGATTTAAAGCCCTTTGAGAACGTAGTATCATACACCAGTGACAAATATGTTCTACAGGATCTTGTGCCTGTATGCATCTAGCACCTAAAGATTCCTAACATACACTTTGTGTCTGGGTTTATTCCAAATGATGGCCACTTGCAATAAAAAAATTCATGCTTAAGACCTTGATTATAGTTGGGTGGTAGCGGAAAACCCCATGTTTGTGAAGGGAGTGGTAAATCCTTTGCTGGCAGTCTATCACCTGGCAGAATAACCTTATGGGCATAGGACAGGTAATTCTGCTTCAGGAGTGTCCACTGGTGAGGATTCCTTCAAATGAGTATTACCAACTCTCCACCCCTCATCTTTTAGTATTCAACTTTAAATCAAGTCCTTAGCTATATTTCCCTTACTGAAGGTGATGCACAGTCAGGAATCGCAAAAAACACAGTTGATGGACAGAATGTAGAACAATGTCATACATTCAACCCAGTACAGAGATCTGGGCCTAAATCCATCGTTTTTTTGCACTCCACACCACCCTGGGTTAGACACTGGCTATATGCAAATCAGCTCTGACCCTGTGCCTCATGGGAACAGTCCAGTCCGAACTACCGAGCCATGTCTTTCCCAGACCGGAATCAAGCATCCAAGGACCGGTTTCTGGCTATCAGCGTTCATCAGCCTGGATAGCTTGACTCCAGTGGTGTGGAGAGCCTGGGACTCACGTCTGAGCATACCCAGCACACTCAGGGTGAAAATTGCAAAAAACACAGTTGATGGACAGAATGTAGAACAATGTCATACATTCAACCCAGTACAGAGATCTGGGCCTAAATCCATCGTTTTTTTGCACTCCACACCACCCTGGGTTAGACACTGGCTATATGCAAATCAGCTCTGACCCAGTGCCTCATGGGAACAGTCCAGTCCGAACTACCAAGCCATGTCTTTCCCAGACCGGAATCAAGCATCCAAGGACCGGTTTCTGGCTATCAGCCTTCATCAGCCTGGATAGCTTGACTCCAGTGGTGTGGAGAGCCTGGGACTCACGTCTGAGCATACCCAGCACACTCAGGGTGAAAATTGCAAAAAACACAGTTGATGGACAGAATGTAGAACAATGTCATACATTCAACCCAGTACAGAGATCTGGGCCTAAATCCATCGTTTTTTTGCACTCCACACCACCCTGGGTTAGACACTGGCTATATGCAAATCAGCTCTGACCCTGTGCCTCATGGGAACAGTCCAGTCCGAACTACCAAGCCATGTCTTTCCCAGACCGGAATCAAGCATCCAAGGACCGGTTTCTGGCTATCAGCCTTCATCAGCCTGGATAGCTTGACTCCAGTGGTGTGGAGAGCCTGGGACTCACGTCTGAGCATACCCAGCACACTCAGGGTGAAAATTGCAAAAAACACAGTTGATGGACAGAATGTAGAACAATGTCATACATTCAACCCAGTACAGAGATCTGGGCCTAAATCCATCGTTTTTTGCACTCCACACCACCCTGGGTTAGACACTGGCTATATGCAAATCAGCTCTGACCCTGTGCCTCATGGGAACAGTCCAGTCCGAACTACCAAGCCATGTCTTTCCCAGACCGGAATCAAGCATCCAAGGACCGGTTTCTGGCTATCAGCCTTCATCAGCCTGGATAGCTTGACTCCAGTGGTGTGGAGAGCCTGGGACTCACGTCTGAGCATACCCAGCACACTCAGGGTGAAAATTGCAAAAAACACAGTTGATGGACAGAATGTAGAACAATGTCATACATTCACCCAGTACAGAGATCTGGGCCTAAATCCATCGTTTTTTTGCACTCCACACCACCCTGGGTTAGACACTGGCTATATGCAAATCAGCTCTGACCCTGTGCCTCATGGGAACAGTCCAGTCCGAACTACCAAGCCATGTCTTTCCCAGACCGGAATCAAGCATCCAAGGACCGGTTTCTGGCTATCAGCCTTCATCAGCCTGGATAGCTTGACTCCAGTGGTGTGGAGAGCCTGGGACTCACGCCTGAGAATACCCAGCACACTCAGGGTGAAAATTGCAAAAAACACAGTTGATGGACAGAATGTAGAACAATGTCACACATTCAACCCAGTACAGAGATCTGGGCCTAAATCCATCGTTTTTTTCACCCCGAGTGGGCTGGGTATGCTCAGACGTGAGTCCCAGGCTCTCCACACCACTGGAGTCAAGCTATCCAGGCTGATGAAGGCTGATAGCCAGAAACCGGTCCTTGGATGCTTGATTCCGGTCTGGGAAAGGCATGGCTTGGTAGTTCGGACTGGACTGTTCCCATGAGGCACAGGGTCAGAGCTGATTTGCATATAGCCAGTGTCTAACCCAGGGTGGTGTGGAGTGCAAAAAAACGATGGATTTAGGCCCAGATCTCTGTACTGGGGTGAATGTATGACATTGTTCTACATTCTGTCCATCAACTGTGTTTTTTGCAATTTTCACCCCGAGTGGGCTGGGTATGCTCAGACGTGAGTCCCAGGCTCTCCACACCACTGGAGTCAAGCTATCCAGGCTGATGAAGGCTGATAGCCAGAAACCGGTCCTTGGATGCTTGATTCCGATCTGGGAAAGGCATGGCTTGGTAGTTCGGACTGGACTGTTCCCATGAGGCACAGGGTCAGAGCTGATTTGCATATAGCCAGTGTCTAACCCAGGGTGGTGTGGAGTGCAAAAAAACGATGGATTTAGGCCCAGATCTCTGTACTGGGGTGAATGTATGACATTGTTCTACATTCTGTCCATCAACTGTGTTTTTTGCAATTTTCACCCCGAGTGGGCTGGGTATGCTCAGACGTGAGTCCCAGGCTCTCCACACCACTGGAGTCAAGCTATCCAGGCTGATGAAGGCTGATAGCCAGAAACCGGTCCTTGGATGCTTGATTCCGATCTGGGAAAGGCATGGCTTGGTAGTTCGGACTGGACTGTTCCCATGAGGCACAGGGTCAGAGCTGATTTGCATATAGCCAGTGTCTAACCCAGGGTGGTGTGGAGTGCAAAAAAACGATGGATTTAGGCCCAGATCTCTGTACTGGGGTGAATGTATGACATTGTTCTACATTCTGTCCATCAACTGTGTTTTTTGCACAGTTAGGAATCAGCATACCGATGATGCTGCAGGAAGCTGTCACATCAACTAGGTCTGGAAAAAACGTGATTTTTCCTCTGGACTTTTCTGACCTGGCATTCACTGTATTAAATTATATTTTAAGAAAAAAAGTTTTAAATACAGGAGTGTGAAACTTAGATTTTTTTTTTCCTCCGGCAAGATATGTGATAAAGAAAGCAAGATACTAGCAGGTGACCGACTAGAGTAGAAATGTCTCTCAGCTTCAGCAGGCATCAGTATTATATTTGCCACAAGGCACTTTCTGTTTGAACCAGTCTCTTTCAGTCTAAATTTTATGAAATAGATTGACTGCAAAATGGTAAAAAACATTGACAAAATTGTCACAATGCAAAATCTGTACATTTATGATGTTTTGCCCATGTATGTAAACATTTTGGCCTTGCCTATGTGTAGACTCTGAGAGTAAATTTATTTTGAAAAAATAGGTCTCAACTATGTGCAAATAAAACTCTTCAGTAAGGGATCAGGAATCTCACACTGCCATTGTACTGGGGAAAACAAATGCTACTTTCTAATGAGTCTCCTAATATCTAATACCTTCTGATACCCATTTGTTTTTGGTTTTTGAGCTATAGTGAGCTAGTTTTGATCCCCTAGCTAGAGGAACATTAAAATATTCTGACTTTTTCAGAGCTTCTTTTTGGCATATTGGGACCTTGGTCCATGCACCGGTAATCAAAAAGACTATTTTGCGCTACTGCTTTCTCAGTCGAAGACCATTGTGGAAACCGCTACATGTGGTTGACACTTGCACTTGACTAAATAAAGAGTCCAGTCTCTATTCAACCGAACCAGCCTCTCTCCTCCCACTTACATAGAAACACACAGTGCACAGTGCATCAATAGTATTGTGAAAGAGCTACAAAAGTCAGATGTGTATGTTTTATAAAACACTCAAATATACAATAAATACAGTAATTGCATTATTTGGATAGATAATGGTCTTCGACAAAATTCTACACTGTGCAACAGATTAGAATCAAGCTGATTCATATCAATGAATTGTTGACAGCTTCTTGGAATTTACAAAAATCTACGCAAATCCATGTGTACTACTCCTTCTCCACCACCCATAGTCCTGGTGATCATGCCCAGGTTGCATGAGCAAGTCATGTGGAACTTTTTATTATACTAATAATCTTTTTTATTTATTTTCTCCAAATGGAATTTTATTTTTATGTATAAAATATCCAGGTGCATGAAAATCTTTTCCAACAAACACACAGTGGCGGCTTCTCCATTAAGGCAGAGGAGAGTCGCCCCCTCTGCTGTGAGCCCAGCAGGTACACACAGAGTAAATGTATTATTCTGTTTGCTGCCAGCCGCGCTAGCGCCATCATGATGATGGGGGCAGGGAAGATAGGTTAATTCATGCTACAGGATGAATTCCCAGTGTGCATGACAGATTGGCCGACTGTCTACAGCTGGCCAATCCGTCATGCGCATTTCAAAGCCTGCAATCCCAGTGCTGTAAAACCGTTGAGGGATTGCAGGCACATTCCCCCACCTTCAAAATGAGTGCTGGGTTATTCTGCTCCAACCAATCCAGGAGCTGCTTTTAGCAGCTCCAGGATTGTTTGGATTTGTAAGCAGGAAGTAAACCACCTTCCTTCCAGCTCATCATCATCATTAAGAGAGGCAACATTTCAGTGAGTTTAAGGCGCGCTGTGTCCCACTGATTCTAACATGTCCTAGCCGCGACTGCAACCATATACCTACTCCAGTCTTTTTGGAGCAAGCATTCACATGTTAATAGTGCATTGAAAAAAATTGGAAAGCAGAGGCATGCCTGTAAAGGTTTGATATTGGAGGTTTCATATCTTCCTAATAAAGGTAGCATTTGGTTGCCAAGCAACATCGATATCCCCATCTCAATCCTTCAGCTTAACATTGAGTATTGCATAAATGTTTCTATAATCAATATTTATAGTATTCCATCATAGGGTGTAATTCTCCTTATTTCCTTACGAACTAGGATCTAGTTTTGACAGCCACAGATGAGGAATGTTAGAGTGAATTGAAGTGAGTTCTATATGTCTGGATTATGTGTACATAAAGGTTAATAAGCAGGCCCATTATGAGCACTTTGATGCTTTGTGTTAAATAAGTACTCATTACGTCTGTGATTTGATAAATAACGTATTACTATATTTTTGCAATTTCACAGCAAGCATTATTAATACCCAACTCAATGGCTCGCAGGTTATCCACCTTGAAATAATGAAGGGCTGAACCAGTCTTCCCTCGAATTTTAACCTGCAAATTGCGGGAAACGTTCTTAACATCAACTCCGGAACAATAAGTTCCGGAGTCACGCAAGCCGAACAACGACTTGCACAAACCAGTACTTAGTCTTAACCATGCATGTGCGTGGTTAAGGCTAAGTCGGTCTAGTGTTCATGCAGGGCGGAGTTCAGAGGAGCATCGGCAGGAACAGGTAAGAGGGGTTTGAGGGTAGGGGGATTGTGTTCATTGTTTTGGGGGTTGGAGGGGGTCGTGGGGCTTGAGGGAATTTGTGATAGTTTTAAGGGTGTGGTAGGCGTTCGGTTAGGTTTTTAGGGGTGGGGAGGTTTGAGTTTGTTTTTAGAGGATGGGGATTTGAGTTCGTTTTAAGGGGATGGGAGGGGTTTGTGATTATTGTTAGGGGTGGGAGGGGTTTGTGTTCGTTTTTAGGGGTGGGAGGGGTGTGGGGTAGTTTCTAGGAGGTTTGGGGGTTCATGTAAGATTTTTCATGGGTGGGAGGTGGGGGGTACAGGGTTGTTTCTAGGGAGTGGGAGGGTTTGTTTTAGTTTTTAGAGGGTGGGTTTACCATGCATTCCTTTACCACGAAAATTCCTGGTAAAGGAATGCGTGGTAAAAAAAAACGTCTGTCAGACGCAGTCCTACTAGAGACTGCGGTGATTTAGATCGTTTTTGAGGAACTTGTTCCAACATACTACCACAAATTGCAACTCACATGGCCTATCAGATTGCAGAAAATGTCTATCATTTTCTTATGATGGTTCAAATAGGAAATATATGAGGCACTGCATTTCAAAATGTGGGGCATCTTTTTCGATGTATTTACCTACCTATTCTTGTTGCTCCCTCAAGTGCTACTTCTACCATGCTCCTTTTCAGATAGTGTATAATGCAATGGGGTAACTCAGTGTCCCTCAGGGCCTGGGTAAATATAAAGCAAATTACAGTGGCTCAGTCGGGGAGCATCAATCTCTTTGCTGATAAGTACAAAACATTAGAGATCATGGAAAATCACATTTACTTAAAGAGTCCAGTAGAATGAATTAGCGCGCGCGCAGCAAAAATACAAAATCAAATAGAAAGACACCCTGGTAAACATGAAAGACTCAAAAATACTTGCCAAACATATTTGTTATTCAATTTTTCAATAGGAATTTGCTCAAAAGATATTTTCAACAACAATATACATATAGTCAGGCTGTCCACCTAAGACACAGTAAAAATAGTGACAAGTGTTTTAAAGTGACATAAGTGCTCAGTGCTGGTGACAAGGAGTGTATATACAAGTGTGGGGCTATGTACAGAAATATACAATTTACAGGAATGGTCAGAAAGAGGATTTAGGAAGTATCTTTGGTCAAGGCTCAAGTGCTCAACAATGGGACACAGAGATATTTGAAGGCTGAGCCAAGGTTAAGCGTTGTTGTTTCGACCCTGACAGCGAATAAATGATATGTCGCGGCAGGTCTTCATCAGGACAGGGGGCAGCCCCAGGGGTACAGAGGCGTTTTGCGCAATGTTGGGGCACCCAGACGGATCTGCAGAAATCAGGAAAGCACAGCCTCAAAAATAAGTGCAGCGTAAGAAAAGCCCTTCCAAGGACCTTTTTGGGAAGGTTAATGCCCTATGGCTCAGTAATGTCTGGGACAAATCCAATTGAGACCAGCATGAATTAATCGAGGCCAGGAATCCTATGGCTCGGTAGGGAGTCTGGAGGATTCCAGATGATTTTAACAATTATGGACGATCCAGACAACTGAGCTGTTGCCTGCAATCCCAGACTTTTTGCCTGGATCATCCTTAATTGTTAAAATGCTCCCCTCCCATCTGACAATAAAAATACATATTGAATTGGTTCCAGCGCCGGGACGCCCCGTTGCGGGGGCAGCTGTTTGCGCTTTACAAAACTAATAACACAACATAACATAACACAATTATGATAATTGATTAATTATTCATGGCAGTGTTATTCGCAATAACAAAAACAGAAATATAACCTTACCCCTCTCAATCAGTTTTCAACCTGTATCGATATGCTTTAATCAATATATCGCTAAGCTTCTGCCTAAGTCACATGACATTTGTAACAGCAAGTTAACATACATGAGGAAAAAGTGACTGTGGCACAGTGCTTAATTTGTTAAATATTAAGTGCAAGGGCTCTGACCAGGAGGCCACTGCAGCTTGCACCACCCATCGCCCCTATAAGTGCTGCCAATGCAACTACTAACCATCTCTCTCGCATGTAAATACGATAGTTCAGCTTATTCCAGGCCCCCAAAGCTAAAGCAATGGCTGGTGAGGAAGATTTTAATAAAAATGTTTATGTATATCGTTTCCCTAAACAACTGTTATACTGCTCATCTCTAAATTACATGAGCAGCACCACCTTGTGGCCGACTGCCCTAAGTGTGTTGTTGATAATTAGGTGCCGGTGCCGAGCACCGGAAACCAATTAAGTGCCGGTGCTCAGCACCGGATAGCTCTGGCTCAAATTAAGCACTGCTGTGGCATACTTTCATTAAGGACGTTTGTGGATTTGTGTATGTTGGATATCACTTTGTGGAAAAGTGTTCATGCTGTGCACATTTTTCCACCATTGTAAATGACATTTAGGCCTGAATTAAAGTTGGATGAAAAATTGTACCCTCTGCCAAATCCCCTTTTGCACCTCTAGCGACAATATGACCCATGTGGGTTTTAGCTCGTCCCCCTTTACATTTTGGCATGTCAAACCCACTGGGATTTAAAGAGAGAAAAGACATGAAAAATGTCTGGACAGGTGGTTTTGAATACAGAAAACACACAAAATATGCATGCTATTGCCCACTTTAAAATACAAATGTTGGAATAGTTGATAAATATCAGGCTTGATCTGGCAGAAACTAAGCCCGGGTACCAAAATAAAAGTAGACACCATTAGTAAATTGGATAGCTAAAAAGTGACCTGTATTTGTAAATTAGGGCAGTTTTCAAATTGCAAAGACACTCTGTATAAGTGTTTTGCAAGGTGTGAAATTCTGCATGGATCTGAGTTTACTGCAGCATATCAAGGGAATTAACAATCAAAACAGGCCCCACAGACCATAAAACGGGCCCACAAAGAGCCACAAATCTGGTCCATGAACTGTCCTGTCCGACCAGCCAGTTGGGCACTGCCTGATTCCCCTATAGGCCAGTATGACTCTGATAACTATATCACCCTTTAAAATCAGAACCAAGGGGAATTGGATCTTATAAAATGTGTTAAACTTACCCCATACCCCTACAAACCCACTCATAATCAGTGCCCTTTAGGTGGAGTAGTGGTTATTCAAAGGAGAGTGTAATAATGTTGTTGAAATATCATCAATCCCTTAATTTAATGCATTTAGGTTTTCATCCATGTGCAAAAAGCACACAGTGTTTGCACAAAGAGCTTTATGCACTAAATGGCAGTGAATGCTCTACTTTCTTGGATGAAAGTGTTAGGTAAACCATATTTACATCTGTCACTTTCTTGGACTGGTCAAACAATAGTAAATCTCTATCACAAATGGGCAGTGCTGTATGCATCCAGATGTTAATGACTGTTTTGTGAATTGTGGATTCTCAAATGTAATAGCACTCAATGTACTGAAAAGGAAGAAAGACAGAGTTAGCTTTGCAGGGGCTTAGACTTGTAATCTGTAGGTCAGAGAAGTCGTCAGAGGCAATTGTCAACTTACTGAGCCATCTCAGTATCATAATCTGTAAAAAAACGTAAGTGCTAGGGCTCTTGACAGGAGCCCACTGCAGCTTGCTCCAAATTGCCCCTGCCAGTGCTGCCAATGACAGTAACAGCACAACTACTAACCAGAAAATTCATACAAGTGTGACAATCGGGACTATTCCAGGACTCTAAAGCTTTTTTTCTCTCACCAACTCAGAGCCTTCATCCCCCTCTGCGCTGAAACTAGGTCTTCATGAAGTCTTCAGCTGGATGTCAACGAACCAGCTGAAGCTCAACGGGGAGAAGACGGAGATCCTTCTCCTAGGTAAAAACAGAGATCTGTGGCAGGATATCCATTGGCCGCCATCCTTGGGCGCTTTTCCTATCCCGGCTACCCAGGTCAGAAATTTAGGGGTGTGCATCGATGATTCACTATCGATGAAACAGCAGGTCAATAAAGTGGCTGGCACTTGCTTCACTATCCTCAAATGGCTGCGGAAGATTATCTGGATGCTGCCTGTGGATACCCAGAAGACCGTAGTCAATGCACTTATTACATCTAGGCTTGACTACGGTAACATCTTATACCTGGGTTCCAACTTAGCCGTGATCAGGCGGCTTCAGCTTGTCCAGAACTCCGCAGCCAGGCTGCTGTGTAAAATCCCCAGGACAGCAAGGATTTCGAAGCACCTTAAGGACCTGCACTGGCTCAGGGTGGAGAACCGGGTCCGGTTCAAAGCTTTGACCTATATGTTTAAGATCAAGGCAGGAACCGCACCAAAGTATCTGCAAAAACTAGTTAGGCCCTACGCTCCTGCACGCAACCTCCGTTCTTCAAATGGAGCAAACTTTGTGGTTCCTAGATTTAAACTGGCCCGAGTGGGAGGGAAATCCTTTTCCCATCTAGGCCCAGTCCTTTGGAACTCCCTTCCTTCAGCTCTACGAAAGGAGGAAAACTTTGCCAGTTTTAAGAAAAGCGTTAAAACCTGGCTTTTCAATAAATAATTGTGATCTTTGACCGTGTTGCTTTCTGTGTTGTCGGTCTCTCAGTCCTGGCGCCGGGAAACCCTTTGTGGGTATCTGCGCGCATTATAAATGCAAAAAATAAATAAATAAATAAATAAATATAAAAATGGTTTGGGTGGTAATAGTCCTTTTTAGTATATTTTGAACTAATAATTACCTGTTGGTGTGGTAATCTCTAAACTAGTCAGACACCGCCACCTTGTGGCAGACTGTCACAAGCACCAGTGTTGCCCATTAAATGCCAAAGCCGAGCACCGGAAACCACTGGCTCAAATTAATCACCAATCCTCTGTTGCGTATTATTTTGTCAACTTGCATATGAATAACTTGCTGTTTATATGCATTACATTTCAGGTTGCTGTAGCACCATTGTAATCATTTGGTGAGGTATTACCACTAAACACCCATGCAGTAATACCATTTGCATTACTTGTAATTAGAGCCACAGTGCTTGAAATGACAACAGGATGTTGCTAATGTTTAGATTGTATCCAGCAGTCCCTTCCTCACCTACCCTTCCTGAGCTGTCAAACAGATCACTGGTCTCAGTTTACTGGAGCCTTGACACCCATGGCTTTGTTCCTCAGCATGAAGAAAAACAATGAGGTTTAGCCGTCTTAATATGATTAAATTACCTCTGTTAATTTTTTCAGTGGAGCTTAAATAAACGTGCAACATGGCCATCCATCATAATTCGGTCTGCATTTAGACAGGTATTGATGACATGACTCGCATAAAATGCATTATAAACAGTGTGAAATATATGTCGAGTTAGTTTTGTTTTCAGCTTCTGGGCAGGATTCTAATATTGATATTTGTGATTCCATGAATTATTAACCTCTTTGAAAATACAGCAGTCTTACAGCTACAGTGCTAAAAAGAATGGAAAAAAAATCATGTTTTAAACTTATGGGCACAGAATAATAATAGGTGGCGCCCAGTGCGACAATGTTTGTTGGCACCCCCCTCAATCACCACCACGGCCACAGATTCCCTCACTACCATCCTTTACCAGTGCCCCTTAAGTTTCCATAACCACTCTATCTCAAATGCATTTCATTAGTTTTATAGCACTGCTACCACTCAAACCAGTGTAGGGTGTCAGAGCACTTTACATCACACACACAGAGACAATCCATTATAGGTGTGTAAATCTGTGTAAAGGAAATGCTACATTAGACAGGACTACAAGGTGTAGGAGTAACATGTCATCCATACTATTAGACTTGGCATCTTCGGCATGGTTTCCCCTGACTTATTGCCTCTACGTCCTGTATTTTTGATGTTCTGCTGAGTTTCGTTTTTGCTGGCTTAGATGCTTTGGGCACTTTGTCACTGTAGATCAGTGTTAAAGTGCAAGTGCTCCACGTGCAAATTTTGATTACAATTGGTTCTCCCTGATTGGCATGTTTGATTTACTGATAAGCCCCTAGTAAAGTGCAATGAGTGTGCCAGGGTCTGTAAATCAAATGTCACTAGTGGGCCTGCAGCACTGATTGTACAGCTAACACGAGCAGCCCTGAAAAGGTATCTCAGACTTGCCACTGTAGTGTCTGCACGTGCAGTTGTAAGGTAAGGTAAGTTTATTATGCATAGTTAATTAAAACCAGTACAAATCATTTCACAGTAAATAAAAGATTATTTTTTTTTTTTTAAAGAGTAAAAAAGTCTAATAGTTGTAGTCGTCGTTTTTGTAGAGCATGTAATAAAAGACCCAAAATGATTATCTAACAGTCTTTTCCCAGGGCGAGGGCAACATGAGTCCTTGCGACCTGATGGCCGTCTGCTACTTGCCTGTGTGAATAGTCGCCAGTAGTTGGGGTTTTGGCAGTCTTTGCTCTATCTTTGCCAGGAACTTGACGTATCTGCAGTTCAATTTGGTGTATGCAGGGTTCAAGCAGGCGAGTACCGCTTGTCTTCGGGTCCTCGTCCCTATTTGCTTGAACTGTTCCTTTAAGAGCTGTTGGCGGGCTAGTCGAAGCTCTTCACAGAGACAGGTCATGTGCAGTATGTCTCCCTTTCCTTGGTTACACAGTGGACATGCTTCTTGGCTGTTACTTCTGAGCCATGGTGGAAGATGCTCTCTGCTAGGCAGGACCCCTAATCTGTGTTTCAAGAACTTTAGTTTTGTGGTTTTTGAATAGCCCTGGCTGAAGTATACTTGCGGCGTCAGGGATTTGTATGTGTTTAGTGTCATCCATGCATGATTCCTTTTTGCAAAGGTGGCCTTGTCCTCTAGTAAAGATAGGGATTTGACGTTTTTCCAGACTAGTTTTTTAATGGATTATGCCCCAGTTGCGTGTCCCAGAGTTCAGTTGCTTTGACGGTCCCCAATGCTGCCTTCAGGTAGGATCGTGCCTGGGATGCGTCCCTGTTTTGTATATCTTGCCACAACAGCGAGTTAAGTGAGTCAGTCGTGGCAGAACGGAGTTTGTGGCAGCAGATAATGTATGCTCCCTGTCTTGTGAGATCTTGTTTTTGCAAGCCAAACTCCAGCCTTAGTTGCGCAGGGGAGGTGTAAGGCGGAAGCTAAAACATTGTTCTGTAGGCTTTTACCTGAATGGTGTCTAAGTTTCCAGAATCTCTTCCTCGTAATTCCTCGCTGCCGTAAGAGATTGAGGGGAGTAACTTTGCCTGGATGACTTTCAGGTAGGGGGTCAGGGTTGGCCCTGACAGTTGGTCGGCTAAGTTTTTCAGTGTGGCGGCGATCATAGTCCCTCTTCTTTTTGTTTCCTGCATCTGCTGGATAAATGAACCCTCACAGTCAAAGATGACTCCCAGATATTTGTATTCTCGTGATAGCTCTAGTTTTTGGCCGCCCAGAGTCCAGGACTTATGGTGTTTATTTTTGGTGTTGATGGACATCGTGCGCGTTTTACTCAGATATATTTTTAAGTTGTTTTCAGTTGCATAACTGTGCATTTCGATGAGTAACTTCTGAAGGCCAGTGTGAGTATGGCTGAGAAGTACGACATCGTCCGCGTATAGTAGGTTGCTTAGAGTTTTACCTCCCAGCCTTGGTGAATGGGAGTTGCATGTGTTAAGTTGGCTTGGTAGATCTGCCATAAATAGGTTAAACAATATAGGGGCAAGCACACACCCTTGTTTGAGGCCTTTGGTGGTGCGAACTTTGGATGACAAATGGGTGCCGCTTCCTAGCTTCACCTGCACCCAGGTATCAGAGTGGAGAAGCTTCAGCATGTTTAAAGTCGGTTGCGGTAAACCCCATTGTGCTAGTTTCTGCCAAAGCCTGCCTCTCTCGATGTTGTCAAATGCTGCACTGAAATCGATATAACACAGGTGCAGCGGCAGTTTTTTTGTTTTTGCTGCGTCGATAATCAGTGACATGGCCAGAATGTTAGTTGCTGTTCCTTTTTTTTTGTGAAAACCAGTCTGGTTCAAGGGAATGATCTGGTTTAATTCCGCCCATAACACAATCTCCTCTAAGATGGTTCCCGCGAAGTATTTTGCCTCGTTGTCAAGGAGGGCTATTAGGCAATAGTTGTTGGGGGTCATTTTGTCGCCTTTTTTGTGAATGGGGACTATCGTCGACCCTCTCCAAGAGTCTGGGATGCGATTTAAGAGTCTGATTTCCGCGAATAGTGGTTGCATGATGGTGACCCATTCTATGTTTTTTTCCTTAAACAGGGCTGGCGGAATGCCGTTGGGACCTGGGGCTCCTTCTTTCCTGCCCTTGCCGATCTGCTTTGCGATTAGTGCTATCTGCTGGTCGTCCGATGATTCCAAGGTTTCTCTGGGCTGGGTTTGCTCTCTCTTGGTGCGTGACTCTGACATGTGGATGGTATTGGCTAACTCTGTGTTGTTATTTCTTTGCTCTCCTGCATTTCCCAAGGGACCATTGAAATGGCATACGAGGTAGTTGGTCCATGACTCTTCTGTGATGTGAGATCCTATGTCCTTGTGTTGTGGGTGTAGGATCTTGTTCACTGTATGCCAAAATCGGGCACTGTTATTGCTTTTGGTGTCGTGTAGTAGTTTTGCCCATGACTCATTTTCTGCGTCTTTTTTTATTTTCCATTTTGTGTGGTTGAGCTCAGCCCTTTGGTTTTTCAGTGTGGCTCGTAAATATATGTCTTGGGGCGCTGATCTCAGCTTCCGTAGGGTCCGGTTTACGACCCTTTTATGTGACCTTAGTTGTATTCTTGAACCATTTTTTAGGCCGGTTTTACTGCTCTCTTTGTTGAGGTTGTTTTTGGGGGCAGTCTTTGTTGCCAGTTCTTTTAGCAAAGATTCTGTATATTTCTCTCAGTGTGAGATGTGCCCAGCTGCATTTGGTTTTTGTGAGTTATATATATGAAGGGCAGTGTCGGCCAGAGTGGTTGCGTTGGTTGGTGTGCATTTGATTCTTTTTAGATTGATTGAGTAAATCTCCCCCAACGTGCAGTTGTGAACTGCCTTGTTGATCTGGCAAGTGCACCCACTTGCCAGGCCCTACCCTTCCCTTTTCTAAAAGTAAGACACCCTATGGTAGGCACAAAATAGCCCCATGGGCACGGTGCAGGGTATGTGAAAGGTAGGACATGTACTGGTGTGTGTGACATGTCCTGATAGTGAAATACTGCTAATTTTGTTTTTCACTATTGAAAGGCTATATATCATGGGATAGAATGGGAGCTACCTTGTAACATCTTAGACGTATAGCTTCCCATTGGAACAAAATAAATAAATAAAGTTTAGGCTCCATGAACTCAATAACGCATCTTTCAGTAAAGATGGATTTTAAATTATATGTTTGAAAATGCCACTTTTACAAAGTAGGCATTTTCTTGTTTAACAATTCTGTGTGCCCCTGTCTGTTTGTGGATTGGCTGTCTATTTCTGGAGTGACAGAGGCTGGGAATGTGCATTCACTGTAGACAGCCACTGGAGGGGATTGAGGTATGCCTGGTCCTTCCTGGACGAGTCAGTGTGGAGCTGAATGAGGCTTGGCTGCATTTAGAATAGTGGGAGGAGATTTCCTTGCATCTCAATAGGGCCTGTCTCCCTAGGAAAATGTTGTTTTCACCCCCTGAGGTCATACTGTTCCAGTGAGGACATAAGTGGTTTGGACTGGGCTCAGAGACCCTTGCACAAAGAGAACAAAGATAAAATGTGGTTGGTATAAGTAGTAGACCTTAAACCCCAGAACATTAGATCACTTCTGAACTCAAGACAAACGTTTGCCAAGGAGAAGAGCTGAAGGGCTGTGAGGAGGAGTACTGCTCCTTTGCTGTGTGCTGTGTGGGGTTGGCCTTCAATTGCTGTTTCTGTCAAGGAAATAACAAAGACCAGAACTTTGCTCTGAACCTGCTTGAAAAAGAATCTCCAAGGGCCTGTGTGAGCTTGTCTCCTGTTCTGAAGTCTCAGAGATACAAAGACTTCACCCCAGATCCCCTGTACTCTGCTGCTGAGAGTTCTGACCGGTCAGGAGGTGCCTATTCCAGTTTGGGGCCTCTGGAGGTTGTTCCTGTCATTGGGAGCTAGAAGAAATATGAAGAACTTGATGCATCGCTCTTCTTGTGGCTGTTTTTCATGACGCAGCATGCAGTGCGATAAGAATCTCTATCCATCACAATGCTGCTGCCGAGATGACGCAGCACATGTCGCAGCTGCAAGAACTAATGCATTGTGGGATAGCAGCTGAAGAAACTGCCACAGCACATATAGTCGCTGATGCATCCCAAATTTCCACGCATCGCACCTGTGCAGCACGTTTTCCCGATGTATCACAGCGGACCAGAACCATTTTGGAGTTGACGCATCACTTCCCCCTGCAGTAGGCTTTGAGGCATCACTTCTTCTTTGTGCCGCTTCCCATCTCTACGGCTGTTTGGCCTTGAGAATTTTGACGCTTCTACAGGTACTTTGTGTAGAATCACACATCCATAGTTTACTTTGGACCCAGTTACTTGAAACCTTAGAAAAATCATATTCTTATTACATGTATTTTGGATTTTTTTCCTTTTGGTCTTGTTGAGTTTAGATAAAAATATTTTTTTTTTCCTAAAGGGGAGAGTGTCCATTTGTGGTGTTATCACTCTATAACTGTGTGTTTGAGTACAAATACTTTACACATTGCTTTTGGGATAATTCTGTCTGCTCATGGCAAATAACGAGGGGGTGAGCAGGTGTTATCTAAAGGGGGTAGTCCTCTTATCCTGACTAGAAGCAAGGGTCCCTATTTGGACAAAGGTACGTACCTCTGCCAACTGGAGACCCCCATTTCTAACACGAACTGACAGGCAGGCTAGTTTAAGAGTGCTTGGTCTGGAGAAGGCCAAACTAAGAATTTAAAACATAACACCATTGTTGGGGTTTCCCTTTATTAATCAGGATTGATTTCTATCCAAATTAACCCTTTGTCCAACATTAGGGTTAAAAAAAACAGGGCAAAAAAAACATAAAACTCTAATCTATACCTTGCATTTTGCATGCAGCTCTTTGATGATAATTATAACAAAGGATCTCTCAGAGAAAAGCAGCAACCCACTGACCTATTTACATTATATGCACTTTGGGAACTGAATGGTACATGTTCTTTGCAGCAGGCATATTATCCCACTGTGCTACTTTACAATGGATCAAAACTGCCACTAGACAAACCTCTGATCTCTCTCAAGGAAGAACATTAATCACTGGAGTTATCTTGACATTTTTATTGTTGCCTGAAAATTGCTGGAGGCCAGGTACGCGACAGCAGGTGCTTGCAAAGCCATAATATACTTCAAACAAGATGCCCCCACCCGAAGTCAGCGCCCAGTTTGGCCCCACTGATCGCACCGCCCTAGAGCCGGCCCTGAGAGTCTTAATGCAGTCCAATTGCAATGCAGTTGTCTGTCACATGCCACTAGTCACATTTGAGAATGATCCTTTTTATTTTGATGGTTGCAAAGCCTATTGGCTATCGAGGCCCAGCAGGAAAAAGGGCATAGCCCGTTCTCAAGAGGAATCAAAAAAGGCTGTGAAAACATGTTGTTTGATGAGATTAGATGATGGGAAAAAGAGGAAGTTATGAACTTTATATTTTGAGAAATTGCCTTATGTCATGGCTCTACATGAAGGAAGGCATTGGGAAGTTACTCAATGTTGTAGAGTCTTCTTCAGTTTGATCTCACATCATGGAATGTGGAGGAGATCAGTGCCTTTATGAAGGATTTCAAAAAGGGGAAAAACAATGCAATAAAAAGCCTCTGGACTAGACAGGTGGAGCTTGGACAAAAGGAAGGTACGCACAGCTGGCAGTAGGCAGTATCTAGATATGCACTGAAGGCTAGACTCTTGACATTCAGACCCTCATTACAATTTGCCTGGGGGAATACTGCTCCAGGGATCTCAAAGTTTACCTATGTTACTTGCCCCTGCAAACTTCAGACCAATAACTCTAGGCTCGGAGACACTATACCCAGAACATTATGTGGATTAGCAAAGGTGGGGGTAGCAGTTGCGTCTGCCCCCCACAGGACTGTAAATTTCAGCAAGGAGGAGCAGAAAAAGTTAGAACTGAGATAAAACAATCTATGCCCTTCCACTGCCTGCTGTGCCTACCACCCTCCAGGAGAAAAAAGCCCACCATACATTTACCATCTCCTCCGGACAAGAGGCAATTCACACCTGGTGTATTTTTAAAGTGGTGGGCGGAAATTTTATACTAGAGCACAATGAGCGAGCGATGGAAGGGAGCAAGCCTGAAGGGCAAAAGGAGGGTGTGTGGTTCTCCCCCCACAGAAAGATTTAAAAAAAAAAACGGATTCAAATGGGGGATTTTACACCACATATTTACTGCAAATTGTTGAAAAATGGGGATCCAAATATAACTTATTAAAGCACAAGTGTGAAGAAAACGTTAAAAACTAGTCACAAATTTGCTCAATCCGTAAAATGGTCTGCTTACAAAATGACCCACCAGCTAAGCACATTCAACCAATTGAAATAGCTAGGCACATGCGTGCAACGCATCTTTGCCTCTTTACTGTATTGGTTGATCAAGCCATCAAGGCCCAGACTGTTGGTAACACCGTACATGACGAAAAATCATTGGCTAAAGACAAACCTACCCATTGCATTTCATCCTTGAATTTTTAGTATTAGCCTGACAAATAGAAATAATATTTCAGCAATGTGTGTAGTTTGTAAAATTTAACACTTATGTACTATAAATTTACACAGACAGAAGATCCACATAACAACACAAACTGAGGTGTAAAACATGTACAAACCTGACTAGCTTTTGGGTGGAAAACATAGATGTACTAAAAGTGACTGATGTGGTTTATAAAGTGTTTCAAAAGTTACAATACAGATTTTTTTTAAAAAAAGAAGTATAATTTTTATTTTTAAATTGAAAGCTAAGTAATAGAACATAAATGTAAACATAAATAGGCCCGTCACTGCTTTAAACCCCTACTGTAGTTTGCTTTGTTCTAGTGAGTGGTGGATTTCATGTTAGCTTATAGCGGACATGCTGATTGAAGCATGTGTGCGCGGCTGCTGTTACTTGGCACGCATGTAGTCTCTGTCTATTGTCAGCGCATATGGGTACTAGGTGTGCATGCATATTTACACCATATGTGGTAATTCGGCAAGGGTGTCTATAGCTGGAAAATCAGACCTCAAGCAAATCAGGTATGCATTATCACAGGGCATGTCAAAGCTTCTAAAGTACCTGTGTCTTCTGCTGTAATTGCATAGCCACGTTTCTCCTCTGTGAAATGATTGAATTGTTAATGTCTCACCTTGTTGCTTCTCATTTCATAGAGTGGGTTTCTATTTCTTCAAATTTCTCCCATTGGGACACTTCCTTACTTTTTCCGTATTCATCCGTGTTTCCATTCGCCATTGCTGCTTCACCTGAATTCTCTTCAAAGGAGCCAGGCTGACTCTTGCCTGTCCCTCAGTGTCCATGGCAAAAGTAGTCTTTTCAATGTGGTTGTAGATGTATTTCCACATGTTTACTACTGTAAACCAACCTATCACAGTAATTCTTTCTGGTTTTTTTGTGCAGTTTTATATAGCGCCAACATCCCCTAAAGGTAGTGAAGCGCTCTACATTAGCACAAGTTTTTTTTGTACTGTTTTATATTTGTGCCATCACCACCTGACAGCAGGTGTTGGAGCTCTTTAAATTAGCACCAGTTCCTTTGCACAAGGACACATTCATTAGGTCTCGCCCTGGCGAAAGCGCGCAAAGCGCGTTCTCACCGCGAGACCTACAGTCGTCAGCTCTGTTTACAACGAGGCAAGAGGAGACAAGAGATGGGCACGCGCAGCCTGCCGTAATCGGATCAGGTCGCACGCGTGTTCACCATCTCCTATCTCCTTTAGCCTCCAACACACACAGGCACACCTCCCCCTGCTTTTGCTCACGCACGCGCACACACACAGAGACACATCACACGAGCGCACCTACATGCATGCACACACACGAGCACACACATACAGAGACACACACCACACTTCCCCCCGCCGCCACCGCCCCCGCCGCCACACACACACGAGCGACACACACGCACACATACAGACACCCCCCCCGCCACCGCCCCCACTCACACATACAGAGACCCCTGCCGCCCCCACACACACACGAGCGCACACACGCACACATACAGAGACAACCCCCCGTACAACTAACCCCACTCACAGCATCGGCGCCACTCCGGACCCTGCAGCCTCTGCGGGGCTCTCCCTCGGGCGTGGGAGCCCCACGTCACCACTGCTCCTCTCTGGGCCAGCCACTCCGTGGGCGCGGGCTTCAGAAGACGGAAGCCCCGCCCCCAAAAGAGGCCGAGAATTCATTTTGCTATTGCATGCCGTCCGCGCTCGAAACTCGTGCATGAAGAATTAAAGGCAAAACAGTGACTGTTGTTGTAAAAAAAAATAAGGCAAAACAGAGAAGTGCACAGTTTTATACCAGAAATCCCCGGATTGAAATGAAATTGTGTTTACAAAAAAGAATGTAAACAAATGTTGCTGATGAAGACCGCCCGAGCATTCCGTAGTACTGGAGTCACAACGTTGTGACCCAAGAGTTCAAGGAGGGTGTGCGTACGGCGCCTGGGTGTCTGTGCACCTGGGACGATGAAGGTAAGTGGGTATTATTAACTGGTGACGAACGCCCTCCACCGAAGCCGCCCATCCATAGCACCTTCGAAGCCTTGATGGAAGCGCCTTGTGGGATATATAACAAATAACCTGTGTAAGGACCAGAGTGGGGGTGGGGTAGCACCAGCAAAGGAGGGTGCGTTTATCTGATGCTTCCAGTCAGCTCAGAGACGATACGCTATAGGAATGATAAGGCAAACACTTTCAGGCCGAGGCTTCCTTCACACTCGTTTCAATAAATCGTTTCAAGGGCGTTTGTGATCCGATGTTATGTGTGAACGATCTAGGTAAATAGAGCAAGTGATTTTACATCTATGGGAACTCCTTTTGGCTCGCAGCCCCAGCAACAGCTTCATGTTCACCCGCTGCCCCAGTGAAGTCACACAAATGAGTGAGTGAGGCAGCTCAGAATAAAAGAGCCGTAACACAATTCCAAATCGTAAAAACTGCAAACCTTGTTTCTGGGTGTGTCCCAGGTCAGGGGAACCCTCTAAGCTAGTGTCGAGGATTGAGGTACTATCCAGGGGGGCATAAGGAACGATAGAGCCAGAGTCTTTAATCAATGCTTTTAAGGAGGGTTTTATTTTTATGAAACAGCGTCTCTGTCTACTAGTTATCCGCTCCCGTGCAAACGCTGCGGGGTCAAAGGGCGGCTTCTGCGGTGGCTCCAGGTTGCTTCACGGGATCCACGGGCGGGCTTCTTCTCCTCTTCTCTGGTCGCTCCCGGGGTGCCCAAAAACAAAGGAGAAACGGGAGTCAGGCATCCATATTCTTACAAACAGTTTTCAGGGCCGGGGGTGAGGGACACAACTTGTGAAGGTGCTCTTCGGTACACGCAGTGCGGGAGTGCTTGTGTAGGGAAGGGACTTGGAGGGGAGTATTGTACACGGGTCTGTACAACTATACAGGCGGAGGCGGAGGTACGTGCTGAGCCACCCAACCCGCTACCCGGCCCCGTACCTGTTGCAGCCACGCCCCCCCCCTGGGTGCGAGGCAGGGCGACTCGTGGGTCCGTTGGCCTCCGGGCTTCGTCTCGGCTTCTCCGCTCCGGTCCTCCCGTCTTCGTTCTTCTTCACTGGCCTCTTCTCCGATCTCGATTCTCGCTCCTCCAGGGATACGCCGTCCGTCTTCCTTGGGGCCGGTCTCCCTTTTCCTGTTTCCGGCCGGCTGTGGGGCGGGGCTTCGTCAGCCCATGCTGCAGAATTAAAGGGACCTCCATCCGCCGTCTCACTCGGCCAACCGGAGTCTTGCTCTTCCATCCATGTGGGTACAGGCAGCTGTTGGGAACCAAAGGCAGGGGGTGAAAGGGGTATGGCGTCCCACCAATTGCATAGTGTTTCAGTGTCCGACGGAGGGACCCCGTCACATACCTCCCTCCCTGGCATCTCCCGATCGGGGAGAGGAAAGACACAGGATAAAAAGTCAGCATTTGCGTTATCCCTACCCTTCTGATGAGTTACGGTGAAGGAGTAGGGTTGTAACGACAGGATCCACCGCAGGACCCTAGCGTTCTTGCTGCTATTTGATACATCCATTTCAATGGGGCGTGATCAGTATGCAGGATGAATGGTTTCCCCTCTAAATAATAGCGTAGTTTCACTACCGCCCACTTAATAGCAAGGCCTTCCTTCTCCATGGTGGAATATCTACATTCCCTGGGAAACAGCTTTCTGCTAAGGTACAGTAGGGGATGTTCCTGACCATCAGTTCCTGTTTGGGACAATACCGCCCGATGCCGACATTAGATGCATCGGTAGCCAAAATAAAGGGTTTCTTAAAGTCGGGAGACATAAGAACCGGGGCCGTGGTCATGTTTTCCTTCAGCTGGTGGAACGCTGTAAGAGCTGCTGGTGAGGGGTCCGTTAAAGGGGCAGCCCTCTCGGCAAAATTAGGGATAAAACGGCGATAATAGCCTATCAGACCCAAAAAGGCTCTGAGATCCCGTTTGGTTTTAGGGAAGGGGACCTCGGCGATGGCTCTCACCTTCTCACTTAGGGGAGCTATGGTTCCCTTACCCAACAGGTACCCCAGATACCGGACGCTAGTAAACGCTGCTCTTGATTTTTTTGAATTGATGTGCAATCCAGCGAGACGTAAGGCGTCAAAAATGAGTCTTAGATGTTCCAGATGAGTCGTCCAGTCTTTGCTGTAGATCACTATGTCGTCCAAATAGGCCGAGCTGAAAGCGGATAGGGCTGCAGGACCGAGTTCATGAGTCTCTGGAACGTCCCAGGAGCTCCATGAAGGCCAAAGGGGAGCACTGTAAACTCATACAGACCGCTGTCGGTGACGAAGGCAGTTTTCTTGCGGTCCTCCTCACGAAGCGGCACCTGCCAGTACCCCTTCGTGAGGTCGATGGTCGTGATATACTGGGCCTCTCCGATTTTCTCGATCATTTCATCGACCCTCGGTATCGGATAGGTGTCAAAAGTGGAGATGGCGTTTAATGCCCTGAAATCCATACAAAACCGTTTGGATCCGTCTGGCTTGGGTATCATGACTATCGGGGATGACCAGGGACTGGTAGAAGGGCGTATCACCCCTAACCGGAGCATTTCCTGTACCTCTTTTTGTACTGCTTCCCTGCGAGCAGCAGGGATTCGGTATGGTCTTTGTCTTACTGTTTTCCCTAAGGGAGTGTCTATGCAATGTTCTATTCTGTTGGTCCTTCCCGGTAGGTCTGAAAAGGTGTCGGAGTAAGGCAGGAGGACTGCCCGCAGGTCTGACTTCATTGAGGGGGTTAGTTCCGGATTCACTACGAGCTGATCCACCGTGGACGCCTCCTGGGTGTAAGCGGCTTCCATCCAATGGGATTCCTGTGGTACAGGCCCCATCCACTCCTTCAATAAATTAATATGGTAAGTCTGCGTTTTTGTGGCGGAGAGCCGTAACCGGTAGGTGGTCTTGCCTATACTGTCTATGACCTGAAAGGGTCCTTTCCATTCGTTCTTTGCGTTGCTACTGATGGAGGGGAGAAGTACCAGAGCCCACTTCCCTACGGCAATGGTTCGTAGTCTTTTTCCTTTGTCGTAGTTTTTCTTATAACGGTTTTGGTGGTGTTCCAAGCTGGTATGGGCCAGGTTCTGCAGTTTACCCAGTCTGGACCTGAGTTGAGCTGTGTACTCCAGCATGTCTTTCTGTTCTTGGACCTCTTCGTTTTCCCACAACTCTCGGGTCATTTCCAAGAGGGACCTGGGTAAACGTCCGTACAATAACTCGAATGAGGAACACCCCAGACTGCTTTGTTTCTGTGATCGTATTACGTAAAGAGCCAAAGGTAGCAATCGGTCCCAGTTCGTGCCTTCCGAGGATAACATCTTTTTGAGGGTTGCTTTCAATGATTGATTATACCTCTCGACGAGACCATCGGTCTGAGGGTGGTACACCGACGTCTTCAGATGTTTAATGTCTAAGGATTTACATACTTCCCTCATTAGTTTAGAAGTAAAAGGGGTACCCTGGTCCGTCAAAACTTCCTTCGGGAAACCGACGCGAGCAAACAGTTCCACGAATCTTTCTGCAATGGCAGCAGTGGTAGTGGACTTCAAGGGGAACGCCTCCACAAATCTAGTGGCGTAATCCACAATGACCAGGGCGTATGAGTTTCCTTTTGTGGACCTGGGCAGTGGACCTATGAGGTCCATGCCTACGCGTTCAAAAGGAACCCCTATAATAGGCATGGGTTGCAGCGGTGCTGCGCTGGGTCGATGGGTGTTTTTCCATTGACACACCTCGCATCTGGCACAGTAGTCCTGTACATCCTTATAGACCCCTGGGCAAAAAAAATGGCGGGTTATGCTATCGGTGGTTTTCTCTTTCCCCGCATGTCCTGCCGTGAGATGGGTGTGGGCGAAAAACAACACTTGTTCTCGGAAAGAAGTAGGCACCAAGAGTTGGCAGCAGCTGGTCCTGGTGGCCTGTCTGTACAGTAGGTCATTTTTAATCTGGAATCTGGGGTACGTGGGGGAGGGAGTGTCCTGAGTCTGGTGAGCACTGTCCCACGCATTAATAAGTGTTCTATCTTCGCTCTGCGCGAACCTGAAACTCCTATCAATCACCCAAGGGTCTGGCGTGAGTAATGCGGGAGAGGGTCTGTCCATCCTAGAGGGACTCAGGTTTAATTTCTCCTTAAAAAGAGACAGGAACTCGGGGTTATCGGTACCCAATATCATTTCCTCAGGTAAGCTGTCCACCACTCCAACCTGGACCCTCCCTGTAACCCCCTTCGGTAGTTCCACAGGGATGGAAGCCAAAGGGTATGGTTTCACATCTCCGTGGACACAGCGTATGTACACCTGGGTATCCTGTAGGTACTGTTCGGGCCGGACAAAGCGCACCTGTAATACTGACTGTTTGCACCCAGAATCAAGGAGGGCTTTCATTTGGAAACCATTCATCCTCATACTCACGTGGAAGGAACTGCCCAACTCATCGGAATACATCACTGTCTTTGGGAGGTATCCCACCTCCATCGGTTCCTCCAGTGGTCTTTTGCGGGGACACATCCTTGCTATGTGTCCCCACTCTCCACATTCATAGCACTGGGGTCCCTTAAACATAGGAGAGAGCATTCCGCCGGGCCGTGGTCTGGGGGCTTCTATCGGGGACCTTGGTTTCTTTTCGCTTTTTGGCGGCCGGAAAACTTTGCTGCATTTATCCGAGTCTCCTGTACCGAGTCGGGGCTGGGCCCTGGCATACTGGGCCGCCATTTCAATCGCTTGGTCTACTTCCAACCCACATGTTGGCGCAACCACCTTTGAGTAGCATAGGGCAAAGCGTCCATAAATTGTTCCAGATAAATTTTATTGAGGATTTCCTCCTTGCTGCAGGTCTCCGGCTTAAGCCACTTGTTGGTGGCCATCCTCAAACGAAAAAACAGCGTTTTAGGGTTCTCTCCGGGAAGGCCTCTTTCTTTCCGGAATTTCACGCGATAGGCTTCGGGGTCCAAGCCTAGATGGTCGAGAATGACTTCCTTCACCACCGTATATGGAGTGTTGCCTAGGGCATTCGCCGCTTGGTAGGCAGATTGGGCTTCCCCAGTGAGGAGGGGGGCAAGAAAGAACGGCTACTTGTCCTCGGGCCATCCTAATGCCCTGGCGGCATGCTCGAAGTTCGGAAGGAAAGCATCCGGGTCTTCCCCGGGAAGATACTTCTGCAGGGAAATACCAGTAGGATGCGGGGTGTGAGGGCGCGCGTCCCCGGTAAACAGTGGAGGGGGGGTTGGCGCGCCCTTTAACCCTTCTATCTGGGCCATTAACAAAGTCTTGAACAGCTCCCTGTCAGCTTGAGCGGCGGACAACTGGCGTTCCACTGCCCACTCCAGTTTCTGTTGTCCCTTGATGATATGCTCGATTAGGGTATCCATCTTGTTACCACAGATGTGGGATGTAACCGATCCCACTTCTGACACAACGTGTCCCAGGTCAGGGGAACCCTCTAAGCTAGTTTCGAGGATTGAGGTACTATCCAGGGGGGCAGAAGGAACAATAGAGCCAGAGTCTTTAATCAATGCTTTTAAGGAGGGTTTTATTTTTATGTAACAGCGTCTCTGTTTACTAGTTATGCGCTCCCGTGCAAACGCTGCGGGGTCAAAGGGCGGCTTCCGCGGTGGCTCCAGGTTGCTTCACCGGATCCACGGGCGGGCTTCTTCTCCTCTTCTCTGGTCGCTCCCGGGGTGCCCAAAAACAAAGGAGAAACGGGAGTCAGGCATCCATATTCTTACAAACAGTTTTCAGGGCCGGGGGTGAGGGACACAACTTGTGAAGGTGCTCTTCGGTGCACGCAGTGCGGGAGTGCTCGTGTAGGGACGGGACTTGGAGGGGAGTATTGTACACGGGTCTGTACAGCTATACAGGCGGAGGCGGAGGTACGTGCTGAGCCACCCAACCCGCTACCCGGCCCCGTACCTGTTGCAGCCACGCCCCTCCCCTGGGTGCGTGGCAGGGCGACTCGTGGGTCCGTTGGCCTCCGGGCTTCGTCTCGGCTTCTCCGCTCCGGTCCTCCCGTCTTCGTTCTTCTTCACTGGCCTCTTCTCCGATCTCGACTCTCGATCCTCCTCGCTCCTCCAGGGATACGCCGTCCTCTTCCTTGGGGCCGGTCTCCCTTTTCCTGTTTCCGGCCGGCTGTGGGGCGGGGCTTCGTCAGCCCATGCTGCAGAATTAAAGGGACCTCCGTCCGCCGTCTCACTCGGCCAACCGGAGTCTTGCTCTTCCATCCATGTGGGTACAGGCAGCTGTTGGGAACCAAAGGCAGGGGGTGAAAGGGGGGTGGCATCCCACCAATTGCATAGTGTTACAGTGTCCGACGGAGGGACCCCGTCACAGGGTGATAGGTACAAACGTAACTGGAAATATCTTTCTGGACTGCACAAGTGCACGCCGTTGTCGTAGATTAAGCTAATAACTTCTGTGGCATGAGGGCAGGCGCACAGCACATATGTGTGCATGCACATGGGGTACGGGGCTGCACTAATGAAACAGACACTTGTACAGTAGTAGACACCAGGCGTGCAACGCCCATTGGGCTCAAAGGGCTTCAGCCCCCCTTGTTGTTTGGGCCAGTCCGGGCTAAAACAGCTTACCGGGTAAACACACAGCCGCACCTGAGTACTGCACAGGTCTTTAAAAGACTATTTGCTTGTTAACGTGGCTTTGTTGTTCTTTCACCCCTTCTAGAGCCCCTGCATCTTCACTCTGCCGATTTGCTGGAAGAATTACCTTCCCCCCCGAAAATCTTATTAGCCCCCCCCTGAAATTTCACTCTTGTTGCGCCTCTGGTAGACACACATATCCGCACACAATTTCTGTGTGTGTATGCTTGAATTTCTATGTGCGATTGTCACAGTGACTTTGTATTACGTGAGCAATGGGTTGCTTAAAACATATTGCAATTATATCAGACATTTAAATAATTGCAGTATTTATAACAATCCATTCAGCGTCCAGAGATGGTGTCTTCCACTGCCAGCACTATTCCATTCTCTCATTCCCTCCCTCATGAGGTTGCTGACCCTGGTCCTGTGATCTACAAATTAACAAGCATTTGCAATGCAATAGGTCTCGCATTTGCGAGACTTTGAGCTACTGGCATTGTAAATGACAAACCTTTTTTCTATGTTTTGGTTTTGAAAACAGATAAATAAAAGGCATTGTCATTTACAATGCCAATAGCTTAAAATTTTGCAAATGCGAGACCTATTGTATTGCAAATGCTTGTTTTTGTAGGCATCGGGAGATTAAGTGATTTGCCAACGCCAAAAGTCAAACCCAGTTTCCCAGCTCCATAGTTGGCAGCTGTGCTTCTTACACCACGTCCTCTCCCAAGAGGATGCCACATCGTTCCTAGCCTCGTCCGCAGTTCCACATTTTGTGATTATGGCCAAATCACTTAAGTTCCCTATGGCAGCCCTCATTTGTGGTTTGTTGCTCATCCACCTCCCGCCAGTTGCTGCTTGCCCCACTGAACTTCATTACACAGATCCGCTACTCCCCAACTCTGGTTTTTCCCAAAAATTGGTGCAGTTTTATATAGTGCCAGCACCACCCAAAAGTATTAAAGCACTTCACCCTAGAACCTGTTCCTTTACATAAGGACACATTCATGTGACGCCAGCGCCGAAACTCTGACCGGTTTACCAGCTCCATTGTCAGCACCTCTGGCCCACACGCCACATCCTCCCCCGAAAGGATGCCATATCATCTCCCTAGCCTCATCCTGAATTCTAGATTTTATGATTACGAATACATCATTTAATCTCCCCATTTGTAAACACAACAAGCATTGGCAAAGCGAATAGGTGAAGGCACCCAAGGTTTAGCCAGCGCGCCAGGTTCTACTATAACATGTGCTAGATGCCATATGTGTGGCTACTGTAGGGCTTCACGCAAGGCAGGGTGAACCACAGAAGGCCAAAACAAAACATCATGCTCACCTATGTACTCATTCTCCCTGGTGACTGGACTGCAGAGGCAAAAACAATTAACCCACACTGTAGAAGAAACTGGAAGGAAGCTGCTGGCCTCCTCCCTCAGACCTCAGCCTACCTATCATAACAAAATCAACAAGAGTTGCTGGGTCTCTGTGGAAGGTGCAGAGGCCACTAACACACCCACTACTACACTGTCTCAGACAGCTTGCCCCAGCCATTGAGATTAAAAGTATGTTCTCAGCAGTAACACACACCGCACCCACCAGTCTGCCATCACTGCCCTGATTTATGCCTCTAGGTAAAGGAAAACCCTGCCCAGTCAACGCATTTGAAGGGCCAAGTGTTATCATCCCCAATTTCCTAAAACAACCCACAGAGTTACATAGCTTGATCACCAAGCAGCAACCACAATTTATTGTTTGCTGCTCTGTGTTTCTTCTCACACTTTTGTTACTCGCCCAGTGTGGCAGGGTGATGCCCATCTTTACCCTTAACACCAGGCGTCCCTGGTTAAATCTCCCAAAAGTGGAGGAAACATGCAATACTGGACCCAGTACTCTTGTGTTCACTTTTCATTCCCCATTCCATGGGAAAAACTCAGAATACCATTTAAGTCTCAGGGAGATATTGTCTGAAATCATAAATTCTACCCCCAGCACCCCGTCCACCAACAGTGTTAACAGGAAACTTAAAATGAGGCCCCAAGTGTGATTCCTCCACCCTGACGTATAAGTGTATCAATACCATCAAGACCATACCGGTTTGATATTCAACCCAGTGCAAATGATCATTATTTGAATTTTTGAGAAACACCTTTAAATATTAAGACAATCTTACAAAGGACCATCTGTTTTGCAGATCTAACAAAAGACAAGTGAAACTTATCTAGCCTTCCCACTTCTTCTCGCTTGATAATGCTGTGTCTGTAATTATATATATTATCATTTTTAAACTTGCTCTGAGAAGTGGCTTTTCCTTCTTCAAACATATGCCTGAGGCCATGGGCCTCTCTTAAATGACAAGTCATTCTATATCATTCAAAATAATGTATGTGTTGCAACCACATAATTAACCCTGAGGCCATTCTCACGTTCTGTAAAGCAATTAGAATCTATAATCAGGCCTTTGTATAACTTCCATTTGATCCATTCAAATTCTGTAAAGCAACCACCATACTTAATCTTGCTACAGATCTTTTAAATGAGATCTTGCATACCTGGTCTAAGAAAGACAAGCACCCTTCCTCCTGTTCAATCAGGTAGAGAATCAGAATAGTGGATGCCATTTGGGCAGAGTGTTTTGCAAATTATTTCTTTGCTCTTTTAATTTCATAATCAAAAATGCCTTCTAAAGTTTTACACCTTGCTGTCACATCATATTGTATTTCATGAGCTGGCCTCTGGATTTAATAGAGTGCTGGATAACAAACATGATACATTTCCAGAAATGTTCAAGATAGTAAAGTTTCAGAATGTCAATTGATAACCCATGGACTTGACACAGCAGCTTCAAAGACTGGTTCTAAGGTGCTAGAACTGTGCTTCTGTCCATTTCTTGCTATGTGTGTCAAGGTGTATACTGACGTCCAGTCGAACTGCTAGACTATTATCTTCATATGTAAGAAGTGTGGCTCACTGGTTAGAGGAGGCAGACCCTGAAGCAGAGGTCAGACCCGGGACCAGGGTTCAATTCCCGACGCGGCAGGGTCTTGAGCCCAAATGTCCACGGACTCCATGATTCTCGCTTCGGTGCCTACTTGAATCATGGGTTCACACTCTGCAACTTTGGGCAATAGCTTGCTTAATCTCCACTACGCCCCCCCGCGGCGGGATGCCTGGCTTTCACCTTGGGGATGCCCAGTACGGGTTATCTCACAGGGAAAAGCCAGGACGGGTCCTCAAAGCAAGCGCCTTGAGACCTTGCGGTGAAAAGGCGCTATATAAGTACCTTTGACATTTACATGACATATGTAATTCTTCTGTAAAGGATTCATGAGTGATAAATATAAACTTATTTTAGCATGTTATCCCATCTCTTTTACAAGTCCTATGTACTTTATTAGCTTCACATTCAATCACATAAATATGTCTAATGTGTGTATCATCTGCCCTAGATGCTACTGCATCAGCCTTGTCAGCTTTAACCCCCATCACGAGTGTGGGAGAAATTAGGGCTGTGCAAATTTAAATAATGCCAGACTAATTTGAATAATTGTGGGAATTTCTGGTTACGCTTGTTATGAGAAATTCCTGCAATTATGCCACTTCGCATTATGTTCTGTTCACTGTAATAAGGAACAGCAAATGCACCATTTACTGCAAAAATGTACTGCAAACTAACGAAAGCAACAGCATGCAAGTTACTGTTGTTTGTGCTGCTTTTGTTTTTTGCATTAAAAAAAAACAAAAAATCTTGTGTAATCATGCATCAGCAAATTAATCAAATTTCACATATCCCTAGTAGAGATGGATTCCAATGCACGGTAACTGGGTCTTCTCCATATAATAATGCCTCTGGAAGGCTTTTTTGATATACAAAGTCAGCACAGCAAATTCATTAATCCTCTGTCGATATCTACATATCTCTAATTTATGTGCTGCTAAGTATAATTAGGGAGACAAAGAATATAGCTGTTCGAAAGATATATCAATTTCACACCAGGCACTCTTTATACAGTTTATGCTCTGTATGCTAGTCCACATTTCTGCTATTAAAATAAGATATTGATGCTTTAAAACGTATAGGACTATCTAGTTTGCCCCTTTCATACATGGCTGTATTGCTGACAAAGTCAGCATGTAACGGGAAGTTCCCAATACTCTACAAAATACTTGTTACTTTCCTTGCAATCTGTAGTTACCAATAAGTATTTTCCATTTCCCCCTTTGAAGTCCATTAGAGCTGCCAGTGATATGTGTGAGAAAACATCCTCAATACATTTTGGGTATTGTCTCTATAATGTTTCCTTCAGTTTTTGGGGAACTAGAAATCCATTAGGTAGATGTTAAATATGATAGTGAGGCAATATTCAGAAAGTTAGAGAACCCTGTGTGACTTTGTAACCAGACTTCTCGGGCAGAGGGTTTATGCATTCATCAAACATTTATAATTGTAATTATCCTGCCTAAATCAGGTATCACATCACCCATTTACAACGGAACAATTTATCATTGTTGTGTTTTGAGTGCCATTCGATCTGTTCTAGGGACCACTCTCCACATGAAAGTTAGATTGTTCTTGATGAGATGATTTGCTGTTGTTTGGATTAATTTGGGAAAATCTGTTAGTAAAATATCCCACCTTTGTGTCTGGTAGAGACATCATTATGATGTTTTAACCATACTTCTAAAATGATTTGAACAGTATGCTGCCCTGTAATCCATCCATTTTCAAGCCACACAACTGACTTAAAGCAGAATCAAAAATAATCTAGGAATCTTTTCCGGAGAAACCTATTTAGATCATTTCACTATTCCATATGGAAAACTACTAAAAAGCTGTGGTTCAGATTGGATGATCGTGCGATTCAAAAACTGTAGCTTCCATCTTTACACATTTAAAAGTACTGGATGTTATCTATTTGACTAAGAAGGCATTTAACACCAACACAATCAAATTCTATGAGGCAGCGTTATTTGAGTTTTTCACTGATTCCTTGGTTGTTAACTCACAAATATTTAGGAATTACATATTTTCAAGTTATTCTTCCTCTCTGTAAAGTTGCAGGACTTTTTCACATAGAATTTGCAAGTAGAATACAATAATTGGTCTTTTGGCGCTAATATTCCATAGAATGTTTGGAAATGGTTGAACATCATTAAGACAACAACAGCTGACCCTTTCTGATTCATTCTTTAGGCCCTCTAGGAGCAGTTGATTTGCATTTTCTGCCAAAACCTTAGTTTTGTTTGGTGACATTTGGCTGTTAAGGTCATCATCCCTCATACAAAACTCATGCACTAGACCAGGCACTAAACAGATGCACCTAGAGATGGATAATAATTAAAAAAAAACTATGATTGGTGAAGATGAGGGTAAATCCAGAAAATAATGAATTGTGTAAATTTCCTCCGCAATAGGCATGGTATAGTGTAAAAAAGGCGGTCTTCTACATTCAAAACTTACTGCAAAAATTAGAGGATATTTTCAGTCCAATTTACTTTGGCCCATTAGACTCAATTGGTATTAATCAGGGGTACTCGTAAACCTTTTAAAAAAGCACAGCTCAATGTTTCACCAAGGGCCTTGCTGTTTACAGGCACCTATCCACCCACCCCGCTAAAAGCATCATGATTCATATTATTGATAGGAGTTATCAACAAATAAAGTGTTGCTCCTAAATCTTAATGAGGGATTTGTATTCCAAATTGTTGCAGAATTTATAGGCCACTTTATAGAGATTTGCAGGGTTCTCTTCCAATTACTTTCTGTGGCAAATAATGCCAACGGTGCATTCTAAAGCGCATTTGACTAGTCGGTTTGGTAAAACATGAGAATATATAAACAACCCTTTTAAAAAGATTTGTTGTTCTACCCGATAATTCTGAAGCAAAATGGTACTAACTAGTGTCTTATAAGGGACTCTTTTATTAAAAAAAAGATTTTTCTTTGATGAGATTTAAAAGGGATCGGATCTCCACAGTACATTTCAGGGACACGATTGCACAATTATGAATTTTAAAACATTGTTCCAGCAACATTAGTCAAACCTTGATGAGATTTAATGGCACAGTAATTTGAAATTCCCCATATTTCCAAGAAGATGGTCAATAACATTCCAATAACATGCCAGGGAAACCTCTGTAGGCCCTCGGTAGTCCACTACTCACCTGGCCCGAATGCAGAGGAAGGCCACACTCACTGTTTTTTTTTTATCTTCGAAGCTCACCTCTAAAATGTGATAATGGCAACATTTCCATTTTATGCCGGTATTGAAGCCAACAAAATACATAATATTAACATTAGATGCATAGATAAATTCGCAGTCTTATTTCTATGGAACAGGCCACTTAAAAACAAACAAGGAGTTGATTGCATGCAGGTGAAGCTTTAAAGTGTACTATTGTTTTGAAGCACAATAAATTGCAACCGCTTCAGAAGGATAACAACTTTTCTATTATGTTTCACATTGCAATGTTGCCATTTCTTTGCACTGTGAATAGCAGGTGTTGGTATTACTAAATTTACTGGCACTCAGTTTTTTTACTCTGGAAGAACTTGGCCATGGTGCAAATTTAACTTGTTACCTACAGTGGCAGTAGCTGCCAGGTGCAAGAGCTGGACATAACAAGGTCCTTATATAGAGATTAGCATAGAGGGTACTCCATCACAAATGTGGTGGGTATCCCATGCACCATTTTACAAGCCCACTATAGCATAAGGCAGATGAAAGGAGGTGGACAGAATACGCATCATGTATCCCATCCATCAAACTCTAAATAAGGCCTGAGTATTTCGTCCAGTATTCTGAATGCAATAAGGGTAGCATTTGCACATTTGTTTATCTTTCTAGAATTCTCTTACCTCTTCAAGCAATTGTATTTATACTTTCTTTTATTTTATTTCCCTTTTCATTCTCCAGACATTTTTTAAAGTTCAATTGCTTTCACTCCAATCCTTGTCCTGATAGATGTTGTAATGCATTTACACTCATTGCTGTGACAAGATAGCTCATATTGCTACTCATGAGCTTCTTTTTCTGCTTCTGTATTATGAGATTTTGTGATCATTTTTAATAGGCATACAAATTCACAGAAAGTATTTACTTATTATGATATGCATGTTCTCATTTTGCCTTCAATATCCTCATCCTATAGCCATTCTGTCACATTTTAATTTTTTTACTTCCTAATCTTGAGATGTATGGTCTAACAGCACATAATTCTGTAGGTTCATCTCTGTATATTCTGCAATATATATTTACCCTTTAAAATATATAACTCAAAGAATTGCAAATAATAAATGAAGCCATGTAGACTATGTGTTTAGTGGGAACAAAAGCTGACTTTCTTGATAGATATATATCTTTCTGTGTCCCTCATAAACTGCCACTTCTGCTTGCATCCACCCCTCAAAACACAGTTCACCTGTATTGGTACCATTAGATATTATAGCTATAAAAGAATTTCTCATTTATTTATTTGTGTTAAAAGGTAGCTGATTATTAATTAATATTACATTTTAATAATTAGTATGATTACTGATATAAAAGGCATAACATAAATAGGGAGCTACACAAATAAATATAATACGAAATAGATTTACATCTTCTCAATAGGTAAATTTGTACATTACACATCAACAGGTTTCCACAACACTTGATGAAAAATAGGTAGTTTCAACTTACTATTAAGATATAAACAACCGTGTCTGCATTGGCAAAACATTAGCATTAGTAGCAGAAGCAGTAATAAAATAAAATAAATTCATTTGTGATTTGGAAAGGAAAGTTAACTATCAGTAAAATGAACATCCGTCTGAAATTTCTTTATCTTTTTCGCTCAACTCCATTACGAGTGCCTGACTCATTCTTTAAATGCCTTGAGGGGACTATTGGAAGTTTTATTTGGGGCTACAAAAAGGCCAGACAGACTAAAACGTATGAAATTATCAGCTAATTAAGGTGGCCTGCTACTTCCTGACTTTAAGTTATATATCTGGGAAGCTTTTGGAACACATATTAGGAATCTACTTACATACTCCGACTCACTTGCATTGGGCTACCAGCTGGACCTGGGCTCTGACTATGTATTGTTTCTTTGTAGACTGATGGAACCAAACTATTTAAAATCGGTTAGCTTCACGATCATTAAGGAATTCATCGGATCTGGAGGGAATTATGCAGTAAATTTGCTGTGCCATATATTTATTTGCATACATGCCGATTTGGGGCAATCCCGACCTCCCACCTATTTTTCATGGTGCTGTAGGCCTAAATGTTTTGGGTCAACTTTTTGACCCATCTAGTAAAGATTAGTGATTATCTCCTACTCAGTCAGTTATATTTAGCCGAATTAGATGACCTATATATCTTGAAGTACGTTTTTACATCTTCAGGTAAACCATCAATCAGAATAATTTATAAAAGTATGATTGCATACCGGGAAGATGGGCGGCTCTGCTTGCAGCAAAGTAGAGCAAACAGCTTGGTATGGATATTCTGGTAGATGACATTACCAATGCATTGGACACCATGAATCAATCTGTATTTTTCTGTCAATCTTAAGATGCAACAATTCAAAACTATTTGCATGCTTTATTATACCCAGGAGAAGGTATGCAGATGGGCCGGGGAAACATCTAATGATAAGACAAGCTGCTCTACACGTGGCACTCACTCTGTTGACTTTATACATATGTTTGCCGAGTGTCCACTGCTTAAAAAATTTGGAATGCAATCTCTGAACATCTCTCATTTTATCTGGGGTATTATGTGCAGTTAACTAAAAATGGATGTTATGATGGCATATAAATGCATCCCAAATTCCAGAGATTTGGCAGTGGATGCTATTAGATGCTATTGCGATCACTACTTCTCGGCTATGCATTGCCAGAGCCTGAATCAATCTTAAAATCCCTACTGCTTTAGAATGGACAGGTTTTGTCAAATTGATGAAATGGAAGCAGCCATACTTAAGACGAAAGGGGTTAAAGGCAGATATTGTTTCAGGAATATCTGGGGCAGCTTCTTCACTGAAGAGTAAGATTGTTAAAATGCTTTCACATTCCTAGATGAGCCAGACTGTGTCTTTCTTTGTTTTTTTCTGCTTTCTGCTTTGATGTAAATCATTTAGGCAATGATTACCTATAAAGGTCAAGTAAGCCTAATCCTCCACTTCCTTTACTAGCATTATGTTTGGAGTTAGAAAATCTTGAAGGATTTTTGTGTCAAATACATTTTATAACCAAATTATTTTGTTTCTGAAAAGCAGATGTGAAATGCAATGGCAACATAGATGATATAAGATTGTTGGGCTAGTACCATTTTAACTGCTTCAATCTCACCAAGCCTGTTAGAAATAATTGAGATATTGTATAATTTTTTCTCTCAATGAAAGTTTAGTTCAACTGTACTCATAACGGTGTTTGAAAATAGCTGTGTCTTTTAGTATATAAGAGAACAGTGAATCTTTGGAGGAAACAATTCAGACTTATTAACACTCTGGGGCAAATTCCGATGTCGTACTTTTGAACAAAATAGTGTAGCACATAATAGCTGTTTCTTTTAATATATAAGGGAACAGTAAACATTTGGAGGAAACAATTCAGACTTATTAACACTCTGGGGCCAATTCCGATGTCGGACGGACCTGAGTCCATCCAACATCAGCCAGGAGCTGTAACCGACCGACCTGCTGTCGTCGGTTACAGGCCTGCTAGTACGGTGCGACCGAACAGGGTTCGGTCGCATTCGTATACTTAACAATACAGGCATGCATTCCGAGCAGAATGCATGCCTGCATTGTTGAAAGCAGGGGTGCTGTTCATCCCTGCCCCCTGTGGCCAGCACCCCAAGGTGCCTGTCACCGGGTGCAGGGATCAACTGAGGTGCACCAAAGGTGCCTCCAGGCCGCCATCCGGCAGCCTCACACCCATGTGGGCCCTGCTGGGGTCCCCCAGAAACAGCTTCTGACTGCCTTTTTGTGCCGGACACACCGGCACGAAAAGGAAGTGAAAAGCTGCCATCGAACTCCCTCAGTCGTAAAGAGGCGACCGGGGGAGTACTGAGGGATTTCCGGACTGCGGACTGTCGTCCGCAATCCGGAAATCCGAGTCAGATTCCTTTCCGACCGAGCCCATCAGAATGGCTCGGTCGGAAAAGAATCCGGCCCACACATTCCGGTTCGGTCAGAAGGGCTCCGACCATCGTTCGGAGCCCTTCCAACCGAAATCGGAATTGCCCCTAAGTATAACCAGACACAGAACATATTGGTAACACCACAATATTTTGGAATAGTACCTATGGTGTTTTCAACATATAATATTATATCATCAGCATATGCAGAAGTTATAAGGGAATATTTTCAATAATAAGATTGCTGTTCTGGTCACAATTTTGAACAGAACACTATAACGTTCTATTGTCCGTAAAAACAGAAGGGGGCTAGTAAGCAACCATTTCTCATTCCTAGAATAGGCATTAAATATTTTAACGTTATTCCATTGATGTATAATTTGACTATTGTTTCAACATTTAAAGTCCTGACCACAGGGTTTATTTAAAGCCCTTCTCATATACTGTCCCACAGGATTGATCTGACATGCATCCTCAACCTTATACGTATGACAAATAACTTATCTTTGACTATCTTTAAATGTACCAATCAAACCGTAAACATTACTAATACTAATGAAACTCCAATGCCCTCCGCAATATCACTCACTTTTAAGGTCTTGAATATCACTAGACTGAGAACAGATTGAATGATGCTTTACTTTTCACATTGTGTGAGCCTTTCATTTACATTATGGTCCTCCTTTCACCCAGGCGATTCAAACCTTCTTTACTAATGTAACTTCAACATCATAGCTGTTTAACTTAAAAATATGATTTCTGAAGTGAAAAGTAGCAAGAGGGCTACAATGTCTGGTTATTCAGTCAACTAATTACATTTGATATGCTGCTCATCAATTTCCCTATATGTAAATATGCTTTCCTGAATTCAGTAACTTAATTATTCTATTGGCTGTCAATCTGTGACCAAGAAATCTTCTGCAATTTGTACGAATGGATTCACAGAGACATTCAAGTTATGTAGCTGAATACATTTCTCAATATGACCTGTACTGGTAGCCAATACAGATTTTACTGGGACACCCAAGTTAAAATTTAACTCTACACAAGAGTCAAGATTCTCTTTCCTTTGATCCAAAACGGCCATTATCCCCTTTTTCTACTCCAAACCATCAACGCACACCAAGCTGCTGGCATGGAAACATTTTTCTCTAATTTAATCAGTTCAGCCTGTAAATTACAATAGGGCTCTGCACCAAAATCTTATTTACCGGCAGTGGATCTTTGTCACCTTTTACATTGGAGCATCCATCAAAAACATCTCAATCGTTTCAAATGTAGTAATTTAGTACAGTGAATGATGAGAGTTTTGGATACGTTTGAAAACCTGTATTTATCAATAAAAGTTTAGAATATTGTTTTGGTCTGTTTATTCAAATGATGGAATCAGATAACTCAGTTTGCAGAAATATCAAGAAAATCATGGTTAGAGATAATCAAGAAAATTACAGCATGTGCCACAAAGGAATCCCTACTCTAACCTAAGTGGATTCGAACCTACCAGAACCCATAATGAGTCCTTTTGGAAAAGAGGAAGATTTAAAAAAGCACTGAAATAGCATTGGTTTGAAGTCGAAGTCTTCATGAAGAGAAGTTCTAGAAACTCGTCAGAATCTCTTCTCTCAAATAGCATCAGCAAACAATCCCAATAACAACTGTTCAAAGTTAAGCTAAGAAATCAGTCACAGCAGTAGCCATAACCGTTAAAAGGAAATAGATACCCACACAATAGTAGGTGACAAAAATCACCATCAGCAGTAGCTCACAGCGAATAGGGCAAAAGGATGGTCACAGAAGAAGACCAGTCTGGCCAGCACATTGACCTAATTACCTAACTAGGAACACGTATATTATAAACACAAAAACACATCCAACAAACCATGCTGGTGTTTGCTCATCTTTAAGTCAATGAGGAAGGACCATCTGATGGTCTGTTGTTTCTTCCTCCATTCACATGGTAAACGTCCAAAGTTGACAAGGTGCTATCTATGGGTGTGAACTTGATTGTTAAGTATTTATGTGCTTTAGCTTCACTCTGAGTCCCACAAGAACCCTGCAGTCTAAACTATTAACTATTCGGTATTCCACTGCGTAACAATAGATATTCTAGATCTGGATAATAGTTATTCTAAAGGCAGAAACATTCTAGTTGTAACCTATGAAATAAAATCATGAGATTCACGCTTTAATATAAGCATTATTGTTTAATAGACGAATCAAAATTCAGCATTGTGAATATTTAGTAGCTACAAACTAACTAAATACAATGAGAACTTGTAGCTTAGAAAAAGTAGAAATGCATTGTAAAGTTAGCACATTCTACAGAGATGACATGTTTAAACAAATCAAGAGTGAATCATTTATAAAATAATATTGCATAGATCAGCATTTCCTAAAAGCATTTATTTATTGAAGAAGAAAATCATTTGAAAGATAAAAAGAGGAAAGATAAATGAGGCCTAGTCTGACTTAGTACTGTAATTATGATGAAAGTGAGTGTTTACTACAAAACACATCATGCTACACGTTAATGTTTAATGCCTTCTGGAAAGCAATGAAGACTTTCTTGTGTTCCTGATCCAATCAGGTTCAATCTAGCAGAGGTTAAGTGATGATTAGCTTTCAAAATCAACAAAGTTTTAAAAAACAACTTATGATTATAGAAACGCACAAATTCATTAAGCTGACAAACTCTCAATTTTGCCATTTGATAAGTGGAGCTACCTCAGTCTTTAACTAATCAAGTTGAACCATCCTGATTTCACACGACTGGTCGTGGTTAGGAGCATTCTTCATGCCATATTTATATTTATATTTGAAGAGCTTTATATAGCGCTGGCTAGACCCTTAGGTATCAGAGTACTTTACATGACGATTGTTGAGTTACAAGTTACAAATTACGTTTATTACCAGAGCATTGTTAAACACAGACAAAAAAAACAGTGTTACAGAATTTGTCGGAGGGAGGGGGAGGAAGGAGAGACAGTGGGGAGACGGGAAGAACTGTGCCCAATGTCCGGCTGGGTAGGTGATGGCTGAGGGGGTGAACCAGGGCCCACCTCCTCTATAGCTGTCTAGCAGCTCCACCGGGCATCAGGCATGTTACTCAGGACTCCGCGGTCAGGAATAACAAGTATAACAGATTTTTCATGGTTCCATTAGTTACACTTGCATAGTCAAACACAGAAGAACAAGTCCCCAAAAGAGGAATGGAGAAAATGGGGAGGGGAGTGGAACAGGGAGCTGGGAAGCAGGTCAGATTCTGGCAGACCGGTAGTGGGAGAAAAGCACCTTGTGGAGCCCCAAAAGGTTAGAGTAAGTGGGCCCATAACCCAGATGGGGTCACAAAGTCACTAAATTCAGTGCCAAATTCAATCACCACTTTAGGTCAACTGCACTGGACCACTGTATGCCCTTCTATATACTGCAGTGGGACGGAAGTCCACTGTAGGGAACAAAGTACCCCTTAATCCTTTGACACGTTTCCTCAAGCTCCACACATGCATGACCGGTCCTGCAGGCCTCAGCTATTTCCATGGGCTCCACTGTTTAGAGCCTCCGGTTGGGTCGTAGGAATCCCCCAGATCTCAAGGATACCCAAGCGATCACTGCACTGCTGCCTTCCTCCTAGCTCATTCCCGCAGTGTCCACTGGGGCAGCAAGCTACACTTCACGCCTCTTCGCAGTTGGCATATAATGTTCCCATATAAGTTCCCATATAATGGAGCCCATCTATTCTCCTCTCCTTATGCACTTACATCATCATCAGATCTAGAAAAGCTTTTTTTTCTGAAATTCGATCAATATAAACCTCCTCGTTCATTCTTCTGCTAATCACCTGAGACTAGTTGTGGCTTCTGCTGCTAATACCAAGCAAAATGCCTCATTCCAATGTCGGTCGGAAAGCATTCGAACCCACTCCTTGTCGGAATCGTTTCCAACCAACTCAGGTTCGATGAGTCTGACCGAACGATTATGATGGTTCCAAACACCGTTCAGTCGGACTCCCATTGACTTCAATGGGAGCCTGTGTTCCAAACGACAACACAGGCTCCCATTGCAAAAAGGGGTGCTGCAGGCCACACTGTGCATGATTTGAAAGAGTAGTCCCATGGGTACCCCACAGGCCGCAATGAGAAGCTTCTGGGTAAAGTGGGGCCTGCTACCGGCCCCCAAAGTCAGTTTACCACAGCCTTTTCATGTCTGACAGACCGGGTCGGAAAGACTTTTGGAATCCAACATCATAATCGGTCGGTCGGAAACGCTGTCCATTGAGCTGTACGAATCAGCTCCGACCAACTTGAATTCTGCAAATGCCAGACGGAACCAAGTCGGAATGTCCAAATGGTTTCATTCTATCATAATCGGTCGGTCAGAAATGTTTTCAAGTCGGTTGGAAATATGGGATCTGACGCGGGTTAGGAAAATCAGAATGCCATTCGGAGCCTTTCCGACCGACATCATAATGAGGTCCAAAGTTGTGGTTCTTCTTTTAGCTCCATAATTCCACCCCCTGAACCACCTACTTTCCCTAACATGCTAATATTTATTTAGGGGATTGTATCTGGTGCTGAACATCACCTAGTACACGTCAAAGAGCAGGGCAATAGAGAGGTCTGAGTACATGGGAGTTAAAGACCAGTGGGTTCTGTCGGATGAGCCTGGACCAGGCATTCTGCAGGGGAAATAGCCCTCACATCACATGCGTAACAACGCATGCGATTACAACATGGTAGTTACAATGACTACATTGTTACATCACAGTACCATTACAACGCAAGCCGTTACAATGACTTGCTGTAGGGGCTTAGATAAACTAAGGAATAGTATAATTTACTATACCAACACCTTCCCTACTGTTGCACACACTGGAGTAGGAATAGTAAATGATACTATTCCTAAGTCCAGTGCGCCCCCTACAGCAAGTCGCTGTAACGACTTGCGTTGTAATGGTACTGCGTTGTAACAATGCGGTCGTTGGAACGACCGCTTTGTAAGCACATGCGTTGTAAATGCATGAGATGTAAATTTATATATTCATTCTACGGTCCAACACAAGTGTGCATTAATTATACCTGAAAGAAGCGTGTATCTCATGGCTTTGGAAGTTTATCATTCCTACTCTACCTGAGCCGTTCTCTCCTGCTCTTCCCTGATTGTCTTTAGTTCCCAAAACCATCCCCAGCTTCGCCTGCTTCTAGAATTCGTGGTACATGCCAGTGAATGTTCTGTGCATGCCGGCCATTTCAAACTCATCTTTTGCATACCGTAATGTAACTACTTCATCCAAGGCGCACCCACTTGCTGAAAATGGCAGCGTACAGGCCACAAATGAAGCTTCAGTAAGACACCTGTCACAAATAATAACAAGAGCTTACCGGAGTGCCTGTGTGAGCATCTCTTGCTCATTAAATCAGATGACAAAGGGAAAACAAACGATCTCTGTGGTGTAGCAAATCTGTATGCCTTACCTGTCAATCTTTCTGCTAACCTCTAAAAGAGTAACTCTAATTTTCAGCAATCATGTGTGTCGAAACGAAGGAGTATATTCGGAAAATGAGATTCTTTTCATAATTCCGAGCCTGCCCTTTCCTTTCGCCCTCACTGCAGTCAGGCTGAAGCTGACTGCTGTGATCTCCTTCCCAGAGGTGGCTGTGTATGTTTTGTTGAAGTGCTCTGCATGCAGTGCCTTGAGGCGCGTCGGACGAGAGTGAGAGGAGCTCCAGAATATAAAATCACAGTCTTATTGTACTATTATTTTACTGGTAAATATTTTATGAGCTACAGCAGGTGCTGTAAAACCGGAAGAGTGTGATGAAAGGGGACTGTTTTGTGCGTTAGTATTCTTTTCAGAAAATATCTCTGTCCTTGGAACCTGCCAAAGAGAAGGAGAAGAAGGGAGAGTGGAAGCGAGAAAAAAGAGAAAGGACATGTGGGAGAAAGGAGGTTTATATATATATATATATATATATATATATATATATATATATATATATATATATATATATATATATATATATATATATATATACACACACACACACACATATATATATATATATATATATATATATGATAATCATGCACATGGAGTAATATTCTAGTTATTACCATTTTTGAGTGTGGGTAGAGGTCATGACTCACAAGAGATGAAACCTCAAGTCCGTCATACTGTTCGCTCCCTCGCAGTAATGGTATTAAATGGCATATTGCTCACTGCCTAGCTGCCCATAATGCTTATTCCATGCTGTTCTTTTATGTGCATTAGTTATAAAACTGGCATTTAAAAAACCCTGATTTCCTTCTGATTGCGTAGGTCAATAGTGTGAAGCAGTTCACATCAGTAGTTTGACTGATGGGGTGCTGGGCCACATTAACCTTCACCGGCATGGTGTAAATAGTATATATGCAGAGTGTAATATGATATTGATCATCATGGTTGAGTGTGGGGAGGAGCCATGACTCACAAGAGGCGAAGCCTGAAGTTGGTCATGATGACCCTCTCCTCCCTCAAAAATGTGAATGTATAACTCATAATCTGTACATATGCATATATGATTCACGCCATGGCATTTTTCCATATGTATTTGTGCTAACAAAACGTATTTAAACAAAACCAGGATGCAAGAGGCCAAATGCGTTCAGTGAGGTAAATTCACATTGAAGAGGCCATGTGACTATAAGGGGAATTGTTTCCAGGTGTATAGTAATAGTAACATGTCATCTGTGCAGTAACGAACAATGAGTGTTCCAGGTGTATTTCACTCTATTGTGGGAATAAGTAGGAATTTGACCTTTGCACTTCAGAAGTATATGAGTGAATTGGCATTACATAAGTGAATGCGCATTTATTTAGTGCAGTAGCTCTATATAACATGCTAGTGGACTGCTGTGGCATAAATACACACAAACACATCTGCATATGCATGCATGTATAGCAAGAGAGAAGAAAGAGAGAAGAGGTTCTGTATACTTAACTGTTAAATGTTGTGTGTTAAACATTTCCTAGAAAAACAACACATTGATTCTGTAACTAAGCCTAAATAAATGAATTATTGATTTGCAAGCATTAGTGATAACAATCGGTTCTTCAGACACTGTGCATGTGATTCTTTGAAAGAAACATGCACAACCTTTTTCTCCTAACAAGTCTGACCTATTTTTCCAGCCTCTACAGTTGTGTACAGCCAAACAGGCCTTGTATAACGTTACACTGTGAAATGAGACGTTTTCCTTTTGACCTAACACATCTATCCAAGGAGGAAGAGAGCAATAATGAATTGTTTATTTCATATATGCTGGATCGTAAAAAACTGAATCATCAATGTCTGCTCCAATGTAGAGTTTTGATGCATCCTGCTGTAAAGTCTTGCCATAGAAGAGATATGCATAACACACACTAAAACACGTGAGGGGAGTAAAACAGATTTAAGTTTAGGGGAAAGACAGCTAGGTAAGTTCACCTCTGAGATGTTGTCGTGGATGATACAGAGTCAGGCATATATCTTCCGGGCCCCTCTGAAAGGCAGCTCATTCTCCGTCAAAGTAAATAATGGCAAGCAGATATCTCTGCGAGGCTACCACGGATAACCACATATAATTTGGAACACATACAATTTAGAGCAATTTTGAATAAACACTGGCATCTAGAGAAACAGATCAGTCCTAGGTACAGTAGTGACCAAAGTCCACAGATTACCTACAGAAAATCTAGCTCACTAAGGGATCATCTGGTCAAGAGTGATTTATCCTCCAGAAGAACTTAAAGAACATGGCTGACTGACCGAGAGGCGTTCAAAAAGTGTTCCAAATGTAAAGCCTGTAGGAATGGCGAAAATGTAACCTCTATTATAAAGTGGGATACTTGTAAAGCGCACTGTTACTCTACCCGAGTGTCCTGGCGCTGTAGATGGTCCCTTTCTGGGTATCTCCAGGGTGAAACCAGGCATCCCCGGCGTCTGTGGGGGGCCGTTGTAGAGATGAGGCAAGCTTAATGCCCAGAGTTACCGAGTGTGTTCCCTGGTTAGAGTAGGCACTGAGGCGAGAATTATCAAGTCCGTTGACCCTGGTCCAAGACCCTGCCGCGTCGGGATTTGAACCCTGGTCCCGGGCCGTTCTCTGCTTACAGGTCTGCCCCCTCTAACCAGTGAGCCACACCTCTCCACCTCTCCATTATGATGCCATTTCAAAAGAATATGAGAATCAGGGCAATCTAACCTTAAATTGAGCCTTGCCGTATACATTCTTAAATGCCCCTGTGAGAAATGATATGTTGGGAGTACTACTCTGCCAGCACATAAGAGCATTTTACAGCATATCCGTGCAAAGCAAAAGCAAACTATCTTCCAAAGGTGGGCACCTCGGGGAAGAGTAGGAGCCAGACCTGGGGGGTGGTGGTCCCCAGGCCATATATGGCTCTAGAAATGGGGACGCGCTGCCCCTCCTTTGATTTTCAAGGGTCTTAAGGTGGTCCCCAGGGCCAAGGACAGCCTGGAAGGGGTGGGGGGGGTCGCACAGCCCCATCCGTCTAAAAAAAAAAAAAAAAGCAAGCCCCGGGGAGGTGGTCGTACCTTTGTCTATGGGTCCACACAGAACCCCTCTTTAATGTGCATTTTAGCCCCGGGGAGTGGTGGTCCCTGGCGCACAATTAAGCCCTTGGTGGGAGACCCCATGCACCACACTGCATTTAAAAAACAAAACTCACCATGACCCCAAGAACTGGCTACAATTATAACAAGCACGAGAGCCCGTGCTTGTTTTTTTTTATGCATGGTGAAATTCACAAATATTTGCAAAAATCACTGTGAATTAAAAAGAAAAGCATTTTTGCCATGGCGGGTCCAAGGGATGCCCCTAGGCTAAGGCTAGAGGGTTGAAGTATTTGTACCCTGCCCCTTTTTCATTTTTTGAAATTCTTTTGGAACTCCCAAAATGGCTGCCAACACTTCCTGGTTAAAGTGTTGGCATCCAATCAGAGCTCTCCAGATTTCTGCACAGGCTCGTCATTATTCATAAAAGCTTTGCGATCATAGAGATACAGATTTCCTTTAATTTTTCACAAACTACTGAACTGATTTACACCAAATAACACAAATCGTAATCTGCGAACAAAAAGCTACCTTTCTGCCAAATTCGGTATAATTCCATCCAGCGTGCCTAAAGACCCTATAGGAAGTAATGTGGGAAGAGCTATTCTTTTACCCCCTGCTTTTTCTTGGCCCCCGCTTGACAGATCAACCCTAGAATTCCCATGCACAACTAGAATTACAGGCACACTTTTTTTTCCAAAATGTCATGAAGATTTGTCAAATGACACCAAAGTTATAGGCAAATCAAAAAACACTCTTCATGTGGAAACATGTTGCAAACTATAACTACCTACTGGTGACCACCAGTAGGTAATATACATATACATATATTTTTTATTTTATTCACATTTTCTTTTTAATTGTTATACTATTTTTGCATTGTATTTCTTAGAGGGAGGGAGATGTATTGTATTTTCCTGTAAGAGAAAGCAGTTCAACATCCGCCAGGGAATGTTGTTCTCCAGGGAATGATGTGGCGGCATTCTCAGGCTCTTAGCAAGAGCTGGGGAGATCACTGGCCAGCGGTTTTCTCTTTGTTCGCTCCATCTAAATAAAAAGTTATTTTCACACCCACCATTTGTGTGGAAACATATAGTTTCCCAAGACAGGAGTAGTGTAATAAAAATCATCTGAGCCATATGTAGTATTTCATTAAAATGGACTTTTAAAAACTTCATTAGTGGTATTTTATGGTCCAATTTGATCATGAGATAATAATATAGCTTTCAAAAACTGCTTCATTTCCTCATTCAAACATAGATGCACAAATATAACTCACCCCAAGGCCTTGCTGTTGGCCTCACACTTGACATCTTAGATGACATCTCATATGACATCATCAAAGACACAAATGGTAACATCACAAATTGAGTAATATCATGTGCTGTTCTACCATCTGTGGGTTAGCGTACACAATGAGTTCAGTTTGCATTGAATATTTGTGCTTTGCAAATCATTATATTGCAGTTTACAAAAAAAACACACACTCTGCATTTGCTAGTTTGAATGTTATTTTTTGGTACATATGTTCATTCAATGGTGCTAATGTGCATTGGTTTATCTGAATATACAATAGTTGGTTGTGAGGTGTGAAGTGACGTTTCCACAGCAGGTAAGTGGAGTGTAAACTTCTTTATTCCATCTCCTGACTCTTAATGACGGGAGAGCTCACCACATCTCAACTTTCTAAACAGTAAGTAAGTAAGTATTGGATTTATACAGCGCGCACAAAGCCCAAGGGCATCAAGGCGCTAATGAAAACTGAAAAAAAAGAGTGAACTAGACAACATGCTCATACTGGAATATGTGAAAAGAGCCAGGTTTTTAAGGTTTTGCGGAAGAGAGAATGAGGCGCCTGACCAGAAAGGTCTTCCAGGAGGGCGTTCCACTGCCTGGCTGCAGCCAAGGAGAAGGCTCTGCCTCCCCACCTGGACTTTTTAAACCTGGACAATAAAAACAAGTTTTTGTTTGAGGAGCGAAGAGGTCTACTAGGAACATACCGCTGGAACATCGCCCTGATTCCCTCTGGGCCTAATCCATAATAAGCATTATGAGTCAGACAGAGAGACTTGAACAGGATCCTTTGGTCAAGAGGCAACCAATGCAGTGACCTAATAGAGGCTGTAAACGGATGAAATTTCGGAAAATTCATCACCAGCCTAGCCGCAGCAATCTGCACCAACTGCAAACGTTGCACTAGACCCTCGTTAATGCCTAAATAGAGGGCATTACAATAGTCCAGTCTAGACATTACCAGTGCAACAACAGCCTGCTTGCGTGCTTCAAAAGAGAGAAGATGAGCAATTTTTCTAAGGACCCTAATGATCCCAAAACAGGTTGATATGGTCCTGCTGACCTGACGATCCAGGGAAAGTTAACTGTCAACGATGAACTCTAAATTATTTCCATGTGAAACCGGACAGGGAAACGCACCTAGACTGGCAGGCCACCAATCAGTAGATCAAACGTCCTATTTACTGCCGAACACCAGGACCTCCGTCTTGTCTCCATTTAATTTCATGAAGTTTCCACCATCCAGGAGGAGACGGCCTGTGCGCAGTTCCTAAAATTGAGGAGAATGTACTGCCTTACAGCGAGGAGGGGTGAACAGTTGAGGAAAGGAGTATGTGCACAGTAGGAGTATGGTAAGAAGGAAGGAATTAATAAAGAGAAGGAAAACATACGATTATAACAAAGTACATGTACTTTTGTTGGCTCAAATATATGTTTGTTTTTCTGAATGTACATTCAGAAAAAACAAACATACTTGTTGTACATTCATTGGTGTAGTTTGGTCTCACACCCATGTCTTTAGCATCAAAGTAAACTTCATGCAGGCATTATTTCCTAATCCACATCTCGCTGCTAGGGGATACAGTCAGTGGCGGCTCCTCTCTTAGGGCGGATGAGTGTCGACCCACTGCTCTTTCAGTAGTGCACACAAGAAAAATAAAATGATAATACAACAAGTTTATTATCATTTTATTTTTCTTAGCTGTCACTAAGCCGAGTCTTGGTGGTTGGGCGATCCTCATGGAGAGCCAGCAACAGGGAGGAGGAATAGTGGGCACTAAGTGCACATGTGAGTTGGGCTGTCTGTCTCGGCCTTGCCAAAACGACATGCACACTTAGACTTTCTTCAACCCAAGCTGTGTTGTACAGCTTGTAGAGAAGAGGCACAGGCTCCCAGTCCCTGTCTGGGGACCATACCAGGCATTACCAGTATGAGAGCAGCATCAGGAGTGGCCGTAGGCTATCTGGGAATCTGTGCATTGGCTGCTGGGAGTCGACAGAAGCAGACGAGCAGAAGACCACCAAAGTGGTGGCCATCAGGTAAGTAGTATATTCTTTTTCATATTTTTCTTCCCCAAACTGCCCCTGCGCTATAGACACTTGTGGATACTGCATGAATCTTGTTGGCTTGGGTGTCACAAGGACACATTTCAGTCACAATTTTCTTTTTAGAGGTTTGCGAACATGACAAATAGGTTCTTTAGCAGCCCTAATTTGAGTTGGCAAAGGAAGTCCAGATTAATATTTCTTCAAACAGTGGAAAATACAACCCTCAGTAAAGTTTTTAAATTGCAATTACAATCAAATGCTAAAAATAACCACAACTATGAAAGGGAAGCGTGTCACTGTCTGCAGAGACTAAAGACTTTAAATCAACAAGACTTGTAGGAAGAATTCGATTTAAAAGTACGACTAGGCGAGCTGAAGTGCAGGTGTTGGCCCCATCTCTTTCTCTTCAGCTTATTCTTCCTCTTTCAACTTTCAACTGTCAGCTGCAGGCAGGCTCGGTCGCCATAGAGACGGATGAACACGCTCTGTGAGCGCAGACGCAGCCATGTCTGCAGGAAAGACAAAGAGATGGCTCTGCACAGAGCATTATGTTACATCTACATAGAATACGGGTACTTTTTTAAAGTATCGAGCATCAGCTGTTGGTGCAAAAAAGAGAAAAAGAGAACGGTTGGAAATTACAGTGTCTTGACTAAAGCAGAATCTGCTTGTCTGACCCGGCAACACAGGTGTGTTTATACGTCTACAAATATGAAAAGATATGTCTGGCCAAAATGATTACCTATGTCTATTTCCAAATGCGAAATAATTGTAGAGATGCCATTTATAGACCATGTAGAGCTTAAATCTTGCTCACTGCGGTACTTATAGGCTTCAGCACAGTTACCCCCTCCCCAGGTGTTATTCATTGCCGGGGTATCTGTAACTCTCGCATATCTGAGGATTACGATGTGTACCCTGAAGGTACCCTCAGAAGAAATATCCTGGAGAATTGGGAATTCCACGCCCGATTCCTCAGGTGGATCCTCATTTTCCCACAGTGTTGCATACAGATTTTGTCTGCCTCGCGCAGGGAAGTCCCCGTTTGACACACACTCTGACATGGCCCGTTCAGGTAAGCATGGTGAGGCAGGATTGTCCGGGATGGGGGTGAGGGCGAGTGTAAGGGAGAAACGACAGAATAGGAAAAATAAAATAAATAAATAAAACCACTTATCTTGCCCTCGCAGCATTGCCGACTCTGCGATGCAGCGAGCGCATGGTAAGTGATTTTATTTATTTAATATTTTATTTTCTCTATTCCATCGTTTGTCACTTCCACCCCACCTCGCACCCACCTCGCACCGTCCCACCAAACCGCACTTACCTGCAAGGGCCACAACTGCACACACTGGATCCTCTGCAGATCTCGTAATTCTGATTGGGCTGATACCTGCCTTTCGCTGTTCATTGAAACTAAAGGGGCCCTCGTAATGAGGCCATTAGACAGAAATAAATAAGACAACCTATCATATAAAATAACATCTGGCAAAATAACTGCCAACTGTATTGAAATTATTTTCTTCTATACACAGCACACATGAAAAGTGTGATATACTGTGGTTGTGTAATAGCAACATGAATGTATTGTTTAACGCTTCAGCTTCACTCCCTTCCTCATGAAAGAATTCTGGTATCATACTTTCAATGGTCTTCCCTAAGGATGTCTGATGAAATATTGATTAAAAAAATATTGTGTCAAAAATATTGGGGACCAAAATAGTGAGAAGGTAAGTGCAAACAGGTAAGTATAGATTCACTATTCTTAACTCCACAGCTGCATACCTGAAGGTATAAATATCATCAAGCCACATATATATGTGGAGCTAAGTATAATAAAATGTTGCTTTCAAATAGAAACTTACCTTCACTGTATGTTTATCCTCGATATTCTTGACACAATATTTTGTCCACACAATATTTTTTCCTCAATATTTTGCACAAACACCCTTCCCTAACTTACTGAAAGCTGTTTGACACAAAAAAAATATTTGGTGGAGTTTTCCTTACTTCTAGAAGACAGTCCAATTTTCAACAGAACACAAGAGACTAAGAGGAAAAAAATCCAACATACATTCAGGTATTCTTGTATAAGTCCACCAAGTGGCTCTCTGCAGCACAAGCCAATAGCAAAGAAAACACACAAACAACAGGCATAATTCCCTCGATTCATTCAATGCAGCACAGGTATCATATAAAGTTGGCTGTCATTATGCTCGCACAGATCAAAGGGACTGAACACACCTTCATGGGGAATAAACACTGACTTTGACTCACCAAGGCATCCCTTATGTTTTTTTAAAGGATTCTCAAGCCACCTTGACTCTTTTCAGTGGTCCACTTCATCATCAAGTCCTCACATAGGTACAGAAAAGTTTCTTGGCGGGCTCAAACTTGAAACTCCAAGAGAGCTCTTTGCATTTTTTTCTTAGAGGGATCTTTTTCTAAAATTGCATCGGAGTGATCTCATTGATAGTATTTTCATTTATTCTTGGGCCCCTTTACAAGATTTAAAGTAGAATTTGATGCTAATGGAGCGAATTGTGTACTTCTGCATCTATATATTTTCCTCCAATAGCATCAAACTCTGTTTTTAATCTTGTTAGTGGGCTAAAGAATACATATAAACACTATCAGTGAGTATATGTACTGTGAGACAAATTTAGCTAAGGATCCCTCTAAGAAAAACATACAAAGAGTTCCCTTGGAGTTTCAAGGTTGAGACCGCCTAGAAACTCCTCTGTATCTGTGCAAGGACTTGATGATGAAGCGGGCCATTGAAAATATCCACATGGGTGAGAATCCTTTTGAAAATCATAAGGGATGCCTGGGCGGGTCAAAGTCAATCTGTATTCCCCACTAAGGTGTGTTCACTCCCTTTGATACATGGACCATACATTTTGGAAGCTGAGTGAACTCAGCAGTAAGCTTCTGGCTTAATATTTGTGATTGAGATATCACTATGCGCACAACCAGTGGGGGCTCCTTCGCTAAGGTGGAGGAGCGTCACCCCACGGCTCACAGAGCAGTAGTTAACAAAAACTAAAATGATAATAACTAACGTTATTATCATTTTTGTTTTCCTTTCCTGGTGCGGGGGCAGGGGAGGAGTGGTTTGCCCACTCCAAGATGCACAATGATGCCTTGACCGGCACTCTCGGGCCGGCCAAACCGCCTTGCGCACTTTGCATGTTCTGCAACCAGGCTGCATTACAGACTGGGTGCAGAACATGCCCCAGGCTCCCATTCCCTGCCTGAGCGCCAATCCACGATGCTCAATACAATCACTGTGGTTGGCTAGGGGTTTCAGGTACCTGGGTGCTTCCTGTTTCTGCTTACAAGAGCGAGAGGAGGTGGTAAGTCGACAGAGGTGATGGCCGGCTGGGTGGCTGGCCTGAAGGTAAGTATTTTTCTTCTTTTCCCATTTACAACCCTCCCAATCCGCCCCGCCACGCCTGGTCAATAGCAACCGCCACTGCGCACAACACCACTACTATCGTCATGTGCCCACCAGAACATGTATGTAGAGCTATGCCACTGATGCAGTCACAGCATGGATCAATTCTTCAGATATCAGGGTGCAACATATTGGAACCGGCCCCTGGCTTCTCTTAGTCAAACCTTTTGTTTTCTCTTCATTCTAAAAACTTCGATAAGCAACTATTCTGTTAAATATTGAACTTGGCATATTAATGACCAGGACAGTTCTTTCAGCGCAAGTAGCGCAACAGTACCCTTTTAAGACTTAATATCAAATCATACTATAGAACTGGATATGACTATACCTGTAAGTACTCTTCACAAAGAACCTCAACACACATCGCCATCCGTCAGGCAATATTCTAGGCTAGCATCATAGAAGATACATAAGCACAGGGACGGACTGGCAGTAGCGGGCACCGGGCGTTTCCCCGGTGAGCCAGAGGAAAGGGGGCCAGTTTTCAAGCCGTGGGGCCAGTTTTGTCACTGAGGGGCAATTTTGCAGCAGTGCTGCAATATCGTCCCAGAAGCAGTGCTTTTTACTAGCACCCACATCCCCCGCTCCCAGGGCTGGTCGAACAGCAATCTGCCAGGGCGGGTTGCTGTTCGCACTTTGGCACTGCATAAGCAACAAGCAAAGTTATTGGGTCTCAACTCTCAACTGTGAAACACCAAAATGATAACCCCATGGGGCGGAGCTATCTATTATGACATAAAACCAGCGCACAACACCCTTAACACACCAACATAAACTGAATCAGAATGCACAAAAAGACCACATACCATGGCAGAATGTGTGCCATACAAAACCCACTAACATAACTTTATATGGTTATTGCAGATTTTGTTATAATGCTCATCTTTTCAATAAGCAAATAGGAATGTTTTATGATGTCGTTTCCATTCGCATACCTATTTAAATAAAGAATTCCGCCTGTCATTCTTGCATCACATCATATTGCATATTCCTCTCATTCGAATTCCTCTATAAATCAAAGTAGGTGGCGTCATATTTTGAATCCTTGCAGAAATGTCTACTTCAAGCAGATGTCAGTCTCAGTTCCAGCTCCACCTCTACCTCTACTGATGGAGGCCCTGTTTATTAATTCCTGTGCATTATTCATACACAACACGAGGAGATCACGGAAGCAGACTTACTTCACGTTCACGTTTTGTTGTTGCGTCATCACGCTCCACTCACCAGGTGGTTCCGGGGTTTCCTTTTTTGCATTAATTAATATAGCCTGGGGTTAGCAAATCCCAGATGTCCTAATACAAAGTCTTGGGCAGTCAGCAAGTCTGTATTGCACCTGGGAGTCTTCGGGCAAGTCCGTCCCATTTGTATGCATCAACATCAAGAAATAATTGGTTTCCTTTGACGCAAGGCGGCACCTTTCATGTGATGGTCGCCTTTACAGTAAAGCAATCCATTGTAGTGCTGATGGTTATTGATTTGCTGGAAATTGTAGGCCTCGGCCACAAAGCAGTGAAAGCCCCTCTAACGATCTCTATTGTGCAGAACCCGACAGGAGCTGCTTTTATTCGCCGCCATCTTTCATTGCTGCTGTGTTGCTTTTTGATGACACTGCGCCATTGCTCATCTTAGTGGGATGTGCAGGGCATCGTGATACACGCTGGCAGCTGTGCTTGAATAATGTACTCATGTGAGGCACAGCACACAGGAGCTGAGCCCCAAGGCAAAGCAATGTTTTAATTTCAAATCTGAGGAATGCCATGCAGTGTTGCATATGGCAAAGTACATTCATTATCCTCTTTTTTGGGGGCATTATTGGGGTTGACCACTGTATTTTGGACCGAACACACCCATGCACTGGCGCAGTTGTGCACACAGGGGCTCAAACTTAGTCCTAAGTGCAACATTGAAGTTTTTAGATGCACAAAACTTGGGTTTGCACTGATAAGTAAAATAACACAGGTGTGCCATAGGTGTGATTACATTACCTCATGGGGGAGCTTGGAGTAGTTTCAAGATTGGAGCACCTTGATAGTGAGGTGAACACCCATAAAGTCTCAGATTTGTACATGTTCGCAAACACTTTTCAGGTGGAATCACCATAAAAAATGTTTGCAGACTTACTCCTGTCATGGAAAGCTGTAAATTCATGTTTAAGGTAGGAAAGGGCATGCAATGACTACAAAATTCATGCAGTTTTTGCACGGAGTGTTACCCACAGAGAAACACAAAAAAGGATTTAGGTAATGAAAATATACTGATGTGTTACATAATCATGCACTCGGAGGCATACACATGTTGCATTTCTATATGGACCTCTATATGGCCGTGCTCTATGATTCGACCCTCTTGGTTGGCGTGGCAGAAATTAACTGGCGAGATACCAGGAATGATTCGGCCAAGACATGCCTATTACACACCTGGGGGATGACCCGCCATCTCAATACAATAAATTGTAGATATCTTTGGGTCTGTCAGTGGCTGTAAGGACTATAGCATGTGTGTGGGGCTTACGAGACACACCCAGTGGCGTAACAAAAGTTCAGGGGGCCCCCTTGCAAGGTACACGGAGGGGCCCCCGCTCCAAATTTAATCTGGAGCTCTCAGGCCTGAGTACTGTGCTGAGGGGGCCCCCTGCAGCTCGGGGGGCCCCCCCTGCACCGCGGGTGCAGCGGGGGCCTATGTTATGCCCCTGGACACACCAGTGGTGGTGGGGTAGGAAAAAAAACATGGACTGGTGTATGTTGACTCGGTTGCCCCAAAAATGAGAAAAGATTTGGTCCACATGGCGCTCATATAGGGGAGTGGTGGAGGAAACCTTGGAGAGTCTTAGAGTCCACGACAGTGACCCTCCTTGAATTGTAGACCAATGGATATTGTCTGGATATTGTAAATGTGTCTCACTGATCTTGTATCAACTGCATAACCTATCTATTGCTGTAATGTCCCTTGGGGACTTATGTCTATGCTACACTGCTTGTTAGGTGCGTTATGTTATACAACTCAATAAGAGATTTATAAAAAACAACACGTTGTAATTCTGATTTTGTACATGTACAAGCGAGTACTTCTAGGAAGTTGCAATGGGGGCAAACCCCAAGCATACCCTTGATTTTTTTGCGAATTTAAAAAAAGTTGGAAATTTGGTCCAAATATATGAATAACCATTAGGAGCTATTTTCTGATTTTTCTTCGTGAATCCAACATGTTCTGTGCCACTATGGAGATTCTGCAGACAGTGCCTAATGTGGTGACGTTGCTGAGCCTCTGTTTGCCAAGGTTTGCCTAAAAAGCAGAGTAGTTTGATATGTTTCTGTGCATTGCAGGCAAAAAAAAAAAAAATACTGTTTGTTAGAAAGGGAATATTTTACATCAGGTTAGAAGCGCCTTGTTTACGATCTGCTGAAATGTTTTTGTTAATGTACATAAGGCATTTTTTAAAGGAGCTATCTGGTGAATGATGTCACTATAGGTTTTGCAAGATGTCATCAAATAGAGACAACCGGGAACAATAACTGTTGTTGATTGCTGATATCAGACTGGGTAATCGGACAAGCTGTTTGCTCTTGTTTGGATGGCCCTTATAAAGTGTTCCTTTATATATTCTAAGAACTGCAATGGGGATCATGGTATTAACGTTTATTTATTACCATTTTATTTTCCAGAAACCGACCCGTACAGAACTGAGTGACTGGACGGGGCGGAGCCAGTGTTGCCGAGTGGTCAGAATGGAGCTGAGTGCTTTAAAATGCGCATGCCTCTTTGGCCGGCCATCTTGCAACGGCCAGTCAGACGTGCACATTTTAAACTTCTCTAACCCATCTGTCTCAGACAGCTAGGTTAGAAAAAGCGCAGGCCTCTAGTCAGGCCGCTCCAACCAATCCTTGCGCTTCTCCCATTATTTTTTTGCTTCTCCTGGCCCCCTGCCTACCCCCCTTAATACATGGCAGCTGCCACTGGAACTATAGTGCACCATCCACTGTTCGTGACCTTTTTCGTAATACAGTAAATATACTCTACGTATGTGCTAGAATAATAACATACAGTTTGCACTTTACATTCAATTTGTGCTGAAATAGAAGTTATGGTAAGAAATAAATTGTAGGACACACAAACGGTACCTAAACTCATTCTAAGTGTTTGGAGCCCTGATTGTTTACTAACCTTGCTCAGCGGTCTCCGTGACGCTCCTACACAATAAAAAGTATTTCCAATCAGAGTGAGAGAAGGTTGTTCACATATTGAGAGAAGGTGGTGGGAATGGAGCGGCCAGTAAGGTGCATTCTAGTTCTAAAGCGACTGAGAGAGCACGAGTTTGAAAAAAATGTATAAGTACACCATATTTACAAGCACGTAGTTAGTTTAAACATGTTTTGCACACGAGTATTTTATATCCAGGAGTGAAATATACAGAGTGGTTTATATTCAGTAGTGAAACGTATAGAATGTTAAGTAGAGTAACTATAATTATAACGGTGTGAGATGAAATGTAGAAATGTTGGAGTATATGTGAAAACCTCATGTTCTCATGTTAAAAAGAGTCATGTCCAAATTAAATGTAACTTTGAAAATCCAGTATTATGTGTAGGCCTTAGGGCAATTCACAGCAAACCTGAACGTGCTGCTAAATTTACGTGAGATAAGGTTGACATGGTTCTTCCAAATGTACTATTGAACTTAGGGTTAAAAGTATATGCTTTATAGATGTGTTATTTTAGAAACGTATGCTAGTTAAGAATGTTTGCTGTTTAAATCAAGTTAACGTTTTAAGAGTGCAGGAACCTGCTGCATGTAAATCAAGTAGGCCAGAACAGATAATGTCATGTAGTTTAAATTGCCATGTGCTCGTTAGAGGAGAGGTTGTGAGGTGTCCAGTATGGAGCTCTGAGAGTGTTTTATGACCTAAGATATGGTGAAGTCTGGAATTTGAGGCCCACTGCAGGACGAGCTGTATGCAGGTGCGAGGGTCCTAATCAGCTCGAATGAAAGGGACTTTGTTCAGTGGCGCCTTGCGCAGGCCTGTAGGAGTTTCCAGGAATTTCAGGGGGTATCAGCGCACGGAAGAAGGAGCCTGGGAACCAAGGTCAACTATAACGAGGGTCTTCAAGAGTACCATCATGGAGTTTACCGCGCAAAGATGTACCACGTGAGGGGCGTCCCAAGGGGCGTTTCTATTGGAAATGTGATTTGGTATTAGGGAAAGTGACCCGGGAGGAGAGCAGAGCAGATGATTTTGGGAGCCTAAGGAAGCGGATGGGTAGGCAGATAGGCTGATCAGGAGAGACCCATCATCAGAGAAGAGACAAAGAGAAGTGCGTGATCTTCTTAGGAAGTCACCACGGCTGACACCTAGAGGGTTAAGATCTTGCTAAGTAGGGATGTCATTTAGTGTAGTGTAGGGACAGACTAACCTTAATTTTCTTTTCTGTAATGACTTTGAGGTTGCAACTTGTATTCATTTTGGCAACGCTCATGTTATTGGAAGTTGTACTTATTATTTTGTTCTTCAGACTCAGACTATTCAAAAAGTTCATGTTCATAGTGATACCGATTTATCTTCTTAATCTCATTTTGAGAAGTTTGTATCTTCAGTTATCTTTGACTTTATATTAAATCTTTAAAACTTTAATTTTGGTCAGTGGTCATTTAGAGTGGTGTAAGTTCTTAAATTGATTGCTTTATTGCGAGATTACCTTTTACTCAAGACAGGTACCAACGATTCAGTCGACAGGAAATGGGATTTGGTAAGATAATTAGTAACCAGTAATCCCGCGTTAGCAGTTGGTAGCAGAGTGAGGATGGTTATCTTCTTGAGGAAGGTAATCTAGAGAGGTTAGTTTACCCCAAGGCCCGAGACGCCGAGAGACGAGCAGCGGAAGAATCGTGTGCCGAAAGGTGCAGACGGTGCGAGAAAAGCAGCAGTATCGGAGAGTGAGTATAAAAAGGGTCATGCGTGAACAGATTGCGGTATTTTGTGTTGTATTTGTATTGTAATGTCTTGCGGAGTTGAATGCCTGTAGTGTGAATGAGAGACGGTTGTGAGCGCGCGCAACCTGGTAAACCGGTTACCTGGTAAACGGGTGAACTGGTGAAATCTTAAGTTCAGGCCAGAGCTTAAGTGGTTTTGGGTGTATCGAACATCCAGGGTAGTTGTCGACCATAGTACGGAGGTCACGAGGTACCATTGACCGCCGTAGATCCAAGATAGGGGGAGTGTAAGAGTGAGTGTATGAGTAACGGACGCTGGTCGAAAGTTACTGTGTGTGAGTAACCTATCGGAGAAGGCGATTGTCTGGAAGTAATCGGAAAGACATTTCGCCAAGTTAGGGTGACAACTACAGAAAGACTGTGGGCGTACAGTCAAAGAAAGGTGATCGCTTGGACGGAAGTAATCATTTTTCAGAGTATGAATGAGATGCATGCGTGACCGAGGAGACGAGCTGAGAAAGGAGGGGAACTGCTGCGAAGGGGGACGGGTGACGTCGGCTAGAGCCGCGCTCTGATTGAGCGGTTGGTGTGACGTTAGCTAGAGCCGCGCTCTGGTTGGGCGGCTAGAGTGACGTCGGAGGAAAGTCGCGTACGGATAGGCCAGTTAGTGAGAACGGCGCCGAGATTGGTGGAGTGTCATCAGGAAGTAAACAAACGCGGAGAAAAGAGAAATCATGAAGTGTTTTAAGTGTTTGAAAGGGATTTTTAAACGTAAACGAAGTGAACATTATTACGGGGAGGAGGCTCCCCCAGAGGGTACGCCAGCTCATTATATGGCAACGAATGTTGGGCTGCATACGATATTGTGGATTGGGGCTTGGAATAAGCTTACGGAAGGGAATGAGGAAATGCAGTTCCCGAAGTACGGGACGTTTAAATTAGAGGTGTTACATCGGCTGAAAGCAACCATGTCCTCATTGAAACCCTCGCCCAGGCCAACACAGTTTGAGGCTCTTAATGCATGGATTAAGGCTGCACATGACCGAAATTTGAACAGGCGTCAACAAAGGCTGACGCGATCGGTAAGGGCAGTGCGAGATTCCAAATGGGATGAGGAGGAAAAGCGTTGGAGGGTACAGACTATTGAGGTGGAGAAAATGTATCCGATGAGGGAGGTGTCAGGAGGAGGAAACCTCATGGAAGAAGACGAGGAAAGCGAGTCGGAGGACAATCTGATAAACAGATTGTTAATGGATAGACCACCTCCGAGAGTGGAGTTGATAGAAGATAGAGGGCTCGCAAGGGAGGATGGGAATGAGATAGAGGGATATACACCACTCCCTATATCGGAATGGACACCTAGCAAAGGCGGAGAAACACCTCCAAACAACACTGTACAGAGTGTAGTGGGAAGGTTTGTGGTGCAGAAAACGCCAACCACAGAAAGGGTTGAGTCTGTGGGATTGCCAGACGCTCTTCAAGTGCCTGTTACCATAGGACCCATAGTTTCGATCTATAATTCTGAGAGAGATAGAGGGGAACAACAAAGGCAATTGGATAGGGAGAGGATTGAGATGGAAAGGAGGAATAATGTGACAAATGCATGGAAACAATTGCCAGGATCAGTAACATGGAATACCCCATTAGACACAACTGTCGGTCCCAATTCAGAACAGGGAGGTCCGAGAGGACCAATGGATCTAAGGGGACCGCGGCCAAGATCTTTTTCAGAGTTAAGAACTGATTTGAGGGAATGGGACGGGTCCATAGTATCTCCGAGTAACAGGACAAGAACGGAACCAGAGTGGGAAAGCAGGGGTAACGGGACAGTATCTCATTGTGGGGACAGCGAGAGTAGTCAGGGCCGGGAAGGCCAAAGTCAAGAGAATAGAGGGGATGCATGTCTTACAAATCAGAGAGAACAGCCGGAACAAAATACTAGGATTGTAGAATGTGAGGAAATGTCCCGTCTCTGGGGGAAAGGAGGAGATGAGGCGGTACGGGCTTTTCAGAATAGGTTTAGGTGCCTTCATCATACACTCGGGGAAGACGTTCAACATTGGAGAAAGGAGAACAGCGATAGGTCCCGCCATGCCTCGAATAATCAGGAATCACAGGGAAGTAGGGAAGAAAGAGGGAGTAATGGAACATCTTACCCTGCATCCCGTGAAACTAGCCCGGAGGGGGAGAGAGGGGCTATGAGGCATGAAGGAGTGTTTCACCACCCACCCCGAGAAGACGGAAAGGCATGGGATCTAGAGAGATGGGAACAGGGGAGGACTCCTTATAATTCACCCATACCTAAACGTAGATCTCGGAGCTGGGATGGGAGAGATGCGGATGGAGGAGCTAAATTGAGTGTCTTGAAAGCTGAAATTAAGGCAAAAAGGCTTGATGTTACCAGTTTAAAATCAGATGTTGATGAGATAATAGATGGAACATTGCCTTTGGAAAGGATAGAATTGTACGAACAGGATGAGTTATTGTTCATGGCAAAGGATATTACTAGGAAAGCTAGAGCGTTTCATGAAAAACTGACTGATTTGGCAGACAAGTATGCCGTGGATTTGTCTAGGACAAGGGCATTACAGAGTAACCACAGATTACAGTACGCAGACCAGGATCTAGATGAGAAGAGAACTACTGGATTAAAAACACACATAAGAGAGCTGGTAACAGGGATAAGAGTGTGGAGAGAACTGGATAAATGGGAAGAAAGGTGGTCGAAAAAGGGCACAGTTAGGCGAAGTACAAATGTGATGACCCCTGAGGGAAGGGTAATGCAGATGGAGGCATTCCCTTTGCGAGAAATATCAAATGGAAATTATGTACATGTGCCCTGGAGTAGAGGAGACTTAGCCGCATTTACCAACTCATTTCCGAAGTTGAGGGACAATCCAGTTGAATGGTATAAGCAGGTAGAGAGGTTCGTCAAAATTTCGAAAGTATTGTGGATTGATTTGAACACGTTGTTTGACATCGTGGTCCCATCTGATCTGTGGACCCCTTGTAAGACTAGTGTCGAATGGCCAAATGCTGAACCATTGAGGGATGCTCGGACTAATGGACCGTCTGAGATTGTCATGCGAAAGTACGAAAGGGTAATAGCATGGCTGAAAGATAAGGTACCACCACAGGATATAGATTGGGTAAAGATAGATCGAACAAGGCAGGAACCCAAGGAGACAGTTCACGAGTTTTATGAAAGATTGTTGAAAACATTCAAGCAATACAGTGGACTAGATGTAATGGATCCCAAAGACATAGGGCAGTTCGTGTCAAAGTTTGTCTTGGGGTTGAGACCTGATATTTGTTTGATGATACAGCAACATTTAATCTGTTGGCAGAACAAACCACTAGATGAGATTTTACGATATGCGAGGTACTGCAGTGACGAGATAGATTCTAAAGCCAAGAATCTAAAGGAGAAATTGATGGTGGTGCAAATGCAGTCCGCTGGGAAGGGTGGCCAGCAGAAGCAGGGGATGGGACGAAAACCAAATGGTCAGAGCAAAGATAATGAAGAAGGGCAGAGACCTAGGATAGACTTTGCCACTTTAAAGAAAACGACAAAGTGTCATCAGTGTCACCAGGTGGGGCATTGGCGACGCGAGTGTCCCTTTAACCCTGAAAATGGAGAGTTAGAAGTAGAAGAGCAGGTCCAAGAAGACCCAGTGCAAAAAGTGACAGTCCCAAGTAATAAGGTGGCCAAAGGGGGGACTTCGGCTCCACGGGCCCAATTCCCACAGCCACCGAAGATAACAGCTGGAGGAAAGGTCTTTAAACAAATGCCTCTGTTTATCGAGGAAGAAAAATGTTATTACATTGATCCATTGACAGGACAACGGGTGAGCAGTGAAGAGGACTGTACCCTCGGGGCAGTTCTAGAAGTGGATCAGAGAGGGCCATTTGTTGAGGCAGAAGTGGCAGGGTGTCCCACTACGTTCTTAGTGGACACTGGGGCTACTCGTTCGACTCTGAGATCAGCGGTAGTTCCAGACTTGCCAATGTCAGGGGAAACAATTCAAGTGGTAGGAGTCGCAAATAAAAGAATGACTAGTCCCTTGACAGAACCAGTGTCTGTGAAAATTGGAAACCACATGAACGAACATCAGTTTGTGGTTTGTGACTCGAGTCCGGTATGTCTGTTAGGTAGGGATTTGTTATGCAAATTGAATTGCACCATATACTGCACCCCACAAGGAGTGGAGGTACAGACTACCGACGATGATGCTACCTTTAAGGTGGCCAATTCAAAATTCTGTGTAGAACTATATCCTACTCTGACTGTAGAAGATCTTCCACAAGATTTAAGAGATGCAGTGGCGTCAGAGGTGTGGGATTTCACAGGAGAAGATATAGGATTGATTAAAGGGGTAGAACCGGTAAAAATATTGGTAAAACCAAATGTTGAGTTTCCAAGAACGCCTCAATACAAATTGTCACAGGAAACGATTGCAGGAATAAAGCCTGTGATCGAGTCAATGATTCAACAGGGAATACTGAAAGAAATCGTGGGCAGTCCTTGTAACTCCCCGATTATGGGTTTGCAGAAACCTAGCGGGAAGTTTAGGATAGTTCAGGATTTACGAAAAATTAACAACATAGTCGTTTCATGTTGTCCCGTGGTACCGAATCCATCCGTGATATTGTTTCAAATACCATGTCAAGCAGAATGGTTCACAGTGATAGATCTTTGTCAGGCTTTCTTTTCAATCCCATTGGATGAAGAGAGCAGGTACCTTTTCGCGTTTAAAATGGAAGATCGCGTTTTAACATGGTGTCGAATCCCACAAGGATTCACAGACAGTCCATCCATCTTTAATCAGTTGTTGAAGAAGAATCTTGAGAATCTAGTACTGCCACAGAACTCGGTTCTGGTACAGTACATAGATGACCTACTTGTTGCGTCAGAAACAGAGGAAGCTTGTAAAGTAGATTCAATTGCCTTACTGAATCATTTAGCTGAAAATGGACATAAGGTATCTCCGAGCAAGTTACAGTATTGTCTGACAGAAGTACAGTATCTAGGGCACAGGTTAGAAAAAGGGAAACGTAAGGTGTCCCCAGAGAGGATTGAGGCGATAATGAAAATGAATGCGCCTACAACACAGAGAGAAGTTAGAATGTTCCTAGGAATGGTGGGTTACTGCCGACAGTGGATAGTTAACTTTTCACTGAAAGCAAAGCCCTTACAGAAACTGACGCACAAGGAGGTGAGTGATCCGGTACCATGGGATGAAGAATGTCTGGTGGCGTTTTTACAGCTGAGAGACGATTTATGTCGTGCTCCGGCTCTGGGAATGCCAGATTACGAAAAGTCATTTTCACTCTATTGCTGTGAGAGAGAGGGATGTGCTTTGTCAGTCTTGGCACAGACCCACGGAAATGCCCGTAGACCAGTTGCATATTTTTCGGCTACATTAGATCCAGTAGCCGCAGCGTTGCCCGGATGTCTCAAATCCGTTGCTGCAACGGGTGTCAGCATTGAAAGGAGCGAAAGTATTGTGATGGGACATCCAGTAGTGGTATATGTACCACATTCAGTTGAATTGTTAATGACCAGGACGAAGACGCAGCATCTGACCAATAGTAGGCTCACGCGCTACGAGCAAGTTATACTTGCCGCAGAAAACGTGACTCTCAGGAGATGCTCTGTCTTGAATCCTGCTACTTTGATGCCATTACCTACGGTAATAGAAGGCGAAAGATGTGAAGACCACGATTGCCTTGATGTGACTGAACTATGCACGAAACCCAGACCAGATATTGTGGATGAGCCATTGTCAGACCCCGATGAAATTTATTTTGTTGATGGCTCATGTTTAAGAGACGATACTGGTCGGTTGAGAGCAGCTTATGCTGTTTGTACCATTACTGGAGTTGTGGAAGCCGCTTGCCTGGAAGGAGTACATTCCGCACAGGTAGCAGAGATTATTGCCCTAACTCGTGCCTGCATAGCAGGAAACGGAAAGAGAGTCACCATCTACACGGACAGCCAATATGGTTTCGGTGTGGTTCATGATTTCGGGCAGTTGTGGTCTCAGAGGGGTTACATGACCTCCTCTGGTTCGCCCATTCGAAATGGAGAATTTGTGCGATTGCTGATAGAAGCATTACAAGGTCCTGTTGACATTGCAGTAGTAAAGTGTGTAGCACATACTAAGAATACAGATTTTGTGTCACAAGGTAATGGATATGCTGATGAAGTCGCACGCTATTGTGCGGAACAAAGTTATTCTTTCTCAAAGGTGGAAATAGAAGGTGCAGAAGAAAAGACTGAATTAAGTATGATGTTAGAAACTGTAGACACTTGGGAGGATTTAAGAATAATGCAGGAGAACGCACCTGAAACAGAGAAAAAGGCATGGGAAATAGCAGGTTGTGTGCGAAGTGAAATGGATTTTTGGGTTTCAGCAGATGGGAGAGCTGTGTTACCTGAAGAATTAGCTAATCCCATGGCGAGAGAAATACATGGTCCAGTACATCTAGGAAGGGATGCTATGATGAGAGTGTTTAGGCAAACTTGGTATTGCCCTAAATTTAGAATAGCAGCAGAATCAGTATGTAAACGATGTGTTACTTGCCAACAGCTGAACGTAGGCAAACGAACACCAGTCACACTGAGTCACATTGGGAGGTCGGGGGGGCCTTTCAATAGAATGCAACTAGATTTCATCGAAATGCCAAGAGTCAATCGCCTTCGGTATGTGTTGGTGATTGTATGCGTATTTTCCAGATGGGTTGAAGCGTACCCTACACGTAGGTGCGATACACTCACAGTGGCTAAATTGTTGCTCAGGGAGTTGATACCGCGCTTCGGGGTGCCTGCCTCTTTGGAATCGGACAGAGGAAAACATTTTAACAGCGAAATAGTGAAGATGTTGTGCTCCACACTGAATATCGATCAAAAGCTGCATTGTAGTTATCGACCAGAAGCTTCAGGAATTGTGGAACAAGTGAATGGCACTTTGAAGAATAGATTGGCTAAAGTAGTGGCATCCACATCTTTGAGTTGGCCAGATGCTCTTCCATTAGTGCTCATGAGCATGCGCAGCACGCCTGATAGGAGGACAGGTCTCTCTCCCCACGAGATCCTGATGGGGAGGGCCATGAGACTTCCTACAGTTCCAACTACTGCTCTATTGAATATTACAGATGATCTGATCTTGGATTATTGTAAAGGACTGTCTGACGCCATCCATTCTGTGTCCCTTCAGGTGCATGCGGCTGAAGTTCCAGCAGCGAGGAACCTGTGTCATGACCTGAACCCAGGGGACTGGGTCTTGGTTAAAAAGCACGTCCGGAAGAACTGCCTAGATGTTCGCTGGCGTGGGCCCTTTCAGGTAATCCTGATAACGAACACCACGGTGAAGTGCGGGGGGCTGCCAAATTGGATCCATGCATCCCATACTAGAAGAGTTCCAGCACCTCTAGAAGGAACAGCTCCCATCCCAGACGAAAGCCCGGAAGTGGAAGAAGAGTCGCAAGAAGGGATTGAGGCAGCTGAGGAGGTGTCGGAAGAAGTTGGGAACGCATCGGATTCAGAAGAAGAGCGAAGGCAGGACGGCAGTGAGACAGAAGACGCAACTGAAGGAGAGAGCAGAAGTGAATACGACTCAGACTCAGATCCGTATCGGAGCGACCAAGAACCAAGTGGGAGGACAAGGAATAGGAGAATAAGGCTTGGAGCTGCCACTTGGCCAACAAGGAGAAGAAGGCTAAGTTTGAGGTCGGCCCAGGAAGAAACGCTTACTCCTATATCCGAAGACTCAGATCCAGAAGAAGATATCCAGGATCAAGCCGAGGAGGGTCTTAGAAGATCAAGTAGGGTGCGAGTGCCTAGCAGAAGATACTCTACTCCCGATTGGACCTACCTCGTTGCAGATGTCTGGGAGACACAGAACAGGGAGGATCAGGGAAGTGGAACTGATCAGAACTGACCCGATCATCACAGTGCAAATAAAGTTTCTACTGCCAGGAGCGGAGACCGAAAGGTTGCTGACACTCAACATCGTTCATCCTGCTCTCCTGAGTGGAATAAGAAAATTGATTTTAGAGACAGTTGAGTTTCCAGTTTGCTGTTCACGATATCCAATATTGGAGGGAACTCTTCTTCGTTTGGAAATGCTTGAGCGAGTAGTAGAAATGCTGGGAGCACTTATTGTTGTGGACTAATGTCATATTGCGAATGTCTTCAAGGGGGTGCAGATCTGGAAAAGTGAAGAAAGTGATCTTGATTAGAACGGACCCCTTTGTAATTGTGGATATAGAACTGATAGTACCAGGATTGGAAATTGAAAAAACGCTAACTCTCAATTTTGTCCGTCCACTTGTCTTGAGCGAAATAAGGAGAATAATCCTAGAAAAAGTTGACTTTCCATGGTGTGGTACGAACTGTCCAGAACCTGAGGGAATGATACTTCGAATGGACATTTATGAAAACGTAGTATCACTTCTTGAGTCATACATAACTTCAGACGAAAATAAGACTTTTGAAAAGAAATTGTAAATTTGTTGCAAGATAACCTAGCGCCGAGTGGAAGAAGAAAAAATGGTTTATTCCATGGAGAACGTTAGATACTTCACATGCTCGAATCAACAATCTGACTTGTCAAATATCAGAAGTTGAGAAAAAGTTTATAGCACAGGTAGATACTAGATACAGGAAGCAGAAGTTATTGAAGGCATCAGGACAAGGAGAAACAGATTGGACCAAGGAGGAAAGGGCACAACAACGAAAAGGTAGTATTGGTCCAATTGCTTTGGATAAGGAGAAACGGGGGAAACTGTGCATTCACAGGAGTTACTCCTATTATGAAAACGTTTATGTAGGACAAGTAAATTGCGAACATGCCTTTCAATTGGAGTATTACTCTAAGAACTTCATGAAAGGGATGCAAGCAATACCAAATGTATATTTTGTATGTGGAAGATATGCCTATGTGAAGTTACCAGATAATTGGTACGGATCATGCTATCTGGCTGTTGTCTTCCCTAAAATATATCATGTTGAGAATTTAGATACGCCTAAGAAAGAAATATCAACTAGATGGAAGCGAGGGCTGGGTGCAGCAGAAGTAGTTGGAGATGTAATAGGTGCTGCATTCCCTTTCTTAGGATTGATAATGAATGACATTAAGATCAGGAGGTTAGCTACAGTCGTAGATAGGCTATCTGCCAGTACTGCAAGATCCTTGATGCTGATAGAAGGGGAGATGCAATCGATTAGGGCAATGGTTCTTCAGAACCGACTTGCTTTAGATGTTCTGTTAGCAAAAGAGGGAGGAGTCTGTAGGGCCTTGAAGGTCCAGGAATGCTGTACTTACATTCCAGACAATTCAAAGCCTCTAGAGAAGTATATACAAAACATCACTGCCATACACTACGAAATTGAGGACCTGACAAAGGTAAATGTGTGGGAAAAAGTAGGCCATGGAATGGGTAAAGTTGGAAGTTGGTTTGCCAACTTAGGAAAGGGTATCGTTTGGTACATATTGAAACCCATCATCATAGTAGTGATTTGTGTAATCACTTTGTGGGGATTGGTGCGTTTGTATCAATGTTATAGAGCAAATAGGTTGCAGAGAACTATGAAGAAACAGGAAGAAGAGTTGACAGCGATGCAGGACACTCAATATAAAAGTCTGAAAGCATTAGAGAGTATGAAAAGAAGTGGTACTGTCCTGACTTCACTTTAAAAGGTTCTACATTTTTAGTGTCATGGTGATGATGACCCCTGAAGGTCATCAAAGGGGGGACTGAGAGAGCACGAGTTTGAAAAAAATGTATAAGTACACCATATTTACAAGCACGTAGTTAGTTTAAACATGTTTTGCACACGAGTATTTTATATCCAGGAGTGAAATATACAGAGTGGTTTATATTCAGTAGTGAAACGTATAGAATGTTAAGTAGAGTAACTATAATTATAACGGTGTGAGATTAAATGTAGAAATGTTGGAGTATATGTGAAAACCTCATGTTCTCATGTTAAAAAGAGTCATGTCCAAATTAAATGTAACTTTGAAAATCCAGTATTATGTGTAGGCCTTAGGGCAATTCACAGCAAACCTGAACGTGCTGCTAAATTTACGTGAGATAAGGTTGACATGGTTCTTCCAAATGTACTATTGAACTTAGGGTTAAAAGTATATGCTTTATAGATGTGTTATTTTAGAAACGTATGCTAGTTAAGAATGTTTGCTGTTTAAATCAAGTTAACGTTTTAAGAGTGCAGGAACCTGCTGCATGTAAATCAAGTAGGCCAGAACAGATAATGTCATGTAGTTTAAATTGCCATGTGCTCGTTTAAGGAGAGGTCGTGAGGTGTCCAGTATGGAGCTCTGAGAGTGTTTTATGACCTAAGATATGGTGAAGTCTGGAATTTGAGGCCCACTGCAGGACGAGCTGTATGCAGGTGCGAGGGTCCTAATCAGCTCGAATGAAAGGGACTTTGTTCAGTGGCGCCTTGCGCAGGCCTGTAGGAGTTTCCAGGAATTTCAGGGGGTATCAGCGCACGGAAGAAGGAGCCTGGGAACCAAGGTCAACTATAACGAGGGTCTTCAAGAGTACCATCATGGAGTTTACCGCGCAAAGATGTACCACGTGAGGGGCGTCCCAAGGGGCGTTTCTATTGGAAATGTGATTTGGTATTAGGGAAAGTGACCCGGGAGGAGAGCAGAGCAGATGATTTTGGGAGCCTAAGGAAGCGGATGGGTAGGCAGATAGGCTGATCAGGAGAGACCCATCATCAGAGAAGAGACAAAGAGAAGTGCGTGATCTTCTTAGGAAGTCACCACGGCTGACACCTAGAGGGTTAAGATCTTGCTAAGTAGGGATGTCATTTAGTGTAGTGTAGGGACAGACTAACCTTAATTTTCTTTTCTGTAATGACTTTGAGGTTGCAACTTGTATTCATTTTGGCAACGCTCATGTTATTGGAAGTTGTACTTATTATTTTGCTCTTCAGACTCAGACTATTCAAAAAGTTCATGTTCATAGTGATACCGATTTATCTTCTTAATCTCATTTTGAGAAGTTTGTATCTTCAGTTATCTTTGACTTTATATTAAATCTTTAAAACTTTAATTTTGGTCAGTGGTCATTTAGAGTGGTGTAAGTTCTTAAATTGATTGCTTTATTGCGAGATTACCTTTTACTCAAGACAGGTACCAACGATTCAGTCGACAGGAAATGGGATTTGGTAAGATAATTAGTAACCAGTAATCCCGCGTTAGCACGACTGTTGACTTGAAGCATTTTGCCAGAATATACTTGGATGCTTAATCCATTAATTTGTCCTCCTTTTTTTATCACAATGTGACAGCCAAAATATAAGTCGTGAGCGGATTCAATCTTTTTTTTGAAGTCGACAACACAACATTCACAGGTGACTTGGTTTAAAATGCATACATCCCCTAGTCACATATAATATGTGCATATCTGTAAGGTATCCTGTACATGCCAAAGTCCCACACATGCAGTGCATGGAAATGTATGCCAAATTGCAGTTGCCACAGGATGTGGCTAACCATTTTCGCAGTAGACGAGTAATCTGGAAAGGATGTGCATTGATAGGACCCTCCCCCTTTAATATGCCTTGATCTGCGCAAGTTAGTAGTCGCAGGAGAATCCAGTGTACACTATGTGAACAACCTTTAGCTGTATACATACATTGCCCTTTAAGACCTCTTCTCCATTGTGATCCTGCCACTCACTTGGTTGGGTTTAGGGACTATATTCACTAGAAGAGCAATGTACCAGGACTAGGTTAAATAACAGAACCACACATGCAACTATAGAGCATGCCTTAACAAGGCGTCTTTACTGTTACCTACTCTTTACCATGCATGCCTTTACCACCCATGCTTTTACAACAAATGTTGTTGTAAAAGCATGATTGGTATATGCGTGGTAAAGATCACACCCCAGTCTTTCCTCCGCCATGAGTACTAAAATCCAGCCTTGCAATCCACCCCGCCCCAGCCTTAGAAACTACCCTGACCCCCCACTCTGAGCCCTAAAACCCAGCTCAACCCTAAAAACTACCCCAACGCCAGCCCATCCACCCTGAGCCCTAAAACTGGCCCCCAGTCCTGAAAACTGCCCCTTCCCCCACCCTGAGCCCTTAAACCTGGCCCCAGCACTACTTACCAAGCCACACCTAGATTCTTATGTTCCTCCACGCAATCTCCCCGCCCATCCGCTCTGAATCTAAAGTGCTGACTGCCTTTACCACGCATATGCCTGGTTAAGGCATATGCGTGGTAAGGACAAGCATGGTGATGCTTAAGGAGTAACGGTATGCGTGGTTCCGCCCGTGTTGTAAAGGCCATTTCCTCCATGACTGTGTTGGGGAATGTGTGTATCTGTAGATACAGTAGTGTCGAGCCCACATCCAATACTTAAATACATACCGAAGTCGGCGCTCCATGGCAGTTCCACCAAAATATGGGCCCTATTTATGAATATATGTCCTGCCTGTGGTGCCACCTAGGTGAATCTGTGATTCACAATGCAGATTTGCACCTAAAGCTTTGTCATTCTCACGGTCTATGTTTTTAAAGGTTCTTTTTCACACTAGGGAATTCAATTTATGGCTCTAATATAAAAAGTACAGCTCAAAGACTTCCTATCATGTCTAGAGGAAGGCTAACTCAATATCTGTCAATTCATTTACACTATAGGTGCTCAAATAATGAAACCAGCCTGCAAAATCATCACCTTATAATTATATTTCAAAGTTGGATTGGTATCCAATTGTAGTAGGAAATGGAAAGCTGTGGGTGAGCCATCATAAAACAGATCTCTTTGAGTAACAGCATGAAATAGCCTCATGGTGATTAAAAAGGGGCGGAATGAGCAAGAAGGCGGCATGATGGTGACAGGTGATTACTATCTATAGTATGCCAATATTTTCTTTATGTGGGTGTGTGTTGCCCCTTTTATTTTGACACAAAAAACAAGCACTGGCAACACCAGTAAGTCTCAATTTGCCAATACTTGTTTGCTTGCAGTATTGGCTTGGCCAATGCTTTTATGTCTGTATTGCAAACATTTATTTATTTATTTTGGCTGTTTTGTAGAGTGGATCTATCACTCCAAATGAGTTCCTTGGTACTTTGGAAAGGGGAAACTGCTGAGGCGGTTGGGATATCACGACAAGATGTTAAGTGTGTAGATTCTGGTCTTTCTTGAACTCTACCTTTAACTTAAAAAAACCTACGCTCGACCCTGCCTGTCTTACCAACTACCGGCCAATTTCCCTGCTTCCCTTTCCAGTTAAAATCATGGAAAAACTGGTTACCCGCACTCTGTCCGGCTTCTTAGAAGGGAACACCTGGCTGGATGAAACGCAATTTGGTTTCCGCCCAGCTCATGGGACGGAATCTGCGCTAGTGACCGTGTTAGACAATCTTCGGACGCGAGTCGACAGTGGTCGGGCAGCCTTCTTGGTGCTGCTCGACATGTCGGCCGCGTTCGACACGGTCAGCCATCCAACCTTGATTAGGAGGCTGGAAGAATGCGGGGTTAAAGATAAGGCCAGGGACTGGCTGATCTCCTACTTGGACAATCGTCAGCAACGGGTATCGCTCCCCCCCTTCAGCTCAGAGGAGCGGAGAGTAGGACAAGGAGTACCTCAGGGCTCTGCCATCAGCCCTATACTCTTTAATATCTACCTCCGCCCTCTGGTCCAGCTTATTAAATCATTTGGGATCTCCGCATTTAACTATGCGGACGATACCCAGCTGGTCTTTTCACTGGAGGGACAGGATGCAGTCCCTTTGGAAACTTTCCATCGTTGCATGCAGGCCACAGCGGAATGGCTCCGATTAAACTCGTTGCAGTTTAATGGGACTAAGACAGAGGTCCTATATTGTTCCAACGACCGAATCCCTCGGTCTCTTCCAGATGACTTCTGGCCCCCGTCTTTTTTTGAGACGGTGTCAGCTGCACCATCAGCACGCAATTTGGGCGTTAGCTTCAGGCCCAACTTGCAGTTAGATCTGCACGTAAATAAGGTCACCTCGACGTGCATGATGCTGATTCGCATGCTGCGCAAAGTCTTGCCCTTTCTTCCTGAGCAAGCCAGACCAGAAGTAGTAGGGAGTACCATCCTAAGTCGACTCGACTACTGTAACGGACTACTTCTGGAGGCCCCGATAACACTACTGGGTAAGCTACAAAGGGTGCAAAACATAGCTGCCAAACTCGCCCTCTCACGTCCCTACTACAGTTCATCCACGGCAGCGCTACAGGAACTTCACTGGTTGCCGGTCCATCTACGCGTGCATTATAAAGCAGCTTGCATCGTGTTCAGGGCTATCCATGGCCTTGGCCCGGTCTCTTTGCGGAAGATGTTCGCTTGGTACCTTCCATCTCGAGCCTTACGCTCCTCTTCTTCTAGGCTACTTGTAGTTCCGCATTTCCAGAGAGTGAGGATGGGCGGCCGATCCTTTAGAGTAGCGGCGGCCAAGCTCTGGAACTCCCTGCCGATATCTCTAAGGAATCTTGAGGATCTCCCAGCCTTCAGGAAGGCGCTAAAAACTCATCTCTTCCCCAGGACAGGCTAAGCTGCTGTAATCTGCTGGTCTATGGTTCAAAGCGCCAGGATACCCTTTGGGTGACAGGTTTGCGCCCTATAAGTATACCACAAATACAAAAAATACACAAATACAAAACTTGAATAGCATGGCCTGCTGTCTGATTCCAAGCGGGATTGAGATCCATATTGTGGCTCCCTGTATAGTTAGTGTTCTGCCACCACATTTCTTAAAGCCAAAAAAGGGAGGGGCGCATATTTGACTTTGTTGATGGATCTAAGGTTCCAGGCAGGTGTGTGTTTTTTTTAATTTACTTCAGAAACGTTTGGTACCCTATCCATAGAAGATTCAATTAAAATGCTGGATATTTTGAAAAAATATATATTTCTTACGGGCAGCCAGTGCAATTGTCGAAGGTAGTCGGAGACTGTTTTAAATTTTTTAAGTTTGAAGACCAACATTGCCAAAGCATATTGAATTTTTTGAAGGCGTTTGATGGACTTGGAAAAGAGACCTAGGCAGACAGAGTTTACATAGTCTAAACTTGAATGAACAAATGCATTTGCCACAGTCAGTTTGTGGGAAAAACACAGAACGGCTAGAATATTTTATAATATTTCCAGGTTATGAAAAACGTTTTGTGTGATCTTGCTATTGACTTTGCATTGGCAGAGCAAGTAGTGGTATCCAGCCATCTTAGAGTCAGTGCTTAATTTGATCCAGTTGTTTCCGGTGCTCAGCATTGGCACTTAATCACTTGCACCAGTGGTATAGTTTAATAAGCACCCATGAAGGACACACTCATTTTTGGTAGGCAGAAGAAGATGATGTGATTTGCCCTGAATGACATGATGTTGAATCGATGTTGAGACAGGAACCTGGTTCCCTAGCTCTGAGGTCGGGAGTTCTAGGCCATTAGGCCAGGGCCTGTCCCTACTTCTTGGTTAGTAGTGGGCTCTGTTTAAAACAATGTTACAGGAGAAATGGGTTGGTGCAAGCTGGCTCCTGACATGAGCCCCGGTACTTCATGTTTATTTACAAATTAACCACTGCTTAGAGTGCTAGCTTCGATACTTCCAAGACAGCTGTCATGTTTAGGATAGATGCAATGAGAGGGTCATAGTGAAAGGTAAGAAAACAATACTCAGAGATGGCCATCACTTTGCTTCATCAAAAATGTAACTGATATCTTGGAAGCAAACAAAAACAACACTGCAAGAAGAAGGGCAATATTATTGGCTTTCCAAATGCTTGAGACACAGTTCACTAAGCATTGGTAAAACCTACATTAGGAGTGGCAATGGGTGGCAACAGTGGCTAGTGCATGGATGGGGGCAGAGATACAGTGAAGCAGGCTGGAATGACAAAGGGAAGAACTTGCAATATACAACAAAACCACCCGCAGAGAAGGAAGACACCAACTGAGCACTACTTTAAACCTCAACTTATCTCCAACGATCAATAGAAAACTTATGTATTGAAATTTAACCTTCCATAACTTGCCATGGTCAACCCATTTAACCAATGGCAACTGTTTAAAACTACATGACAGTCAAAGGCTGTAGGTGGCTTACCCAACTCTCAGTATGTAAATACTGGAAAGTATAAACTGAAAAGTATTGGTAACACAAGATTTCTAAAAAAAACAGCTAAAGCTCTCTCAGGGCTAGGCATAAAAAGTGGCACAACATCAATCCAGTTGTTTCAAAGTCCTGAACAAAATGGGTTTTAAGTGAACTCACAAAAATAGGCGTAACCATTTTCTGCACCAATAACCACTCAAGGGGAACTATTGCCAGTTTGTGTGGCATATACCATGCCAGACCATAAATATCTATTGAACACTACTTTAAGCCCCACCATTGCCAAGCCATACTGACAGGGCCAGCTCTAGGGCGGTGCGACCGGTGCCACCACACCTGGTGCTGGTTTTGTGTGGGGGGGTACCTGTTTGCGCGTTTATATTGTTTTTAAGAGCACCCGATGTCATGTTCCTGGCCTCAGCAATTTTCAGCCAACAATAAAAATGTCAAGATAACTCAGGTGATTAATGTTCTTCCTGGAGAGAGACCAGAGTTTGTCTATTGGAAGTTTTGATTCATCATAAGGTAGGGCAGAGGGTTATTATGCCAGCTGAAAAGAATGTGTATGATGCAAATTACAAAGTGAATAATGTAAAAAGGTCAGTAGGTTACCGCTTTTCTCAGAGAGTCATTTTGTTTCTTGCAATTTAACCCCTTCCATGCCCATGACGAGCCCAGCTTGTCATGAGGCACAGTGGAGATGTGCTCATGACGAGCTGGGCTCGTCATAACTGCTGCGGCGTGCCCATGCGCGATTGATTCCCCACCTGTGCGGGAGAATTCATCAGTGGGCGGGGCTGTGACAAGCCCAGCTCGTCATGAGCACAGCTCTACTGTGACTCATGACGAGATGGGCTCGTCACGAGCGCTGCAGCCCCTCCCTCTCCCCCCGCGCCGTGTGGGAATTACCCCCGCGGCAAAGGGGTTAAAAGTTAAAACCCTAATATAAAACAGCGAGCTAATAACTGTCATCAAAGAACTGAAATGCAGACTTCAGGTATAGATAAGTTTGTATTGTTTTTTTCCCCAGACTTTCATTATCCCAATGTGGCACAAAAAGTTCATTTGGGTAGAAATCAATTCTGATTATTAAAGAGAAGCCCCAACCATGGTGCTACATTTTAAATTCTGAGTTTGTGCTTCTCCAGACCTAGCTCCCTAAACTATACTGCCTACCAGTATGGATGACATATAAATCCTTCCCCTTGTTGTCCTTTGTCTTATGTAACGTTTTGTATACATTGATTTACACACATATGATTGATTGTCTCCGTAATGTGTGTGCAATGTAAAGTCCTCAGACACCCTTCGCTTTTACAAGTGACACTATAAAACTAATTAAATGCATCTGAGAGAGAGTGGTTATGGAGACTGTTAAAAGGTGGTAGTACAGGAATACATTGTGGAGGTGGCCATTTGAGGGGAGCATAAAAAAACATTGTTGCGCCGGGCGCCACCAGTGCTAAAGCCGGCCCTGCATACTGGGGAAACTCATATAGTGTCATTTAACCTTTCATGCCTAGCCATAGTCAGCTCAACCAATGACTACTCTTATAAAACTACATGAGAGTCAATTGCTGAAGATGGCTGACCCAAAACCCACTCTCTGTTATGTGTATATACTGTAAAGTATTGGTAACAAGAGATCTCTGACTGACAGCTAAAGCACAAAAAGACAGACAACATCAATCATGGTTCAAAGTTATGAGCAACACAGACTTCTAAGTTAACCCGTAAAAAATAGGCAGATCCATTTACAGCACCAATAACATTTCCTGGGGAAATATTGATATGTTGCGCGGGGGGGGGCGTTATATGTTATGCTAGGGCGTAAATGTAAGAAAAGGAGAAGACTGTGAGGTACTGGTAGGCAATTAATTGGGACCCATGAGAGATGTCGCTCTTGTCCTGAAATCTTTGCACACCCACATAAAAGTATGTAAAAAGAACATGCACATCATGAAATGTGAGATATTCAAGCAATAATTATGAGTGATCTTTTGCAATCTCTTTTATTTCCCTGTCCCGGAATTGTTGTTACTGGGTCAAACGACATTTTTATAATATGAGTGTGATAAGGGCGTAGGGGGTATAGAAATGGGGTAAGTGGGTCGTCAAGTATAATTGAGTGTTACAGTTGTTAACACACGCACAGATGTTCCAGGCGAAGAAGGAAGGCTTAGAGGAAATAGACGGTGATAACATGAAGATGTAACATTTAATTAAGACCAGTGGGTATAAACTAAAACACTCGTAAGGAAATATGCATGAAAACATCATAAGCGCGCGCCATCCCCACTATTGAAGAACTTTGGCAGCGTGAAGTCGGATTTCAAAAGACCACATCCACCGCCCCTAGGCTGCATTCTGGTTTGAACTTAACTGCATTACCACATCAAATACCGCTCAACTCCAATCCAACTGAGCCTTTCACGGTTAGGCGAAAAACAACATAATTTTGTTTTACACAAAGACGAGGAAAACATATTTGAGCTTCCATTTAGCATTAAAAAGCAACGGTACCTCCTCCCCTTGCCTTGAATTTGTATGCGGGTGGTGGTGGTACCAGGCAGTGCGGGTACCTCTCTGTCTCTTATCGCTGCTCATTTCGAAAGAGTCGACGAAGTTTATTTAACTGCGTCATGCGAGCCCTGACACAGCTATCATAAGTCAAGTCTAATTCTAATGCTGTGTCAACGTGCTTAGTCTCGTGCGACTGATGAGGTTACGCCGCTCAGCTGTGACGACAAATGGCACATATATTGTACAACTGAGAGGCTTTGATGTGCGCCACTTCCGGTGACTCAGCGGGTTCAGGTGCTGTGATCCGTGGCAAGGGTGCCAGGGCTGGGAGGCGGCCAAGCGTACTAATAGGAGATCCTAATCACCGGATCAATTACTTAATCAAGCAGCAATCTCTCTATCAATCAAGCACATTAGTGAACAACAGCAGGAGGTAATTATGGAAGATGCAGGAAAAACTGCACTGGACTAATCATCAGTAGGGACAGGTGAAGGCTGCACCACGTACTCTCCCGGCTCTGTGCGCAACAATTAGGTGCTTTTATTTATGTGGTATTGGTATTGAATTGTATTCGTTGCATAGCTCCTCATACCGTTGACGAGGCCCTGAGGTGCTTCCTCGTGGTCGAGAAAAGATCTGCTCATTTTGTGCATGGTTTGTGCAGTGTGGGTTTTTATAGTGGGCTATGTGTTTTGGTGGGATGTATGACGTTACAACGCATACTTTTACCACGCATACCTTTACAACGCGGTTTTTACCACGCATACCATTACAACGCATAGCGCTTAGAGGTGCTGGATAGTGGTAAGTATAATTTTCTATTCCAACTCCAGTCCCCGTGGACACTAGGGAAGGTGTTGGATAGAAAATTAAACTTATTCCCTATCCTAGAGCGCCCCCCAGCGCAAAGCGTTGTAATGGTATGCGTGGTAATGCCTGCGTTGTAATGGTAGTGCGTTGTAAAAATTTCGTTGTAAACGTTACATACCATTTTGGTAATGTGTGTGAGGTTCAGAGGGTGTCTCACATGGGTTTTGGTGTACTCATTGCTCTGATGAGCTTAGAGTAATGCAGAGAGATGTAACATAGAGCTGGAGTTGTGTGTCCATATACTTTGCACCTTCCAGCATGAGGTTCCTCTGTTTTTATGCATGTTTTACGTAGTGTGAGTATTATAGAGTGGCCTGCGTGGGAATCGGTTTTGTACTGTGCATGAAGTTCACCGGGGTGCCACAAACATTTCACAGTGAAGTTGGTACTGCATAAGACATAGACTAAAGCAAAGAGATGTTAGAGAGGTATAGGTGAGTTTGCAATCTGTGTTATGTGGTGGTGAGTGCATGCGTGATTAAAGTGGTGGACCAGTGGTTCCCGGGTTTCAAGGGGAGAATCCCCTCATAACCGGTAGCACCGAATGTATTGGCCAGGTGCAATTTGGCTCTTCAGGCGGGCAGGGCAGCAAAGGTTAGTCACCACTGCCTGCCCTTGGATCGCCTGTACGTTAACCTACCATGTTGCATACTTTTGTATGGAATAAACCTGCAGCAATCTTTTCCCAACAAAGAATTGTGTTGTGTATTTATTTACTCCTTTGTGCATGCTAACTGTGCAAAGGGTGGAGAGTGTTGACTATATAGGCACTAACTGCCAGATTCATCAAGGACCCGTTTTGCGAGTCTTTAATAGCGATTCATAAGGAATCGCTATTAAGGACTTGCAAAACGGGATTCATGTAGGAATTGCAAAAAATATTGCGATTCCTACATGTTCCTTATTTGCGATTAGCAATTTGCTAATCGCAAATAAGGATGCGATTTCAAGGGTGCAGGGGTGTCCAAAGGACACCCTGTAGCACCCCTGAAATGTGAATTTACACTGATGTTGTGCACACACATGTCCAAAGGACATGTGTGTGTGTAACATGCAACTTAGAAAAATGCATTTAAATGCATTTTTCTAAGTTTTCGCTATTTACCACGAGGTTTGACTTCGTGGTAAATAGCGGTCCTAAATTGCGAATTCGCATTTTTTAAATGTTTCATGAATAGCATTTAAGGAATCTCTAATAGAGATTCCTTAAATGCTAATCCTCGCAAATTTACGAATTCTTTATTAGCGATTTTTGCATTTGGGATGATGAATCCCAAATGCAAAAATTGCACTCGCAAAGGGCCAGATTCTCAGAATCTGGCCCTTTTGCGAGCGCATTTCGCTTGATGAATCTGGCTGTAAGAGATGGTAGAGAGGTATAGCTGAGTTTGCAATCCGTGTTATGTTATTGAGAGTGCCTTTGTGAAAGGCAATCTCGACATTTTTAGCTTCTGGAATCTCTGTAACCTTTCTGATTGTGTGGTTATAGTCAACATGCCTTCCTTTATTTTGTGTTTTAATACGTACAAAATCACCAAGGAAGAATGCGGTGCATATAATTTAATTCTTTTTTTGTAGGTGCATGCCTCACGTAAACACCTGAGCTTCATATATGCATAATATTCATTTCAGTGCATTTATGTCTTATGAAGTTCCTCACAGAGGCTCTCCCACTTGGGAAAGCCAACAATATGGTGACCAGCCGGGGTGGGGGGAGGGGGAGGGGGGGAGGGGGGCATGCTTAGGATTGGGGTGGTTTTCCCCGTGTCCTGATTGAAAGAGGGGCAGTGATTGGACCAGGTTGGGCACTGTCTCTGTGGGCCACAAGTTGATGAGGGGTGAGATTTTGAAAGTGCCTGAGTTTTTTCGAGTGGATTGAAGTTGCTTCTGGGAGCATTTAAGGACACATCAAGCTTTTTGAGGGCTTGCTTTGGGGGTATCAAGCGCTGACAGTGCTTTTTGGGTGATGTAAGCACTTTTTGAGTGCTTTTGGGGGCATTTAAAGACAAAGCAAGCTTTTGGACTGCTTGCTTTTGTGGTATCAAGTGCTGTTTGGGCGACTGAAGCGCTTTTGGACCGCTTTTGGGGGCCTAATATGGTAAAAAAACGATTTGGTTACAATGAGCAAAAAGCAAGCAATTTTAAATTGCTTTAGGGCATTTTGTGCAAATTAAGCAGGTTTAGGGTGCTTTGCTGGCATTTGGTTAAAAAGTACCACATTTTGGTGCATTTTGTGCTTTTGAAAAACATTTCGTCATTTGTGAGGCAGAGAGTTTTGCTTGGGTACAGTTTGCAGCAGGGATTGCCCATCATTTGGAAAAGATTTAGTTGACTCTCTGCGAGGATATCAGGTGGAGCTAGGAAGGGCTCCATGTTGTTTCACATATGTAAACACTTTTTGATTTTATTCAACTTTTGTTGAATGTCTATGGATGATTGATATATGCAATTTGAATGGTATGTTTGTAGTGTGATTGATAGCCTGATTGTTTTGTTGTGGGGTCTGTGTTTGGGTCGCTCCAGGTTAAATATATACTGTTATCAGTATAGTAATTGCTGTGTTGGCACTTGAAAAGATATTGTACATACTTAACTTTTGTGAATGTGTCATAAGTAATAATGAATATTTTGAATAAATAGGATGTGTATATTTTTGTGTCAAAAATTGCTTTGAAATTAGTTTTTTGTTTGTACTTTATTACTGGGCATAATTGCGACTTGTTACGCTTTTAAATTATTGATGAGATATTTAGCTTTAATTAATGTACTAGGCAGGTTGTTTTTTGTTTGAATTGTGGGTTTCCATCCCCTGCTCCCCTGCCTGTGTATTGTGTTTTTTCCAGGGACCCTCTTTCTTTTGATAAAGAGCTAGGTAGGGCACCAAGAGAGCTTCCCGGGTAGTCTCAGGATGGAACGATGGATGAGATTTTGGTGCGTTTGTGCCCACAGGGCCCATAAAGGGGCAGCCTGTAGAGCCAGCAGTGCGAGCGGAAAGGCCTAGAAGGCCAGAGTTGCACCACAGGTGACATTCGCCCCAGTGAAGAAGCATGGTAGGCAAGGGACAAAGAGTAAAGGTGGTCAAGGACCGTGGGTTACACCTGAGGTTGTGCCAGTGGGCGTTGAATGTCAAGGCAGCTCCTCCACAGTAGCAGGCAGTGGTGGGCAGCCGGAATTGGTAGCAAACCTAGCCAGTGTTTTGCCTTGACTTTTAAAGGTAAGGGTGCTACCCACACCTTTAATGGGAGACACACTGGCAGGTGTAGTGGAGAGCGATCATGTTGAAAGAGCCAGGAGGGTGGTGGCCCATTTGGATGGCCTATCAGGACAGGACATACAAGGGCAGGCGGGAGTGACACATGCTTCAGCTGTGCCGGGGTCAGTAGTGGCTGGTACCTCACAAGTGGGTAGTGGGGCGCAAGCAGTACTGGCAGCAGCCGGGTCCTTAGGGCTAATCGCAACCAAGCAGGTATGTGGCCCCATGGCCAAGCTTGGGTTTGGGGGATGTACATTCGGAGCCCGATCAGTTGGGCAGGCATGTGCCTAATCATGTTAAGGAGAAGATTTGAAAAGGCACTTACGTAGACATCTGTGAATTAATGTAGATATGCCTGATGGAAAGGAGAGCAAATGTGCAAGAAGTGCCTGCATTCTAGGGTGTACGGGCACTGGCCTTACAAGAAGAGGGTGGAAGAGAAAATGATGAATTAGGTTAAAGGTTACCCGATTTTCCAGGCAATCACAGCAGAGCAATTTCAAACCCTGGGGGACAATTAGAGGGCAAACAGAATAGGGTAGGATGTGCAAATGATGGTTTGGAGGCACTGCCTTGGGGATTATGACAAAGATCAATGTGAACACATGGTTGCACCATATGAAACCGCAGAAGGCTGAGGTCAACCCTAGCCAGCTCTTTTGGGTGGGCTCACGGGAAACAGATAATTCAGGGGGCAGGGCAAAAAAGGGGTCATGCTGGGACTTCAATAAAATATCTTTCTCCAGAGCCCTAGGGACGTGCAAGTACAAGCACTGTTGTTATTTCTGCAGCCTACCCTCACACCTGAGCTCACCTCTCTAGATCAGGCAATTGCAATTCTCCGGGAGCTGGGACCTGGGACTTTTCTGGCAAAATTAATTATAGAATTCATCTTTAGGCTGCTTTCAGTGCCTACTGAGTACTTTCATTTATTGGATTTCCAAGATGAGAGTGCTTTCAATTTTAGCAAATGTATGTCCAAGGGCTGTTCAGTCTCCTGTACGTACTTCAAGAGGTTTAGTAGCTTCTTGAAGTGGTCATTTAAGCAGAGATCAGGGCGCCAGTGGGCACTGTATTACTTGGATGACTTTCTATTCCTAGGGTCGCCTGGAGCAGATGAGTATGAGAGGGTTTGGAATCTTTCCTGAAATTGATGGGTAAATTCAGAGTACCACTGGCTCAAGCACAGACCTGCGGACCAGTGACCACAATTGAATTCCTGGGTATACAATTGGATTCTAAGGCAGGAGTATCTAGGCTCCCCAGGAGAAGCTCTGGATGTTCACAAGGGCTTTGGAGGAATGCCTTGAAGCCAAGAAGGTGACACTACATCAGTTACAGGTGATAGTGGGGCTGTTGAATTTTGCACTCCACATCATATTTATGGGCTACCCATTTTCCAGGTCTATCGCGCAGGCCATGTCTGGTCTGAAGTTGAGGCACCATCACACTAGGTTGTCAGGTGAGGTGTGCCAGGATATGAGAGTATGGGAATCATTTTTGAAGGATTTTAATGGGACAGTGGTTTGGTCAAGCATAGTCAAGACCAATAAGGAGTTAGGTCTGTTTACAGATTCAAAAGGCAGCGCAGGCTTTGGCTCCATTTTGGGGGCATCTTGGTAGCACAGCGATGGCCAGGAGACTTGATGGAATCTGGTTTGGTGATGAATATTGGCTCTCTAAAACACTTTGCCATCTCGGTAGCCCTCACAATATGGCCAGAGCAGTTCCGCAATCAGTCAGTGGTATTCTGGTCAGACAATATGAAAGTGGTGGAATGCATTAATGAGCAAGCAGCCAATAATAAGATGAGCTTTTGATTATTGAAAGAAGTTGTACTGCTATGTTTGAGACTAAATGTTGATTTCAAATCAAAACATGTGCCTGGTGCATTGAACAATGCAGCATATGATTTATCTTGTTTCAAGATGCTGGCTTTCAGGTATCACCGCCCGTCACTGTTTCTGGATCAACAATGGCAGTTTGGTGCCTCAGTCTACCAGATCTCATGGCAGCCAGTTTAGCGTCAAGGACGAGGTGTGCCTATGAGGGGGCATATTGCATCTATCACAGGTTTCAGGAAGTCAAAGGGGTGGAAGAATCACTTTCGCCCAAGTCAGTAATCACATTCTTAGTCCCTGAGAGGGGAGGGGAGACCCATGTCCTATGCCAAGAAACATACTGTGGCAATTTCCTTTTTTGCAAAGATACTGGGGTAGACGGGTGGACAAAAGATTCCTGGTGCAAAGGGGCCTGTGGGCTGGCAGTGACTGGAAGGGTGTAGGCAGGACTCCAGGCACCCAATAGACGCATTAAAACTGGCAACTATCATGGCCCTCCTTGACAGGGTGTACAGATTACTAGATGAGGTTTACCTTTTTAGGGCAGCTTTCTTCCTGAAATTTTAAAGGGCATTGAGTGTGGGCAAGCTGGTAGCGAAGAACAAAAAATACATGAGTGATGGTCTGAAGCGACTGGATATTCAATGGCCAAATGGCTCACTGGCTGTCACCATTACCCATTCTTAGACCGACCAAATTGGTAGGAGGGATCACATACTGCTTCACCAGGCCCCAGGGAATTAGTACTGTCCACTGGGGAATCTGGAAGCCTTTACGACCAACTGGGTACAAGGGACAGAAGGCCTCCTTTTGGTACGTGAGGATGGGATGCCACTCACAAGGTTTCAATTTGCAAAGTGCTCAGCAGGGCTCTGTTGTCTGCAGGTTTGTATCCTCAGACTATAGTTCTGATTCATTTCAGATTGGCGTAGCCACCGCTGTGGCAAGCATGAGATTAGCGGTACAAACAGTGCAAAGGATCGGCAGGTGAAAGTCTGATTGCTGCAAGCTCTCCATGATATTGAACCTGTTGTAAAAGTCACATTTTTCTTTTTATGACTTTCCCATCCCATACCATAATCTCCTGTCAACACAGGCGGAGGAGATGTTAAGGTGATGCAAACGCTGGATGCTTTATTGCCTCCCAACTATGCTGGGGCAAGAAGCATTACAGATGTGCTGGTGTTAGGCTTCTGCTGGGGTGAGGATGTGGCCTTACAGCTAGAGCGGTCGACCTCAGAGCTGGGGAACCTGGTTCGAGTCTCGGCAGGGATGCTCAACATCCTGTGATTCTGGGCAAACCACTTAATCTCCTGTGCCTAACAAAAATAAATGTGTCCATCTGTAATGCAACTGGTGATCATTTAAAGCATTATGATACCTTTGGGTCTAGTTTGCTCTGTATAAACCCCCCCCCCCAAAAAATAAAACTGCTACGTGAGCAAGGGGTGCTTGCACCAACTCGAAAGGAGGTTGCTGGGGGGTTAGCTGTTGTCGCTGACACGCAGTCTTTACCTATCACCCACCCGTGCAAGCTAGCACTGGCCCTTGGGGGACGAGGAACTTGGTTGTCAGGAGTGCCCGCGGCAGGTATCCTAAGGGCAACTGGGCCTCCTGCACAAGAACTCCCAAGGTGGGAGAGCTCCTGGTATGGCAGAGGAAAGGAGGGATCCATCCTTTGGGGTGGGGAGGTGTAAGTAGAAGGGTCACAGAGCCAGTCATGATCTCACTCAGAACAGTTATATATTTTGTTTGTTGCACAGGAAATTACTAGATATGGTTATGTAAATTCCATGGACTAGAGATAAATAATGTGGTTACTGTGCACATTTTAGAAGACACATTTTTTGTGTGTGTGTAAATAATAAATACGGCTAGGCGTTTTATGACCCCTAACCCAAAGTGATGGTCTCATGGCATTGTCATTGACATGGATGTTTGTATGGAATGACAAGCACCCAGGAGACATCAGCGACTCCCTGGCCATATTACAGAGGACCATATGGTAGGTAGTCGGGGTGCCATGCAGAGGACAGGGGCGTTTTCACTCCGGGTCCTGATTGAAAGAGGGGCTATAATTAGGGCAGGTTGTGGTGCTGTCCTGGAAGCACTAAAGTACTTCTGGGGTAATGCAGTCCAAATCCCCCCCATATGTAAGGGGCCACACTGACGAGCAGGTCTCTTTGCTCCTGCTCACAGCCGAGGATTTAGCGGCTGTTACTCTGTTTACCTGAAGCCCCCAACCTTCCACATCAATGCAGGAAGCTAGTCTGGTGGCCCCATTATATGCTCTGCCAGGAGTCGCACATGCTGGGGAGTTTTCCTCACCCACCATCCGAAGTGCAGGGGGCCCAAGGTGGGGCTTATTGTAGCGGGGGTCATGCATTCTAGGGCATAGGGATAACCTTGTTGTTTTCTTTTACAGGAATTGGTCAAGATGTTTTAACATTCTACGTATTGTGTTTTCTCTGATTTGTTGTATTTAACGCAGTTGGTGGGTGAGGTCATGATTGATGGGAACACTACGGGTCCCTTTACAGAAAGTATCCTTTCATATCAAATTAACATCGGCATCCCGGGACCCTCCAACAGGTGCTGGCTCCAAGTCAAAAGGAGGTTACAGTTGCACGGAGGTTTGGCCGATTGCTGACATGTAGTTCTTACCTATCAATCACCGTGCAGGAGCAGTTGGCGCAAGCTCGCACCGGCCCTTGAGGGATGAGTAACTTGGGTGTAGGCGGTGCCCGGGGTTGGTATCCTAAGGGAAGCCGGGCCCCCTGCACAAGAACTTCAGAGGTTGGAGAGCTCTTTGTACAGGAGAGTAAAGGAGAGCTCCATCCTTTGGATAGGGGAGATGTAAGAGGAAGGGTCAGAGAGCCAGTCATGATGACACTGGGAATGGTTTTGTCTTTTGTTGGTTGCACAGGGACATACTAGTAAGGGTTAGGGGATTTCCATGTACTAGAGTCTCTGTTAAGTCTAGGTCTCACTTGTAAACAGGATATAAATAATGTGGTTACTGTGCAAATTTTTGATGAAAAAAATGTTTTTGGGTGTGTAAATAATAAATAAGCCCTGAGGTCTTATGACCCCTAACCATATTATTATTATTATTATTATTATTATTATTATTATTATTATTATTATTATTATTAACTTTTATAGAGTGCAGACATATCACCCTGCCAGCGTCTCAGAGAGTTAGAGGTACTCAGAACATCCAGGTTTTTAGCCCTTTTTAAATACGCTGTGGTCGGTAATGGCCTGGAGGTCCGTAGGGAGCTCGTTCCACAGTTAGGGGGCTAAGTAGGAAAAAGTTCTGCCTCCATTTCTGACAGTTCCGGCCCCAAGGAGAGTCAATAGATGTTTTCTTTCTGACCGAAGATTCCTTATTGGCGCATACTGATTACATTTTCTCAATAAATACTGTAGCCCGTTTCCATGTAGGGTTTTGTGTGTGAGACAGATGAGCTTGAAACGTGTTCTTTTCCTTATTGGTAACGAGTGTAAAGTTTTTAAGATGGGGCCAACGGAGATTGAAAAGGATAGATTAATACCAGTCGTGCTGTGGTGTTTTGCAACCTGGAGCCTGGTGTATAGTTCCTAATTTATGGATGGCATTAAGGCGTTCCTATAGTCTAGGTGACTTATGATCAGTCCCTGCACCAGGGCCTTCCTGGGCTCTAATGGAATCCATGGAAAGATTTTTCATAAAGTATGCATAATGCCATAACAGGTACCCAGAATATGGTTTACCTGGCCCCGCATTGACAGTTAACTATTTATTATTATGCCCAGGTTTCATACTGTTGTTTATGGGAAGGGACAGGGGCCGAGACTAGGCGGCCACCAGTCACCTGACCAGAATTCCTGTGCTTTCCCAAATAATATAACCTTAGTCTTGCTTACATTAAGTTGAAGGCAGTTTGTCTGCATCCAGTTGGTTAAATGATTCATTCAGTTTTTGAATCTGAGTTTAGTGTCAGCTGGATTGGGTCCCATGGTTATTACCAATTGGGTATCATCTGCATGCAAGATTACACCAAATTCATATGGTCTGATTACCGAATGCCAGCGAAGCAATGTATATGTTAAACAGCTTGGGACTGAGTGCAGACCCTGAGGGACTCCTTTGTGGACAGCTTTGTTGCGAGATACATTGGATTCTAGTTGAATAGAGATTGTCCGTCCCTTCAAGTGGTTCCCAAACCAAATTCAGGGCTTTCCCTGTGACCCTTATCTCCTCTACCCTCTGTATTAGGATTGTATGGGAGATGGTGTCGAAAGCAGCTGATAAATCTATTAAGACAAGCATTGCTGCTGTCCCTTATCTAGTGAAAGTCTTATGCTGTCTACTACCTCTACAATAGTTGTTTCAGTGCTATGTCCTGCCAGAAAGCCTGACTGGAGGGGTCGAAGAGTTGTCTGCTTTCTAAATATGTGGTGAGTTGTTTGTTGACCAATGATTCCATTGTTTCCAAAAGTATGGAAGCAAGGAGATTGGTCGGAAGTTACCTAGTTTGTTCGGATCTGCAGTTAGATTTTCAAGTATTGGTTTAACCCTTGCTGATTTCCATTTTGTAGGAACAGTCTCCATGTTTAAAGCAAAATTTAGAAGATCTATGAGGCATTAAAGGAGGACAGGGGATAGGGTAGACAAAATATAGGGTGGAGCTGGGTCTTCTGGTGATCCTGATCTAGTCCTATTTAATGCAGTTCTAACCTCCTCCTGGGTTAGTGTGGTGAACTCATCAAGTTGTGCTGAGCGGGTGATTGCCTTTACGTCGTCCTCCATATTTACTTCTTCTGCCCTATATTGGGAAAAGTGTCATATATTTTGTCGATTTGTTTCTCAAAAAAGATGGACAGTTTTTCTACTTTGTCTTGTGAGGCAGGAATGGCAGGATGTGGGGGTTGTGAATTCTTTTAAAATTCTATTTATTCCATAGAGATGGTCTCATGGCATTGTCATTGACATGAATGTTTGCATTTAATGGTAAGTACCCATGGGACATCGGCGACACTCTGGCCATATTTCTACCTGCAATGTTCTTGATCAAGCACATTGTGTTGTGTGCTGTGCTAGAGCCATGTCAATGTCAGTGGGTTTTGTTACGGAGGCACTCATACTGACCTCAGCTTGTGGTTACCACTACACTAATTCACATTGGGGTGTAGCAGAGGGCTCTTCAATGCTTTACGGATCCCTCCCTTATGATAAGACAACTTTCTTGACGTAATTAAGATAATCAGAAACAAATAATAGGCCTTCCTGTTGATGCAGAGAAGGTCTTTGATAATGGCAATTATAGCATAACTATCAGAATGCATAGAATTCAAAAATGCTTCTGTTCATGTGCCTGTGGGATCTGTGAAAGGCCCAGAGATAAAGTGAACACACTCTTTGAAAGATTCCTGGTTGAAGGATAAACTAGACAGGATACTCTACTCTCTTCTATTATATTCCCTAGGCATCAGAGTCAACGGAGATAGAAGAAAGCCTAGATAACATCCTTTTGGAAGAAAGAAGTAGGCCTGCGCAGAATTAAAATTATCCGGAGTAATTGGAGTAATTTGGGTAATTCTGAGCTACTCTTTGACTCAGATTTACAGATAATAATGCAATTGTGACCACTTGTGTAATGAAGAGTAGTGGGTGGAAAATTCTACAGCGAGAGCACATTTAGTGATCTCAAGTATCTGCTTGTGCTCCTTTTTGTTTTCTGTTCCATTTAGCGCTGTTTCTTAGTGCAAAATGCATCCTTTTCAAACAAAAGTGCTATATCTCTGGAGTAAGTTGGGGAAAATCCTACCCCAAGTGCACATTCGGCAAGCGCGAGCTGCAGCTTGCTATTCAGTTTATGTTACATGTAAAGCTATTTCTTAGTGCAAAATGCAACCCAGTGCCCATTTTGGACGTAATGGACGTCCAAAATGTGCACAAATAAAATAGTGCTCAATGCAAAATGACACTTTTTGCTTAATTCTGCATAATCTAACTTCATTTTGGGGCAATTTTGCTTGATTATGGTACATGGAATTACGCAAGGAACGCCCACCCCTACATAGAAGAATGTGAGAACTCTAGTTTAACACTATGAAATCTGTATTAGAAGCACCTCTCCAATCCAGAAAATTCGCCAAACTAAAGAGAATTATAAACTGCATTGATGGTTCAATTGGATCAAATGCCAAATACACTCAACATGTGGAACAATGAGCCATAGGAAGACAAACGTTATACCATTCTCAACAAAATCCATTAATTTGTAACAGCTATAAATGAAATTAACTAAGGGCCTCATTTAGAATCTGCAACGATTTGATATTCTGTCAGGGCGGCATAGGACACTATTTGGATATCTCTGTCTGTCTGGCAGGGATCTCTGTTCTGGATAACAGACGCCATTGCTGAGCAGGCACCATGTTTGAAGCAACCTTTTCACTAGCTTTTTAATTAGAGAAAAGAAACTCCCAAAGCTGAAGTTTGATCTTTACTGAAACAAAATAAACGCCAGCACATGGGGGCCAACAAGGCGAGATGAACATCAGTGTTGCCTGGCGGCCCCTTTAATTTATATGTTATACTCAATCACGTTGCATAGAATCAACACGCCCAAACACCAAGGCAGGGCTAGCCAAATAAGACAAAGGGTACACCCCAGGCCAGCTATTGAGCAGGGTGCTGGTTTTAGGGGTGGCTGGACAGAGGGATCATTAGCTATCCATTCAACCAAACAGCCCAGAATGAACACACATTTAATTACCAACACATATATCATTTGCCCTCCACCCTCCAATATTCCTGAAGGTGGACATATACTCCTGCCACATGGACTCTGGACACTAGGGGGCTGGCATACCTCAGTAGCGTAGAAAGGATTCCTTGGGCCATGGTGCAAGTAAAGAAAATGTCCATTTTGACTGCTGATGTGGTAGTCAAATACACCAGTTATCAGGGTTCAATGGCTCCCTCAAGTTTCTGAGCTCCAGTGCCCCTGCAATTGCTGCTCCAGTGGTAGCTACACAGGTATGAATACATTTTCCAAACCTCCTGCTAGCTCGCAGTCCACCACTGACAGCCACGCGCACCTCAAAACGGATGGTCTCACAGGCATGCATATCTACAAAATGTTGTAATCATTTTTCAACTAGAATGTTCGAGCCTGTGAACAGAGGCTGTTCTGAACTGACACGCCCGCGAAAGCCTTCACAGCCTCTAATAGCCTGTCACACTTCAGTGTCTTCTTTGTATGACCTTTGCTTTCCGATGTGTTACTCATGTAACAACCTTCCCTGCAATCATATCACACTGGTGCTGCCTCTTAAATGTTATCAAATCTAAATTACCTTTGGGTTTTTTAGACCATCAAAAAAAATCTGTCAGATTACTGTAACAGCATTTTCAAAGGCTGTGACAGAACTGGGTGTCCATCTTTATTTGAACTCTTAACCTCTCTGCAATAAGCTTAGAAGACACTTCCGAGAAGCATCCGCTGTCAATTCCTAAAATTAGAACGCTGCAGCATATTCATCAGAAAGAAAGGTATTTTGCCCATGGATGTCTGCGATGAACAGTTTCAGTTTATTTTGTACTAATACCCGGATTCCTTTCCTAGTGATTAATATAAATATATATATATATATATATATATATATATATATATATATATTATATATATATATATGTAAATATATATATGTAATATAAATATATATATATATTTGTTTTTTGCTTTCTTTTTTCGGAGGAAAAAACAAAGGTTAAAGGGATGTTATAGTTAGGCGAAAATGTCAGTAAAAACCATACAGTCTTAAACAAACAAATCCACTGAAATTCACCAGCTATAGTTATATTAAGTAACTATAGATCATGATTTAAGGTTACTAGAACTCCTGCCCCCACCATGCACAGTGTTGTCATCAATGATGTCACGTCAGATGTTGCAACTATGTTATCAATGGTATGCTTTAACAGAAATGTTCACCTAACTATATCATCCCTTTGGGTACTTTATTGAATTGCTTACGTTTTCTTTTTATGTAAGGTAAAATATTATTATACCTAACTATCTCACTTTAACCTTTGGTTATTTCAATGAACTTCCAAGTTCTGTATTTTTTAACAGTAAAGTAAGATGTTATTATCATATCTAACAATAAGATCACTTTACCCTTTGGCTTTGTCAATGAATTTCTAGGTTGTTTTATTACATAAAGTAATATTTTATTACCATATGTAAAGCCAACCCCTTCCATGCAACAAGCGTTTGCAGTAACGGGCAGGTCATTGTCAGCTGGGCCTAGCCTGCCACCAGGACCTGCATCCAAGACCCGTGAGCAGCCGCCCCCGCCATGCATGGCATTCAGCCTTGCACAGTGGGGGGTTGACCTCAGGGTCTGACATGTGACCAGGCCCTGCATCCAATCCCCAGAGGACAGCCCAACCCTGCTGCTCACAGCCTTTGGCCCAGCGCAGCAGGGGTTTGACCATGGGCCTTGGACCAAACCCTGTTCCCCTGCACCCAGATCAACCACTGCGGCAGCCACCCCATCAGGCAGAGAAAACCAACTAACCCACTACACAGCAACCAGATCAATCATGTTTCAAAAAATCACCAATAATTTTAATCCAATGTAAATTTCAATAATACACACAAATCACTGTTTCTTAATGTTGATTAATTAAAAACATATTTAATGTAGTTTTATTAAAACACGTCTGTAACTCATTTTTTGAAATACTCTGAGACATGCTTATTTGAAAAAAATTGGTCTCTAAATCTTTCTTATAAAAACAACCACAAGAGGTCCTAATACATTTTTCATACATCTTTAGCCCACATAAAATGCAGCCACAGAACAAGCCCCTAGAGGATTATGTTTCCTTGCTGTAGAGCAAAAGCTCCACCCTGGAAAATGCTTTAAAAAAAGTAATATATAGTAATGTCTCTAGAGGTCATGTTTTCTTGACCAAGGTCCAGCTTTCTGGCAAATTTGGTGTAAATCCGTTCAGCCATTTTGGGCTATAACTATGTCTAAAGGTCCTATGTGAAAATGAACAGGGAAACATCTTTTTTTTAATCTCCTTTTGACAGACCAGCCCCAAACTTTTCATGTGCAAGCTAGTCAAAAAGTAGCACTTTTTTATAAAGTTTTGTGGCAATTTGTCTAATGGCACTAGAGTTATTAGCAACAAAACAGGTATTTCCCATGGGAAAACAATCCTAACTATAACTATCCACTGGTGCCTGCCTCTGGGCAATTTAAAAATGATTTAAAATTAATTTTATCTATCTATCTATCTATCTATCTATCTATCTATCTATCTATCTATCTATCTATCTATCTATCTATATATATCCCACAACTACGATTCCTCTATTCGTGGAACCGTTCCCCAAGAGAGTGCACTCTAGAGCCATAGATGTTACCAAAATTATATCTTTTATTGATTCGTTCCTGCAAATCAATTTGCAGGAACGATGCAATAAAAGATATAACCTAGTGCGCCATGGAGCTGCGTTGCAGAGTGTTATAAAAAGGGGCGCGGCCTCTGAACGCCTCTCTGCAACGCAGCTCTTTGGCACATACTGGAGGTACCTGGTGGGCTATTTGGCCCCCAGGGACCCTCAGGATTGAAGAGGAATTAATTCCCCAACTTAAAACGCACCACAGGGCGTGTTTGCAGGCATGTCACCTCAGGCCCCACCCCTTTCCTTCACCATTGTGCAAACGCGCCCCCTGGTGAGTTGTAAGTTGGGGAATTAATTCCCCTTCAATACTGAGGGTCTCTGAGGGCCAACTAGCCCACCCGGTACCTCGAGTATGTACCAGGGAGCTACATTGCAGAGAGGTGTTCAGAGGCCATGCCCCTTTCTACACCTCTCTGCAACGCAGCTCTGTGGTGCTTATTGGAGGTACCTAGTGGGCTAGTTGGACCCTTGGGACCATCAAGATTCTAGGGGACTTAATCTCCCAACTTAAAACGGCCACAGGATGTGTTTACACAGTAGTGAAGGGAGGGGACGGGATCTGAGGTGACATGTGCAAACACACCCTGTGGCGTGTTTTAAGTTGGGAAAATAATTTGCCTTCAATTGTGAGGGCCCCTGGGGGCCAACTAGCCCACCAGGTTCTTCCAGTAAGATCCACTGCGCTGCGTTGCAGAGAGGTGGTCCAGGCCGTACCCTTTTTACACCTCTCTGCAGCGGCGCTTACTAGAGGTACCTAGTTGGCTAGTTTGACCCTAGAAACCCTCAGGATTCAAGGGGACTTAATCTCCCAACTTAAAACGGCCACAGGGCGCGTTTACACCAGGGGTGAAGGGAGGGGACAGGGCCTGGGGTGACGTGTGCAAACACGCCCTGTGGCGCTTTTTAAGTTGGGGAAATAATTCCCCTTTAATCCTGAGGCCCCTGGGGGTTAATTAACCCACCCGGTGCTTCCAGTAAGTGCCACTGCGCTGCTTTGCAGAGAGGTTGTCCAGGCCGTGCCCCATTTTATACCTCTCTGCAACACAGCTCGGTGGCGCTTACTGGTGGTACATAGAGGGCTAGTTGGACCCTAGGGACCCTCAGGATTCAAGGGGAGTTAATCTCCCAACTTACATCAGCCACAGGCCGTGTTTACACAGTGGTGATTCAAGGGGATGGGGCCTGAGGTGACGTGTGCAAACACGCCCTGTGGCATGTTTTAAGTTGGAAAAATAATTCCCCTTCAATCCTGAGGGCCCCTGGGGACCAACTAGCCCACCAGGTGCTTCCAGTAAGCGCTACTGCTCTGCGTTGCAGAGAGGTGGTCCAGGCCATGCCCCTTTTTACACCTCTCTGCAACGCAGCTCTGTGGCGCATACTAGAGATACCTGCTGGGCAAGTTGGACCCAAGGGACACTCGGGATTCAAGGGGACTTTATCCCACAGGGCATGTTTGCTCACATGTCACCTCAGGCACCCCCCTCCCTTCACCAGTGTGCAAAGTGCCCTGTGGCTTGTTTTAAGAGGTAGTTTTAATCCCCCTGCCCTATTATGTACTAGGGTCTTACAGAGGAGGTCATGGTATTCAAAGGGGTACCTCAAAGCATAGGGTTCCCTAGTGTATGTAGGGGTTTTCACTGACCATGTCATGAGTGATGTAATATGTGACGTAATCAGGAGTGCATTGCAGGCACGCGAGTTATAGTTAGCTGAACTAACTATCACGGGAGAATTTCTATGGTTTTGTACGAGTGAAATGCCCAACTAACAAGCACGCCCCTGAAGCCTATGGTTTTTTCAGTGAATACATATAAATATAGACACACACACACACATATATCTATATATGTGTAATATTGTCAAGGTACATAGATGTGGAGTTAGGTATACAAAATCTATATGTAGGCATTCCTGTGATATTTTTGGCCGTGATATTTTGTTAACAATATTTTGAACACTCGATATTCCTTCTGCGATGTTCCAGACTGGGGCTGGAGCATCGCAGAAGGATAGCCCATAGCCCATTTAAATAAATCTTTATATAGCCCACATGTAACATATTCCAGAACTGTTGGGTACACTCTGCCTTCCATCCCTCTGAGAGTAAAAATTGATTACCATGCGGTTAGGGTAAACTGAAGGCTGTGCATAATTAATCGAATGGCTAGCTTAAGGCAGTACATTACATAAAATAGTTTACGCGTATTGCCAATTGTTAAAAGTGTTATTAGTGGTTAATGTCCTTCTTTTTGGCATTAACTGCTGGAAATGTTCCCAGCAGCTGTAGTCCAGAACAGAAGGCGAGGACCCATAACGAGGGAAAATGCAATTAACAGCCGCCAATACTGGACAGAAAGTGATTAATAAACAATATCACTAGGATTCATACGAAAGTCCAGATTTACTTTGTTCTAAACGCTGTCATTAAATCAACGAAGAGTTATCATAGATGTATATACTACACAGAGTCACTTGCAGTGCAAAGGCTCTTGTCAAGGCATTATTAGTTTGGAACTTATTCACATTAGATTATCTGGAATAAAATGATAAATAAAATGAAAAGTGAAAGTTTAAAATGGTAGTGTGTTAAACAATGTATTATTTACCCATTAAAACCAAGCAACTTAACACTCAGCTTCATTTTCATCTTGAAATTAGCTTTTTCTTCTTGAAATTTGCTCACATGTAAATTTGGAACTGCAAGAAAATTTTACTTGTTATGCTGTCTTTTTTCTTTCATAATAAATCCAGCAAGAGGAGGTTCTAAACATCTTCTTAGTCACATTTCTTCTTTTCTGATGTCCAATAAACAGCCCAGGGTTCATGGGAAGAAATGTGGTACCATATTAGATAAGTGTCCCAGGAATGCAGCAGATGTTTGCGTCACAGATTTTTGCTAATTTTCAGCACAGATGGTGCACTAGGCTATTGCAGTACACGACCAAAGCCATTGCTACCATTTGTAGCTACCGTTGGCTCAGCAGGTCTAATGACACCGGGCCACAGAGCTCTGATGGGCCCATTAAATCTACATAAGAGCAGCATTTATTACCACAACTGCAATGAATGGAGCATTTCCCTTGCTTGCAACAAGGCCCATGTCATCCTTGGTATGCCACAGTACGTAAAAGAGACATTTGTGTGGCTCCATCTTGCAACACCTCTTATGCAAGAGCAGTGATAGTGTCACCCCCAAGTGGTCATTTCCCTCTTTTACATAGAGTATAATTTCACTTCAACACTGGACAACCTTTGCTCATGTCCCTCACGCGCCTCCGCCACATTACAGATGCAGGTGCACAGACAAAAAGTTACTGGCAGAGAGCTTTATGTGTTCTCCAACCAGCAGTTGATGCCCTGTAAGTGAAATTATTGAAGTTACACAATTCTGCAAACCAAGGCCAGACACTGAACTGGCAATGGGATCCTAGGCTGATGATGCAGAGTAACAAAGGCTTCTTGAGGAAGTACCTGAAATGCTCCCATTCTTTACTATCAGAAAAGCATTAAAGTAGGCCAATCACCTACAAAGTCATTGGTGAGTTTAATTTATTTTAAATACTTTCATAACAAAATTTGAGCCTGTAGAAAAAGTACTAATCCTTCATTACCCCAGGTCCCTCCTGTCCTTGTCCCATTCATTACACAGTGAGATATAACTACTTTGCAGACAGAATAAAGAACAAAAGGAAAACTGGAACGCCTACCCCACCAGAAGTACTTAAGTCGTACTTACCCAGCATTCCTTCTGTTCCTTTTTCTGTCTGCTGACAGAATGGGACGAGGATGAAGTCTGCTCCTGTGGGGCTGGAATTGTGGTTCTTGAGTTGCTGAATCATCATAGCAGGGTGGCGATGACAGCAGGTGGTGGGCAGGTCTCCCTAACTGCCAGGCTTGAAAGGAGATATGTCGAATGGAAGTTGGAGGTCATCTCTGACTGGACTTTTGGGAGATGCTACCTGGTGTGCGTCTTTCTGACTGCCGGACTGGTGGTAAGATGCGCGTCCTCTTAATTGGTGACATAGCCCAGGGAGCACGAGATTCGGTGTGCTTCCATGGTTATCTGACAACTGTGCACCTCGAAGACTTTTTCCACGACGTGGCCTTCCCCACCCAAGCCGCACAGCCACGGCCCTTATTGCCATTCACATAGCAATCACAGGTCATTGTAAACAGGCATGCTACTTTAAATGTCCTGAAGATGATCCCAGTACCTCTTTAAGGGATCAAAACGCCATCGACACTTTGTACACCATATACACTTTTCAAATTGTTATTTCTGATGTGTAATGGAGTCTCAAGTATTTTCTGTTTGGTCATTTTGAAATGTGCTCTAAACAAACAAACTCTTTTTGCCTGAACCCTTTACTTTATGCTGTACATCCTTTCTTGCTAAGTTGGATGCAGGTTTGTGTCCCACTTATATTGTTTTCTGTGTATTACTTGAAAAGCCTTCTTTGATTGCATATTAAATCCCTGTCCAGCTGGACATAGGAATATAGTACAGACTGAGTCTATATTTATTAACTCGGATCTAATTAAATTCTAGCGACCATTGCCTTTAGAAACAGTTCAGATGAATATTGGCACCTTAAAGTAGTACTAAAGGTATGCAAATGTCTGCTCTCACATGATTTTCCTGGGTACCACTTTGATTGCCTTTAGAAAACATTTTGGGGAAACCATTCTACCTAGAGGAGAAATTCCTGGCCATAAACTAAGTGGAAAAGACCCTTAAGAAATACATCTATCTATGTCTGGTGGGTTTCACATTTGCATTGATTTTGCCACCAGCGAGGGCAGTGACTCTTTATAAAAAAGAAGTGTCTGCATCCTCTCATTTCCATCTTTGTATTCCTGTGATACTTATCAATTCAGTTGGGTGGCGAAAGTCAAACTTTTAAAGGAAGAATGTCAATAGCAGAGACAGAATCCACTTACTTTTAATACCTCCCCACTCCTGAAATTCCTGCCCAACATGCCTGTACAAAACACACCTTCTCACTGGATATGGGAACTTGTGATGGTGCTTACCAGCTGCTCAGAATAGCACAAAACCCGGTGTCGATTTTGATAGGTAAAAAAGTGTCAAATTAAAGATGTTTTAGGCATGTCGGGTTAGAGATGCGGCAGCCAATCAGTGCTGATTGAGTCAATGGTTAGAGTGGCAGACCCTGATGCAGAGGTCTAGCCCGGGACCAGGGTTCAATTCCCCGCCTCGGCGGGTCTTGGGCTCAAAAATTCGATGGACCTGATAATTCTCACCTCGGTGCCTATTCCAATTATGGAGTCCCACTCTGCAACTCTGGGCAATAGCTTGCTTAATCTCCACAACGGCCCCCACAACGCTAAGGATGCCTGGCCTCCACCTTGGGGGTGCCCAGGAGTGGACACCTCACAGGGAAAGCCAGGATGGGTTCCACAGCGGTAGTCGTAAAAGCGCCTTGAGACCCTTGCGGGTGAGTAGTGCGCTATACAAGTATAAATTTACATTTTACCAAACCCTTCCCTGAACTAGTTTGAGGTCCTGGAGGTGGCACAGTCCTACAGATCGTGATGGGGTGTTTTGTACAGGCATGTTGGGCAAGAATTTCAGTAGTGGGGAAGCCTGAAAAGTAAGTGGATTCTGTACTGCTTTTGACATTCTGCCCACCTAGGACTTCACCAGTTTGATTGGTCCACTTCTTTGCAAGTGTGAAAGATATCAATGTCTCTTTATCTTGGGACTGGGACTAATAAATGAATATTACAACCCTCTCGCTGGCTGAAACCAAGAGAAATTATCACATACTTACTCACTCCTTCAAAGATCACACACACAAAAACGGATGTATGACGTTATAACGCATACTATTACTCCGCATACCATTACCACGCGACTTTTACTCCGCATACTGTTACAACGCATAGCGCCTTGGGGCGCTGGATAGTGGTAAGTTTAATTTTCTATTCCAACACCAGTCCCCGTGGACACTAGGGAAGGTGTTGGATAGAAAATTAAACTTATTCCCTATCCTACAGCGCCCCCCAGCGCAATGCGTTGTAATGGTATGCGGAGTAAAAGTCGCGTTGTAATGGTAGTGCGGAGTAAAAAATGCGTTGTAACAGGTGTATACCCACAAAAACATCAAGAGACCAATAGCCAAAGGCCCCCAAAAAAGGGCCTAAATACTGCTTTACTTTCCATGCAAGACAGGTATCAGCGAATGGAGGGAACATATTTCTCTCAAATATAATTTTAGCCACATTTTTATTGAATAGTTATGCTGGTGGTTGCATGTGGTGGGCACCACCACTGTTTTTGGGGACTTTTCAGCATCTGACTTTGACCTTTGTATTCCGCAAGAAATATTTGGACCCTTCAACTTCTTGATTAATTATTTAATATATATATTTAAGTGATATGCCCAGTAGTTGCAGCACGCGGGGGAGCTACGTCGTGCACTGCAACTCATGAAACTGCGCCACAGTCTGCTCCCCTGCGAAGGGAACGTGAGTTAGCAGAGTGATTTTATTATTTCAAGGCACAAATCTATTTCATAAGCATATGTGAGCAATGCAATAAAAAGCTAAATTCGGAAACAAATAGCACTCCTCTGAGAGCAAATTACTCGCCTATAAATCCAGCGGTTCCCTGGCATTTCAAGTGCAGCCCAGACACCCCCCTCTCGCTTCGTATTTAATGGTTGATGCTTCCTCGGAGGCCGATTGCATATTACACGTTATGGAATGCAGATTAGATGAGCTGTGTCAATCCGCCAATTACACTGGCTGTTTTGCCGCGCCTAGATTGGGAATATAGAAAGAAAAGATGACTGGGTAAATTGGGCCTGAAAAGAAAGTTGTTTTCCCAAACTGGCGTTTTTCACACGATGCCAGTAATTGACAGCCGGAGAGCGCGTGCCGTAAATGAAAAGTGACTTTTGCATCTCAGATTCATTGAAAGCCACGCCAGGCAGGAACATCTGCCAAAAAGCGGGTTTGCAAAATCTAAGTGAATCATACAGAGAGCATCAACGCGCCGGGGGGAGGGGGGTGGAGTGCAGCGGGATTGACTGACAGGCATCAATCAATACCCGGACCACAGCCGATGCTAATTCTCTTCTGTTCTCAATGTAAGTATTGACTTTTGCAGTTCTTGTTTCCAGATGCAAGTCATGGAGGCAGCCAGCAGCTTAAAGTAAGTTCACTTCGAGGAAACAGTGGTAAATGTACCCTTTTATCATTCTGCCCATGAACGTTAAAATGAACCGTGGGTTTAGCGACTTTGAGCGTGGGTGACGTATTGAAAAAAAATAGCATTTAGAATCACGAATAATTGTGATGAAATGGTTTGTTCCGCAATTACCACTTTCCGCGTTGACTCTAAACGTAATAAATGATGAGTGTCGAATCCAAAAGGTGAAATAATGGCCAATTAAGTTTTCACTATGTCAGTATGATGTTTCAGGGTAGGTAGACAGATACGGGTGAGGGGTGGGCGAGTGCAACAGATTGGGCTTTACTATACATGCCCTGTGCTTTTTTGAGCGCTCCCCACGAACTGCAAAATGTATTTATACATTTTCAAAGCCTGCTCTATTTTTTTTTGGGGGGGGGGGTTTATTTAGCGCAAACTAGACCCTAAGGTATCAGAGCGCTTTACACGATCACCACTTGCGTTACAGACACATTCATTTTTTTGTTAGGTCTGTGAAGAATAAGGGGCAGATTTACAAGCCCCTTGCACCACTTTTGCGTCATTTTTTCCATGTTAAAAAGTACGCAAATGTGGCGCAAGAGGCTTGTAAATCTGCCCATAAGTGTTTTGTCCAGAATCAAAGAATGTTGAGCTTCCCGGCCGAGACTCGAAACCGGCTCCCTAGCTTCGAGCTTGACCGCTTTAGCCATTAGGCCACAACCTCGCCCTATCTATTTCCTGATAGTCAAAGAAGGCTTTGGATGATAGGAGTTATATGGGCCCTTCATTTGATTCCAGTGAAAAGGCGGGCTGCAGCATTTTTGGCCCAGTGGAGATGTCTAATGAGCTTGGATGGCAATCCTAAACAATTAAATTTCCATTGACAAGCTGAGCTTTGAGAGATCCCACATAGAGGATACGTTATGCAGCGGTGGTCCCAGGGAAGCCGCAGGGCTGAGATGCGGAGGACCTGTGTCCTCACTGAGGATGCTGTCAATGAGGGGCTCCCAAAGAGAAGTTCTGCACTGAGGATGGGTCATGCAGCGGCAACTCTGAGGAAGTTCAGAGCTGCCTTATGAAGCTCTACATCATCTTCGAGGATGCCATCGACGAGTGGCTTGTGGTGTAAAGGACTGTGTCGAGGATACATTGTGCAGCGGTGGTCCTGAGGAAGCTGTGGGCAGTGTTGTGAGGTCCCATGTCAAAGAAGCAGTGCACAGCGATGATTTGGCTGCAGCTGCGAGGAGAAGCATCATACTGCGTCGGGTCTGCTCACAGAGCCACAGTTTGGCTGGCAGAGTACTTTCAGGCCCACTTTCTAGGGACTTTGAGCAGTAGGAATCACAACAAGCAGAGTCCGGGCACTGGATTCAAAGTGATTTAAGCGTTTTCCATCCCGAGGCTCTGATCAGGAGGCCAGCCAACCAGCCTTGGCATCACTCTGGTGATCCTGGGTTCAAGATGTAGGCCCAGTCCTTTCCATTCAGGCTACAGGGCAACAGAGTTGCAGTTCTTCTCGCAGTGCAGCATAGCAGTCCTTCTGAGTCTTCCACAGGTCCAGAGGTATTCTGGAGAGTTTAGTCTGTGGGTTCAATACTTATACCAAGTGTACACTTTGAAGTAGGAGATGGTTCTGGAGGTTTCCACCCCTGAGGTGCTTGACATTTCTGGCCTCACTGCCCTGGCCCCAGCTTGTCTGAGAGCACAAAAGACTAGTGTCAAATCTTTTGTGAGTGAGCTGGGACAGAGCCTTTGCCATAGCTTGGGCAGTCTTGGAGGGTGGTGGTACCCAAGGGCCATTTTTGGCTCTAGGAGGGAGGCCATGTTGCCGCTGTCCTTTGATCTGCATAGGCCAGCCTGGGGAGGTGGTGGTCCCCAGAGCTGCATATGGCCCGGTAGGGGAGACGCTCTTCCCCTCTCCTATGTTCTTATTACATATTTGGCCCCAGGGAGGTGGTGGTCTCGGAGGCCTGGAGGGTCCTGTGGAACCCCCCATTAGGTATTATTTAGCCTCAGGGAAGTGGTGGTCCCTGGGGCCTATAGAGCCCCTGGAGGGAAGACCTGTGTGCCCCCCTTTTTATCAATAATGCCCCTGGGGAGGTGATGGTCCCATAGAATAAGCCTCAGGAGGGGGGCCCCATGCACACCCCTCCTTTAAAAAAAAAAATACATGCAGGACCTGGCCAACCCGGGGGCTGTATTCAAAACAAGTGCGGGAGATCGCACGTGTTTTTCTTTGTTTTTTTTGCTGCAGATTCGTGGCTCGGCTTTGTCACATTTTTGCGGCAACATTTTTGTAAAAAAGTGATCTTTGGCTCATTCGGGGTCACCGGGGACTTCAGCACCACACCTAGGGGGTCAGGTATCTTACCCTGTCCCCCTTTCTTTTAAAAAATTTGTTTTGTGGAACTCAGCTGAAGCCGAGTCCAAAGATGGCTGCCAACTCTTCCTGGTTGAAGTGTTGGCAACCAATCAGATCTCACCATGAGATCTGTGCTTAGGCTTCTCCCAGATATCCTTCCTTGCTTTCCCTTAAATTGATGAATGGACTAAAACCGGATAGCTGAAAGTGTGATCTGCAAACCAAAATCTACCTTCCTGTCAAATGTGGTGTAGTTCTGTCCAGCGGTTTGGGCTGTAGTCTTGGTCAAAGCTCCTATGGGAATTAACATGAGAAATCTTAGTTTTTTCTACCCTTCCTTTTTCTCGGCCCCTGCTTGAGGAATCACCCTGAAACTTTCCATGCACAAAAATACTCACTATGACACTCTTTTGCGTAAAATTTCATGAAGGTTCATCAAATGGCACCAAAGCTATACGCCAGTTATAAAACCCTTTTTCTATAGAAACATGGTCCTAACTATAACTACCTTCTGGTGATGGCCGGTAGGTAATATACAATATATAAACATATGTATGTATGTACAGTATCTTACATGTTTTTTTATTTCCAAAATGCAGTGCTATAAAAACCCATATATCAAAGGGAATTATAGAATATGGTAACATTTTTACGGGTGCATCATAATAATAGATCGTAAAACACTCAATAGAGCTTTAACAGTGTCAGAGCTACTAGGATTACTAGGTGTATGTGGCAAGGTGAACCAAATTATGTGGCAAGGTCATCTGAATTATGCAGCAAAAAAATGAAAATTATGCAGCACCTTCTATGGCAAAATTATCTCCATCCATTTCAGCTACAAACAATATTTTTGGTGAAGTATGCAAATTTTGAAAATAAGATGGGTGGGTAGAAAAGTAGTTCTGGGGATCCACCCCGTGAGCAGTAAATAATGATCAAGAAATGTATAATAAACAGTAGACAGAGAAGCATTATTTATTTTTAGCTTTACAATTTATTTCTGTTGCTTGTAACTTGCTTTTTCAGTTTTGTTAGCTGCAACCACTACATTTACAATGGGATTATTTTTCATTGTTCCAAACTGAGTATTATTGACATGTTTAATGCTTACACCTATTACTAACATTTCTCTTGTACTGCAAATCTGCTGTAGTAATGCTTTTATGAAAAAAAACTAAGGGGCATATTATCAAGGGGGTTTATCTCCGCTTTTTTGGCTTTAAAAGCCAAGAAAGCAGAGATAAAATTATCTCCCTATTACCTAGCTGTCCCTAACACCAGTTAGCGACAGCTAGTAGGAGATAGCGACCATCTTGGGCCCCACTTTGCATGTCAGTGATATTTATCACTAATGATATGCAAAGTGGGCGTGCCAAGATGTTAGCGACTGGAAACAGTCGCTAACATCGCTATCTCCTATTACCAACTTTTGGAGATATTCGCGCTAAGCGCGAATATCTCCAAAAGCTAACACCTGCCCCTGAGCAGTTCTTAGCCATGTTATCCAATGGGAGGTGGATAACATGGCTAAGAGCATTAGCTCGATAATGCATGAATATCGCTGACTTTTCAGCGATAGTCATGCATTGCGGCCGTTTTTTATCGCATTTGCGATAAACCTTGGTAATACCAAGGTTTATCTGCGGTAAAAATCGCCGCAGCTTAGCGGTAAAATTTTCTCTCTAACCAAGCAATAGCGATAATTATCGATATTGCTTGGTAATATGCCCCTAAAGTTCTTGTTAGTGAAGCTGCCCCCCCTTTACATTACTGATAAACAACGTGTATTTTCTCAGTATGCTGCTTCTTAATACTATCATTTACATTTTTACATATTATTAAATAGAGTTCAGTATATTCTGTTATATGTAACTCTCTTTCTTCTCTCCCCTTAGTTGCTGCTTGTTTGCAGCAAGTATTTCACTTATAAAAGAGTGGCTGTGGATACAATGTGTAATATGTTCGCACACAAGATGTTAACATCATGAAAGGCAATGTTGTCTGTGTTCATCATATTTAATGAGTTAAAAGATGTTAGCATAACAAGAAACATATGTTTACACAAAAACACGCATGACTAATGAGAGATGAATTATGTCTTGATACGATTTTTATCGCACGTTTTTTATATGGAAGTTGTCATTTTGTATGCACATTCATGGCAGGGGTGGAACCATTTACAACTAAATTTGCGGTATTACACACCTCTGCCTCACAGCCTATGCTGTTTTGGAGACTTCCTAAACCCACAACATTTTCAAAGACAAATAATAAAACGTAAGCTTCTGGCTGATCAGCAAATTTTTCCGCCGCGATTTCAAAATGATATATTTTATTCAGCATTACTGTTTTTGACTTTTGCGCACTAACAAAAACTTAAAATATCACAAAAATTAAAAATATTTTGTTGATAGAAAGAATCTGGTTATTTGACGGACTAGTTAGTTCTTGGTAGACATAGTAAATCAAAAGATTCTTTACAATAATAATAGCAGGTGTAAAGCTGAAGAGACCCAAATTTAACGTTCGTGTAACAGCAAGTGTCGTGCAGTGGTTTAGACGTTTACTTAAGCACAATAGCTGAATGCGCATCAAAGAGTTTTTTGTTTTTACTAAAATCACCTTAATGACTGGATTGAGTCCTTTCCGTTTCAGTTGTCTTTCTTTTACTGGCCGGCAATAGCTTCCTCTCCACAGGTGGAGAAGATGGCTACATACCACCAGTGAGTGGACTCTGCTCCACTCCACTCTTTAGGATATACATGTATCACAACTTAGCATTCAAAACTTAGGTCCTAATTACGATGCCGCTCCGACAAGAGTCTGACCGGCATCTTTGCGGAAAAAGGAATGGCCGACATGTAGACGGCAGTACCAACCACCTAATTAGGATCTGACTGCCGTGGAGGCGGTCCGGAACATTCCTCTTTGCATTGAGGCTTGGGCGGCAGCCCGGAAAAGGGCCACAGCTCAAGCCCCAATGCCTAAAGGCATACTTTTAAACATCTCTGCACCCTGTGGTAGGCACATCACGGTGCCTGCCACATGGGGCATGGATGTTTGTGGGGGTACCTGTGGTGCCCCTCTGGCCTCATAGTGAGGCTACGGAGGGCCGCCCAAAGTCCATTTCTGACCGCATTTCAATGGCGGTCCGACCGCCATTGAAAGGCCGTCGGAAATGGCCATTGTAATCCCTATGGCGGTGCCTGGCCAGGCACCACCCTCATTGTAAGGATTACATTCTGATTGCAGGGCCGACTGGCTCCTTGAGCCCATCAGAACCACATTGGTCGGTCCCTCACCCATGTGGTCGAACTGACCGCATTGTAATGGGGTGGTCTGACCGCTGCTTCAGATATCGGTGGTTCAGAAAAGGGGGTGGTGATGAACAGAGTGTCTGAATTAAGCAGACCACTCTTACCCAGTCCAAAGATCAGGGCTTGATCCATCACCGTTATTTAGCTCACTGCCCCATCCCAGCTCAGAACCTGGCTATATGCAAATTAGTCTGTCCCTGGCCCAGTGCATCATGGGAACAGGGCAGACCAAACTACCAAGCCAATTCTTCACCAGAAAGGAGACAAGCTTCCGGGGACCGGTTTCTGCCATTTCAGGCGTCGTCGGCCCGGCTTGCTTGAATCCTGATGGAGCAGTGAGCAAGGGACTCATGTCTGAGTATACCCTTCCACGCTTATGGTGGACAAAATGATTCAGAAAAGGGGGTGGTGATGAACAGAGTGTCTGAATTAAGCAGACCACTCTTACCCAGTCCAAAGATCAGGGCTTGATCCATCACCGTTATTTAGCTCACTGCCCCATCCCAGCTCAGAACCTGGCTATATGCAAATTAGTCTGTCCCTGGCCCAGTGCATCATGGGAACAGGGCAGACCAAACTACCAAGCCAATTCTTCACCAGAAAGGAGACAAGCTTCCGGGGACCGGTTTCTGCCATTTCAGGCGTCGTCGGCCCGGCTTGCTTGAATCCTGATGGAGCAGTGAGCAAGGGACTCATGTCTGAGTATACCCTTCCACGCTTATGGTGGACAAAATGATTCAGAAAAGGGGGTGGTGATGAACAGAGTGTCTGAATTAAGCAGACCACTCTTACCCAGTCCAAAGATCAGGGCTTGATCCATCACCGTTATTTAGCTCACTGCCCCATCCCAGCTCAGAACCTGGCTATATGCAAATTAGTCTGTCCCTGGCCCAGTGCATCATGGGAACAGGGCAGACCAAACTACCAAGCCAATTCTTCACCAGAAAGGAGACAAGCTTCCGGGGACCGGTTTCTGCCATTTCAGGCGTCGTCGGCCCGGCTTGCTTGAATCCTGATGGAGCAGTGAGCAAGGGACTCATGTCTGAGTATACCCTTCCACGCTTATGGTGGACAAAATGATTCAGAAAAGGGGGTGGTGATGAACAGAGTGTCTGAATTAAGCAGACCACTCTTACCCAGTCCAAAGATCAGGGCTTGATCCATCACCGTTATTTAGCTCACTGCCCCATCCCAGCTCAGAACCTGGCTATATGCAAATTAGTCTGTCCCTGGCCCAGTGCATCATGGGAACAGGGCAGACCAAACTACCAAGCCAATTCTTCACCAGAAAGGAGACAAGCTTCCGGGACCGGTTTCTGCCATTTCAGGCGTCGTCGGCCCGGCTTGCTTGAATCCTGATGGAGCAGTGAGCAAGGGACTCATGTCTGAGTATACCCTTCCACGCTTATGGTGGACAAAATGATTCAGAAAAGGGGGTGGTGATGAACAGAGTGTCTGAATTAAGCAGACCACTCTTACCCAGTCCAAAGATCAGGGCTTGATCCATCACCGTTATTTAGCTCACTGCCCCATCCCAGCTCAGAACCTGGCTATATGCAAATTAGTCTGTCCCTGGCCCAGTGCATCATGGGAACAGGGCAGACCAAACTACCAAGCCAATTCGTCACCAGAAAGGAGACAAGCTTCCGGGGACCGGTTTCTGCCATTTCAGGCGTCGTCGGCCCGGCTTGCTTGAATCCTGATGGAGCAGTGAGCAAGGGACTCATGTCTGAGTATACCCTTCCACGCTTATGGTGGACAAAATGATTCAGAAAAGGGGGTGGTGATGAACAGAGTGTCTGAATTAAGCAGACCACTCTTACCCAGTCCAAAGATCAGGGCTTGATCCATCACCGTTATTTAGCTCACTGCCCCATCCCAGCTCAGAACCTGGCTATATGCAAATTAGTCTGTCCCTGGCCCAGTGCATCATGGGAACAGGGCAGACCAAACTACCAAGCCAATTCTTCACCAGAAAGGAGACAAGCTTCCGGGGACCGGTTTCTGCCATTTCAGGCGTCGTCGGCCCGGCTTGCTTGAATCCTGATGGAGCAGTGAGCAAGGGACTCATGTCTGAGTATACCCTTCCACGCTTATGGTGGACAAAATGATTCAGAAAAGGGGGTGGTGATGAATAGAGTGTCTGAATTAAGCAGACCACTCTTACCCAGTCCAAAGATCAGGGCTTGATCCATCACCGTTATTTAGCTCACTGCCCCATCCCAGCTCAGAACCTGGCTATATGCAAATTAGTCTGTCCCTGGCCCAGTGCATCATGGGAACAGGGCAGACCAAACTACCAAGCCAATTCTTCACCAGAAAGGAGACAAGCTTCCGGGGACCGGTTTCTGCCATTTCAGGCGTCGTCGGCCCGGCTTGCTTGAATCCTGATGGAGCAGTGAGCAAGGGACTCATGTCTGAGTATACCCTTCCATGCTTATGGTGGACAAATTGATTCAGAAAAGGGGGTGGTGATGAACAGAGTGTCTGAATTAAGCAGACCACTCTTACCCAGTCCAAAGATCAGGGCTTGATCCATCACTGTTATTTAGCTCACTGCCCCATCCCAGCTCAGAACCTGGCTATATGCAAATTAGTCTGTCCCTGGCCCAGTGCATCATGGGAACAGGGCAGACCAAACTACCAAGCCAATTCTTCACCAGAAAGGAGACAAGCTTCCGGGGACCGGTTTCTGCCATTTCAGGCGTCGTCGGCCCGGCTTGCTTGAATCCTGATGGAGCAGTGAGCAAGGGACTCATGTCTGAGTATACCCTTCCACGCTTATGGTGGACAAAATGATTCAGAAAAGGGGGTGGTGATGAACAGAGTGTCTGAATTAAGCAGACCACTCTTACCCAGTCCAAAGATCAGGGCTTGATCCATCACCGTTATTTAGCTCACTGCCCCATCCCAGCTCAGAACCTGGCTATATGCAAATTAGTCTGTCCCTGGCCCAGTGCATCATGGGAACAGGGCAGACCAAACTACCAAGCCAATTCTTCACCAGAAAGGAGACAAGCTTCCGGGGACCGGTTTCTGCCATTTCAGGCGTCGTCGGCCCGGCTTGCTTGAATCCTGATGGAGCAGTGAGCAAGGGACTCATGTCTGAGTATACCCTTCCACGCTTATGGTGGACAAAATGATTCAGAAAAGGGGGTGGTGATGAATAGAGTGTCTGAATTAAGCAGACCACTCTTACCCAGTCCAAAGATCAGGGCTTGATCCATCACCGTTATTTAGCTCACTGCCCCATCCCAGCTCAGAACCTGGCTATATGCAAATTAGTCTGTCCCTGGCCCAGTGCATCATGGGAACAGGGCAGACCAAACTACCAAGCCAATTCTTCACCAGAAAGGAGACAAGCTTCCGGGGACCGGTTTCTGCCATTTCAGGCGTCGTCGGCCCGGCTTGCTTGAATCCTGATGGAGCAGTGAGCAAAGGACTCATGTCTGAGTATACCCTTCCATGCTTATGGTGGACAAATTGATTCAGAAAAGGGGGTGGTGATGAACAGAGTGTCTGAATTAAGCAGACCACTCTTACCCAGTCCAAAGATCAGGGCTTGATCCATCACCGTTATTTAGCTCACTGCCCCATCCCAGCTCAGAACCTGGCTATATGCAAATTAGTCTGTCCCTGGCCCAGTGCATCATGGGAACAGGGCAGACCAAACTACCAAGCCAATTCTTCACCAGAAAGGAGACAAGCTTCCGGGGACCGGTTTCTGCCATTTCAGGCGTCGTCGGCCCGGCTTGCTTGAATCCTGATGGAGCAGTGAGCAAGGGACTCATGTCTGAGTATACCCTTCCACGCTTATGGTGGACAAAATGATTCAGAAAAGGGGGTGGTGATGAACAGAGTGTCTGAATTAAGCAGACCACTCTTACCCAGTCCAAAGATCAGGGCTTGATCCATCACCGTTATTTAGCTCACTGCCCCATCCCAGCTCAGAACCTGGCTATATGCAAATTAGTCTGTCCCTGGCCCAGTGCATCATGGGAACAGGGCAGACCAAACTACCAAGCCAATTCTTCACCAGAAAGGAGACAAGCTTCCGGGGACCGGTTTCTGCCATTTCAGGCGTCGTCGGCCCGGCTTGCTTGAATCCTGATGGAGCAGTGAGCAAGGGACTCATGTCTGAGTATACCCTTCCACGCTTATGGTGGACAAAATGATTCAGAAAAAGGGGGTGGTGATGAACAGAGTGTCTGAATTAAGCAGACCACTCTTACCCAGTCCAAAGATCAGGGCTTGATCCATCACCGTTATTTAGCTCACTGCCCCATCCCAGCTCAGAACCTGGCTATATGCAAATTAGTCTGTCCCTGGCCCAGTGCATCATGGGAACAGGGCAGACCAAACTACCAAGCCAATTCTTCACCAGAAAGGAGACAAGCTTCCGGGGACCGGTTTCTGCCATTTCAGGCGTCGTCGGCCCGGCTTGCTTGAATCCTGATGGAGCAGTGAGCAAGGGACTCATGTCTGAGTATACCCTTCCACGCTTATGGTGGACAAAATGATTCAGAAAAGGGGGTGGTGATGAACAGAGTGTCTGAATTAAGCAGACCACTCTTACCCAGTCCAAAGATCAGGGCTTGATCCATCACCGTTATTTAGCTCACTGCCCCATCCCAGCTCAGAACCTGGCTATATGCAAATTAGTCTGTCCCTGGCCCAGTGCATCATGGGAACAGGGCAGACCAAACTACCAAGCCAATTCTTCACCAGAAAGGAGACAAGCTTCCGGGGACCGGTTTCTGCCATTTCAGGCGTCGTCGGCCCGGCTTGCTTGAATCCTGATGGAGCAGTGAGCAAGGGACTCATGTCTGAGTATACCCTTCCACGCTTATGGTGGACAAAATGATTCAGAAAAGGGGGTGGTGATGAACAGAGTGTCTGAATTAAGCAGACCACTCTTACCCAGTCCAAAGATCAGGGCTTGATCCATCACCGTTATTTAGCTCACTGCCCCATCCCAGCTCAGAACCTGGCTATATGCAAATTAGTCTGTCCCTGGCCCAGTGCATCATGGGAACAGGGCAGACCAAACTACCAAGCCAATTCTTCACCAGAAAGGAGTCAAGCTTCCGGGGACCGGTTTCTGCCATTTCAGGCGTCGTCGGCCCGGCTTGCTTGAATCCTGATGGAGCAGTGAGCAAGGGACTCATGTCTGAGTATACCCTTCCACGCTTATGGTGGACAAAATGATTCAGAAAAGGGGGTGGTGATGAACAGAGTGTCTGAATTAAGCAGACCACTCTTACCCAGTCCAAAGATCAGGGCTTGATCCATCACCGTTATTTAGCTCACTGCCCCATCCCAGCTCAGAACCTGGCTATATGCAAATTAGTCTGTCCCTGGCCCAGTGCATCATGGGAACAGGGCAGACCAAACTACCAAGCCAATTCTTCACCAGAAAGGAGACAAGCTTCCGGGGACCGGTTTCTGCCATTTCAGGCGTCGATGGATCAAGCCCTGATCTTTGGACTGGGTAAGAGTGGTCTGCTTAATTCAGGCACTCTGTTCATCACCACCCCCTTTTCTGAATCATTTTGTCCACCATAAGCGTGGAAGGGTATACTCAGATGTGAGTCCCTTGCTCATTGCACCATCAGGATTCAAGCAAGCCGGGCCGACGCCCGGAAGCTTGTTTCCTTCCCAGTATAAGAATTGGCTTGGTAGTTTGGTTTGCCCTGTTCCCATCATGCACTGGGACAGGAACAGACTAATTTGCATATAGCCAAGTTCTGAGCTGGGATGGTGCAGTGAGCTAAAAAACGGTGATGGATCAAGCCCTGATCTTTGGACTGGGTAAGAGTGGTCTGCTTAATTCAGGCACTCTGTTCATCACCACCCCCTTTTCTGAATCATTTTGTCCACCATAAGCGTGGAAGGGTATACTCAGATGTGAGTCCCTTGCTCATTGCACCATCAGGATTCAAGCAAGCCGGGCCGACGCCCGGAAGCTTGTTTCCTTCCCAGTATAAGAATTGGCTTGGTAGTTTGGTTTGCCCTGTTCCCATCATGCACTGGGACAGGAACAGACTAATTTGCATATAGCCAAGTTCTGAGCTGGGATGGTGCAGTGAGCTAAAAAACGGTGATGGATCAAGCCCTGATCTTTGGACTGGGTAAGAGTGGTCTGCTTAATTCAGGCACTCTGTTCATCACCACCCCCTTTTCTGAATCATTTTGTCCACCTTAAGCGTGGAAGGGTATACTCAGATGTGAGTCCCTTGCTCATTGCACCATCAGGATTCAAGGAAGCCGGGCCGACGCCCGGAAGCTTGTTTCCTTCCCAGTATAAGAATTGGCTTGGTAGTTTGGTTTGCCCTGTTCCCATCATGCACTGGGACAGGAACAGACTAATTTGCATATAGCCAAGTTCTGAGCTGGGATGGTGCAGTGAGCTAAAAAACGGTGATGGATCAAGCCCTGATCTTTGGACTGGGTAAGAGTGGTCTGCTTAATTCAGGCACTCTGTTCATCACCACCCCCTTTTCTGAATCATTTTGTCCACCATAAGCGTGGAAGGGTATACTCAGATGTGAGTCCCTTGCTCATTGCACCATCAGGATTCAAGCAAGCCGGGCCGACGCCCGGAAGCTTGTTTCCTTCCCAGTATAAGAATTGGCTTGGTAGTTTGGTTTGCCCTGTTCCCATCATGCACTGGGACAGGAACAGACTAATTTGCATATAGCCAAGTTCTGAGCTGGGATGGTGCAGTGAGCTAAAAAACGGTGATGGATCAAGCCCTGATCTTTGGACTGGGTAAGAGTGGTCTGCTTAATTCAGGCACTCTGTTCATCACCACCCCCTTTTCTGAATCAGATATCGGTGGGACTGACACCGACGTGCAGTCCAACGATCAAAACATGAAATCCTCTAATTTTTTGCATTAATTGACATTGTCTCTTTTATAATTAAATAATTTAGTCTAATACTACTTGTTTTTCTATGCATTTTTGGGCAACTATGTTTAAACTTTAGCACTGTCTTATCCCAATTTGCACTATCAACTTTCTTTACAATAGTTTGACACTCTTCAGACATAAGTTTCCTGTATATAATTTAATCACTTGCTAATGAATGACAAGCTGGAATGCACATTGCTCATTGCTTGTTTCTTGGTCATTAAGTAAAGGTATGGTTAGCTAAGCATACCATGCCCTCCTATGTTTTCAGTTTATCATGAACTTATAAAATACCCCCTCACAGAAACATTGTTATGATCAATATTTGCATGCCGTAATGTCTTAGATGTTTACAGGGCACGTCCTACTACATCTACACGTGTACTGAAAAAGATGGCAGCTTATTTATGGGTGTGGGCCAGTTTGCGGCTCATCTCTCATGTTGGACGTAGTGAAATTCCTAGAACCCCGCACAGAGCAAGATTACAAAGGATCTTACATGTAGAAGACAGCTTTCTCTAACTTAGAAGTAATTTATCTGATTACAGGATTGAATTGCTCCTTGTGCTAATCTTTAATGACCTTTGTTTCTCCCTCTGTGGCAGATGTGTAATAGTCCTGCTTCTTCAGGACCTATTGCACCAATTAACACCATCGACCACGAGATTCTGATGGAGAGAAGGCAATGAATATGCATATGTGGAAGTGTTTTATGGGTTTAAGGATTTCTTTACAAACACAACTCAAGATGCTATCAACCTTTTTGATCAGTCCACTTACAACTTTGAGTAGGATTCTGCAGTGCTCGGCCCTTTCCACTGCACCTTTGAATCTGTGTATGGAGCCCCTTGCCATACTCATCCAGGTTTATGGATTTGTATTTTATATTTATATTAAAGACAGTCAAGTTGTTCTCTGATTTGAGGGTTGTATAAACATTCACACATACACAGTTTCAGTGAATGTATGTGAGACATTAGTGCTTAGATGTTTGTTACTTGGCTTAACTTCAATTAGTCAAACTCAGAGGTCTGATATGCTTGATCTTGAAAACCTAGGACAGCTTTGCATTGCCTTAAGGATTTGGCCCATTGATCCAAGCTGCTAACCACTGTTCGCAAGCTGGGGTTCAAGTTTCATCTCAGTTGTAGTTGGGTCCTCAGATCTCTGTTCTATTCCTCTTTTAATCAGGTTAAATTACTAAAATATATTGTTCATTGCTTGACATTTGACAAGTGATGTACGAGAGTGACAGCTTTTTCAGATTCAGTTTAGATTAAACATAAGTCCTTTATCTAGGGCTCAAGAATGAGCCCTAGCACGCAATTCAAATCTGACAAAATTCAGCAGCTACCTTTTTATCTTGGTCTTTCTCTTCAATGTCCCAAGCTCCACAAGCTGCCAATTGAGGGTAGAATCATCCTAAAGGCCCTTTGTTTTGTCCATTGCTTGATCCTCGATAAGACCCCAACTTTATCGAATCTTGAAGCCTAGAGACACACACTCTTTGATCACTTTCGAGCGGGAAACAGATGCTACTCTACGTTCTCCGTTGTAAAATGGCATTGGTGGGAGTATGTGCTTTTTCGATTTTTGCCCCAACATTGAAACTGCTAGCTTTTTCACTGAGATTCAACACGAATCTTGACAACTTCAGAAAACAACATTTATTTTTATACACTATCACAAAGTATCTTATTTAGTGAACCCTATGTTAGTTGTGTGCTGCTTAAGAGCCAATCAAGTCATATGTTTCTCTGTATGAGTAAAACAATGAGGATGCTCCGGAAAAGTATCCACCTATGGCATTTCCTCATCATACCAATAGTATGGATATTCCACCAATGGGATCTCCTCTAAATTTAACACTTCCTCTGTATTCGCATGATTTTCCATTAACATTCAACTCTAAAAGAAGCCCTTTGCACCGGTGAACCCTCATATCCTTGGAAAGTAAACAGAATGTATCACTAGTATGCTTATTTTATTATACAAAACGAGGAAGGGAGTATACTGCCTCACATCCCAGCTCCCAGTTCTCTCAGATGCATGATGGTAAATGCGATGGACTGTAACACTTACTGCAGTTAAAAGGGTTTCGTTTTTACCATGGTTGGTGCAGCCAGTGCTGTGTATATCTAGACCCATGTTTCAGGATCATTGTCCTTCATCAATAGAGAGAAACAAGTTCATTTTATAGATGTAGGCAATGCTGTACAAGACTTCTCAGGTCTCTGTACCACTCACTGGCCACAGGTGCATCTCACAGAACTTGTTAACTCACCAGCTCAAGGGAGCCTAATCAGATAGAGGGGGAAGGGAGCACACTGCCTGACATCCTAGCACCCAGTTCGCCCAGATGCATTATGGTTTATGCATATTTATTATTGTCTGCAAACCTACCAACCTTGAAAAAATGTCCATCGTGCAAGAGAGGTGATGCCTTCTAAGAGGCCGGAAACTGACCTCATCAGCACCTGAGGAAAAGTAGAGGATAGGTGGAGGGGTGGGGCCAGGGAGCGCGGAGGGGCTTTATATTGGCGTAATCTGAACAGCAACTCTCACGCACCACCAAAAACATAAATAATCCAAAAGCTTTTGATGCAGCCTCCCATGTTGTGGGGAGGTTAGAAATCCCGTACCAGATTTCACCCTTTGACAGCACTCCAAACACAATCTGGAAACCCACTCCGAGCAGGGGTTTACAACTCACCTGTGCTCGCCCTGTGATATTGACTTCTCACTGGATGACCATGTGAAGTGTTTTGATATCATGTGGCCAGTCGCCACCGCTGCAGGTAAGAGCGGTGGGGCCGAGGGGGATTTTGAGAGACGACCACGAGGGAGCAATATTTATTTATTTAATTTTCCTTCGTGGTCATCTCTCGAAGCCCCCACCCCACACCCTGCCACACCGCCCCACCTCTTTTACCTGCAGTGGCCGCAGCTGCATGTGGCACTTAATGGCACCATATGAGATGTCAAGTCTATGTGCATCGTCCTTTCCTTTCCCCCCACTGGTGTAACGAAAAGTGAGGGGGCCTCCCAGCACGGTACTTAGAGGGGCCACCTCCAGGCTCAATCAGGAGCTCTCTGGACAGAGTGCAGTGCCGAGTGGGCCCCTTGGAGCTAGGCCCCCCCCCTGCACCATGTGGGCTGCGGGGACCTGTGTTACGCCCCTGCTTTCCCCACCGTCCGTGATCGCTGAGGAAACACTCAAACCCGTCAACACACTCGACCAGGAAAGGGATCACTTCACTCCTTCTGTAAGAGGCTCCGAGGCAGCCTGCCACTCTACCTGCAGTGCATCGTTCGGATGCAAATATTGATGAGAATACCAGCTCAATATCCATACATCCCTTACAACTCTCTCTTGTTTTGTAAAAGATCATGGGCATAAACTGAAATGGTGTTCGGCTGTTCCTGTTTATCACCATTGACAACAGTCTAAAATTGCATGTAATCGTTCACATTTTCTGCCATACTCATTTTCTTGGCGTGCTAGTACATTGTGGTATTTTTCGTTTTGCTGCCTAGTTTTTTTTCTATCCTTTGAATACCATTGTGGGGGAAATCATTTTTGTGTAATTTGTTTTGTAATTGTCACAGTGTTATTCACTGTTATTTTTTTTTTGCAAACATGTTTGGTTTGTGTCTCTAGTTTTTTGTTGTTCCAAGCCACTCATCTCAAGTACACATAGTTGTTATGCACACTATTCAACATTTTCGTCTCATGAAGGAGAATTAGGACTGCACCGTGCAACGTGTTAGCAAGTTTCCCTGCCAAAAAAGAGCTCCGCATGGAACGTCGTTTTTTGGGGGAATTTCACAGCACGGGTGACAGGGCAATAGAAGACTGTGACAGATGATCCCCTTAGTGTGCCAAGCAGGCTGACACGGGTGCCTCGATGCCCACACTGCAGACTGCAATGCCCTACACTTCAGTAGATGGGCATTTGTATGCATGGTCATTAGGTAGTTGTACATGTGCCCTGGAAAAGGTTTAGACCTCAGTCATTACAACCATACGGTAATGAGCCGTTGGGCTGAGTCACTTGCAGGGAAAACCTCATCAGGCTCTCAGTGTTATTTTTGGCAGACACACATGTTTTGATGTTTGCCACTTCAGCAGGACGTTCTTTCAGTTCAGTGGATGCAGCTGTTGAATTGAAATGACAGACTTTTTCAGCAACCCATGAGTCACAGACTATGTAGAATCTAGAGGCTTGGGGGGACATCTTTTAACATTCTTATTTTTCGATACATTTTACTTAATATATGTAAATATAACCATATAATAGATAGCAAAATTAGCAATGTTACACTATTGTTGCATTTTGTTGCAACTTTTACAAAGGTTTCACTGCCCTAGGTTGTGGGAGGGGCGCTGAGGCGCTTTCCTGCTTGGGCTGCACGGTACTTCGTAGAGCGTGCGGTTGGAAGAAAGTTGTCTGTGCCCAAAACTATAATTAGCAGTAAGGGAAATCAAAACCAAACAGCCAAGTCAAAGTGCCCTCCCTAAATCCTCTCCTTGATCCACTTTTAGGAAAATATAATAAAGTGTAGGTTAAGGGTGTCAAAGATCCAGGACAGCCAGATCCATGCCAGATTTGTGGGACATCTCAAAAAAATCAATATACATACAATGAATCTAGATAAAACTGATCGATGCAGTCAGTGGCCATCCTTAATACCTTGCATGGATCTGGCCCCTTTGGGTCTAGAGAAGACACTGCTTGTCTAGAGCTAGTTTGATCAATCAATCAAGGAAAACTGTATTCAATGCTTTTCAGTAGCATTAAAGTATAGTACAAAACAACTACAAGCTTAAAATATTAAAAGAATGACTCTTCATATATACAAAGTGATTATGAATTAACATGAAAATGTCCAGATAAAATGCAAACCAATTTCATCCATTTGCCTGACTCAAACAATTATCCTGTGTGGTACTTTAGTTATGGGAAGACCCCTTGCGGGCTTTTCCTTATTTTTAGTACCTGCCAACAGTAAGAAGACATTATGTGGCAGACATACAGGGTATGCAATTGTTGTAAGTATAAAAGTACTGGTCTGCACTGCCTGAAATTAAGTGTTTTAAGTGCCGGTAAGATGTATCTTTTCCTAGGGATTTCATAAAATTTACAAAAAAATACGACGTGCAAATTGGTTGTGCGCATCACACTGTCACACGGGCACAAAGTTAACTCTAAATCTGCCACTGTTTTCTTGTATATGTAGTAAGGAGTTCCTTTATAGCCTTTTAACCCAATTTCTTTGTAAATGTTCATATCCCATTGATGGATTTCTCCATTTGCACACCTCTATTAATTACCATCGGAGACCACGAATTCTTGTTGTCAAAGAATATCCCTAGGTAGCAAAAAGTTGGTGATTCACTCAAATTAGTATACTAGTTGTATAGCAATGGTTTAATTCCTCACACACTCCTTTCTTGAATGTAGACACAGCAGAGATGACATAGCATCTTCTACGGATCTTTTGGTTCTGTGTAGCTGCTTGAGCTAGGCTGATTTCAGACAATATGTCTAAATTGTTATTGTTTAACAGTTGAGATCAACAGGGTTTTTGGGGGGCTCTTTGGCTGAGGGTTGATGTTTCAGCTGCATAAAGTGTATATTACCATCCAGCATATGTCTTTTTTTAGAAATAGCCGAGTGTCTTGCCAAAATAAATACCCGGCTTCATGTCAGCAGTTTACCTTTGCACCAATTCCATAATCCTGGACATTTGACACATCAACATCTATAGCATGTTGGATTTATCTGACTACTCCTCGGACACTCTATAAAAAATGCCTCTTCAACTACATTTTCTTCAAATCTGGGTATCTGCATGTATGTGTGTGATCTACACACATCTCTATATATTGCTCACACATGTCATACACTTAAATTTGCATTTATACTTATCAGAATCAGCAGAAAGAATGAAGTTGTAAATTACCACAGGTTCTAATCATAATTAGACACAAAACATCCTTTGTGACTTTAGCCCAACGTTCTCAAAGCAACAGTTTTTTTAAAGAGAAGATTTAAAATTTAGAAGAACCACAATGTTTTCTTAAACACTGATGTCTTAAGTTCTAAATTGCCTCTAAAGCATGGTTGTGCAGTCTAGGCCCAGAAGTGCGTGGTGCCATAATACGTTTGTCAGAATATCTTCTAACATATATAACATGTCTGCAAACATATGGCCCCATTAGAGTGAAGAATAGGAAATCTACACCGAGTGGAATGATATTTTTGTAATCGATATTATGGACACAATACTTACATTAGACTATATTTCTGAATGTGATATTCCTACATACAGCAGCCCAGGTGGTACAGGTCCATGCCAGATTTTCAGGATAACCTATAATGGTGAACATGAGGTAAACTTAGAGCTGTTGTATGCATGTACCTCTTAATAAATATCTTGAAATTATGGAATGGATAACCTGCTTTGAGGCACTCACATTAATAAAATCTGATATACTGTCTTGCATTGTGTTTTCCTGTTAAAAGCTGGTGCTTCCAGTAACCCTACATTGTAAAAATCAAATATGCCCTACTCTACACCAGCCAGAAGATAGGAGGTTTTAAACATATTTTACTTAGATAGAATAAAGCAGCAGCATTGAGTATTGCAGTTGTTAAATAACATTATGCATGCTATTCACTTAATATGAACATATTTCTGTCATAAAAATACCTATTTCTTTTTAAAGGAATTTTCTTTTTTTATAAAAATTTTAATTGTGTTTGAATGTCTCAACAGCTACACGGTAATGCCACAAAATCTTTAAGAGGATGAAATGGCCCTACACATTGTGCAACTCTGCCAACCCCAATCATATTTAGGTCCGGCCTAGAGAAAGCTTTAACATTTGCGCTGGCTTCAAGCAATAAAACATTCACAAATAAAAATACATACACATAGGCACACCTAGAGGACTTAGTCTCAACCCTCTTTATCAATTGGTTTGATCAACTGTCACTCACATATTGCCTCTATCCACCCAATCATACAGCACTGCAGTCATTCTCTTTCTTGCACTGCGAGAGCAGCCATTTACTTGACCACAAATATACTTCAACCTAAAGGGAGCTACACTAAAGGGCCAGGGATGGAGGGCCAATTCTTTACCATGCTTTTTTTAAAAGTTAGCTTTATTCATCTTTACTATGCTTTTATGTTAAAGTAATTCAAAGCCAATTGTCTTTTTCTGTGCATCAATAAGCATTCGAAATATATGCTGGCACTGCAGCTCAGTAAAAATCTTTAGGACTTCGGCCTGTGTGAACCCTGTTCTGCAGGCATCTCTAGAATGTGTGGTTCCAGGTTGTCCATATTTTCTGTCTAAGGCTCATCCCGACGCCCCCACTTGCATTCAAGTGGACTGCCAAGGACAGCCCTGGGGTACCACCCCTTCTAGTCCTCATCACCAGCTGGGGCCGGGCTGTTGAAGCATTTAACCAACCACTGACAAGAGATGTGTGCAACCATCTACTGAGCCCCCAGACCTCTCAAGACTGAAGCAGGCGACTGGGAGACTTTTTGCAAAATGTACAGCTTAAAATGGTGGTAGTGCTACCTTTTGAGATCCTCTCTTCCACACTGACATTTGTTATTTTTGTCCTTTTTGTTGCACTCCTGGCATGTTGAGTGTGGCAGTCCAATGCAAGATTGCTTGGGTGGCTAGCTGGATCACACTGCTCCTCTCGTTGTCTTCTGAGCACTGTGCTCTCTTTGGTTCATAGCTGCTGTGTCCACCTTGGATCCTGAGGTCTGCCTACGCAGTCAATATAATAATCAATATTAAATGTATAGAAAATAATATATTTTGTTTAGGTGATTATGGGCCTTTATTTAGCTACAGTCTCCTACTAAAGTTTGTGAACATTACCAATTTCCTAACTTCATGCCACTCTTTCTGACTTTTCCATGCTGCATTAATTTGATACCTTGTCTTTCCTGTTCTAAGTGTGTTCCATGCTTTGTGAAAAAATATAGAAGGAGGCCCCCTTTCGGTAGTTATATGGGACCAGGGGGAAATAGCGAGAAAATAAGGGATGTCCCACTTTTACAGGCCTAAAGGCCTTTTGTACATTAGAGTGAAGAATAGGAAATCTTCAGTACCACTAAGTACTGTAGGGTTTGATTGAACCAGGGTCTGTCTTTCTCGTGGGGTTAGCAACAACTGGCAACAAGTATCTGATGTAAAACTGATGTAAAACTAAAGCACCACGCATGAATAAATTCAGCAGATATATTCGCAATTATAGCAATATCTATTGTAAACACAGAGTGACAGTAATATAAACTCGTAAAAAAAAGTTTCTGGTAAAAACGTCTACTTTTATTCTTAATTCAAACAATATGAGTCGTATCGTAGTGTTAAAAACAACAATAAAAAACATCAATAAAAACATATGTAAGGGTAATCATTCAAAAATAAAGTGTATATCATCAAGAATCACAGGTTAAGTCAACTTAACCTGTGATTCTTGATGATATACACTTTATTTTTATTAGTAAAATGAATTATTGATTTTTGATGTAATGTACTTTATTTTAATTAGGATGCATTGTACAAGATCATGTTGAATGATTACCCTTACATATGTTTTTTATTGATGTTTTTTATTGTTGTTTTTAACACTACGATACGACTCATATTGTTTACATATTGTGTTTACAATAGATATTGCTATAATTGCGAATATATCTGCTGAATTTATTCATGCGTGGTGCTTTAGTTTTACATCAGATACTTGTTGCCAGTTGTTGCTAACCCCACGAGAAAGACAGACCCTGGTTCAATCAAACCCTACAGTACTTAGTGGTACTGATAACACCTCGATTGTACAAAAGGCCTTTAGGCCTGTAAAAGTGGGACAGCTCTTATTTTCCATGCTTTGTGAACATTGGAACTTTGCAAACATTACATGGAGAGTCTAGCCAGGAGTCCTCATTTACCACTGTATAGTGTGATTACCATCAGCTTTATTGCTTTTCAATTTCCACATGAGATCGCCATTCTGCTGGTGGGATTAATGGTTTATTGTTTGATTACAGTGTTATTTCTGGGCGTGGTGCCTGTGTGCTTCCTATTTTCTGATTGCTGGTCATACTGTAAATATATTAATGTATGCGACATATTCGAAAAGGGCTGTGTTGGCTACAGCCTTGTCTGGAGAGTCATACGTTTATTGTGTGTTTGGTATACTTCTTTCTTCTTCTGAAACAACTCCCTATGAGAGGTTCCTGTTTTTGAAGAAGAAAAATAAATGTATCCCTGTAGCGGTGGGAGTTTTCTGCCTGTACATCAGGGTCGGACATCTCACCCTAAATACAGAAAGGGCTAGCTATTGTGACTCCATGCCCTTGTGGCACATGCGTCACTGGGGTGAAGGGGCATCAGAGGCACAGTCTTTGGAGACTTTTCTGTAGAAACCCAGCGCTTCTCACAACTCTAAGAGGGATCATGGGATTGTAGGTTCAGTGCGGAGAAAGCCCCACCAATTCATGGCATAGATGCCACTCTAGAAAATTACGTTCATTGGGCCTCATTTACAAGAAAGTGCCGCAGCACAGCACCGTAAGCACTTTGGCTGCGCCGCGCTGTCACTATCAAAGCACAGGTATTCATCATATCTACAAGGATATGACTGATCCCTTTGCTCTTCCCTGTGCTGGCACACAATATGACACCAGCCGCTGACACAGGCACCCTTGCACCATGGTGCAGGGATACTTGCGTCATGAGGGTGATTGTTTATGTGCAGGAAGGTATCCCTTCCTGTACTTACAGAATCTTAAATGGCGTTTTTTAACTTCTGTGTGTGCTGCATTAGCACACACAGAACTTGTAAAATGTAATTTTTTGAAACAATTTTTTTTGTGCAGGAACGGACACCTTCCTGCACATAAACAATCATATGAGGTGATTTCCTCGTTCTATGTGTGCTGCAGAATGCAGCACTCATAGAAATAGGAAATAAACGAGGAGAAAATAATACAATTCTCATCGCGGCGCCTCCCTATGCCTCCCCTAGGGAGGTGTAGCATTAAGACGCATTTCCAGGTTTACGATTTCTCGTAAATCTGGAAATGTGTCAGGTTCCATGAGTGTTGCGTGGGAATACCCACAGCAACACCCATGTGGCGCCCCTTCCACACAAAGTGCTACGTGTAAAGGAGCCGTATTCACAAGGACATGAAAAGCCACAAAGGGTGGCTTTTCATGTCCTAATAAATATGGAGCAGCAAGATACGCTGCATGGCTTATGAAGGACTCTTGCTTTTTCCCTTTTAGAGGACTCAATGGGTACAGTGACTAAGGGCCATATGTATCAAGGAACCATTTTGCGATTCTGTAATAGTGATTTTTAAGAAATCGCTATTTCAGAATCGCAAAATGGTATGTATCAAGAAAAATGCAATTTTTTAGCGATTTCTTGATATTCCTTAATAGCGAATTCGCAAATTGCAAATTCGCAATTAAGAAATACTTCCCCATTCATTTCTATGGGCCTCCTGGCCCATAGGAAGGAATGGGACTTTATTCACAATTTGCAATTCGCAATTTGCTAATCGCAAATTGAGAATAATATCAAAGGTGCAGGGGTGTTCAAAGGACACCCTGTTGCACCCCTGAAATAAATATGGGTGCACATGTGGTGCACATGTATGTGCGTCACATGGCACTTTGAAAAATGCTGAAATGTGCATTTTTCAAGGAAATCACAACTTTCGCGATTCCTTAAGGGCATTTTGGATTTTTTTTGCTTAATACATTGCATTTAAGGAATCACAAAATTTGAGATTCCTTAAATGCAATCGCAAAATAAGGAATGGCAAATTTTGCGATTCCTTATTTTGCACCCAAATTCTTTCATACATACCATTTTGCGAAAATGAGTTCGCAAACGCCGAAATTCTGCGAATTTCGGCGTTTGCAAACCCATTTGGCCTTGATACATATGGCCCTAAATGCCCTTGAGAACTTGTATTCGCAACAAGCCACATACATGTGAATTTGGCCACATGATGTGCCGCATAGCCTTTTGAATATTGCAAAATTCATTCAGACCTGCTGCATAATGCGGTCAGCTTTGCTGCATAATTCAGCGGCTCTCCGTATAAGCAGAGATATTAAATATTCCAACCACTGTTTGCTGTACAAACCTCTGCTCTTTGCTAAGAGGACAGTGCAGCGGTGTCTGTTTGACTGAACTGTTCCCTGAAACGCCGCGTTCCCAAATAAGGCGCCGCATTACAGCAGTCACTTCGCTCTTAGGTCGTATCATTTTCTTCACGCAAACTTGTTTTGATTGGAAGAGAAGGTTAAATTGCAGTGTCGCGCCAAATTAAAGTCACACAATACAAAATGTCCACGGAGAATCATCACTCACTGGATGACGGGGTGAAAGTATTTAGCACACGGACAACTGATCTCTGCCACTAATTGCAAAGCAGCCTTCACATTTGTTCCAACAATCCAATAATCCTTTTCAGAGCGAGACCTCAGAAGGAGAAAAAATTAAGAATTCTGTAAAAATAATAAGCCACAGGCTACCCAATGGATTGTATTTTAGCTTTTAGAGCAAAGCTCTTTAAATATATAAATGATGGCTCTTTGATGCACACCCCCTGCTTTCATCTTTTCCTATGAAGCGGCCCATGCGCGGTAGTCACCCAGTGAAAAACACCGTTTTTATGATATTTAGAAGCCTTTGTGCGCCTGAAAGTAGCCACAAAGGAATCATTACTGTAGGAGGGAGAGAGAACGGGCATGTGAGTCATTGTGAAGTGTGGTGATGGTGCGGCTGACTGCTGGGAGATAACCCAGGGAGGCTTCAATCAGCGTGGCAGGACCATGCAGATCACACATTATATAAGACCGGCTTTCAAGCAGATGGCTATATTGGGAAATGCATATGCTCCTGATGTGCTTGGGGTGCTTTTTGGGTATTGAGAGTTTAACTTTTTTTTTCTCCGAAAAGAAAACCCAGATTTTAAAATATGTTAGCGCAGAATCATTTATGTAAAAGAAACTGTAAATGTCTGTGATGCCTTTATTTTTAATTACTCTAATGAGGAAATAACTTAGATATGGCAGAGAGGAACAAATGCCCTGTAACTATGTGACCAGGCGTTATTTCTACACTGCTCCACTGCAGAAATTGTAGAAATAACAAGGGGATGTGATAGGAAATAAGTCATTTCCCTGCAATCTTTGCGAATGTTTCTTTCAATCTTTTGCTGTTGGACTATGCAGGTCTTTAAGTGGGCCGGGTCTCACTGGTGCTGAGCACCGGCAGTTTTTTAAAGGAGGCCTTGAAACAGGTCTCTATCGGGCTCTGTTTTGTGCCCTAGCACAGGCGGCCACTTTTTTCTGGACTGCAGTGACAGCAGGCACATGATGTGCGCTGCTCAGAATGCTCACTTTTCACTAGTGGAGAAGTTCCGGCATGTCCTCATGCCAGGTGAGCGTTGTAGGGGAAGGGAAATCCTTTAAAGAGTGTCATTTTCTCTCTGGACTACCGTTCTCTTTTTGAAACTCAGATGCAGCAACGTTATCCTGGTGTCACCAGGGCTTTAAGTGGAAGCTTTTTCAATAATGTATACAAGCCATAGTTGCTGCTTATTTATCTTATGCAACTGACAACCATTGAAAAAACCAATTTAAAATTTAAATAAAGTTTCTACTGCTAGTTCTGCCAGGGGACTTTCTGTCATCTGCATATCTTCGAGTACCCATCTGCAGAGTAGATCAATGTTTCCTCAGGCTTCCCATCAACACTCAATTGAGGAAATTCATAGTTACTTCTTGGGACTGAGATCTATTGTAATGAAGCATACACTAGTATTTAAGTAGTGTCAACTTTCTTGCATCCAGCTTAGGGACACTGCCTCCTATCAGCTAGTTAACAATACTATTGACCACAGGTTGCTAGGTCACCTACAGAGTTCCTGGGATACCCCTAACACTCCATCAGGTACATCACTATCATAGGGCAAGTTACTGCAAGATCTTCCCCAAAGATCTTAACCAATCTGCTGACACCACTTGTGGGAATTCTCTTCAATGATAACTTCTATGGTTCAACCTTACCTTGGACACAAGTTAGCTCAGAGGATAACAAGAGAGCATTTGGAAGAAAACACGAGGAAACGCATGCAACCTGCTGATGGAAAAATAGGTTCCTCAAGAAAGAGGAAACATTTCCATGAGAACCTAGACAAGGCCTGCTGTACCTAAAACTATTTTTTTTTTACAAACCTTTGAAGAGTATTCTATCTTAAAATGAAAATGGTAGTAGGTTGACCCTTTTTAGGCATGCTGTCCAAAACAAGGAGGCCAAAGCTAAGTTATGGCTGTGAATACAGGGGCATGTGTTGGCAACAGACATATCTGTAATGGTGATCTATTTCGGCATGTTGTTCCCACATGTGCTTAGGTTCTGGTCTCCGTTGGTGTAGTATTTAAAATCAAGTCTTACAATTATTCCAATAACCAGAAGGGACAACACACCCTGTGAAGAGGTATGGCACTATTTCTACCACTGCTGCAATTGATGAAAAAGGTTTGGGGGATCTACGAATAATGCTCTGATTACAAAAGGAGCAAGAGCATACTTTTGAGTAGTGGAAGCTTTAATCAGTCAGCAAGTCTTGAAGGAACTCACGCGGGCTGAAGGCATATTTGGTGCTTGTCAGGATTGACACCATCAGGACAAAAGCACAGGTGACTCATCGAACAATAAATGGATTTAAGCCTGTGTGGTCATGAGGGAAATTGGATACAGGCTAAAGCCAGAGGAAATGAGAGTACGACCACCGGCTGGTTTAGTCTGCACATAATGGTTGATGAGAATAGTTATCGTTGATACTTCTGCCTGGAAGGAGTAAGGGCACAGGTGGGGTCTGTTTAAGGAGTAAACACCTATATTAAGCAACAGGACAAGGAAGGTGAACCAGAGAGTTTGCAGGATTAGATTAGATAAAAAATCAAAGTAAATTAATACGTGCTTGTGCTGTACATCTCAAACACTTGCACAAATAAAGCACTGTGTTAGGTGTCTTCAAACTCAATTGAATTTCACATGTTTGGCCACTGGCAGCCAATATGACGAACATATAACTATGGTACTGTCAACTTAACTTTATCAAGAGAAAACCCCCCTGAACATTTTGAACATTAGGCATGTTTTATCGAGTAGTATAAAAATAAAGTACCATATGCCAATAAATAAGAAACTAATTTAATTATTAATGATGGTGACTTGATAATGAAAGAAAAGACAGTTAACTAAAAACAAAGTATAATGAGCATCACAAATCAAAATTGTGAGTGAGTTGATTAGTGTTTTGAATGGTAAAGAGGATGCATTTTAATTTCCACTTCCCGTCAGGGCAGCACAGAGATGGGCAACAGCTTATTGACACTGCGGAAAAATCTAGGGTTCACACTGACCTCATTGCAACCATTGTGCATATAAAAACCTGCTTGATAGTGTTGAAGCAGGGGATTCAATATTTAAAAAAGGAATGAGACAGGTATTGCACCTGCAGTATTTCCTGTGAAACAGAATAGATTCCCTACTCAACAGATGGTATAGTAACAGCTTAGCTACTACTCACCAGAAATTAGTGACTTCGGTGACATTTTTGTTTTCAATTCCTATTTAAAGAATCCTATCTTAAAAGGGAAAAAGGTGTTGCTGGAAATTGGGTTACTGGTTGGGGGTGTGTGTGGGGTCGAGGCCTTACTCAAGGAGCAACCAAAATCTCTGTCAGGGTGAAAGACAAGCAAACCAAATTAACCTGTTTTTAACCCTCTTGTCGCTTGGCACAAAAGGAGTCATGCTTAACTTAGAGGCAATGTGTAAAGTATTTATGCAGTACTTCAAACGGTACTTAAGTGAAAACACAACACAAGAAAAATCCCATACCAATTTAGAAAAACAGAGTCAAATGTAAAATGTTATCAATTATTTGACATAAAAATGTCAGAAATACAATCTGTAAAACCAGAGATTTGCATTTTCAAAGCTTTAAGAGAAAATAGTGCCTAGAAGTGCAAAGCGTCAATTGTAGTTATTTAGTCCCACGGGACAGGACAAAGTCACAGGTTCAGCCAAACGTGCTGAAATAAGTACCTTACATCCTGGTTATGAACAATTGCAAGATACTGTGTCAAATATCCATTGTGCAGTGGTGATTCTGAGGAGCTACGAGTCTGCTATGCAAGGTACTGTGTGATTGGTGAGGATGCCGTAGATGAGGAGCTTGCGATGTGAAGGACTGTGTTGAGGATGTGTTGCACAGCGGTGGTTTCTTAGGAGACTGTGGGCTATGATGCAAAGTTTTGCATCATGGATGCGGCACGCAAAAGCGGTTCCAAAGTGGGGCTGTGTTGTGCTGCATTGTTTCTGCCGTAGGACCACAGCTAGTCTGGAAGAGCACCTTCGCGTCCTCTTCCAAGAGTAAAAAGAGGGTGAGAGTACACCACCTTACATCCTAGCACTCAGTTCACTACAATGCATCATGGTAAATGTAGTACACTATAACACTTACTTCAGTGATAGTCTTTAGTTTTTCACCTTTCTTGGTGCAGCCAGAGATGTGTATCTCTAGACACCTGTTTCAGCACAGTTGTCCTTCTTCAGGATAAACAAACACATTCTTTTGGGGGTGCTGGAACTGCTGCCCAAAGTCATATTAGGTTTCTGTACCACTCACTGGGTGCAGGTGCATCAGCCAGAGCTCATCACTTTCAAGGGTCCAGGACTGAGGTAACTCTGCTTTGGGGACAAAACTCACAGCAACCAGAGTCCAGGTGCTGGGTTCAAGGTGGTGGGAGCCTTTTTTGTCCTTGAAGCTCAGATCAGGAGGCCAGCCAACTAGCCCTTGGAGTCCCTCTGGTGGTCCTAGGTTCAAGATGCAGGTTCAGTCCTTTCACTCAGGCAGCAGGGTAGCAGTCCTTCTTACAGCAGAGCAGCACAGCAGTCCTTCTGAGTCTTCCACATACCAAGAGGTGTACTGAAGAATTGGGTCTGAGGGTCCAATATTTGTATCTGCTGCCCACTTTAAAGTAGGAGATGGTGCTGGGGGTTTCCACCCCAAGAGGTGTTTATGATTTCCTGCTTCCATGTCTTGGCCCAAGTTTATCTGGGGTCACAATAGACTAGTGTCAAGCCCTTTGTGAGTTTGCTCGGGCAAAGCATTTGTGATGTGCAGGAGTGGTAGGTGACAGCTCCTCCCCCATATCAAGTTAGAGGTGACCCATCCTGCCAAAACATATGCCCTGTTGTCTCACTGTCTGGGAGAAAAACACAAAGACAAGCTGCCAACTACACCTTGTCTTGTGATCCAGGATACAGGCAGCAGACCACAAATGATCGGGACAAGAAAATGTCAACTTTCTAAAGTGGAATATTCCGAATTGTGACTTAAAATCTGCCATTAAAGAGGGCTTTAAATTACAATTCTTTAGACACCAAATGTGATCTTTCTACCTGCTTCCAATTGAAAGTAATCACTTATAAAATAAGTTAACACAGTGCTATTCTATGGGACAGGTAGGGCTTGCAGTAGTGAAAGATGGATACATTTAAGAGTATTTCACTACCAGGACATGTAAATGATAGAAATACATGTCCAGCTTTTTAAATACACTACAGACTGCCTTTCAGGATTGAAGTTTAAAACTGCATACTTAAGCTGCAATGGCAGGCCTGAGACATGTTTAAAAAGCTCCTTCAGTGGATGGCACAATCAGTGCTGCAGGCTCACTAGTAGCATTTAATTTACAGGAGCAAGGCACTTATCGGACCACTTTACTAGAGTATATTAAATGTGCCATTTGGATGTAAGCAAATGTTACCATGTTTAAAAGAGAGAGTACACACACTTTAGCACTGAAGAAGAAGAAGAAAAAGTGTATTGTTTCAGTTAATTAAAACCATAACAATACATTTTGTAAAATCAAGTACTGCGGTTGAAGCTCTTAATGTTTGGCTACATTCTCTTTTGCTTAATCCTAAAACATTCTGAATCTAGTGCAAATATTTTCTTATTTTTAAAATATGGACGTTTTGGTGTACATAATATACAAGTTAAAAAATTGATCAAGAGACTTTTGTTGATCCATGTGGAATATGATTCCCAGATTTCTGGTACTATTCTTTGTAAGTTCGAGAGAGCCCTCTTCCGCAGAGGCCGCCATCCTATTCCCCTTTTCTAGGCAGGGTACCAGGTTACATTTCAACGCTTGAACATGAGCCAAAAGGAACTTTATTAATAGGCAGTTCAAGCGGGTGTCTGTTGGGTTTAGGGCTGCCATAATCGCCGATCTGCACGTTCTTATGCCTCGATCATTTATGGCCTTTTTTAGAAAGATGGCTCGAGCATGGGCTAAATTCGGGCAGATACAAACAAGGTGAATGAAGTCCTCCTTGCTGCTCCCACATAATCTACAAATTTTGGGTCCATCATGCACCCAGATTGTCTGGTCCATGGTGGAAGGAAATTTTCCCAGTCGTAGCGCCATTAGCTGTTGTTTTCCAGGGGCCGGGAATGTAATTGTTAGATATGGGGCTGCAGTGAGTGTTTTATATTTGGATATAACCATCCAGGCATGTTTTCTTGTGCTGAAGGTGGCTTTGTCAGTTAAAAGTGAATGGAATTTTGATGACTTATTTATGGCTTGCTTGAAGGCTGGGTAAGGCAGATTGGTTTCCCAAAGGTTTCTTGTGCCAGTGTCTGTTAAGGCCTTCTCGAGAAATTGATTGTTTGGGGACTTTGCATCAGTTTTTATTTTGTCCCACAGCGCTTTATGCAATTCTGAAGCTGCTATATTCTGTTTCAAGCTATACCAATGCTTGATGGTTGCGTACTTCCTTTCCACTGTTTCGTTTAGTACTCCAAATTCTAATCTCGTTTGAGCTGGTGAAGCTCCCCGGTGAATTTGGAAGGTGGATTTATAGATAGCTGTCTGTATTTTATTCAGCAGATCCGCATCTTTCCCATGGAGGGTTACGCTGCCGTATGACAGCGTAGGGAGCACCTTAGCTGTTATTGTTGCCAGTAGAGCTTTGTATGATGGCCCGTAAGCTTTTTTACTAGAGACCTAAATGCAAACGAAAGTGCGTTTGCTCTCTGGGCAATGTACGTTTTTTGCTGCTGGTGATTGTGTCGGCTGTCGAAATAAAAGCCCAAGTACTTATAGTTAGGCACAGCTTCTATGTTTTTTCCCTCCAGTTGGACGTGTTGATTGACTATCCGTCGTCTGGTGATGAGCATTGTTTTGCTTTTTGTTGTATTTATCTCCAGGCTGTTATTGGTTATGAATTCCGCTAGCCCCTCGAGTGACCTTTGAAGGCCAATCTTAGTTAAGCTCATCAGTACGACGTCGTCCGCGTAGGATAAATGAGCTAGAGATAAGGAGCCTAATTTGGGTGGGTGGGATGAGACACACTTTAGCACTGGTTATTAGTGGTAAGGTTCACAGAGTCCTAATGCCAACAAAAACAAGATCAGAAAAAAGGAGGAGTAAGGCAAAATGTTTTGGGAAAGACCACGCTAAGGCTGACAGGTCTAACAAGGGTAGAAATATCTAATACGGAAATGTGTGAAGAAACATTTTGAGTACACCAGTACACCATGGGCTGAAATTGTATCATGCTCAGCACCTCTGTGGGATAAAGACAAACCCTGATATAGGTGGTTCCTCAGGCCTTTGACTTCATCAGACTTCTAAAATTGTTCTATGACAGTCTTTTCCACAACCTTGGTGGAAAGATCAGTAGTTATTTTGGGGAGGATTTGATGGGGTGGCATCTTTGTCAACAAAGGGATAACTACTGTGGGCCTCATTCACAAAGGTATGTGAGTAGAGAATGTTGGTTTTACCTTTAAATAACCTTTTTGATGAATGCAAAGTCACTTTTTGAAAGCTCAGTAGTTTGATTTACACACATAAAACGTTTCACTTGCACAACGATTTACATGTCTATTCACAAGGGAGAGGCAGTTGGCATTTGTGGGTATTCACTAACTTCTTTTGGATGACTTAGCAGTCTAGAAAAGGTGAAAAAATTAATCATGCACCAGCTGGGTAGCAAGCAAACTTCTGGCACACACCTCAGCTTCTTCAAGTCTAACAATATTAAGAGAAAAAATAGGCGGCGGGTGCCAAACAGCGGTGGAGATCCTCCACTCAAATAATAATAAATAATAAAGGATTTTGTAAAGCGCCTGGTGACGCCATCTCGGCGTGTCCCCGCGCTGTGGAGAGAGAAAAAAACCGGAAAAAGTGAGCGACCTAAAGGGTGAACAGGTGAGTTTTTAAAAGTCTCCTAAATGAGGTCTCTGTCTCAGCCAATCTGATATGCAGAGGCAGTTCCAGTTTGGAACAAATGTCTCAAATAATGTCCAAGGTATGCTTGCACACCAATAAAAATCAACGACATCAATGTCCACGCATTATCCACATCAAAACAGCATTGTAAAGCATATTCAGGCAACACCTGTTTTGTCATTGGATACATATATTCCCACAACTTCCTCAGGGCATAAACCATAAATTATAAGAGTAATTGAAGAAAATAATTGGTCAAAAACTACCAAAGGATTGGGAATCAATGAAACCCTCCAGACAGTTGAAAACGGTGAGAAAATGTCACATAAAAAGGGCTGGCATAAACCCCTTTCCAGTAGGATGGACAAGGTACCACCCCCAAAATAGACATGAAAATGTGGAGGAAAAAGAAAATATAACTAGCAAGTGTGTTTGCTCTTGCTCTGCATATTTAAACACGAGCAAATATAGAGTTGTATATTTGATATTGTGACGATGGGATTCACAAATATTTAATAAGTAAATATGAATTAAATCTGGAAATATGCGACTGTCACCTCTACATATACATACATTTGGAAACAAACATTCATGTATTACTGAAAATTTAGGTCCTTCTTTAGTTTTTTCATGTGAAGAATCTCTCATCATGTTGCACTTGTAACTTATGATTATTTTGTAGGCGGGTTCATATTTTTCTTAGATATTTTTCGTGAACACTTCAACAGTGTCGTGCTGGTAACTCACAATCTTCCTCTTGAGTAACTCAGCATATGTAACACTTATGCACAAAAAGCTTGTGAAAGTCATTGTTGTCATGCAGAAGTAGCCCTCACACCTAAATATGTGTTCTTCATGTGGTTTTGATAGAATACCACACACTTTAGGAAGGAAAAACATACAACTTCACACACCTTCTTGATCTGGTGGTGCGGATTTATTACTTTCTTTAAGAATTGTGCCTTTCATCTTTTAGATGTGGTGGCACCTGGCCTGAGCACCTCTCAAGCATATTTTACCATGATGCTAGTACTTATAATTCCTGCACAAAGCACTAAGGGCCAGATGTACAAAGCATTTCTCTGGTCGCAAACGGCTCAATTCACGGATTCCGCCCATTCATGATGTAAAAAATGCGTTTTCAAATGTACAAAATAGAAAATATGATTCAGTAACTTGTTACCGAATTGCATTTTGCATTTGCGATTCAGTGCTTGGAAGAGGTGTTTTTCGAGCGTATGTTTTACGGTTTTGCAACCGAATTACGTTCACAAACAATAATGTTTTACCACCAGGTTAAAACTGGTGGTAACCCATTTGCAAAGGGGAAGGGGATTACCAAGGGACCTCTTTCCCTTTAAGAATGTGAGTAAACCTACAGGTTTATTTTTTTTTATTTTTAAATGCATCCAGTTTTCCTTTAAGGAAAATGGTCTGCATTTAAAAAAAAAATGCTTTATTAAAAAGCAGTCACAGACATGGTGGTCTGCTGACCTCAGCAGGCCGCCATCCCTGTGATGGCTGTGATTTCTAATGAGTCGCAAATTGTGATGTACCTCATTAATATTCATGAGGTAGGTCTAATTGCCACCCATAAGGAATCCCTAAATGAAACTCAATGAGTTTCATACATGAGGAATACCGATTTCCTAATTGCGATTAGTAGAGAATTGCAATTGGGAAATCCATATTCTTAATGTTTACACATCTGCCCACAAAATGAAGAAATGTGTGACAATGGTTACAATTATTCTCATTTATTGCACTGATACCAACCTTACCCCACTGGTAAGCTCCTTTTCTAAAATGTAATTTACACATCAATCGTTTTCAATTCGCTTGACAGAGACATTATGCATAAAACATGTTGGAGCACAGTGTGGAAGGGGGCGTGAGAGAGTGTGCTATTATAAGGCTGATGGTGATAGGACCGGTGTGATACAGGGCAGAATTTGTCAAATTGAGCTCTTTGCATCTTAATAATGTGCTAATGTAAGATAAGGAGTGGAATCTCACATAAAGGGGATGGTGACTTGCTCTGGTAAAACAGGCCCAAACGGGCCCCCTTACATGTTGCTGATTGTTTTACGTGTATTTACAAATATATCTCTATCCCCGCCTGTGGAAAAAGAAGATTACACAGACACGGGTCACAGAGTTTTTTTTGCTTTGATTATATACTTGTTTCTATGGCAGCATAATGCTTCGCTGCTGGATTGGAAGACAAGTGCCTGTAAGCATTCACGATGTGTGTGTGTGTGTTAAATGTGTGTGTATGTGTGTGTGCTGAATAGCTCTAAATGATTTTGGTCTAAAATTAATCTTTACAGGATTGCATAGCTGAACAAATCGATTTTTCGCGTTTTTTGGTTTCTAACAATGCATGATTGGACAAGATACATATTTCTGGGTTTACCTTTTTTGGTGGGGTTTCTTGATTTGTTTCTATAGTAGACAAATAAAAAAAGGAAGAAACTCCCTAGTCTGTAAATCAACAGGCTTTTTAATTGCCTCTCTGTATAGTTATATAGCATCTCATTAGTTAAGGAACATTGGTGTTAATCAGGGAGAGCTAGATGCTCTGAGGGCACGTGGGTTGCATTGCTTTATTTATTCCACCCAGCTAAATGAAATTACTGTGAAAGATATATTTTCTTCATTAATGTGCTTGGAGAACGTTATGGGTAAAACAAAATTTAAAACTGCGAATTAGGAGCTAACGACAAATGTAATTTGCATGTGTTAGCAGACCCATTTGCTTTGACTGTGTGTCAAGGATTGTCAGTCATCCAAGTTTAGTGATATTTTGCCATTTGGTCGCCACTTTTCCACAAGCAACAAGGCTTTTTCTAGGTCATTTGATGCTATTTGACAGAATCTTGGGTCCATTTGTGCTGTCACCAGTTTCCACCTGCCTACAATGGCTCTGATCAGATGAAGTGTTGGTGCAGTCCTACATAAAATAATAAATCCACATGCATCAGAACTGGCAGTTATGTGGCTACACCTGATGTACATGCACAATCTGGGGCCCTATGTAAGCACCCACATTATGCCCTCAAGAAAAGCTATGCTGGCTGCACCAAAGTGACACAAATGCTACGTTGTTGGCTGCTTTGTTTCTACAAAATTTACAATATTGTACTCAAGTGGCAGAAAGAAGCAGTGCCTTCTGGCGTGACGTGTAGTGCCATTCACAGTGATTTTACACCACAGGACAAGCTCCCGGTGCTAAAAATTGGTGCGACCAGCACAACGTATCACACATGCGGTAGAGTTATTACAGCACTCCGAGGAGTTCCGTGGAGCAGAACTCCGCGAACTCCACCCAGGCCAACATGTTTGTGCAGTGTGTGTGTGTGTGTGTGTGTGTTTGTGCGTGTGTGTGTGATAGTGTTCACCCACGTTAGTTAGCTTTTACTCCTAGTGCTTGTGCTATACATGTACTATGTGTTTGTGTGAAGGAAGGTTGCAGTGCTGTTGCATGAGCTATCTGTTGCAGTCAAAAAACAAAAGGATTGCTTTATATGTACAATGGTTTTATGAGATAAAGAATGTTTTGTGATAATTAAGTGTACTCTTAAGACATAAAATAGTTCTTCATGCACTGCAATGCAAACACTCCATTTGAGATGGAATTATACCCTAAATTAACAGTAGCGTGAGATGTGAGAGAAATACTCATTTGGAGGGATCAATTATTCATTTTTCATTCCTGAGTTCTCCTTTTTTCACTTTCATGCTGTTTGTATCTTCCTCCTTCTTTCTGAATTTCCGTCTGTTACTCTGGGTCATAGTCTGATCATGAAAAGTAAGGCTGGTGGCCATCATCAACACAAAATTAAGCACTGCATCTACAGTTTTTTAATGGCTATTAACAAGGTATAATATGTATATGTCACATAAATATATGTATACTTGTATATTTACCAAAAGAACGACATTCACTCACAATGAGAAATAGACATGCACGTGCAAGCATACACCTCCAGCCTCCAGTTTGAAGTGAATATAGGGGCAGATAGAATAGTATAGCAATGTCCAGTTCTTCTCCTTGCCTTGCACCCATTAGTCTTCTAGCAACAGCAGCACAATCACTATTTTCTAATGAAATCCCATTAGATATTTCACTAACCTGTGCTTATAGGGTGTTTCACTTCTACCACCCTCTCTGATGAATGTCAGGGGAGACAGCTAGTCCTGAACAAAAATGCGAACAGAGACCACTGAGTAACCAGCAAAAGCTAAAGAGCAAATTCCCTTGGTTTGGGTGTCTTCATGCTGGATCACTTTAAAATGACAACCTTTACCCTGTACTGTTTTTCTCTCCCTATATGAAAGAATGAAACCTCCTCTTATGTGCCTTATTAACAAATCAAGGCTAAGTTGGTGGAGCGAATCCCCACTCTGGGTTCTACCACATCAGGCAACCTGTTCCTTTCCTTCACCATCCCAGACCAGTGATCCAACAGAGCATCTGTTGAGCCTCTACTGAATGTTTAGCATTACAGAGGAGTGCTCTAGTGTATTGGTGGATCTTTGGGCCTTCTCAGCATCTCAAAGTTGTGACATTGGTGGAGGCCATGTCTCCCTAACTTACCTGGCGGCTGGTGAGACCCTGTGCACTAATGGCATCTGGATCCTTTACCCTGACCTACCTGACCAAGAGATTAAACTATATATTTATTGTTAACATTCGCCACTGGGGTATGGTTTCTGTGCATGCAGAAAACTCTTCCCTCATAACACACATGACATATTTTAACTTTATGTTCTAAAAATAATCAGAACCAAGCTACGTTAGACACGATGGTCCAACTACACCCTTCATCCATGGCGGGGAACCAGTCTGAGATCTCGTAGCCTGATATAAACTTGCCCTTCTGTATGGTGTTAGTAGGCCCAATTAGTCTAATGCATGACTGACTCTGCAGAGTGACAGAACGCACAAGAGAGTTGATGCTGTTCAAAGCTTCAACCCTGTGGAGCAAGCAATGGGGCAGGGAAGGTGCAGGGAAGGTGCAGACATTGAACTTCCAACTAATATGTTTTAAACCATTCTAAGTTCCTATAGAACCCATTGCTTCATCATGTCTAGTTCCAGCCGGATCTGGTGGCTCAGTGGACTAAAGCAGCCTGTGTTCGACCTCATGGTCACAGGTTCAAATCCCAGCGGGTCCACTCAGCCTTTCATCCATCTGAGGTCGATAAAATGAATACCATTGAGTTGGCTAACAATAAACATCTGTTATTCAGCGCCAGGACACCTACGGGTAACAGTGCGATTTACAAATACACCTGTTATGTTATGTTCACTTCCAACTGTCATGCATGCTAGATTACATGTTTTTGATCTTGAAAAGCAATCTTTCACAGGTAATTTGGGGTCTGCACTAACACAATAAATCATTAAATCTTATATAGTTTTATTTGGGGTTGACTTTGAAAGCACAAGTCCAAAAACACAAATGTAACTTGTTTTTCCGGTCAAATGACCATAAAAGTGCAACGGCAATAAATACATACAGTACATGAAAATGGCCACCTGTGTAAGGGCACATTCCCACAACTAATAAATGCCCATGTAAGCATTTTATAACACCCTCTGAAGGGTCAATGAACTCGAAACAACATAAACTCTCCTAAATTCTAAAGACTGCACTAAAGAGCTCGCCATGTTGGATGTCTAGTCAATGCCTATCTAGGGAATCGTGATGATTTGAAATAAGCACAGTCTGCTATTGAATGGTTAAAATCAGTTTTGTACAGATGGAAAATATTTCCTCTAGGATGGGGACTCTCTTTATATGCATCGAGATTAAAAAGGAAAAATAGTTTGTCTATGGTCAACTCACTTAGTTGGAAGGTACTCTTCATATCCTGTGGCCAAGCTGCAGGAATTCTAAAACCTAATTTTCTAAAACTTTTATGCGCACCTCAGTACATACTTTTTCTCGGCCATGACCATAAAGACATAGAATACATTCAGATAAAAATATACAACGAAATCTTCAATTTTTCCTTGATAAAATAAAATCCTATTTGTTAAAATACTCAGTCTGGACTATTTGCAAAGAGTTTTCTGATGTGCAATTATAGTTTAACAATAGAAGGTACAATTGGTCCCCTCACTCCTCTGAAAAAAAATCCTGTTCAATGGAGAGCCTGGACCTTTATACTAAAAGCAGGCGAGCACACACCACAAAATGGACCGCCTTCCCCAGAGTGTATGGCGATTTGGCTTAGGTGTGAGTATTATAGCCCCAAGAATGACTTGTGTACACTAAAATCAAGTTGGTTATATTACTCAGATAAAAGGCCAGATCTGTCAACCATTTGCAGAACACTTCCTACAGTGCAGTTATAATTTAATAGCAAAAAGTCCAATTAGTCTCCTCACTCTTCTGCCCAAAATGACTGCCCCATTGAAAGCCTTTGTGCTATTAGAACAAACAAGCACCCACCACGACAAGCCAAATGTTACTTAGGAACTGGCTCAGCATACTAAACACTGCCTTTATATGGTGAGACAAATGTACATATCAGCTACGGCTGGCTGGACCTATGCTGGGGAGCAGCATACATTTGGCTCCACCCTTACATGTCAAAAATACGCAATATATATGAGCACTTAGCACTACTTGTGTGTCCTAATATTATTAATGTTAAGAGTTAACTTCAGTACTGAAGGCTCTATTGAGTAATGCTGCGAGGAGTTATAGGTGTCCAGAATCTGCTAATGTTGTAGCTCACAATGTGAGAATGGAAAGGACAATGGAGCCCCTGATGGTGTGATTAATGGGTGGTACACAGAAGATTCATGTGGTAATAACTAGTCTTCTCAAAGGTTTCTGTTGGCCACGTTTTCTTGGACTTTGAGAGGTACAGACCTCTATGCTTGTCCCTTTGATTCTTTCCTGAGTGGGGCTTCGGCTAACACCTATTTCCCTATCCCTAGAAGACTCTTGACTGAGCTTCTGAAATGATGACACCGCCCCACATACCTACAACCTTCTTGCAGCCTCCCAACCTTTTGAGATCCTTTAGACTTAACCAACCTCCTTAGTTTTTTACTCTAAATTTGCAGACTTTACATATTATTCATGTTTAAGAGAGAAGATAGAAGACTCTTCTCTGGGCATCAGGTTCTGGTGTTAATTCATTGTATTGCTGTGACTGAACTTCTTGTTTCTCTCATACTGATGCACTTGAACTTCTTTATGAGGTTTAGCTATCCAGTTGTTATTTAATGCCTTTACAGCATATATTTGAGATTGATTTACATTAACCTGACTGCCAACTTCTAATAAAACTTGTTGACTTTATTTATTGATTCCTGGTCCTTACTGTGTAGCCCAAAGGGCTACGCTGACAACTATGTAAGTTTGACCAAGTGCTTAATCCTATCACCTCTCAGTCACATAAAAAGACCCATAGGATAACCAAGGGTAAGAGGTTGGCCCGGCGCTGGATCAGCTGTATGCATAAAGCCTACACTATATGTACTCTTTGTTATCTGAATTGAAAATAATGAGTAAGAAGAGTCCAGACACAATGGCCTATTTCAAGTTAATGTGAAGTTGATGTCAAGGACATCTGCTATGATTTGCATTACAAGGCATGAAGAAAAGTTTACAGGCACTCTCTACCAACAGTTTGGTGTGTGGGTGTGTCTCCTGAATTGCTGAAGTCAGGGGCAAAACTGGAGTAGCATAGTGTTATTGTTACCCTGGTGTCTGTAGGAGTTACATACTCTCCTCTTCATTGCTTTAATAGGAAAAGGAAAATTAGCAGTATTTTGGACTACAAATGACTCAAATTATAGAGTCAGAATGAGTGATATTCTGAGACTGATGAAAGAAGAGTTGGGGGACATTTGGGCACATTTTGCATCAGAAAGGGAAACATTCGGGATGGCATTCTTGATAGACATGTTGTGCCACTTAGTTGTCAATGAAGGTTGGTGTGGAAATAGTGAAATCCTTAAAAAAGTGAGAAAAAATATAAGTTCTCCAAGTCCCTATTGAAGATGTAGGCAGTAATTAAATACTTTATGTTCAGCAAAACAGAGATATACATTAAACATGTTTTTACATTCTCAATCTATAAATTATTCAGTGGAAGAGAGAGCAATAAAGAAACCCCCAAAGTTTGAGCTTTGCCATTAGGGGGACCTTTAAATGTTGGTGCTAGATTGTCCAGTAATTCCTCACTCAGGAGATAAAGGTATCAGGGCTCCAGTAACTCTGTGTGATAGTGGAGTGGGTGCAAATATTATTGGCATTCTAAGTTTGCAGGGAGCAACATGCAGGAATCAATATGTCCCAGCAATTCCTGCATGTTTTTGCTTGGTATTTTGCCCTGTGGCCTTGCCTGCTGGTGGGCGACCTATGACCTTGCATTCTGGTTTGTAAGATACCCCAAACTTGTGGATCTCATACACTGATGGGGCCCTTTTCATTTGTTACCGGCCCCATGGGGATTACAGCATGACTGATAATAAGTCTCCAAGCTACCAATTAGGAAGAACACGAATATAAGGTCATAAACACACCTTGGTGGTGGCATCTTTCAATAAAACTTGCTTTTTGTAGTTAATGTTGTTATTAACAACTAAGATACAACCTATCATATATTTCATTCAAACTTTGCTGCAATTACCACTGACGGCACTCCTGTATACAAGAAAATGAAGTTAAAAATACTCGTATAAGCTTAACTATTTTCCTGGAATTAAAGTTGGAAACTGCCTTATAAAATTACCTGACTTTTGTTTTTCACACTACACAATAAAATGATATGCATCTCGTAGGATCTTCAGTTATTTGAAGTTGATATGCTGCAGAATTTCAAGGGCTCAGCGTATATTTTCAAAGAAATGACACAGCGTGTTTTTCAAAGAAATCAAAAACAGCTTTGATCTACTGAAAAAGAAAAGCTAACACACTGGGTTGCTTGGAGGTATCTTCCTTCCTTCCTTCCTTCCTTCCTTCCTTCCTTCCTTCCTTCCTTCCTTCCTTCCTTCCTTCCTTCCTTCCTTCCTTCCTTCCTTCCTTCCTTCCTTCCTTCCTTCCTTCCTTCCTTCCTTCCTTCCTTCCTTCCTTCCTTCCTCTCTTCCTCCCTCTCTTCCTTCCTCCCTCCTCCTTTCCCACTCACGCCCTTCCTCTTTCCCTTCCTTACTGCCTTTATTCCTCTGTCTTTTGCTCCTGTATCTATGTTCTCCTTCCTTCAATGTTTCCTTCCTTCCTTCTTTCATTCCTTCCTTCCTTCCTTCCTTCCTTCCTTCCGCCTCCTCCTTTCCCACTCATGCCCTCCCTCTTTCACTTCCTTACTCCCTTCATTCCTCTGTCTCTCGCTCCTGTGTCTATGTTCTCCTTCCTACAATGTTTCATTTTTTCCTTCCTTTCTTCTTTCCTTCTCTTTAACCTGTGTTCTTTCATTTTTATTATTTGTTTGATTACTAAGTTTGCTATACAATATCATATATATATATTTATATTTATAAGTATAATATATAGGAAATAAAGTACCCCCTGCTGTACATTATAAGAATATTGCAAGTCACAGAGGAGTTCTGTAACCATATAGAGAACAAGGCCAAAGAGTTGACTTGCAATATACTTATCATGTACAGCAGGGGGTACTTTATCCCATATAATACATGGTCACACCATCACCTTTCTGACAAACCATTTAAAACCTTGGTGCATAGTTCTTTCAGAAAGAGAGAGCTTGGTTGCAAACATGAAGAATAAAAACAGAACCTCTAATGCAAAATTAAACACATCAAAAACCTGTTAGATATTTGTTGCAAAAAAATAATAGAAACAGTTCATTTTCGTTCCTTTAAACAACTGCTTTGTGACCTGACCTGTCTTTCATGTCGACTGCTGGCTCTGGCTGCAGGCATTGTGATGTCAGAATTCAACTGCAATAACTTATTACAATCAAGTTCTGACATCTTTTCTTTATAATCAGCGATGACTGTGTCACTCTGCACCAATTTTAAAGAAATGTGAGCTGTGCATTTATAAATGATTTGCAGAATCTCATGTATTCTATATTGATATATCAATATTCCAGTACATGCCTCTGTAATGCTCTGTAGCATAGCATAGGTAATACATATATATTCACTGAACAAACCAAAGGTTGAAGTAGCGAAATAGTTTGGTTCAATATTCAGTAACATTGTAAAGAACTCCAAAGAAAACACAATATAAATTCACCTGTTATAGTTACAGTTATCTCAAGTAACTATAACTCGTGCTCTAAGGTAACTATAATTCCCCAATCGTGCACAGTTTTCTCATCAATAATTTAATTGTAAATGTTGCAGTGATATTATCAATTATGTCATAGAAGATGTCATGAGTGGTATTATATGTGGTGAAATTAACAGTCCATGATGAGGGCGCACGGTATGGTTACCTTAGGGCATGGCATTGCACAGGGAGCAGCTGTATTCTGGTTGCTCCATCTGGTCGAGAGCAATATTGGTTCTGTTTCTCTACCAGCAGGAGTGACGGCAGGGAAACAGAAGACAAGTCTGCTCCCTGCGGCAGGGGCAGTTGTAAAGCTCCTGCCACTGAGAGAAGACTTGTATGTTTGCTCCCGTTTGGCGGGAGAGTTAAAAAAATGCTCCTGCCAGACGGGAGCAAACATATGCTTCCCTGCCCGCAGTTGTGCCAGAAGGAAACTACTGTATCCTGGTTGTGGGCTCCTGCAATGCTGTCACTGAGCCACCCCAGGGGTATGGGACGTGGGGCCATGCAGCCCGTTCCCTTTTAATTAGTTCTAGATGGCCCCCGGGGGATGGGGTCCTGATGCCTTTTTAAGGCTCTGGGAATGGGGCAGAGTGGCCCTCCTCCCCTTTTATGTACCTTTCAGCCTGGGGGTGGGGTCATCGTGGCCTAATTAGGGTCAGGGAGGGGGACAGCAAACCCCTCTCCCTTTATGCTATTAACTTTGGCCCTAGCAATGGGGTCCCTGGGGCCTAATTAGGCGATGGGAGGTGGACTCCTCCCTTTTTTATTGTAAGGTGGCCTCTGGAGATGGGGTCCCAGGGGCTCTCTGAGGTTTGAGTGGGCAATTGCCCCCTCCCCAAAAGTATACAAAACTGTAAGATTTATATTGCCACCTAGTACCTGGCCCACCCAGGGGGTATTTTTTAAAAAGATGGATCCTCCATGAATTTGCGGCAAAATGTTTAAACAAGATTTTGGTCCCAGACCCCACCAGCAGTTCTATGTCTTTTTTTGAGTTTTTTTCTTAGGACTCTAGTCTGAGTCCTAAAATGTCTGCCACCACTTCTTAGTTGGTGTGATGGCAGCCAATCTGATCTCAGCCTCAGATCTGCCGGCTATTCGGAGACTCCTTGTCCCTAGATATTTAGTTTGTTTTAGCATTAAGCACTCCAAAATTACTGAATGGACTTTCACCAAATCACAAAAAACAATCTTGCTTCTGCCAAAATTGGTGTACATCCATTTAGTTATATATATGCTCTAAACAATTACCCTTAGTGTGTCGTTTGTCTTGTTTCTGCCCCTCGGTCATTCTTTGTGTCTCATGCTTCTTTTGTAGGCATATTTTTATATGACTTATTTGATGAGGACAGTCGTGCGCTTCAATGTTAGAGACAGTATGAAAATATGAATTTGGAAGAGACCAATAAATAAAAACTTCTTGATTCCAATGCACTAGGCCAGAAAATACAGTCTGTTGGTTCACAAAAATGTTCAATTGCATCCTACAGAATACGATGACATTTTGACATGATTACTTGCGAAGTGATCATTGCTGATATATTTTATACAATTATTACTGTTCAAACCAATTAACGGTTTATGTTATTGTTATGTGTCTCGGGTCCATGTTCGTGCCTTTTTTCTGCATTGTGAGGTGAGTGATGTAAAAGTATTCCTATATATCTTTTGCAACATTCCCATATTTTCTATCATGCTTCAGAATATTCGTCTCCAGGTGCCACTTTATCAGATAAACGCAAAAATGAGAAAAGAGTGCCATCGAAAACCTTTGACAATAAGTCTTCTCACTCTTGCTACACGGCCATTTCGCAACTTTTTTCCATCCAGGGAGCCAGAAAAGCCCATTGTGAAATTACACATTAGGCAGCTTATGATGCAGGGAAAACTAGGGCAAATGTTTCACTGTCAAGACAAAGCAGATATTGAAAAAAAAACACAATAGCAAAGCAAAGGTGTAGAGGTTTTTCACAATGCTAACATTGCAATTAGGCCTCACAGTTCCATTAAACTGCAAGTTAATTTTGTTGACAAAACATTGACAGATGAATACGAGCACCTGATGTCTAATACCACAGGAAACGAGAGCAATTCAAAGTTTTCGTATTTCTTTAACTGCACTTGTCACTGATCTGCTTTTGACAGAATGCCAAAAGCGAAAATATTTTTTTCTGTAACTTGCATATAATTAGCAATATAAAATGTGTAATTTGAATGTGTGTTATTTTTGCATGTTCACTAATATATTCTACAGATGGTTACCTCTGAATGCTGTGCTTTTGTAAGATAATGATCTGTCAATGGGAGACGAATGCTAAGGCAACACCAGCAGGTTTATTTTAAACACAGACCATGTCCCTGCTCATGGCAAGAATTGCCTCTGCTATAAATACTCCTACATCTGATATCTTAGGAGTCAGGAAAATGCAGCTCAACACTGGTCGCTTGCACCACCCTCTGGAGTCTTCGACTTTTACCGGAATACGCTCAAGGAAATTAAATGTTAAGTGTATTAGTTAATTAGTTGTATTTTATGTTATTTAATAAGATTGTGTAAACTTCATAGGGCAAGTGGCAAATAGTAATTGGACGAGTAATCTTTAGAAATTTTCTAAAAGTGAGGTGTCTGTAGACAAAGAAGGTCTGCTCAAAGTTTTTGAGGGGCCTGGTCACAAACTTCATGCTGGCCCTTTTTAGGTTTCGCCAGCACAGCGCTTGTGCTGTGCTTGAAAAAGCTATTGCCTATAATATAAACTTAAAAGGGACTTACATCCCACCTGGCTTCTCATTGGTTCCTGTGCATGTCACTTTCCTTTCCTCTGTTTCTATTGGATGTAGCATATTTTCTTGCATTTACCAATGTTTGCTCCTCTTATCAGTTTCCCGTTGTTGAAATACTGTTAACATCCACTTTGGTGGAACTCTATTTTCATAAAGTTTTCCCTTTTACTCTTGCAGCATAATTATGTAATACTTTATCACCCAGAGAGATTACGTGATTTGCATTGAATCACAGGATATTGCACGGCGCCACCGAGACTCGAACCGGGATCCCCGCTTCACAGTCAACAGCTCTGGCCACTGCATCACATCCTCTCCACTCCCATGTTATCTGTTAGAAAAACTCTTTCCTTCTCCCGGACAATAATTGATGAAAACAGCTCATTATTCTTTACGTAGGCGAAACCGATGCCTTACCAATTCTTGTTGTATTTGCTATACGACTAGCAGCTCATTCAAAATACAAGCTATGCCTGGGGAAACATTTGTCTGTTGAAACATTTGAATGCAACTTCATCATATGTCGCCACCTAGTGGTAAACTCCATTGTGAACAAAGCGCAAAAGCAGGGCAGACCTATTTTCTGATATATAAACACATTTTGCAGTGCAGGACATGAAAAATGAGGGGCCTGGGGACAACAGCTCAGCAGTTAGTTCCATGTGACAGTCCTGGAAGCAGATGAAGGAGAAATTAGTTCCAGAGAAGAGCAGCTTGAACAGGAAGCAAACAATTGCTGGAGAAACAAAGGATTCAGGAAGGAACATAGTTTTACTGCTTACGGATCAGAAAACTAGGGCCTATCCTAATCCACAACATTCTGTGCAACACAAAAGGCTTTAAACTGGATTTACTGATGCCCAAGCAGCCAGTGAAGCAGAGCTAACACAGGTGTAATATATTCAGCTGATTCGTATTCCTCACCTGCTTGCTGCTGCATTCTTTGGGCGCTCTAGACAACTCAGCATGGTTTAGTAAAGTCTAAATGATAGCTTTTGCAAACGTCCAGTCTGCTCACAGGAACAGACTGGCATAGAAAATAAGTTGTGCACCAAAATAAATGTGGCCCACCTTAGGAAATTAGATACCTTAAAAAAAAGTGGACCATGTATTTAAATTAGGGCAGTTTTGAACTTGTATGTATTCACTGTGAAAGTATTTGGCAAGGTTTAAGAATACTGTATGGATTTGAACATGCAACAAGTATCATTTGTTTTCCTATCAAGGAAATAGGTACTTAATTTAAGCCAGTGGTTGCCGGTGGGGCCACCAGCTCTTATTTTTGGGGTAGGTGGGGGCCACCGACACTCATTTGTGGGGACTGACACTTAATTTCCCTCATCCAATGATTCCCGAAAGCAAGAGAGGGAAAACGCACAATGGAGAATAAAAAAATCAGAAAACCTTCACAAAGAGAAGGAGGAGGAACCTGCAGCAGCGAGATGAAGGGGCAGGGAGTGTCTGGACGCAGCTGCAGCTTTTCTGTAATGGCAAAGGAGGTGCGCCCCACTATGAGCCAGCAAAAATAAAATTATAAGAAAAGACTTGTATTATCATTTTATTTTACTGCCTGAGCTGAAGCCAGTCTAGGGCAAGGTGGGGTGGGTCCATGGCAGAGAGGAGGAGTGGTGTGAAGTGAAATAATAAATGTGCATGTCAGTTTAGCCGGTCGTCTTAGGCCAGCCAAACATACATGAGTAGTTAGATTTCCCCAACCCAGATGTATTCTACAGCTGGGTGGAGAAACGGCACATACTCCCTGTGCATGAACGAACGTCAGACCAGCCAGCTCAGGACAATCCCAGTACTTCTCTTATGCTTGGTATAGCATGAGAGCAGCATTGGGATTGAGCGGGGGAATCTGTTCTGTGTGCTGCGTGGCAGAGGAACATCGAGGCTGCCGGCAGAGGAGCATCTCAGCCAGAAGAGGAGCACCAAGCTGGCCATCAGAGTCAAGTATGTCTTTGGAATTTAGATCATTCCCCCTGCCCCTCACTTTATATGTCAGCAGCCACCACTGTCTGGAAGTTCATTAAAGGGCCTGAGGTGGATTCCAGACTATGAAGCCTTGTTACCTGGAGCGCTTGTGTGGGCTGCGGGCTTCTGAGCAAGCCTTTGGGCTCTGGCACTTATTCTGAATAGGACACAAACGTTTACAACACATTCCTTTACAATGCAGTTTTTGCATCGTAACATCCATTACAACACATGATTTTACAACGCATGCCATCCAGGATCTTAATTTGTTGAAGATTAAGGGAAACAACCATTACAACACACTACCTTTACAACGCAGTCAGTACAACGCAACATCCTTTACATCGCATGCCATTACAAAGCATGTCACTACAACGCATGTCAATACAACGCATGTCACTACAACGCATGCCACTAAACGCATGTCATTACAAGCACATTATAAGGTAAGTAATGGGAAATAGTAATTTTTACCCCTACACTATCCAACACTTACCCTACTCTTGCACTCACTGGAGTGGGAATAGTAGTTTTTACCCCTACACTATTCAACAATTAGACTACTGTTACCCTAACAGTATTATGTGGTGTAATGGTATACATTGTAATGGTATGCGTTGTAATGAAATGTGTTGTAAGTGTGGTTTCTAAAAATGCGTTGTAATGACATGCGTTGTAAACTCATGTGTTGTAATGGATGTTGCGATGTAAAAACTGTATTGTAAAGGCATGCGTTATAAAAGTTTGTGTCATTGGAAATCAGTACTAAAAACATGACCCATTAGACCATAAAACATGGACACACAAGCAAGAACACAGGCCCACGCACTTGCCTGTCAGACCAGCTTTTCTGACATTGTGTGATTATGCTATTTGCCACTCTGGCCCTGATTGCAAACAACCAATGCTGCGGCGACGAGGCTGTGTTTTGTTTCACACACAAATGGCAGACACTTCGTAGGACAATGTGGTAGTTGGGAGACTTTAGCACCCTATCAAAAAGAGTCGCTTTCAGTGCTAGATTTTGTTTAAGGCGTTAATTGGGTCAAGGGCTCAATATATTGTAAGCCATGACCTGCGTAGCAATGGGCAAATAGAAAAAATAGGCCTTAGCAAAGGCCAAACTTGATCACTAAAGGTAATTGGTGCAACGCCAAAGACAAATTTGAGGATTTCAGTTCTAGAGCAACATGCAGGAAGAAACACAGAATAACATAGAGTTGGTCGTCTTAGTGGAGTGACAGAATCCAGATACAATTTGTTGTAACCTGATGCGACCTTGTCTAGGCTCTTACTTAAAAACCAAGGTACATTAGGCATTCGAATAATAAGAACCCCTTGCGGTAAAAGTGAGTTACGGAGTGAACGGGTACCATCACACTTAGCAAATAAAATTAAGGACTTGTTCTAATACATAGCGCTTCAGACCACACTTCTGCCGTTTTTGAGCACTGTGAAAGCAGATATCACTAACAATCATTATATAGTACCTTCGAGGCTGGAAAAAACAGCATGTCTTCTGTTTCCGCTACCTTGCGTTGTAGCAACATGTGAAATTGTGCTCAGAAAGCAAGTCCCCGCAATGCTGCATGCTAGCAGAGAGAGGTGAAATACAAGGGGCCAGACACCATGTGAAGAATACGAATTGGCTCTCCGCAGTGCTTCGGCACCAGTAATTTTCTGGGAAACTCAGTTGTCAAACTGCCAGTATTCAATATCTTACCCACAAACATTGAGACTGAGCCATGGAGCTACCACTCCTGCTGTGCCAGCAGTGGATTAGTTTGATCTTGTTACTTTTTTTTCTATTATCACTTTTCAGCTCAAGAGGGAAACAGCTTTCTTGACCTTCCATCTGCCAAACTCTCAAGAAAACGGCTTTGCATTTTTGTTGCACACATTCACCTATATCCTTCTGATATTTGCAGCAGGTTCTATTCCGCCCTACACACAAGCAAGCAGGGGCTTCATTTCTTGAAAAATCGTGTCACTAGGCCTAACTGTGAAGTTAAGCAAACGTGAAAATCAAAACCATTCTACCGTCTTTTGGGTTTAGTTTAAAAAAAACATTTAAGCTGGAGGATAGGGCTACCCTGACCCCCTGGCCCTTGTAGGTAGACCCAAAGATACTCCCCCTCCCTGTGGTCAGGATCAGTGGTTAATTTGTAAAAAGTGCCAGGCTCTTGTCAGGAGGCAGTTTGCACCAGTCCATTTTTCCTGTTAGTGTTGCCTTAAACAGAACCAACTACTAACCATGAAAGTCGGGAGGAGGGGGAGGATGTGGCATAATGACCAGAGCTGCCGCCTTCTGAGCTGGGGTACCAGGTTCAAGTCTCGGCGTTGGCTCAACATCCTGTGATTCTGGGTAAATCACTTAATCTCCCAGCGTCTACCATAAATCAATGTATCCTTAACTGGTGCTCATGAAAAGAGCGGTGTTTATGATTACGTGCCGAAACCACTGGCTCAAATTAAGCACGTGTCAAGATAAAAAAGAAGAATTCATGCTGCCGGCACCCGTGATACTTCTGAAGGAGCTAGCACGGTATCCTGTATACCTCTGCAGGAGTATCTTGGGAGTACTGCAGGCACTGGACTGAAAAAATACAATACCCTTTGGGCAACCCATGCTGCACAGAGCTGAAGACCAAATGCGGGGGGTTGGGGGCAGGACCTGGCTGCAGGCTTCTATATTTCCACCGTTCAACCCTAGCTGGGCTTTAGGAAGCACTCCAGACCAGTGCACAAGATCCAATAACATTTCATGAGCTGGTACATATATGGATGTAAGTGGGCAACAAGAGTTAAAACATAGTTAAAGACACCACAGTGAAAATGCTTATAGCAATTTGTGATTTACATGCAGAGCAACCTGGAAAATTGCAGCCTGGAAAGAGCAAGGCATGCATGTTTCCTCGTTGGCCTGTATGTAAAACACTATGCAACACTTATGTGTTCATTACAGAGCAGTAGAGAAACATCTTTCGGTTAGGAGCTGCCCAGTATCTCAGTACCTTTGATCTTACCTCATGGTACTGGCAGAACACACCCTAAAGGAACGGAGCAAAGAAGAGATCAGCCTTCTTTACTCCATCGGGCCACTATCAATGTAGGGTGATGGGATTCCTGGTCGGCTGAGGTATGCACCCAGGCCAGGAAGGAACCACCACTCTTGTTAGGTAGGGTAAGCTATATCCACAATAAGATAACCTGTGCTCACCCTCTGGTAGCTTGGCATAGAGCAGTCAGGCTCATCTACAAAGGCAATTCTAAAGTATTTGTGCAACACACACACACACACAGTCACACAATGAATACACCGCAAAAGGACTCCACACAGGTTTATAAAAAGAAAGAATATTTATTCGAGCAACATGAGATTAAAATGACAAAAATCCAACGAGTAGAAGTCAAGATATGATTTTTTAAAGATTAAATGCAAAAATCGTGCTTAGAAGTCACTAGGGGTCAAAAGGGTATTTGAGGCCACGAGGGACTGATGCAAATCCTAAGTTTAGGCTGACCGCGATCAATGCAGGCTGGCTTCAGGACCCAGACAGGCCCAGCTAAAGAAATACGTCAGATGGAGCTTTGGTCGAAGTTGAGAGTCTACTGCGTCTTCAACAAGCCATGCAAAGGGGGTCCCATGTCGGCGTTGAGCTCCGTTGAAGTGAATGCAATGCATCATCGTCAAGCTGTGTCAAGTGTCATCATCGAGCCACACATGCTGTGGAACCACTGTTGTCAGGCAGTCTCTGTGTTAGGGTCAAAGGGCAATGTGGTGGAATTTCTCATACAGTCGATGCAATGCATTGCTTTTCGAAGAAAACAGCAGCAGTACACGCTTCTGAAGCTAAGAGCTTGGAGGGGGCACCTCAGGCAAGGGTAGGACTCACCAGCCGGGGCTAGTGCAAGTAAGAGCGGTGGGGTGGTGGGGCCGGGTGGGGGAATTTGAACGGATGATGATGAGGTAAAATAAATAATTCATTTAATTTTCCCTCATCATCGTCCATCGAAATCATCCCCACGTGGCCTCACCGCTCTAACCTGCATGGCCCACGGCTGGGACGCACAGAAGGCAGAGCCCAGTAGCACCCGCAGAACTGTAGAACGTCTTTTGTGTCCCTGAGACTTCAGAAAACAAGAGGCAAGCCAGTAAGCGATTGGAGATCACTTGGAGGAAAGGCAGAGTCCTTTCAGCAGAGTCAGGAAGCAGCAGGCAGCATGGCAACAAGCAGAAAAGCAGTCCTTCCAGAAAAGCAGTCCATTTGAGTCCTTTAAGTAGCACAGCAGTCCTTCTGACAGAGGTTAATTTCAAGATCCAGAAGTGTCTGATTTCTGGGGGCAGAGACCCAATACTTATAACCAAAAGTGCTTGTGATTTAGGGGGTGACTTCAAAAGAACGATCTGAAGTGCACAGGGATCCTTTTCAACCCAGTCCTGTCTGCCCAGATAACCCTGGGGGGAGGGTGATAAATCAGTGCTTTGAAGTGTGAGTGTCAGCCCCTCCTGTGCCTTCCCTGTCCAGGAAGACCCATCAGAATGCAGATGAATACTTGGAATGCCGATAAGCCTCACATTCCTCTGTTTGTGGCTGTCTAGGGGAATGCACAACGTGTAACTGTCACCCAACTCAGATGTGTATAGGAGGCAGGCTGTCAGGCACAAGGAGCAGTAAGTACAGAGAAAAGTCCACTTCCTAAAAGTGGCATTTCTAAAACAGTAATGTAAAATCCAACTTCACCAGTAAGGAGGATTTATCATTACCATTCCATACATATCAAGCATGATAACGCCACTCCTCTCTGATCAGGAATTGCAGCTTAAAAGTATATTAAGGATTTCTTATTGCTGGTCTATGCTAGGAGTAGGCCTCACAGTAGTGAACAATTAAATAGGCTGCCTGTCCCTACCAGGACACGCAAAACATAAAGGAACATGTACTACCTTGAACTTACCTAGCACCCTGCCCTCGTGGTGACTAAAGGCCTACCTTAGGGGTAACTGAAATGTCATAAAAGGGGAGTTTAAGGCTTAGCAAGTAGTTTTAAATGCCAAGTCAAAGTGGCAGTAAACTGCACACACAGGCACTGCAGTGACAAGCCTGAGACAGGTTTGAAATGCTGTCAAAATCACAAGGGTGGCACAATCAGTGCTGCAGCCCACTAGTAGCATTTGAAGTACTGGCCCGTGTATTTGGTATATCACTTTACCAGGGACTTACCAGTACAACAAATATGCCAATCAGGTTTACACCAATGTTATCATGTTTAGGGAAGAAGCACATGAACTTTAGCGCTGGCTAGCAGTGGTAAAGTGCTCAGAGTCCTAAGGCCAACAAAAAGAATCAGCAAAAATGGGAGGTAAAAAGGCAAACATTTTGGATAAAGAACACCCGAAGAATGACAAGTCTAAAAACGAGGCAGTGTAATTGACTGTGCACACACATATCCTCCTGTGCCATGTTCACCCCTGAGGTCAACTTCATGTGCACAGTGAGGCCTGCTGGCAGGTGCACTTCTAGCTCAACTGAGTTAGCAGCATCAGTCCAACTAAACTTCTTAAAACCATGAAGCATGGCACCACAAGCAGAGGAGATCAAGGCACCATCACTTTGCTGGATGTTTTCTGGGGCCTCACCAGTCATCACAGACATTGCCTGGACTGCCTGAGTGAAGAGATGTCATGCTGAGATGCTCACACAGCTTGCCTGTATATATATGTCTCCAAGTGAATTCTGTAGCCATACTTGGAGGCCTTGGATTGCCCTATTGCTAGAAGGGCACACATGCACCAGCTATATTAAGTGACCTAGTAGGTGAGGTAGTTGCATTAAAGAGTGGTACATACTGACGTGCCCTGATGGTGCATCTCACCTTATCCTCATTTCCTTTTCACTGCCTCACTCTTTGACAATACTCTGAAAGTATGTTGGCTTCATTTTACTGTTTCCATATTTATTTATTTTTGAATAGCACTGCAATAAACCTCAGCCTTGGATTTCACAGACAAATGGCTCCCCAGAGGCAAGCAGTATAAAAAGTCCACTAAAAAGTCCATTACAAATGCTGATATATTTCAAAGCATTAGTACCCATACCTTTGTTTTACTGGAAGAAGGTGATGTCTCCAAATTAGCCACAAATGTTGCATCTACCCCCGGAGTCTGATAACTGTTCAAAATTGGGCTTTTGGTTGGCAGAGGTAGGCACCCTGTCCAAGCAGGAAGCACAATCCTAGTCAAGGTAAGTGCAGTACACACAAAGTTTACCTGTGCTCAATTGAATGATGGTATTCTGCATGCACTTATAAACGCATGCCTTCTGAATGCCGTCATTTGTACGAACGTGTCTTTAGCACGCCGTCGTTCAGCACGCAAATGATTATAACTACGTGCCTTAGGGGGCACTGAATTTTGGAATCGTTTTATTTACTGTTCCAAATCAAGTCTGCGCAACAGTAGGGAAGGTGCTGGACTTTAAATCCGTCACCATTCCACCAATGCGCCCCCCCCATAAAGCAAGTCATTCTGATTACTTGCATGCTGAATGAAGACCTGATAAAGACACGTTCATTCTATTGCCGGCGCTGTGTGAAGGCACAGCGTGATTCCGGCTTCGTCCTAAAGGACGATTCTCCCTGTGCTCACACTCTGGTAGCTTGGAACAGAGCAGTCAGGCTAATCTAAAGAGGCAGTATGTAAAGTATTTGTGCACACACAGAAAGTAACACAGTGAAAACACCACACAGTACTCCACACCAGTTTAGAAAAATATCCAATATTTTTCTGAGTAAACCAAGACCAAAACGACAAAAACCCAACATAAACTAGTCAAGATTTGAATTTTGCAAGATTAAATCAAAATGCAGTGCTTAGAAGTCAAAAGCTCCAACTGCGGTTATCTGGCCGCACTTGACCGGACAAAATCCAAAAGTTTAGTCTGATCACGATGAAGAGTGGGCCAGATACAGGAGTCATGTAGACCCACTGACAGTACCTTGGATACGTTGATGCTCATGGACAATGTGTTGAAATATGGAGGTGATGTGTTGCTGTCACAGGAGATCATTGGTTCCAAAGTTGGGCAAAGTTGTTGGTGCGTTGATGTCAAGAGCGCTGTGCGTGGATTCCAAGGTGCCGCTGTCGAACTGCTGGGCGAAAGGCGATGCATCAGTTAGAAGCCACACCAGGTAGGGAAGGTATTGGAGTTGGGCATAGGGGGCATTGCAGATGTTGTGATGCGTTGTCTGAGACTCACACAGCAGTGATGATTAGGAGGCACTGCGTTGGCCAAGTCGGTGTTGCATTGTAAGTCGAGGTTGTTGTGTTGAGTGGTGTCCCCGGCTTTAGAGCAGGAAGTGGCAATGCATCGATTGTGACTATTTACACAGTGTGAACAAAAACAAACATAACACAATATAAACTTAAAGTTCACATTATTTATACCCCAAAAAAAGAGCTTAAAAATAGTCTCATGTATCATTTTTGAATGAGACTTCAAATTCAATTCAACTGCTCTCATATGAATGGACAAGGCACCTACGATCGAGCATAATTTTAGAACCCAGCTTATGATTATTTCAAATACACCATTAGCAATTTATGCTGGCAATGCAGGCAGTCTCATTTAACAATTACACCACATGGGCAATTTCCCAAAGCATCTATCACTGCCATTTCCACCTTACTGCTGTTATAGCAAGGGTTTAGGCCAATTCTTAATCTTAGAACCTTATATCTAAGCTTGGGGTTGGGCAACGGCTCTATGCATGGGAGCCGTTCTTCATTTTGCCTTGAGGTATTATAACATGTATATCATACCGGATTTCACTTTACTTTCTACTGCTTGCACGGAAGTGTTGGATCTTGTCCGTGCTATGAAAAACTGATCATGAATAAATTAATAAATAGATGCATGGTTTTCTGTGATGGAGAACGAGTGCTCATGGGTTTGGCGACAGGCTTCGAAGCATTCCATGCCTTTTTAGGCTATATTTTCTTTTTTACAATGTGCTCAAATCTGTACTGCTAGTGGACTCTATGTTCCCCAGTGGCGTGACCAAACTTGCGGGGGGTCCCTGCAAGTGATGGAAGGGGCCCCCCACGCTCTGCACCCAGTCAGGAAGTCTCAGACTCGCCCGGTCCCAGTGCCGAAGGGGGACCCCGGGAGCTCGGGTCCCCATGCACCATGGGGGCTTTTGTTACACTACCGTGTTCCCCCAATCACCTCCAGAGGTAGTCAAAATCGATCTCTGTGGAATGGTGGCAAGGTATGACAAATATTTGCCTGGGCAAAATTTAGCTCCTAGAAATGCTGTAATTACTAAAGCAACCATTTACTGTCCCCAGTACGTTTCTTGTAAAATAGTCTTGTCCAACGTTGCTTAATGGGGCCAGATCCATGCCAGATTTTTATAATATCTCCAAAAGTTACATTTATATGCAGTCAAACAAAATCAAAATCATTAACGTAGTCAGTGGTTATTATAAAAATCCGGCATGTACTCAGAGACGTTTTAAGGACTGGGCAAAGTGGGCTCTGGCCCGGGGCCACAGCCATTCAGGGGCCCCTGATAGAGTCCGTTTTGTTCTGCAGAGTCTTGCCATGATGACCTTGAATAATTCGTAAACATGTTGTTTCAAATACCATTTACCTTTAATTTATTTTTAATGCGGGTGATGTGGAGAGCCTATTATAGGCATTTTGCAGAGAAAGTTTGTGTTTATGTTTCATGCAACATGCATAAAAATAGTTTCATTCAGACCAAAACAGTATTTAACATGTGAGAAATGGGAGGGGGTGCCAGAGGTTATTTTCAGTATTATTGTTGATCTGCTGCTGTGCTAAAATGTTAAAAACACAGGTCACTATTTCTGAATATTAGATGTAAACACAATATGAATTTGGACCAGTGTGCCTGTGCACTGTCAGTGGCCTGGGCAAAGAGGGCCTGAAAGAGCTGAAATTGGACCATAAATTCAAAGCTGTTCTGAACAGGGGCCCCAATATATGTTCGGCCCAGGGCCCCCGAAATCCTTAAGATGTGCCTGCATGCACTACACCCTCCTGGACGTATATTGGACACCCCAGTCCCAAAAGATACCTCAGCCCCCATATGTACACTTATTGTGACGCCAGGTGTTCCTTCCTCTACTTTTGCTTGCTTAGCTTTTACTTAGGTCGGTGTCAAGATGCTGGCATTTTCTATGCAGTTTTCTGTTTGCAGTTTGATGTTTGTTTCTTCTTTGGTCTCAAAGCCTCTGTGCATGACCATTCTTCCGTGAAGCAGGGGGTATCTAGAGAATGGCTTCACAGATCACCCTGTTCTCTGAAACAAATCTACTGGCAACTGAACTATGAAGAAGAAAACAAAAAAAAGAGCGAAGTTGGAAGGAAGCAGGGAGCATATCAATTGGGAAAAAACAACACAGCTTGTCTGAATATGTTTGTGCAGTTTGATCAGCCTGTTGACATGTTGGTACAGGAGAAAATACGCCTGTAAACATATGTTTCACGCGCCCAAAAAAGTAATATTTTTGAGCACCTTCTGCCAAGATTAACAAATGCTTATAGTTCTTTTTATTTTGTAGCTGTCCTTACTCAACAAAGAAAAACAAGCAGTAACGACCTGTCAGAAAACAGACTGCTAGTAAAGCTTACCTTTCCCAGGGCCATGTTGCAAGCAGGTCCTTTTTATATAGTCGGCCCTTTATCCTTTTTAACTTAAAGTGTGTACAGTAAATGTCATCTATACTTCTTCAGGGAGTTCCCGAGATAATGAAACAACACAGCTTAATGTGTGGCGGATCCAGCACACAGGACTTAAATAGCGTAATTGGAACATATTTTCAGTTCATTACTGGTAAACCTGCAGGACCCAGCCACACTGCATAATTTTATTTTATGCTCCAGGGAATGGCGCAGGAGACAAAACGTGAGTTGAAATAACCACTATACTGTTTTATTTCTGCTTAACTGGAGTCCATCTATTGTATTCTGTCCAATTTGTTAATGCGTGGAAAGAAAATAGTAAACGTGTTCCTCCTTTTTTTCCAGATATTTGCTTCATTATTTTTAGTATTATTTCTGCCAAGACAATATAGCTCCCAGGTTGTGTTAATCTGGATGATATGTTTTTTAAAGTTGAAATAACATTCTATACTTTTTAAAAGGTCCTATGTGTCCAAGAATCAATGTCGGCACTACCATAAAGTGGGACTGCTTCACAATTCAGGAGTAAGCCAGGAGTATTACAAAATTAAGGTATGGCTACTCATAGCAGTATCACTCCTCCCGGAATTTTCTTTTTTTCACTGAAGCGCGTGATGAAATAATAGTATTTACTGTGTTAGACCACACAGGTTTTAAAATGGCTATGGGCAGATGCCATGCACTGCCGAATTTGATATTTTTCCCCAATGAATTTTCCAAAACTCACCTGACAATTTTAATGCCTCCTGTTAGAGATCAAGGGCTAACTCACACCCCTAAACTACACAACATAATTGTATTTTGTCTGTGGTGATTGTGTGCCACACAATGCTCCCAGTAATCTAGCTGACATTCTAACAACTTTTGAGTTAATAGAGGAGAGGTGCTGACTAGCCTCTTAGCAACTGATTAGGAGGTGAGAAGTGAGGGCAGGTATCAGCCTATTTCTGCATCAGTTTCTTTGTTTGCATCCATATTTGGTGGTTGCAATGTAAGCCCCAAAAGATAACATATTGTTAAAAAATATATTCATGACAGAGATTTAAGAAGTTCTTGAGTGACACATAACACCTTAAATTCTTCTGTGAAATCTTCATTTCATCAGCTTGACAACCTCAATAGCACACATAACAGTCCGGCTTCAATACTCCACTGGAACCATCCTCGATTTGGTCATTGTGTCACTCAACATACTTATGTGCATGCAACCAGTCACCCTTGATGGGAAAGATCACCTAACCCTACCATTCCTGTAACCAACATACACAGACATACCTAAACCACCCATTCATTAGACCATATGAAAGCGTCCCATAGATCTTCTCAAGTGGAAACTCACCTCATTAAAGGATGTGGTAACCTTAATTGGGATGTAAAGTGCTTGTACAGTTTGTCTATCTAGAAAGTTTTTGGTACAACTGCTGCACCCCAGCTCAAAACCATGTGGCCTAAATTCATCTACTGCCTGTTCATATTTTGGCCCCAGAAGGCTACTAAAGGCAAATCAGGTGACCAGAGTAAATCTGGTGGAAATTCAACTCACCATGTACTTATTTATTTTCTATTTTCCTCTAATGCAGCTTTAACTGAGAGGTAATAGTGCACCTTTCATATACCGATATGGGGTTACATCGCAATAGATTGTTGGGTTCTCAGATGAAACAGCACAGTGTCAAAGTTGCACTGATAGGACCATACCAGAGTGACTTGAATAAAATGCACATTCATTCAAATAAGATGAGGAGAACTTTGTTTCTTGAGCTTGCTGGGACAAAATTATGGCCGAATGAGTTACATAAATGCTGCATCAGCCAAGGATTGTTTTAGCACCCGAAATATTTTAAACTTCAATATCCAATAGATCTTTAGGAGCACTGCTGCTAATGAACAATTGGTATTTGAAGAGTCAAGAAGAGCTTTGGCACTATACTATTACTGAAGATAACCTCAACAATATATTATGCCTCTGCATCACTCCCGAATCTGCTTCCATTGTTCAATCTTTGAAGAATCCACAGCAATCCAATATATGATATGATAGACTATGATATTTTTCTTCATGGGAAGAGTCAGCAATGAGACACAACTTTGATTTCTCTCTAAGGGCTATCAATATACCCAGCATGCTCAGTGGACATTTACCTAAATTGAACAATGGAACAACATATATCCTGTGATACTGTAAGCCCACTCCACTATCGCAACCTCGTGTAAATCAATCGTCAGTGAGGACAATGTTCTCTGTAATCTAAATGGCAATCACTCAGTTTTCCCCTCATTTCTTCTGCAGCCCTGGCCTTATAGGGCATCATCCTCCTTGAAATGGGCTTACCTTCTCATCAACTCTCAGCTGTCCAAATTCAAGCCCTTCTAAGGAAACTAAATAACTATCAAAATGCTTCCCAATCACTCCCTTTCATTCCATAGAAAACTAATTGAAAAACCTGTAATCCTACAAATCCTGGCTGACTTGACAATACTAATATTCCAAAACATTTCAAAGCTGGCATGATACAAAGTTGTACCAGTCAAAGAACCATTGTAAAACATGAAATGACATTGTCAAATCCAGATCTGTAAATTCCTCATTAATATACAGTGCTTTGTTGCTCTACAGCTAGGTTTGCACTACCATAGCATGTGTATTTTAGCTGTGGGCATCTTGAGGCTGAATAACATGTTTTATTTTAACATCTCGGTACTCATTTCATTGTCGTCAGAAGGATGAAAGGCTGAGTGGACCCCCATAATTTGAACTTGTGACCATGAAGTCAAACTTAGGCCCCTACAAGGGGCACATTAATTCACTAAGCCACTAGACCCAGCATACATGGCAATATATGTCCCTTTTTCTTAATGGTGGTAACCTCAGCCTCCATATCTCATGCTCTGAATAGGTCATATTTGCATGTCATTAGTTGTACTGTAGACCTATATTAAGGCAGCTTTTAGAAGCAAAGCAGGTTAAAAAACAAATGGATACATGCAAGCAGTATAATTTAATACCAATTTTACCACTCTAGTCACCAGCACTATCATTTTCTAACACTGCATTTTCCTGACCTCTTTTATTATTGGTTTTGCAACTTAAACACCCTGTCATGAAAGCGTGCACTGAAAACAGAAGGATAATTGAAGGTTGCTTTTTGGCTCCTGAGAGTCTGAGTACTAAAACAAATGTATCAAACTGAGAGACAAACTATGATATTTTTCACCTGGTCTAGAAAAAAAAAGCAAGTGTCAAAATGAAAATAAAAGATGTTCTTTCTCATCCTCCCACTTGAGTTCATCTTTTTCAGTTCTTCCAAACCACCATATATGATATTAATGGCATTTGAGATTACCTATCATTGCTGAAGTGAATACAAATTAAACCAAGCTACATATTTTTGTTTCATTAAGCTCACAGACTTCATTTGCAATTGCCATGTAGGTTGTTGTTTAGTAAACCAACATATTGATTGGAAATTATTCTGTTCATGAATTGGATTGTATAGACTAAGGCATTTGCTCTACAGGGATCAGTGGGTTAAACAGTTATTATTCTGTTTACTCCCTGGAAGGGGCATAACCTGTAACCAGAAAAAGTAATTGATTCGGGAAAATCTAGCAAAAAATTGTATTTCTGAAATGGCTAAACAACATTGTGAAACCAAATGGGACACATAACGAAGGTCCGTTGAGATCCAGAGCCTAAGACTATAGAATTCACTTTGCTATTACCTCATAATAGAATTTCTCTAGGTTTGAGGAAAAAAACTCATGTAAACAGATTAATTTAGTATGTTTTTTAAATTAATTCTCAACTCAAGTAAAGCAATGATTGAATAATTCCTTTTAAATCTATGGCCGAATTATGAAACTAGCTTGCCTCAAATTCCCTCAAATAGAAGTTGTCACAGTTAGCCTGTTTTTCTAGCACTTGAAGCAGCCTGAGGGGAAGTGCAGTACTTTATAAAACGTATAAATAAAGAAATTGACATGGCATGTTCCATTATAGTTTTAATACTAAACCCGTATACAGTATTTTACTGGTAACATCAATTGATCAATGGGCATATAATTACGGAAAGCCGACTGCTGCCTTATAAAACATTTATTAAGTATAAACTAGCTGACCTGATTTCGAAAATTGTATTCCTTGCAAGGTCTAGTCAGAGAGCCCTGCGTACAACCTAAACCAGTCAAATTACACCATTATGATATCAAGTCATAACAATCCTTAGAGATCTTAGAAAAGGGCAAATATTGGAAGTGCAAGGTCTTACTTCTCATTACCTCGTAGGGACAACTTCATTATTTTCAAATATTCATTATATTTGCATTAAACACCTTTGTGTGTAAATCACAAGCCTCTCTGACATGTTGGTTTGTCTCTGGACGATGTTCTAAAAGTGTGAGGACCCCAAATTCAACTTTTTTTACAAGCTGATAGTTCAACCTTACTTGTATGGACATGCAACGCCCTTTAAGAGTGTGTAGATGTGTTGCCACTTTTATGAGACCCCACTTGGTGCTGAAGTACTCAGAGAGATTCTAGAAAATTTTGTCGGAAAAAGGTTCTTACTAATCAGGGTGCCAGATCCAACATCTTAACAGGCATTGCTACATGTTAAACTATATCACAAATATTGAATCCATTACTTTGAACTAGACATTGTATAATAACCCCCTGCTCTCATAATGGGAGCCTAAGGTGAAAGCAAATCCAATGACTCCTTTCAGAAACAAGGGGCTGTGTTATCAAGAAATGCAAGCCTGCTTCACATAAATAGGTAATCACCCTAAATCCAGGCATCCATGTTGCTTGGTTCTGTCTTCCACGTTGGAATGTTAAAAGCTACTGGCTCTTCGCAGTCCAGATGTGCTCCACCTAGACCCACTTTCACAATTTCTACACCCTTCGATGCTGCCACTGGCTACCCTACCCAGCGCTGCACAAAAGACCAACAGATAGGCACACCTGAATAATAGGCAGATACAAAGTTTCATATAGACTAATATGTGCATACTCTGTACAGTTGCCTGATTGAATTTATACAGACCGTAAATACTTTTCGGTCACATGTTGGAATAATTTTCTATCATGAGCCGGACATTATATTGACTAAATTTCCACTAGACAAGCCCTGAATAAGTCTGATTTAATATTTCAGTGTGGACGAAACACGTGTTGGCAAAGGCAAAGTGTGCTGCACAAGATATGAAAATAAAGAACAAAACTACTGATACCACAATATCAAGAGTGATTTACTGAGTGCTCGGAGGAATGTATTGACATTTTGGACCTTCACAGGTGTGAACATACATTGCTTTATTAAATATTACACCTCAATGTGCTGTAATGGGTCTACAAAGAAGGAGATTATTTCCAAATGTAATCCTTACGTACTCAACATGCTCAATGCCTGGATCCCACAGTTTTGATCAACAATAGACCTCCAACTTAGGGGGGATTGAAGACACAGGCAAACACCGCCATTGTGTAACTCTTACAAATATATTAAGAGAGAACATTTGGGTTTTCTGGAAGCTTTCATATAGCATGGCCCAACAGATGGCATGGCACCTAGCAGTCACCACATTATCAAAGGTCTTACTGTGGATGGCAGATTGGAATGATTCATATAGCTGTTGAAGACATGACATCTGTCAGACTGTGAGGCAGCCAAAAATGCTAACTTCTTAGTGTGCGTCACATATCGAAAAGGATGACAGTTCAACACAGATTGTGGTACACATTTCAAATGTGCAACAGATGTCCAAGAATGCTTATAAATATTACAAATTTCTAAGAGATGAATCACCTATCGAATATTTCAATATGATCCGGAGAAGGAATACATCAAAAAGTATTATAACAGACTCTTTGATAATATTTTCCAACAGGCTCTTGATAATTTAGGACTTCAATGTGTTTGTACGCTTTGTAAAATCTTAGAAACTAAAATGTTGTACATTAGAAATGGCTTGCTTGAAAATTCTATCTGACAGCATATTTTTCAAGTCTGAAAATGGTGATATATGCTAAAATACATATCTGTATATACATACTTAACTCTCTAACTTTGTGCCTGGTTTAGAGTTTGGTGGATACGGTGGTGGCATTCCCTTTCTGTCGAACCCTCAGTCGGCTGGCTCAGCTATGAATCTGGTAGACTGTATCTTTCCATCTATGTTGCCCCCCCCTTGCTCCACTGTTGCAAAGCATACTCCAATGGCTCAACAGAGTAGGGACCTTCAGATTAAGAATGTCAGGCTGCCCGCCCTATTTAGAGCAGATGGTCTGGTGTCCTTTTTTTCCTGTCCATCACTGCCAGAGAAAACGTAGCAATCAAGAAATGAAAAATGAGTAAGTACTACCACACCCTGGGAGGAAACTCCCTGAATGTCAGAGTCAATGTTTATGTGTTTTTCATAATAAAACTTCTACTTTTAGAGTTAGTTTGTGAAAACAAAGGGTCTTATTTACAAGCTCCTTGAGCAGTCGGTGCTTCAATTTTAATATGGGAAAAAGTGACGTACTGGTGGCACAAGTTCCCTGTATATAAGCTCCAAAGTTTGGTACATGGCCCCCTAAAAGGCAGCAGCCATGCACCAAATTTTCCGTGCCTTCAAATGGGCCGCTGTGGCCACCCAGATAGGTGGTGGCGGTTTTCGCCTGGGTCGAAAACCCACCCTTTGTCTCTTGATTTACGTGCTCACTTGAGAGCCTTTACATCTTCACTTAACCCACTGCTGCCCTGGCTTACTCTCAAGCTCTCTGCACTTCGTACTTCTGCACATTACGTTCAACACCTCAGATACACATGGTGCACATATTTCAAAAATGCTCCAGATATCGTCCAGATTTTTACTTTTGCAAGACTTTGTGCATGCAGTATAGTGCACTATGGGAAATATGAGATGTTTATTCACATCTCCTAATTTGTGCCAGAGAAATAATTTCAAAACGTGTCTCTAGGAAGACAAGTATGGTGCGCGTACTATTGTGCTGCACTGCAACAAGAGCTGAAGAATGCATACTTGTAAACAGGTAAGAAAATCCATATTCTTTTCACAAATAAAACTAAAACTCATATGATATCAAGGAGTAAATTAAAGATTTTTCTCAGTCCTGTTAGCTGAAGTACAGCCAGTCAAGATTTCTAACTTATTTTGTGCAGAGATTTATACACTTAACAATCATTACAAATAACTCTTTTCAAGCAGGGCATGAAAGGAGGCCAGGAACAGTTGAAGACAGCCAACAGCTGTTGTCCTTAATTTCAGTTAGGCTGATGTGAGGAGGTCCCAGGATCACAGAAGGTGCTCTTTGGGGATGAGGAGGAGAAAGGTGAGAGTCCTGAGGGTCCAGCATTACATATAGAGTGATCTTCCACCAAGTCATTTAAACCAGGAACATTGTCCAACAGTATACATTTAAAATCTTCAAATTCCCTTTTTATCGACACATTCTCAAAGCAAGTCTGCTAGGGTTATCATGCAATGTTAATATAAAAACGTGTTTCAAAGAAACACACAGTCAGGGAATTAAATAACTAGTAATGAGAGAAGACGGAACATTGCCACTTTCCACAAAACACCTCCGGATTTTTCAGAATGTTCCTCACAGTGAAGTGTGTTGTCTTTGCAAGGGAGCTGAAACATACTTTGTTTTCAGTGAAACCATTTCCTGCCTTTACTTTGTTGGTTTCACATCTTGTAGAAAGATCACTTCTTGGCACCTCTTGGCTTTTGTGACTCATGAAGTGCAAAGTAAGTTCTAACACGATGAAGAAGGTGAAAGCACAATACACTGCACACATTTCAGGAATTTCTACTTTGAATTGAATGTAGACCGTATCAAAGGCACATTCAAATCTAGTTTCTGGGTATTATAACGGCAGTGCTTATTCTGAGGATGGCAGTCCACCTAGAATAGTTTTTGATTCACTTAAAATGACATCAGGACTGTCGCGAATGTGAGTTAGCTGACAGCGAGTGCCTACAAACAACTGATGAAATCTCTCCTTGTGTGAGATGGTCTTAAAACGTGTAGCAATGCTCCTGTTCCTGTTCAAATTAGAATTATGTTATTTAACATTTTCTGCATTTAAGAAATTATTTCTCTTTAATACTGATATAAAGATGTTGGTCTATTAGAAAATCCTTCTTTTAAAATAAATAGTTTTATATACCGTGTGACATCCAGGGACTTTGAAATCCTCTGGAGCAGCCGCGGCCCTTGTAGGTAAGAGCGGTGGGGCTAGGTGGGTAGGATTTCGACAGACGATGACGAAGGAAAATTAAAAAAAATAATGAATTTTCCCTCATCGTCTGTCGAAATCCCTCCCTCTCCCGGCCCCACCGTCCCACTTATCTTACCTGCATGGGCCACAGCTGCTCTGGAGCAACCGATACAAAAGTTGTTAGAATATAAGCGTTATGCATTATACTAATCCCATTAACAGTGGTTTAACCAGTGTATATTAGAATCCATCTCCCAAAAAGTAAATCCATTAAATATGCCTGCATGCTCGTAAACCTCCATGAAAACACAGGTGCTACTGGAAAATTGTATTCTTGGCAGGTCTAATTGGTATGAAACATGCACAAAGTAGTAGAAGACGTGTAAAAAGTCCTAAAAATACCCTTGCAGAACAAACTAGCTTGGAACTATTAAAAATACATACTGGCAGTCTTTCTTACACTGAGTCCAACTCTACTTTGTCACAACTCCAGCTTTTGAGGGTGGGCCACTATCCTTGGACTGTCTAAAACGAGTTAACTGTTACCCAACATGTTTTTTATGGGACATGGGCTCACCCATATGGAGTAAGGACTGTGACGAAGAAGAGGGATGCTGTGGTATGTAATGTGTAGAACACAAAAGTCGATCAACACTTTATGTTCATTAAAAGCCTCAGGAAGAATGACTTTGTACTTCTAGAATGGTTGATTGGAATATGTGGACTTTAAACCCTATATACTAGAGTTTAGTTAAGTCAAGATCTCTGCACAACAGAGAATTGGATCAGTAGACCCTTAGCAACAATATAAACCAAACATTGACTTCGTCAATGCCTATGTGTTTAACAGGGGGTGGGTGCAGACAAAAGCATATGAAAAATGTATAGCATAGAAAATAAAGGTTGCTTTCTTTTCTTTGGCTTCCATATTTCACATTCTATTATCAGTGTTTTTCTCAGTGCTGCTGCGCCCCTTGGCTACTGAATATAGACATACTGGCTTCCTTGAAACGCAAAAAGAACAATTGATAAACAGAATGCAGAACAATGTCATACATTCACCCCAGTACCGAGATCCTGGCCTAAATCCATCGTTTGTTTGCTCACCATGCCATTCCAGTTTGGACCCAGCAATATGCTAATCAGTTTTGACCCTGCACCCAATGGGAACAGTCCAGCCCAAACTGCCAGGCCAGGTTCTCCCTGGACTAGGATAGCTTACCTCCAGTGGCTTTCTTGAAACAGAAGAATAGTATTTGAATAGAGAAAACCATTCCAAGATGGCTACCATATTTATAATCAGACTTCGGTACTTTGGGAGCGAGAGCTGACAAATGCATTTGGGAAACTCATAGTCTATCTAAACAGTACAATTTTGAGGTGTATATCAGGGCAATATCTGTGTAAATTTAACAGAATGCTTTAACTATGAGACTTAATTGGCCCATCAAGCACCTTCATTAATTGAGGGGATAATTTCGTACGTATCCCCAACATTTTCCCTGTTGCTGAGAACTAGTTTATCTATTATGCCAATTGAAAGGCAAGTTACAGTTATCTAGTCTCCAACCTTTAGTGAATTATTGTAGATATGAGTTAGTTTCACGAAATACACAATTAACCAAGAATAGAACTGAGCGGAGGTGCAGGTCTAATTTCTAATTCCACTTCACCATTACCCTGTCCAATCACAAGTGACAGTTGATGAAGTGTGACCCGGACGTGCAAGTAAGTAGTAGAGTAGTGACGCACATTTACATGGATAGCTCAAAGGTTCCAATGCACCATTGTAATACCCAATATTACCTTTCGATGGTGTGCACAAGTGCCCACCACCCAGACAAAAGTTAAATCCTACGCCTTCCCTCATCATTACTGTACATGCACACTGTGTTGGAAAAGGCAATCCCTAGGTTCTCCTTGTGATATGTTGTGCTGTGCTTCCAATGGAAGAGGATTCTAAGGATTACCAGGGTGCATTGACATGCAGGGGTGATGGAAGCTGTTTTTCCCTCCCAGATATCAGTCAATCCCCAAAGATTCGTCCTCAGGGACTGTATAAATCCCGGGGAGATGGAAACTGGCAGAGACCGCCAACTTTGAAGTTGCCCAACACCACACCACTGCTAAGCCTTGAACACTTTTTGAAATGGCTGTTTTCCCCCAATTCGTACGTGCCATGGAATTTGGCAGCCCACTGGTCGTTGCAGAAGAGGGGAAGCTGCCATTTGATTGGCAGAATTCTGTCTCTGCCACCACCTGGTAAGGGGCAGCTCAGTAGCATTCCCTTAGTGGGGGAAGGCCGCAATGTGCTTCGGCTGACATACATTTGGGGTCTTTTGTGCTGCTGTAGATTCTCTGGTGCCACACAAGCACTCACTGTGCAGTCCTAAACAGTAAAGTGCTAACAACAAGGACCTTGATTGTCTATCTCCACACGTACGCTTACTTTAGCGAAAGACTGACATTTCATTTAAAGCCTTGTTTTATACTCTCAAGGCATATTTTTTCCATTCTGTGGTGCTGTTTCAACATACAAAACATTATAGCTGAGCAATCCATTAACTGAATGATAGAGATAAAGGCATTCAATTCCGTCTTGATGTTCAGTGTCTGCTTCATTAACCTTCGACAGCCATATCAGTGTCGGCAGCAGTACGTGGGATTGATCATGCAAGTCACCGTTTACAATGTTACTCAGTACAGCAGCATGACAGTGATGCTTTCCAAGATGTCTTCCATATTATATTGAGGGTTGTATTTGAAAGGAGAGATGCAAAGGTTCTGTTTCTTTTCTGTGCAGCATTTCATCTCTGATAGCAGGTCCACGAATTTTACAGGCCTCTCGAATGACAACATCCTACGTGAGATTAGCTCAAGCAGTACTGGCTTCTGTTTTTTTTTTTTTCTGTCTATAGTTTGCTTTTTCAAGTGAAAAAAGCCTTTACAACGCGGTTTTGAGACACAGTGCCTTTACACACATTTATGCCTTCACCACGCATGGAAAGTCTATTTAAGCTAAGTATAAATATTTATGAAGAATATATATATGTGTGTGTGAATATATACATATATGTGTGTGTGTGTATATATATATATATATATATATATATATATACACACACACACACACACACATTTAAGGTTTTAGGTTGAGGGTTGGGTAGGGGTTTTAGGTTGAGGGTTGGGTAGGGCTTTAGGGATGGGCAGGGGTATTGGGTGGTAAGGGTATGTTGAGTTTTAAGGAATGGGTAGGGGTATAGGGTGGGTGGTAAGGGTATTATTGGGATTTATGGGTGTGTAAGGGAATTGGGTTCAAAGGGTGTTTTTTGGGTTTGGGGTGGGTAAGTGTATTGGGTAGTGAGGGTGTTTTTAGGGTTTAGGGTGGGTAGCGGTAGTGTGTGTTAAGGGTGTTTTTAGCGTTTAGGGGTGGGTAAGGGTAATGGCTAGTAAGGGTACTTTTAGGGATTAAGGCTGAGTAAAGGTATTGGGTCGTAAGGGTGTTTTAGGGTTTTGGGATTGGTGATGGTATTGGGTGGTGAAGATGATTTTAGGGTGTAGGGTTGGATCAGGGTATTGGGTGGTAAGGGTAATTAAAAAAGAGAGGTTTGAGGGCCTCTTATATATATATATATATATATATATATATATATATATATATATATATATATATATATATATGTTTTACTCACTTACCTTATAATAAGGAAAAATTATACACACACGTGTGTGTGTAACACTCACCTTAATTATACTTACTTTAAAAAAAGACTTTCAATGCATGGTCAAGGAATGCATGGTAAAGGTATATGCGTTGTAAAAATTGCATGGTAAAAATGTGTGGTGAAGGCGTGCTTGGTAATTGGCTGTGTTGCATTTTCATAAAATCCTTTTTCATTATATGTTGTGTGTATATATCGAATGTCAAGTACAACAAGCGAGAACAACTGGATTTAATGGCCTACTCACAACTAGGAAAGCTTTACAACTCTCTCACAATGGTACATAAAAACAATCTTCTTGAGAATATACACACTGGTTTAAAAAAATCGAGGCACTTGCTATTCCCACCTACCATAAATTCCTAACCAAGGTTCCTGCATCATTTATTAAGCCGTCCATTAGAGCCTCAGTCACGCATCTGTGTCAGAAGTGAACATGCATTTATTAATTTTACTTTGCAGCTCAGGTGTATAGGTGTTCCCACAGTGCTGTTTGCAATGCAGAATTGATGATAATAAAAAAAAGGCCGGAGTTGTTATTGTTGATACATCAAGAAACTTTAACATAGAAGGGGGGTAATTTGAGCTTCATTCTTCCCAATCGTGTCATACCAGAGCCATATTTCTCAAGTTGTCGCAAGTTCTATCAAAAAAGACGAGTGAGAAAAATAACTTACCTTTCAATTGAAGACACATGGGGCCATACGTATGAAGCAAATTCGCATTCGCAAAGGCCGAAATTCGCAAATTAGCAAAATTATATGTATGAAATAAAATCTGGTGCAAAATAAGGAATCGCAAAATTTGCGATTCCTTATTTTGCAATTGCATTTATTGAATCGCAATTTTTGCGATTCCTTAAATGCAATGTATGAAGCCAAAAAAATTAGCAAAATGCCCTTAAGGAATCGCAAATTAAGTTGCGATTTCCTTGAAAAATGCACATTTCAGCATTTTTCAAAGTGCAATGTGACGCACATACATGCCCTTAGGGAATGTATGTGCGCCACATGTGCACCCATGTATATTTCAGGGGTGCAACAGGGTGTCCTTTGGACACCCCGGCACCCTTGAAATTATTCTCAATTTGAGATTAGCAAATTGCGAATCGCAAATTGAGAATAACTTCCCATTCATTCCTATGGGCCTCCTCCTGGCGCCCCGACTAGCGTGGCTCTACAATGAGACTAAACGACTGGGCAGCTTACCGAAGACCACTGGCGAGGCGCTAATTGTCCCTCTTTTGAAACCTGGCAAGCAGCCTTGGGACAGATCGGCGTATCGCCCGCTGTCCATGCTTAACCTGGACTACAAAATTTTTAGCAAAAACTTGGCAACGCGTCTACTTCCCCACATGTCCACACTGATCCATGTGGCCCAATCTGGCTTTATCCCGACCTGCAACACCGCGCTTAATATACAACGGCTTCTCCACGTTCTGGAGGCTGACACCTACGAGGTGGACGAGGCGGCGGTGTTTGCAATCGACATGGAGAAGGCCTTTGACAGCCTGGAATGGCCCTACCTTTTCCATTTTATGCGCGCGATGCGCCTGGGCACGGATTTTGTGTATTGGACGGCACTTTTATATCGGAACGCTACGGCAAGGGTCAGAACGGGAGGTGTAATATCTGAGGCTTGTGCCGTAGGGAGGGGTACTCGTCAGGGTTGCCCCCTCTCACCCTTATTGTTTTCCATAGCGATCGAACCTTTAGCGGCACGAGCCCGATTGGGGTGGGCATATCAGGGGTTGGACGTCTACGTGCAGATGCATCATATTGCCTTATACGCTGATGACCTCCTACTGTTTTTGGCGGACTCTGCTGCCTCCCTGCGGGGAGCTAAATCACTCCTTAAATCACTGGCCTCGGAGTGAACTGGGCGAAGTCTTACCTGTTCCCGACTCGCGCGCGCAGAACATGCCTGCACTCTACGGAAGGAGTGACCTGGGAGGAGAGGAGTCTTCGCTACCTGGGTACTTAGATCTACCATAATAGCATAGACATTCTAGAGGGCAACATCGGGTCGGCGATCAGACTTACTAAAACGAATTTCAACTTCTGGAGTACGCTTCCACTGTCTCTAGCGGGGAGGGTGGCGCTCCTTAAGATGGTAACTCTGCCGCGATTGCTCTATCTTTTTCGAACTCTTCCGGTCTGGATCCCGGCGAGCTACTTTCGTCGTCTACGGACCATGGTGAACGGCTTTTTATGGGGCTCGGGTAGATGCAGAGTGGCACATACCATGCTACATAGACCTCGGGCGGAGGGGGGTCTCGCGGTGCCGGACTATGAGCTTTTCTATCTAGCGGCCCAACTACAGTGGTTAACACAGTGGGCAGCGAGAGCCACGAGGGAAGAGAACGGATCTGGTGAACCAGCGGGGCCGGTGCAGGTAATATCCCGGATCATTCTGGGCCTCCCGATGGGGGACTTCCATCCTACCCAGGAATTCTCGATGGTTCGGAAGTGTTGGAATAGATATCTGCGGAGAGGTCATATTGCGGCTCCATACGCACCAGAGGTCCCGCTCAAGCTATGCCGGGCGCTCCCGCATGGGGGCACATGGCACCGTTTAGAAAACTGGGAGCACCAGGGCCTAGCGACCGTTGGGGATCTGTTTGATGATGGAGTGCTACTGCCTTTCGACCTCTTAAAGGATCGCTTTGATCTTCCGGGGGGAGACTTCCTCCTTCATGCGGCGCTGACAGCGGCGATCCGTAAACATTGGAGGACGGGTATGACGGAACCGCCACTGTCCATGGGCTGTCAATACGTGGTAATGGCCGCAGGGACGGTTAAGGCTATTACGTGCCTCTATAAACGCAGGACTGCGGAAGTGCGGACCCCGCTACTAGCTCTGAAGGCGAAATGGGAGGCGGATTTAATGACGGAGATCCCTGAGGCGGCGTGGTCTGGTATAGTAGAACGGGCCTGGAAAGGAACGCGCAACACGAGGTTTCAGCTGGTGCATTTTTATATACTACACAGAGCATACCTGACCCCTGACAAGCTCCATAGGTACTTCCCAACACACTCGGCGGCCTGCCCGCGCTGCCCGGCAGGGGGTGGCCGATTTCCAGCACATGTTCTGGTCCTGCCCGGCACTGGGCTCCTTTTGGAAGGGGGTAGTGGAGAGTCTGCGGGAGTTCACTGAGAGGGATTTGCAACCCACAATGGCACACTGCGTCCTACACTTGTTCCCACATACATCAAAAAACAAAATCACTAGTAAGTTCCTAGACTTGGGTCTGCTTCTAGCGAAACAAGCCATAACATCCCAGTGGAAGGCGAATAAGGGCCCCACGGTGGAGAAGTGGTGGGCGGAGCTCACTAAATGGGTCAGCTGTGAGGGGGAGGTACGCCTGCAGCTAGCACTTAGGGCAGGTACTGATACTGCTCTGGAGCGGGCCCGGGCCTGGGAGCGATTGGTTCTTGAACTCACGCTTTCGGCCTCTGACAGCGAAGGCTCCCCCGCCAGTAGTCCTGCTCCTTAGGCACCTTAGCCTAGGTTGGTGATCGACCAGGTTCTTTCCTTTGGATTACCCCGCGTCCCACGTGATGACTGCAGTCTCCTATTGATTACTCCTGATTGTCGGTCTCGGACCTGCACTGCCCGCGAGGGATTCTGGCTTGCTCTTGTGGAACTCTGACACGCCTGGGGGGGGGACGGGAGTGGGGGGTGGAGTAGGGGGGTAGGGGGTAGAGGCATAAGGGATGGAGGGGCTTGGGGTGGGGAGTTAAGGAGGGGGGGTTGTTTGATTTTGTTAGGAACTCGATATGCCGGTGCAGGAGAACCGGGTGGTATGAAACGCAGCCTTGAGTACTGCCTGAGAAACAGTTATATGTGTGCCTTAATGCATCTATCAGCGACTAATGCTCTCCTGTCTAATGCCGCTCGACCTCCGGGGTGTGGGCTGAATGGCCGTGTAAGACTTTTGTTTTCTAGGAGCCTGTATTATGCGACCGAAGGATGCTGGCCTGATCGGCGAATTCATTGTACACATTAATGTGCTGCAATAAAAATATAGTTAAAATGAAAATAGAGTAAGATTCATGGGCAAGGAGAATTGTCTCCATGCCTTCTTTAGTCTTGGTATATGGAAACAGAGGAATTTTGGCATTATTGATTTTCGGAGAATCACAATCTTTCATCATGTAGTCATTGTTAAATGCCCGCATGACTTCAATGTTTTGCTAGGATCATATAGAGGGAAGTACAGCTCGGGTCTTGCTTGCAAGTGTGTTAATGTCAATATGTTTGGTGTCCCTAAACCACAGAGTCTCTTTTTCTGTAAAACAATGGTTCAAGAGTTGGAAAATGCTAGAGGAAATGGGATAGGACCCACTAAATCAAATGGGGTCATTGGGGTTTCAGTAGGATATCTTGGCACTGATAAGGCCAAGTATAGTTCTTTGGAATGTGTAGGCTTTTGAAAATGGCAATGACTAATGTTTTGAAGAAGCATAGAAAGAAGATTGAAAATTGTGTCATTAGCATTACCCCAGGACGGGAAACATCCTTTACAACGCAACTTTTACAACGCACTACCATTACGACGCAACTATTACAACGCAAGTCATTACAACGACTTGCGCTGGAGGGCGGTCTAGGATAGGGAATAGTTTAATTACTATCCAACACCTTCCCTACTATCCACGGGGACTGGAGTTGGAATAGTAAATTAAACTATTCACTAACCAGCGCCCCCAACGCAAGTCGTTGTAACGACTTGCGTTGTAAAAGTTGCGTCGTAATGGCATGCGTTGTAAAAGCATGCGTTGTAATGTCATACATCCCCCCAGGACACGTTGAAATCACGAAGAAGGATACTTGCCTCTATGATTACCAGGCAGATCGGATGTAATGCTCACAATTTAGAAGGAAATTAAGGTGTTTACCTGAAGGAAATAGTTGATGTTTAATTTGACAGTAGAAGTGTAAAGTGTGTAAGATAGAAAGGACTGAAATTGCTTGGTCAAAATTCGTCTTCCACTGACTGTGTTTTTATAAATATCTGCAATTCTACTGCCCTGTTTGTCTTCATCATTATATTGGAACACTGAGGAATGAAGAGGGGAGGGAAGATCAGAAACTTCCCGTGAAGTGTCTGCGAACTAATGCTGTACAATTCTGCAGCCAGGCTCATTCCAAGAAAAAAGGTACAAACAAATTACTCGATGAATGACAAAGCTTGACAGGCACCGGTTAACACACTGAATCTAAGCAAGACCCTACCATTAGAGTAAAGGTCTGTAATGTTCTTCTTTTCCTTCACTGTGGGTAGACTTTGGAAAATCTATGCTGTGCTCAGAATTCTAATGCACACCTTAACTGCTGAGAGCTTGTAAAGCAGATCGCTTGAGATGACAGGAGAAAAGGTCTGTCTGTGTGGAATTACCGTAACTGAATTTAATTTTGAAGATATAATACTTGGCTGGTGTATTGATGATGGCCTGATGCAATGGCGCCTCCCTTTGACATGCTAGAGTTTGAGATCCCTAGGATGTGCGAGGACATGCTTCTTGATCCAAGATGGAGATGTCGGTATGTTCTTTTATTCACACTGTGTTTTTTGGTTTCAGGGGGCACCGTACAGGGCCCTCCATGACACCCTGCTTTCCTGGAATTCTCTATATTGTAGTGAGAGCTACAGGTGTATGTTCTTTAGTGAGTAATGCTGATGCACTATGCTCAGTGTGGTTCTAGTCAAGTACTGTGGTTATTGAGACCAGGGCAAATTAGTAGGATTATAATGCTCTACAGAGTTGCAAAACTGTGACAGTGGTTAGTCTTCCTGAAGTAATTCAATGCAGCGTGTTCCTGCATCCAGTTGTGATTGTTGATGAATTTGCTGCAGCTTGTTTTGTACTAACCTGGTATTTAGACATGAGTAGGACCGTTGAACACCGTCTGCATGCATTTACAGGGTTATGGGCAGTGCTTAATTTGTGCAGGTGGTTTCAGGTGTTGGAATGAGTTTTTGATGACAGATTTATAATCCTCAGACATTCATCCACTGCAAGAGAGTAAAAGCCACAAAGAGAGAGAAGGGTCTGGAGAACAATTTGAAAATAGTGACAAAGGGAGATAGCAGCAGTGAAAAGGAATCTGAAAGGTTCAGGAAATGTAGGGTGATAGAAGAAAGGGGTATGATGTGAAATAAAGACTAAATGGCCTAGGTATTTGGCCACCCTAGCATTTAGCAGTGCAGAGGGCAAGCCCCTAAGAAAAGCTTTGGGCTCTTCCATTTAATTATTTATTTGACAAGTTAGTAAGGGTGGGCGTAGTTCGCGAAGTAGCGCTACGCGAAGCTACCCGAAGTGCACTTCGCACTACGCGAACTTCACGTAGCACTACGCGAGCTGCGTAGTAGCATGTTCGCACTGTGCAAGATGTGTTTTCAATGATTGCACAGTGCGGACAAGCATCCGGCACTGTGCAAGCATTGAAAACGGCATCTTGCACAGTGCGAGCTGTAGTTTTCTGCTGCTCGAGTAGATTATTACTCGAGCGGCAGCTTTCTCAACGCGAACAGGTAGTTTCTCATTGAGAGCGGTCGCGAGCATGCGCAACCACTCACAATGAGAAACCTGACCTCCTCGCATTGAGAATCTCACCGGGATGTCATTTTGCTTGCTCGTGGTCGCGAACATGACGTTCAGGACCACGAACAAGCAAAAAATGACCGCTGCACTACGCTACGCTGCACTCCGCATGTTCGCACTGTGCTACATGCAGCTCGCGTAGTGCGAAGTTGCGAAAACTTCGCAAACTCCGCGAGCGTAGCGTAGTGCTTCGCCCAGGGTTACAAGTTAGGCACTTGTTGCATGCAATTGCATCAGAAGTATCACATAACTCAGACTGCAATGAAACGTTGACAGTAAATCATGGCTTTTCCTTTAATAACAAAGTATATCTGATCACTCCACGTGATGATACAAATGCATGGAATACACCAATGCATTTTAGAACTTGTCTGGGAATGTCAACTCATTTTATTATGATGAATACATCATTGCACAGTTGGTGCAGATTAAACTTAATTTCTTTACAAAATAATTGTATATTTGTTTTCAATTCCAGAACAGTATTCACAGTAATTATGTGAACATATATTGTTGGAAAGCAACACATCATACATACATCACATAGCATGACGGCAGTTCCTGACAATGTATAGAGATATCTGTGGGGCCCACGGACATCTATATATTTGGTGGATGAGATATCTTATGGCAATGGAGTAAAGTACTCCCTAGCACTGACGGGCATTAAACCATCCACCAAACTCTAAATCAGGTCCCTAGTGTCCTATTCTAGCACTAGTGATACTGCCAAGTGGATTGTGCCAGGAGGAATAAGCCTGGGTCTAAATTGAGCATATTGCAAGATAGTGCTTTCAAAGGAATCACTTACTCAAAGCAAACCATATATGTAAACACTTGTGTGTTGGAAAACACGAGAGCCTGCCATTGAAATAATTGAAATGTAAACAATTTTTTTTAGTACAGATATAATAATATATACACCATCAGGATGAACAAGAAATTCACACACACAAACACCTTATAAAGAAGACAGAAATATAAATTTACTTTTTAGACAAACAATAGTGTGTAAAGAAGTGATCTTGCTAGTTATGCAAACATTCACTAAACAACTGCCATAAATCATCGGTCCATTTAATAGAAGTGTCAACATTTTTTGGTAGCAGAGGTTGAAGTCGACGTTTCTATCTCACTATTGTAAGAGACCATCCTCAGGACATAGAGCTTTCTCGTAGACTGAGCATTTTGAAAAATGATCCAAGAGGAAAGATATATTCACACTAGCAAAAACGATATGGAAACAACTGCTCAAGCATCCAACCAGATTACAAAATTAAAGGAACAAACCCAGAAAGTCCAAAAGGGCAAACGTAAACCTTTACACATCAACAGTGGCTCCCAGAATGGCCACAGTAAAGCTACATTGAAACACATAGGACGTAGAACAGTTTGTTTTACTTTTACATTGTGAATATGCTATCAACTCCCTAACATGATCAAGGAATGCCACTCATGAATGAATGAGTGAATGAAATGCGACTTGTAAACCACACAGCTACTCCATGGTGTTTTCCGGTGCTGTGCTTTTTGGTAATCTACATAGTGCAGTCAGATCAACTACTCTTGTCGGAAAAGCCAGGTTTTTAGCATTTTCTTGAACAGTGAGGTAACATGCACTGAGCGTAGCTCAGGAGGACGTTTGTTACATGCCGGTGGTCCAAGATAGGAGAAGGTCCGTCCACCAGTTCTCATGAGCGAATCTTAGGAATCCGTGCAAGAAGGCAGTTGGCTGACCGCAGGTTTCTAGAAGGGGCATAGAAACAGATTCTGTCCCTAAGATACCCTGCACCAGAATGGTACTGTGCTTGTGGACCAAAATTAACATTTTGACGAGAATTCTCTTCATCTGTAGCCAATGAAGGGCACACAGATACTGGGGCACGTGTTCTTGGAGGCAGGCTAAGGAGAATGCAGGCTGCCATATTCTTGACCACCTGATGCCTGTTCAGCAGATACTCCAGGAGATCCAGATATAGGGCATTTCCATAAACCAGCTAAAAGTTATGAGTGCCTGGACAACTGCCTTTTTGCAGAGAAGCAGAGAAAAAAAACCTTTTTATTACATGCAGATGCTCAAAGCATGTGGCAACCACTGATTAGATTGAAAAGAGAGGGAGTTATTAAATGTAATGCCCAGGTTCTTACCTATGCACCCCTGAGGGCCTGGGGGTGGAGTGTCTTTAGGCCAGCAGGTCTGCCATGTATTTGGGGCATTGGTAGCAAAGATTGGCATTTCCGTCTTGTTTGCTCTACATTTTAGTTGATGGATGCTCATACAGTGAAACATAGATGAAAGGCAGGTTTTAATGGACTTGCCCGCACTCTTCTCTCAATCTCCCACAGTTGAACGGTAGGCGAGTTTCAATGGCATATGTAATCACCTTTGCCCTCAAGGCCTCTGCCAGCTGGGCTAAAGGAGTAAAGTACAGATTAAACATTGTGGGGTTCAGAGCAGAGCCCTGAGTCAACCCTACTGTCAGCTCGCATGCTCTTGAGGAAAAAGTAGCCCATATCTACCTCCTGACCCCTATCCTCTAAAGAGGAGGCTAGCCCCTTCAGGGTCAGACAACCTATCACGATAGATTGGAGGCGTGCAAAAAGCTTGGAGTGAGGAATTGTATCAAAGGGCGCTGATTGGACTAACATAATTAGAATGGTCTTCCATCCTACACCCAAGGTGCCTCTGATATTTTTGGTGACTTCCATCAATGCTGTCTCCATACTGAAGTTTGGCCTGAAGCCTGAATGGCTAGGATGGATCAAGTCATTAATTTCAAGACGCTGAGAGAGATGCTGATTTAACAAATGTTTCCAGTGTCTTAGACAGGGCTGGCAGTAGGGATATTGCTCTACAGTTTGATTGCTCACTAGGGTCCGCCAAGGTTTTTTTTAACAGGGCAGGACTTTTGCTTTCTTCCATGAAACAATGACTATTGCTTCAGACCACAAAGCATTAAGTACTTTGTTTACCAATGAGTGAATGGCAGTTGCCCCCAGTACTAGCAGGTTTGGAGGACAAGGATAAGATGGAGATCCATGTTTGAGGCCTCGTATAGCTGCTAGTGACCCCTCCAAGGCAATAGGCTGGAAGTTTGAAAGTTTTGACAGAGTGGTAGTAGCCATGTTGGAGTGTACTATATCTATCAGACGCTCCACCAACTGAGTGTCCTATGGAAGGCTAGCTTGAATTGTTGGGATCTTATTTTGGAAATACAAAGCCAGTTGGTCGCACCATTCAGCTGTAGGCTGTTGGGCTCTTGCAAGCCTCTGGGGACATAACGTTTTAAACAATTCTGAAGATTTCTCTTGATTTATTGCTGCCTCCTCCATCCTATACTCAAAGTGTGCTTTCTTAGCTGTTCTTACTCCTGTGTAATATTGTTTTAGAGCTGCCTTATATATGGCTTTGTCAGTAGCATTATAGTTTTTCCTCAGTGTCTTTTCTCAATCCTGAAACTGCCCATGAGCCAGGGATCTACTGGCTTATTTTTGTGGGGTGTGTTTGATGAGACTGGTGCAAGTTTTTTGGATGTGTTACGAATCCAGCTGTCAAGCCGGCTGGCATCTTCTTCCATTGAGTCAGAGAGAGGGGGGTGCTCTCTCCAAAGAGCAAATACATTCCAGTGGCTGAATTGTATTAAATGCTCTTGAAACAGATAACACTTTCCTGTTTTGGGTTGTAATTTTATTAATATAGGCCAGCAAAACTAGATCAAATAGTCTTCCGTCCAGACTAGCAGCATAGGCTCTTCTAACTGCAGCCCAATGTTAGAGGAAATTTGGTCTAACACATGACCTGCTTGATGTGTAGGGCTGAACACATGTTGGGTAAGCTCTAAGAATACATAGTATCTAACACTGCAGCCACCTCACTGTCTTCTACCTTGTCCACATACAGGTTAAGATTCCCAATACTATAAAGTGAGCATATCTTAGGGCCTAGCAAGCGAGGGCATTGACCAAAGATTTCTGGAAGGGTCCAGCATTGCCCAGGGGTCTGTAAATGAATACCCCAGCTACAGATTGGAGTGGCGACAAGGAGCGGAGGAAGCCCAACACTTCCACACCTTCAAGTTCATCAATAGGGATAGGCATACAGTTGTGGTCTTCCTTATATACTGTAGCTACTCCAACTCCTCTTCACCTAAGATGGTCTTTCCTGTGGATTTTATAACCTTTAGGATAGGCCGCGGCCATGGTAGGACTGGATGATTCGTCATAAACAATATGGCTCGCTTTTCTTCGCTCAGGAAGTCGAAGATGTTAACATTATGTTTTCTTAATGAATGAACATTAATCAAAGCTGCTTAGAACTGCAAATTCTCTTCTCTAATTCCAGAGGAGGTGATAGTTAAATTTACCCATAATGGAGATTTTAAATTTCCAGTCACAATGAGGGCAGGAATAGCCATCCTTCAATATAAGTGGAGGGCAATGGGGAGTGAAATTCAGCCTAGGGGCCAGGCTAAGCATCGCCTCCCGATTGTTGCAGATGCTTGGCATACCTCCTAGAGAGCAACTGGCAGAGTAACTGGCGCCGGTTGCTTCCGGGATGATGACGGGTGCAGACGGATTGGATGTGTCATGAATCCAGCTGTCAAGCCAACTGGCATCTTCTTCCACTGAGTGAGCGAGAGGAGGGCTTCTCTCTTAAAAAGAATAAGTAAATTCCAGGGTGGATTTTATGAAATGCTCTTGAAACAGATAAAACTTTGCCTGTCTTGGGTTACAATTTTGCCAGTAGATGCCAGCCAAACTTCATCAAGTAGTGATCTGTGCAGACTAGCGGCCCAATGTTAGAGAAAATTTGGTCTAAAATATGACTTGCGTGATGTGTAGGGCTGAACACGTCTTGGGTAAGCTCTAAGGAAGACAAAGTATCTAACAGTGCAGCCACTTCACTGTCTTCTGCCTTGTCCATATGCAGTTTAAGATCCCCCAATACTATAAAAGTGAGAATATCTTAGGGCCCAGTGAACAAGGGTATTGCCCAAAGATTTAAGGAAGGGTCCTGCATGCCCGGGGGTCTGAAATTATCACTCCAGCTACCGATTGGTCGGGCAACAGGGAGAGGCGGAAACCCAACACTTCCACACCTTCAAGTTCATCAATAGGGATAGTCATACAGTTATATACAATAGCTTCTCTTCCCCTAAGGCAGTCCTTCCTGGGGATTTTAGAACCTCTAGGAATGGCCATGGCAATTTATGCTTTGAGACAGAATTTTTTCATGACATCCATTAGGGCTTAATTTATAAATAAATAAGTGCCAGGGCTCTCGTCAGGAGACCACTGCAGGTAGCACCACACATTGCCCCTGCCAGCTCTGCCAATGATAGTAATAACACAACTACTAACCATCACAATCCTACAAGTGTAACAATGCGGATTATTTCAGGCCCCAAAAGCTCTAAGAATAGCTTGGGCGGCACGTAAAAGTAATTTTTATGTATATTGAATTAATAATTAACTGTTGTTGTGGTCATCTGTGAGCAGTGGTGTTGACAATTAAGTGTCAGTGCAGAGCATCGGACACCACTGGCTCAATTTAGGCACTTCATTAAATCTATTATATTTCATATTATGAATATAAATGTTGTAAATAATAGATAGAATGTAACAATGCCATGCACAGTAATCACTTTTATTTACCTAACATGCAATTAATGCACATTACATATCGTAAAAGGGGAAGGTTGTTAAACCTAGGCCCTGATGACAGGTCAGGAAGGGAATTTGCAGTCCCTCTCTAAACTTCAGTTTGCCAGGAATTGGAATTTTGAGATGTTCTATAAACACTATGCTTTACAATTTTCACCTGATAAATGTAATTAAATCACACCTGCCAAAATCTACCAGCAGAAAAACATGCACAAAATTCTTGTACATGCAGTGTACAATGCAGAAAACACCAAATCTACACGTTTCCTATTTTTTTAGATTAAACTCAAAACAGAGGTATTTACCACAAATGTTAGTGTATTCTGCATTATCAATATTTGCAGGTGCTGGTCATTAAATTACACACCTGTTCCATGTCAGTTGGCCTTTGTAAGAATTCCTACAGCTTTGTTGGGCCACAACGGGCATAGCTCTGTGTCTGCGACAATTACTTGCCAAATTCTTTTTACATTAATGATCAGGAAATTAATCAAGACATACAAATGTCAAGAGAGGGCGACACATTTTCGTTACAGTCAAGGAGCATGCAAATGTGAGTAATTGAGGTAATTGAGTAATATAAGTTCAAATAGATAATTAGAAGTAGAAACATTAGCATGCCCTGGAAATTAGAACTTAATTCTTCTAATCACTTAGAACAATCTCTACTTATGACTAATGCAAAGGGTTTAATAAAGATATTTGGAATGGAAAGCCAGAAACTTAATTTACATGAGTGGATCCCGCTCTCTTGTTTTTATAATTTAGTCGGAATGGACAGAAGGATTATTAATTTTTATTTATATTCTTTGAGTTCATGACTTCAGCTTTTTTGTTGTAGATCATGCCTGCTGCTTTTATCTTACACCACATTTTGTGTACACTGAACTACTGATTGTTGGTTTGTTTGTTTAGTTCGGTCTTTTCACTTTCTGCAATTGTGCAGTCTAATTTTCTGCACATTGTAATTCACAAAAGTGCTATTGTAAAGTGATATGCCGTAGATTTGATAGTTTGAGAAAATTGCCACACATTATATATATATATTGCAAAAACCAGAGGTTACAGAGACGTTATAGTTAGGAAAAGGAAACAAAAAAACCCTTGGAATTTCACTGAAAAAAACAAAGGTTGCAGAGACGTTAGTTAGGCTCAGGATTCACTCTTACAAAACCAGTGAAATTCAGCTGTTATAGTTTGCTGTGCTAACTATAACTTGTGCCCCGCAATGCACTACTTATGACTTCCCATATTACATCATTCATGACATAGTCAGTAACATCACTAATGACATCATTGATGACATCATCCAGTGACTGTGAGTGTTTTTAAAAAGTGTATCTGTGTTAAATATATATACCAAGGTGTATTGGTGAATCAGTGGGTGTATGAGTGCCTGTATGGATGATTCAGTGGCTGTGTGTCTGACTGTATAAGTGAGTGATTAGGTGTCTCAGTGAATGTATGGGTGAGTGACTGGTTGTGTGAATGTCTGTATCAGTCAGCCAGTCAGTGTCAAAGTGGTTGTATGGGTGTGTGAGTGGGTATGTGAGTGGCTGTATAGGTGAGTGATTGGTTGTCTGAGTACCTTTATTGGTGTCTGAGTGTGTGTGAGAGAGGGCAAGGGTGTGTGTGACTGCCTGTATGGATGAGTGAGTGGATGAGCCAGTTGCTGTATCAGTTGGTGACTGTGTATGTGAGGGTGAGTGAGTGTCTGTATGGCTGTACGGGTGAAAGAATGGATGTGTCAGTGGTATATGGGTGAGTAACTGGGTATGTGAAAGACAGTATAGGTGAGTGATCGGGTATACATGTGAATGCACGGGTGAGTGAGTGAATGCCACTGAGGCTGTATAGGTGAGTGTGTGCTTGTGTCAGTAACTGTATAGGTGAATGAGTATGTGTTAGTATCTGTATGAGTAAGTTGGTGTAAATGTATGGGACTGTGTGATTGACTGTATGAGTCAGTGAGTGGGTGTGTGAGTAGCTCTATGGGTAACTGACTCAGTGTGTGAATGGCTGTAGGGGTGCAGGAGTGAATGTGTGTTTAGATCTGTGAATCGTTGAGTGGTTGTGCAATTACTGGTATTGGTCTGTGAATGAGTTTGTGAATTGTTGTGTGCAAGTGGGTGTATGAAATGTTCTATGGGGGTGTGAGTGTGTGTTTTAGTCATTTTCTGGATTGACATCAGTGATGTCATTTGAGATGTCATCATCGATGTCATTGACCATGTCATGGGTGATGAAATATGTGACGTCATGGGCAGTGCATTATGGGGGCTTAAGTTATAGTTAGTTACCTACTCAATATCTATGGTTTTGTGCATGTAATATCTGTGCCTAACTATAATGTCCTTGTAACCTCTGGATTTTTTAGTGAATTTCTAAGGTTTTATACATTTATTTCCTAACTATAACAGCCCTATGGGTTTGTGAGTGGATGTGTGAGTGACTATATGTGTGTGGGTGGCTGTTTGGTACAGTGAGTGGATGATTGATTGAGTGTCAGAGTGAGTGTGTGAGTGGGTGTGTGAGTGTCTGAGTGGGTGTAAGTGGGTACATGAGTGTCTGAGTGGGTGTGTGAGTGGGTACATGAGTGTCTTGGTAGGTTTGTGAGTGGGCCTGTAAGTGTCTGAGTTGATGTCTGAGTAGATGCATACGTGTCAGAGTGGGTGGGTGAGTGGGTCAATAAGTATCTGAGTGAGTCTGTGAGTGGGTGTGTGAGTACCTGAATGGGTGTGTGAGTGGGTGCATGAGTGTCTGAGTAGGTCTGTGAGTAGGTGCATAAATGTGACTGAGTGGGTCTGTGAGTGGGTGTATGAATGTCTTAGTGGGTCTGTGAGTGGGTGGGTAAGTGTCTGAGTGGGTGTGTGAGGCAATGCATAAGTGTCTGAGTGGGTGTGTGAGTGGATGCATGATTGTCTGAGCGGGCCTGTGAGTAGACATGTGAGTGTCTGAGTAGGTCTGTGAGTGGGTGCATGAGTGCCTGAGTCATTGTTTGAGTGGATCCATGATTGGGTGCACAAGTTTCTGAGTTGGTCTATGGGTTGGTGTTTGAGTGTCTAAGTCAGAGTGAGTGTCTGAGTGGGCCTCTGAGGAGGTGTGTGAATGTCTGAGGGGGTGTGCGAGTGGATGTGAGAGTGTTTGAGTTGGTCTGTGAGTGGGTGTGTGAGTGTCTGAGTGGGTGTGTGAGTGGGTACATGAGTATCTGAGTGGGTATGTAAGTTGGTGCATGAGTGTCTAAGTGGGTGTGTGAGTGGGTGCAAGAGTGTCTGAGTGGGTCTGTGAGTGGGTGTGAGAGTATCTGAGTAGGTCTGTGAGTGGGTTTGCTTGTCTGTGTTGGTGTAAGTAGGTGTGAGAGCATCTGAGTGTGTTTGAGAGAGGGTGCATTGGTGTCTGAGTGTATTTTTTTGGGACAAATCCACGAACATGGGTACATGGGGCTGCGCTGAGTGTTGCAATGATTTCAAGAGTCCTCACCCCTGGAAATAAAATCATTCTGGGGTATTGTTCGGACCATAAGGGGTTTCTCACAGACCCCTAAATTGCACTCATGGGGTCAGGGTACCTCTACTCTGCCCACTTCTACTAAATGTTATGTCCAATTTTACAGCCAGGGATGTTCCCCGATTTCTAAAATAGTGGCCACTACTTTCTACTCAGTTTGCAGCCAACCAATCACGGCATTGATGTTGGCGCGTGAATTTGTGAGCAGCCACAATGGATTCGTGAAAGATTCGCGAATCCAAATTCGTTTTTCCTTTATTATCTCAAAAACTACTGAACAGGTTAATAACAGGTTAATAATAAATCACAAAAAGCACACTTTCTGGACCAAGATGTAGCTTTCAGTCAGATTTGGTGTAATTCTGTTCAGCGGTTCGGGCTGTTAACGTGTCTGAAATCTCTAAGGGAATTAAAATGTGAAATGCACTTTTTTAACCCCCCTTTTCTCAGTCTCTGCTTGACAGAGCAACCTAAAACTTTCCTTGTACAACTAGAAACAGTAGGGCACTTTTTGGAGATGCATCAAACATCACCAAAGTTATAAGCAAGTCAAAAAAATGATTTTCCCATGAGAACTAGGTCCAAACTACAACTACCTGCTGGCAACATATATATTTATATTTTCATCCCATCCTAAGCAACTATCTTGAAGTGGAGTGGTGTACTCCCTGTTAAAAGCTTACAATGGTATTCGTCTTTCATGTAAACAAGAAAAGAGACCTTACATGATTTAGCTTTTTTTGTAGTGCATATTCCCCCCAACGTCAATATGTAAGCTTTTGGGCTTTAGGCACTATTCTATCGCACTAAGAGTCTTACGCACAGATACCAGTGAAGCAGTTGTTTTTGCAGTATCCAAATTCATCTATGCAGCAAAGCTGATATGGCACCAAAGGGAACATTAAGAGATGAGCTCTTAGATCCTGGCATGCTCCAGTGGTGGGAGGCCCACATTTGATGGGTCATGCCCACTGGAGGACCATTTTATCAGAAAGGATGGCAACCTGATTTTCTTCAGTGAAATGAAATTGATTGTAATTTACTAAGCTTGTTACTTAAACTTTAGCATCATAAGCATCTAGAATATGTTCTTTGTTTTTAAATTTGTTTTTTACATTTTTACCATTGTTTGTTTTTAAGTCTGTTCCAGCTGCTGTTATTATTTACAATGGAAGTGTACTACTTGTTTTATTGTGTTTTCATGGTTCTTTTATGATCCAAAATAAACTAATGAATATAGCTTAGTAAATTACAATCAATTTCATTTCACTGAAGAATATCAGGTTGCCATCCTTTCTGATCAAATAGTGCTAGTGCTTTGTAGAGATTTGATGATAGCTTCTTACAGAGATTCCATGAGTAATCCAGTGACCATGACTTTTCTAAAATGTGAACAACATCCCTGCTTTGTTCTTTGGAATCTCTCACAGAGTTATCCAATTTTATAGTTAGCTAGCGCTGTAATGAAGGTAGCAGTTGGAAAGGAAAGTAGGGAATGTATTTGAAGATCTGTTTCTTTCTGTCATTCTCACACCCACTGCTTCCTTTTTTGCCTTAGCTGCAAATTAGAATCTATTGTGGAGCTAAATTTGGGACCACACTTCAACCTTGTGATGTCATCAGGCTGCAAAGTGTGTGTAATATCATTTTTGCTGCATCTGACCAACTGACATGAAAGAGCACCAAAATCTTCAATATCAGTCCAGTACAAGATTAGACCTGGAATAGGGAATAACCACAAGGATCTAGGAATACTGAGCTGTTTCTAGTGATGTTCCCCAATTGTTAGTAGGGGGGTCAGTCCAGGGGGATTGTTGTCTGCTCACTCGTGTTGTGCTCTTGGCAGGTGGTGGGGCAATCAGAGCCAGGCCATAGCCTGGGGCTCGGGTCTGTCCTTGTTTTTGCTAAAGCATACCTGGGGTTGTGAATGTATGTTGAAGGAGGAGGGGCAGTGTGTTGTCAGATAAGGCACACTCTGGCCCGCTTTGAGGAGTATAGTCTTCTCCCCCATTCTGGTGGAGTGTGTGGCCTGTCTGTCTGGATAAGCCAAGTGCATACTTGCGCCAAGCCTTGCTGCTTGAAGGAGTTGGAGAGGGGCTGGGGAAGGTCTTGGTCTGATTGGGGAAGTATTGTATGGTTCTCTGTGGTGCTGCAGGGGTCTGAGGTGGGCCGGGCTGTGCTGCAGCCCCACTCCTTGCCTTTCCCAGCAGCAGTTCAATGAGGTGCGCATCAGCATCTCGGGAAACTGAGCCTGGTGTCTCCTGGCCCGGCATTACATGGACCTGTATAACAGAGAGGGCGCACAGTCCTTCTTTGCACCTTTAAGCAGGTGCGCCAGGTGCAAACATGAATAGTGCGCCCTATTACTGTAAATGTGCTGCCCCCAGCACCGCCACAAATTCGAGCTACCCTGTGGGCAGCGTATTCAATGAAAAACAGTGCAGTAGCTTCACAGCCACCAGTACTTTAAAGAAGGCTTAGAGATCCCCCCTGCAGACAGCTGGTCTGGTCATCACTGTGACAACGCAGAGGGCCGGCCCTGTAGACCAGGGCCGGGAACGCACCTCCAGCCCCACTAGCAGTCATCATGGCGTTCTGAGCGCGCTTCCTTTTGCTGGTCTCTCCAGGTTGGGCCCTGTCCACTGGCAATCGACAGCATTGCCTGGCAACACAGCGGCTCCCCTTTGGCTTCTTGAGTGGTTGCTCAGCAACCGGCCGTAACTCCTTAGACCGTTTGGACAGGATGCTCCATCAATGCAGTTCCCTTTTTGGGGCCTGAATCAAGAAAGGGGGGAGTGCCTTTCAGGCACACACAATGCTCCCCAGGCACTGCCCAGAAGCACACGCTGGTGCCCCACCACAACGGCACTCAACACGTTGCACCACAGGTCAAATGCTCTTCATGCACTACTCAGGGGCACAAGCAGGGAACAGGCCGGACAACTAGCACATTAGGGCCATTCAGCAAAGCTGCAGTCCTTCTGGTAGCCCAGTAGGCCACAGATCAGCAGACCAAGCAAGTACAAGTGGCGATTTCTTTTGCTACTCCAACTGTTCCTCCTGGCAATGTCCAGCTTGTAGAACCAACAAGGCCACCTAGAATTGAGAGTTCTCAAAGCAGTGATAGGCCTATCACAGGCATTTGCCTCCCCTAAACCCACCAGTGAGCTCTTTTGAATTAGTGTCCTGGAATAAAGCAGGTCTGTCAGCTAAGTTCCGAAATCAGGAATGGTTGGAATGTATTAACAAATTCAAAATAATCTGTGTACAGGAAACCTGGGAGGTAGACCACACTAATTTTCACCTAGCTGGGTATAAATCGTTTGGGGTCCCAGCAAGTAAGTCCATGGCCGGAAGAGCGAGGGGAGGCCTTCTAATATTTGTAGATTTGTGTTTGGAAGGGGTCTGGGTTGATCTAAAATAGAATTCAGATTACATGAGAGGCCTCCGGTTCAAAAATAGAGGCCTCAATATAATTTTGGTCAATTTTCATAATGCGGGAGGATCCAGAGCGAGAGAGCTTGATGAAAGATTGAGTTTGTTGATGGAGCAGAAGCAGGGTACAACGGTACCCATGCTTTTAAAAGCGGGGGACTTTAATTGTCATCTGTGCCCAAATTTGTTACCCATCAAAGAAGACTGGACCTCCTGCAGTTTGGAGGAGGGACCACACTTCGAGCATACGCTGGAGGGCAGGGAACTGAGTAGGGTGATGAATGATCACATGCTTGAACATACGATGGATTTATTGGCTGTTGAGTCTAATAAGCTGGTTAACCCTACTTTTAAAGGAAGGGGTTGCAGCTCCTTTATTGATTTTATATTAGCGTAACAATTGCTTAAGAAGTGGCTATTGGGATTCTCAATAGAGCTGAGTGGTTTTAGTGACCACAACCCCCTAATACTGTCGGTAGCAGAGACAAACATAAGTAGGGCCATAAAGAGGGGGGCTGGGATAAACTTAAAGAAGGTTACGGATCAGGGCAGGCGTTTGAAATGGTCAAAGATTAATGGTGAAAGCTTTTATAGGTCTTTTGCAAAAGAGGGGAAACAGTTTTTAGAGGACTGTTTAGATCTATCAGTGGAAGGACCATCCTTAGTGGAGGCATTTGAGGAAATAGGCCGCCTGATAGACGGTCTTCTGTAGACGACAGGGCAGGGCAAGCCAAAAGATGACCCCAGATGGTTTAACAGAGGGTGCTCCCTTGCACAGAGGAACCGAAGAGCTGCCCTAAGAACTAACCCAAGGGACAAATGCAGAGTTATGCAATGTAGGTTAATTTATAGGCAGGCAGTAAAGCGCAGGAAGAGTGCATTCCAAACCCAAACCTGGTAGGACTTGAGAGGAGCTGCCGAAAGGAAAGATATGACCACCTTTTGGAAGATAGTTCTTTACCCCTGTTTCCAAGACGTAAATAGCCCGCAGATAGGATGCAATGTTCTACCCGAACAGTGGATGGAGCATTTTAGAGGACTTTATAATCGGGGGAATAGTGGGGCACAGGATAACGAGGAGTGGGCGGGGAGGTGGAATGTCACACTAGAATTCACCCTGGAAGAGATTACTGCCGGTATCCTGGGTCTTACCAGAAATAAGGCCCCGGGACCAGATGGGATCCCCCCGGACCTATGGGCGCGAATTTTACCAAGAGTAATAAATGCTGCCTTAGCTACGGGGCTCCCCCACTCGTTCTCATCTGCCATAATAGTCCCCATCTTTAAAAAGGGTAACAGAGATAGTCCCCAGTGCTATCGCCCTATCTTCCTTATAGATGTTACTGCTAAAGTGCTGGGACGCGTTGTTTTAAATCCCCTGATGAACTGGGCTGAGGAGCAACATATTATCACTGACGTCCAGTATGGATTTAGGGCCAAAAGATCAACAACAGTTCAATGTTTAAATCAATATTTACTGGTGGCTAAATACACCATTGCCAATAATGAAGCGGTTTATCTAGCCTTTATGGACCTTATCGCAGCATTTGACTGTGTTAATAGGGAGAAGCTGTGGGCTCTAATGAGTAATTTAGGGGTAGACCAAGATCTTATTAAGATTATGAGAGCCCTACACTGGAACACCTCGGCTAAAGTCAGGTATAATTTAGAGGGCGGAAGCACTGAGCCTTTTATTTACACTAGTGGTGTGCGACAGGGGTGTATTTTGGCCCCGTTTTTGTTTTCCCTGTATATAAATTGCCTAGAACAAGCCCTAAGAAGCTTAAATGTGGATTCACCCAGAGTAGGCAGTAGAGCAGTCCCTGTCCTGCTTTACGCAGACGACGCGGTCTTGTTGGCACCCACTCCACTGGGACTACAGCGACTGATAGATGGTTTTGTGGATTTTATGAATACTTTAGATTTGTCTGCCAACCTGACTAAGTCGTACGTTATGGAGACAGGGGCCAAATCAAGGAAACATTTTAATTATAGAATAGGGGAACACAGTCTAGAGAAGGTGCAGTCCTTCTCTTATCTGAGCATTTTATTTGATGGCTGTTTAAATTTTAAAGCATTAATTGAGGAGCGCTGTAATAAATTAGTGTCTAGTACAGGGGCAATTATGAATTTTAGCCGCAGATTAGGACGGTGGCCCCCGGAGCAAATGATGAATTTATATAACTCAATCTGCTATTCCAAAGCTGTGTATGGTGCGGAACTCTGGGGGTTATTCGATTCTGACAAACTAGAAGTCGAGGAGATTAAATATTTGAGAAGGCTCCTCAAAGTCCCACAGTGTGTTTCCTCTTACATTGCTCATGAAGAACTGGGTGGAGTTTTGATAGGGGATAAGGTGCAGGTCAGGCCCTTGCTAGCATGGCCAAAGATCTGGGTTAATCCAGATGCCATGCTGACCAGGCATATAATTATGACTGCCTGGGTACGGACAGGGGAATGAATATCCCATGGCTGAAGCATATAAAGGTCGTTTTTGAAAGCATTGGCTGTAAGGATCTCTTTCTAAAGCCAACCGGAATTATAGGTCGGGATCAGGACAGAGTGAAGGAGATGTTTTTTAACTATAAAGCCTCATCTAGAGAAGAGAGGGAATGGGGTAAACAGTCAGTCAAAGCTTATGGCTTAGCGAGGACCTGTGAAGGAATGGAACCTTATCTTGCCCTCATATACAACGCCCAGGACAGATTTTTAATCACACGTTTTAGGCTCATCCTTTTACATCATCTACTGGCTGATCCGGCAGGTTTTACCAGTTCAGTTGAGTCCAAGGGTTCCTGCGGCTGCGATCAACGATCTCTGCAGGATACCCTTCATTTTGTATTATTATGCCCTTTTTATTCATTGCCCAGGCGCCGTTTTTTAGTTAGTCTTCTGAAAAAACTAAATTTAGGCACGCTAAGGCGGCCCTTTTATATTTACAAATGGCCCAGGTCCCCTTGACCCTACTTTCTATAACGAATTTTTTAAGGTTACCAGTCAAATTAGGAGAGACAAGAGAGATCTGTTGAAGGGAACCCCCCCCAAATTATGAGCAATATGTGGGGGCTGGATGGGGGCTTAATGAACTGTAATTGTAACAGCTTTTGTATTCTTTTTAAAATGTATATTATTGTTATTTAATTGTACTTTTGTGGTATATTTTGTAAAATGCTGAATAAAGGGTATATATATATGTATACACTTTTATTTAAACCCCAGTGTACAGAGGGGTTTAGAAGTTGAGTTTGTTCCTCTGACGTGCTAAGGACACCATGTTATCCTTGTTATAATATTAGCGCAAAGAGTGATGACTAAAGTCTAATTTGCCAACCTCTGTCACTGAATAGAACATTGGACCGTTAAAAGCCTCACTGAAGGCAATTGAGTAGCTTCGGACTTATAATGGCTGGTATATGCACAGAGCATCAACATTCCAATGTTTGTCTTCGTGTTTCTCCATTTTTAATTTAGAACATTCTACCCTTAGTGGGTGGAATATTCTAATAGCCTTACAGCTCTTATGCCCCGGGATGTAGAGGTTGTTAAAGGCCCTCTCCATTGTTACAGGCCCCTGCCTGCGACTTGGCCCTATAATTCTGCTTCAGGGTCATTGACAACAGGTACAGCTCTCAGCAGTATGCTATAAGTCTGTATTATTGACTGATGAAAAGCACAACTCTGCTTCCTGATCTTTGCCTCTGAAACTACCAACTCTTCCACATTGTAATTAACCTTCTACACGTGTCTCTAGGCATCAAGGCAGGAATTCTGTGCAGAGGATACTAATGGCCCATCTAGAGGTTGGATGGTAGTGGGACAGCCACGAATACGTGGCCGCTGAGCTACATGCCGACCTCTTGCTACTCCCCTCACAGACAGTGAGAGGCATGCTGTCATTTCACCACCTGTAATACTGTCGCAGAGCACTCAAGGTGGAATTGGTGTATGTGAAGCACTTTCAACGTCGACCACGATAGTTATTGTTTGTTCATGTTAACCATGGCTGTCTTTAGACAGGAAAATGGCACAAATGGCTACCATGTTCTGGGAGAATGCTCCTGGCATGTCAGGCGACAATAGTTTTACTTTTACAAATAAAAAACCCTCAGCGGACCGGCCTTTACTGTGTTTTTCCCTCAAGGCTCTCAGCAATACATTATTTATCCCTAAAATCCATGCAATAGTCTGTCTTCAGACTTCATAATTCTGCTATAAAGAGAATAATTCTACGATTTGTTATTTATTTATTTTGCAGGGGAACTTTATTCAATGTACATGTTAAGTTGTGGGAAAATGACACCTTTTTCCTCAGCGGTTCCAGATGTAGCTTCAAAGTGATCATGTATTGCCTTTCCATGTATTGCCTTTCCACGCCTGCAATTGGATATCATTTCTATTGGTTTGTGACAGTGTATCTTCCAGGCTTTGTTGTTTAGGTTATCCTAGTGTTGTACAGATGACGCTGCGCCTCCCCCCAGTTTCACCGAGTAATCCCAGATTGCTGTGTGATCATTAGGCCGAACCGTCACTGGCCTAGAAGCAATTGACTGCACCTCTAGGTACGGCTGCACCTGCTGCCGGGCTCGATTTCCCCCGGGCTGAGCCCTTCCACGCTGAGCTGTGTCTCTGGCAGACCGGAAACACGTAGTCTCGCGTGGCTTTCTCTCGTGCGCCCAGGTCTCACACTTCTAGAAGATTCGATGCAGAGAAACACCACATTCACGTCTCGTCTTAACCTGCCCTGCTGAGGGATTTTTTCATTCTGCCCACTTGGATTTCATTGCCGAAGCGTGAAGTACGTGAACAATTGATGTAAAGGTTTTCGACTCTCATGTCGTTCCAATGATATAGATGAGTGTTCCTTCTACTTTCCTCAATAAAATCGAAGATATGTCATAGAAAACATAGTTGTAATTGTGTTGATATTACCACACAATACAAGCAACAATAACTACGAGGGAATCTAGGGGTATATTACCACCAACTAGCGATAATTTTTGTCTCTAACTTGTTTAGAGACAAAAATTATCGCCGCACATCGGCGATTTTTATCGCAGATAAACCTTGCTATTAGCAAGGTTTATCGCAAATGCTATAAAAAATGGCCGCAATGCATGAATATCGCTGAAAAGTCAGCGATATTCATGCATTATCGAGCAAATGCTCTTAGCCATGTTATCCACCTCCCATTGGATAACATGGTGAAGAACTGCTCAGGGCAGGTGTTAGCTTTTGGAGATATTCGCGCTTAGCGCGAATATCTCCAAAAGTTGGTAATAGGAGATAGCGATGTTAGCGACTGTTTCCAGTCGCTAACATCTTGGCACGCCCACTTTGCATGTCATTAGTGATAAATATCACTGACATGCAAAGCGGGGCCCAAGATGGTCGCTATCTCCTATTAGCTGTCACTAACTGGTGTTAGCGACAGCTTGGTAATAGGGAGATAATTTTATCTCCGCTTTCTTGGCTTTTAAAGCCAAAAAAGCGGAGATAAACCCCTTGATAATATACCCCCTACTTCCTTGCATTAGTCGTATAGTGCGGTAATGTTCATTTAGTAACCCCTCAATATCTATTGTCCAGATTATTGCACCCACAGGTTTGTCATATAAAGTGAACACTTTGAGCTCCAAGTTTAGGCCCTGTCTCTGCCACAGTTTAGAGCTGACTGATATCTTACGTAGTTGAAGAGCAGGAGCAGGGCTATTTTACCACCCTAGAGTGGTAAATAGTTGCTTTTCAGAGGAACTTTAAAGTAATATGCTAGTTTTGGCTACAAATGCAGCAGAATTTGTGAACACATCTGAAGTAAACAACAGAAAATAACACAATAACATACAAAAGGAACATGGCAACACACTTAAAACTTAACAGAGCATTTCACAACAAAACAATCAAACAGAACTCAACTACTGCAGTTCATTACAAGAAAATTGCATCACAATAGTACAGGACAAAACGACAGCAACACAAAAAACAAAAAGCACATCGCCACCACAACAAAATACCACACAACAAATATGCACACACATTCTTATCGCAAATTACTACCTCCAGAAGTCTGTTTTCTCAACATAGTGGTGAAAGGTGTTTGAAGCAAGCAGTACCTTAATATTACGAAGGACATGAAATAGGGACAGTTACACATTTTTTGTGATCTGACCCCAGTGTTAAAGAGGGAGATTCAAATGAAATAATAACTTGAAACGTGTTTGTAATAAGGATGTTGTTTCCATGCGACTTTGTTAGTAGCTAAACGATGCATATAGCTACATTAGTGAAACCATGTACAAGCCTAAAAGTATTTCAAAATCAGCAAAGTATTCTGCCTCTTATAAGATAAAACAAGCCAATTCCCGGAAACAGGCAGAGTGCTAGAAATTCTCTTTAAGTTGAACCACAAGTTTTGTAAAATATTCATTCAGTCTGAAACTCTCTCTGAAACAAATTAGACAGCAATGCTTTTAGCTCGAAATTGGGATCCCATCAGTGGTTCTTCAATTACCATAAATGCGAACTCCTGTTTTTTTTTGCTAGAATGTGTAAGTGGAACAATTTCCACTGCATTACGTGGTCTGCAGTTATAACAGTCAGAGATCTTAAAATCACCCGGCTGGCAAAGTATGCCTTGGAGTATGACTGTAGGGTTTTTTCTTTAAGTAGTAAATGTGCACAAATATCTGAGTGCATGCGTCTGCAGTGTTCCTGTGTGATCATGCGTGCACACGTGTGTGCATGCTATTCCTCGCGTAAGTGGTTCAAAGGTTGTTGGTGCAGGCCACTATTCTGCTGACAGAAGTCATACTTACCCCTAAGGCATTCTTTACAAGCGGCCTGGTTAATTACAAATTGTGTGGTAACTCTTATTATCACACTTATAACAATTATTTATTAGTTTTGTGACAAATAATGGCAGGTCAAATTCGTCAATATTTATCAGGGGAAAAATGCAAGGGATTTCCTGGAACATGTAGATTTTGGAGCAGTAAGCATGAAGATCTGCATATTATTCCCCAAAAATGCATAATTGGATGGTGTTTATTGCCCTGATAAATTCTGACTCAGTGATGTCTGATCTTATCAGATGCCGTAAATAAAGCACCCTTTTCAGCCACTCATAAAGGGTTGTAGGTATTAAATCTTTGCATGTCATTCATAAATGTCTATTGCTCCACCTTAATTTATCACGTGGTCAGAGGGCAGAAATGTAATAGTTGCACTCCAAATTTGAGTTTCGTTTCATCGTTAGCCATACATTTTTAGCAGCTGGCATATTCTAACCTATAGTATCTGTCACCCTCTATTGAGAGGAATGCTCAAAACCTTCTGGGTCTAATAGACCAGTACTACAGTAACAGTCCATTGTATGGTAAACACGTGCTTTGCGTGAATTCTGTTAGTGATTTACATATTTCAAATTATCAAATAAATCAAGTCATATGTAAAGATATACATTTTGGGCAGTATGTTTAGAAGACGGTTAATCAGTTGTCTGCCATGCTTTAAATCACCATATGCTGTGAAATGTAACAGCATTTTGGACATATGTGATTTGTGACATATATGAATTTGTGAGTTTAATAGGTCAACTGATATGCCAGAAGCAATTCAAATACTGTATGTATATATGTTATGTTATTGTAATTTTTATAGCGCACAGCTGCCCCAGCAAAGGGGCGTCCCGGCGCTTTTGACTGGCAGAAGGAAAATACCAATACATAACAGAACAAAAAGCAAAAAGAAAGAGCCAGAAGGCGCTCTTATGGGCCAGGAGGGAAGAGGAATGTTTTGATGGCCCTCCTGAAAGCAAACAAATCCTCTAGAGCACAAATGTGAGCTGGTAGTGAGTTCCCGAGCTTGGCCGCGAGGTAACGGAAAGACCGACCTCCAGCCCGAGAACGTTTAAACCGTGGAACTATGGCCAGATTTTGACCCAATGACCTCAAAGAGCGGGAGGAAACATATGTGGTAAGAAGATGCGCCAAAATCTGGGGGGAAGACAGCTTAAGAATTTTAAAAGATAGACAAAGAGTCTTAAACTCAATCCTTTGAGCCATGGGGAGCCAATGGAGCTTATGAATGGTTGCTTTCGCCGAGCAGAACCTAGGTAAGCCCACCAGGGCTCTGGCCGCAGCGTTCTGAACACGTTGCATCCGGATGACTTCCGCCTGATTGGCCCCCAGCAGGAGTGAACTCGTATAATCTAATCGCGAGTGTATAGTGGCCTGGATTATCAACTGTCTGGTCGGGGTATCAAAAAATTTCAGGACTGGCCTAAGCTCACGCAATATACCGAAACAGATAGCAGCTACTTTTTTGGTGTGTCCGCAAAAACTAAGGGCGGGATCTAACCAGACACCCACATTTTTCACCTCAGACGGGAGTTGGACCTAGCTCTGAGGGCCACCACTGATCGCCCCAGAGGTTGCTTTGTTTGCCCACGATTAGAACCTCTGTTTTCTTCGCATTAAGCTGCAAGCAGTTCTATGACACATTGCCGTAACTAAGCAAATGGAGAATTCAGCCACTACCAAAGTGTCGCATTGACATGTATGAACTCTGTGTGACTGAACGGGCAGTTATACAGCAAGTCTTAGCTACTCAGCGCATATCTACTTCTCCTTCATCTGATCTGCTGGGGCACAGGAAGCCTGGGGATACACTGACCGATACCCACACAGTACATGTTAATTATTTCCAAAAGCAGATCAAGTTCCTTTAAGTGGTAAGGGCAGATACTGTGGAAGGAAAGGCCTAGGGCAAAGACTTGGTTGACTCATCCTTGACCCAACCCATTCACTTACAGGCCTAAGCAACACAGCTCAAAATACCCAATGCCAATTCAAGAACAGTCATCATCTCCTTCAACTGCACATGTTCATACCCAGTGGTGCTCTGACCACTACCAATTTTACACAGTCTGGGGTTGGGCCATGTTAACATTTGGATAGTGCTGGATTTTTTCGTTTATGTTCATTTGGTGTGTGATTTCCTCCATTTCTGTTTGTTGTGGTCAGTTCAATTTTTCAGCAGCTAACTTTTATGTAAATATTTCCTCTTGTAGGCAAACTACAAACATCGCTTCTGCTGCCACAGCACAAACTAACCGTGAGAAAAAGAAATAGAGCAAAATAAGACAGCACATAGAAATGCTTCATCTAAATTTTGGCAGGCTTAGCTGATCTTTCAGTAGTCTTGGCCAAGGGTCAATACTTGATTCTGCCTTTGTCCTCAAGCACTGTCATCGTAAGTTAGGGTTTTAGGTTGGAGACTTTATGGTTTTTGTGAAAGATTGAAAAAACAATGTGGACTGGCCCACTATGTGTATGCGTTGTCCCAAAATTGTCACTTCTGATGGTTGCCTGAATGTTGGGCACATAGGGTGTTATTAAAGAAATATTCCCTATTGATGAGTTGAGGAAGATTCTTACTACTGCCGGAAGAAAGGAGATGTGGAAGATTTCCTGGAAGAATACTAGTGGGCAGGGGTTTGTTGGAGATTGTTGGAGATTCCTGCTTTGGATGAGGTAAAATGATCTTAGATTCCCGAAGGAGAGATAAGTGTTTGCTGGAAGAGTACTAGTGGGTAGGGACCCTGCTGAAACTCAATCGCAAACTTTGGGTTTGAGGAAAAATGATCTTGGATTCCTGAGGGAAAGTGGGGAAGAATGTATCAGACTGATCCTGATGTGGGAAACAAAAAGTGAATCAGTCGGAAGAGGAGGAGAGCATGACAACGACATCTCGGTCATGAGGTCGGCAGCAAGGTCTCTATTTTCCTGTTGGGCTAATGAGTCACAGAACTGTTGAGGAGACTGCTGGGCTTACAAATTCTAATGTGTTCTTGAAGAAGTATGTGGACATTCACAAGTCATGTATTACACCTAACAAGCAATAACCAAAAAAAAAAAAGTCTTTGAAGTTTTTCAAGTGGAATTGGTGGTGCTGTCTATTAGAGAAGTCTTTTTGTTTCTACATGTTGACATAGATGGGAAGTGTGTTGCTTGAAAGGCAGCAATCTTGTTAGTGATCCATTTTGCATATTTTGCTTTTATAAAAAAGGCTGTCTCCTGAAATTGAGAATGTGGTTACAAGAAAGCTGAATATGACATTCCAGCAGTAGAAGGTTGAAGGGTTTTACTTAAGGTGGTAATAGATATCCTCTTCTAGGCCTGTAATTATGTCTGTGCGCTCATTGAAATGGTGTTCTGAAGGAAGGAGTGGTGGTTGCACCATAAAAGTGAGTAGGCCTCCATGTATCTACTATCTTGTAGAGTGCTGTAATTGCATTGAGGGTATGTACATTCTAGGTCAGAGGGTCCCAGGGCAATCATAAGTTCTTTCTCCCCAAATGTGACAACAGGGGTAGTTTGTTTATGGTGTCTTGGGTCCCCATTAAAATGGACCCTCAAACTGGGACCCAAGAACCTCTTTTAGACCTGGACGAGGTTAGGGAGGCAGTGCAGTCCATAGCTTACTCAAGGAGGTGCTGTGGGCTAGACACGCATAACTTAGCACAGCAAACAGTACTCTATAAATCAACGTTGAGTCAGTGCTTTTACTTTGAAAAGGATTAGTACTTTAATTCATGCAAAACAAACACTACAATCAAAATCACACATTTAAAGAAAACTTCTCTTGGAGAAACCAATGGGAATATCATCCAAGAGGCCTCCTAAATTACATTGGGTACAAACTAAAGAAAGATCTGGATCTCATTACTGATTAATCCATGCTAGATCTCCCATTAATGAAATTGAAAAATTATTTATTACAATCAAGTTCTTTAACATTTTTTTGTGGAAGACCTTGTGCTATGAAGACCTTAGGTGTAACACACTCTTAAAAAAACTCAACCATAAACATTATAACTATTGTATGTTTAGTATGCATAGCTGCAAATCAGTTAGGGATAGGTTTGCATTACCAAATAAGCAGCTGTCATTACATATGGGGTACATTTCTGCTCCCTCATAAACCATCCATTCTTATTAATTTGTTTCAAAACAGTGCCACCAAAGTATTGTAGCAAGCTGACCATAAGAACAATAAATAATTAACAAATGTTGGGTTGCAGTGTATAGGCCCAGAAAAGCAGTCTTAACAAACAGGCAGTAGCACATCTTCAGGAGGAGACTCCTTCAATGTAAACTACACTTATGGATGAAATTACTTTACTATTGGTTTTCAGGAGACTATACATTACGTCTCTTTTATAATTCAGGCATAGCGTCTGTCTATTGGAGAAAAAAGGAGCCAGTATGTATCTCTAGCATTTGTATGACATAAATTAGATTCTAGGATGCCCTAGCATTGCTGCTAGGGTGCTCGATGCACTGGTGAATGCTACTGTTGAGAGATGGCCAGCGACCCCCTTTTCATGCTGATGGGCTGCAGTTTACATTGTTGTTATCAAGTTAACATCCCTGAGGACAAGAGTAGCCATTAGTTGACAAACATTGCACATTGATTGTTTACTTTGGTATAATCTCAAGCAGCATAGCTAAACATCCGCTGAGCAGGCTTTTGGCACAGACCGACAACCAAAACAACCTTTTAATTACCAATAGATGGTCCTACATTTGGAAAGCATATGACTTTTCAGAAAAATGATGGTCAAATGTGAGCAACCGAAATAAGCAATCCTCCTCTCCTCAATGAAACATTCTGATTTGAAATAAAGGTAAACTATGTGTTCCTCTGAGGAATACGTATTACTGAGTGAGAAAAATATCAAAGTTGATCAAGTTAATGTGTCTAGCTGAGTGATTAGTATATCACACTGGGGTTGCAAACTTCGCATATTTCTTTCTGGGCATCTCAGTCACAGCTTATTTCCAGCAGATTTGTTGGACCCTAAATCTTTTACTGCCAGACTCTTCCAGCCCCTATCACCTCAGAAGTACTCTGTGCTTTAAACCCTGCTGAAAATCTCAATGCCAAAAATATTCTCCATTTCCCAGCATCATCTTTTTTCTTTAACACCAGGGAAGTGAGGAGGTAACATTTTGGGGATCTGTCCACCTTCACGTTGTTATAATTCTTCCTTTCTATATTCTTAAGTCCCATTAGCTGTCTTTCCAGCCTTGTTTATCAAAAACAATTCATTAAAAAGCCCATGCAATTATACACATAAAGAGGTGCTTTGGGTCACCCCTCTTCATCCATTGCTCTGTTGCACTGTCATTCAGATTTTGCTTATCATTTTGTCAGTGCTTATTGTACATTGTTTATCTTTAGCCACCCTTCTGTGTATAAACTATGGGCCTCATTTATGAGAAATGACGCATCGCTGCGTGAAAGCAGCAATGCTCACTTCTCAGTGCGCACTCCTTGTGACATTCCTGATGCATCATATTTAATTTATGACGCATCATGTCGCAAGGAGTTACAGATACGTCAGTATTTCTGACGTATCTGTAAGCACAAAAGTGATGCATTGCTGGAGTGTGTCACAAAAGGGACGCAACTCCAGCAATGCGTCCTTTCACATGGGGCAAGCCCCATGTGAAAGGGCCTGCGTCAGTCTTATGCCTGCTGTTAGGCAGGCGCAAGAATTTGACGCAAGAGCGTCCTAAGAGTGACACAGTGACGCAATGAAATCTCATAGATTTCACTGCGTCACTTCTACGACCCTTCCTTGCGTCAATACGCCCCCCTTGCATACATTGGGCCTCATTTATGAGGCCTTGCGTCAGTTTTGCGCTTCCGATGCGTCACTTTTTGTGACGCTTCGGCGGCGTAAAACATGCCTCCTGTTGCGCACTATTTACAAAGTGACGCATCTAAGCAGATGCGTCACTTTGTAAACCCCTGCGCTACATTATACCTGCTTCAGGTATAAGGTATGCAGAGGGGGCGTTCCCCCGCAAAAAGCCTCGTAATAGTAACGCAGTGTAATCTATGAGATTTCACTGCGTCACTTTTAGGACGCTGTTGCGTCAAAATCTTGCGCCTGCCTCACAGCAGGCGTAAGACTGACGCAAGCCCTTTCACATGGGGCTTTCCCCATGTGAAAGTACGCATTGCTGGAGTTGCGTCACTTTTGTGACACACCCCAGCAATGCGTGACTTTTGCGCTTACAGATACGTCAGAAATATTGACGTATCTGTAACTCCTTGCGACATGATGCGTCATACTGTAAATATGACGCATCAATCATGTCGCAAGGAGTGCGCACTGAGAAGTGACGCATCGCTGCTTTCACGCAGCAATGCGTCATTTCTCATAAATGAGGCCCATTATACCTGGCACTGGTATAATGTGGCGCAGGGGTTTACAAAGTGACGCATCTACCTAGATGCGTCACTTTGTAAATATGACTCAACAAGGCGCATTTTTTACACCAATGGTGCGTCACAAAAAGTGACGCACCGGCGGCGTAAAAGTGACGCATGGCCTCATAAATGAGGCCCCATGTGTTCAGGTTAGAGTAATCGAAAGTCAATTTTGATTTTTTTTGCACCAATATCAATAATGTTTTCCTGTGATGTATATTAAAACTAAAAACGTAAAATTTCTGTTCTGAGTACACATGCTAGGAACTCCTACTGTTCTAGTAAATTATATGTGATGATTAATTTTGTTTTATTTAAATCATTTCATTGCAGCATGCAATTGGAAAGTTTAAGCGATACCATGCTTTCATTTTTTTCTCCGTTTTCATTTTTGTGGCCTATGGTTGCACTAAAGCATATAAAATAGACCGCACTCTGCTTGGCCAAGCCAGACATACTGTTTTTACCCATGCTTGATCAGTATTAGGAAAGGGTGTGTTTGTGTTTTTCTCAGTTTTATTTTGAAATCGAGCACATAATCCTATTGTTTGCCTTTGTCTAGACCAAATGAGAAACGACATACACTATGAATATACTTTAGAGTTAATCTTCAATCGGAAAAACAGGCACATTTCTGAAATAATATCATCGTTTCATTATCTTTCTAAGAGAACTTTGTTTTGTTAGGATGCAGACAAAATCTTACTGTTCTGTGCAGGAATAATTGTGCCTAGCTGGCCTGGGTGTATTTTTAAATTATATTTGTGTGTGTGGGGTGGGGGAGGGAGTCCACTCAATTCCAGGTCACATTAGGCTGGATTATATGGGATTGCACTGGTGACGGTGATCTGACATTTTTCACCAGCATTCACTCCCACTAACCAGAGCATAAACAACATGTTCGCTGAATGGCAAATGTTATTGATTGGTACAAATGTTAGAGCAAAATTGCACCGGATAGATCTCATGTAATCTTCAAATTCCAGTGAAAATTTGTACCACAACCAGTGGTGTACATGATGCATAAAAACGATTTTAGTGAATTTATCTAGCTTTATTCTAAGTGATAGAACGTGATCCAATTGCTCTGCATAATCATTCATCAAAAGTACTATTAACCAAAGGAAAAAAGAACTAAGGAGATTAGCTTGGGAAGATCTGGAGAGAGCCAATGCCCTCAAAAACACTAAAAGTTTTTGGGACATCATTAATCGCCCTTTATTTACGAGTGAGGTTAGGCACATGGATTCATTCATTTTGGGGGGTGCTTGATAATCTCATTTTTAACCATATTTAACCCAAACTGCATCCAGCTAGAGGAGCAAAGCGGGGGTCTGCCCTTAGATTTAACCTTGGACTCCCAATTAAATGCATCCCTCTCAGTAGCCGAGGTTGAGGAGGCTTTATCAAAGGGAATCTGTATGAAAGCCTCAGGTCCTGACGGGGTCCCATTAGATCTATTTAAGAGCAATATCAATCTTTGGGCACCCTTGATGACCAAAGTTTTTAAAGCAGTGGTGATTTGTCCCATCCAACAACCTGGAAGGATGCCATTGCGGTTCCTGTATTTAAAAAGGGCAATAAGAGTGACCCCTCTTGTAACAGGCCAATTTCCCTTATTGATGCTACGGCAAAGGTATTGGGGAGGGTTGTCCTTGCACGACTTGAGACCTGGGCGACCAACACAGGGATCATGTAAAAAATGCAATATGGTTTTAGGGGGAAACATCCTTTACCACGCGGATTTTACTCCGCGTGGCTTTTACAACGCGTCCCTTGCAACGCAAGTCGTAACCACGACTTGCGCTGGAGGGCGCTAGAGGATTAAGAATAGTATATTTACTATTCCAACACCTTCCCTAGTGTCCACGGGGACTGGTGTTAGAATAGTAAATTATACTATTCTCAATCCACACCCCCAACGCAAGTCGTGGTAACGACTTGCGTTGTAAGGGACACGTTGTAAACGCACGCGTTGTGACGGTACGCGTCGTACCGTCATACATTCGGTTTTAGGAGGGCTATAGGTACCACAGAACAGTGCCTTAACTTGTCCCTGATGAATATCTGACAGAATATCGACATACAGAAAATTGACCTATAGAAATATCGACACCAGAATATCGAAGGCAAGAATATCGACATCCTATCTACAACATGGTAAGTACAAAAATATCGAAAATAAAATATCGATGTTAAAAATATCGTTATTAAAAATATAGTTTTTTTGGTAAAAAAAAGTAAAATAAACTAAATGATACTAATACAAAAAATAAACATAGTTAACAATATTTGATAATGTTTAAAATGAATAAGTAATACATATATAATATTGAAAGATTAATTAAACCTATACATAAAATATATAATATATATACTTACTTAATAATCAGTTTTAATAATTATTTTAATAATGTATACATTATTAAAACATATTATAAATTGCAAATCCATCTATACACATAAAACAATAACAAATTAAAACTTAATAATGTACTTTCAATATTTTTTAAATTAATTATATACTACATTATCTAAAATAGGACAAAAAATATTAAATAGCTAAAAAATAAAACTACTATTCAAACTCCCAAAAAAACTACAGTAAGGAAAATGTTGGATAGCGTATGGCTTAAAATTAGTATTCCCACTCCAGAAAGTGCAACAGTAGGGAAAGTGTTGGATAGCTTATATCTAAAAATTAGCGTAGGGGTAAATAATTACTATATCCATACTCCAGAGAGTGGAACAGTAGGGAAAGTGTTGGATAGCGTAGGCATTAAAATTACTATTCCAACTCCAGAGAGTGGAACAGTGGGGAAAGTGTTGGATAGCATAGGGGTAAAAATTACTATTCCAACTCCAGAGAGTGGAACAGTAGGGAAAGTGTTGCATAGCTTGGGGGTAAAAATGACTATTCCCACACCAGAGAGTGGAACAGTATGTTGATGTTTATGTTTATGTATGCTTATAAAGCGCTCGAATGCGGAGGCGCGTCTTGGCGCTGTGGTGTGTAGAGGGAGAGACTGGGGGGAGGGATCTTATATGGCTGTAAACAGCCAGGTCTTTATGCTCCTCCTGAAAAGCTGGAGGTTGGATTGCGTCCTCAGTAGGGAAAGTGTTGGATAGAGTAGGGGTAAAAATTACTATTATAACTCCAGAGAGTGCAACAGTAGGGAAAGTGTTGGATAGCGTAGGGGTAAAAATCACTAGTCCAACTCCAGGGAGTACAACAGTAGGGAAAGTATTGGATCGCGAAGGGGTAATAATTACTATTCTAACTCCAGGGAGTGGAACAGTAGGGAAAGTGTTGGATAGCGTAGGGGTAAAAATTACTATTCTAACTCCAGAGAGTGGAACAGTAGGGAAAGTGTTGGCTAGCGTAGAAGTTAAATAATAAAATACTTATAAATAATTGTTGTATTTTAAATAATTAATAATTACATTTTTTAAATCAAAAATCACTCTAAATTATTTACAAATACCCATTAATAATTATTAAAACATAATTACCTCAATATTCTATACCTTCGATATTACCAACTCGATATTTCTGTAGGTCGATATTTAGGATTCGATATTTAGACTGTGTACAGTCCCTGATTATGGGCAAGTACATGAAGGCCAGGAGGGGATCTATTCACCAGGCTTTCATGGATTTGTCGAGTGCTTTTGATACTGTAAATCGGGAGAAATTGTGGGCACTAATGGGGAAAATGGGTGTTGAGGAAGCACTGATCTCCCTAATGCATAAGCTGCATGCCTCCACCACTGTTGCTATAAGATATGGCCCCCAGGCGGAGACCAGGCCTATTGTCTCCACAAAGGGTGTACGGCAAGGGTGTATTTTAGCTCCATTTTCTTTTTAATTTACACAAGTAGCCTAGAGGCATTTTTACTTCAGAAGGAAATTGATTTCCCCCAGATTAGAGGCAACACAGTACAGCTACTATTGTATGTGGACAACACTCTGCTTATGGCTCTCACAAAGACAGTAGGCATTAGGGTAGTCCTCATGGAGAGCACAACATATCAATACTATTATCAGCTACTCATGTTGAAACTGCCATGAGCAGCCAACAAATGTCAGGTCCCGATAACCATTTAAGAGAGTTTATCTAAACTGGGTGCGTATCTGCATGTGGTTCGAGTGACTGTGACGTGCGAGATGTAGCTCGGGCAGGGGAGGCAGGGATGTCTTCCTGAAGTGTTTTTAGCCAGTCTATGAAGGGGAACCATATATCTTTTGGCCTGGAGGCTACAGGCATTAACTCCCAGAAAGTTGATAGTTGAGTGTGACTGTGCGACGTCTTGGATCCAGGCCTTGTCTGCAGGTGTTTTCCTATCCCCAAAATGTATGAACACTCTATGTTTAGCCATCATGAGTAACAAAGCATGTAATTTGCGGCACTCTGCCTTAGTGTCTTTTACATAACCCAAAAGCCTAATGTCTGGCTGAGGTTCGCTGAGCACCCCTAATATTTCATGAATTTTACTATAAATGTCAGTCCAAAAGGAAGCAATGAGTGGACAGTACCAGGGCATATGTAGAAAGGTGACAGGGGCATGCCCACACCTCCCGCTTCTCTCATCTGATCTCAACCCCATGTGATATAACTGAGTACTGGTTCTGTAGAACCTGTGCAAGTATTTAAAGTGTATTAATCTCAGTTTATATTTGTGTGAGAGTAGCTGGAGTTATCCGCAGCAGAAGATCCATTTTTCGTCCGTCACCTGCCTGTCAAGCTCTTCATTCCAGCTATTCTGGGCTTTAGGTATAGTCCGTGGTGCTGTGGCTTGAATAGAGCAGGACATTCTTGTTATTAGTCTGCAGGAACCTATAGTACTTATCAACTTCTCTAGTACTGGTAATTGAACAGGGTTTTTGGAAAGGTGACATGTAATTGCTTACAAGTGGCTTTAATCTTAAAATAGAGAAATAGCTCCGAAAAGTTCTCCAAGCCCTCAGCCGTAGATTCCGGTGGAGCACAGAAAGTGTCTTCAGGGTACAGATCCACACATGTTTCAAGTCCCATTGATTTTGCCAATGCTACGTTCCCATCATCAGCCATTGCTGTAATCTGTAGGTTACGTGACAGAGGGGTACAATCTATTGTTTTCTGCAAATTGGGTTTAGCGTGAGAAACCATGGGTGGTTGCATGGGAACGCCTATGCACCACCCTTGGTACTCCCCCATGGCGCAAAGTAATGCTAAGCAGCGCAATGCGCTGCTTCGTATTACTTTTACGTTAAATTCTGTACTAAACAAATTTAGCGCTGGAAAGTAAATTACAAAAAAAAGATTTGGGGTCGTTTAGCATGACTTTTGTGATGCAAACATGGCGCAAAAGCGTAGTAAATCTCCCCCTTTGAGTTTAGCAAATTACTCAATTAAAAAGAAGACCACACGTTTTAGCAAATCTAGGCAGAACCATTTTCAGCTGCATTTTCAATGCTTCTTACATTCTAGAAATGTTATTATTGTGTTTAATGGTTATATTGATCGTCTGACTTTACGACTATGAAAATTATGAAGTAATCAAAGCCACTGGGGCTGAATGTGTGTAAGGAAAGTGCACACAAATATTAAAATTTAGAAATACAACTTAGGAAAGTAATGCAATCAATATCTTTTATTCCTCCTTACATTTTTATTATAGCATGAAAGTCAACTACTAATCCGATTCCAAGGAATTTATTGTCAAACAAAGGCTACTGAATATTCAAGAAACAAATATGAGTCCAACCCAAGCGACAGGAATGTTTAAAAGAATACAAGCTTAATACCTGGAAAAAAAATATTAATCGGAATAAAAAGCAATTTGTTTATCATTATATTGTCTTCCCACTCTCAAGTGCATAAACTGCATTAAATAGTGATGGTCCTTTGATTGCACCAGCTACATAGGAAATTCACCTATGCCAGGTGCGACTTAATGGTCGGCACAGCATTACACAATATGTGTTCAACTCTGGGGTGCCAGCACACAATCCTGCTATAGGCATTTGCTCTGTAAAACGTGTGTTGTACAGTAATTGCTTCTTCGTGTGTGCTCTCCTAATCCTGTAAAAGGTCAAAGAGAGGAGTTTGGGCAAGGCCGAGCGATAAAATGAGCGTGCACCGCCATTATGGTGGTCACACCGGTCCCCGGGGGCAAGGAGGAGGTGGGAGCACTCCCACCTCCCCTCAGCATCCAATAGGCACAGTTCGCGGGGCGTGAACCAGAAGCCCTCTAGTGGTTCCGGTACACGCGGGCCTCCAACTTTGGGGTCCGATCGGTTTAGCCTGGCCTGGCCCGTGCCCCCCTCCTTAACAAGGGGTGCGGGGAGCAGATCAGTCTCTTGTTCTTGCTCCCCAGGGGCACGGTACCGGGCCGCCAGTGGCCTGTAATTTGCCTTGAAGGAGGGAGGAAGACCCCATTTGTACATGGGCTGCGGGTCCAAAAGGTAAAAAGGGGACTTGGGGAGTACCAAGCCATATGAGTTCTACATTAAGGTTGCCATAATGCCATTTAAAGAGGTTGGAGTGGATGTGTGATGGGTAAATTACGCAGGTGAAATTCATGAACTTGCTGAATTTTGTGACATGCAAAATTTACAAAAATTAAGAAACATTTTTCATCCTTTGGATTATCTGCCTCCATTACAAAGTCTCACCTCCCTCCAGTTATGAATGTGTTCTACAAGGTTGGTTTCACAAACACTGGAAGGACAAATAGCCACTGCACGGGCTCTGCCATGAGAAGTACGTCATAATACCGATTTTGTAAACGCCCATGTAAATGTGGCCTCTTGTTGCAGGCATGATCTAGTAGAAGGTGAAAAATTATGGAAGTTAAAAAGCATTTTTGTGCATTTTCTTTCCTACACCCAGATTTTGTTAGGGACCTACTCGTATCTCAAGTAAATAGGTTATGAATTTTGTATATAGTATTTCATGTTTTGTATTAGTCCTAAAACTCAAACCGATTGGTTGAACTGAGATTTTTTGGTTAGTCTAGCTTTAACCTAGATATTTGCACCTGAGAATATTGAGGAGAACTTAAAACATTAGAGTGCAGAATTGAAAGAAAAACAATGGCAGGAAAGAAATGTCGTTTCCGGAAGCAGTAAATTCAAAATTTAGTAGGAATTTGTCAATAGTCACTGTTCTTGGAAAAATAAAATAGTGGTATTTTAAGTGAATAAATATGTATTTGGAGAATGTTTAGCTGACTAATATTAATTGTGTTTGAGGACAGGCACTTGACAAATTCTTTTTGATGAAGGTTACCCTATTTTATAATCTCAACCCATTTGAGAACCAGGTGTCCTAACAATTTCCCACACTCCATGTTACTGAACAGTCCTAAACACATCAAGACCTGGGTAGTGGTAATTCTCCTTTTATCAGGGAGCGCTTCCCAGCACTTTCCCTGGAAACCCTAGGATGGATCTCAATATACTCCGTGATCCTGCTCTGGAACATTTTCTTGTCCCTCCATACCCAATATTCTCCTTTATACTCACCCATAACCTGATCCATTCAGTGTTACTGCAGTCATGGGGGACGAAGTAAAATTACATCTGTCCTGTCTGAATGGGTGAAAAAGTTCCAATGACTAAAAAGAATATTAATTTAGATTTTTACACCATTTCAGAGACTCAAATCTGAGTCTGTGAAATGCAGAAACCTAAGTCCAAAGAGTATTTCTTTGAATGTCATAATAAAAAATCTGAGACAGAATAATTTAATTTCATCCGCTTATTCTTTAAGTTTTTTCTTCATGTTGATGTTCGGAATGTTTCTTCAAAATAACAGGCACCTATTCTAAGCTTGTTCATAAATAAAGAAAAGAACCATGGAAATTATGCATTTTGAGGTTAAAAAGTACAGTACACATGACGATTATGGTCTGGCATAGTTATGAAGCATGACTGTTAACACCTATATACAGTTTTCTCAATTTCACCAGATTAATTAATAGCAAAGCAGACAATATATTCTTTAAAAAAGGCAATAAAACGTATCCCTGCAAATCAAGAGAAAGTTTCCCATTGCATAGCAGTGCCAGGAATGGTAGACATTTATTATGTTTTTGCAGCACCGTCTTTGTTCTCCATTCTTTTTCCATTCCCCGATCCTTGCCCTGGTACTTCTTAAATTGGGAAACAGAGGAGGAATCCAAACAAACTCCATCAACTTGATATTGGGCTCACGTTGGACTGGACATACTGCCACAGGGAGTTGGTGAATTTTAACAATAACACCTCTGGCTAATTTGGGGAGCTTTGTACTTCTAGGTGAAGTGTGTAATTTGTCAGTATTATACAAGTACACCCAGAGCACTACAAAGTATTTCAAAGGTCTGCTAATGGGAGAAGGCCAGTTTATTGTTGACAGTTCAATGATCCAGCTTTGCTCGCATTTTGTACATTGGAAGACAGTCAAAACGTGTTTCACCTTAGACAACTTTTTCAAGGCTGTATGGTCAATAGACACATCTTTAAATATATCTTTCCAATGGAAACGGTGCACCAAGTGCCACCCTCATGCCTACATGTAAAAATATATTAAAAATCTCCAATGTCAAGGAAATGCCTAAGTACCAAACGAGTGACTAAAACACAAGATAGCCCTCAAGGGTCTGGTAAATAAACTGGAGCCTTGAAAGGAAAGGCGTACATAACTTAGTATAATGGCACTAAGTATTCCATAAGTATACAACTATACATGAATTAAAGCATTATACTTGGAAGTCACGTACCTTAAAGGCAAGATAAAATCTATCCATCCAATTAAAAAGTATGAGATGATGACCCTGATAAACCCATATTGTCTTCACCTCGGATTACTTGTGAAAAGAGGAAGGGGGTATTTAGGAGAAAAGCCAGTCAGAAGTACACCTATATAGTTATCAGGTAATTAGTCGCTAGCATAGTCAGGTTGTAAAATGTAAAGTTTTCACCAAATACGTGTGTCGTGAGACGTTTACATCCTCAAAGATGCCGCGTACCATTTGAAACCCCGGCAATAGAAATCGCAGTCGGACCCGAAAGTAGTCATATGTTCGGCCAAGAACAAGTGCCATTTTGTAGGGGACCTGGCCACTGTAGTTCCACAGTAGCCAAAATCAAAAATACATTACATGTGTTAACAATTTATTTTTTTAATAAATAGCAGTCGGGCAAAACATTCGATTTCATAAACACAATTGCTCTCCATTGTAATTAACGTCACATTATCAACATAGTACGTAAAGCAATTGATGGACTGACAGGCCTGAGTACGCGCCATCTTAATATTCTTCAATTTCAGTAACCTACATTTAAGATAACACTGACTCCATTCATGAGAAAATATATTAGGCAACAAATAGTAAATGTGTGTGACCCAGTATTTGTATAAACATGTTAAAACATAGTTATCCTTTGTAGTTGATCCTATGTATTTGGATCGATAATTTGGCAGATATGTTTCGAAGCTTGTCATCTTGCTGCAACATATATTTGCCAACAGAAATAGTCAATCCGTATGACCCCATCCCTGTATAGACACATGTTAAAACATATTAGTCCTTTGTGTTGATCCAATATATTGAATCAACAAGTTTGGCCAATGAGTTTCAAAGCTTGTCATCTTGTTGCAGCTTACTAAAGTCGTAGAACATACCAAGCATTTCTAATGAAGTGCATGGGCCAAAGCAAATCATGTGTCCTGCAAAGCCTGTGTCTTAGACAACTTATGGTTCTATAAGGGGATGCCTTGGAGCCAGACATTGTGCATAATATTCATACACCACTGACACCTCTTCTCTTGTTCAGATGTAATTTGCCAAATTCACCCTGCTATTGCAAATGTGAATAGCCTTAACAATGTTACTTATCAAATCTAACCACTCTTCTGGCTTGTGGTATTTTGGGCTTTCTCAGACAAGGACTATACAGACGTATTGGGCTATTTGATCTACCTCCAGTGAGCTGTATCATTTCCGACCTCATGGTTGGCTCCACTGGAAAATTTGTAATCTTTTCACTGCCTCAAAGGATTATTGAAGGGGTTGTTTTTCATGGGGGAAGGAGGACTCAGATGTTTCATTAGACTTCTCTGCTGTTTTATGCTTGATTCAGTTTTTTGTGTCTCAGAACCACTTATTTCAGTTGTTTTCTTTCCACATTTCATTTTCTAGGCTTTGTTTGATGGGCGAGTGTTGATGATTGTTTAATGCTTCACAAAATTCCAGGGTGTGATACTGTTGTGGATGAGTGTTTGTGGAGTTAGTTTGCACCCCATTCACTGCTAAAAACTATTCTAATATGCTATTTTTAAAGAGATGTATTGGATGATTGGGCAAAATCAGTTTTCCAACATGAATTGTTCTTCTTTGATTTGTAACTCGATTCCCTCCAGCATGAAGGTGAGGGGACTCATGTTTTAAATTCCATCTTTTACATTACTCCTCAGCTATTCACTTTTCAGACCATACATCTTTATTTTAAGGTGTTTTCCTTTTTGTTTTACCAGTCATGTTTTAATTGACACATACACAAAGCACAGACCTTAAATTCATATTTTTTATTTCCTTTCTAATTAAATTAAAATGTATTACAATCATTTCTTTACTTTCCCACTGGGTTTGAGCCTAAGAACCTGGCTCACTTAGAAGGTGTATTATTTAACTTATCATGGCCTTAACTATTACTTAGGCCTATTTCTAACCACAATCTTTCCAGTTTAGTTCTTCAGTTGTCTGACAGAGCTAGTTTTCTAACATTCTTCGGGTAGCAGGTTAATAATATTATGTTCTTGTCTAATATCTCTATTATGCCCTATATATTGACTCAAGGCACCACAGTACGCTTTTGTGTACAGTGCTCTTCGTAGGACTCCAATCTATTAAAAACTCGGAAGTCTTGAAATGCACCAGGATTACATTTGCAAAGTGCTTCTTTCTTTCATCTTTGTTGGCACAGGGGAATATTACACTAATATCCTATCAACGACCTTTGGAACCCCTTAAGTAAACTTTAATTGTAAGCTCAGGGCTCTCCATAAACCTGTACCTTCTTTCACACACTGGCGTAACCAGATAACAGCAAACTGTGCAACGTTTCATTAGTTGCCTCTCCGGTGGGAACCCTGAATATTGAGTAGGAAACATTGTCCGACCTAAATGTTGTGGCCAAAATATCGAGGGAGAATATATTTAAAGTATGTATAGATTTTTTTATACCTAATTCAACGTAAGGGGGCCTTACTGATATGTTTATATTCAAGGTATGTATTTGTGGAGTTAAAACTAGTAAACTAATACTTCCTCTACATGCACATACTTTTTGATATTTTGTCCTGCCGTATTCAGTAGTTATATGAATTTACCTTTCCCTAATAATTTAATGCACCAAGAGAGCCATATACTAGCGTGGTTTCGCTAGGAGGGTACAGATGTTCAACGGGGAAGTTAAAATTGTTTGATGGAATTTCTGAATACTGTAAATAATATTGCTTTTCTCAGCCTTCCTTTACAGGCTCCTGAATGGGCTTAGAGTGTGATTTGCAAAGGCATTTGGCCACTAAATGACAGTGAGGTGCACAAATACTAGTCACTGTAAGATCAAAACCAGCATTGATAGTCACAAATTGTGCATTTACACACATAAATGGATTTACAGACCTAACAAATTACACTTGTTTGATGTCATTTTTATGTGTGTGTACAACTCCTCATGGGAGATGTTACTAGTGCTCCAATAAAATAATCCCTGCAAAATATTGGTGAACATCCACAAAATCATATTGTTTACAAATATTAGAATATTAGAAATTTCTAGGTAGTTACCTTCCCTGAAATAGGACAAAAAATTATTGATGTTATGTGCAGGAGTATATCCGTTTACACTGTACAAAGTGTGAGAGAACACACTCATTATTTATGAGGATATAGGCAATGCGTTACTTCAAAGAAAAACAGTTAACAGATACTAATTGAACGATGCCTTGCATTTTCCCATTCTGAAATATAAGTTATCTTTTGGAATACATACATTTTAGTGGTACTCCTGGATACCTGCTACACTCACATTATCACAGGAGGATGATTGGAAATCTTTGTGAATTCTAAATAAGTCAGAAATTTAAACCCAACCTAATAGTAACACAACATGATCACATTTCAGGGTTTCTTTGTTTGTAGAACATTAATGTATTTGTAGAATGTCTGAATTATTTGACACTGTGTGCATCCATGTTTTTCAGTACTTGAAATCAGACACGGTTTTCTTTAAAAGTAAGATCATTTTAATCCTCCTTGAATAGCACTTCAAGAAAATACTTTTAACTAGGATTATTCCCTTAAGTGATAGGTATGGTGATGGGTTCAAAATTTTTGGTTTTAAGGTAGATTCCAAAATGGCTCACGACACACTAGAATTAGCTTCTGTTGAGAGGGTAGAACAATATGTTAGAAATTATTTCTAATGACTACAAAGCCCCCGAGCCTGAAGTTTGATTGAGAATAATTTGATGTTTTTTTATTGCTAAAATATGATTTTCGGGATAAAGTACACCTGTATGTACACCATCTGGAAACGTTTCTGCTTGCAATTACTGTGTGATTCATGTCAAATTGAGATTTTGCTGCTCTGTCAGCTTTTGTCCCTAATTTAACACACGTTTCTATCGCCAATCGAGTTTATTGTGTTCTTTTGTGGAGCAATATCTCTTCATATTTTTGATTTTTTTCAGTGTGCTTGCCGAGGTTCCTCATTATATCAGAATATTTTCAAAGACATACAGTGCTTAAAACTGTGGCATAAATTTGCTCCAAGTGGTATAATTGTGTTCTGCTCTAGATAGCAGTGTCATGCTAGGGACTTGAATATTGTTTGTAAGGGAAACATAAGAAATGCAAATAAAAGTAAAGTTCAGTCACATATGTGCTACTACAGTATACTACCTTGTCACATATGTGCTACTACAGTATACTACATTATGCATAGAACAGCTGCTGTGCTCCGTGGAGGCAAAGAAATGTGGAATTGAAAGCATGACTTAAAAATGAGGTTGTCCTGTTCAGTTGATCACAGTGTTTCTGTTCTAAAAAGTAATTGGAATTAGGTTGATGCACCAAACGATGCATAATAGGCTCTCAGTGATAGACACAATGCTTTCATTTGCAATAGTGTTCAGTGAGAGAGGCTCTGCACTTTTTGTACTTTCTGATAAACATACTGTAGAAACTTGATTCAGTTTGTCCATTAATAATGACAAATACTCCGTCCTTTTCCTTGTAAATTGAATATTCAAATTGGTTGTATGACGGAACAATGCAGGGAAATACTCTGCATGCCTTTACCAAGCATTTTTCACCCCGCATTTCTTTAGAATATATATATGCATTTACAATGCATGGTAAAACATCTGTGGTAAAGGTACAGTGTGGTAAAAAAAAAAGCTTGTTCTAAAGGTTGTTTACCATTCAAATGTAATGGCCATTGGCCTGTGACTTCAGAGGATAGAATATCTAAGTGGTTCTTTCTTCTGACTCACTGACGTTTTTATCCACCACTAACATTGTAATATGTGATTTTCCAACTTGTATCCCACAGCTAGCAATGGGCCAAGCTGTGATCACTGGCAAGGAGGCTACAATAAGAACTACAGCAAAGGTAAATTCATGTCTTTATTATGTTAACATGATAACATCTATAAGTTGTTTCTCAGTGGAGTGTGTGGTAAGTTATGGTACTCTAAGAAGTTAACAATTCTTTTAATTATGTTTGCATCCTAAACTGAATAGAGTTGGTAAATTGCAGTTGTTGAAATATGTGAAAAAAGACGTCAAGAATAGGTACCAATCCACAATCCCTATTTTTAAAGGGTTTTTCAACTCAATATGCATTATCCTTATCATAGTAATTATTTGCATCAATAAATATTTGGGACAGGAAGGAATTTGAAAGGAGGCAATCAGCGTTCAGTGAGTTACTCATCATTTGAAGGGATAATTCCACTAATCAGCTTTCTCTTTCCATCGAAATATGACTTAGAGATATGTTTGTTTTCAGACCATGCACATAGTCTTTCAATCCTTCATGGAACATTGAACTGTCATAAAAGGTGTTAGACATGTCAGCCTTATGGTGCTCTTCCCCCAAACATTTTCCTTTCACCCCTCCCATTTTGCTGAATTTGTTTTTGTTGGCCTTAGGGCACTGTGCAATTTACTATTGCTAATAAGTGCTGAAGTGCCTGCGCCCACTTCCTAACAGATGGTAACATTAGATTCTAACAGATTGGCATATTTATATTACTTTAAGTCTCTAGTAAAGTGGTATACCATATTCCCAGGATCTGTAATTTAAATGCTACTAGTGGGCCTGCAGCACTCATTGTGCTACCCATTTAAGCAGCCCCTTAAAACATACCACCGCAACCTGTATGAAGTTTTAAACTGCTAAATCAACTTGGTGATATAACCTTCTTGCAAAGCCTAAAATGTTCTTTTTATTACATATAAGTAACCCCTAAGGAAGTTCTTAGACAGATCATAGGGAAGGGTGCATTGTAATTAAAACGTTGGGCACGTACCTTTAGGTTTACATGTCCTGGTAAAACTCAGTACTGTGAGGCCTACCTCTCTCATTGGACAACATTTAGTAACCTTGATGAGGGCACATGTCTGATTAGCAGCAGGTAGGAAAGTCAGGTTTGGTATATGAGGAATTCTGACTTAAAATCCTCCTTAATAATAAAGTTGGATTTTAAGTTACAATTCTGAATCTACCACTTTTGGAAAGTTGGCATTGTCTTGCCCTAACCATTTTGAGCCTACGGCCTGTTCCTGGGTCATATGACTAGGTGTTCTTAACTGTTGACCTTTGTGTATTGCATAAAAGGTCTGGGTGTTGGCTTGGAAATGTGCAGGAGGACAAAGGAAGACTTAAATACTTAGAGGACCTGAAGTTGACAGCCAGCTTGCTCAAATTATATGGCTAGACAAAGTAGTAGTACAAAATAGATTCAGAGTGACTGGACTGGGCAAAATGCAAGTATTCTAATTAAACTTCGTTAGGGCATTGGAATATAGACAGCAACATCAGTCTCATAGGTAAATAGTGCATACATGCTCCAGCAAAGAGAGCTCATGTAGCACACAGCATACTCTTTTTGGTCTGATTAACCTCTCTCCTCTCTTCTTCCACACCACCCTCAACAGTGATCTGTGAGGCCCAGATGAGTAACATCAAATTACAATTAACACCTAGGTATGTATTAAGAAGATAAATAGGTGCTATTTATATTGTAACAAACACAACAGTAACATTTAAATTATTGGAATTTCCTGCGATCCTCCACAGTAAACACTTGTTGTAGCGTTTCTCTCCAACTCCAGCTGAAAGCAATCATCATTGTAACAAATACTCAAATGCCTCCAGGCCACCAGTCTCAGTGGAGAGGACAGTTCTCTTTTCCCTTCATCACACCTGAAAAGTGTTACAGTATTTATAGAAGAATTTATAGAAAATAAATAATGTCATTGCACAATATATTTACAGTTTATTTCACTTACTAAGAAAATGATGCTAATTGGCATTGTTTGCAAATCCTAAATATGTTATTTATGAACTGTTGATCAACCGAATTGAGGTATTCTACATAACTAAATATTTCTTACATTCTAAATAAAGGTCTCAGTTTAATTTCCTAGAATAAGCATGTATTTAAGTATTCAGTGGTGCTATACATAAAAAAAAGCATTGGAGAAAAAAGGGCTTCCCTGACAGCACTCCCCCACTTGCATCATTCACTTCATCTGCTCTTTGTGAATTGAATATAACAATCAACAAAGACCTGCCATGATAGCGATGCCACATAAATTGAGAGCGAAAATTGATTCTATAGAGTAAGAGTGAGCGCACGTTTCTAATATGTTTAATTTCACAATGCTTGTGGGTATACAATATGTTTTTGTTCATCCTAATATATATAGACTATTGTCTATATGTGTCCCTTATATTTGTTGCGCAGCAAACACATCAATAGGGTCTGTTCGGGTTGCAAAGTGAACCAACTCCTCCTCCCTCCCTCCACCCACTTTCCGGTCTGCCATCCTGACACGAACTGTCCATCCTAATATATTTAGACTACTATTGTCTATATGCATCCCTTGTATTTGTTGCGCAGCAACCAAATCGATAGGGTCTGTTCGGCCTTTTGATTAAAAACACACACTTATTGGACACGCGTGTATTCGAATCCAACGTTGTGTATACATAAACACGCGCTAATGTTGCAAAGTGAACAAACTCCTCCCCCCTCCCTCCACCCACTTCCCGGTCTGCCATCCTGACACCAACTGTCCATCCTAATATATGTAGACTATTGTCTCTATGCGTCCTTTCTTAATGTCGCCAAGTGAACCAACTCCTCCCTCTCCCTCCACTCATTTCCCGGTCTGATGCTCTAATGTTGCAAAGTGAACCAACTCCTCCCCCTCCCTCCACCCACTTCCCGGTCTGCCATCCTGACACCAACTGTCCATCCTAATCTGTTCAGACTATTGACTCTATGTGTCCTTTCTTAATGTTGCAAAGTGAACCAACTCCTCCCCCCTCCCTCCACCCACTTCCTGGTTTGCCATCCTGACACCAACTGTCCATCCAAATATATGTAGACTATTGTCTATATGCGTCCCATGCATTTGTTGCGCATCAACCAAATCAATAGGGTCTGTTCGGGTTGCAAAGTGAACCAACTCCTCCTCCCTCCCTCCACCCATTTCCTGGACTGCCATCCTGACACCAACTTCCATCCTAATATATGTAGACTATTGTCTATATGCGTCCCTTGTATTTATTGCGCAGCAACCAAATCAATAGGGTCTGTTCGGCCTTTCGATTAAAAACACGCGCGTATTGTACACGCACGTATTCGAAACCGAGGTTGTGTATATATAAACACGCGCTAATGTTGCAAAGTGAACCAACTCCACCCCCCTCCCTTCACCCACTTACCGGTCTGCCATCCTGACACCAACTGTCCATCCTAATATATGTAGACTATTGTCTCTATGCATCCTTTCCTAATGTTGCCAAGTAAACCAACTCCTCCCCCTTCCCTCCTAGACTTCCCGGTCTGCCATCCTGACACCAACTGTCCATCCTAATATATATAGACTATTGTCTCCATGCAGCTATTGTAGTTGTTGCGCAGCAACCCAATCAATAGGGTCGGTTCATCCTTTAGATTAAAAACACACGCATATTTGACACGCGTGTATTCTAATCCAACGTTGTCTATATATAAACAACGCTGTGTCAAAATTTCAAATCAATTAGTGAAGAACTTCCGTAGATTTAAGCTTTTTATCAAACACACATTGACATTTTTATGTGTCTGTTTGTGCTTTCGATTAAAAACACGAGCGTATTGGACACGCGCATATTCGAATCCAACTTTCTGTATATAAGAACACTCACGTATTCGAATGCAACGTTGTGTCCAAATTTCAAAACAATCAGTGAAGAACTTTGGGAGATTTGAGATTTTGAACAAACGAACAGTTACATTTTTATTTATATAGACTAGCTGTACCCGGCCACGCGTTGCTGTGGCTCAGTCTGGGTAAATGGAAGAGACAGAAAAGAGTAAGCGCACGTTTCTAATATGTTTAACTTCACAATGCTTGTTGGTATACAATATGTTTATGTCCATCCTAATATATGTAAACTATTGTCTATATGCGTCCCTTGTATTTGTTGCGCAGCAACCAAATAGATAGGGTCTGTTCGGCCTTTCGATTAAAAACAGGCGCGTATTGGACATGCGCATATTCAAATCCAACGTTGTGTGTATATATAAACACACGCTATTGTTGCAAAGTGAACCAACTCCTCCCTTATCCCTCCACCCACTTCCTGGTCTGCCATCCTGACACCAACTGTCCATCCTAATATATGTTGACTATTGTCTCTATGCGACCTTTCTTAATGTTGCCAAGTGAACCAACTCCTCCCCCATCCCTCCACCCACTTCCCGGTCTGCCATCCTGACACCAACTGTCCATCCTAATCTATTTAGACTATTGTCTCTATGCGTCCTTTCTTAATGTTGCAAAGTGAACCAACTCCTCCCTCCTCTCTCCACCCACTTCCTGGTTTGCCATCCTGACACCAACTGTCCATCCTAATATATGTAGACTATTGACTATATGGGTCCCTTGCATTTGTTGCGCATCAACCAAATCGATAGGGTCTGTTCGAGTTGCAAAGTGAACCAACTCCTCCCTCCTCCCTCCACCCACTTCCTGGTTTGCCATCCTGACACCAACTGTCCATCCTAATATATGTAGACTATTGTCTATATGTGTCCCTTGTATTTATTGCGCAGCAACCAAATCAATAGGGTCTGTTCGGCCTTTCGATTAAAAACATGTGCCTATTGTACACGCACGTATTCGAAACCAAGTTTGTGTATATATAAACATGCGCTAATGTTGCAAAGTGAACCAACTCCACCCCCCTCCCTCCACCCACTTACCGGTCTGCCATCCTGACACCAACTGTCCATCCTAATATATGTAGACTATTGTCTCTATGGGTCCTTTCTTAATGTTGCCAAGTAAACCAACTCCTCCACCCACTTCCCGGTCTGCCATCCTGACACCAACTGTTCATCCTAATATATGTAGACTATTGTCTCTATGCGTCTATTGCAGTTGTTCTGCCGCAACCCAATCAATAGGGTCTGTTCGTCCTTTAGATTAAAAACACGCGAGTATTTGACATGCGCATATTCGAGTCCAAATTTGTGTATATATAAACACACGCTTATTCGAATTCAACGTTGTGTCAAAATTTCAAATCAATCGGTGAAGAACTTTCGTAGATTTAAAATTTTTATCAAACGCACATTGACATTTTTATGTGTCTGTGTGCTTTCGATAAAAACACGCGCGTATTCGACACGTGCGTATTCGACTCCAACGTTGTGTATATAAAAACACTTGCATATTCGAATGCAACATTGTGTCCAAATTTTAAAGCAATCGGTGAAGAACTTTGGGAGATTTGAGATTTTGAACAGACGAACAGTTACTTTTTTATTTATTTAGATTACCATCAAGAAGGAAAAGATAATCCAATTCATAGAGATGCAGCGCATATAGGGGAACATGCATCAAGCCATTTTCCATTCGCAAATGGAGGATTCGCAGAATTGGCCCATTTGCGTACAGAAAAAGACAATTTCTAATGTATCAAAGCCTTGACATTCGCAATTTAGGTAACTAAATTGCGAATCAAAATAGAGAATCTTAATTTGCGATTCTCCAATGCACATGCAGGAAGCCTTTCCTAAATGTGAACTGTGCATTTAGAAAACCCCAATTACCATCAACTTCAAGTTCAGGGTAACCATGTGCATACTTTGAAAAATGTATTTTTCCAATTACCAATTTGGTAATCGCAAATTAGCAAATGCAAAATCATTCATTCTTATGGGTAATCGATAATCACAAATTAGCAAATGCAAAACCATTAATTCCGTGAGGCCTTTAGTCCCATTGGAATTAATGGAGTCAAATTAGCAAATAGTGATTCGCTATTTATCAAGTCGTTATTAAGTAATGATAAGGAGTCGCTAAATATTTTGCGATTCCTACATGCATTGCATTTTGTGACTCCAAAATAGCGATTCGGTAAAAGTCACTATTTTAGTATCGCAAAATTAATGATTAATGCATGTGACCCTTAGTGGCCAATACGCAAATGATCTGATCAAACATTCATTAAAAACATCAAATAAATTCAAAAGTGAACACAGAAATTTAAAAGAAAAAAGACCAAGAAAGGCAACCAACTGACAGAAAACAAACTGAGAACCCATAAGACCCAGATGTCATCAGTGCAAAAATAAAGAGCAATTCTCAGGGTCCATCAACCAATGCATATCACTGTACAATAAAATGTCAGTAATATCTCCAAAAAAAGTCATCAGGAATTACGCAGTAAATAGAATCTGTATTTTCTCATCAATTATATTCAGACCAGTATTGGCAGAGTTTAGTCATTAGTTAGTCATTCGATTCAGCGGCATTCCAGCAGGGTCAAGGTCCTGGACCTTAGTGCTTTTAGGCACTCTACCTATGTAACTATTTGAAATTGCGTATCTTTAATAAATGTTTCTCTATTTTTCTAAAGTGTTGTGGGATTTTTCTTGTGTTGTGTTTTCACTTTATTACAGTTTGCAGTAATGCATGAATACTTTACACATCTCCTCTAATTTAAACCTGACTGCTATTGCTCCAAGCTACTAGAGGATTGAGAACAGGGCAATCAAGGATTTGATTGTGGTTCACCTTGACAACAATTGTGGTTGCTGCTTGAGTAGGGTTTCACCCCTCTCAACCAGTAACTAATTTTCCAACACCTTTATTGTAGTAAAAATGTGTTATTGAATTGACATCTGTTGGAAGCCCACAGCAGACTTAGAATAGGGAATTCAAGCTGCACATCTGCATGATTGGAGAAACAGCACAGGATGGTTCCCAATGTCTGAAGAGAAAGACATTCGAATCATGAGGTATTCATATATTTCTCTGAGACAACAGTTAGGTGTCTGAGTCCTCCATTGCCCACTTAAGCTTACTGAAACTTAAATGTCTCAATTGTTGTAGCACATTTTGGATATTCTTAGGTACATCCTTCATTTGGGGGTGTCTAGTAAAAAAAAGACTCTAGATAGGTTAAATACCTTTGCCAGATTTATTTTGCAGAGGCTTGTTCTATCCCTCTTCCCTATTTGTGTATACATGGTATAAAGTACCCCCTGTTGATTATTATAAGAATATTACAAGTCACAGGGGAGCCCCATGCCATACTGAAGAATCCTGAGCTCATTCATAAGGTCTTTGAACGTCAAGGTGATTTGTGCTATCCTAATAATGTACAACATGGGTGACAAAATCTAGGGGTGGGCAAAATATTCCGTTCCACCAGTGGAATTGTTGGAATTTTGGTGACCCCGAGTTACCCTTGTAACTCTGTGTTTCAGCCAAATTCCGCCAATCGCCGCATGGTGGAATTTTTTCTTTGCTTGTGCGCCAAAGCGGTAAATTACCAAGCGCATCCCCCAGTTTGATTTACAATTGCTAAGAAGACATCTGTTGAGATTTTTCCAACGTTGGCGGACTTGACCATGTGCAGTCAGAAGGTTGCCACTTAAGTAGAAATTCTACTTGAGCGGCAGCAAAATCAACTTTGGTAGCTTTGCCCTCCGGCATGGCATGTAGTGCCATTAATGCTGATATTACAGTGAAGATCAGACTCCAAGTGATAAATTACATCGAGAGCGGTGCAACATGCTTATTTCGGCCCATTGGTGGAACTGAGTGGAATTTTGCTGAGTTTTTTGTAACCCCACGGAATTCCACAGAGTCAAATTCTTCGAGTTCCAGCCACCCCTACTTTAATCTTTAAAGTTCAGTGCCACACCATAACCCTTTCTACAGTCACAACTCATATCCTTGGTTTTGTGCTCTTTAACATGAAAGAGACAGAATGTTTATAAATGTGAAGAACTCAATTAGAATCTATAGCACAAAATTAAACACACCAAAAGGCAGTTAGATATAGTTGTAGCTCAAAATGCATAGTACCATGAAGAGATTCTCTTTTTCCAACAATTACTAATGTGTGTAAAAAAATAAAAATGTGCCCCTTAACGCTTATTACTGTTCATCTAGTAAAACAGAGCAGAAGAAAAAAAAAGCCAGTGTAACTATGATCTACCTTTCCTATCAGCTGCTGGCTCCAGCAGAAGGCATTGTGGTGGCATAGTAAGCTCTTATAATTGACCGCTACATCATTTCTTTATTACAGGAGACGAGGTGTAAAGAGTGGCCTGTAGTAAGGAAATTAGTGATGGGTTTTCTACACGAATTGGACCATTTCTCTAGTAATACAGTAGTAATACTACAAGAGGCTGCTCTAACTGAACTTGGGTGTTTCGAAATGAGTAGGGCCTGTATTCTGCCTATATTCTGCCATCACAATCTTACCCTGCTCTCCGTAAATTCATGTCTTCCCTGGAAAGTCAGCTTTATTATTGCTTAATGGGGATACTGGAGCTCAACTATTACTGACGGAGTCGGCCCAAATTCTATTCACCTTTCTCACGGAAACCTGGATGAACACCTCATCAGCGCCCGACATCGCCATTGCCATTCCGGACGGTTACAAAATCATCCGAAGGGACCGTATCTACCAAACAGGAGGGGGAATCGCCATCGTCCACAAGAACACCATCCGCATCACGACCAGCTCCGACGACACCCTCGCTGCCTCCGAAAACCTTCACTTCCAGATACACACCGACCCCAAGACCACACTCAGAGGTACCCTCATGTACCCTGACTCTATTCAGTGCTAACGCTGCTCTAGCGCTGCGCGCTTAATGCTCCTCTTGCTGTAACCTTCCTGCTTGTAATTTTAAATTGTACTAAGCTTCGCTTGTATTTTACTGCGCCGAGCGCTACGCGCTTTTAACTATTAGGACCGCTTAGGGGGAATAAGGGAGCTCTCACCCGCACTATAACCATCTCATATCCACACTTTGTGGGACAGAAGGGACTCGGGGGCACTGCAGGACCATCGCGCCGGTTTCGAGCGCCATTTTGGAGTGGGGAGAAGTCCTTCCACTCTGAGCGCCATCTTAGGTGAGGGAGAGACACTCGCCCTGCCAGGACCCACGCGACACCCTGCTGGCCATTTAAGATGGCCGCTAGACAGGTGCGCAGCGACGGTGCGCAGCGGGGGCGCCGTAGGGGCGCCGGAGGTGCGCCAGAGGTAAGCCCGTTTGCGCCCGTTCGCGCAACGGACGCGCTTAGGGCCGCTACCTCTGGCCCCTCCGGTCCAAACCGCTTGACCTACACTCGGTCTGAGCTAATTAGTCTCAGACCTGGTCAGGACCAGGTCAGCCTTCCAACTTCTAGGCCCATTTCCTGTGGCTTGCTTAATGTCAGATCTCTCTGCAAGCACCACACGGAAATAGCCTTCCTAATCGAGTCTGAACAGCTTGATGTCCTCTTCCTCACGGAAACGTGGACTCGGGAGGACTGTGAGGTCGAGCTGGGCTTAGCTTGCCCCTTAGGGTATAAAATCAGCCATTCTCCGCGCCCTCTTAATCGAGGAGGGGGAATTGGATATATCTATAGGGACTCGCTCACCCTTTCCCAGCTAAAGATTCGAGAGGTACCGGGATTCGAATTGATGGGTTTTACAGTTAAACAGCAGGAGTTGATCTGCTGCTCGGGTGTCCTTTGTTATCGTCCCCCAGGACCGGCACCTACCATATCTTTTCTCATTGATTTGATTTACGAACTTGCCAGCTCGCACTCCAGGTTATTGGTCCTTGGAGATTTTAATCTGTGGGCAGGCAGTTCGCTGGACCATGCTTTCTTCTCTCTTAGCCAAGCTTGTATTGACATCAACTTAGAACAGCTGGTGAATGCCTCCACGCATCGGAAAGGCCATACTTTGGACTTGGTGTTCGCGGACCCTCAGTGGGCTGCATTAGTGGACATCAAGTGCCAGTTTTGGACGGATCATTCTCTGATTAGGTTTTCCCTCCGTAGGGAGGACTCTTTGTCGCGAAAGGCTGGAGTACCCCTAACCAAGCTAGAGAGACCTTGGTCCCGAATACTCAAAACCTCCCCACTGCCGAATATTTTAGGTGAGGATTTCAAGCTTGGCAACACCGTCGAAGAAAGTTATAATCTTTTCTGCCAATCCATATCGAGTACATTGGATAAGTTGGCACCTCTCCGGAAGTCCCGAGGAAGGGTGAACCGAGCCAGCTCTTGGTACACGAGTGAATTACGCCAGCTTAAACTCGACTGTAGACGCGCAGAACGGGTCTGGAGAAAACAGTACCTAGATTCTGATAAAATTGCATTTAGGTCGGCCATGCAAAAATACAAAGCTCAAATTAAGACGGCGAAAGCGACCTTTCTTGAATCTACTCTGAATCAGGCCCCAAACAAGGCACAGGCCCTCTTTAAAATCGTTAAGGACCTTGCCCACCCCACGTGTGTGGCTAGCGCAGTCCCTTCATCGCAAGCTCTTTGTGACTCACTTGCGGATGCTTTTGAGGAAAAAATCCGTAAAATCTTAACAGGTCTGCAGGATCCACGGTTTTCCGCCACTGAGGAGGGAGCTCCGGAGGAGATGGCCAGTCGACCCCTGCAGAGGGGTACTTACCTCTGTCAGGAAGCTCCGGCCACGTCCTCTAGTCGATCCCGACCAGATGAGCAGCCCCCCAACTCGGGAGCTCCGGCGACGGAAGCCAGTCGACCCCAGCCGAGTAATTCTCCTTCTCCTTTTTTGGATCAGGCTCTCGGACTGGGAGCTCCGGCGAGTGTGGCCAGCCGACCCCAGTTGAGTAGCCCCTCCCTTCCTTCTTTGGACCCGGCTCGCTGTCTGGGAGCTCTGGCGACTGTGGCCAGTCGACCCCAGCCGAGCAGTCTTTCTTCTCCTCCTCTGGCTCCAACTCTCTGCTTGGGAGCTCCGGCGAGTGAAGCCAGTCGACCCCAGCTGAGCAGTTTCTCTCCTCCTCCTCTGGTTCCAACTCTCTGCTTGGGAGCTCCGGCGTCGGTGGCCAGTCGACCCCAGCAGAGTAATCCCTCTTGTCCTTCTTTGGATTTAGCTCTCAGCTTGGGAGCTCCGGCGACTGAAGCCAGTCGACCCCAGCTGAGTTGCTTTCCCCTTCCCTCTCTGAAGGAGTTCGGAGACTTAGCTCTTACTGTTACTTCGGGTTCGCCTTTGGATCCTCTCCCTCCAAAACTCTGGAAGGTGTTTCAAGAGGATCTCTTCCAGCCCTTGCATTCCATCTGCTGTCAGTCATTTGAGACAGGCATTGTACCAAGTTGCTGGAAGAAGGCAGTGGTATCCCCACTTTTAAAAAAACCTACGCTCGACCCTACATGCCTATCCAACTACCGGCCGATTTCCCTGCTTCCTTTTCCGGTGAAAATCATGGAAAAATTGGTCACCCGCACCCTGTCCGGCTTTGTTGAAGGGAACACCTGGTTGGATGAGATGCAATTTGGTTTTCGCCCTGCGCATGGGACGGAATCTGCGCTGGTGACCGTGCTAGACAACCTGCGGGCGCGAGTCGACAGTGGTCGGGCAGCATTTTTGGTGCTGCTCGACATGTCGGCCGCGTTCGACACGGTCAGTCATCCCACCTTGATCTCTAGGCTGGAAGAATGCGGGGTTACAGACAGAGCTAGGGATTGGTTAATCTCCTATCTGGACTGCCGTCAGCAAAGGGTCTCGTTACCCCCCTTCAGCTCAGAGGAGCGGAGAGTGGGACAAGGTGTTCCCCAGGGCTCTGCCATCAGCCCAATACTTTTTAATATCTACCTCCGCCCTCTAGTACAGATCATTAAATCCTTTGGTATCTCCGCATTCAACTATGCGGATGATACCCAGCTGGTCTTTTCTCTGGAGGGTCAGGATGCAGTCACATTGGAGACTTTCCACCGGTGTATGCAGGCGACAGCAGAATGGCTCTGTCTGAACTCACTACAGTTCAACGGTACCAAGACGGAGGTTTTACACTGCTCTACAGATCGAGTTCCTCGCGACCTGCCGGCCGATTTTTGGCCTCCGTCCTTTTCTGAGACGGTGTCAGCCGCACAATCTGCGCGCAATTTGGGCGTTATTTTTGGGCCCAACCTGCAGCTAGATCTACATGTAAACAAGACCACTTCCACATGTATGATGCTTATCCGTATGCTGCGCAAGGTCTTACCCCTTCTCCCGGAGCAGGCCAGGCCAGAAGTAGTGCGTTGTACCATCCTAAGTCGACTTGACTACTGTAACGCACTGCTTCTGGAGGCCCCGGTAACACTTCTGAGCAAGCTGCAAAGGGTGCAGAACATCGCTGCCAAACTTGCCCTTTCTCGCCCTTATCATAGTTCTTCTACGGCAGCGCTGCCGGTTCATCTGCGGGTTCGTTATAAAGCAGCTTGTATGGTGTTCAGGGCTATTCATGGCCTGGGCCCTATTCCTCTGCGACGAATGTTTGCCTGGTATTGTCCACCTCGAGCCTTACGCTCCTCGGCGTCCAGGCTACTGATAGTTCCGCGCTTCCAGAGAGTGAGAATGGGTGGCCGCTCGTTCAGAGTAGCGGCGGCCAAACTTTGGAACTCTCTGCCAATATCCTTGAGAAGCCTTGAAGATCTTCTGGCCTTCAGAAAGGCTCTGAAAACCCATCTCTTTCCCAGGATGGGTTGAGCTACTGTTTCCGCTGGATCATGGGTCAAAGCGCCAGGATGCCCTCGGTGGTGACAGGTTGCGCTATACAAGTATGCTACAATACAATACAGACCCCCGTGACCCCGCACACAATTCAGCGAAGACATTGCTGACTTTGTCAGCCCACACGCCCTCCCTTCCGATAACTACATTCTCCTAGGGGACCTCAACTTCCACCTGGAAAATAACAACGACAACAACACCACCACCCTGCTGGATAACCTCGCCAATCTCGGACTCAAACAACTGGTGAACACCCCCACCCACTACGCCGGATACACGCTCAACCCAATCTTCTCCTCCAGCAAGCACATCTCCTTCAATCACGTCACGAGACTCCACTGGACAGACCACAGCTGCGTCCACTTTAACTTCAGAAAGACCACGACCCACCACCACCCACAACAAGTTCCCCGCAGAAGCTGGAACAAAATTACCACCGACCAGCTCACCACATCTCTGAACCAAAACCCTCCCGCCACATCAAAAGACCCAAATCAAGCAGCCATCAATCTCACACAGTGGATCACCCACTGCGCTAACAAACTAGCACCCTTGAAAAACCATCCCAACAAGACTGGAAGCAAAAAAGCCTCCTGGTTCAACGACGACCTCAAAAACTCCAAAAAGAACTGCCGCACCCTCGAGAAAGCCTGGCGAAGAAACCCAACCACAGACAACATGACCACCCTCAAGAACGCCACCCGCAAACACCACCAGCTAATCCGCACCACCAAGAAATCAGCATTCAAGGATGGACTTGACAACAACGCACACAACAGCAAGGAACTCTTCAACATCGTCAAAGAACTCACCAATCCCAACGCCGGCAACAATGACATCACTCCCTCTCAAGACCTCTGCGACTCTCTAGCCTCGTTCTTCCACAGCAAGATCGCAGACATACACAACAGCTTCGGCGACCAGCCCACTCCCCTCACCACTGAACCGAAGCCCCCCACCACCACCCTCCGCGCCTGGACCCCGATCAGCACCAAAGACACCATCCGCTTGATGAACTCCATCCACTCCGGGTCGCCAACTGACCCATGCCCCCATCACATCTTCAACAAGGCCTACTCTGTCATAGCACCCCAACTCCGGGACATCATCAATTGCTCCTTCAACACCGCTGCCTTCCCATAAAGCTGGAAACATGCCGAGCTCAGCGCCCTCCTGAAAAAACCTACAGCTGACCCCACCGAACTTAAGAACTACCGCCCCATCTCTCTCCTCCCGTTCCCCGCCAAAGTCATCGAGAAGACCGTCAACAGCCAACTCGCCGCCTTCCTTGAGTCTAACAGTTCCCTTGACCCCTCACAGTCCGGCTTCCGAGCCAACCACAGCACCGAGACCGCCCTCATCGCAGCCACAGACGACATCCGAACAGTGCTCGACAATGGGGAAACAGCGGCCCTCATCCTCCTGGACCTCTCCGCAGCGTTCGACACGGTCTGCCACCGCACACTTGTACAACGCCTCAGGGATGTCGGGATACAAGACAAAGCATTGGATTGGATCATCTCCTTCCTCGCCGGAAGAACACGGAGAGTCCGCCTCCCCCCTTTCAGTTCAGCGGCCACCGAAGTCATATGCGGCGTGCCACAAGGATCATCGCTCAGCCCCACCCTTCTCAACCTCTACATGAGTCCCCTCGCATCCATCGCACTCCAACACAACCTCAACATCATCTCCTACGTAGACGACACCCAGCTGATCCTCTCCCTCACCAAAGAAACAACCACCGCCAAATCCAACCTACACAAAGGGATGAAAGACGTAGCCGAGTGGATGAAGATCAGTCGCCTAAAACTGAACTCTGACAAGACGGAAGTCCTCATCCTAGGATCATCCCCTCTGCCTGGGACAACTCATGGTGGCCCCCGGCCCTAGGCAACGCACCCAAACCAACGGACCATGCTTGCAACCTGGGTTTCATCCTAGACTCCTCCCTCTCAATGACCAGACAGGTCAACGCCGTCTGTTCATCATGTTTCAACATCCTGCGCATGCTCCGTAAGATCTTCCGATGGATCCCCACCGAAACAAGGAAGTCGGTCACCCAAGCACTCGTCACCAGCCGACTAGACTACAGAAACACCCTCTATGCCGGAACCACACCCAAACTGCAGAAAAGAATTCAACGCATTCAGAACGCCTCCGCTCGGCTCATCCTAGATATACCTTGCCACAACCACATATCCGGTCACCTAAGAGACCTGCACTGGCTCCCCGTCAACAAAAGAATCACGTTCTGTCTCCTCACCCACGCACACAAAGCCCTCCACGACCTAGGACCCAAATACCTCAACACTCGCCTGACCTTCTACACCCCCACCCGCCAACTACGATCGTCCAACCAATCCCTCGCCGCGATTCCACGCATCCGAAGAGCCACCATGGGAGGAAGATCCTTCTCCTACTTAGCGGCCAAGACCTGGAACTCCCTGCCCACCCACCTTCGCCTCACACAGAACCACCTCTCCTTCAGAAAGCAACTCAAAACCTGGCTGTTCGACCAGTAGCGAACCCCTCTCCCTTAAGCGCCTTGAGACCCTCTGGGTGAGTAGCGCGCTATACAAATTTCTAACTTGACTTGACTATTTTGTGATAAACAAGTTGTGTAGCTCAACTGGGGGAGCTTGCTTTTTACTGACCTTCCAGAACAGTGCTCTTCTGCCTCACCATGTAGCCTTTTATGGACCACCTGGTATTTTGAGAGAGAGTGAGTTAACAAACATCAAGTGGCTGCATGCAGTTTTTTTTTGATGGCGAAACACAAGAAATCATTCATGAGTGCTTGTGACCAGTTAACCCGTCAACTAATGAAACGTTACGGCCAGCTACGCTATATCCAGTATCCAGTCAGGGATTAATCAGTGATGGATGGTAAAGGTTCCATCACAGAGCTAGATGGACTTCCACGACCTAACCATATCCCCTGAGTGGGCTAATTATATGTACAGACTCTTGCAATGTTGGGCTAGCTTAAACATTTTTGCCATGGATTATTTTGGTTTCCCAATTCTGCCCTCACCATGATGTGGAATTTGGCCCAACATAATTCAACTCTCTAAGTGCAAATCTTTCAGAAATCCTGAAATGAAAACAACTATGCAGTAATAGAAACTGCTAGACCTGACACCCTTAGACGGTAGTCCCCCAAACATACTACCTACACCACTCCAATTTTTCAGAATTTGTTTTTGTTGGCTTTAGGGCTCTGTGAGCTTTACCACTGATAACCAGTGCTAAAGTGCTTGTGCACTTTCTTTAAAACATGACAAAATCGTCCTAAACCTAATTGGCACATTTAATTTACCTGTTAATACCTGGAAAATGATACTACATGTACCATTGGCCTGTAGATTTAATGTTATTAATGGACCTGCAGCACTCATTGTGCCACCCACTAAAGTAGCACTTTCAACATGTCTCAGGCATGCCATTGTAGCCTTTAGTGCAGTTTTAAACTACAATTTTGATCTGACAGAATAAACATGTTGCCAGGCGTAAAGCTTTCTTTTTAATACTCATATATCACCCCTAACATAGGCCCTAACAGCTCCTAGGGCAGGGTGCAAGGTATTTAAAATAGAATATGCGTACTTATTTTTTACCTGTCCTAGCAGTAAGAAAGTCCGAACGTTGTTTTTTAACTTGGTAAGGCCTATCTTTCCCATTGATTGACACTGGGTTACCCTATTGCATCAAATAAGTGCCTACATTGGGTTGGAAGCAGAAAGAGATATGCTGTTTAGAGGGTGAGGGATTTTTCTTTTTTTTGTTTTCATATTATTACTGTTTGTGTGTTGCATACCTGCTTTACACATTACCTCTAATTTAACCCTAACTGATTTGTGAAAAGCTGCCAGAGGGTTAAGCACAGGTTTATTTAGTGACTTTATGTGGTTCACCCTATCAAGGATTGAGGTTGTTGCTTGAGTAGGATTTCCACCTCTCTAAGCCAATAACCCAATTTCTTACAGAACATTTATCTGCTTTCTAACCCAGATACTGATTACAGTTGAACATGTTCTGATAAGGCACAATAACGCACAAACTGAGGTTTCTGTTTCCTCATTTAGACATCTTACACATCGCTTAGACGTATGCCCTCTTGTAATATGCGAAATTAGTCTGTAATGGCACAGAGATCATTGGAAAATCACACTGCATTCCATGGAGGCGCCTTGGGAGGACATGCATTGCTAACTACGCATCTTTATAGCCTGAAATATTAGACTTTCAAATGAACACCTCCTACATGTTCCTGCTAACAACTGCAGGCTGCTTGAAAAACTGTTAGCATTTTCTATCATTCAATGGAGCATTTGTTATACAACAGAACTTGCTTTGCAAGTACTAATCTGACATTTGATGCTGCTAATAATTGCACCCTGTTATCTCAAGAATTTTCATTTATTTTCTGGCGATCTAACGTGAAGTCAAGATTAATTCACACATCATATGAAACTACGTTTGGCGCATATACACCTGTGTGGTGGTGTAAACATTTGCACAAAATGACGTTTAGATCCATTTTGTACTAACGAATATTTTGATCTAAACTCAGAGTGCCATGTTTTGCACCCTCCATTACCACTAGCGTTCTGCAGGTGATGACATGTAAGCACACAATTTATATGATGGGCTCAAGGTGTTTGCATGCCTTATCCCTTATTTATTGACACCATCTGTTACACTGGGCAAAGAAACATTGTGAGCAAACGTCACTGAGGTGTTTTAGCAGCTGATACTACTGATTACTTAAAAAAAATCTTTTTATTATTGATTTTAACTCGGGTTAGGTTTCTTCCTTCATATCAGGTATTTATTTTATTAGTCTATGGTGTTCCCTGTCCTGTCAGTTTGTTTTTATGAAGCAATAGGTGGCACGTACGGTTCCATTATGAGTCAAATGGGGTTCTGCCTGGTGCCAGTTCGAAAGGCTTTGGCAGTTTTTCGTTGGTGGTAGCTGGTAGCACGCAAAATATAAAATGGACATAAAGTGTATACATGCCTTACTCTTTATTTACTGACACAATTTGATAAATTGGGCACAAAATCATTGTGAGCAACTGGCGCCTGGGAGTTTTTGCAGCTGGTGTTAGTAGTCAAATTTTCCAGAGAGTTTTTATTGATTTTAACTTGGATTAGGCTTCTTTTTTTCATATCAGGTATTTATTTTATTGGTCTATGATGTGTGCCATTTTCAGGAAGAACAACATACTTTTTTTATATAAAGCCATAGATGATACGGAGAGGCTTAAGGCTCCATTATTAGTTGGGGGGATTCCTGCCTGGTAAATCCCACCGAGTTACCAGTACTGGGGCCACTGGTGAGAAAGTGGGGGAAATTCTGTTGATTACGGCATGACAAGTGAGAAGCAGTTTTGCAGCAGCTGGTTCTTTGAGCCAAATGTTTTTATTTTACAATCTCAATTTGGCTGGAAACTTCAGTTACCTGCCGAATCAGGACTGTACCACCACTTGGACTTAATGTAAGGCCCATTTCAGACAAAGGTGAAAAAAGATTAAACATTTGCACTCAAAATTCACTTTAGTCATTAATGCCAGCGACATGCTGTGTGCAGATATGTCGTCTACCCTTAGGTTCCCCATGTCCTCTTCCCCTTCATCACAAATGAGGTGAACCCACCTCACCAGACAGAAAAAAGAACAGACGAATGCTAGTATTACCCCTCCCCATAAGGCTGGAGCCTTATAGGCAATAATTACCCAGAATTCCTCCTTTTTTCCCTCCCTTGCTGACGAAGAGGAAGAGGAGAGGGTAGTTCTTGTATGGCTTGAGCTGCTGTGAAGCTAGAAGATCTGGTCTTCATTCCAGCTAGGCAGGAATGTTGGCAGGTTTTTGGTCAAGTACTCGTCTCCATGTCCGTGGGGCTCAGAGGGAGACGTGAAAGGCTGCAATGATACACTGGCAGCCGTGGAGAGGAGTCAACACTTCTTGTGTTTGCCGTCACCGCTCCTTATTGATTGCAGTGTGCCCGTGTGCGGGCATGGGAGCCAACGTGCAAGCGTGAGCCAGTGTGACTTTCTGTCAGCGTCTTTGCATCTGCAGGGGTATAAAATTGCCGGCATTGGGGTAAGCCTGCATAGCAGTCTTTGTTATTGATTTGGGACAGCTATTTTGGCAATTGATGCTTCCATGATGAGCAAATAGTTGAGGAAGAGGTGTCATGTAGAGTGCTCTTTCTCCTTCTACAATTCTTTTGCCTCTCCCCCACCTTCTAAATCTGGCAGAGAGAGCAAGGGGACAGTGTAAAGCACCTGATCAGGGAGGCTTTGGTGGAGCTCACTCTTGATAAGGGTCCAATGTGGAAACTGCACCTGGTGGTATCATCGGCTGCCTCGGATTCTGATGATGAGGCTCCTGGTACCAAGCAACATTAGGGGAAATATATTTTGAAGTACTTATTGCCTGATTTACTCTCGCATGTAAAGAGAAATATGGTGTTTCTGAAGGAGGAGATGCCTGGGACTTCCTCCAGTTCTCTGCCCAGGCAGCTTCTGAGTTCTGCTCCTTTTGATCTGCTAGTCCATCCATATATTACAGAAGCTCTTAAAAGTGATTTCAAGGACCCAGATAAAATCGTTCTGCCCTGATTTATGGCCGAACTCTATTCTCAACAGGATATGCAGCAGACCTTGTCAGATTCTATTCTGATTGATTTGTTTGTGACAAGTCTGGTGGGGGGAGCTTCTTTAACGATGGGGGTGATAAGAGATGCTATCATTAAGGACTCTAAAAACAAAAAGATGTATTCTGTATTTGGAAAAGGTGTATTCTGGTTCTTGGTTGGACCTTCGGACAGGTGTCTATGGCACTTATATGGCTCAGTCACTGATTTCAAACATTAAACAGTTGTTTTGTTTTCTGGAGGATTCCTCAGACTGTTCACAGAACAGGTGAAAATTATTTGTCAGATATTGCTTTTGGAACAGTGTGTGCTATTGCACTGTCAGGGGGTGTTTGCATTGCAGCTCAAATGGATCTGGTGCTTAAAGACTGTTTACCAGATTCTGCACAGAAGGCTTCTGCTCTCTGCTTGCCCTTCCAGGGTAAAATATATAATAACAGTGTTTCTGTCGGTAAATTCAACTGATTTGTAATAGTTATTGGATACCCTGCAGACAAAAATATTAATCACACCAAGGAAACAACTTCTTTAAGGTATGGAATTGATTTCTTTACTTAATGTTCATAGATAAGCAATACAACATCATAGAGGCTGTCCGTGACATATAACAAATGCGGCAAAAGGACGATAGTATGTGAGTAGTGACTGATCGTGGTAAGTGACATAGTGTTGTGCACAGTTGACATAAATAACATATATAGAACACATATAAACAAAAAGGTTTTTTGAAAAAGCAAGTCCAAACTTCCAGGGTACACAAATATTTTGGGCTGAGTTAGAAGAAACACTTCATACACTCCTTAAGGAGTACACATATTCTTTGTGTTTGAAACAGACTGCCCCAGAGAAACAGCCTCTGAAGCACAAATCCCCTTTTCGTCAGCCTTCTTGTAGGCAAATACAGCATTTCCAAGGAAAGTTCCAGTCAGAGAAAGGCGGTGATAAGAAGGCCAAGTCCCCTCAAATCAGAGGTCCTAACTATTTGGTGTATGGTGGCTGGTCTGGGTATGCGGTTGTAGGCTGGATCCATAATTTTCTGAAGGAATGGGAGGCATCTACTTCCAACGAGTGAGTTCTGAAAATTCTCCAAGTGTGCTACAGCAGAGAGTTTGCCTCTTTCCTGGAGGACTCAGGGGTGGGACCAACTAATTGGCCTTCCGACGATTTAAAGTGAAATGCACTCAGTCAGGGAAGGGAAGCTCTTCTCCAGAAGGAAGATATTGCAAAGGTTTCTCTGAAGGACAGGAGCAAATACTTATTCTATTCAATTTGTCTTTCTAGTGGAGAAGTCCATGGGAGACTTTCGTCTAGTGCTGGGTTTGAAAGCTCACACTTCACCCTTCAAAATGGAGATATTAAAGAGGATAATTTCACCGGATGTCAAGGGTCATTTCATGTGAACATTGGAATTATTATTCCGATCCATCTAGACCTCCAGAGAGTCCCACAGTTTTGCTTCAGGGAGTAACACCTCCAGTTCAGTGTGTTTTCCTTCGGGCTGTAGTCAACACCCAGGGTGTTTACAAAGGTGGAGACTCCTTTGGTGGCATCTCTACACCTGTATTAGATCCACATTTTTCCCTACTTGGATGACTAGCTCCTGCATGCTCCTTCCATAGCTCAGTTGCTTCAGGATCTGGACTTAGTGTACTCTCGTGTTCAAGCAAATGGGTTTCTTCCCAATTTTGAAAAATGCAAATTTACACTCACAATTAATTTGACTTTTCATAGGAGCGAGGTTTTGCCCTGACCTCAACAAGGACTTTCTTCCAGAATCTAGGGGGGCCACCTTGCCGTAACTGTTTCGGCAAGTGATGTACAACAGATCTCTTCCAGTACCCCAGTGGTTGAGGCCTCAGGGACACATGACAGCAGTAGTCTTAAGGTTCCTTGGGCCCGGTTTCATCTCCGCCCACTGTTGAAACATCTGCATTCTATCTGTAGACTTCAAAGTCAGGGTCCTGGGCCTGAGCAAATACAGAAAAAGTTGGTCAGGTGGACTCTGCCAGATTGTGCTACAACTGGATTCAGCATTTGTTCCCAAGATCTCTTTACAGTTTCATAAAGACCAATAGGTCATTCTTTTTGCATTACCTCAGGATGGGTGTTCTGAGGCAGAGGTTCAGTTGAGTTTACTGGATGTTATGAGGGCTCCCTTGGTGTATCAAGGCAAAACAAAGCCATTTTGCAAGTCAGATTCTATGTTTGTGTCCTTTGGTGTTTCCAATAAAGGGGGATAAGGCTTCCTCCTTGGCCATTAGTATATGGCTCAAGCAGGTCATCTCTGGTCTATTCTTTCTCACAGACTTCTCTCCCAGCTTGGAAATGGGATAGGTCCACCCGAGGTGTTTTGCAACCTGGGTGGAATTGAAAGGGGTTTTCATAACAGTAATTTGTCGTTCCACTACTTGGGCTACTCTAAATGCTTTTGTTAAACATTACAGACTGCAGAATGTTTTACGTGATGATATTAATTTTGATATGGGTATGTTCCAATCCCTGGTTTCTTAATGTGGGGCTCATTTGCTGTTGAATAAATCACTTTGGGGTGCTGCAGTTTGGTTGTGGTCTCTCTTTTGATTTATTTCAAGTTCGCTCAAGGATCAGGATATAGCTTTTAATTTGTAGATAGGGCCCTAGGAATATTCACAAGCATTTGCAATGCTTTCCCTAAATAAAGCTGATATTTTAAACGTGTGGAAATGGAACCTGGGTTATTTGGTACAATGAGTGTGGGAACATGTATGGAACAAGGTAGTTTTTCAAGAGTGTGCTATGGAAGGAAATTCTCAGTAGAGAAAATATTCACGTGGAAAATACCTAATAAAATTATATAGTTACTAAAACCTTCCACAGAGACATTTTCTATAGCTGTGCGATTTTGAACATGTCAGGTTCTTAAAGATAAGTATACTGACATGGAACAGACATTTGTAAACTTCACTTACTGTGTTTGTCACTTCTGTAATTCAAATAAAAAAGTTGTACATCTCGATTGTACAGCATTTGCATGCTGACATTTTAATTTTTGGATTTTTATTATATTTCTTAGAACTACTAGGAGCAATTATTAAATATAAAGGACACGTTATTCAGTTAATTACATTTATTCAAGCTCGTGGATGGCACTTGCGTATGGTCAGGTAAGGTAGAAGGTCTAGGTTACCATCAAGTGGTGGCATCGAAATGCTACAAAGGGACTGTTGGAAATTTCCCTTTTTGCAGGGTTATCCCCAAACTTTTGGCTTTTTCCTCCTATTTTTCCCTGACCTGTGTGAGTTGGTTTTAGGACTCTGGGCACGTTACCACTGCTAATCAGTGCTAAAGTGCATATGCTCTCTGTGTAAATTGTGTTATGGATTGGTGTTTCCATGATTGGATATTTGATTTACCTGTTAGCCCCTAGTAAAGTGCACTGCGTGTGCCAGGGCCGGTGAATCAAATGCTTCCCGGGGGCCTGCAGCACTGGTTGTGCCACCCCCTTGAGTAGCCCTGAAAACAGTAACTCAGACCTGCCATTGTAGAGTCTGCTCGCAGTTTGTAACTGCCATGTCGACTAGGCCAGTGCACACACCGGCCGGTCCCTAACCTTCCCTTTTTTTACATGTCAGACATCCCTCTGGTAGGCCCAAGGTACCCCTGTGGGCATGTTGCAATGTATGTGAAAGGTAGGACATGCCCTGGTGTGTGTCCTAATAGTGAATTACAGCCGATTCCGTTTTTCACTATTGCATGGCTACCAGTTCCCCATAGGATAGAATGGGAGGTTTGTTTATAACATCGTATAAACATAACTGGCCCCGGGAATTCGGTAAGAACATAGAATTTAGTGTGCCTGAACTCAGAATCTAAAGATGCATCTTTAAGTGAAGGTGATTTTTACATTCTGTGTTTGAAAATACCACTTTTAGAAAGTGGGTATTTTCTGGCTCAGTCATCCCGTATGCCTCTGCTGGAATGTGGATTGCCTGTCTGGGTTTTGGATGACGGAAGGCTGGGGGGCTGGAGGGGCTCCAGATTGCCTAGGTAGGTCAGGAAAGGGCTGATTAGACCTGGGCTGCGGTGGGGAATGGGGGGGGGGAGATTTCCTTGCAGCTCAAAGGGCCTGCTCTGCCTCTGATGAATGCTGTCTTGACCTCCTGCCAGGAATTCACACCAGAGAAGGCAGACCTGGTTCTGGCCGGGCACAGGCCCTCTTGGCCTAAGAGAGCAAAATATTTTTGGACATAAATACTGGGTCCCGAGCCCCTGAACTTTAGAGCTCATCTGGATCAAGAAGACTGCACAGAAGAAGAGCCGGGGAAACTGCTGAAAGGAATGACCGCTTTACTGCGTGCTTTGCTGGGCTGACTTGCAGTGCCTGCTTCTGTCTGGGGGCTGTGAAAGGCCGTGACTGGACTTTCTGCAACCTAATTTGTGAGTCTCTCCTTGGGCTTGAGGTTTAGCTTACCCCCTGTTCACGAAGTCTCAGGAACAGCAAAGACTTCAAGTTCTTCGACCCGCAGCACCAGGGACGGTGTGTTTTGTGCTGCAACCCGAAGAACACCAACTCGACGACGTCTAAGATGCAGATGCCGACTCCGTGACCTGAAGGCACCGCAGAGGGCACTGCCGCAATGCTGCACCGCAACCCTGGTCTCACCGACGCCGCCTGTTGACGCTGTCACCGAGCCACTGCCCGCACCGCGACAAGTGGGCACCGCACTCTGCACTGCCTTGCTTCACGGCACCGCAGAGGGCACTGCCGCAACGCCGCACCGCAACCCTGGTCTCAGCAATGACCCCTGTTGACGTTGCCACTAAGTCGCTGCTTGCACCGTGTCCTGTGGGCACCGCACTTCACACTGCCTCGCTTCACACAGAAGCTTTGGCACCACAGAGGGCACCGCTGCAATGCCGCACCACAACCCTGGTCTCACCGCCGCCGCCTGTTAATGCCGTTACTGAGGCGCTGCTTGTACCGCGACCTGTGGGCATCGCACTCCGCACCGCCTCGCTTCACGCAGTAGCTTTAACACCGCAAAGGGCATTGCTGCAACGCTGCACCACAACCCTGGTCTCACTGATGATGCCTGTTGACGCCGCCACGTTGCCACTGCTTGCACCACGACCTGTGGGCACCGCACTCCACACCAGCTTGCTTCATGCCAAAGCTTTGGCACTGCAGAGAGCACTGCCGCAATGCCACACCGTGACCCTGGTCTAACCGATGCCGCCTGTTGATGCCGCCACTGAGCTGCTGCTCGCACCGTGACCTGTGGGCACCGCACTATGCATCGCCTTGCTTCACGAGGATGCCTTGGCTGGTCTGACGCTGCCACTTCCTGCCAAAATCAATGTCGCTGCTTGCACCGTGGTTTGAAGACACCGCTCATAAGCTACACGACGCACTGCCCTCATCCCACACTGCAGTCTTGGCCTGCCGGCTCCATCGACTCCAGTTTGTCAGCCGACAACAGCACTTCAGCAACGGCAACGCCGCTGCTTGCTCAGTGACCTGCTAGCACCGTGACGAGCACCGCGTCCATCTCGCACCGCGACCCTGGTCTCACCGACGACACCATCTGACGCTGCCACCGAGCCGCTGCTCGCACCGCGACCTGGGGGCACCGCATGCTGCACCGCTGCGCTTCATCATTGCAGCACCCGAAGCCTGTTGGCACCAGCGCTCCAGATCTCATCAGAAAGGAGCTTGACCTGCAAAGTAGGGAGAGGTGTGGCGCCGCGGCCAGGGCGACTGACGCTGGAATCTGGGGATCACGGTTCGATCCCCGGCACTGGCGGGAGATTAGCCCAGCACCATGTGACTCTGGGCAATAGATTGCTTAATCTTCCCGACGGCGCCTAGAGACCCTTACGGGTGATTGTTAACGCTGTACAAATGTGGACTATATAACGTGAGTGACTTCACGTGCCCCATCACCCGGCATCTCTGAAAGGTACTGTTTGCGGGTCTTCCAAACACCGTAGTTGGCCTGGGAACCCACGGTCAGCCAGAACTGTTTTTGGATTTGTTGTTCACGACGACGTGATATCCCCGGACGGAGCTATCGACATTAAGGAGCTATTTTTAAAAGCATATTTTGATAAGTGAAGATTTTGATGTATAGAATTGTGGATTTTTAATCGTATTTGGTCTTGTCTTGAGTATATAAAATTGGATATTTTTCTAAACTGGTGTGGTGTCCTTTTGTAGTGCGTACACTGTACTGGTTATGTGCAAATGCTTTACACACTGCCTCTAAACTTAGCCTGGCTGCTTGTGCCAAGCTACCAAGGGGGTGAGCAGGGGTTATTTTAGAAGTGTAACTCCCTTATCCTGACTAGAGTGGTGGTTTCTGCCTCGCTTTGGCGCAAGTCTCAGCTAGCCAGAAATCCCATTTCTAACAGGGACTGACAATGTAAATTTTCCAATTAATAGTGAAAATTAGTGACTAGTGATAGATTTGCTAAAACATTTAGATTAAGTAAATGTCTGTCTGCACAAAGCAGTGCTTTTTACCATTCCATTATTATTGTCTCATTTGACTGTCATCCTCTCCTGCTGATAACAGGAAGGTTGCTGCACTTTCCATCAAGTCCGTTTAATGGACTTACACATGCACGTTTAACCTAAAGGGACAAGAGGAGGCAATGTCAGAAACAATATAAGAAATTGATAAGAGGAGGCAATGTCTGAAACACTATAAGAAACGTGTCTCTGGTACTTCCTTAATGCTCAAAGAGTGATCAGAGAGATACATTTCTTGGGTGTTTTAGAGATAAATGTCCCCGAATTGAAATGTTCATTTTGTTAATTTGTTTGATGTATATCTGTCATATGCAAGAGATCTGATTCAAGTTTACATACACTGCATTCTTCCTTTAATAGATATGTGAAGAACCTACTTGTATTAACAATTTCTTTTAGTGTAAAAATGATAACCCCAAAGTCATTACTTTACTCAAAAAACAACTATGGAATGCTATCCTTATTTAGCCTCATTTCCATATATTTTTATAATAGAGTGGTTTGGTGCACATGTTGTGGTGTGCAGAACATAGCAGGTATATGTATTAACAATTAAAAGAGACTCTGAGGTCAAACAAAACAAGGACAAATATGACAGGAAAGAGGATGCCATGGCACAAACCTAGATCAAGATACTGACGAATAATTTATGGAAAATATCTATGCTCTTCTTTAATCTATTAAATATTGAGTCTTGCATGCCTTTGAGGATAAAGACATTTACATATTTATTTGTATCTCTATACTTCAACATCAAAATGTTTTTTCTGATTGTAATTGGCCAGATTGTGGCCAAATTATAGTAAAAGTTATCAAACATAGTGTGGGAACTAGATTTATGTTCCTGAAACATATATGTGTACTTTCTTGCATTATCTAAAAAGATTAAGTAGCAAAAAATATTTCCGCTCAAATTTCTATTGTAATAATATTTCTTTATAGCACTCCATTCTTCAATTCTAAGTGCGCTTAACCCCTTCCGTGCGGCGCCGATTCCCCCGTGTGCTGGACATTCCAGAACAGGGTGCGGTCGTGACGGAACCATAGTTGTTCATCGTCGATGCAGCCCCAGGAATGAAGTAGGTTCACACTCCTAGGAAGTGTTAGACTCCTGATGAGTTCCTTTTGGCCAAGATAAAGCAATATATTGTACAATGTGACAAGGGTGGAAACGTTAAAATACCTTATTCCTCTCTGCCCAATTCTCCAATAGATTGGCAAAAGAGGAATAATGACATTCATCACTCTCAGGAGCACTATACAACCTTATTTTTCATATACCAAGTGACAAACATATAATAACTATTTTGAGGAAGCCCTGGAAAAACAGAACTGGTCGCTGGGCTGACTAAAATCCCCTGAAGTAGTTGGGCAATACATAACTCTTTTGAACACACCAGGCTAATGATCTAAGGAATGGGGAGAGAGCTCCCAAATACAGAAAATTCACCTCCTTAGAATTAAAGAAAATGTACCTCCGACATACACGGTCCTTTCATCAACTGCCCTGATTGCCAATCTAGAATAAAGCTCATAAATCCTTGGTTATCTTAGTTTTGTTTTTTTCTAACCTCATTAAAGGCAAAGTTCTAGTGCACGTCAGGATTTTGCAACCAACTGTCCACACATTAAAGGGTTTGGATGAATTTTATGATGCCTTTGTATTCAAATGAAATTGTGATTTTTATGATAAGTGCACAACATACCTGAGGAGTCAAAAGTGTGTAATAATACTTGTCAGTGTTGTCATTAACCTGTTTTGGTGTACTATGCAAATATTTAAAATTGAACAATTTTGCTAAAACAATGCACTCTAGCAGCACTATATACAAAGTAGCTGCATGGGGCTCACCCGCTCAGTTTAACCACTTATATGAAAAGTTGTCATCCCACAGTTGCAGATTATAATTATTAATTTTTGAATACACGGATGCCCTTTTTTTATCTTTTCAAATAGAACAAATATTAATGCCTTATTTTATTCCAGATATATTTAATGGGGTTCTAATTGTCCATGTTCATGGCTTTGATCTGTCAATGACTTTGTTACTTGTGGTTAGTCTCGGTGTTGTCTCCATGTGTAGAGCTCCTTCCTAGGTTTCAGGAAACAACAAACAACCTTGTAATAAAAAGCATCTCTTGTATTATTATTCAATGTATTGTATTTTGAATTCTGTAACTGATCTAAATACCTTAGCTTAATAATGTTCCTAATTGTTTGGGAGGCTGTCAAAGGGCAGATAATGTTTTATCAGGCAAAATCTTCTCACAAATTTCAGCTGCCAATTAACTTTTAATGTGGTAAAAATACAACAATAACTGGGTCCTTTTAAAGATGTAATTCCTTAATGTATTACTCCAATTATGTATAATATGTATTTTGCATTTAGGAGCACAGCATGAATAAGATATGTTTGCAAGAGAACACAATTTCAGATGAGATAGGGCCGTGAAGGGCAGGACAAATGTAAGCTGAAGTATAATTGAAAAAAGGAGGGTTAGAAGCAAATGTCTATCAAAAGGAAGTTTTGCAGTGAAATTTTTTCTTGAAATTAAGTGGGGTATACCTAGAATGCACTGATTATATATGGTAAGATATGGTTTTTCAATCAATCAAGAAAGCATAAAATACCACGGTGGCAAGATGGAGCCACAAGTCAAGCACTTGCTGTTGACTTCTAATGTGATGTTCAAGTCAAGAGTCACTGTAAATTGGGTACCAGTAAAATAGGTTGCAGTGATATCAGTTATTCGCAGTATCCAGAAATGATACAAGATGACAGCCTGTGCTTTTTAAAAGACCGGGTATTATTGTGCCTGACATAAACAGTTCTTTTCGACAATACGTAACAAAGAAGAGCCATGTGGAGAAGTTTTACAAGCAATCTATATCCTATTAAAGTTGATCTTGTCCATTAGTACATTAAGGTTCTGCATATTGTCTGTGATGTCATAAAAGCGAGGTGGCCCAGTTGTGTCATTAACAGCAGACAGTGGGTCATAAATAGCTCAAATATCAAATCCATTAAAAAATAAATCAATTTCACTAGACTCTCCGAGCTTTTTTTCTAGGTTTAATTTCTAGATCAGTCAGTGCTTGGTCCATGCTTCACAGAAATACCGGAAATTCTGTTTCGCCTGCGCTGTCCAGTTAGGGAGCCTGTATAGAAGATCGCCGCTGAAGTGCACAAATGGAAAGCATGGGCGGGCTTCAAGCCCTTTTCTGTATATGAGTGTCTCACAAGCGAAACGCAAGTGCTAGCAGGCTCGACTGTAACAAAACAAATTCACAAGAGTCTCAGAGCTCTGTTTTCTAGGTTAGTATATTTTGATACAAATACCAATCGTGTGCTGAAAAACAGTGGCATTAAACGTTTAGGAACATAGGCCCTGATCTACTATTCCTATTCACAAACCAGGAATATGCAATGCACAGCAACTAGTTTGAGTATAGAAATGCATATAGATCACATTGCAAATTGCGCAGCTATGGGCGAGTGGCGCAAAACTTCCTTTCTAATGAATATTAATTAAGCAAGTTGCAATGTGTGACCACCCCTCTTATTGGCTGTTAATGCAGGAATGAAAGCTCGCAGGGGAAAAGAGAGCTCTGTCCCTGCGGTTGCATTCCCAAACATTAACCTCTTTGCTGCGGCGGCTATTTCGCCGCAGCGCTAAGGGGCAGGGGGGCCGCGCGGCACGCCCATGCTGGTGACGTAACTGCTCCGTCACCAGCCTCGGTTGAGCTGTGCTGATGACTGAGCGGTTCCGTCATGGCCCCGCCCGCTCAATAGAATGCGCCGCGCAGGCGCGAAATCAGCGCCGTGCCGGCACAGCACTACTGCGGCTGATGACGGAGTGGTTCCGTCATCAGCACGGAAAGAGTTAAGAATATTTTTTCCCCAAAAGTAGCCCATGTCCTTTAAAGAGGTCGGTGCTACTTTTTTAATAATAAAATCCTGTTTGGGACCACATCGGAGCCTCCTTTCCTCGAGACCGTCACCACGATTCCCAAAGACAAAGATGTTCTGCGTGGACGGGGTTCCCTTTGGGAAAAAGATGCCACCCCTTTGTGTAGGTATCTTATCAATGGTTTGCGACCACAGTTGTAGTAGCAAACCATTGATATAATCCTCTACAGATTGCAGAAAGGAGGGAACATCCCTTTAAAATCTACTTCTCTTTGCAATTAAGTCACATTAATGAGTCAAAAACACTTTTCCAAATTGTAAAAGGTCTTTTGTTAATAGGAAAAAGGTACTTATTGGTCGCCAAGCCTTTGATTTTGTGATTTGCGCCATAGCTGCAAAAACTATCCTGCCAGCCACCCTCTTAAGCGGGATTTGCAAACTGTATTAAAACAGACACATTAATTTAGGATTGGTTTAGATAGCACAACATGCTGGATCTAATTTGCAATTGTTAATATTTCTGGAAAATAAGCAGAATTGAAAGTTAAAGCTATGTGGGCTTCAGTGCGAACACATCGACCAAATCTGCAAGTGTGAACCTACAGCAGCCTGAGTTTTATGCAGCATTGCCTTGGAGCAAGGACTCGTTGAACTATTTCAAGGTAAATTGAACATGCAAGCAGAGTCCTCCTTGTCAGACTTCCAGCGTTTCTCAAAGTCTAATGCATGAAATGTAATAACCGAGGCCAAATGTGATGGCAATATAAACAGACATATGTACAGCACGGCCAGCCCTGGGCACGGTTCTGAAAAGACTTTCTGTCCGTGTGGATGAGGAAAAAATATTCGGGAATAACTAGCGGCTTTCAGATTTTTCAGATCATTATGGTACCACAATGAGAAAATTACTGTATATGCTAATTTCATTATCTGCATGGGGTTGACTGCAAGCGGTCCATGTCCTTGCATGGCCACACAATGGCAGCTGGTGAGGTTTACGTCTCATCTGCTGTGCAATAATGGAAGCACCAACGTACCACAACTAGTGGGTTGTGCAGTTTGCACGGGTGGCAGTAATTTTGCACCAGTGCTGCTGTTGGGTTTTACTCCTGCAACTGGACTGATGCCTGAACGAAAAAACATAGGGGCTTATTGACAAGCCCCGTGCGACACTTTTGCGTCATTTTTAACAGTGACGTACTGGTGACGCAAGGGGCTTGTAAATAAGCATGATACATTCTATGAAATGACTAACGCAAAATGCTTCTGAAGTACAGTTAAGCTGTTGTTATGGTCCGGAGTCAGTGCATATGTCAGTATGCATAAGTGATGATGCAAAATTGCCCGTCACTGGTGCAAATAATGCAATCTGGCCATTACTTTCACGGTATCATGAATGCTTTTCTGTACATGTTTTCTTAATGTTCAGTTCATTTTTGACCGTTTTTTTTACTACTATATATTTCAAGCTGATGGAAAGAGAATGATGACATCATAATTGCCACCCGATAGCTGCATTCGGTTGCTGTAAGTCCCTGTGCCTTCTTTCACGTGACTTTGGCAGCATGCCTTTGGGTGTTTCTGCTGTGCATCCGTGTCATTGGGCACCCGAACGCGATTGACACTGCCTTATAGTTTGCAACTGCAGTGAGAGAAAAGGAAAAGGAAGGGAAAGAAACAAGAAATGCAACACAAAATAGAATGTAATCAGGACATCAAAGGGTATAAATGAGTAAGTGAGAACGAGCATACAAGAGTAAGCCAGGCAGCTGCACGCATAAAATAACCAAATAATGAATTACCTGTGCAAAAAAAAGTATTTTGCTTGAGTCATTTCAGAGAATGTAAGTTTTTCCATTCAGGCATCAGGGCAGATGCAGGAGTAAAATTGCAATGGTACTGGTGCAAAAATGCCATGCATGCAATTTGCACAATCTATTGCGGTGTGGAATATTTGTGCTTCAATTAGAATCAAAGCAATAAGGAGAAAAGCGTAATGGAGCCCCCGCTGTCACTGCTGCGGACAGGGGTCCCTAACCCTTCAGAAAGCCCCAACACTCCCGGGAACCTCCATTTACCCCACTGCCAATGAATATCTGTGAGATGTGGGGACCCAGGGGACCCTCGTCACATTCTGCCGGGGAGCCCCATCATTTTGCATTATGCCTCTGCCTTCACAATATACTATGCAGTGTAGCTCGAAGTCAGGGAATGCATCAAGTATAGAGCTGGGGCACTTATGCATAATATAGGTCACATAAGTGGACCCCAATGGCACTGCTTAAAGGTGGCACAAAAAAAACATCAAAAGCGTTTATTCTCTAGTGTTTTGCAGCTGGCATAAAACAGCTGAGGGGATTGTGTGAAAGATTCGCGTTTCCTAAATTCATTGAGATGGCCTTTGGTTGGATACGCTGTTCAATTTGCGAAGATCAGACTCCAAAGTGAATATATAAATTCATTAAAACCGATTCTAATATAATTTCCACCTCAAATTAAGCATATCTGCCGTTATTAATTCACTCTTCGCTTTTCATTGCAGATCTAACTAAAACACCAGTGATCACAATTATTTTATCTTTATGAATCTAACTAAATTATACGACTACACGTTTTCAGTCGTTGAACATTTAAATTGTCGGGCTCTAAAAAGGCTGTGCCTGTGTGTTCCTTCACTTTTTTTACCTTGGGTTTAAAAATGTTTTATGCATAACAAAACCTTTTCATTTGAGAGTCAAACACAGGCTTCATCTGGCTTGATGTGGGTTATTCAGGTTCATTTTAAAATATTGGCATTTCAGTGTACCTTAGAAGCAGTTAGGCTAATTTAATGACTGTAGAAGTGTTTAACATCACACAACTCAGAGGTCCTTCCACATGCCATCATTGGTAATGGCGGACATAGTTTTAGTTGTAATGTTAAACATTTGTCTTTACTTGTTGACAAAGGGTGACACACATGTGAGTAATTGTACTGTTGCTTGGGAACAATACGATTTATTTCCCTCTGGCAGCAGTGATTTATGGGTCTTAAACTGCAATGTGCCTGTGTGGTAAAATGATTACAGAAGAGGATGAAAAATGGGCTCGGGTTACATTCCCTTTAAAACATCACTAACAGGTAAATAAAAAGCGAAAAAAACATCACGAACAGGTGAATAGGATGCGAAAGAATTTGATGGGTCGAGCGATTTGGAGAATCAACCCTACTTAAACTCGTGGTTTGCTTTGTGGGACTTGAACATCAAAGTTTCGAGATGACAGATAAGAATGTGAGATGAGAAATGCTTCAAACCAAAGAAGAAATGCGATAACTAAGCAAAGTAGAGAAACAAATGAAGACAGGTGACTCTGAGAAGCTCTACTAATTTTTTTTCTTCTTCCTGCAATGTGAATTGAAAGGCCATAATCAATCACTCTGCTATTTGGACAGCAATTTCCACCAGCAAATTCAGTTATAGGCAATAAGATGTTCGTGTGGCTGAGAAACAAGCACACAGATTAACTTTCTGGAAAGGAGATATGGAGATAGACACTTGTATCTGTGCATCCATGCAAATGGCCAGCTGTGTCCTTTCCTCACCTTGTGACGGAGATTACTTTTAACTAATTTAATTTCTCCAATCCCGAATGCGCTGCTACTACAGTAGCGCACATTCTTTTAAAAATGGGTAGTTCCATATTATTTGTGGGGGTGTGGCTCCATGCAAATGAGACAATCCCTTTGCTAGTGTGAATGTTGTATATTACAAAAAATCTGGTTACCGGAAATGTGACCTCTGACACTGTAGTGGTGAATGCTAATTGTGGCACAGTGGAGATGGTGCAAGATTAGTGTGCCTCCGTAGAGGGTGGTGCAGCGCATATTTGCTCATCCTTTACATGTCACAAATACATAATAACTTCAAATAAGATACATGATATGAATGTGCGTTTAACACTTGATTCTTACATGGTCTAACAATATTGGATGAGCTGCAATTTTTTGCAGCTCAATACAGGCAAAACGGAAATCATGCTCTTCAAAGATGCCACGTATTGCTGGGCCCCCAGGTAGTGGCCTGAAGAACTCGGCGCAGTCCCTACGCCCAAGCCAGTAGTTAAAAACCTTGGTGTTCTCCTTAATAACAACTTGAACATGGATGAACACATAGGCACCACTAAACGAACATGCTTTCATGCTCTTAGCATGTTACGCAAAGTTTTCCATTTTCTTCCCTCTTCCACACGAAAGACTCTTATCCATGCACTAGTACTTAGCCGCCTGGACTTCAGCAATGCTTTGATGATTTCCGCAAAGGAATCTGCTCTCCAGAGCCTGCAGGTTGTGCAAAACACGGCGGCCCGTCTGGTTACGAGTTCCCCGTATCGTACCCCCTATCTTCCTCTCCTACGTAAACATCATTGTCTTCCCATTCGTAAAAGAATACACTTTAAAATCTGTTGTATAGTATTCAAAAGCTTAAACCAACTGGGACCAGCCTATCTCGCCAATAAACTGTCCAAATATTCCCCCTCATGTACTCTTCGTTCGGAAGGGAAAGGTCTTCTTGTTATTCCCCGCATTAAACAAACCAGAATGGGAGGCAGATCCTTTTCCTATCTTGCCCCCAAATTCTGGAACGATCTTCCCCTGGACATTCGCTCTTCCCCCTACTATTTGATTTTCGGGAAAAAACTAAAAACCTTCCTGTTCTAATTTGGGTCTACCTTCCTACTATCCACTACCTCCCTCTCAGTATCGTCCTAGCGCGGAGATACCCCATTTGGGGTGATTCTGGCGCTCTATAAATGACATAAATAAATAAATAAATAAATAAATATTAAATTTAAGTGTTGCATTTGACATTATTACGAAAGCACGTTTTCTGTAGGGCTAGTGAATTTACTCAAAATATGTCTTCAAACGTATTACATGAGTAATTAATAAACCATCCGTACTTAGTAGAAACGTACCCAGTATAAAGATGAGATTTGACTTTCATAATGTGTGCCTTAATACAGTGAATAACATTTGCTGATTGGATAATTAAATGTAAACCATTGAGAGAGCGCAAACTGAGAGAGCGCAAACTGACCTAAATGTATGAGTACATCACACTTACCTGTAGTAAGCACAAATCATGAGGAGAAATGCCATGAGTGCTAATAGTATCTGTAATTATATTCTGAATGTATAGCTAATGTAGAGATTTAAGTAGAAGTGGAACTAATACAGAAATGTGTGACACTATATGATTTTAGTAGATGTGATTATTTCTGAATCCATGTCGTGTAGCTGTTAAAATGTAAGATGGTATGTGGTTAAACGCAGAATGTGGTAGGCCTCAGGGCCAGAGCTAAAAGGGAAGGTGTTTCTTTTCACGACACAGATTGTATTAATGTTTTGGTCATTGCATTAAATGGGCCATGATTTATAGAGATGTTTACTGAATAATAGAATAAGAGTATTAATATGCTTTAATTAATGAAGAAGTTGAATGCTATAATCATGATGAGAAATATTGTAGGCCTGAAATGTTTTAACATCGATTTGCACGTACATGTCTGGGCTGAGAAATGTTGCAAGCCTTTTTGGAAGTCTATGAGAGTTGGGTTCTTGGCTGCAGATATCTGTCTGCAAAGGAAAAGGGGGGATCCAATTATAAATGAATGAATAGAGGTCTGTTCAGTAGACGGCCCAGACATGGAGGAGGGTTCCGGAATGTTTAAGGGGTATCAGCGGGCCGAAGAAGAGTCTGAGAAGCAAGGTCAACTCTAACGTATGAGGCCCAATACAAGGCATCATGGAAAAAGCCAGAAGCTACACCACGTGAGGGGCGTCTCGCAAGGGGCGTCTCAAATGTTGTTGACTGTTTTGTATTAGGGACAGCACCCCTGGGTGGAGTTAGAGCAGATACCTGAGGACCCTTTAGAGAGCGGATGGGTAGGCAGAGAGGGGTCATGACTGGAGAACTATAGGTTTTCACCAAGAGACTTAGAGTGAGTGACTTCCCTTGGGGGTTATTCACTGCTGACACCTTTGTTAGGTTGGGACTTGGTTAAGTAGGGATACCATCTAGAGCAGGGTAGGGACAGCCTAACCTGTGCGTTTTCCTCCAACTTAAATGAAGGAGAGATATGCGTCAATGCTGATAGCTTTATTATTCTTAGAACTTGTGTTAGTGATTTCTGTTGCTCGTCTGAGGGCTTTCCGAGAGCACATGTATGTAATTGGACCTGTGTATCTCGTGAATCTCATTCTGAGATGCCTGTATTTGCAGCTTATCATATCCTTACAATAAACTTTTGAAAGCTAGAAGTTGTTTGTGATCTTTGGGAGCAGAGTCCTTTATTGGGTGAACTAGCTTGCAGAGAGGGGCACTTTCTTCCTCCAAGACAGGCAACAAAGGTTCAGTCGACCAGATCGAGGTTTGGATCAATAGTGATGAGGTATCGATCAAAATCTCGCCCTTCCAGTTGGTAGCAGAGGATGGTTGCCTTCTTGAGGACGGTGACCTAGGCCAGGTTAGCTTACCCCAAGGCCCCTAGAGATCGATGATCGGAAGAACAGCCCGCTGAAGAAGATCCGGATGACGTGAGACAGAAAAGGCAGCAGTATCGGTCGAGAGTGAGTATAAAGGGTTATGCGTGTTAGATTGCGGTGTTTTGTATTGTATCTATGTTGTAATGTCTGGCGGAGTTGAATGTCTGTAGAGTGACTGTGGAACAGGTTGTGAGCGCGCGCAACCGGTGGAAATCTTAAGTTCAAGGAGAGCTTAAGTGGTTCGGGTGTATCGGACACCCAGAGTAATTGTCAACTAGTGTGAAGGGGGTCATGAGGTACCATTGATCACCCGAAAGACCGAGATAGGGGGACCGTAAGAGTGAGTGCGTGAGTAACGGACGCTGGTCGGAAGTTACTGTGTGTGTAAGCAACCTATCAGAGAGACGATAGACATTTCGTCAGTTGAGTTGACAATTACATATAGACTGTGGACGTACAGTCGAGAGAAGTGACCGCTTGGTCGGAAGTAGTCATTTTTCGGTGTATGAATGGGACGCATGCATAACCGGGAGACGAGTTGAGAAAGGAGGGGTGCTGCTGCGAAGCGGAGAAAAGTGACGTCAGAAAGTGTCGCGACGTGATTGGCTGACCGGAGAAAGACCGCGCTGTGATAGGCCAGCTAGCAAAGACGTCAGACAGGGTCGCGACGTGATTGGCCGACCGGAGAAAGACCGCGCTGCGATAGGCCAAGCTAGCAAAGCCGCGACAGGATTGGTGGATTGTCATCAGGAAGTAAACAGAGTAGCGAGACTGGATATTGTGCGCATAATTATGAAGTGTTTTAAATGGCTGAGAGCGGTGTTTAAAAAAGAGAAGCGGGGATCGTATGAGGGGGAAGAAGCCCCGCCGGAGGGTACGCCAGCTCGTTACATGGCAGTGAATGTTGGGCTGCATACGATCCTTTGGATATCAGAGTGGAGTAAGATTACTGAAGGAAATGAGGAACTGACGTTCCCGAAGTACGGGACGTTCAGATTAGAGGTGTTACATCGATTAAAATCAGTCATGACCTCAATGAGACCCTTGCCTAGACCGACCCAGTTTGAAGCTCTTGATGCATGGATTAGGGCAGCGCATGAAAAGAATATGAACAGACGACAAGAAAGGGTGAAACGATCGGTAAGGGCAGTGCAGGATGCCAGGTGGGATGCGGATGCTAAAAGATGGAGAGTGCATAACATGGAAGTAAATAAACTGTACCCAGTGTTAGAGGTGCCCGTAAATAAAAGCCCCCTAGAAGAAGATGATGAGAGCGAAACAGAGGACAGCTTGATAAACAGATTATTGACAGACAGGCCACCCCCGTATAATAGAGCAGGGGGAGAGGTCGAGAATACTGAAGGAGGAAAGGGGGGCAATGCAGGAGAGCATAGACCGCTTCCCAGTTCAGAGTGGGATCCAGAGGCAAAGAAAGAGCTGTCCCAGCCTAGTCAGGTGCAACAGGTAGTCGGGAGGTTTGTGGTACAAAGAGCGCCGGAAACGGAAAGCGCCACATCCTACGCATTACCAGATGCACTACAGGTACCTGTTACCATAGGTCCTATAATATCGATATATGACCAAGAGAGAGCAAGAGGGGAAGAACGGGTACGGAAGGACAGAGAAAGAGCAGAGAAGGCAAGAAGGAACGATACGATCAATTCCCCAAGTCAGATGCCGATACCGAGAGAGTGGAGCACCCCGATGCACACAGCAGGGGACCCAGGAGGAGATCCTGGGGGCCCTAGATGGCCAGTGGATCTGAGGGGATCTGGACGAAAATCCTTTCAAGAGCTAAATGAGTACATGAAGCAGTGGGATGAGGCAGTGAAGGCTCAAAAGAGCATCATAGCTGCGGAAGCTGAAAGGGAAAGTCAGGACAGCCGAGCTCGGACTCACTGCGGGGCTGGGGAGAGCAGCCCGGAGTGGGACTGTAGAGAGAGAGATAGTAGGGGAGTCACCCATTGGGCCCGGAGTGGGAATAGAATAGATTTGGAAAACGGGGGCCCCGGGAGTGGAGGGGTGGCGCGCCCAATACTCAGTGAAGGGGAGAGGAGAGCGCAAGAGTACAGAAACAGCTTTAAGTGTCCACACTGTGTGCCCGGCACCAGAGAACTGAATGGGAGTTGTGAGAGGTCGCACCATAGTCCCTGTGATGACGGAAATGAGCGCAGCCCAGGGAATATGGGGAACCAGGAAGGAGCGTATCAGATACTGAGCGATACTAGGCAAAGGGAGAGTAGAGACCAGAGGGAAAATAACAGAGAGGTGTGCGGTGAGAGGAGAGAAGAAGAAGAGAGTGGGCAGAGCAAGAGTAGGGGTAACAGGCCCGTGTTCCATCACCTTCCAAGATCGGATGGCCGAGCATGGGACCTGGAGAGATGGGAGCAAGGGAGGGCACCCATTAACTCTCCCGAGCCCAAACGTAGAGCTCGAAGTTGGGATGGTAGGGAGACCAGTGAGCCCCCTTCGAAAGACATATTGCGAGCTGAGATAAAAGCCAAGAGACTCGATGTCGCCAGTTTAAGGTCAGACCTGGATGACATGGTAGATGGTACCCTGCCTTTAGAAAGAATGGAAATGTATGAACAGGATGAAATACTGTATATGGCAAAGGACATTACTCGAAAAGCGAGAGCAGTCCATGAGAAGTTAGTCGAACTAGCAGGCAAATATATGGTGGACTTGTCAAGAACCAAAGCATTACAGGGTAACCATAGGCTACATTATACAGATCGAGACCTAGATGAGAGGAGAACGATTGGGCTGAAAACGCACATAAGGGAACTGATCGCTGGAATAAGGACATGGAGGGCACTAGATAAGTGGGAAGAGAGGTGGTCCAAGAAAGGGACCGGCAGGAGAAGCACGCTTGGTATGACACCAGGAGGACAGCAGGGAATAGAAGCTTACCCTTTGCGTGAAGTCGCAAATGGGAACTATGTACATGTCCCTTGGAGTAGGGGAGATTTAGCTGCTTTTACCACCTCCTTCCCCAAATTACGGGAAAACCCAGTGGAGTGGTACAAGCAAGTGGAGAGATTTGTAAAAATCTCAAAGGTCCTATGGATAGATCTGAACACGCTGTTTGACATTGTAGTACCAGGAGATCTGTGGACAGCATGCAAGGTTAGCGCTGAGTGGCCCACAACGGAGCCAGAGAGAGATGCTAAGACTAATGGGCCGTCCGAGATTGTGATGGCAAAATTCGAGAGAGTGATGACTTGGCTGAAAGAGAAAGTGCCAATGCAAGACATAGATTGGGTCAGAATAGACCGAACAAGACAGGAACCCAAAGAGACAGTCCACGAATATTACGAGAGATTGCTGAAGGCGTTTAAACAGTATAGCGGCTTGGATGTAATGGATCCAAAAGACATAGGGCAATTTGTGTCCAAGTTCGTCCTGGGACTGAGACCGGATATTAGTTTAATGATTCAGCAACACTCGATTTGTTGGCAAAGTAAACCCCTAGACGAAATACTGAGATATGCCAGGTACTGCTGTGATGAGATAGACTCCAAGGCTAAGAAACTAAAAGAAAAGTTGATGGTGGTACAGATGCAGGCAGCAGGGAAGGGGGGACAGCAGCAACAGCAGCAAGGGACAGGTACAGGAGGAAAGAAGCAGTACAGTCAGAACAAGGGCAATGAGGAGAGTTCCACCTTTAGACCCAGAATAGATATAGCTGCCTTGAAGAAAACGACTAGGTGCCACCAGTGTAACGAGGTGGGGCATTGGAAACGCGAGTGTCCCTACAATGTAGAGATAGGAGAACAAGAGATAGAGGAGGAAGAGGTCCAGAGCGCGCCTACAAGAGGGGTGACGCCATACCAAGGAAAGGTGCTCAAAGGGGGGGGGGCTCCTCCCCGAGCCCAGTTCCCGCAACCTCCTCGAGTAGGGACTATGGGTAAGACCTATAGACAAATGCCCCTGTTTGTAGAAGGGGAAGAGTGCTATTATGTGGACCCATTAACCGGACAGAGAGTGGAAAGAGAAGACTGCACCCTCGGGGCAGCCTTGGAGGTGGACCAGAGGGGACCCTATGTGGAAGCAGAAGTAGCAGGGTGCCCTACGACATTTCTGGTGGACACAGGAGCCACTAGATCCACGATCAGATCAGCTGCAGTTCCAGACCTGCCCATGTCTGGAGAGACCATACAAGTGGTAGGGGTCGCAAACAGGAGAATAACCAGCCAATTGACAGAACCGGTACAGGTGAAAATAGGGAAGTACAGCGATGAGCACCAGTTTGTGGTTTGCGATTCAAGTCCTGTGTGTCTGCTAGGAAGAGACCTGTTGTGTAAATTGAATTGTACTATATATTGTACACCTCAGGGAGTGGAGGTATTGACCAATGATGATGATGCAGACTTCAAAGTTGCAAACTCAAGAATATGCGTGGAGCTGTATCCTACTTTAACAGTAGATGAGCTCCCCTGGGACTTGAGAGAGACAGTGGCACCAGAAGTATGGGATTTCACTGGGGAAGAGATAGGATTGGTAAAAGGGGTGGACCCAGTGAAAATTGTAGTGAAACCGCATGCTGAGTTCCCAAGAACACCCCAATATAAATTGACTCCAGAAACGATTGCAGGCATAAAACCCGTGATCGAGTCCATGATTAAACAGGGAATACTGAAAGAAATCGTGGGTAGTCCATGCAACTCCCCGATTATGGGTCTGCAGAAACCAAATGGGAAATTTCGGATAGTACAGGACCTTCGAAAGATTAATAACATAGTCGTTTCGTGTTGTCCAGTGGTACCGAATCCATCAGTGATACTGTTTCAGATTCCATTCCAAGCTGAGTGGTTCACTGTGATCGATCTTTGTCAGGCTTTCTTTTCGATCCCTCTGGACGAAGAAAGCCATTTTCTTTTCGCATTTAAGCTGGAAAATCGCGTCCTAACATGGTGTCGTATCCCTCAGGGGTATACAGAGAGCCCATCGATCTTTAACCAGCTTTTGAAGAAAAATCTTGAAAGTCTAGTGCTGCCCCAGAAGTCAGTTCTGGTCCAGTACATAGACGACCTCCTCGTGGCGTCAGAAACAGAAGAAGCTTGCAGGGAGGACTCCATTGCTTTGTTAAATCACCTAGCTGCCAATGGGCACAAGGTGTCCCCGGGAAAATTGCAGTACTGCCTGACAGAAGTGCAGTACTTGGGACACAGAATAGAGAAAGGCAAACGAAAGGTGTCACCAGACAGGATAGAGGCGATCATGAAAATGAATGCGCCTAAGACACAGAGAGAGGTCAGGATGTTCCTAGGGATGGTGGGTTATTGCCGACAGTGGATCGCGAACTTTTCACTGAAAGCAAAGCCCTTGCAAAAACTGACGCACAAGGAGGTGAGCGATCCGGTACCATGGGACAAAGACTGTTTGATGGCATTCCTACAGCTGCGAGAGGACCTGTGTCGTGCTCCGGCATTGGGAATGCCTGATTACAATAAACCATTTTTTCTTTACTGTTGTGAGAGAGAAGGTTGCGCGTTGTCTGTGTTAGTCCAAATCCATGGGAATGCCCGTAGACCAGTTGCTTATTTCTCGGCTACTTTAGACCCAGTAGCCGCAGCGTTGCCCGGATGTCTCAAATCCGTTGCTGCAACGGGTGTCAGCATTGAGAGATGTGAAAATATCGTCATGGGGCACCCGTTAGAGGTGTGCGTGCCCCATTCTGTTGAACTGTTGATGACCAGGACCAAAACACAGCATCTGACCAACAGCAGGCTCACGCGATATGAGCAAGTTATTCTTGCTGCAGAGAATGTGACCCTCAAGAGATGCTCTGTTTTGAACCCTGCTACCTTGATGCCACTCCCAAATGATATCGAGGATGATGATGAATGTACAGACCATGACTGCCTCGATGTGACTGAACTATGCACCAAACCCAGACCCGACATCGTAGATGAGCCACTGACCGACCCAGACGAAATTTTCTTTGTCGATGGCTCATGTGTAAGAGACGAAGTTGGGCAGTTGAGAGCAGCTTATGCTGTTTGTACAATTGCTGGAGTTGTGGAAGCTGGGTGCCTGGAAGGAGTACACTCCGCTCAGGTAGCCGAGATTGTTGCCTTGACACGTGCGTGCTTGGCCAGCAATCAAATTCGAGTCACCATATACACCGACAGCCAATATGGTTATGGGGTAGTTCATGATTACGGGCAGTTATGGTCTCAAAGAGGCTTCATGACCTCTTCAGGCTCTCCCATTCGCAATGGAGAGTTTGTGCGCCTGTTGTTAGAGGCGTTGCAATGCCCAGCAGGTATCGCAGTTGTAAAGTGCACCGCACATACCAGAAATGAGGACTTCGTTTCGAAAGGCAATAGATATGCTGATGAAGTTGCGCGGTATTGCGCGGAACAAGGGTACTCTTTCACAGAGGTGGAAGTGGGTGGAATAAATGTAAGGTCTGAATTAGCCATGATACTGGAAACTGTTGATACTTGGGATGAACTGTCAAACATGCAAGAAAATGCTCCTGATATTGAAAAAGAAACATGGGAAAAGGCAGGATGTGTAATGGGTGAGTCCCATTTTTGGGTCTCAGCAGACGGCAGAGCAGTGTTGCCCAATGAGATGGTGAGTCCAATGGCTAGACTCATACATGGTCCCGTACACTTAGGGAGAGATGCTATGCTGAGAGTGTTTAGACAGACTTGGTACAATCCTAAGTTTAGAATAGCAGCAGAAGCAGTGTGCCAGCGTTGTGTGACCTGCCAGCAGCTGAACGTAGGAAAAAGAACACCAGTTGCACTGAGCCACATAGGAAGGTCTGGAGGTCCATTCAATAGAATGCAGATAGATTTCATTGAAATGCCAAGGTGCAACCGCCTCCGCTATGTCCTGGTGGTTGTTTGTGTGTTCTCCAGATGGGTTGAGGCATACCCTACACGTAGGTGCGACACCCTCACAGTGGCCAAGTTACTGCTTAGGGAACTCATTCCGCGCTTCGGGGTGCCGGCCTTTTTGGAATCAGATAGGGGAACACATTTTAACAGCGAGCTTGTGAAAATGATTTGTGCAGCTCTGAATATCGATCAGAAGTTGCATTGCAGTTACCGACCAGAAGCCTCAGGAATTGTGGAGCAGATCAATGGCACGATCAAGGCCAGAATAGCCAAAGTTTGTTCCTCAACGACCCTGAGTTGGCCTGACGCCCTGCCATTGGTTCTCATGAGCCTTCGTAGTACCCCAGACAGAAGAACGGGGTTATCACCACATGAGGTGTTAATGGGGAGAGCAATGAGGCTGCCATCTGTCCCAACTACTGCACTGTTAAATATCACAGATGATATGATCCTGGACTATTGTAAGGGGCTGTCTGACGCCATTCGTTCTGTGTCCCTTCAGGTGCAGGCTGCCGAGGTTCCATCGTGCCAGGGCCCGTGCCATGACCTGTACCCTGGGGACTGGGTCCTGGTGAAAAAACATGTGAGAAGAAGCTGCTTGGATATTCGTTGGCGTGGGCCCTTCCAGATCATCCTGATCACGAACACAGCTGTGAAGGTGGGAGGCCTGCCCAATTGGATCCACGCGTCACATACGCGAAGGGTTCCAGCACCTCGGGAAGAAACAGCTCCTCTCTCGGATAGACGTCCAAAAGAGGACCGAGAAGCCATAGAGGGGGCTAGCCAAGCTGTAGAGGTGCCAGCGGAAGCAGGGAACGAGTCTGACCAAGCTGAGGACGGTCAGTACAACAGCGAAACGGAAGACGCTACAGAAGGAGAAAGTAGCTGGGAGTACGAGTCAGACACTGACAGGTCTGACAGAGAGCGAGAACAGACAAGAAGGAGGAGTAGAAGGGCACGTGGAGAAGCTAATAGGCCGCAAAGAAGGAGCTCTAGCCTGAGGTCAACTCCAGAGGTAACCCTTCCTCCGATATCAGAAGACTCAGACCCGGAAGAAGGTGCTCAGGGCGCTGAAGCACCCGACCGAAGAAGGTCAAGAAGAGTGCGTGTGCCTAACAGAAGATACTCCACACCTGAGTGGACATATCTGGCGACAAATGTCTGTGAAACCGGAGACAGGGAGGATCCGAGCGGTGGTGGTGTCCAGTTCTGAGCCCATTGTCACCGTGGAAATACGACTGTTGGTACCCGGAGTCGAACAAGAAGGGTCACTAACATTCATGCTCCCCAGACCTCCCCGCCTCAGCAAGTTAAAACACATGTTCCTTTCAGAATTGCAATTCCCCGACTTTGGTACAACGATAACAGCACATGAAGAGCACAATCTTCGTTTGGAAATACTGAACTATGCTATTGAAGCTACAGGCACAAACCTGATAGTAGACTGTTAAAGGACTTTGTAAATAAAGCAAGCAGAAAAAGAAGATTACCTAGCGCCCAGGAAGCAGAGAATTTTAGGGAACTTCCCTTGAGTTGATGGAGAAGGGCTAGGGTTGTCTTTATTGAACTGTTAAAGGACTTTTGCGAAGAAGGTTGTCAGCTTCCAGTTGTGTGGATTCTAAAGACAAAAGGATTAAAAAGAGACTGTAAAGGAACGAGAGGAAAAGAACTTTTTGCTAAGATAAGAGAGAGCCATATTGTCTGACGAAATGGAGGCCGGCACCCAGAACCGCAGAGCTAAATGTATAATAGGTACACTAATAGTAGGAGTGATAATATTAATAGCTTTAGTGGTAACAATTTCTTATGTAAAGGGACATGAGGAAGAGGCAAAGGTAACTGATGTGAATTCTGTAGAAACGCTTACACCTACTGTTGCTGGTGAGAAAAGGGAAAATACTCAAGAGAAAGCGTTATTAGCTGCAGAAGCCCGCAGGTTACACGTAGATGAGTCCCAAGGAGACTTTAGGTCAAATGCTTATGCTAAACTTTTATATGAATACGTGGATGCCATGGAGGTTAAGGATTGTTACGTCTGCATGCAGTTGCCGGCGTCTGTAGATGAAGGCATTAGATACCATCACCTCCCGCTGACATATGGCATTACATGTAGCTTATTGCTTAGTATATTTTATGAGAGAGATAGTTTCGAATACTATTTCTCCAATTATGATTCAGTGTTGCCAGAAGTCCCAAATTATAAGCAGATGAACAAATGGGACTACTGGAAGAGTGAAGACAGATTGGCCAAGTTCTTCATTCCTTGGATTACCTTAGATACTTCACATGCCCGTAGAAATAACCTGACATGCAAGGTGTCAGAAGTCGAGAAGAAGTTCATAGGGCAGGTGGATGATCGTTACAGGAGACAAAAGATTTTGAAAAAATCAGGACAATGGAAAACAGATTGGACCGAGGAAGAGAAGGCACACAAGAGAAAGGGTAGTAGTGGTCCAATAGCTTTAGATAAGACGCAGAGAGGAAAGCTATGTCTTCACCGAGCCAAAACGTATTATGAAAATGTATACGTGGGAGAAGTCGACTGTGAACATGCTTTCAATATAGAGTACTATACTAAAGATTTCCTGAAGGGAATGCAAGTGATTCCAAATGTGTATTTTGTATGTGGAAGAAATGCCTACGTGAGACTACCTGACAACTGGTATGGATCATGTTACTTAGCAATTGTCTTCCCCAAAATATATCATGCACAAGACTTAGTGATCATTGAGGGTAAGACATCATCGAGGGGAAGGAGAGATATAGGAGATGCAGAAATGGTTGGAGATGTCTTTGGAGCTATGTTCCCTCTTTTGGGAGTAATCCTTAATGATGTTAAAATTAGACGACTGGCAACAGTTGTCGACAGGTTGTCTGCCAGCACTGCTCAGTCCTTAATGCTGGTAGAAGGAGAGATGCAATCGATAAGGGCTATGGTTCTTCAGAACCGTCTTGCGTTAGATGTCCTACTAGCAAAAGAGGGCGGAGTCTGTAAGGCTTTGAAGGTCCAGGAATGTTGTACTTACATTCCAGACAATTCGAAGCCCCTTGAGAAAGTTATTAGGAACATAACTAATATTCACAAGGAGATCGAAGACTTGAGTAGAGAAAATGTCTGGGAAAAGGTGGGCCACGGAATGAGTGAAGTTGGAGGGTGGATTTCCACCTTAGGCAAAAGCTTTGTGTGGTATATACTAAAACCTATCATCATAATATTGATCTGTGGGATTATATTGTGGGGATTGGTGAGGGTATTCAAATGGTACAGAGCAAGAAGGTCAGAAAGGGCCCAAAGAGAACAGCTGCAGAGATTGGCTGCCATACAAGATAATCAGTACAGGAGTCTGAGGGCTCTGGAAGCGCAGAGACAAATCATGCCAGCAATAACTGCAGTTTAAATGTTAGTGATGACCCCGAGAGGTCATCAAAGGGGGGAACTGAGAGAGCGCAAACTGACCTAAATGTATGAGTACATCACACTTACCTGTAGTAAGCACAAATCATGAGGAGAAATGCCATGAGTGCTAATAGTATCTGTAATTATATTCTGAATGTATAGCTAATGTAGAGATTTAAGTAGAAGTGGAACTAATACAGAAATGTGTGACACTATATGATTTTAGTAGATGTGATTATTTCTGAATCCATGTCGTGTAGCTGTTAAAATGTAAGATGGTATGTGGTTAAACGCAGAATGTGGTAGGCCTCAGGGCCAGAGCTAAAAGGGAAGGTGTTTCTTTTCACGACACAGATTGTATTAATGTTTTGGTCATTGCATTAAATGGGCCATGATTTATAGAGATGTTTACTGAATAATAGAATAAGAGTATTAATATGCTTTAATTAATGAAGAAGTTGAATGCTATAATCATGATGAGAAATATTGTAGGCCTGAAATGTTTTAACATCGATTTGCACGTACATGTCTGGGCTGAGAAATGTTGCAAGCCTTTTTGGAAGTCTATGAGAGTTGGGTTCTTGGCTGCAGATATCTGTCTGCAAAGGAAAAGGGGGGATCCAATTATAAATGAATGAATAGAGGTCTGTTCAGTAGACGGCCCAGACATGGAGGAGGGTTCCGGAATGTTTAAGGGGTATCAGCGGGCCGAAGAAGAGTCTGAGAAGCAAGGTCAACTCTAACGTATGAGGCCCAATACAAGGCATCATGGAAAAAGCCAGAAGCTACACCACGTGAGGGGCGTCTCGCAAGGGGCGTCTCAAATGTTGTTGACTGTTTTGTATTAGGGACAGCACCCCTGGGTGGAGTTAGAGCAGATACCTGAGGACCCTTTAGAGAGCGGATGGGTAGGCAGAGAGGGGTCATGACTGGAGAACTATAGGTTTTCACCAAGAGACTTAGAGTGAGTGACTTCCCTTGGGGGTTATTCACTGCTGACACCTTTGTTAGGTTGGGACTTGGTTAAGTAGGGATACCATCTAGAGCAGGGTAGGGACAGCCTAACCTGTGCGTTTTCCTCCAACTTAAATGAAGGAGAGATATGCGTCAATGCTGATAGCTTTATTATTCTTAGAACTTGTGTTAGTGATTTCTGTTGCTCGTCTGAGGGCTTTCCGAGAGCACATGTATGTAATTGGACCTGTGTATCTCGTGAATCTCATTCTGAGATGCCTGTATTTGCAGCTTATCATATCCTTACAATAAACTTTTGAAAGCTAGAAGTTGTTTGTGATCTTTGGGAGCAGAGTCCTTTATTGGGTGAACTAGCTTGCAGAGAGGGGCACTTTCTTCCTCCAAGACAGGCAACAAAGGTTCAGTCGACCAGATCGAGGTTTGGATCAATAGTGATGAGGTATCGATCAAAATCTCGCCCTTCCACCATCATATATACAGACTGTGATTACATTCGAAACAATAAAGAGTTTATATAATGTGTGAATTAGTATTTCACAAATGTTATTTAAATGTAGTTCTTAGTGATACTTACACATGATTATTCAAAAAGATTTCTGTATGCTTCATGTCATGTAAACCTAAAGCACTGATCGGTCATATTCATTAGTGATTAAATGTGCACACGCGTATTAAATGTGCAGTCTTGTTAATACTTTAAGTTGACAATTTACGCCTATAATTCTTCATGCTGCACAAATGCTAGTTTCCAAATTCTGCTAACATGACATTTCTTGTAGGTATGCACATGCATTGTTAGTTGTAGAATGGACACATTACTGTACTAGAGATAGAGAATGAGTCTGAGCAGAAGATCTTGACGAAAGATCATGGAGGGACAGCGAGCTAACTGAAAGGCCTGTTCAGCAATATTTCAACCTGGCTTGTGCATGAGAAGATGATGTTGTTCCTATTTTTGGTGTGGGATATTTGGAACGTGTTGCAGTCTACAACCTGAGTATTGGAGAAAGACAATAGACCCTGATGATGTGTTCAAATGGGTGTTGCCCCAGAGACTCTTGTGTGTTATAACTTAGTGTTCACACCTTTGGAGATTCAGATGCCCCTTAGATGCATTTTAGATTTCTTGCAGATCCCTTTAGAGACTTTTCTCTGAATGCTTAGAGCACTTTTCCCTGGACTTTGAGAAGTTTAGGCCTCTGTGTTTTCTGGATTCATTGCTGAGTGTAGCTTAGGCTAACACTTATTTACCTGACTCGAGAAGACTCTTGATCAAGCTTCTGAAAAGCTGACACCTTTTCTACATATTTTTCTCTTGCCTAGTTCTTATTTACTTTATGGAGATGCCTGATTACTGAGATTACTTAGAATCTTTTTAGCTGGAACTCTACTTTAGGTGATTTAGATTTTCCTATGTATAGACAACAAGATCTGCAACTCTACTCTGAGTATCCGTTACTTTTCTTGAGCTTTTGTATAGCTGTGACTGAATTGCCTGTTTGCCTAATATTGTTCTGCCAACATTTCTTCCGTAGGTTGGACTTGCCTGTTGTTATCCTTTACTGTTATAACATGGTGTTAAGTTTTGTGTATCTTAATTTGATTTTGAATTTGAAATAAACCTTCTTAACCCTAGCTACCAATTCCTGAACCTCATTGTGTAGCCAAATGGGTAGCACTGTAAATTGATATTGGTTTATGAAAAACTAACTTTCCTCACCCCTCAGTGGGGATAAGAAAGGTTTATTGAATGAGGATATATGGTAAGAGGGGCCCCTGAAAATGCTGGATCAAGGATCTTCTGGGGGACAAGCACAAACAGCCCCTATGGCCATCTGGGGACCTCCATAAGAAGTGCAGTCACAGACAGCATTCTTCTTATGTGCAGAGCCAGAAGTGCGCAAGAATGGGAGCATCTCCCATCATTTCTCACTATGTGGAGAATCTTAAGAGTGGATTTAAAAAAGTAAAGTTTTAGCTTTGACTTCAAAATCCCTATTTCCCTTAAAAAATTCTCAAATACTTCAGTTATTGCCAATTTCCTCAAAGAGGTGTAATGTGATCTAACCTGATTCAGTAGCAGAAGGTGTCCCAAACATTGTGTCAGGAATCTAAATTCTATCTTGGCTTACCGACTCTTGCACAGGAACAGAGATGCTAGTACCCTAATCCCTCTCAGCAATGCTGGCAGGTCTTATACAGAACCTCCCATCATCACCGCAAGGGACGGGGGAATTGGATAAAATAATAAACAGAAAAAGAGACTGGTCCTGCGCTGGTTCCTGCTGACTGCTTCCTTCTGGATGGGTTATTTCGAAGAACCCTAAAAATGATAACACAACATTTTATTCCTGCCTCCCTGTTGTCACTAGGACTGCTCTAGTATCTCTCTAAGGACTTTTCCCACCCACCATTAGACTGCTGGACCTTGCTCCTCTTCTTAATTATTGAAAGTTACTCTCTTCTCCGCTATCTGGTTGTCACTATATAAAAAAAAGGAATTACACAAGATTTTAGTTCTCTTCTCTGCTAGCCTCTACTACTTTATTTACTATATTCTGGATAGTGTACTTCTTTCACTAGTTAAAAGAGTTTACTCTAATTGGGGGTTCTTTTTGCTGGGTTGTTCTTATCTGAAAGCTTAAGGTTTTAACTCTATTTTTCTCTTTTCTTTATTGCAGGTTGGTTGTGTCAATCTCTCATTCACAGTCCCTTGGCAGATATATACATATATATATAGATTCAGTATTCGCCCTGCATTTTTGTACTTTCCAGCATCTTTCTCTTTTCTTTCCTTGACGTTTTTTCCAAAGGATACAAGTTCGTTTTCCACTTCAGTCTGGTAACTTAGCACAACATTGTTTTTCCACTTCAGTTTGGTAACTTAGCACAACATTGCCTTTTAACTACAAAGTTCACTTAGCTTAATTGTTCTGAGGCAGCGTTCCAGCGAAGTCACTTCCAGCTTGGATAAATGAGCAGGAACACTCCTTGACATCTCTTCGTCAAGGCCTTTGACGTCTCAAACCTCTGCCCGGACTCGTCACGGAATTCGCCTCAGAAGTTCTTATAAGTGTGTTCGGTAACTCGCGCTTGGCTTCCTCGCCGAGTACCGCTCACAAGAGTTCAAGGAAACTGGTTGCGACAGAAGCCGCTCGGACTTTAAACACTGAAATGTCGTCAAAACTTAACTGGGTTCAGAACACAAACCTCTCTAGTCAGATCGTTCGGTGAAGTGCGCCTTCCAAGGCGCTCGCGCTGCTCATCAGAATTCTCAGCAGCTGTGAGCTAAAAGGCTGGAACGTTCACTGGCTAACTGTCCTGGCCACAACAGCGGCCATCTTGTGTTTCCAGGAGCGCACTCGTTCCGCCCAAGTGTTTGCTAAGGCATGTTGACCAGTTAATGCTTGATCTGGGCAGTAAAGGATTGAACCCAAGGTTCGGGTTCTGACAGTACCCCCCAACAAGGCAGGCCCTTTCTTTCTTGGCTTGGTGGGAAATCGTTGATGAAAAGATTTGATTAACCTTGGGGCATGAACATCCTCCTCTGATTCCCATGACCGTTCTTCTGGACCATAGCCTTTTCAGTCGATTAAATAATACAGCTTCCCTCTGGATCTCTTGGAGTCTAAAATTTCTTTTGCTTCATACTCAGTTCCTGTTTGCAGCTGAACCGGCTTCGGGGGTGATTTATTTCTCATGTTTGCAGAAACCTTCTTTAATAGCGATACATGGAAGACTGGGTGTATCTTCAACCTTGGTGCAAGTTTTAGTCGATAAGTAACCTGATTAATTTGTTCCTCAACTATGTATGGACCGATAAATCGAGGTTGAAACTTTCTGTTCCCTTTTAGTCTCAAATTTCTAGTACTTAACCAGACCTGATCTCCATTATTCAAGGATGGACCAACACGTCTCCTCCGATCGGCATATTCTTTGTACTTTTCTTTGGCGACTTGTAGATTGTCTTTAGCTTTTTGCTGAATTTGAAACAGGTGTGACATGACTTCCTTGACTGCTGGAACTTCTGTTTCCATCTGCCGAATGGTGGCATTCGGATGCCTGCCATAGATCACAAAAAAGGGGGAATATCCCGTTTAACTGTTCCTTGCATTATTGTGAGCAAATTCCGCTGCCCACAAATATTCTGACCAATTTCCTTCTTCTTTTAAAAGGAACAGTCGCAAGAACTGTTCTAGTTCTTTGTTAACCCTTTCTGTTTGCCCATCAGTTTCAGGGTGGTAACTAGTGGAGTATCTAACTTCTGTTCCCAAACCCTCCATAAAGGCATTCCAAAACTGGGACAAAAATTGGGACCCCTATCTGATATGACAATTTTTGGAAGTCCGTGTATCTTGACAATTTGGGAGCTGAAGTGGTCCGCTAGTTGTTTAGCTGAAGGTACCCCTTTTAAAGCTGTAAAGTAGGCCATTTTTGAAAAGGCATCCACCACCACCAGGATGGTGTTGTAACCTTGACTAGTGGGCAAATCTGTAATAAGGTCTAATGTAACTGTGTGCCAAGGGTAGGGAGGTGTGGGTAGGGGTTGCAATAACCCTTTTGGAGCCTGCCGTTCTGACTTTCCCTGTGCGCAAATCTCACAGGACTTAACATACTTTTCAATACCCGATGCCATTTTAGGCCACCAATATTGTCTCTTGATTAACTCTTCAGTTTTGGCTTCTCCCTTGTGACCAGCCAGTTTGTCGTCATGACACTCTTGCATTACTTGTTGCTGCAACTCAGTGGTCGGTAGATACAAGGCATTTCGATGATAAGGTATTTGTTGAATTATCCTTCTGTCAGCATCCTCCTCCACCCAACTCTGCAAGGCCTCCGGACTCATGACATTTGCCATTGACTCCTGTAGTTGAATGGAGGTTGTGGCTCCTATGATTTTGTCATTAGGGATAATTGGCTGTATGCCTGTAGAGGTCTTCTGAAACTCGGTACCTATCCTGGATAAAGCATCCGCTTTTCCATTTTGAGCCCCAGGACAAAACGTGATCACAAAATCATAATCTGCAAAATATAAGGACCATCTCAACTGCCGTGGCGTGAGAGTTCTGGCAGTTTTCAAGAATTTTAAGTTGGGATGATCCGTGAACACTGTTACTTGATGACGGGCTCCCATCAAATAGTGTCGCCACTCTTTAAAGGCGTCCTTAATGGCCAACAACTCCTTCTCAGTGATGGTATAGTTTATCTCCGCTTGAGTCAACTTTATAGATCTGTAAGCGCCTGGGTGTAGTTGGCCTGTAGTCTTGTGTCGCTGCGATAACACTCCTCCCACCGCTTGATCGGACGAGTCAGTCTCTACAAAAAAAGGTTCAAAGGGATCTGCATGTAATAGGACTGGCGCCGTGGTGAAATCCTCTTTTAAAGAGTGGAAGGCCTCTCCCGCTTCTTTTGACCACTCGAACTTGGCTCCTTTTCTCAGCAATCTGGTAAGGGGAAGTATCTTCCTAGAAAATTCACTGATAAATCTTCGATAGAAGTTAGCGAATCCTATGAAGCTTTGGACTTCTTTCACGCTCCTCGGAGATTCCCAGTTAGTCACCGCCTCCACCTTGCGTTGATCCATTAACATTCCGGAAGGTGACGATACGAAGCCCAAGAACTCCACCTGTGACACATCAAATGCACATTTCTCTAGTTTCACAAACATTTTGTTCTCTTGTAACTTCTGCAACACTCCCTTCACTTGTTCGTGATGTTTTGCCACATCAGAGGAATACATTAGAATATCATCTATGTACACAATTGCACACTGATCAATAAATTCCTTCAGGACATCGTTGATGAAGTGTTGGAAGGCTGCTGGGGCATTGCACAATCCATAGGGCATCACCTGATATTCAAAAAGCCCAAATCTAGTCTGGAATGCCGTCTTCCACTCATCTCCTTCACGCATCCGAACTAGATGATAGGCCCCCCTCAAGTCGAGCTTGGTGTAGATTCGAGCTCCCTTCACTTGGTCTAGAAGCACCGATATCAATGGCAAGGGAAATCTGTTTTTCTTGGTTATTTTGTTGATGGCTCTATAGTCGATGCACGGCCGCAAATCCCCCTCCTTCTTCGGTACGAAAAACAAGGGAGATGAGACAGGCGACTGGGACAGCCGGATGAAACCATTGGCTAGGTATTTGTCCAAGTATTCTTTTAGATGTTGAAGCTCCTTTTCAGTCAAGGCATAGACACGACTGCATGGCAAATTTGATCCTGGCTCTAATTCTATCTTGCAGTCGTAAACTCGATGTGGTGGTAATTGTTCTGCTTCCACTTCATTGAACACCTCCGCAAATTCTTTATATTCTTCAGGAATTTCTTGAACGTTTATCAAGCACATGGTATGCAAAGCGGAACACAAAGACAACGCTGGGTTGTCTTTAACTAGTCTGGTCTCTGAATCAAAACAATTTTCATGAAAATAACTCCATCGCTATGGTTCTGGAGCTCCAATTGATCGTAGGATTGTGCTCAGTGAGCCATGGGAGCCCAAGAATTAGTTGGAACTGGGGAGCGTCTATTAAATTAAACTGAATCTTCTCCTGATGCCCCTCACTGGTTGTCAATTGGATTATCTCTGTGTGGCTTACGATGGGTCCTGAAGAAAGATTGGTCCCATCAACCGCATGAACAGGTTCACTCCTTGCCTTTCGGATTGCCTATATTCCAACCTTGGCGGCAAATCTTAAGTCACAGAAGTTTCCTGTGGCTCCCGAGTCAATCATTACTGATACTTTCGTTAAAGTAGTCTGTCCAAATTTTACTTCCATAGTCAAAATCAAATGCGGAGCTGCTGATTGTAGCGTATTCGCCACTTGATGTTCCTGTGGAGTTATTTCCTGAATCGCACTCACCTGTTCAACTCCTCCCACAGGTGGTGCTGTTAGTTTTCCTTCGGCTTGAAGGGCCCCTTAGGTTTCTTCTGGCAATCTCGAACAAAATGGTTCCCGGACCCACAATACATACACTGATTATTTGCTCTTCTTCTTTCTTTCTCCTCCTTGGTTAACGGCCCTCTTATAGCTCCAATCTGCATTGGTTCGGCTCCTGAATGAGTCTCAGAGGTCCTTGTGCTTTCCGACCGAGCCCGGTCAAATCTTGGAGGTATCACCTTAAACTCCTTCTTCTTCTCTCCTCCGCGCTCTCCCTGACAGAAATCTATATCCAAGACAAGATCTATAAGCGCTGAAATTTCGGTGGGCCGATTAGGAATTTGAGCCAAGGTGTCTTTTAATTCGTCTCTCAGCCCACGGTAGAATACTGCAGCCCTCTTACTCTCGGGCCAATCGGTCTCCACCACCAACTTATTGAACTGGGCCAGATATGCGATTAAATCTCGATTTCCCTGTCGTAAATCTAACAATTCGTTGTCCACCACTTGAGATATTCTCCGTCGGTCGAATATCCGTAGAAACTCTCGTTTGAAATCTTCAAAATTCCTTAGCAAGGGGTCATCTCGGGAAACTAAGGGCATGGACCATGAAGCTGCATCCCCACTTAGGTATGAGAGTATGAAAGCCACTCTAGATTGCGCGTCAGGGAAAATTGAAGGGCGGCACATAAAGTGTAACGAGCATTGGGAGAGGAAAATCTGCGCCTTCTGTGGATCCCCATTAAACCTCTCAGGAGCTGCCAATGGAATGACTGGGGAGAGAGAATGTATCACCTGTGTGGTAGATCTATTGGTAGTTTCTAATACTGGGTTCATGGCTTCCCTCTCTAGACTACTAGGTTGGCATAACCGTAACGCCAACTCGGCAGTTTCTTTTCTTGCACTGATTACTTCCTGCCTCAAGTTTCGATTTTCCGCCCTAACTGCTCCCAATTCCTTTTGTATTGCGTCTAGGATTGTACCTAAGGATTGGACATCAATTCCCTCCGCCATCTCTGTTCGGGTGCGAAGGCAACGTGGGCACTTCACTCTGTCAGGAATCTAAATTCTATCTTGGCTTACCGACTCTTGCACAGGAACAGAGATGCTAGTACCCTAATCCCTCTCAGCAATGCAGGCAGGTCTTATACAGAACCTCCCATCATCACCGCAAGGGACGGGGGAATTGGATAAAATAATAAACAGAAAAAGAGACTGGTCCTGCGCTGGTTCCTGCTGACTGCTTCCTTCTGGATGGGTTATTTCGAAGGAACCTAAAAATGATAACACAACATTTTATTCCTGCCTCCCTGTTGTCACTAGGACTGCTCTAGTATCTCTCTAAGGACTTTTCTCACCCACCATTAGACTGCTGGACCTTGCTCCTCTTCTTAATTATTGAAAGTTACTCTCTTCTCCGCTATCTAGTTGTCACTATGTAAAAAAAAAGGAATTACACAAGATTTTAGTTCTCTTCTCTGCTAGCCTCTACTACTTTATTTACTATATTCTGGATAGTGTACTTCTTTCACTAGTTAAAGGAGTTTACTCTAATTGGGGGTTCTTTTTGCTGGGTTGTTTTTATCTGAAAGCTTAAGGTTTTAACTCTATTTTTCTCTTTTCTTTATTGCAGGTTGGTTGTGTCAATCTCTCATTCACAGTCCCTTGGCAGATATATACATATATACATAGATTCAGTATTCGCCCTGCATTTTTGTACTTTCCAGCATCTTTCTCTTTTCTTTCCTTGACGTTTTTTCCAAAGGATTTATACAAGTTCGTTTTCCACTTCAGTTTGGTAACTTAGCACAACATTGCCTTTTAACTACAAAGTTCACTTAGCTTAATTGTTCAGAGGCAGCGTTCCAGCGAAGTCACTACCAGCTTGGATAAACGAGCAGGAACACTCCTTCACATCTCTTCGTCAAGGCCTTTGACGTCTCAAATCTCTGCCCGGACTCGTCACGGAATTCGCCTCAGAAGTTCTTATAAGTATGTTCGGTAACTCGCGCTTGGCTTCCGCGCCGAGTACCGCACACAAGAGTTCAAGGAAACTGGTTGCGACAGAAGCCGCTCGGACTTTAAATACTGAAATGTCGTCAAAACTTAACTGGGTTCAGAACACGAACCTCTCTAGTCACATCGTTCGGTGAAGTGCGCCTTCCAAGGCGCTCGCGCTGCTCATCAGAATTCTCAGCAGCTGTGAGCTAAAAGGCTGGAACGTTCACTGGCTAACTGTCCTGGCCACAACGGCGGCCATCTTGTGTCTCCAGGAGCGCACTCGTTCCGCCCAAGTGTTTGCTAAGGCATCTTGACCAGTTAATGCTGGATCTGGGCAGTAAAGGATTGAACCCAAGGTTCTGGTTCTGACACATTGTTGGTTAAAAGAAAGATGGAGAAGATGGCTGTGGTTTGGATCAAGATACTACTTTGATTCAGATACAACACAAGAAAACAGAAACCTGATGTGCTGATACACTTTAACTGTGACATAAGCACCAGTCTCCTCACGAGGTCAGATAATAACCCTTACCACAAGTGCTAAAAATATGTGATGTAAAGCTTGAGCACCAAGCCTGGAAATCACTGCAGTGTTGTCATGTACTGATCCCATTTTGTTTGACCCAAGTGAACTTTTATTGATGTTGGTGTAATCCTGTGTAATTTCAGGCAAAATGCCTGAAATTACATTATGCTTAGTATGTGGAATGACCGATGTTATGCCATTATTCCACATCAAGCAAATTAGATTTCCTTCGAGGAGGCTCAAAGAGCATCCGAGGTCTTGTGCATGATGCAGCCCCATTACACATACCGGTGGCTTATTTCCACATCCATCGATGTGGCAGTGATCAGGCCACCATTGACAGTGGTGGACTAACCAAAGGGACACACTCCGCTTTCTGAGCCTTGTTTTGAAACTGGGTACTGAATAAAGACTAGCATACCTTTGCAAAAGAGTTTGCAGTAGACGGTGACAATCTCATTTGCTGCACTGGCAGTATTGGAGGAAAGAGTCTTCCTACAATGGACCAATCAGGGTCCACACACACTGCCTAATTCCTAGCGGCCTACCCTTCCAAAACCCACTGGCAGAGTGCTGCGCTGAGGAGGAGTAAGATGGTGTCAGCGTAATTCTTGGTCATTGCTGCCCACGCCACAAGCAAACTCTGCCATTGGCTATGCTGCCTGGCTTTGACACGCCGGTCTTCAGACCTCTGATCTTGTCACGAAGGGGGCACTGCATACATTGTAACCGGAGTACCGGTCTCACTGCTGACTTGTTGCAACTCGACACGGCAGCTGGGTTAATCAGGGATTTTCTCCTGCTGGTTTTCAAGCCTCCGAGTTTGCCACGAAGAGACAACCGCACACCTTGCAGCCGTAGAGGAGACACCATTGTCGACACTCTGCAATCAGATACAGCATCAGGGCTGTTCTGTGACCTTTCTCTGCTGGGACCTGCGGCATTTCTCACCTGCTTAGTGGCTCCTGCTGAGGTTTACCGTGCCGTGAGGGGAGCCCTTTGCTGTCTTTCGCTGACTATGTCGTCCCGCGAAGGGAGAGGCACGAAATCAAAGACAGCTGTCAACAATGCTGGTTCTCAGAGCACGGGGGCGACACCCGATTTGGATACTGCGCCAAAAGGTAAAAAAGACAATCTAAATGCTAAGAGAGCAACGGGGAAAGCAGGGGGGGGCACCCTAATGGAGAGTGGTGGGTCCCAGCCCTCAACTGCTAAATTGTTCCCCTGCCTGAGCTCCATGGCCCCAACGATCCCAACGGGGAAAAAATCTGTAAAAGCCAGAGAAAGTGGGGATTGTAATACTGACTCTTTGCAGAATGGACTAGAACTGCTTGATTCCCAAACTCAGTTGGAGACAGCAAACTCCGTGCCGGCCCGATCTGGGGGTATACTTATAGGGAGTTCCCTTGAAGACTCAAAGGGAACTCCTGAGCATCTTGACCCCACTGCCCCCTCTCCGTCTGCCAGGACTGAAGTCCCCCAGGTAGGGGGTCTAAATACCCATCATGATTCAACACATTCAGGGCTGGATCAGCAAACTAGTGGCTGCTCAAGGACTCAACAAGTTATTGACCCAAACTCACTCCCCCAGGGCACCCTATCTCCCGACCCGGCTGGCGAGTACTTCTTCTCAGTATTGGATTGCACAGATTCAGAGGCTGAAGACAATCCTACCTCTAGCGATAGAAATTACTGCAATTCCAACTGCAGCGATTCCGGCAAAGAAACTGGCACGGTACAATACAGGAAGAGTGTACACAGTAAAGGAGATGAGCAATGTCCTGGGAAGCATCGCCAATTAAAGTGGATCTATTCTGACTCCGAGATTGCTTTCCCTTTTGGTGAGGAATCTGACAAGCCCCATGGCCCAACCAACACGCATGCTATCTCAAACCCCCTTGTAGAACCCTCACTATCATCTATTTTACTTTTGATTAAACAGTTCCAGCTGGAAGTTCAATTAGATAGCAGACAAGCTAAGGGTGCTGCTAAAAAACTTCAAGGCAGACTTAGAAGGTTGAATAAAACCTGATCAGATATTGGCGAAAGGGTCACCATGATTGAATGGCGCACGGAAAACCTGGAATCTGAAGTTGCGACGCTGAACAGTCTATGTTCTTCCCAAAGTGCCTGTATGACAGATGTCATGTGGAAGCTGATGTAGCAGGACAACAGGCAGCACCAGAATAATCTCCGCTTACTTGGTATTCCTGAGGGGGCAAAGGGAGAAAACGCCCGGTGCTTCATAGTCAAACTTTTAAAGGGGGCATTCCCATATCATCCAGACTGGAACTGGGATCTTGAGATCCAGTATGCCCACTGTTTCCCCCTCACATTGAAAAAATCACTAACAGGTAGCGGGGCTAAACCCAGGGCCTTACTTGTGTTTTTTGGAAATATTTTGCTGCGACAGCTGGTTTATGACCCGGCTCGACCAAATTCCCAGAAAAGCTTTGAGGGGGGTGTCATTCTTCGCAAAACCAGATTTTTGCCATACAACAGTGGAGCAGAGAGGGTGCCTCTGTCCACTGATTACTCCCTCCCAACAGCTAGGGCGCCAAGCTTTTCTGATGAACCCTGCCAAGTTTAAAGTCATCCTGAACGGCACTCGGCATATTTTCTTTTCTGAAGTAAAAGCTCAAGAGTACTTTAACGAAATAATGTCCAGGAAAGGACAGAGTTAGGCTCCAATTGGCTACCATTAGCATCATAACCCTTATTGACACTGCCTAATTTCTCTCTATTTCTTTGTTAAGATGAGATTGGGCAAAATGCTAGGGATGGCAGGTCTTTCGGCTGTTTGCTTTATCATGGCGGGAGAATCCTTAACTATAGCCATTTTTAACTGAAAAGATTTCCTTCTCCTCTTCTAACGTGATTAGCATAGCCTAGCCTAGTCTAAGTTTTGAATTCCTGTGGCAGGGGTGGGTGGCGGGGTGTTATTGCTGGCGACCATTATTCAGGTTTTACCTGATTGCTCATTTTGTGGGGGGGTGGCAGAGTGGGTGTGGGGAGGGTTTGGGGATGTTTTCGGGAAGGGCATTTAGTGTGGAGTTGGGATAGATTCTTTTTTTGGTTGGGTTTTGGTTATCGTGTCAGTCTTCGACACCATTCATAGCAGAGACAGACAGAGTTAGTAACATTTTTGATCCTTTGGGGCAGCATCTATTATTTGTTGTTTGTTTTTTGGTGTAACCTTTATGCATGTGGTAAATACTATAGTGTATCACAATGACATATACAGCACATTTTAGAATTGTCTCACTAAATATCTGTGGCTTGAATGACGCTCGCAAACGGCATAAAGTCTCCCAAGGTCTTAGACTCATGGGAGCGGACGTAGTTTGCCTCCAGAAAACTCACATTGAGGGTTCGCAATTACACCTTCTGAACTCAATTGGATTTAGCCTAGTGGGGGGGGGGGACCTTGCAGGGTGCTCGAATGAAAGGGGTAGGCATTCTGGCTCAACGCAACCATTTAATACGGCCCTCTCGCATTAAATCTGACCCCCAAGGGAGGTGGGTTTTAGCAGAATGCTAGCTCAACATGGAATCCTCTTTCACCCTCTGTTCAATCTATGGGAGCACCGCGGACGATCCTGGGGTAATCAACTATCTTTCCAAAGAGCTAGTCCATTGGCCTCTCCGAGTTATTATTTGGGGAGATTTTAATATCGATTTAGCTAGAAATTGGGGAACAAATATCCATCGCAAATATACGGGTAGGAAACCCAAAGTCTTTCAAGCCTTGAAAAACTTAATACACACATGGGCCCAACCTCCACCTGAACCAACCGGGATACACTTATTATTCAGCCCCATATCATTCTTTTGCCAGATTGGATTCTTTTCTGATATTAACTCCCCTACTTCATGAAAGTAAGATGGATATCTTACCACAAATTATGTCAGATCACAATCCTTTGATCTTAAGTCTTAGGGGCACATCGTTTCACAAGCCAGTTTCGACTTGGCGCTTTGAGAGAGCATTATTGCTCGACGTGAAATATCTAAACCACATGAAAGGCTGGAACCAGGACTTTTTGGAAGTCAATACTAGATCAGCTCCAATTATGGTTGTTTGGGACACCCTGAAGGCAGGCATTCAAAGGGAGACTTTGCAGTTCTCCTTAAGGAAGAATAAACTTGAGAGGGAGCAGATTTTAGAACTCCAGAAAAAGCTGGGCCAAGCAGAAGAAAAATTCCTTGGCGTGGTTCAGAATGGGGCAGACATCGAACCCGCCCAGTTAGAATTAGCCATCCATAGGACAGAAATTGACTCAATCTTGGCAGGAAAAGCAGCCGTGAAATGGGTCACTGCAAGGCAAAAGATATACGAATATAGTGAGCAAGTTGGCCACCAGCTAGCGGAAAGAACAAGGCAACATCTTATTACAAACGGGATACACTCTATACAGACTCCCACAGGGGATGTCACTAGCGAGCCTAGTGAGATCAAGGCAGCCTTTCGTGACTTCTACTCTCGATTATACACTGAAGAAGGTAATGATTCTCAAGTTATTAGACAGGAGTAGATAGATAAATATCTGGACTCAGTTTCACTGCAACATCTTGACATCGAGGACTGGTGGCAAGTAGAAGACCCCTCTCCTGGGATAAAATAGCTAATGCCCTTGTAAATCTACCAGACGGTAAGGCTGGGGGCACCAACAGCATCCCAGTGGACTTTTATAAAGTTTTCTCCATTCAGATCAGCGGAATCTTTACTGCTTTAGTAGAACAGAATTTTAATGGGTCCACCTCTCCTGCCTCCTGGGCGACAGCCAAGATAATATTCTTTCTTAAAAAGGATAACCCCCCCTTAGAAATGGGCTTGTATCGCCCAATTACACTCATAAATGGTGACTCTAAAAGCTATGCTAAAATCTTCGCCTGCCGACTATCTACCAAAATTGAACATCTGGTATCCATATGGCAACACGGTTTCATTACGGAGTGGGGCACTATCGATCATATTCGGAAAACCATCACCCTGTTCGACGCAGCACAGATTTCAGGAGACCCGATGGCCCTTATACTACTTGACGACGAAAAAGCATTTGATCATGTCTCCTGGCTGTTTCTGTGGCGCGTCATGAAAAGGATGAACTTTGGACCTTATGCCATTCAAGCCATAAAAGGTTTATACCTCAACCCTACCACTAGATTTCTATAGGCAATTAACCGAGCAATTTGAGATCACGAGCGGAACTCGACAGGGTTGTCCCTGTTCCCCGCTGCTCTTTGCTATATACATAGATCCCTTCATTAGAAAGCTCATTAACAATCTAGAAATCCCAGATATAAACAGACATGGACTGCATACCAAACTTATGGCCTATTCAGATGACTTAGCCTTTGTCGTGCCCGATCCCGAGAGGGCGATTAAAGCCATAGAGCATAAAGCACAGAATTTTGGGAAGATATCATGGCATTGACTTAATAAGGGAAAACCCTAGATTGTCATGAATAGGCAGATCAATTGGGCTGATCATAGAGTGGTAAAAAAGGTCAAATACCTTGGGGTAAATATCCTGGCAGATACCGACTTGATATAAACGAGAACTTGGAGCCTATTGGTGCATATACCAAAAAGGCATTGAATAGGCTCAACAACTTACATTTGACTATCGTGGGCCATTGTAATGTTATCAAAATGATGGTCTTCCCCAAAATGTTATATTATTTTAGAGCTATCCCTCTTCACGAATCAAGCTTTACTGAAATTTGATCGTTTGTTCACCCAATTCATTTGGGCTTATTCTCAGCCCAGAAGATCATTTACATTTCTTTCTCTTCCTCTCGAGAGAGGGGGTTGGACCCTCCCAAACGTGCGATTATATTATTGGACTACGACTTTACAAGGTTGCGCCATATTGCTCCAAGAACAATTTTCTACCTTCTACATGGTGCTTCTGTCACCATTTGAATTATTGTTGGGTCCCGAGGCTAAAGGCTGTCTGTGGCACCAATTAGTGTTTGGGTACTTTAAGAGGGGAAGCACAATTCTATAAAACCTGCTTTTTCCTTTATTATACACCAAGCAAAATTGCCAAGTGGGGTACCGATAAAGGCACGTACTGTCCCTGATGTGCTGGAAATAGTGCAGACTCTGTTCATATGTTTGCCTTATGTTTAGAACTAGGACCCTTGATTACCAAAATACAAGCCTTTTTAAGTAAAGTAGTAGCTTGGGACGTTTTGCTAACTCCCACGACCATCCTGCTGGGGATTTGTGACTCTATCAGCAGAAGGAAAGGTGGGACCTTTATGTTTTTTGCCATAACCGCTTACAGGCTTTGTATAACCTCTGCCTGGATTGACTCAACTCCCCCATTATTTTTGCACTGGTGGCCCGGTCATTGTCAATAGGGAATATGGAGAAGGATATTTATACTAAAAAGGGGGCACGAGCTAAAAAAAGGGAATAGGAATTTGGGAACCCCTGTTTAGATGGCTCTCCCAGGTCAATCCATAATCAGTATTGTGTATTAAGCCATAAAGGTGGGATAGAATTGTATAGTCCTGTCTCTTTTGCATTCAATCCTATTCCACAAGCATTGTACACTTTCTAATATGCTGCAATATGCTCTGTTTTGCCTTTCGAGCTGTTTACACTTTTTTGCACTTTCAGCACTGGTCACTTTATCCAAGAATTACTCAAAGGTGGACTTATAACATTATACTTGAACTTTATGGACTAAAATTACATGTAGTCTACATGATGTTTTAACCCCTTTGACGCTGATGAAGTACACCTCTCGTACGCTCATGACGAGCTGAGCTCGTCATGAACCGCGGGATTTGCGAATCTTTAGCGCACAGCGGGAAAATGCACCGCACCGATGGTGTTAAATTAATTCATGCTGGAACTGCGGACTGTTGTCCGGCGCAATCTGATAATCACTTCCTTCTTCTATTGCCCTTTCTTCCATCGACTTATTGTATCTGTGACTTTATCAAGGGGTAGGGTGGGGGGGGGTGGATGGAATGTTTTGTATCTTTGAAGGTTCTCTTTTGTAAATTGCATATTAAAATAATAAAAATAATAATAAAAAAACAGAGTGCTGCAAAGGGATGATTTGTTCCCATTTCTTGCTGCCTCTATGTAAGTTAATAATTTACCCCTAAGTAAGTTTAGTCTATTTTCCAAACTTCCACTGCTGGACACATTTTTTGGTGCCTCACTAATATGTTCGGACCATCTCATTCTCTATCTGGGGTTCTGGGCTTGACAGGTATCCTTTCTCCATTTCTCTTTCATACAAATAACTGATAGCAAAATACACATTCTAATTCCTTCAATAATTTACTACAGATGTCCCTTTATTAAAATTGTTCGTATGAGACCCTATACCTCTGAGAGGATTGAAACGTCATCAGCAATTGAAAATTCAAACTTCTAATCATTGTCACTTTTTTCTTTCAATACTTTTTGGTTGTGTTTTTTCAGTTTTTTCACTTGGGACACACCTCTAGAACATATTTGGAAAATAATTTTACAATAGCATATGATGTATCATTTTGGATACAGTCTTATCCTGACTTGAAATTCCTAGTGTTGGTTCTATGTTGCAATATGAAGTTTGGCATTCAGTAAAGGCTGGAATTTCACTGAATATCACAATTTGTTTATGAATGAAACCAATGAGAAGCACTGCTTTTTTAGAATACCCATGCATATCTCTTTCTCCCTTTGACATGTCACTCTACCTTTAAGGTGCTCTGCATTGCCCACGGGACCACAACTCAAAAAGAACAATTGATTGACAGATGCAGAACAATGTCATACATTCGCCCCAGTACAGAGATCTGGGCCTAAATCCATTGTTTCTTTGCTCACCATGCCATTCTAATTTGTCACCAGCCATTTGCAAATCAATTTTGGCCCTGCACCCAATGAGGACAGTCCAGCACGAACTGCCAGGCCAGGTCCTCCCTGGACTGGAAACAAGCATCCTAAGACAAGTTTCGGGGTTTCACCCCTCATCAGCCAGGATAGCTTGACTCCAGTGGCATTGAGAGCACGGGACTCACATCTGGGCATACCAAGTTCCAGAGATATTCACATAAAATAACATTAGACAGGCTTACTCACTAACCGGTTTTAGAAAGCTGGTGAAAACCTGGCTATTCCCCAGGGGGGATATCTAGCTCCTCTGCTGCCATGATGGATTTGTTCAATTGTCTTACTATCTGAAGTTCAAGCGCCAGGATACCCGTAGGATGACAGCTTTGCCCTATACAAATATTTGATACAATACAATACAAGACAATAACTCTTTGTCCGAGACAAACAGCTCTGCTCATCTTTCCCCCTAACAATAATAAACTGATTAATTGATCTGCATTACCCATACAATCAATTCAACTGTGGAATACCATGCCAGCAATCTCAAGACATGAACAAGATCACCTCAAATTCAGGAAGGAAGGAGCGGTGAAGCTCTTGCCAAACAGAAGTGGATCACAGCAGCAACAAAAAGATAAAATCATCCTCACTAGAAAAGTTTGGACATCAGATGAATTGGGACCATGCCTACCCAGCAGCTAGATCTGACTCTTCCCACAAGAATGGCAGACTGAAATACATGCACAACTATCTCTCACTCTACTTTATTGCACTCCAAGAATAAGTGCAACTACATAGTGATACAAGAAGTGCAATCCACTACTTATCATGAAGGACACCATGGGCCATATGTACAAAGAATAGGAATAGTGATTTCCAAATAGCGATTTTATCAAAATAGCTATTTGGAATTTGCTATTCCTTATGTATAAAACTTTTCGTTTCAGACTTGCGAATCCTTGTGAGTCAGAAATTGACCTACCTCATGAATATTAATGAGGTAGGTTGCAGTTTGTGACCCAATAGGAATTGTAGCCATTACAATAATAGTGGCCTTTTGAGGTCAGCAGACCACCATGTATGTGATAGCATTATAATCAATGTTTTTTTTTGCTGAAATGCAACGCGTTTTCCTCAAAGAATAATAGGATATTTTTCAACAATAAAAAATGAACCATTGCCGCGCTGCTACAATGCGGGAAGGCGCAGTCGTTGTTTCTCTCGACGCGGTGGCGACGTTTGATACCATCCAGTGGCCCTACATGTTCGAAGTCCTCCACAAATTGGGTTTAGGCCCAGAATTTATCAGATGCGTTTGGCTTCTTTACCAAAAACCATTAGCTCAAATAGTGGTTCATAACAGGAATTCTCCCACCTTCGTTCTCAGCCAGAGCACCAGGCAGGGATGCCCCTTGTCCCAGCTTCTCTTTGCCCTGACACTCAAGCCACTGGCTATGTGGATCCGTAGAGATCCCATTGTCAGGGGCCTTCTTTTTATTTTGATCTATTATGAGTTTTCTATAGCGCTAACCAGACCTGAAGGTATCGGAGCGCTTTACAACAAGAATCACTCATAGGATACATTAAGCAATTTAGTATATACGCAAAACATGTCACTTGTAAGTAAGATATCGCAGTAGACCGTAGAGGGACCATATGACAGTTATCACTGTAGAATGTCAAGCGAACATATGATGCCCCCTGAGGTAGTCGTATTAAATGGACCTCTGGATGGGAAGACCGTATATCGTTATATGCTGATGATTTGCTCTATCTGGCATCACCGGCTGCATCCCTAAACAGAGCCCTGAACATATTTCGGGTGTTTGGCAGATATGCTGGCTATACAATCAACTGGACCAAATCTGTACTTTATGTCCTCTTTGGAAAATGCCTCCGCTCCCTCTGGGATTTCAGCTAGTAGAAACAACTGACAACTTCAAGTACCTAGGGATCTGGGTCTCTAAGAAACTGTCCAGGTTCTACAAGCGTAACCTCCTGCCGCCCCTAGCGCATCTTAAGTCTGATGTCCTACATTAGAAATCGCTACTCCTGTCCCTCTTGGGACGCGTGGCCTTATTCAAGATGATGTTCTTTCCCAGATTCATATATGCTCTGCATAACACTCCTCATTACGTTAAATCCTCGAACTTCAAAGAAATTGACTATCTTATATGGGACCTGCTATGGGAGGGTAAGCCCCCCGTATCGCAACACATAAGCTCACGCCAGCGTGGTTCGATGGGGGAATTGGTCTACCGGACATCCAGAAATATTATTTGGCATCTCCCCTCGCAGCAATTAACAAATGCATGTATGGACTACAGGGCTACCCTGCCTTCCAGATTGATAGATGGCTCCTGCCGGGAGGTAGCTTTGAAGGGGCTCTATATGTGCGTTTGTTGAAACAAGCATTGACTGGTCCCACTGGGCATGCAGTGCAAGTATGGAAGGCCGCTACTAAAAGCTTAGGATGGGAGGGAAAGATCACACAGGCCACACCACTCTGGCATAGCGAACAACTGGGTAGACTGATTCGCTCAAAGGGCTTTGATCGTTGGGATCTCATAGGCATATCCAAGGTGGGAGACATGTGGAAATCAGGAGATGTAATCGCTTTCACTCAGTTGCAGCAGGAATACAAATTGGTGCGATCTGAACATTTTTGGTACCTACAAATTTAGGCATACCTTGCTTGCTGTACTCCCTAGAGGAAGCACACTCCTGGAGTCCTCCCCACTCGAGGATAGAGTTTGAGATGACGGCCTGCCTTAGAAGGCCATATCACTTATTTACAAAAAGCTGATTAATAACACGGCAGATCCCCTGGTCAAGCTCAGGGCAAAATGAGACCACGACTTAGCAGGGTTGGATGACGATGAGTGGCTGGTGGCAGTGGCCTCCCCTAGGGAGGTGGCTATCGCCTCCAGGCTTTGCTTAGTGCAGCTGAAGCTCCTTCATAGGTCCTACCTGTCTGAGCCATTACTGGTTTGTATGGGATATAGTGCAGATAGTGGCTGTACAAGACAATGTGGGCAGGAGTGAACCTTTATTCACACACTCTGGCAATGCACGATTATCCAGGGGTATTGGGAGGCGGTAGTGAGACTTATCGAATGGGTGTTGAGGAAGATATCCTCAATGCCTGGGGCCTGACCGATCTGAGCTCCAAAGAACGAATATGGGCAACTTTGCAGTTGATTGTGGCAAAGGGAAATATTGCGAGATTGTGGAAGGCTCAGATCCCGCCGAGTATAGGGGTGTGGGGTAAAGATATGGACTGGTGTATTGTCACCAAAAAGACCATATACGAAGGTAGGGGGTGCTCCAACAAATGGACGCAGGTTTGGGAAAAATGGAACAGCCACAGGGGAGGGATATGTGAATCTCTGAAGTCGAGGGAGGATACTGATAATGAGATCTGAACACGTTAGAAATGTGACTGTAATTGTTGTCCTATAATTACTTTTGCGTTAAGTATCCCCGGTATCATAACCATATTGCCAATGTATGTCTAAATTGTTTTTTTACTATGTCACACCTTGATTTCAATAAAACAGATCTTTGCAGGCAGTGGTCTGTGGGATCACTGCATGCTCTAAAAAACTTCTTCCCAATATTCACAAGGGTGAAGGGACCCCTTCCAATTTGGGAATGCATTACCTCTAGCCTTAAATTGGTGGCAAATGTTGTGCCACCTCATTTTGGTCACATCACATTAGTAAATACCAATCCGATTTGGCATTTAGAAGAGATGCCCTAACCAAGCCCCTTCCAAAAAATGAATTGCAAAACCAAGTTGCAATTCAGTAACAAGTTTCCAAATTGCAAGTTGGCCATTGAACATTTCAAAAAGCATTTTTCCAGTCACAATGGACTGATTCTGAGATTCAGCCTGTTTGTGACCGGAAAAATGCTTGGTACATATGGCCCTAAAACACTTCCCACATAGGCCACCAAACATCTTTCCAAAAATAAAGCAATAATTATAGTTCTAAAGTGTTCTGTTGATAACTCCTCCCTCACCCAATACATGCAAAATTATAGTGACAGATGATGGAGATAAGAGCTCATAACTCAAAGGACTGAAGCGTTCAAAGACATTTTGACAATTGCCCACAGAAACGTCATTTTATTTTATTTTCATATATATGAAAATAAAATAAAATAAAATAAAATGATTTGATACCCTATAACGTTTCTGTGGGCAATTGTCAAAATGTCTTTGAACGCTTCAGTCCTTTGAGTTATGGGAACTTCCCTCTCATGTTTTTGTTGTAATTGAACTCCCTGGTGGGTTGTTCCCCTTGTCCTTTTTTTAGGTTCAGGGTCCCTTTCTGTTTTTCATAATGATGGAGATAAGAGCACCTGTTTATTCATTATGGATAACACCAAAACACTTCCTACTTCAGCAACGTTGCAACTCAACATCCTTCCAACATACATTTCCCAAGGTGTACCCTGTTTCCTATCTGATAAAGCTCTTTGCCATCACGTTGGCAGAATGAAATGTTGCACATTAGCAGTTGATGTCAGTGTTGAGTGGCGGGCAGGGGGGGAAAATGACGACGATAAAATAACAACTTCTCTGCTCCTCACCAGCACAGGCCCCCAGAATCCCCTGTGGCCAATCCCGACGCTGCTCTCATGCTGCTGTCAGCATAAGAACAGCATCTATATTGGCCTGAGCGCCCTCGATTTGCGCTCCCAGAGATACTGGGAGCATGTATCCTGCTGTCTCCAAGCTGGCAATGCAGCTCTGGTTAGAGGCAGCCAAAACCACATGCACACTGACAACAGTGCCCATCACTCCTTCCGTGACTCCCCCCATGGTGGCCCCACCCCCAAGACTCACCCGGGAGAGAAAAATCAAATGATAATTAACCTGGTTTATTAACATTTTATTTTTCAACATTTGCAGCTATTTGCAAGGGGGCGACGCTCCTCCGACGTAGCGGACGAGCCGCCCCGTGTGTTACATGCATGCAACTACAATACAATACAATACAAATAACCATGAATTACAGAAATCGTTGCATCCATTGTCTTGGCTTTCCACTGCTCTCAAATAAAAAACTCCAACGAAACTCGAAATCCCAAACGCTTTTTCCCATCTTGCTATTTTATGATATTCTGAGCTGTAGAGATGTGCGCTGTTTATATTCTGTGCATTGCAATAATGGCCGGTGCCAACAACAAGTAAAATCGAAAACTGAAAATGGGAATTGCACACAGAACCGTTGTAGAAAACCAACTGAACCATTTTATTGCACATACTGACATTTGTTCACATTTAATTTTGCTGCTGTTTCTAAGACTCCGTGGAACATTACTGCGCACAAAGCCCACGAGACTCCGAAATGTAAGGTAATTTAAAAACTTTTTTGGGAGAGTTGCATATGGTCAAATGCATATTTTCTGAGGATATGATCCTCGTAGTTCAATATAATTCAGACAACAATCCACGGTACAACTTTTTTATATGTTCACATGAAGTTAGAATTTACTAAATGATATACATGTGTTTGTCTGTTATTTGCCAAGGTTATAGTTTAATATAGCATATTCAAATTGTTTAATAGTTGTACTAATTATCTACTGCACAGAAAAAAATCCAGTTATGTTGGGAGGCAGGAGGCAGCTTTCACACCTGGATGATCTGAAACATCTCAGTCAATCCATCCATAAAACAGTCCAGAGGGAGCAGCACACAATTTTCGTTTAAGAATTGAAGTGATGGGCTTAAAACAGAGTAATAATTGCTACTGGGTAAATTATCATTCTCCAAAGTGTCATAATTTCTTTTCAAAAGTATTTGTAAATCCTTTTATTTTTAGACAGTATATTTAAATATTTTACTTTAAAATGAATCGTTTGGCACTATTTAAAAAGACGTTGTCTGGGAGAATTCCCATCAAATACTCCTGAAATCAGATTCCCACCATGGATATGCCAACTTGATGAAGGGAGGGCTAGAATTGAAAGTGTTTCAGGACTGTGTTGAGCTTCCAAATATTGTTCGTGGGTTTGAAAGTGTTGAGCACTAGGCTCCATATTTTGGCGAAGGACCTATTTTTCATAATCAGACTTTGACCCAGAGCATGAGGGAGAAAAGCAGTGAAGGGTGAAAGAAGGAGAAAGAGAAAGATAGGAAATCAAGGAGACATTGGAAATAGAAAAGGACCTAAAAGAGTGAAACAGAGATGCTAGGGTGATGAATGAAAAAGCACAGAGGGTAGAAGGAAGATGAGCCAATGTTCGTATTTGGCATCCTGGTATTCTGCAGTGTTTCCCCTGAAAATCTGTTGGCTCCTGCACTTAATTATTTATGCGTTTTATAAATTAAGCTATGCAGCTCAGACTGTTCTTCCATACTTTGACTGGATCTTAGCAATACTCAAATTTGTGATGTCTTTAAAGTGGCAATGATTGGTACTGACCGAGTGAGATGTCTCGCTGTGTTTCCCTACTCTCCTACCAGAGATTTAGTGGGCTGCTGCAGAACAGGGAGCACCTTGTAGACACTGAGATGCTGAGGTGAGGTGGGCTCCAGTCAGTACTTGATGTGTAAAAAAACATAAGTGCCAAGGCCCTCGTCAGGAGGCCACTGCAGGTTGCACCACCCATTGTCCATGCCAGCGCTGCCAAAATCAGTACCAGCTCAACTATTAACCATCACACTCCTACAAGAGTGACAATTCCAGGCCCCATAAAGCTGTCAGAATGGCTTGGGCAGCAGGTATTAATCATTTCAATGTATATTGAATCTGTAAACAACTGGGATTGTGCTCATCCTTTAATTAGATAAGCGGTGCCACCATGTGGCAGACTGTCTGTTAAACGTGCTGGTGTTGACAATTTAGTGCCGGTGCCAAGTTCTGGAAACCACCAGTTCAAATTTAGCACTGTCTCCAGCCCTGACCACTCTTCTGCCTCAGAATATGTGAGGCGCTTAGGAAAAGTGCAGCCAGTGTGAAGAAAGACACTCCACTCGTAGCGTACTGGTACAATATAGCAGTAGCAGCTGCAACTGATTGGCAACGTGAACAACAGTGACAAGAGAAGCTCACAATCCTCAATGGCGAAGCCCTCAGAAAGTTGCTGGGCAGAGTCAATAATGCCCAGAGAGGAGTTTTGACCCAAGCACATGCTGTGTTGCTGCCCAAGAAAACCGAGAGCCACAGGGCAGGAGGCAAAGTCTGTAAATAAGGAATGGCAACTGCACTGGGCACCCTCATTAAATGCACAGAGCTCAGGAATTACTCCTTCAGGAAGAACATCAGGTTTAGAAAACTAGCAAGGGGAAGAGAACACCCAACTTAAAGGTGATCACAGTGGGTATGTTCTCTTGCCGCGGGCGGAACTTGTGGAGTTTCACTGTGTGGGATTCTGCAGAGTCACAGAAAAACTCTGCAAGATTCCATGGAATTTCACCTACTGGTGCACAATATGCAGCCTGTGCTTCAATTTAGCATTAGTAGCGCAGGCAGCGCTGAAAATGAGCTTGAACGAGACACAAATGCAACAATAGAGAGAGTGTTGGACTTTTGGAAAGGGTTGGCCTTTGGAGGGGATTAGATTTACTATTACCACTCCAACCTGCGCAACATTAGGGAAAGTGTTGGACTTTGGAAGAGTCAGATGTACTATTCTCACTCCATCCTGAGCAACAGTAGGGAAAATGTGAGATGTTGGAAGGGTCACAACTACTATTCACACTCCAACGTAGTCAACAGTAGAGGAAATGTTACATTTCAAATGATGAATGTTAAAATATTGTTGTTTTTTTCCCTATCATAAATTAGCTCAAAATAGGGTACATATATATAAAATAAAAGGCATAACATATATTTTCATACATGTAACATGATATACTGCATATAAATTAATAAAAAACAAATCAACGTATTAGCCTATAAAATTATACATACAAATATGTTAAAACATAAAATTATTTAAAAGAATTCATACAAATAACTACTTCCCCCCAAACAAGCCTAAAATTCCCAAAAACCACAAACACAAAATTAATAAATAACAAAAAATAACAATACAATTATAAAAATATTAATTTCTATTAAATTATTTAAGATAAAAAACACCTTAAACATAATATAATTAATTATTTTCTAAATTCAAAGCAATGAAACAATTAGCATAATCCATTACTTAATTAACCAAGCCAAATATTAAATGTATTACCATATTTTTGTAATTAACTATTAAATAATGTTTTTAAAATGTACTTAAATATTTGTCTAATTAGCAAATTGTAACTTCTAAAACATGAGACTCAATTAATACATATTAAAAAAGCTTCTCACCCTATTCCCCCATAAAGAATCCAACAAAAGAATGACACAAAATAAAAACAAAACTTAAACATATTACCAATCAGAAAGCACTACAGTATAACTAAACATACATAACATTAAAAAAGTGACAATTTATAACACAAAAACTAATAAAACTCAACAAAATAATTAAAAAACGACATTATGTGCAGCTATTTTTTAAACCAATATCAAACACCTAATAAAGATAATCATACCTTGTACATTTTGTTCCATGATTTTATTTTCATCACAATATTTTGGGCACAATATATATGTCTCACTATACTTTTGAAACAATGTTTTGGCGGGATACCCCAAAAGTAGCACAGTACATTATTTAATATTTTGACTTTGGAACACTTCACAATAATCAGAGTTAAAAGCTAAACACTCTCACGAGGGCCGAGGGCACTGAACGTATCTGAATAAGATGAAAAAGGCTGACCAGACCGGGTCTTGTGAGGGGGCTAATTGCTACAGAGGGCAGAGGACTGCCACAAAAGGCATGCTGGGGTAGATAACGTAAGAGAGAGATGTGTCTCAACCGCAGGAGGAGGGGGGCTGAAGGGGTAGTCTGAGGAGATTAATTGACACGCAATGGGAGATCTTTTGTATAACAAATATGTGTTTGGAACTTACATTTCTGTAAATATATTTTATAGCTGAAAACTTTAATGAAAGATGGTTCACGATAAAATATCTTGAAAAGAAAAGCTGACATCAATTAAAATAAATATATATATATATTTCCGGAGAAGTTGGGCTTTGCCTCCGGTGGTCATTATGTGGCTCGTTCAGCCTACTCAGATTTCCCAACGGAGCGCGCGCTGTCAGTCGGAGTCACGTCTCTCTCTAATCCGGCGCGCGCCGGAGCAATGAATCCACCTGCAGTGAGGCTGCGTGCAAGCTGTTGAGGGGCCGCTCTCAGCGGAATGCAGCCGATTGCGTAGACCTCGACGACTGTGTCTTCTGTCATGAAAGCGATAACGACCTGGGATGTAACGGAGACGACAGTGGGTGCTATTTTCGGCGCGTTTACGCACAAAGCAATGGTCTAAGCCCTCTGTGGATTTTTCATAATACTTGTATGTCACCTAAAACCGTGATGTTTTGACTACTGACGTAATTTGAATGCGGTCGAGAAGCAAAGAAAAATAAACTCTTTAAAACTACGCCATCTTCACCCTTCACAGACATTGAGTCGAGGCGCTTTAATACAATGTTGACGTAAATCCAGATATAAGAGCCCTGGATTACATGAGCTGGCCAAGTTTTAGTGACGTGGAGTAAGGTGCTGTTTATCAGCATATTTTTTGCACCATTTCTTTTTGCGGTCGTCATTTCTGTTGTGTGACTTATGTTTTCAACATTCACATGTTTTTCTATCTAAGCCAAACTTTAAAAGGATGGTTCGTGGCACACTTTTGTCGTTTCTAACAGCTGTATATAACAGATGTTACCCTTACATACGGTATGGTACACAATTTGTTGATATACAGGGGGCGGAGGACGTTAGAGTGGGCAGCAGTGCCGGCTTTAAGCATGGGTGAACTGGGCAAATGCGTAGAGTGCCTAATTTCACAGGGGCACACTGGCCCTACCTACAAAACTTATTTTAATAATGTATGTGTGTTCCATGTCGCCGGTGCCTGTTCTATATCTCCATGCGCTGCATAAATGATGTAGCTCCCTTCCAAGTAACTCCTTATTATAGTGCTTAGAGGTGAACAGAAGGGAAAAAAGATGAGGAAGTGCACTAAATGTGGTACTGTTTTGCAATGTGCAGTTTGGTACCATGCCCAAATTTGGCCAAATTAACATCTCCAGGCAATATGTTTGCTTCAGAGTTTTTTTTATATAGCACAAGCTTGACGCAAAGGCAAAAGGTATCAGAGCGATTCACAAGAGCACCAGTTACGTTACATAAGGACAAATTAATTTTTGTTAGGCACAGGGAGATTACGTGGTTTGCCCAGAATCATAGGATGTTGAGCGTCCTTGCCGAGACTCGAAGCCTGTTCCTCAGATTAGAGGTCGACCTCTCTAGCGTTAGGCTGCAGCCTCTTCTGCTGGACTGCATGTGAATTTAGGTCAACTGGTATCAGCGCACCATTACGACTTTGCATTTGTAATTAGTTTTTTTGGAAGACAAAGTTGACATCTGACTGACTAAGAGCAACAAAACATATTTCACTAAAGAATAAAGTGTATGTTTCAGATTTGGGATCAACAATATTTTGGCTCATTCCTCAGGAGCAAATGATGGATTCGAACTGTGGGCCTGATGCACTGAAAATTAGTATTGGTTCTCATCACAAGCTTACACCTCTGATTTTTATAATTTTTTTATTATGAAGTCAAAACATCTTATTTGTCAAATAAATCAGTGTCATGGATATGTATGCACAAGTTAACCTCAGCCAGTGGATTTATTGTTGGTGGGAAAAAATACTTTACAGCAAGGGTTAAGAGTCTTAACTGTTTTCCTTTTGTATCAGCACCTGGACAATCATTTTACATGTAAGTAAATCCCATATTCTATAGTGCAAATCAAATATAGATCTGTTTGTACCTGTTTCAAACCTAATTTGCAAATTTACCCAAACTGCTATTTATACTAAGGATAGCTTTGCAAACTGAGGGGCATATTGATCAATGTGTTGCATCGCACTTGCGACGCAATGATGAAGCAACACCATAGTAAGATTTATCAAGCCATGCAAAGCCACTTTGCATGGCCCTGCATGGCTTGATAAATCCTCAACAAGGCAAATCGCGGTGTTGTCTTCCTCTGCCTCTGGGAGGCATTCCATGGGTGGAGGGCGGGTGTTTCCATGCATCTACCCATGGATTTAGGTGCATTCCTAGATCTGAAACGGTAGGGGGCTTGGTAACTTGCACACCTATCTTTTCACACTGGTGAAAATAAGTAAAACACAAAAATGTGAGGAGGTCTCATCTGTCTTCTGCGTGCTGCTCGGTGCCACAGGGCTGCCAGTCCCTGAGATAACGTAATCGAGAGGGGTGATTCGAGACAAAGGGCCATATTATCAAGAAAGGGCGATTCATTATCGCCGCTTTTCTCGGCAGGAAACTGCCGCTAAAGCGGCGATAATGGGCTTGATAGTACGCCCTTGTGAATTCCCATAGAAGCCCAGGTTAACACCAGAACCTGGGCTTCTATGGGAATTCACAAGGGCATATTATCAAGCCCATTATCGCCGCTTTTAGCGGCAGTTTCCTGCCGATAAAAGCGGCGATAATGTATCGCCCTTTCTTGATAATATGGCCCAAAGTGTCTAGAAAAAACCGGGCGCACAGCTGTGTGTAGTTTTCCTTACTATATCAGAATGCTAACATACGTGAAGGCAGCTTAAATCAATGTTACACAAACACAAGTACACAAAAAAAAATCAATAAAACTTCATTTGTTGATTAAGATGTTATTAAATCTGGTTAAATGCTTAGGTCATTACTTCATGACACAATACATTTACACATTATTTGTAATCTATACAACATGCATAGCGTTAACTCATACTGGTGACATGATAACTATATCAATGGCAATTGATGCATTTTGGCCTGATGCCTTTTGGGACCTCCTGTCCCTTCCGCAGGGGCCACTGAAAATAAAGAATAACAACATTTGACGTAAGGCAATCCCTTGAAATGGGACTAAAATAATAAAGTATTTAGCACATGCATTTATAGCCAACAATATCAGTCGATACCTTCAAGTACCTTGTTTTAAAGTGCATCTTAAAAGTGGAAAGTCAAGAGCAATCCCGTGAGTGAGGCGATTGATTGTGAGGTTTGCGTAGTGCCGATGTCATTAATAATGATACTACGGAGGCCTAGGTTAGATTGAAGTGAAATACCGTGCTGCCTAAAGCTGCCATTCATGCTCAAGAACTTCGAAAACGCTTGTATTATAGTAGCAACACAGAAGTGATCTAACTGCATTTAATCTAAAAAATACTGTGCGTGAAACGTGAAAAATGATAAAAATGATAAAAAACCTGCTCGTGCAGCATGCTCGAAAATATTACACACGTAAGGTATGAGTGAAAAACCAACCTGTCGGATTACTGGAGACCGACGCAGTAAACACGTCGAGGAGTGGAAATGTAAATGGAGGAAGATGTTCTACAAACAATCTGAAAAGAAGATATACGCAACATAAACATGCGGAAAAGTGAAAAGTGGCTCATGAGGTGCTTGCGGTGTATAAAAATATAGGGCCTCATTTATGAGGCCTTGCGTCAGTTTTGCGGTTCCGATGCGTCACTTTTTGTGACGCATCAGCGGCGTAAAACATGCCTCCTGTTGCGCACTATTTACAAAGTGACGCATCTAAGCAGATGCGTCACTTTGTAAACCCCTGCGCTACATTATACCTGCGTCAGGTATAATGTATGCAGAGGGGGCGTTCCCCCGCAAAAAGCCTCGTAATAGTGACGCAGTGAAATCTATGAGATTTCACTGCGTCACTTTTAGGACGCAGTTGCGTCAAAATCTTACGCCTGCCTCACAGCAGGCATAAGACTGACGCAGGCCCTTTCACATGGGGCTTTCCCCATGTGAAAGGACGCATTGCTGGAGTTGCGTCACTTTTGTGACACACCCCCGCAATGCGTGACTTTTGCGCTTACAGATACGTCAGAAATACTGACGTATCTGTAACTCCTTGCGACATGATGCGTCATACTGTAAATATGACTCATCATTGGTGTCGCAAGGAGGACGCAGTGAAAAGTGACGCATCGATGTTTTCACGCAGCGATGCGTCACTTTTCATAAATGAGGCCTATAGTACCTGCATTCCTAGATCTACCAACACTGGCAAATCTGGTAATGTGTCAAAATGGTATGCCTCCCCAGGGGAGGTGCAACGGGGAATGAATGCAATTAATGAAAAGGAATGTGCCATTTAATGTTGAATATGGCGCATGCCTATCCTATTTCTTTCATGCAGTGCACTGTAGCAAGGTGACAGTCTCCGATGCAGAAATGTTTCATAAATATGCCTCTGAGTTTCAAAAATCATTAGGTAAGTTTTTCAGTATCACAAAAGTTAAAAATGTGTCGGTTTTCTGCCCCTTTCCAATTGCCAAGTTAGGTCCCCCTCCTTCAAATGCACCTATGTTTCTACCCATCAGCTTATAGTTACAACTGTAGAAAATATCTAATACATATGGATTTTCCCATATCATAGTTGGGATTTGCTGTCACAATAATCCAATAGTTAATTCTTGATTCTGCGGATAATGATTGGGGATTTCTGTGTATAAATACAACTATATGTGCACCTAATTGACTCTTAAATAGTACTAAATTTGTTCCTGTGATCACCGTCGGTAATTATATGGTGCAAGTAGTACGGTTTTCTAATGTTCCAGCCTGCTCCTAAGCCCATATGCCTTGCGATATTCCAGCTGCCTGTCCCTCTGCACAGCCTTAAGCACTCTCTGTAACACGGTGATATCACTTCGATGGAGAGTCAAAGCGACTTAACTCTGTGAAACAAGCTGTGCTTGAGCGCAGTATGCAATGACCTTTATTCTTCATTTCTCATGTGTTGTTGGACAGTGACACAGGTTCTTCTCTGTCGCCCGTGCGCCCACCCACTCTACTGACTGTCTGCTGGCTAACTGTATGCCTGGCTCTAAGCCTCCATGATCCTTAGATAGGAGTGGTGATATTTTAGGTGTAGTTTTAGGAAGTGAGGATACTAAGGGTCGTGTCCATACCTGCAATCATGACATCGGTTAGCGGCCACTGGTACTTTTTTTTTTCCCTTCCAAATTAAGCACTGCAGGTAAGTGCTCAAATGTGTCGTGAAGCTAGCCAATTTTTGCTGGAAACTTTAGCTCCATTAGTCATCAAAAAGGTTTTATTCGGCTAAAAGTCATAAAAGACAAATACAGTACAAACAGAATAAATACACTGGCAAATCTCATCATTAAAAGTACAAATACCAAGTATTAAACCAGGATCCCAATGTAAAACCACTTGTAACAAGAAACACAAAGGGGCTGATTATGATGTCAGTGGGATTGACACAGATGGCACGTCGGTGTCAGTTTCACTGACATCTGCCCCTGTGGTCCGCCCTCTGCATCATTATGCATCATAAGGCATTGTGCGGCGGGACCGTTTGTGGCGCTTCCGATGGGCTCAAGGATCCTGTTGGTGCATTGAAAGGCACCATAATCACCTAATAACGGCAGAGCCAGGCTTGGCACCACGGTAGGGATTATGATGGCACTTTCCACCTGCCCTTTAATGGCGGTCCGACCCACCATGAAAAGGCAGGCAGAAAGTGACTTTTGGGGCCCCCAGCAGGGACCCCTTGCCCACTGGCCCTCCGCTATGTGGCCTGGGTGGCACCTATGGTGCCCCCTAAACATCTCTGCACCGTGTGGCAGACGCCATGAGGTGCCTGCCATATGGTAGAGGGCTGTTTTAATGTTTCCGGACCCACACAAGCTTCTATTGTAAAATGCATGTTTGCGACCGCCATATGGGCGGTCACATCGTAATCCTGCGGTCGTAACTACTGACCTAAGGTCTGGTGGTTCCAGACCACTACAGTGTCCGGGCGGGACATCGTAATTAGGCCCATAGTGTTTAGTGTTTCGAAAGGAGAGAACATTTTATCTCATCACCTAGCTCAGCATACAGGCATCTCCAGATTTAGGCACAGAGTAGAGCATAGGAGTTACTTTACAATCTACAGTTAATAAACCTAAGAATACATCGGATCCATGAGTAAGACCAAGCAAGAACCAGATGGCTTGAAGTGTTAACCATAAATTCATACTTTTAACTTTGATTTCAATCACTCATGAAATACTTGGTAATTTGGAGAAAGCTTATTCCTGAAATGATCTGGCAAAGTGTTTTCAGTTTTAGCTTCAGATTTGTCCTGCGCTAGCAACACCTGTTTAAACTATATTAATAAACATGTTCACCTCTAGTGTGCAATCTAAAACTCAAATGAGTAAATTATGTAGTTTAAAGCAAAGTGTAAGTCTGCGCATATACTCTGTAAATGAGCAGGTAATGTTATACTCCTAGCAAAACAACTTATTTTGCTCACAAAAGTAGAGTGTAGTGCGTCTCTTTGGGAATGTACTTGAAATGTACCGGTAGTTCTAACCTTTGAAAAACAACAAAGAGTCATTGATCATTTACAGTTCAAGCTCTGCACAAAACCCTCAAATCTCACACTTCTGACTCATCCCTCTCTACTAAACCCTGTCCACAGTCTGTTGGACATTCTTATATTCAACAATTTTCAAGATGCAATCCATTTACAACAAATTACAATACAATGATAAAAAGCATTATATAATAATTTTTCTTGAGATGTTATTCCACTATACATTTAGAAGTTCATCTATAATATCATGGGAATGTCAATGCACTGTATAAAATATTAAAACTGTGTATGATTTGAAAAGCCCTGCTCGCCTTAGAGCAGTGTTCTTCGGTAGCTAAAAAATATATTAGCATGTGTCTTCACAGAGAATGTTTACCACAGACTCTGATGCATTTGTATTCAATAGTGGTTCCATACTTAAAACAGAGCTCCTGCCACGATTTTAAAGTGTTGTACCTTTTCCCACAGATGAGCAAAGGATACATTTGTGTATATTGTGAAGCATGAAGTAGTCATGTTTCACACAGGCACAACAATTGTTATATTCCCCTTTGGAAAGTAGTCTACATCTTGAGCAAACATGCTCTTGATAGTGATTACACCGTCTAGATCAAAACTGATGCCAGACCAAAAAACATAATACACACACTATTACCTTTATATGAAACGGTCCACCAAAAAGTGGTCACTGCAATCAAAAGGCAATGGCCCAAAATGGACTAAAATCTGAATTTGTTCACCATGCAGCAAATTGAGCACCTCATCAGCCCTTGGCTTTCTGGACCATGCATAACATTCTTGGATCCCTCACTTTTAGCCAGCTCCTCAGATATGGACCTAGTAGGAAGTCAGTAATCAGCCATGAAGTTGTCCTCCCTTCTTCTTCTGATTTGTTTGGACATATTGCAATCATTATTTCTGGTTATAGTAAAGTCATGACTCTACTGGAGGAAGATGAAACTATCTGTGTGCTGTGTGTATGTGAGACTCTGGTGAGTTTGTCAGGAGGAGACATGCACCACAAAGAAGGCGATTGAGGGGTTCTCATAAATATCAAGGAATTTGTCTAGTTTCTGCTTTGACCTGATTGTTAATACATGGTTCAAGCGTGAAATCACAATAGAAATTGATTTTCTTGAACACTTAATTCATGTAACTGTCTTGCTGTCAGTAGTACTGTTCAAGGGCTGCATCTGATCTACATTACCATGATTCTGCTGTGCTCGGCCTTCTATGAGATGAAACACACAGCTGTCTACCTGGTTGCCACAGGTGTATGGGGTAGGTGGTGTTGTGATCTAGGGGTACTTTTCTCGGTCTTGGAATTATTTTTCTATTTATCAAGGGAGCTCTTTGTCCCTGAACATAAGTGCAAAGATGTAACGGATCTTCTCATTGTGTAATATTTTTTAATTGGCTGGTGCAAATGGCCATTGTAACTGCATGACTGTGCAACATAGCCAATAGTTGTAGGTCTGCATTTAATTCTTCATTGTGCATGACCTCATGGTGACCTGATGAAATAGCTGAGCCACATTACATTTTCTCAGGGAAAAGTGATTGCTCACCAATTAAAAAAATAAAGTGCACTTTTAGCAGAATAAAACTCTCATTGCCAAAGTGGCAAAAAATGATTCTATATCTTATATTTATTATGCCACAATGTTACAAGAATGTTGTAGATGTCACCATTCTCAATACTGCTGGTCATTTTTAGAGCAATCTGATGTAGTATGTCTGTCTTTGTGAATACCTCACATATCAGTTTGGGGTCTGTGCTGGGGGCAATTTTAGTTTATCACAACCTTCATGGAATAGAACAATCCTAAGACAAAATATACAAACTTACACATATATATTCAGGGACTTAGGCCCAGTTTCTCCATCCATTTTTCTGATCAACTGTGATTCATATATTGCTTCTGCTCACCATAGGATGGAGTATGGGGCAATTCATTAGACTACTTCAGCCATTGTACCTCATGCACTCACACACTGTTAGTGAATTTGTTATGTCTGATCGCATATTCACAGCCTCATGAAAGGAAATGCACTTGAGTGCAAGGGATGGTGGACTAACGCGTGACTATGTCAATTCTTTTTTTCTCTCCATTGTTTATCCTTACTTTGTTTTAGTCATCCTTCTGTGATTAAACTATGGGGCAGATTTAAAAGCCCCCTGTGCCAACAGTACGTCACTTTTTGTGACGTACTAGTGGTGTATTTTACTTCATATTTAGAAGGACAGGAAAAGCCACCACTTTGCGTGAAAGGGGCGTTGCATGGTTGTTGCTGTGGGTGTTCCCATGTAACAACCATGGAACCAGACACGTTTCCAAATTTATGAGGAATCCTTAATCTGGAAATGCGTGTGAATGCTCCATCTCCCCAAGGGAGGCGTAGGGTGGCATAACGAAGAGAAATGTATTCATTTCGCCTCGTTTTTTCCTCTTTCAATGCATGCTGCATTCTACAGCACACATTGAAAGAGGAAAATGCATGTAGTGATTGTTTTTGTGCAGCAAGGTGCCCCTTCCTGGACAAAAACAATCTCCCCATGATGCAGGCATCCATGCACTATGGTGCAAGGGTGCCTGCGCCGGCGCATGGCAGCTGTTTGTGCGCCAACGCAGTGGAGAGCAGAGGAATGCAACATATTATTGTAAATATGTCGCATTCCTGTGCTTTGAAAGAGCCTCAGCATTGTGAAGCCAAAGAGCTTGCGTAGCTTCGCTGCGGCACTTCCTTGTAAATCTGCCCCCATGTTTTCAGTTTATAGTATCTCATCATTTTCACTAATTATCATATTTTCCTGTGATGTTCATAAAAACTAAAAAGGATTCTAAAAAGGGTTCCAATTCTTCTTTTAAGTTCACCTGCATGATACGAAGCACCCACGCAGTCTGATTAAAAATATGTCTAATGGTTAATTTAATTTTAAATTTAGTATTTTTATTGCAGCATATTGCTGCCACATTTAGGTAGAGGCAAGTCATTTGTGTTTCTTTTTTGAAGCATAAACTTGCAATAAAAAATAATCCTAGCTTGCCAATGCCAGACTTATTAGCTTTGCCAATGCCCGTTACTTCTGCGACTACTCACTTATTAAGAATAACCTTGAAGGGAATGTATTTACCTGCTAGATGCCCTTCTGGTTTTTGCTTGGGATACACCCAGAGGATATCTTTGAATACAGCTCCAGGAATTGGAGGTGTAATGCCAGGTCAAATGTCAAAATGTGACCTTCATTCTTGGACTAATTTAGGGAAGTTAATTTGGCTCAGTGGTTCCAGCGTTAAGCTTTTTCTAATGAAGTTGCCTTGATGCTGGATTACCTTGGTTTGGGGGTACAGCTGAACACAATGTGCAAATTTAAAATGGTTCTAAGCAGGGTGAGGATATGTCCCTCTCTGACAAGGTTGCACCTTTGCCAAAAGGATGATACTCGTTCTGGCTAGTTTTTCAGAGTTCATAAATTAGTAGTTGTTGGTGCACACAATAGCCCACTGATCTAGGTTTTCAGGTAAAATAATATTTTAATATATTTCCCTTTGAAAATGTCAGGACCTAGCCCTATGGCCTCATTTCTCTTGGATAAAGCTGTTGTAGGTTTCCTCCACTGGATTCTTGTCTAAACACCTCTCCAACATGCTCATGACCACAATTCCTAAAAGTGGGCAACAAGATCATCTCAGTTTCTATGTACCTTTGTACACGTTTCATACATACCCACACAGATCAGCTACTAGCCCTCAAATGGTTCAAGATGTACACTATTTGTCCTTCTATTGCAGGAACATCCCAATCTAACCACTCCAACTTCCAATGTTCATTGGGCATTTAGTTGTCCAAAGTACACACTGAACCTTTGTTCTCTGGAGTCCGCCAGGAAGCTATCTTCCATTGTTCAGAAGCAAGTGTGTGGAGTAGTGATTCACCCCAGTGGGTGGGACACCTCATACAGTTTTTAAAATCAGGGAAACATGTTTTCTCACATCCACAGTAGGTCTTTGCTGTCTTCTTCCTATATTATATTTACAGTTTGATGAGATTTTTACTGTATTGCGACAGTTGTTAGTGGGACTTAAATATTTACTGTATTGCGACTTTGGGTCTTAAATTCTAAAAGTTCCTCCAAGTGGGGCAAGGATTTCCTCATTTGAAGATAATCCACTTCTCCCTCCCAGCATCAACCACTGCCAACCAATTTAGACAAATAGTCTTTAAAGTAATTGACCACCACTATGTGAAGGCAGTAGATTAAAAAATTGTACAGAGAATTAGAGAGAGAAAAGATCACCAGTAAGAGGTTGATGCTTTTTCAGAAATAGACCTTGCAGTGTGGTATTCCTAATTTCTAGTTTCTTCCTTAATGTTCATCTTGAGTACCCTAATACTTTTCACTTTGGTGTCCCAGGGAGTTCTCACCAACAACATGTACTGAATGCTCAAAATATGTTCTTTGCAAGTTCTGCAACAAATATCATATTGAATCAGCAATGTTCTGCCTTCATGGATTGTTAGCTGACAGCAGATATACTTGTATATTAATATATGTAACTAAAGGAGTGTTCATGGAGTTGGACCCTCTTTTATAGTTAACAATCTTACCTGCTTTATTCCCAATGCTTATTTTTCTGCTTCATCTACTGCTAAGTATATATTTCTCCAGTTCGGAGGTCATTCTATAGTAGAAAAATAATTCTCTGGCAAGTTCACTTTACTCTGAAACTCCTTATCACTGTCAATTAGGCCTAAGGAATGCCAGTTGTATTTCTGGAAAGATTTAGTACCTGAAATCTCAGTCAATAACTTGAGTGTATTTTGCACTATGTCCTACTAGTTCCATATAGGCAAGAAGTAACAAGCACTCATGCATGCTGTAAAACATTTTAAAATAAAACGTCATTACATATCACAAGGAGGATGAAGAACTTGGATAGGAAATCAAAGCCAAGCTCACATGAAGATTAGTTGTCTGGATTCTTTATTTATTAATTGTGCAGGCCAGAAGGTAGTGGTACTTGAGAAATATTTAAAATGGAGGAGCATAACTAAGTGCAGTAAAAAGGTTTCCATCTCTGAAGGCCTGGGGTAGATGAGGGTTCAAATTACATCAATCTTTAATACAGAAAGAGATTAGGCCTACTGGACATAGCTACCGTTAGCCTTAATCATTTCCAGGAGAAAATGTTCTCTGAATAGTATTTGGAGACGCAGGGCTTTCAAATAATAGTTCCTACCTTTTTATAGCAAGAGGAGACTTCTATTGCTTTTGTTGCCTGAATTTACCTTCCGAGTTTGAGTTGAGGGAGAGCACACCCATTCACGTCTTACTGTCACCTTAGAAAGGGCTTTCTCTTGGCTGAAATATGTTAATCTTTAGTGCAGAATTATTTTTTCTTGATCTAGGGTTACATTACAAAGTTTGTGTTGATTCATTCAAACTAGAATATGAATAACTGAAATTTTATCTTCTATCATAGACAATGGCATGAATAATTCAAATGTTTTTAAGGGCCTGATTAAAAGTAAAGGTGCTATTTATCGCACCTGACAAATATTGATACCATGTGGTACGTTATTTTATTGGGTGCTATAAATAATGTCTATTATGAATTGTATGGGAATTAACATGCAGATCTTGGTGTTTAACACCAAATGAATCCATATGATATGGTAAATACTGTATGCTTCCCCTGTTGTATTTCAGAGGGTTTGACACGCCGAAGTTTAATGAAGATTGAGTTATTTAACACATTCAATAATTATTGGATGTATTATATACCTTCAAACTTGTAGAATTCTGTCCCATGCATAAACAGCAGTTTACACACGAGTCAGAATTAATCCAACCACTTTCAATCAGGCCCTAAGACCTTTACTCTATATTCTGGATTATAGTGAGGCAATATATTGACCTTTACCCACTTAATGGTTATTGATTTCAGGGCATTAGAACACTGTGCTATAGGAGGCCACACTCAATTGATGAAGTACTTTACTAAAGCGGACTTGCAACAAATATTTTTTGGTACAACATTGAGGCGCATCGCCTTTCTGGAGTATGGGGTTTTTCTGTAACTTACTCCTCACCAAGAACCCCACATAATATCAGGTCAATGGATCTTTGTTGTCAGCTGAGTCGTCAAAGTTAAACCTCAACATAAATCATGACCGGTTATCATTACTTTAGTTCAGTCAATAAAGGCAATTTAGTTGAGTTCAAGGTTTTTATTTTATCATTTGATTATTCATCTATTTTATTAAAGTATTATTCTCCAAAAATTATCAGTAAAGGTTAACAATCAATCAATCAATGTATATTTAGTAAAAAGATGAGCCAATTCAATTATCCAAAATAATCACTAATAAAGTAAATGTAACACATGCATTCCATTAAGAAATGTTCCTATTCTAATCTAATGTTGAGTTAAATGCGAAAAGGGTTGTAGGTGTCAGCTCAGAAATCCATGAAGAGTTCAAATGAGAGAATAGAGCACAGTCATAAAGCTTTTGGAGAATATGCTGGAATGTATTCTAAGCTCAAATAATAGTAGATCAAGAATTAACTAAGATTTCTCATAACAAGATGCCAAGAAAACTCAATAAAAAGTCTCCTCTCAGAGGATCATGAAAATGGGGGGGGGTCGCATCTAATGTGCTCTGCATAAGGAAGTCGAGGAAGTCTAATTGAATCTGCCTAACTAATCTAGGAACATGCACTAATATAAATACGTTTTCTAAGTTGCAACATTAATGGTCTTTCTTCTTTGTGTTGACCAATAAGATTTAAGGCCATAGGTTCTAAGTATGTTGCCTACTACAATTGTTTTGTATTAGACATATTTCATTTATAAATATACATTCTGTACATTGTATTTATTATTAAAGCATTTGGTAAATAATTAAATTAGCATTAGCAGTTTCCGCCCTCTGTTGTTTAAAAAAGCATCACAATTTCTTCACAAACGAATCATTTGAAGTACGCTCTCGCCCTCTGTTGAGCCTTCTTTTTCACTTTTATGTTTTTCAAGTTCTTTCAGTTTCTAGTATTACCTATTCTTTTTCTCTTCCAATTCTAATTCTCTCCTGAATTATCTGTTTATTTCTCTATTCTTTCTTCTACTTATACAGCACCTAACTATGTTATATACCGCACATAAGGTTAGCAAGCAAGGAATTATAATAAGTACAGATTCAATAATCACTCTAAAAACTCCTCCTCCTGCTGATGCAAACCAATTGCCAATTGCAGAAGCTACGTTGCCAAAATGCTCTACTATACCAGCAGTTTCTAATGGCTCTTGTTCAGGTGTGAGGTCAGAAATGTTCTTTGCAAATTCTTATATCTTTTTACTTTAATCAGGTATATATGAGCAGCAATGCTGAGCTTTCAGAATATTTAAAACCCTGCCTTTTTGCCATAAAAATGTATAAAGCCAACTGATCTTGTAAAAACATTGGCCTAATAGCCACCAATTCTGTGTTAAAAGCAAGCAAAGAACCAGATGTACTAGTTGCTAACGTATCCACTACTATTGAGAGCTTTCTAATCTTTTTGCCATTCAACACTACCACTACAGGTGATATGATTGCTCCAAAAATGTCTCCTACTAACTGTGTCCCATCGTAAACACTTCATTCATGTCTATGAGATAATGTCATGGCTAAAGCATCTATACTATTTACAAGGTGCATTTTAGGAAACAATAAAGCTAAATAGTGAATACCCTCCCAACCATCTGGTAACTAGAAATAAGTATCTTGTCCACAAACAAAATAAACCCCCGGAAGACTGCTTCTTCCCCTGTAAGAATTTGAAGGTGCTCCTAAAACTTCAAATGTGTTTTCACAACTACTAATCCCAGTGTGTCTTTTTCTGATTTCTTCTTTTGTAAACACAAAATTCCCCTTTTGTTATTTTCCTTTTTTATGCCAAACATTCTTATAAAATTCATCTTTGTCTTTGCTATGAAAGATATGATATCTCCTTTCCTCTAATTACATAATGTATGTCTTTTCTAATGGTTTCATCTGACTGGCCAAATTGTTTTCATATGCCTTAACAGTGCCTATAACAGTAGGTGATCTAAGTAAATAACATGCCGTGTCTTGATCATTTGCCTGTTGGTGCAAATTCATGCTTTTGTGAAGAAGCATATTTGAAAGAATCCTGTTGTAATTGGAAATATATTATTGAAGGCATTCCTGTCTGTAAAATAGGCTACGCACAATGCTACATATAATTGCATATGACAGAGGAATGTGATGAGTCACCTCATCTGTGGCTGAAGAAGGTAAATGAGCGCAAACATAGCTATCTTTGGCATCGAAAGCTTGTGTATATTCTTGAACTAATCTAGAATAAATGTTAGTTAAAAATTAATCTTTAGGGGGGCGTGGGCAGCAGCCAACGATGGCGGCGGTGTAAAAGGAGAGCTCCGTAGCTGAAGCGGCCTCCCTGAATATCCGACCACTTATCCGCCTGCAAATTGACAATTCCGGGAAGGTGCCGAAACCCAGGACCGGGCGGCGCAAGCGGTGTCCAGCTGTTTTCAAATCCGACGGTGTGGCAGTCGGTCCTACGTGCGACCAGGTTGGGCCGCTGGTGCCTGTTGGAGCCGGGGAGTCGCCGGCGGTGCAGAGCGGACCGGAAGTCAGCCTTCGGGAGAGAAACGCCGCCGGAAGTGCCCGCTCGGAGACGGGAACACGGACCCGAAGGAGACCGGGAGACGGCTGCAGCGCCGGTTTGGGCTTCTCAGGAGTAGCGGAGGTGAAGCTGCGGGTCCCGGCGCTGGATGATCCTTTGCCGCAGGTAGCTCCCCTAAGCGCGTGGTCCTAGTGCTTACGCCCGAGAGAGTGAGGGGGCCAGAGGCGCTCCCCTGGGTGCCCGCCCCGCTGTGCAAGGACTTGCGGACTCGTCAGGCGGCGCGGGCCGCTGTGATCCTCCGCCGGCCTCTGGAGCGAGGAGACACTGCCTGCGGAACAGACGTCCCTGAGGGGGAGGGGTGTGCTGCCGGACGACGAGACCTTCAACGCCGCTATCCTTCACCGGCGCTTGGCACGCCGCAATCGCCACGTGCTGTCTCCTGGGGACATACCCGGGTCCGGGTGACCCTGTGTCCAGTTGGAAGCGGAGGGGCAAGGTGGTGGAGCACGCGACGCAAAACGAGTGAATGGCCGGACAGAGTCATCTCCATTAGAGCTAGAGCGCACACATAGCTCGTGCCTTTGATAGAGTCTGCCACCGAGACACTGGAGGGCGATACCGGCCTTGGCTGAATATACCGGGAGGCCCGTGGCTTGGGTGGTGCAGCGGGGCCCAGGGCGTGCGCAATCGGCTGCCCGCAGCGTGCCCCCCGTAATGTCAGTGGGCGATCAAGGGGACTACAAATAATACTACAGGCCCGGCTGGTACAGTATAGCAACACGGCCACAACACATTCCCAGGAGCTAACGCGGGAGTGCCATATCTCTTGTCCCACACTGCCGGAGGCTCTGCACGGGGAGAAGGTCAGCCTACTCATCGACACTGAGTCACAGATACACTCCGAATGGCTGGGAAGGGCACTAAGGGCGGAGCAGCGCAAGCCCGGCTGGAAAAATTTGCCTATGACCGGGCCTCCTCCTCCTCTCAGGATCCTAAGACGCCACCGGGCAAGACGGTGGAGACGGCGGGCACCAAGAAGGCGACCATTGATGATGTCATGAAGGCCCTTGCCCAAGTTCAGATGACGGTGGGTTCAATATCGTCCGAGATCACACTCATCAGAGCGGACTTCCATAAGATGTCAGAGAAAGTGCAGTCAATGGAGGTGGTGACCAAATCACTAGTGGAGGACGTCGCGGAACTACAAACAAGCATGGAGAGGGTCACGAGGGAGAACAAGGCCCTACGCGACAAGCTGGACGATCAAGAAGGGCGCTCCAGACGGAACAACATTCGCATCATCGGGGTTCCGGAGTCGGAGGGTACGAGAGCTATGGATTTATATGTGGAGGAACTCATCCAACAACACTTGCGACCGAAAGGACTCTCTACCTTCTTCACAGTAGAAAGAGCGCACCGGGTTCCCGGAGGCCGACCCAAACAGGGAGCTACCCCAAGACCGATAATAGCTCGCCTCTTCAACTTCAGAGACAGGGATGCGATCCTGCAAGCGGCCAGGAATTCCCCACCGGTCCGAATCCATAACACCACGATTGCATTTTTCCCGGATTATACTGTGGAGGTCGCACGAAGACGTAGAACCTTTTTTGAGGTAAAGAAAGAACTCAGAGCCAGAGAAATTCCCTATTCAATGATTTTTCCTGCTAAACTCAGGATTGTGGCGAACAATAAGACATGGTTCTTTGACTCACCCGACACCGCGCTGGAATGGCTGGAGGGGTGGAGGCCGGTGACCCGTCCGCGCCGTTCCAACAGGACGACCATGCACAGCGACGATGATTCACATCTGCACTCCCAGGCATCTGGGGGAGAACCTGAACGCCGTTCACCTCTGCACGATATTCCAGAAACTGGCGATACGGGAGAATAAAAATGCCACGCGACTGCTTTTACAGTTCAACTGCTTTGCTGGCCGGGCGTGCCGCCATGGACACTGGACGAGGGACCTCCGGAACTGAAAAAGGGGGTCGCTGACTGCGGGGGGTCCTTGACCCCAGCGAGCAAGTACTTTGTTTGGGGAAGGGTCCAAGCACTCTGCTGAGTTGGGGGGGCGGGCAGTTTTGAGTCCGTTGAGCAGGGGGGCAGGGTGGGGGGGAGTTAGGGGGGGGAGGTTTTTCGTTTTCAGGTTGGTCACACAGATTGGAATTACATGGCATATACGTGTCGCTTAGCAGGTTTTGGGCTACACGTTCGGGCTCCATCAGAGCATAGCATGGGTGTCTGCAGGAACGTACTCTATGGCGGAACTGTCTCAGGTTGATACTGGGAGGGCGGACACGGATGTGAGGCGGGTGCCACAATTGGGGGTCATGTCATGGAACGTGCGAGGTTTGGGGGACAAAGTCAAGAGGGGGCTAGTACTGCAATGTATACGACGCTTTCATCCAGCCTTGGTCCTACTGCAGGAAACACATTTAACGGGCACGGCCACGCGGGCCCTAGACAGGAAGGGGTACAGTATGGTTGCCCATGCAGAGTTCACTAGGGGTTCCCGGGGTGCGGGAATCCTCATGCACCGCTCCTCGGGGTTCATCGTCCAATCCACGAAAACGGACTCGCAGGGCCGGTTTGCGGCAGTGCATGGTCAGTGGGAGGGGAGGCCATTGAATGTAGTCTCGGTCTATATTCCACCGGCACTGCATGCGATTGCCCTCCCCGATCTGGGGAAATTTCTGCTAGAACTGCCCGAGGGTGATCTGATATTGGGAGGGGACTTTAATGCAGTGGCACATAACACACGTGATAGATTTCCGGTGCGTACCCAGGACCCTTGGCCCTCCCGCCTGCATGGCTTCCTGGAAGCACAGGGTTTGGTGGACCTCTGGAGGCACTTTCATCCGGAGGCTCGACAATATACATTTCATTCGGCGGTCCATGACAGTCTGTCGCGGATTGACTATCTCCTAACACTGGGACACAGCCTCCTCACTATTACTGATGTACATATTAGACCCAGGGGAGTTTCAGACCACTCACCATTGACACTAATCGTCTCCAACCCCGAGCGGACCAGAACGCGCATATTCCCGATCTACCCTGGCTACCTTAAAGTGCCTCTGATAACCAAGAAGCTGAGGGAGGGTACTACAGCATACTTTACCGAGAATGAGGGATCAGTGGATTCTCCCACCACACTATGGGAGGCATATAAAACAGTCCTTAGGGGGCAGGCCATTTCCATTATAGCTAGTCATAAACATACACAGAAGCAGGAACTTGTAGTCCTAGAAAACGACCTGGACAGAGCTAACACCACCCATGCAACTAATCCGACCACTGACACGCGACATGCACTACACTTGTGTCAACAGCGTCATACCGATTATCTACGTAGTAGAGTGTTAGATAACTTAGCGGCCACAAAACAGAGAATATACGAAGTGGGCGACAAGGCCGGCAGACTCCTTGCCTGGCTGGACAGGAAAAGAGGCGGGCAAAAGACCATATTGCACCTGAGGGATCGCGAGGGTCTATTGCAAACACACCCTTCTGTAATAGTTGAACTAATGGCTGACCACTTCCAAACGGTTTACACACCTGATGCAGAGGTTACCCCGGAGATGGCTGAGACATCTCTCGAGGGGATACCTACCCGCACTCTGTCACAGGCCGACATGGATGAACTGGAGATGGACTTGACCTCTGGGGAGCTCCAAGCGGCTATAACCGCCCTGCACTCAGGGAAGGCTGTGGGTCCCAATGGAATACTGATAGAGTGGTACAAGATAATGTCAGACACGCTCTCTACGCCCCTCCTCAATATGTTGCGGGACAGTTTGGAACGAGGTCAACTACCGCCCGACCAGCGAGCGGCGACCATAGTAACAATTCCAAAACCCGACAAGCCGCCTGAGAATTGCGGTTCATACCGCCCGATTTCTCTCTTGAACGCCGAGACTAAAATCTTGGCTAAATTGCTGGCCAATCGGCTGCTGCCGCATCTGGAGCATCTGATTCATCCTGACCAATCAGGATTCATGCCTCATAGAAGCACGGCGATGAACTTGAGGCATCTGCATGGGGTAATGGCACGGGCGCCGATATTGATGGAACCGGCGGCGATCCTCTCGCTCGACGCCAAGATGGCATTTGATCTGGTAGAATGGAGTTACCTGTTTGCGGTCTTGGAACATATGGGATTTGGCCCGAAATTTATAGCGTGGATCAAATTGCTATACCAGGCACCAGTGGCGCGAGTATTGGCTAATGGCCGTCTCTTCAGAGAAATATCGCTGAAGAGGGGTACGAGGCAGGGCTGCCCGCTCTCGCCGCTACTTTTTGCCTTGGTCCTGGAACCTTTGGCCACGGTCATTAGGACTACCCGATTGCTGAGAGGCGTGCAATGGGGGGATGGTTGGGAAGACAGGGTGTCACTGTATGCGGATGACATGCTGGTCTATGTGATGGACTTGCCGTTAAGTATACCGGCACTACTGGCGCTGTGCGAAAAGCATGGGAAGGCTTCGGGTTATACTATAAACTGGACGAAATCGATACTCTACATGCTCAATGGCGCGGCGCCTGACCTAGGTGACAGCTGTCCGTTGTTACTGGCGGATATATCCTTCCGCTATCTGGGGATCCAAGTTACGCGAGACCATGGTACCTTCCGTAACCTGAACCTTCAACCGCTGCTCGAACGATTGAAATCAGATGTGCGCCACTGGAGCACCCTCCCCTTGACGCTCTTAGGAAGAGCAGCGCTGTTCAAGATGATGGCGCTGCCCCGCTTCCTTTATGTCCTAGAAAATACACCAGCGTTAGTCCCGGTGCAGTTCTTCAGGCAGGTCTCTAATCAAATATCAAGCCTACTGTGGGGGACCAAACCGGCAAGAGTGGCACAATTGAAATTGATCAGGGATTGGTACAGTGGGGGGATAGCACTCCCAAGCTTGGAACTCTACTACTGGGCGGCTCATCTTAAGGTGATTAACCGGTGGTTACATTGTCCGCAGGATGACCCTGCACTATTAGCGGATAGGAAACAACTTGGAGCTGCCACCCTGCTGGCCCCACTCTATGACAAAGGGCTGCTTAAGACACTGGTGGGACCCACTATGCACACGGTGACACTGTGGCATAAAGCCCAAGCACGACTGAAGTGGGATGGGGTGATCACACGCATGACGCCGTTGTGGGACTCCAAAGCCCTGGGTAGCCTAAGACATAGCAAGGGATTTGCCCAATGGGACACCATAGGGATCTCAGCGGTTGGGGACCTGTGGGTGGGAGGGGAAGTGGTACCATTTGCGACGCTCAGGGAACAATATGACATGGGAGCAACTGAGACTTACCGTTACATACAGATTCGACACGCATTGCTGGCAGCACTAGAACCCGGCGTCGCGGTCCCGGAGTCGGCCCCCTTAGAGGATCGACTGTTGACAGACTACATGGAAAGCAAGGCTACTTCACTCACCTATCGTAAATTGATAAACAACCTGCTGTAGTGTAGCTCCTATTTTCCCAATAGGCTCTGCGCATTGGAATAGTACCTACAGCAGTAAAGGCCTAGGCCAGACGTTAACTAGGTCTACTACTGTCAATACTAGACTTAATTTTTGGGTTTGCCAGCTAAGCTCAGAGTTCGCTAGAAACTTTCTCGAATGTTCAAGGAAGGAATTAACTCCCCTGATTAGACAAGAAGGGATTTAGTTTCTGACAACCATAGAACATGACAACTTTGCTCTCCCCTAATCAAGAGTCAATCTCAAGAGTCGTGTGAGCACAAGGCAATTATTTTACTCAGTCAGTACGTGCATTCTTAGTCTCATCAGAATGTAGAGAAAAGGAAGAGACGGGCGTGTTCAATAAAAGATGTTATTTATTGATCAGTCTCTTTTCTCGTACAAGAGAAATGGATCGATATTATTGCAATACTTATAGTTAAGTAAAGTGCATACATTAAAAGCAATAGTATAAAATAATACTGTAAAAACATTGATATGGTTTCTGAGCCATATGATGTTTAAAATGATTAAAATATATTTACATACACATATACATTTGACTAAACGTACTCAACTGGTGTTTCTAGATACGCCTACCCCGTGTACCTGACCTAAGTCTAATGCGTGGGCGGGAATAGAAAGTTACAGTTTAAGTTAAGTTTGTTTTTGCCAAGTGAATAACTAAAGAATTCTCTGTGAGGGGTTATTCAGTTCTGTACCTGGAATTTAGGATGAATGAGGAATGGTATCTCTTTCTCTGCTCTCGATATTCCAGGCTGCCTGCGAGGGCTGCCCAGAAGCGCCGGTGCTGGGTCTCTCGGCTTGAGATAGCAGCGCGTCTCTCAGCGCGTCAGGAAGGCGGGGCTGCTGCCAGCGGGGTCTGCTTCTGCTCTCGGCTTCGGCAAGTATGGCTGCTCCGTCTTGTCACCACGCGTGTGTTTGCATAGGGCAAGGTCGGCAATATTTATACCTTAAAGGTGCCGGGATTGACGTAAGGATGGACATAGATACGTCAATAAAGATGTCATACGACTTGCTCGTTAGCACATTCTTTACTAAAGTTCTCTGCGAAATCAAAACAATGGCCGCACGGATTATCCAGGTTGTCATAGGTTTGATTTGTTATGAGAACGTCGTATGCCTTATCAGGGGCTGGAGGAATGTCGCTTGTCTAATTAGATCTCAAGCGTTATGACCTAATCAGATAACACGTTCCTGTGCCGTAGTGTGACTGCGTCAGATAACGGTATCTGCATCATGGGGGTTTTCTTGCCTCATGGGCTGACTGTTAGTTAACTTGATAGTTAGTTTAACCAGAATAGGGTCAGGAATAGGGGGACTGATTCAGAACCTATAGAAATACACGACACCCACTCCACGCTAACTATGGTCATATCTACTAATCTATGCATAGTATAACATAGTACAACATACTATAGAGTATAGTGTATACCTTACCACCCCAAAATACATAAATGCATTTCGAAATTTTCTAATATACTGAAAAATTGCAGTCATATATATTGTATGCACTTAAGCTATGAATTAAATGCAAAAGTAAACACGCATTTTTATGCATTATTGCTTATTGGTATATGAGAAATACACATGAAATGGCTCTGAATATGGCTATACAGAAAGGAAGTCCGAGACCATTTCATCACATAATAAAATATTTGTGAATATCCCAGCGAGCAGCTAAAGTCTATAAATTATCTAAAAATAGAAATTTTAGTTCTCTAGGAATAGTTTCTTACTTTAAGCAGAAGATCAGTGTCCCGGGAAAAAATATGTAGAAAAATATTTTAAGGGGCATGCTGAAAAAATTGCTGTCCGTGAGCTGGAGTTAAATTGTTCATGTGACTTTATTTTTAAAGTTGAAGGCCGAATTCAGGGAACGCCGTGTGCGAGTTTACTCAAAAGTCTCTATTTCTGTTCTGGAGAGAACATCATATCATTCAGGCTTTCGAAAAAACTGTCAACAGCTTCATGGGAAAGTTCCACTAAGTCGGAAATAGGGGTAACCATGCATTCGTGCGCATGATTGTCTCCATTGACATTCTGAATTGCATTGCTGACAAAAGGTCGTACCTGTTCGATGCTGCTTTCATCTTGAACTTCACTACTCTTCAATCGTAGTGGTGAAGATTCCAGGAATGCCGTCATCAGGATTGGCAGCCTTTGAGGGCAGCACAAAGCGTGAACCTTGGTAGGAACCAACAGTGTATCTGCATCCACTGGCGCATCCGATTGTAGTGTCAGGCAGGTGTCTAACACGCATTCTTCTCCGCATAGCAGACACCTTAGTACAGGTAAAACACACCTTTGCCACATTGGTCGAAATGATAGAAACCAAGTCATGTTCAGGTCTCTAAGCCGGGAGAGTCCCAGGATTTTTGATATCCGGTCCCGGTATCCAATGGCTAGGATCGTATCTTCCATTGTCGCGAGAGTTTGATCTGTGACATGGGTTGCCAGAACGAAAAATAAGGACTAGGAATAGGATTCCTGCAATTAGTCCCAGGATCAGGGGAAGTCCGCCAAAAATCGAATGGACGAAATCTGGAAAAATACCCAGTATGGCTTTGAATGGTGTTAATGCCATCGAAAATACTGTCTTAAATACCTTTGAGACCCCAGTGGTATCAGAAATATTTAAGATTTCGCTTAGGATTTCCGCGAAATGTACGGGGGAATTAGTTGATAATAATGTATGTATCTCTGCAGTCGTCCTTGCGACTTGTAGATCATACGTTTCTTTTGATGACGTGAGCCTTGTAGGCGTCTGAAGAAGCACTGTTTTCATTCTGCTTAAAGTGTCTATTCGAATAGAAGTAATTTTCAAACTGGGCCATGCCCTTGCCTCCCTGTCTGGAAAGGAGCTGGGGAACAAAGAACGTCCACAGCACTTGACCTTCGCCGTTGTAGTTACTAGATAAGGAGTCCCGGGCATAAGACTGCAACATCTGCGGTCTACAATAAGAATGTAACTCCCATTATAGAGTCTTTGAAAGAATGGTTCTATTTCAGTTGCAGGTGCGCCTTGCTGGTGACATGAAAGGTTGTATGAATTCCCTTCACAGGCTCCATGCAAACTAATTCCGTTACACAGAAGCGTGCCGCTTAGTGACATAGCACAATTGTTGCCACTAAGAAACACTTTCTGTCCTTTATTACTGACACATGCATGTGAATAGGGCAGGTTCCAAGTTGTTTTAAGGTACCCCTTTCCCAATTTCTCGTACATGCCAGCCTGTATATATTTTTGGCAGTATTGAAACCTGAAGGTTGAGATTGGAATATTTATGATTCCGTGGATTATCCATTCACTGACAGGTCGTTCTGACATTGTCATTGATAATCTTTCTAGTTTTTCAATGCTCAAGATTGTATAATCAGCACCCTTTTGCGCCATACCGATTTGTCTATCAGTAAGGTTAAAGATTTGGAATAGTGACGTTGTGTTGATTAAACGCCAAGGCACATAGCCTGAACGCAGATTTTGTAACGTCCAGCCAAGCTGTACAATGGAACGCAATTGTGACTGACCATGTTGTAATAACAGTAAGTCTTGCGATAATATATCGATTGCTGAAGACACAATGCTGTCCAATGAAAAAATTCTGGAGGACAGAGTCATTAACCCATTGTCCACTACAGAAAGTGATTTTTCCAAATTGATACGGTCAATTTCCCGTATTCTTTCTGCTGTCTCAATTTGAGTAACCTTCCAGGCCTCATTGTATGCTGCATATACAGAGGCTGCTATGAAACGCTTTTGACGCTGTTTGCGTGGTCCCAGTATGAAATCACGCAAGTCAGCACCATCAGTAAGTAAAGTTAGGTGTTGCTTAATTTCAGGCAGTGTGGAAGTCTGTAGCCATTGAAGGCATAATTTGCCCACACTGTAGGTTGTTATTATCCCTGGGTGATGTCTTTGGGGATATCTAGGGTCTGGCCTGGTCATTTTAAAACCCTGTGTTTTATTCAGGAATCTTTCTTGACAGTGATTTGTATCTGTGGGCCAGATCAGCCATTGTTTCCAATCAGGATGTGTTCTGTTTTGGTTTAATATATGGTTTACGTCTATCTCTTCATCTGTATCAGAGCTATTGCTAAACATTGTTGGCTTTGGAATAGACGGATTATTTAAATCTTTGATTTTGGCTAAGCCAAGACTGGTGGTTTGTTGAACAGTGTCATTTAAAAATATCATTTGTTCTGGGATCATGCAGGCTCTAAACAAAGCTTCTAAACCCTGTACTTGCCATTCTTTCGTACCCCAAACACTTTTCAAATCAACATTTTTGTCCCAATAATCAAATCCAAAAGTATTCATTTTTTCAAAGAATGAATCTGAATATATCAATTTTGTGTTGGTTATCATGGTTTTCATCCCTGTCTTGTTTGACAATTTAAAATAAAAAGTTTCAGCATTACTTATGTTAAAACCTGAAAAATATGAATATTTGTCATAAACGGTTCTAGAGCTCCCTTTTGGAGGTGTAGCACAATGTTCCCATTGGTTATAATTTAAAACATTTCTAGGTTGTGCAGATTTATGCAAATAATGGTTACCATAATGGTTATAGCAATACATACTATCATAATTTGTTGAACCTTGCAAATAATCATGTTTTGTAAATTTAGCAGACATTACTAAGTCAGACATCATGTTGTTAATACTTTCGAAGTCCCAATCATCAGCAAATGAGTTTGGTTTTGCAAAATCACTCAAGGAGATCTTGATTTGGTGTGGATACTTCAGGATCTCGACCGGACCATAAATTTCATAGTCAGTGTTGTCCCAGGCTACCCCACCAGGTATCGGATTGGCTGTGAAGTTGGCTGAAGAAAGTTCTCTTTTCTCGACGTGTGAAGATGTGTGTGGTTTGAGGACCAAGTTGATGTTCTGACTTGCTGTGTCCATTTTAGCATATTTTCCCTCAATGAAGCGTCCCAAAGTAAATACCATGATGAGCCAAAGTATGAGGATAAATGCACCAAAACCCACCCAAAATTCAATCCATGGAGAAACCAGATATGTTTCTTTCAGATGTTTCAAAAGTTCCTTAGCTTTGTCTTTAAAGGATTTTGATGATGGCTGTGTCTTTGATTCACTGAAGCCTTCAGAGGAATCATCGAAGTTGATGAAGTACCCGGATGCAGTTCTGTCAATTGTTCCAATTGCTTCAGGATTTTTGTTTCTTGCATTGTCACTTGGTACTTCATTGTAGATTGGTGTGTCTCTGCTAAATGTTTTTATTTGGGTTTTCAGAGGTCTTAGTTCTATTGCATTGTTGCATAGTCCTTGTTGTTCTCCTGTAGGCGATTCGAAAGTGATGAGCCTCTTTGTTAGGACCTCTGTACTGGTTGCAAACCTTGGTGTTCTGCTACTTATTGGGAGTCCACTTGGCCTACTGTTTGTTATCGGCCACATGTTGTGGTTTTACCAGGTCGATGGATACAACTCGGTTCTCCTTTTTTCCAGCAAGTGGCGGTAGTACAACTGATCTTGTCCCGTTGACAGACAAGACAGGAACTGCTTTTCTGTAAGAAGGCCCAAATTCCTTCTTTACCGCGATCTTCTCCCTGACTAGATCCCCGATTTTTGGAATCCAGGCAGGTCTTGCTGGGACAGGTGGTGATTCTTCAGTGGTTGTTGGCTGTTGTTTCAACTGTATGTTGCTCAGGTCTTTTCTTGTTTTGTTTAAGTCCTGCAAAATAGCCAAACGGTCTTTGACATCAAAGGTTTTTTCTATTACCACTGAAGTCTGACTATCAAGGTCAGAGATCAACATCCTAGTTCCGAATAATAATTCGTACGGACTGAATCCCTTCCGAGAATTTCTTGGCAAGTTATTTAGACTACGTTGGACACTTATTAGATGTTTGACCCACCCAGCTCCCGAACCTAATACCTTTGCCGTTATAGATTGCTTTATGTCACAGTTTTTTCTTTCAACAATTCCGTTCCCCTCAGGGTGAAATGGACAAGAGTACCGCAATTGCACGCCCATGCTGACCATGGCCTCCTTATAAGCCCGAGAGCTAAAAGCAGGACCATTGTCCGAATGCAGAATGCCATTTGCGTATGTGCCGATGAAGACCCGCAAATCTTTTATAACAGTTCTGGCGTCAGCCGTTCGCTGGGGCCACATCCATATGAATCTCGTGCATGAGTCCACTGCGACCAAGATATATTTATAGTTACCATCCCTTTGTAAGGGACCGCAGTGGTCTAGATAAACACAGGCTAATGGTTTATCCGAGATTAGAAGGGGCGTCTGTGCTGGACGTCTCACAGTTGATACTTTCATTTTTTGACATATTTCACATGCTAGAACATAGTTCCTTGTTTGTCTTCTCATTTGTGGCCACCAGTATCTCTGTTTTAATAATGATACAGTGGCTGAGACGCCAGCATGGGTAGAAGCAAGCCCTTCGTGTGCCGCTATTATTAGTCCTAATCTATGTTCCATGTTTGGAATTGCCCTATCCCCTACTCCAGGGATTTGAGCAAAAGGAACATTGTTTTCATCAGTTATGTATGAGTATTTTACTGGAAAGCCTTTAGGGAGTGGTTCTATCGAATCCTTTTCTGAAGCGCTGACAGCTTGTAATATTTCGCTGTCTATTTTTGTTTTTGACCGGGTGACGGCAGCTACGGAAGCCGTTTGCACAGCTGCCTTCGCGGCCTCATCAGCCAATGAATTCCCTGCAACGTGAACGCCATCACGTTGATGACTCAGTGTATGTATCACGTGAGTCTTTGGTAGTTCTTTTTGTAAAAGAGCTACTTGTTCCCATAGCATTTTATGCTTGATTGTGCCACCTTACGCATACTTGAAACCGTTTTGAAGCCAGATCTGCAAGTATTCATTATAAGATTGAACGCAATAATACGAATCGCACACTATGAGTGTGGGGAATTCTCGATCGGTATTTTCAAGCGCCATCTTGAATGCTAGTAGTTCAGCTCGCTGAGCTGTGCAATCTCCTAGAGATTGGGTTTTAGTGAGGGTTGGTTTAAATTTCCCTTCGTGCCAACGACCTTTAACAATCGCGCACGCAGCACTGTAAGCTTGTTTACCCCCTACTGCGGGTTGTGCTGATCCGTCTGTATATATTATACAGCCGTATTGGTCTAGAGGCAGAATTTCGGTTGGCGGAGGACATTCAAATTCATATTGGAGAAATTCTTGTGTTTTTAAGTAAGGATCAAATTCGTACACCACGTCTGTTGCAGCAAGAGAGTTAGCCCATTGTATCCATCTCGGATGGAGTGCTTTAGCATTTGGAATGCTTGCCTTTGTTACCGCCTCTAAGGCTGGTATTGGTGTCACGATTATTATTCGTTTACCTTGTGCCAGGGCTCGTTCTTTTGCTATAGCTGTCTGTGTTGCTGTAAGAATTTTTTCCGTTGGGCTAAATTTCATTTCAGCCTTAGTGTACAAGTGTGATTTAAATGCAATTGGTACCTTTTCTCCCTCATTAGAGGTCAGGTATGTGAATCCGCATCTCCCTGGGATGACTCGGATCACAAGGTTGCGTGTGTTATCACGTGTTTCTAATTTTGTTTTAATTAGCATGTCTGTTTGTAAGGATCTCAAAATTTCTGTGTGTGTTTGAGTCCAATTGGATCTTTTAAAGTCTGGTTTAATTAGATCATAAAGGGGTTTGACCCTTTCTGCGTAATTTGCAATGTATGTTCTTCCGAAATTTAGGAAACCTAGAATCGACTGTAGGTTTTTTAGTGTTTTAGGAGCTTGGATTACGGCACATTTCTCTAGGAAATTGTCAGCCAGGCTTTTGCCTTCACTTGATAACTCATATCCTAAGAATAGGACCGTCAGATGGGCAATTCTGGACTTTTTGAAGTTGAATTTGTAACCCTCTGCAGCGAACCCAAGTATTATGGTGTTCACTCTTTTCAAGTGAGTCTCCAAGTCATCATCTGTTAAGTAAATGTCATCAACATAAGATAATGCCTCATCATCATATAGTTGTAGTAATTCTGTTACTCTCGCTGAGAATACCCCCGGGCTGTTCTTGTACCCCTGGGCTAACCGACAGAATTGTTTTTGAGTGCCATTTACTGAGAATGCAGTTAAATATCTGCTCTCTGGTGCTATGTTTTGACAAAAGAATCCATTGGAGATGTCCAAGGTTGTTTTGTATTTTTTGCGCACTATGTTGTTCATTAGTGCAGCACTGTGTGAGTTTTGCACTGCAAAGGTTTTGCAACATGTGTTAAGGTGTCGGTAATCCAAAACTAGACGATATGAATTGTCTGGTTTGGAGACCGGAAACAAAGGGTTGTTTATTTGTGAGGTGCAAGTTTCAATCAGCCCCTGGTATTCTAGCTGATCTAGTATTTCATTTACTTGTTTTTTAGCTTCTTGCTTAATTGGGTACTGCCTTTGTGCAGTTGGTTGTGATTTTAACTGGATTTTGTGAGGAGGAGAATCCTCATCCCATCCTACATGATTTTTATATAAAGCAGGTGCTAAGGCCACTGCCCACTTTCTAGCAAGTGTATATTTTTTATGAATCGGGATTTGATTCGAGAAGGCAGGCATAATTACTTCTTCGCCATGAGGGCACTCCCTGACAAACTCTGGTGGCCAGTCTTTTTCAGCTAGAAGGATATCATAGCCCTCGGATAGATTATCCCAAAATAGTCCCCTTATTTTCCTAGTCTTATCTCCCTCTATACGTAATGTTATCTCGTATATCTTGTGGGGCTTGCTAACTCTGGTGTCTGCAGTTTCCACTTGAAGGTATTCATTCGTGTCCACTGTCTCCAGATGATTCATAAGGACTTTGCGAGCTATGCTCACCTCTGCTGCGCTGTCTAGCATTGTCTGAGCCCACTCTCCGTTTTTCAGTTGTGTCCTCAGTATTCTCGGCATTGTTAACTACCTTGATATTGGCTACCTTCTTTTTTGGAAATTGTAATTTCTTTTTTAGCTGAGCAGGTTCCTTGTCTTTGGACTTGGCGTGCTCTTCTGATCGTCCTCTTCTTTCCGATTTCTGCGAGGAAGTCTGAAAAGATTGAGAGGGACGTGTATCAGTGTCTTGATATCTATCAGGTTTTTTAATATTATCCCTATTTCTAAGGTTATATCTATTCCCCGAGGGGTCACTCTGCGGTGACCTCTGTCTTAGGTTTGGAGATTTCTCTCTTCGCCTAGGAGACCTTCCTCGGGACTGGAATTTCTTTTCTTTAGGATTGGATTGTTTGTTTCCATCCCAGTTCTTTTTTGGTGAATTATTATTATTAAAAAATATTTTTTCTGGACTTGTAGTCAGTTGCGGTTTTACTGGTATTCCACCTAGACTATCTCTGCCTAGTTCTTCATAGGATTTTTCTATGATTCTGGCAATTTCGGCTGGTTGGTCTGCTATATCTGTCTCCTTTAACCTCTGGCGGATCGCCACGTTTGCTGCTTCACCTTTTATGTTGGCTAATAATATAGCCGAGACCTGCTTGAAGTCTTTCAGTAATTTCATACCAAGAGTTAAAGCAGGTTCTGGACCGTATTCATCTTGAATTTGTTTTAGCACATCTGGTATCACCGAAATGGATGGGACACCGTGCGTTTTTGTGTAGATGGAAGCAAAGACTGTACCCCAAGTGTCACAGTCCTCAATGTGTGGTGCGATTCCCATTGGGAGACATATAGTCAGAATCCTGTGTTTTTCCAGCGGGGTGGTGTCAGGAAACACAGCCTCTATTTGGGTGATTTTCTGTGCCAACCAGAATGGTATCTGTTCCCGTTTAGCTGGAACTTTACCTAGGCAGGACTGGATGTTCTGTGGTGTAATTTTATTTGTGTTCCCCTGGTGAGGGGTCAGCTGTGGAAGTTTAATCGCTGGCTGAATTGTTGAAGTCCGCATTACATACTGAACTAATTGTCTATGAATTTTTAGTAGTTGTTTTAGCTGTATTAACAGCTCTGCTGCAGGCATTCTATCGATGTCTGGATGTGGTGTGTATCCGGCTAAGACCGGCCACGTTGCTCCTGGTCTTCCTAAAGGACCGAGCCTTGTAATGTGATTATTGTGTTTTAGGGCGCCATCAAATAAGAGCAAATGCTCTTGGAATTTGAGTGGTACTTCCACCTCCTCGAACGGAGTGTATGTTTCAGGAGGTTCCTTTACTTTGTAATAGTGGAAGTACTTTGTTACAGCATTTGCTGCTGGAAAATGTATCCATGAATAGTATACCTCTGTCTGCCGATATTCGTGTGCCTCGATTACGAATATGACTGTGCCACCTCTAGGTGTCAGTCCATTTTCTATAAGTTTTAAGGTTATAGATCTCCTTTTAATGACCGGAATGAGTGTTATATTCGGGTCTGCTGCTTGCATGGTAGCATCAGCATCTGCGAGTTCAGTTGCTAATCTAACTGCCTCTCTTTCGTCATCACTCTCTGCCATTTTACAGACAGGATGGTATTATGTCTATTTGCAGATCAGGTTTCTTTATGGAAACAGAGATTAGATGCACAATATTTTGGGAATGTTTTTATCCTTCAACGTTGACTATACCAAGAACCATACATAGGAGTTCCCTCCTGCGAGGTTTTGGAGGATATTACCTTTCACCCACTCCAGACGTCTTTGGAGTATAATGGAAAAAGGGGTCTGAGTGAGAAAGCACGACTGAGTTACTCTAAATATCTTACGTTAGTTTTATCGCCCTTTCCAAACGCGTTGGGCGCCATGTAGTGTAGCTCCTATTTTCCCAATAGGCTCTGCGCATTGGAATAGTACCTACAGCAGTAAAGGCCTAGGCCAGACGTTAACTAGGTCTACTACTGTCAATACTAGACTTAATTTTTGGGTTTGCCAGCTAAGCTCAGAGTTCGCTAGAAACTTTCTCGAATGTTCAAGGAAGGAATTAACTCCCCTGATTAGACAAGAAGGGATTTAGTTTCTGACAACCATAGAACATGACAACTTTGCTCTCCCCTAATCAAGAGTCAATCTCAAGAGTCGTGTGAGCACAAGGCAATTATTTTACTCAGTCAGTACGTGCATTCTTAGTCTCATCAGAATGTAGAGAAAAGGAAGAGACGGGCGTGTTCAATAAAAGATGTTATTTATTGATCAGTCTCTTTTCTCGTACAAGAGAAATGGATCGATATTATTGCAATACTTATAGTTAAGTAAAGTGCATACATTAAAAGCAATAGTATAAAATAATACTGTAAAAACATTGATATGGTTTCTGAGCCATATGATGTTTAAAATGATTAAAATATATTTACATACACATATACATTTGACTAAACGTACTCAACTGGTGTTTCTAGATACGCCTACCCGGTGTACCTGACCTAAGTCTAATGCGTGGGCGGGAATAGAAAGTTACAGTTTAAGTTAAGTTTGTTTTTGCCAAGTGAATAACTAAAGAATTCTCTGTGAGGGGTTATTCAGTTCTGTACCTGGAATTTAGGATGAATGAGGAATGGTATCTCTTTCTCTGCTCTCGATATTCCAGGCTGCCTGCGAGGGCTGCCCAGAAGCGCCGGTGCTGGGTCTCTCGGCTTGAGATAGCAGCGCGTCTCTCAGCGCGTCAGGAAGGCGGGGCTGCTGCCAGCGGGGTCTGCTTCTGCTCTCGGCTTCGGCAAGTATGGCTGCTCCGTCTTGTCACCACGCGTGTGTTTGCATAGGGCAAGGTCGGCAATATTTATACCTTAAAGGTGCCGGGATTGACGTAAGGATGGACATAGATACGTCAATAAAGATGTCATACGACTTGCTCGTTAGCACATTCTTTACTAAAGTTCTCTGCGAAATCAAAACAATGGCCGCACGGATTATCCAGGTTGTCATAGGTTTGATTTGTTATGAGAGCGTCGTATGCCTTATCAGGGGCTGGAGGAATGTCGCTTGTCTAATTAGATCTCAAGCGTTATGACCTAATCAGATAACACGTTCCTGTGCCGTAGTGTGACTGCGTCAGATAACGGTATCTGCATCATGGGGGTTTTCTTGCCTCATGGGCTGACTGTTAGTTAACTTGATAGTTAGTTTAACCAGAATAGGGTCAGGAATAGGGGGACTGATTCAGAACCTATAGAAATACACGACACTGCCAGACCCATTACAGAAATTAAAAGAGGCATGGGAGGAGGAGATTGGGGAATTAGATGAGAATAGCTGGAATGCCGCACTGGCATCCCCTAGGGAGGCCGGAATATCAGCGAGGTTCAGACTAGTGCAATTTAAGATACTACATCGAGTCTACTACACGCGCACTCTGCTTCACAAAATACACAGAGCCGCCCATCCACACTGCCTGCGCAAATGCGGAGCACTAGGGACCCTTTTCCACACACTTTGGGAATGCCCTCCTATAGTGACATACTGGAGAAGAATCACACGCACTATGGCTCAAACTCTACAGATAACCATTGCGCCTGAACCCAGGCTATGCTTACTTAATGTGTGGGGCCCTACTGATCTGTCGACTCATGGGAGGCTGTGGGTAGGAATAGGTATGATGTTGGCAAAACGCGATATAGCGCAACAATGGGGGGCAGAGGCAACACCTACCCTGGCCCAATGGTGTAGGAATATGGACATGATCATGTAGACGGAGAGGGCGGTGTATGAACAAAGAGCTAACCCACGCAAGTGGAATAAATTATGGCTGCCCTGGAATACCTATAGAGGGGATATATGCGAGCCTCTGCCGGAGGAAGAAGATATGGATAGCTCAGGGGAAGATGACGAGGAAAGCTAGAGCTGAAAGGGGGTGTTGGGTGCTGGTAGTGGGTAGGATATGACATTATGTGTGTGCCTGATGGAGATACATTTCATACTAATCATATGACGTGCAGCTTGTATTACTGCTCAGCTATTATACATTGTGTTATTGATTGTCAGGAATGATGCCAGATATCTAATCGGTGACCTTTTTCTTAGTTATTAGTTGTTAAAACAGAAAATGTAAAGTGCATTCTCGATTAAGTATGGCTGAATGTTGAAGCCTCACTGACAATTGTTGTTACATCTTTTCGTGTGTTGCACTACAACAATAAAAATATTTAAAAAAAATAAAAAAAATTAATCTTTAGAAAATTCACACGTGAAGACTTTCATTTTGTTACATCTATTGTGTGCACAGATGTTGTAGTTTCAGGCTAAGAGGTATTTTTAAGCACTTTGTTTTACATAATGGATCCATGGTTGTCTCTGGCATGAAAGACATCTCCTCCCGGTGGAGGACAGACGTGATGATGTTACTATCAGTCATCAGTATGCCAGCAGGAAACATGGCACTGACAGAACATTGCTGTTGAGGGTCATACAAACATTTTTGGAGATCCTAATTTTTGACAGTTTGCTCTTCCACCCATTTTGGTGGTTTATTGCAAATATTTCATTCAGCTTATATACTATAATCTTCATGAGTCATCCCTAATCCCACATTATCTTCTTCTAAATATGTTATCCATACTCTTCTACTGCAACCTTGCACAGAGAAAATTATTAATTCTTTTTTTATTATAGTCTCTTTTTATTCTTGCCTTCAACAAAGTTAATCACTTGTCGTTTTCAGTCTCAAGTTCAGATAATATTTGTTAAGTTCCTCAACTGCAATGTTTTTTCAAATATTTAGTTTTAATCAGTGCTGTTTGTCAGAGTAGCATATCATGGAGGCTTAAACAACTCTGAGCTTAGTTCATCTGGACCTTCTTTTGAACCACTTGCCACATTTTTCCAATAGTAGGTCCACTCAGGTGCTGAATACTTGCGACGAGGTACTCTTGCGAATCTCCTCAATGTCTGTTGATCCGCTTCTGTGTCACTTATACTGCTAGATTCTGTTTCCTAAATAATTGTAGGCGTGTACATCCAATTGATACACTTGATCTCAATTGTCTTTTACCATTTGGCCATTCAAATCTCCAGATATGTCATTCGTGTCCAACTCTCGTTCCTTCATCTGGGTCATTTGACTGTCTTTATGGAACTCCACCTGTTTCTTCAGAGTGTACTTCCACACCACTATGCGATATTTCAGGTACTTGCACTAATGTGAGATCTTGCTCTTCTTCACCCCTTTCTTATTCTACTGAATGTGCTGTCATCAGTGCTCTCTGACCTGGTTCTCAGAACACTATTTCTTTATGTGGACACCTTACCCTTTGAGTGTTTGAGGCATGCACCCAATTAGGCATGCCAGCAAATTGACAGCAGTGCTTGTGATCAGAATAATCTGATAGGGTAATTTCCATGTTAGCTACAGTGTAATTTCTGTTCCACCTGAATAGACACACACAGTATTCTAGGTACCTCATAACTAAAATGAATCCCTTGGTCTGACTCTAGAGAAACCAGAAATCCCTACCTAGGTATCAGATCATGCAACAGCAGTTTAGCTAAAAGGAGATTGTCATTTCTTTACATTGGGTAGGCTTCAACCCATCAAGAGAAAATGAACAGTATAACCAGGATGTATCTCAGCCTGTTACAGACAGGCATCTCGATAAAGTCCAACTGCATTCTATTTAATGGTCCACTTGATCTTCATACATGACTCATGGTTTCATGTGTCTTTCTTCCTACATTCATCTGTTGGCATGTTACATGTCTATGGCAAAATTCTGCTAGAACTTTGAATCGGGGAAGGAACCAATTCTGTCTAAACAACCTAACCATTGCTTCACTTCATATGTATGCAGAACATGAAAATGTCATGTCATGGGAAACTAAAAATTGCCTGGCAACACTTGTTAAACGACTGCATATATAAACAAATGTTTGTGCCATAATACTAATAGTTTCTTGGAGGTGTAGTTCTTTATGCTATCCGGCTGCATTACATGCTTAATCCCAACAGGCCACAAAGAATGAGTGCACATTTATCGGGTACATGTTACAAGAACATTTGTTCACAAATCCCCAAATAAATATAGACAAATATCAATAGGATGGCCGCAGATGTAATATGATAGAAACTTTAAAAATATTACTACCATAAAACCAGGAGCCCTAACTATAATCTTCACATAGGCTCTTGATTCTCAAAGATGCCACAGGTGTAAAAACTATTTAGCACTTATGTAATGTACATTCTTAGCCAACAAAACCATATAATACGCACAGCCTTTATTGGTATGTTGTTCATTCAGAGTGATTGCTTAGACACTATGAGACCAAACATAAGTATTGACTCTGACAGTGGGGCCTTTTAACAAAAGTATTTTGTAGTATGTAAAGTAGCACTCCTGTTTTGCTCTTTTACATTCGCTTACATGTCTTTTTGAAATGGTACCAATCAACTAAGATGGGAATAAAGTGGGAATATTCATGTACACTTAGTATAATTGGAAAGGACTGTGCTCTCTTTGTACTTTTAGAATAGGGAGATAGCGGTTTTGTGGCATATTCACAAAAGCTTGCAGGAGTGCGCAAAAGAGTACTCCTGTGTGACTTCCTATACACATTAATTATTTTGTGAATTGGCCCCCATACGTTTGCCTGGAGCTGCTACTTATTCCTATATTCCGGAGAATAAAGCAGTGCTGTACTTTGTAACAGAATATGACATGTGAAATATTATAGAGAATAATTGTTTTATAGTGACCATTACATTAGGTACGCTTTTCAATTCATTCATTTATCATACCATTCTTTGATTTCCCATCTTTCGAGTTTAAATGAGCATTTGTACCACATTTCCGAAAGTTGTGCGATGAGCAACTAAATCATTAATACCTGAATTAAAATTCACCCCTAAATATGAAAAAAGTGATAGCAAACGTGTCATTATAAAATCACAGACCACACATGAACAATGGCTGAACCATGTAATTTACGTAGATACCTTCCAGAAAAACAATCAAGTTGGGAGCCTGTGATAAGGTCTGAATGGCTCTAATCACTTAATAAGGATTTCTATAAGGTCTTTTGATTTATGTGTTACATTATACATAGTTACATATAAATATAGGAAAAAAAATCGACTTTAGAACTCACTTCTACGAAGAGGAAAAAATATTTCTTCAGGTCTGAGGGCAAAATGGCGAGAGTATGTCTGGGAAGGTACACGAACTGCACTTGGTAAGTAGAGAAGCTGCTTCCTGCCTGCAGTCACAGCTTGAACCATCTGACAGCTGACTAGACTTTATTAGTGCACTCAACTTTTCACAGCAGGACAGGGGACTTTTCCCAGTCAGTTTCCTAGAGAAGCCTTTGAATCTCACTGTTTCCCTTGTTGAGGTGATCAGTCCGCTGTCACGTTGTGCATCTTTGTATCTATCAGTTCACTTTTCTTTCCTGTGTGAATCCCTTCTTTTTTTTACAGGATCATAGTTCATGTTTAAATTGTCTTTTGCACTGATGGGGGACACAGATAAACAAAAATAGTGATTTTGGTAACACTTCTACGAGTTTCAAAGTACTTTCTAGATAAATTACTATTGGAGTACATTATTCCATCCTTTGAACTGTAAAGCAAGCCCTAATTCAGCAAATTCCAGTTGTAACGGTTGTGCAAACGTACAAGAACTATGTATTCTGATAACATCGGGAAATTAAATGTTTTTTACTCCTTTTTCGACGCAGTAGAATCTGAAACCATATACTAATATAGGTGGAATCCAGGCACCTCCTTAATATGTCATCTTGGCATGGTGTGTGACTTTGCGGAATCACACTATGCCCTTTGCTTGAGGCTCCATATTTGTAATTATTCAACATTGAATTTTCTGAATTCTCTATTACATATTAAATTAAAGGTTCCATCCAGTGAATGATGTCTCAATACATCTTAAAATTTCTGCTGACATTATTAAACAGAGCGTCCTTCTAGAATGCTAAAGTTAATATTGATAGGTTCTATGCCATTGTATATAATGATGGTACAAAAGGGGGTGGTGATGGACGGAGCATCTGAACCAATCAAACACTCACACCCAGTCAAAAGATCTGGGTTTGATCCATCACCGTTCTTTAGCCCACTCTGCCACCCCAGTTCAGACATGGCTATTTGCAAATCAGTCTGACCCTGTGCCTCACGGAAACAGTCCAGCCCGAACTGCCAAGCCATGCCTTCCCTGGATCGGAACAAAGCTTCCGAGGACCGGTTTCTGGCATTCCAGCGGCCTTCAGCCTGGCTTGCTTGAATCCAGTGGCAAAGTGAGCAAGGGACTCACGTCTGAGCATACCCTGCCACACTTATGGCGGCCAAAGCGGTACAAAAGGGGGTGGTGATGGACGGAGCATCTGAACCAATCAAACACTCACACCCAGTCAAAAGATCTGGGTTTGATTCATCACCGTTCTTTAGCCCACTCTGCCACCCCAGTTCAGACATGGCTATATGCAAATCAGTCTGACCCTGTGCCTCATGGGAACAGTCCAGCCCGAACTGCCAAGCCATGCCTTCCCTGGACCGGAAACAAGCTTCCGAGGACCGGTTTCTGGCATTCCAGCCGTCTTCAGCCCGGCTTGCTTGAATCCAGTGGCAAAGTAGCAAGGGACTCACGTCTGAGCATACCCTGCCACACTTATTGTTTATAATGATACACATTGTTTATAATGATACATTCACACAGAAGAAAAAATTGCATCACTATTATCAAATTCGCCCATCATGAACTGACAGGTGACAGGTGGGGTGGCACATGGGCAAACAGGAAACTAAGGTTCATCCCCCAGATAAGCACAGTGACACCACAACAGTCCAGGAAAACTGGCCTCAATAAAGCACACATGCCCAGAGGGGTGTGCGCATTCTCAAAACACCATAAAGTCAGATGCAACATGAAGTTAGGAACACACAGCCAATAAGGACACAGCACACACAGTGATCATGCACTCCCCATGCCAGACATCTGGACACTTTACCCACTGGCCCACATTGTGTCCACGTAAGGTCGAGGCCCACCTGCAATTGTCATCAGTGGGCCTTATTTATGACTCCAGCAACAAGGATCAAATTATTTTATCAAAAAAGGAACGCCGAAAGTACTTTATGATACTAAAGACATGTATAAAACTCTGTTCTGATGGATTGTACTTTGAGGCAGTCCTCAGACCGGCTTCTGTGTCTGTGCTCCCAGCCAAAGTGTTTAATTAAACCAACTGTTCCTATTTTGCCAAACGACTCTTATCTTTTGTTTTTTCCAGGTAAATTCATATTTGAGCAACAATTAATATTAGTTATTGTTACAGATGCAGGACTGGCCAAAGAGAACTGTTATTTTTCTCTAAAAACACTGGAAATCACTGACAGGTAGTGCAGTTACTCAACATAAATTGAGTACTTGTTGCACTTTGGTAAAGCACATCTTGATCTGATTGAAAGAGCAAAAAGTGTTAAAAAAATTAGGCTAATACATGTTTTTGGAAGACCTGCTAAAGATGTTTGCCACCTTTGTTCCTAATTTAAAGAAAGTTAGGAACACTATCTAAGCATCCTTGATTTCTGATGAATATTTATGTCAATTTCTGTAGTCTCACCTTAGAGGCCTGCATAATGGCAGTAATCCATTCACTTTCTCACAATGCAAACGCATTTACACCTACCTTTTACTGGAGTACTTTTATATGCCTTTCGATGGTGGTCAACAACCTACAAAATGTTGGTTAGTACTTATTACCTTCCGAACAAACATATCCCTGCACTACGCCTAGGTTTAGCACTGTGGACCACCCACCATATTATCAGATTATGCATATCTGTATTGTTAATCTATTAAACTAAATATCTGGCAATTGTCATCATGTAAATCTTGACAGTTAAACCTATTGGCAACTTTTTTTTCTTTGTTTGCACATAAGTGTGCAAAATGTTTTGTGTATCTGTCCCTTAGGTTCTTAAACTGCATTTTCATAACAGTTCACTAATATACCAATGTTAGACCTGTCATCCTTAGGGTGGTCTTGACCCAACTTTTTGCCTGCTTACCTCCATTTTTTCTGAATATTTCTGTTGGCCTTAGGACTCTGAGCAATTTACCACTGCTGACCCATGTTAAAATGCATCTGCTTCACCCCTAAAACATGGTGTCATTGGTATATACCTAAGTGTCAGATTTAGTTTACCTGTAAGTCCCTAGTAAAGTGGTATACCTTATGCCTAGGGCCTTTAATCTAAATGCTGCTAGTCAGCCTGCGCCACTGATTGTGCCACCCACACAATTAGCCTTGCAAACCCTGTCTCAGGCCTGCCATTGCAAGGCCTGTCTGTGCAATGTACTGCCACTTTGACATGGCATTTAAAACTACTTGTCCAGCCTTAATCTCCCCTTTTATTATACACAGGGCACCCTTAAACTAGTCCCTAAGTAGTCCTATGGGCAGGGTGCTGTGTAGCTAAAAGGTAGAACATGTACTTTTAAGTTTTACATGTCCTGGTAGTGACAAACAGCTAAATTTGCTTTTCACTATTGTGAGGCCTACTCCTCTCGAAGGCTAGCATCGGGAATTCCTTAAAACACTTTAAAGATGTATTTCCTGATTAGAAAGGAGGCGTTAAATCATGTTTCATATCTTTGGAATAGTAGTGATAAATCCTCTTTAGTGCCAGAGTTGGATTTCACGTGATCTCAACTTTGCTCTGTGTGCCTGCCTGTCTCCAATACACGTATGGGCTGGGTGACAGTTACCCTTTGTGCATTCCCTCTAGACTGTCACAACCACAGGTAGGTGAGACTCATCTGCATTCCGTGTACTCATCTGCATTCTTCTGCATTCTGATGGGTCTTCCTGGGCAGGGTGAAATGGGAAGGGCTGACACACTTCAATAGGTAGTGTTCTGTCCACACACAAAACACTCATTCACCGTGTCCACACAGTTAGCCTGGAGGATAGGAATGGTTTGAAAGGGACTTTTGTGCACTTCAGAGAGCTCAATCAATCAATCAGGACATTTGTTAAGTGCGCTACATACCCGTGAGGGTCTCAAGGCGCCGGGGGGGCTGCTACTGATCGAAGAGCCAGGTCTTGAGAAGTCGTCTGAAGACCAGTAGGTCTTGGGTCTGCCGTAGGTTGGTGGGGAGGGTGTTCCAGGTCTTTGCAGCGAAGTGGGAGAAGGATCTGCCACCGGCCGTTGTTTTTCGGATGCATGGCACTGTGGCGAGGGCGGCGGAGCGGAGATTGCGGGTAGAGGCGTAGAAGCTGGGTCGTTTATTGAGGTACGCTGGGCCGGCGTTGTGAAGGGCCTTGTGTGCGTGGATGAGGAGCTTGAAGATTATCCTCTTGTTGACGGGGAGCCAGTGTAGGTGTCTCAGGTGGGGTGTGATGTGGCTGTGGCGGGGGATGTCGAGGATCAGTCGTGCCGAGGCGTTCTAGATGTGTTGCATCAGTTGCAGGAGTTTGTTCCTGCGTAGAGGGCATTTCCGTAGTCAAGCCTACTGGAGACGAGGGCCTGTGTTACTGTTCTTCTTGTTTCGGTGGGGACAAACTTGAAGATTCTGCGTAGCATTCGTAGGGTGTTGAAGCAGGATGAGGAGACGGCGTTGACCTGTTTGGTCATGGAGAGGGTGGAGTCGAGGATGATCCCCAAGTTACGTGCGTAGTCCGTTGGTGTCGGGGCTGTTCCCAGCGATGTCGGCCACCAGGAGTCATCCCATGCTGAGGGGGTGGAGCCGAGGATGAGGACCTCCGTCTTGTCCGAGTTCAGCTTCAGTCGGCTGTTCCTCATCCATTTGGCGACGGCCTTCATTCCTTCGTGGAGGTTGGTTTTGGCGGTGTGAGGGTCTTTGGTGAGGGAGATGATCAGCTGGGTGTCATCGGCGTAGGAGATGATGTTGAGGTTGTGCTGGCGGGCGACGTAGGTGAGGGGTGCCATGTATATGTTGAACAGTGTTGGGCTCAGGGAGGAGCCCTGGGGTACGCCGCAGATGATCTCGGTGGCAGTGAAGCTGAAAGGGGGGAGGCAGTCGCTCTGTGTTCTGCCGGAGAGGAAGGATGTGGTCCAGTACAGGGCCTTCTCTTGGATCCCGGCATCGTGTAGGCGTGTTCATAGTGTCTGGAGGCAGACCGTGTCGAAGGCGGCTGACAGGTCCGGGAGTATGAGGGCTGCTGTTTCTTCGTTGTCGATCAGGGTCCTGATGTCGCCGGTGGCGGTGATGAGGGCCGTTTCGGTGCTGTGGTTGCTGTGGAAACCGGACTGGGATGGTTCCAGGATGTTGTTGTCCTCGAGGTAGCGGGTCAGCTGTTTCGTGACGATTTTCTCGGTGACCTTCGCCGGGAACGAGAGCAGGGAGATGGAACGGAAGTTCTTGAGGTCCTTGGGGTCAGCCTTGGGTTTCTTGAGTAAGGCGTTGATCTCGGCGCGCTTCCAGCTCTCTTGGGAGGCTGCTGTCGCGAAGGAGGTGTTGATGACTTTCCGGAGGTGGGATGCGATGATTGTGCTGGCTTTGTTGAAGACGTGGTGAGGGCAAGGGTCTGACGGAGAGCCGGAGTGGACGGAGTTCATGATTTTGATGGTGTCATCGTCGTTGATGTTGGACCATGCGCTCAGGCGGCAGGTGATCGCGGCGATGGGGGGCTCGGGCGGTCGTGGCGTTGAAGCTGTCGTGGATGTTTGCGATCTTGCGATGGAAGTAGGTGGCCAGTGAGTCACACAGGTCCTGTGAAGGGGGGATGTTGTTGTTGTTTGAGCTGGGGTTGGAGAGTTCCTTCACGATGTTGAAGAGCTCTTTGCTGTTGTGTGCTTTGTTATCCAGGCGGTCCTTGAATGCGGTCCTCTTGGCGGTTCTGATGAGTTGATGGTGTCTGCGGGTGGTGTTCTTGAGGGCCGTGTGGCTGTCTTCTGATTGTTCGCGGAGCCAGTTCTTCTCCAGTTTCCGGCAAGTATGATTGGAGGCCTGGAGGTCTTCAGTGAACCAGGTGGCTTTCTTGCTGGTGTGGCTGTTGGAGCGTGTCTTGAGCGGGGCGTGGGTGTTGGTGCAGTTGTTGATGCACTGTCGGAGGTTGAGGTTGATGGTGTCGGGTTCGGTGGGGTCGGCTGGTGGGCTGTGGGCGAGGGCGGTAGCTAGCTGCTCTTCGGGGACTTTTCATTAGCAGCGACGATCATCTGTTGTGTGCGGCGATGTGCGGTGGGCTTCCTGAAGGTAAAGTGGACGCAGCGGTGGTCGCTCCAGTGGTTCCGGGATGGCTATGGTGATGGCTAACCGTTGCAGACCTACATGGTGACCGTAAGAAGTCAAAGGTGTAGCCAATAAGCACTATATTGAAATGCTATTATTACTATGGAGGGTGATAAACTGGCTTCTGTATTTAAAAATGAAAACCTATCACATTGTGCTCAAAACATAGCGACAATGGAGCCGATTCACAAAGGTATGTAAGAGAAGAGTATATTAGAGTACTTTTTTAATCTACATGATATTACGAGTTCGAATTTGACCCCACACATTAAAATGGACATGTGTGTGTAAATATATATATATATATATATATATATATATATATATATCTATACTACTATTATAAAGAGAGAACAGAAACCTTTTGGCAAGGTAAACTCAGGAACCACAGCGCCAATCCACATACCCAATACATTGTTGTAATCCTCAGGGTGTGTAGATGGACATAGGCTGCATAAAATAAAAAAAAAACGTAAATTAAAAAATTAAACTTTAAAAACAAAGTAGTTCCCTAAAAGTAGCGCCGGCCGCGACGTAGCGCTGGCCGCGACATAGCGCTGGCCGCAACATGCGTGATGACGACAGGCGGGGTGGAGCGGTGACGAGCAGCGAGGAGTGGCGGTGAAGTCCGGAGCGCGGGAAAGAGCGGCGGCTCAGGTAAGGGAAAGGCAAAGGCGAGGCGGGAGGCGGGAGGCGGTCTGGGCAATGTCGGGGCAGGCGGGGGCCGGGGCGGGAGTGCACCCAAGCCTGAAATGTTGCCCACAGCCCCCTTCTGCCCCGGGCAATGCTGCCGCAATCCGGAAATGCTGCCCCCAGCCCCTTCTGCTCCAGGCAACGCTGGGGCGGGCTGCGGGAGGCGGGAGGCGGGAAGCGGGAGGCGGGAGGCAGGAGGCGGGAGGGAGGCGGGAGGCGGTCTGGGCAATGTCGGGGCGGGCGGGGGCCGGGGCGGGAGTGCACCCAAGCCTGAAATGTTGCCCCCAGAGCCCTTCTGCCCCGGGCAACGCTGCCGCAATCCGTAAATGCTGCCCCAGCCCCCTTCTGCCCCAGGCAACGCTGGGGCGGGCTGCTAGTTTATATATATATAAAACACACACACACACACACACACACAACATTCTTTGCACTTTATTTGATTGCGAGTTTTGGTGCACAAAGGTCGGCATAAATATGTAAAACAGTACTTAAATGCTTTTGTGAATCTGCTACATTTCGATTAGTACATAACACCATTTTACCAAGCAAGCTTATGCAATGTTGCTATATTATAATGTACTGGAAATGCATACGCTTGGACGCTGGATTCTATGTAAGCGGTACACACTCGTCTCAACATTTCAAGTGAAAGACGGAGTAAAAGGTATGGAACAGATGGTCATAATTGCTTCACTCTTGGGAGCATCCAAGCTGTCACTGTCCATGAGAGTGCGGCTCAGTAGACTGTAAAAATGGCGGCCTCTCCAAGGTAGCGTTTACCCACCTGTAATGTGCTGGGAGCATCTGCTGTAGGGGGGAATACTATGGAGAGCATCTCGATAAAAATACAGCCTCCTTTCAGTTCACACAGATGCCTCAGTTAGTGAGAGGATATCTTCTAAACATCATTGATATTTTTATCCCAGCTTCCTGGTTACTCTGACAACAGGCGGCATGCTGGGGGAGTAGTGGAGAATGACAGATCCTTCCCGCACTCCCGCACAACCTGTACTTCTACTTTTAGCATTCTGCTGTTCTATCTTTATCCTGTGGCTGAATTGAGAAATTGATCATCACTTGCTTTGCTGTCCATTGCAGAAACGACACATATTGTAGGGGGAATTGCTTGTTTAGGTAATTGGCTTCCTAATAACTTCCTCTAAAATCGAGTCCAACACGTATGTGATTACTAAAATGACTGGTGACTAGGCTAGTGTTAGAGTACAAGACTACTGTCATCTGCATTAGGTGATAATAATGAGAGCAAGTGCAATCGCCTCAAACATGTAAGTGATGTAAAATATTACAACAAACAGTATTTTAATGCTTAGTTTGAATGAAAACAATAAAAAAAATAATGTCACATATTGTGCTCTTTTGATTTTCTCTGTAATAACACTGGCAATCCTATTGATCTTTGAGAAAGGAATGGCCTCATAAGATTAAGGTGAATATTACATAAGGAGGGATCCCAGCTACTGTGTTCAGGGGCAAACGAGAAATGTTGCTGGGTGATAGACACATAACTCTTAATGCCCCATTGCAGACTGTAAGCCCTAGCATAGAGTACATGTGCACACTTCCACAAACTGCACATATGTGCCGCAGTGGTCTGTCACAGTGAGAGATTGCAGCGCCTCTCAACACTCTGGTCTTTTGCTGGGCTTTGATGTCCTCACTAGTTCAAGGAAACAGTGAAACATGCCTGGTGTTCTAAAGGCCAAGACCCAATTCACGTTTTGCTGCCTGGTTCAGTGTGCATTCCTGCCATCAATGTGGCAATCTGACAACATTTGACTTCGGAGTTACGTTTTGTTGTTGTTGTTGGAGTCAGTGATGGTTCCAAACCTCTTGTTCTTTTTTGGTCACAGAGGTATTGGACCAGTTTGAGCATTTTACCCAAAATATGCATTGTACACTTTAGTTATTGGTTTTATTATTGTGTCACTTGTCAATTTAAAAAAAAATGTACATTTGAAATTTTCCTTGGAGCCCTAGCTGCAGCTTCATTTTCTGAAAATAATCAGTCTCCTTTGACACAACAAAGATTTTCTTGAGAATAGCAAGGTGATCCTATTTATTTATAATCCCCACCAGGGTGTGAATCCTACTCTGACTCATGTTGCAATTGCACTTGTGCTAAATTCATTGTGAGTTTGCAACTAGACTGAAAAGGTGTCCCTTCCTTCACAAATACAACCCTTCCTTTAACACAGGCACCCTTGAGCCTCGTCAGACGCTGTTCACCTGAGATTCGGGTTATCGACTCAGTATACGCCTCCTGGTGACTTGAAAAAACTGTTGTGTTGGGCACCAGCGCTTTGAAGATAAAAAAGAAGAAGAATAGAGGAAGAAGAACCTCATAACGAATTAGCGTGATGACTATCTCATAAAATGCACTCGACAGAGGTCTCGTGGTAGACGCTTTAACCCAGGATTGAAGTGTTGAATCACTACACGCTTCCTGGGTTACGAAATGAAATACTAAGGTGTACATCTTCTTATGGTTGAAAACCAAGACACAATAATTCTAGACCACTGAAGAGAATCCTGGTTTAACCATCGTACCAGTACATACAACAGGAATTCTTTTAGGATTGAATTGATTGATCCATCCAGTGTGGGAATTATAACCACCTTGACTTCGAGAAGGGATCATCATAAAGATCCCTGTTTGCCCCGTACATTATGTCCTGAAGAAGACTCGCATGGCCCAGGCATAACTAACCGCAAGGCCGTAAGACGAGTCGAAACGTCGACACTTTACTAAAACCTGGACCACGATTTTCTCTCTCCACGATTATGTGCAGATATTAATGACATATAATTTTGTCTTAAGTCAAGAAAGAGAGAGTGCTGACTAATTAATTAAGTGGCTAGGTTGTGCAGATCTGGGATTTAGAGGCCTGATACTGTTCGTTAAAAATTATTGGAATTGTATTTCACTTTTTTTTTGTTGATTTTTTTCTTTTTCTTTCTTCTTTAATCACCTTCACAACTTCTTGGCACCCTTTGCTATGCTGCACGCTCTATACGGGGCAATGTATATATTTTTGTATTGATTTGCAAATTGAAGCTTTGAATTTTATATTCTTGGTTGAAATTGATACAATAGATTAAAATATTGTACTGTTTCTGGAAATGGATGCTGTTGCCTTATTCATGTGTCTATCATTAATTGAGTGGAGCTGATCAATGGGTACATGCTCCTTATTCGTGAATCTTAATTGTTAATTTGTTTGGAAATATAGAGGTCTCGGACCATTGTTGTTTAATATCGATGTAATACCCAGGTCCAGTACCTTATGGGTTACCCCATTTCTTTAATGGTTAGTCTCAGGATTATATCGGGTCTCTCCAATAAATAAAAATGCCAAAATAAGCAAGCAAATTATTGTCCTTTCCTTATAAACACTCCCCGTGAAGATAAGGAATTTTCTAGGTTGGAGGTGTGTCTCTACCTCGTTTTCAACAGTGTCCAAAAAAAGAAAGAAAAATACTGCCAATAATAGTGCTAACTAAACTAACTAACTACCTTCCAGCAGTCCGTGTATTCTGCCTGCTCATATATTCAAAGCAAATAAAAATGAAAAGCATGGCTAGAGAGCACGCTGATTAAACATTCATTAAAGTGACATCGCTTTTCGCGCTCTAACAATGCATTGAATCTACTCACCAATAAAGGAGCATGCACGTTCTCAGCGGGTTCCCAGGTTCTGTCTTCCGGGTCGTATCCCACCCAATCCACAAGGTATTGTAGTTTCCCTCGATACCTTAGTGAATCAACAATACGCCTAACTTCATGCTATAGTTCCCCTTCAATGGTGACAGGAGGAGGTTGAGGTTCAGGACACGAGGGGACTACATACGGCTTGAGCAGAGATGTATGAAAAACAGGGTATATATGCATGTCGGGTGGAAGCTCTAGTTTAACTGCCACAGGGTTAACTACGTGCACTATTGTGTAGGGACCCATGTACTTAGGTTGTAACTTTTGAGGCCCTGAGAGCCTGAGGTTTTTAGTGGAGAGCCAAACCTGATCTACAACAGCATAATCAGGGGCAGGACGTCTGTGTTTGTCAGCTTGTGTTTTCATGTATTGAATAGCCTTGAACAGTTCTTGTTTAGCATGCTCCCATATGGACGTGAGGAAAGTGTGGGGTCTGTGACTGCGGGAACATCTGGTGACAAAGAAGGGAGTGGAAGAGGGAGGAATTTAGAGTTATAGCCTGGGGTGAAGTAAAAGGGCAAAGTTTTAGAAGCAGAATGTGTGGACTTATTATAAGTAGGGCTCCCGGTTTTATGGTATTTATTTTTTGGCCATTTCCGTCTGTATTTATCCATATTTATTTTTTGGGCATTTTTTCTGTATTTATCCACATTTATTTTTGCCACACGCAAAAGACGCCACTACAGCTAGTATTTTTCCGCATTTATTTAAATTGACAATGCACACCAGCGCCGGGTTGTTATTGGTCAACACAATACATTCATCTGAAAACTTTGCCATTGTAGTACAAGCACATGTGCATTTCCAGAGACTTTGCAGACATTGAGGCTCTTTCTGGTTTGTTAATGAAATGAAGACCACTGAAAACCCGTTCAATATTTGCTGATGACACTGGAATGGCCAAGAGATTCAAATAAAGATTACACAGTGTTGGCCATTCTTGCTTCTGAGAACGCCAGTATGTCATTGCACTGATGTCTTTTTGTGGGATAGGGTGCGTTACATATTTCTTGAATTGAAACAAAAATTAAAATACAACTTTCTAGTTCCAAGATGTAATTGGCTTCTGATAGAATTTACTCCATAGTAGTTCTCGAGAGGTACATATAATGTAAATAGGTCAGTGGGTTACTGCTTTTGTCAGAGAGACCCTATTGTTACTTGCAGTTAATAAGTAAAAATATTAACATAGAGCAGTGAGCTATTAACTGTCATGTAAGAGCTGCATGCAAATTGCAAGGTATAATTTAGAGCGTTATGTTTTTTTCTCCCAGTCTTTGATTATCCTAATGTGGTAAAAAAGGGTTCATTTGGGTGGAAATCAATTCTGATTATTAAAGAGACTCCCCAACCATGGTAGTACGTTTTAAATTCTGAGTTTATTTCTCCAGACCAATCCCTATTAAACTATGCTGCCTACTAATATGGTTGTCATGTGACTCCTACACCTTGTAGTCCTTTGTTGCAAACTAGGATATTTTGCCTTTCATGTTTGAACAACTCTTGTGGGAAAAGGGAGGAGAATTGCTGATGACAGAAACTCCATGGCTGGGAGACAAATGTCAATAACTCATATTAGCCTGAAAAATATTTCATTCTGGGTGCTTTGTCTTTTTGTACTCTGTGGTGCAGGTAATACTGGCTTCCCCAACTCACTGTTTGTCTGCCCGAATCTAAGCATAAAGCGTTTTGTGGGTTATTCTGTTCGATTTCGCTCAAAACACAGGGGAGACGCAGAGTGATTGTCAGATTATGAGAACTCGCTGATTAATGCACATTTTGAGGAACTTACAGATAAAAGGCCTAATATACTAACCCTATGCACGTGCCCACAGAAGCACCCACAATATCTCATAGGGGAACCTCAACAGGAACTGAAATATTTTGCAAGCAGGCAGCCTAAGTAACATAACGTCTATTTGTGAAGTGGGCCAACCCAGATATAAACCTGTAACCACGAGAACAACATGCCCCTACAGTGGACACAATTAGTCCACCAAGCCACCAGACCTAACAAGTACGATTGAAAAAGCACCCCTCCTACTCAAGTTTAGATGCACATTCCAAGCACTATTAAAGTGTGTGAAAAATAGGGCAGCATGAGGGCCCAGAATGAGTTAATGATGGTAGGAAGTTAGAGAGACAGTAGCTGTAAGGTTTCAGTGTGGTGCTCTGATAGGATTTCGCCTCTCTCCGTACACTCAGGTTTAGTTCTTCTTTTTCTCAGCTCCAGCCTCCCACCCCCGTTCTCTTTTCTAGTGCTGTTCTTGTCCACTATGCTCCATTCTTGTGCTACCTCCTTGCTCTGTCCCTCTTGCTCTCTCTCCGTTTTGCAGTCTCTCTTGTTATCTCCGTTAACTTCCTCCCTGTAATCTCTACTGATTTTCAACTTAGTACTCGCACTACAGTCAAGTATAAAATACAGCTTTAGCATAGGCATGGAGAACAATCGAGGGAAGGGACGTCACGTAATGCTTAATTTTGTTTAATGTCAGTTTGACTAGAAATGTATAAATGTAGTTGTGCATTTATCTGAACTACTGAATCGAAGAACACAAATCATTCTCATCCCTGGCTGCAGCATGAGGACGTTTAAACCTTCAAAAGCAGGTCTCTCTGAGGGGGAAACAAAACATAAAGGTGAATATTATAGGCTGCAATTCTCGGGCTCATTTACTTAAATACTGGCTTTATTCTCTTCCCAAACAAACTTTATGCCCGATGGTCACCTAGCCACTCCTAGTGAATTTTGGTGAAGCTCGCAGAGTGCAAGGAATGGATGGCCTTCAAAGTGTGCACAATAAAACTAAAGAAAAGCATGCACACAAAAATATGCATCAGCTCTATAAATGTAATCGGATTAAAGGCAATGGTTTTGGAAGTGATGTTAAACTATCCATTGCACGCTGCTCCCCGCTAACTCCCAGTTATTCAATAGAGGTGTCGTGTTGTGCAAACTGATGCACCCCAGCTGGGCCGGCCTTCAGCATGGACGAGCTGGGCCCAGGCCCCGGGCGCCAATATTCTGATTGGCGCATGGTGCTGTGCGGCTTAAGGCCATGCTAACAGCGGCACTTCCGTCGTCTTGCTCTAGCCTTGTCAGTGTTGCTAAGAGCTCGTTTCTCTCTCCTTTGCCAGTAAGTAGTTTTAATCCTACACTATCATAGTGTGGACAATGTTTTTAACACTGCATTAACCCCTTGCCCTCCCTCACCGTCTCACCCCTGCTGACACACATTAGCAAAACCATCCTCAGCATAAGGCAGCTAATGAGCTAATCGATTGGTGCTCTGGGTGCGCTAAGGGAGGTCTGGGGATGTTTGTATTCAGGGTGCAGTCCTTGCTCAGCCAAGGAGTGACCTGTGACCGCCAAAGGGACCCCTGCTGCCTCTAATGTTGGTGCTATCTTAAAGGCCGGTTCTGAGCCCCTAGGCAGAAGCCCCCATCCCGCCCCCCACCCTCCAGTTCGTTAACCCTCGGGCTAACTAAGCAGCAAACAATCAATCATGGCATGGCGTGACGGCGCTGCCTTTCCCTCCACCCCGAAACAGTTTCTATTGAAGTTTGTACATGTAATCAAAAATCAAAGCACTGCACTGTAAAGACGACAACAACAACCGCCTACCCCCCCCCCCCACCCACATGACGGCGGAGTATACGATCCCCTGCTGCTGCCTTACCTTGCCAGTAGAAACTGCGGCAGGCTGGCACAGAGCTAACTAACATAAGTGGCGGAGCCCTGGAGATGCTGAACGAAAGAGGAGGGCCGGTGCAGGAACAGAAGCTGATGGTGGCAACAAGAATGCGTCTTAAAGGCTGGTGGTATGTAGTGCAGGGAAAGAAGAAATACAGTCAGGTGAGCCCCCCAAATAAAGGCCAAAAGTTATGAGGGAGAGGCCTGAGATGTTGGCACGCCCACACACTGAGGCTTGGATCAGACGAGGATTGCCTCAGGGGATCGGCCGTCCTTGAAAGACCCTCAGCCAATATGTCCACATGAGGGCGCTAAAAGACCCTGATTGGAAGGGATTTAAATGAATTTCAGCGTGCAAAGGAAACTGCATGCAGCGGCAGCGCTGCAACATTTGCCAGTGTTTTGCCGTTTCTATATATAAATACAGACAAAGGAAATATAGATTTCCGTCTGTATTTATATGTAAATATCCGTAAAAACGGAAAACCGGGAGCCCTAATTATAAGCGAACTCCACTAAGGGGAGAACTTGGACCCAATCACTGGTCGTGGTGCTCAGTAAACATCGGAGAAACAGCTCAAGGGTCTGGTTTGTTCGCTCTGTTTGCCCATCCGTTTGTGGGTGGTAAGCCGAAGAGAGGCAATGGTCTATGTGAAGTGTTTTACATATTCCTTGCCAGAATTTGGAAACAAACTGGGGTCCCCTATCTGAAACAATCACAGAGGGCAATCCTTGTAGTCGCACTATGTTTTCTATAAACACCTCTATATGCTCTTTGGCCTTAGGAAGTTTTTTAAGAGGAACAAAATGGGCCATTTTGGACAACATATCACTCTAACGAGTATAGTAGTAAACCCTCGATTTGCTGGAAGGTCAGTGATGAAGTCCTTGCTGATGGAGGACCAAGGACTATCAGGGACAGGTAAAACTGTAGAAGGCCTGCAGGTGCACAATTCAAGGTTTTTTGTCTCGCACACGTAGGACAAGTCTTAACAAACTTGGAGACATCCTGAGCCATGCCTTTCCACCAGAACTATCTCTGATATGTCTGCAGGGTCTGTTCTCCCCATGGTTGTCCTGCCATAGGTAAAGTATGACACCATTTCATAATCAAGTTACGTATATCTTCTGAGGGGAGAAACAGATGGTCTTCGAGATATAACAAGCCATCCACTATCTTGTTCGAAGGATCTGTCAACCACTCTCCACGATCAACCTTAACAAAGGCCTGCTCCCGTTGTAAGAAAAAGGAGTCAGATTCGTCATCTTGACGTTTGCCAAGGGCCATGATCTTACTCTCGGGTATGAGGGGTCTCTACTGTGCACTTATGGTCTTTTCCCAACCATGACAAAGTGTCCACTTTGACTTGTTTCGTTCCTGGGTGAAAGGTGATAACGAAGTCATATTCACAAAAGAAAGAGGCCCACCTCATCTGTCTGGGAGTAAGAGCTCTAGCTGACCAAAAAAATGTGAGGTTCCGATGATCAGAATAAATAGTTATGGTATGAGGGGATACCAATGAATAATGGGGCCATTCCTGGAAGGCCATTTTTATGGCCAAGAGTTCCCTTTCACCAATAGTGTACTTTTGTTCTGCTTGCGACAGGGTCTTAGAAAAGTATGCTACCGGATGCAGGGTACCAGTTTTCACATCCTGTTGAGACAACACCCAACCTACTGCAAACTGTGAGGCATCTGCTTCAACAAAATAAGGCTGAGTCTCATCTGCGTGTCAACAGAAGTAAAGCTGTTCTTTAAAGTTCAAAAGGCCAGTTTAACTGCGTTATCCCATTCAAACGTCACTCCCTTTTTTAATAACCTCGCGATTGGAGTGACTAATTCAGAGAAGTGATGGATAAATCTCCTATAGAAATGTGCAAAACCTAACAAGGTTTGCACTTCTTTTACTGTTTTAGGGCTAGCCCACTTAGTTATGGCTGACACTTTGGCAGGGTCCATGTGAATGCCATCAGGGGAGATAACAAACCCCTGGAAGTCTACGTTCTGTGAATGAAAGAGACATTTGTCCAGTTTGGCAAATAGATGATTGTCCTTGCAGTATACATTTTACATGCTCCACATGTTCTTGTTCGGTCTGGGAATAGACTAGGATATCATCAATATAGATGATGACAAACACATCTAGAAACTCGCTCAGTATCTCGTTCTCGAAGAACTGAAAAGCCGCTGAGGTTACATAAGCCAAAAGGCATTACTCAATATTCATACAATCCAAACTTAGTGGGGAAGGCCATCTTCCACTTATCTCCTTCTCTGACTCGAATTAAATGATAAGCTCCTCGTAAATTGAGCGTAGTAAAAATGTTGGCCTTGCTCACCTGATCCAGGAGATTGGAGATGAGTGGAAGAGGGTATTTGTTTTTTACCGTCACCTTGTTTATAGCACGATAGTCCAGGCATGCTCTTAATCCTCCTTCCCTCTTAGGAATAAAAAAAATAGGGGAGGAGACTGGGGAGGTAGAATGATGTATAAAGCCTTTCTTTAGCATATCCCGAAGGTACTCATAGAGGTACACTTGGTCTCTGGTTCAGTTAAGGCATATACCCTACTAACCGGTAATTCCGCACCAGGTATCAAAACGATCGTACAATTGTAGGCTCTATGTGGGAGAAGCACTACTGCCTTCGCCTTTTCAAAGACTTCAGGCTATTCCAGATATTCAGAAGTGAACACTGAGGTGTCAGTACTTGAAAGAGTGCAACACAATGCGGCTTGTCACAGGGTGGTTTCATGCTAGCAGTGTACCATACAATAAGAGGACCGTAGTGTAACTTTCCTGGAGACCCATTCTATATGCGGATTGTGCAGTTGTAGCCATGGAACACCAAGAATGGCGCCAAAGTTTGGGGTGTCGATGAGATCAAACAAAATAACTTCTGAATTCCCATTGTCACAGACCATAATAAGGTCAGGGGTATGATGAGTTATTAAACCAGAGGACAATTCTGTTCCATCCACCGCTCTTACCCTTTCAGGTTGAGTTTTGGGGATGAACTCCAGTCCGAGTGCCTTAGCCACTGTAATATCCAGGAAATTTCCAGTAGCTCCTGAATCCAACAGCTTTGACAATGGTTTTCAATGTTGAGAGGGTAATACAAAAACAACGGTGATAGCAAAGTGTTTGGGCACAGGAGACAGAGTGTTAGCCAGAGAGTGTGAGACCTGTAACAGAGAAGGACTTGGAAGAGTGAAGTCTGTACTCTCCAAGTCAATTAGTTTTTCAACGGCACAGCAGTCCCTGATTTACCCAAAGGACCCTTAAAAGCAACCTTAGGTTTGACAGGGCATTCCTTAGCGAAATGTCCTCCTTTCCCGCAATATAGGCACAGATTCGGTTTTCTACTGTTCTCTCATTCTTCGGTGGATAACGAGCCTCCTACCCCTCCTATTTGCATAGGCTCACTGGTGCCTCTTGCCTCTTTCTTTTTACCTCGGGCAAGTAAAAGGCGAGAATAGTCTCCCATGGTCTTTTCCCCTTTCCTTTCCGCTAAGCGATGATCTAACTTGACCACCAGGTCCATGAAAGATGAGCAATCCTCTGGTGGGTCCACTATCTGACACAAGATGTCTTTCAGCTCATCTCTTAAACCCCTACAGAATAGAGAGGTTCTCTTTTCCTCAGGCCAGTGAGTCTCAGTAACTAATCTATTGAAGGTGATGATATAGGTTAACAGATCCTTTGAACCCTGCTTAAGACTGAGCAGTTCATTGTCACTTGACTCCTCATTCTTTCTTTGAACTGAGTTAGGTACAGAATAGGGTCATCGTTCTCCATAAGGGATGCTGCCCATAGTGCCGCATTACCACTTAGATATTATGAATGCTATCTTAGTAGCATCATCTGGAAAAGAGGCTGCTCGACATAGGAACTGGAGATGGCATTGATTCATAAACACCTCATATTTGTTGCTATCCCCATTGAATTTTTCAGGCATAGACAGGGGTGTTTGGGGAGGCGTGACTACTGTGACATTAACAGGAGCAGACACAGAAGTAGAAGGTGTCACTGTGGATGGGGAAGGGACTTGAAAATGGGCAGGCTGTATATAGCTACACCTGTGCTTGGGATCTGTCTCCTTAGCCTGGATCTGTTTTTGGGTCTTTAGGATACCTAGCTCAGACACAAGATGTTGATTCTCGCCTCGCACCAACCTAAACTCTGCTTGTAAATTAAGCACAGTAGCTGCTAACTCATTCTTTGTGGTTTCAGGAGTATCAAGGGTCAGAGAATCCTCCATAAGTGTGTCATATGATGCGCCTTTATTCATCTTGTCCCAGGTCAGAAGAACCAACATCCACGGGTGCAAAGATTGTGCCTCTCCACTCACAGAGGGTATAGCCACCTCTAGCCGACTAGGCCCACCAATGGTAGACTAATACCCCAAGGAAGTGAAGAGACCTGCATGGACCACCAGGACTTCCTGTAAGAATCAGATGGGGACGGGGTCAATCAGAAGATCAGGTACTCCTGTATAAAAACAGATACACATAAAACACGAAGGTTACTCTAAGGCAACTAAACAGGGTTAATATAGAGAGCTACATATAGTGAGGAAGGCCAGAACTATATGCTTTCCCATACTCACTTTTGAATGCCAGTCTCAGGATTACATCAGGTCTCTCCAATGAATAAAAATGCCAAAATAAGCAAGCTAAATTATTATCCTTTCCTTTTAAACACTCCCCATGAAGATAAGGAATTTTCTAGGTTATAGTTGTGTCTCTACCTCGTTTTCAACAGTGCCAAAAAAAGTAAAGAAAAATACTGCCAGTAATACTGCTAACTAAACTAACTATCTTCCAGCAGACTGTGTATTCTGCCAGCTCGTATATTTAAAGCAAATAAAAATGAAAAGAGTGGCTAGCAAGCGCGCTGAGGAAACATTTATTAAAGTGACAGCACTCCTCATGCTCTAGCAACACGGGATAAATCCTCTGCCTGACCGGCAGAAAGCAAAAATCAGCAGGAGGCAGAAAAGACCCACAGTGCTCCCAATTTTAAGGACGTGAGTCCCAGGCTCTCCACACCACTGGAGTCAAGCTATCCAGGCTGATGAAGGCTGATAGCCAGAAACCGGTCCTTGGATGCTTGATTCCGGTCTGGGAAAGACATGGCTTGGTAGTTCGGACTGGACTGTTCCCATGAGGCACAGGGTCAGAGCTGATTTGCATATAGCCAGTGTCTAACCCAGGGTGGTGTGGAGTGCAAAACAACGATGGATTTAGGCCCAGATCCTTGTACTGGGGTGAATGTATGACATTGTTCTACATTCTGTCCATCAACTGCGTTTTTTGCAATTTTCACCCCGAGTGGGCTGGGTATACTCAGACGTGAGTCCCAGGCTCTCCACACCACTGGAGTCAAGCTATCCAGGCTGATGAAGGCTGATAGCCAGAAACCGGTCCTTGGATGCTTGATTCCGGTCTGGGAAAGACATGGCTTGGTAGTTCGGACTGGACTGTTCCCATGAGGCACAGGGTCAGAGCTGATTTGCATATAGCCAGTGTCTAACCCAGGGTGGTGTGGAGTGCAAAAAAACGATGGATTTAGGCCCAGATCCTTGTACTGGGGTGAATGTATGACATTGTTCTACATTCTGTCCATCAACTGTGTTTTTTGCAATTTTCACCCCGAGTGGGCTGGGTATACTCAGACGTGAGTCCCAGGCTCTCCACACCACTGGAGTCAAGCTATCCAGGCTGATGAAGGCTGATAGCCAGAAACCGGTCCTTGGATGCTTGATTCCGGTCTGGGAAAGACATGGCTTGGTAGTTCGGACTGGACTGTTCCCATGAGGCACAGGGTCAGAGCTGATTTGCATATAGCCAGTGTCTAACCCAGGGTGGTGTGGAGTGCAAAAAAACGATGGATTTAGGCCCAGATCCTTGTACTGGGGTGAATGTATGACATTGTTCTACATTCTGTCCATCAACTGTGTTTTTTGCAATTTTCACCCCGAGTGGGCTGGGTATACTCAGACGTGAGTCCCAGGCTCTCCACACCACTGGAGTCAAGCTATCCAGGCTGATGAAGGCTGATAGCCAGAAACCGGTCCTTGGATGCTTGATTCCGGTCTGGGAAAGACATGGCTTGGTAGTTCGGACTGGACTGTTCCCATGAGGCACAGGGTCAGAGCTGATTTGCATATAGCCAGTGTCTAACCCAGGGTGGTGTGGAGTGCAAAAAACCCGATGGATTTAGGCCCAGATCCTTGTACTGGGGTGAATGTATGACATTGTTCTACATTCTGTCCATCAACTGTGTTTTTTCCCAATTTTAAGGGAAGCAGGCTTCAAACAAGTCAAACCGGCACTCCTATACTTACAATCGATGAGCACTATTCGTATAATTTTTTGTATGGGAAGTTTCTTGGCCGCAGCAGCGCGCATTAAAGGCAAACTTGTATCTTTCGACAGCATATAATGACTTTCTTTCATCGTAGACTAAATCGCTTATTTGCACTGCACTTGCTGATACTTTTAGACTTTTAAATATGTAAACTGCTTTTTATAAGGTTGTATTGTAAAGCCTTGGTCATGCATTTTAATCTTTTTTAATATGATTGCACTTGATGTATTTGTAAACGTATTCATGAATTTTTGTATGAAATGTCTTTTTATGATTTTCATCAAAATCGAATAAAAGTACTTTGACTGACTGACCCACAGTGCTCCTCGCGCTTTAACACTAAACAAAAAAGAAGGTCTTCAGTGCGTCCTTGCACTCGGGGTTAATCAATATCCATGAAACGCCTCTGGTACCGGCGTAATGCAGATTATCAAAAAAGGGGAAAACAGGTTCCAGCGCGACCTCGCGCTCTCGGCGGAGGGGAAAAGAAAGGTACACAGCCCGTCCTGGCTGATCAGGGTAATATTCAAAAACAATTCGGCAAATAATCAGCAAACAGCACAGCTCACCGGGTGCTGAGATGAACTGCAAATAGGAATTCTCAGGCAAACAGGAACTCACAGGCAGGAAGAGGGTGGTCCTAGCAAAAAAGCCAAGCACCTGAAAAAGGGAGCTGGCAGCTTATATGCTGCAGATGTCACCTGACCTTAGACTAGTGCAGCATGGGAAAGCATACAAGCTGTTAGCTGTCGCAGTGCATTATGGGAAGCGTAGTTCTTTGGGTGCCATCAAGTAGGACAGTGTACAGGAAGCCTGATGGTTAACAGTATGAATCAAGCTCTATGAAGCAAAGCAGTCCTTTCAGGTACAGAAGCTGTCTGGCAGAGTGCACAGCAGGTCACAGCAGCAGGCAGTCCGTCTACAGGTTCAGTAGTGAGATAAAGAGCGGGTTCGAAGGTCCTATTTTATTCCCTAGTTCCATTCTTCTCGAAGGTGGGAGAAGCTTCTGGAAAGGTTCTTTGAAGTGCACATAATTTCCTGACTCCTTTGCTCTGGCTCAGAGTAAGCTGCAGTGACAATACAGGGTTGTTAGGCCCTTTGTGTGAATACAGAGCACCAGCTATTCAGTTGTAAGTGGGGCTGTGCTCACTTCCGCCCCGCCCCATCCTTCAGATGGCCAATTAAGGCACACCTAATTCCTCCTTTGTATGACAGTCTGGGAGGAATTCACAAAGTCTAACTGTCAGCTACACCCATTCATGTGACCCAAGACAGGCTACAGGCACAAGGGGCTAAGGCAGAAAAATGCTGACTGTCTAAAAGTGGCATTTTCAAAATTGTAATGAAAAATCCAACTTTACTAATAAAGAGGATAACTCATTACAATTTCAAAGGTACCAAACATGACAGATCTACCTGCTCCCAATTATGAATTACACCTTATTAAATGTAATAAGGACTCCCCAATGCTATCCTATGGGAGGGGTAGGCCTCACAGTAGTGAAAAGCAAACTTACTACCAGGACATGTAAAAGTTGAAAGTACATGTCCAACCTTTTAATTACCCAGCACCCTGCCCAATGGGCTATCTAGGGCCTGTCTTTGGGGTGACATAGGAAATAAAAGAGGAGTTTAAGGTTTTGGCAACAGGGTTTAAATCCAAAGTTGTCACAACAGCTTAAAACTGCATTCAGGCTGCAATGGCAGGTCTGAGACATGTTTTTGGGTGCTACTTAAGTGGGTGGTACAATAAGTGCACTGGTAGCATTTAATTTACAGGCCCTGGGTATATGGTATACAAATCTACAAGGGACTTGGAAATATACTAAATAGGTGTATGCCAATCAAGCCATGTTTAGGGGAGTGAGCACAAGCACTTTAGAACTAGTTAGCAGTAGTCCTAAGGCCAACAAAAATGAATTTCAGAAAAAATTGGAGGTCAGTAGGCAAAAGGTTTGGGGGAGGACACCCTCACGCTGACATGTCTGACACGCAATGGGAATATTGTAGAATACATAAGCCCTTTTTCAGAAAGCAGTGATATTATAAAAACAACACATCACCTAGATCAGCACTGTGTAATCGTATCCAAATTAAAAGTAAGCATGTGTAAAATTTTAATCAGGCTAGTGCAGTTTGCCAATTTGTCAGTGTTCCTATTTCAATATGTTGTGAAGTTAGTTACTTTTTCAAACATTTGCTTGTAAGGTAAATTGACTGAATAAAAAGTGTATGCACAAAATCTTCCATGCAAAAAGTAGGTTTTGTCCAATTTTTCTCAAATAAATGCTATTTAATTAAACTCATTAGAATACAGTAGTTATTTGTCTCATATTTGCATGTCTTCCATGTTTCTAATAACTGAGACATTGTTAACTCTGGGGGAAGGGACGGGAAGAGATACTTTTAATTACAGGACTTTGGGCAATGACATTTGGCAATCAGTATTTCCCCACCGATTTACTCTTGTTTTAACGTAGTAATTTATGCAGCGATTTTGGCAGTGAAATACCCCTTTTCTGAATTGCACTGGATCGTGTCATCCTGATTCGGCCTATTTCTTCATTACCTGCCAAATTAGGATTATGACGTAATTTATGATGAGGGTCTTGTGCGATCTTATTTCGCGTAGTTTAAAAAAACTGGGAGAAATTGTCGAAATATTAGAACTATATGCACTACATATTGGCAAAAATACACCTTTGCAAACTTTTATGCATTCATGAAATGCAGCTTATTAATAATTACATCAAATAAGCTATCTTTTAGTATTAAGAGATATTTCAGAAACATGCTGATACTATGATCAAATAACTGGGCTTGTGTTTTTTTACACAAATTGACATTTCGAAGCTTACAGTAAATTATGAACAAGAATTCAGACATTTTAGCAGTTTCTTTTAATATGAACCATAGACACACTTGTTTTATTCTCGTCTTAGATGAGTCACCAGTACAAGTATTTTCGGAAGTAATGTTGAACTAATGCCATGTTGCTATTTTATATATTTCCTCTTGCAAGCACAAAATAGTAATTAGATGTTATACAAATTGCTCTTGTTAGGTATTTCTGCAAATGTTTACTATTTGGGAAAAATTGATTAACATCATCGTTTGGAAGCAATAGTCACCAGAGATCTTTCATGCATTTCATTCTATGATCAACATCATTCCCCACTAAGCGAAGTCAAAGAGCTAAGCGAAAAAAGACAGGGTACGAAATTAAAAAAATGTTCAACTGCAGTTGATGTAAAAAAGAATTGTGTTTATCTATTTTAATTTAATATGTTATTACTTCTTTCTTTTTTGCAGGGAATCCAAATCCCCCCCTTGTTTTTATTTACTCCTAATCTCCCTTTGCCACTCTCCTTCCCTAGGCCTAATATTACCCATACCTCCCTCCCTTTGCCTCTATCCACCCCTAAATACTAATTTTAGCCTTACTTCACTTTACTTCTACCCAACCTTGAACCCTAAATTTACTCTTACCTGCTTTTACTACTGCCCACCCCTAAACCCTAAAATGTACCTTACCTCTATTTGTCACTGCACATCCTAGACCCTACAATTAGCCTTAACTTTTTTTTGCTGCTACCAACCACTACACCCTAAAATTACTCTTAATTTCCTTTACCTCTGTCCAACCATGAACCCTACATGTACCCTTACCTCCCTTTACCATTTCCTACCATTTAACCCTAAAATTACGTTTAGTTCCTCTACCACTGCCAACCCCTAAACCCAAAAATGATCCTTTACTCCTTTCACTACTACCCACCCGAAAATCCTGAAACGACCCTTACCTCCTTTTACCACTACCCACACTAAACCCCTTTTTTAAAATAACATTAGATTTATGTAACCTAAAAAAGAATACAAGAGTTGTAAAGATATACGTGATAAAGACACGAGTACTTACCTGGGTAGTACTTACATGCATGGTAAAGGCGGTTCGGTAAAGACTTCATTGTAAACGCGGTTTCCGGTTCAATTTTGCTATGTGAACTGGTTCTAGTCATCGGAGATCGTAGAGACAGACAATACCTGGCTCAATGTGCCACGAAATCTATAATAAAGTTTAATGCCTTTTTATGTTTAGGACTTTAGTGATTATGATGGTTCGTGTCGTGGTTTCTCGGAGGCCTCTCAGGATCGGCTTGTTGCTCAATGGGTCCCACCTATTGACAACCTCAATTCCGAATTGCCGTGATGGCACGGAAGATTAAGGGGGTCAATCGGGGGAAGGAAAGGATGGGAACAGCGGGGAGGGAGACCAGTGAATAGAAAAGGTTATTTAGACACACTGCGCTAACGGCTTCAATGGTCAATTTAAAGCTATATTGTTTTGCCACCACAAGTCTACCTGTACAGAAAAAGAACTCAGTTCTGGTAACTATAAGAAGAAGGACGATTTAGCAGTCATCAAGACCTTCTCTTGGCTACCATGTACTGGTTTAGTCCTATGGCAGACACATGTGGTTGCAGGCGGAGCACTGGAAAATAAAAGAACAAGGAAACATAAACAGTGCACACTGGAACATAACCAATGCACCTCGGCAAACGGTACAAACTACATACAGTACCCACCAGTCCGTGTGTGGGTGCAGGCCTCACAAGGGAGGAAGGTTACGCTTAGTGGCAGCAACCTCTCCACGTCCCTTGCTAGAAGGTAAGCATAAAAAACGCTCTTATTTCACATGAAACATCTTTGCCAGTACAAATAAACAGCCCTTAACCAATTTGACATGTGGTACCCACCGCAACCAGCCCAAGTGCTGTAACACATAGTGGAGAAAAAGAATATACCACCTGGCATCAATACCAGTAGAAATGTCCCGGATTGTCCAGGAAATGTTTTGACCCTGAAATGTTTGAACTCCAAATATTATCGAGATGGCCTAAATACGTTTTCTTTTCCAAATGCTAGCACTCGCTAGCGCAAACAAAGTATCACGGAAGATTGACTCTTGGCGGTGTCACCGACACCCTTACTCCACCGGGAAATGGTAGTAGCCCCAAAATCTGTCTGTAAGCGTCTCGCAGAAATGCCGGAATAATCTGCAAGCTCCCTTTGTTCGGCTTCGGCTTACATAGCCGGCTGGAAGCTCAGTGACGCATCCCTTCCTGTGCGCGTTCCTCTTCTCCCGCACAGGTGGCTGGGTATTGTGGTCCGGGAGCTTTGGCCCTCCAATGCTCCGGCATGTCGCGGAAAATGACGGCGGCCCTTTCCCATAGGTCCCGTCTTTCAGTTTGGCCGGGAAGACGTGCAACGGTCGAGGCTGTGCACGTAACAGTTCGCTGACCTTTAATTAGCTTTCTATTCTTTTCATACTTAAATTGTACAAAACAATCAAAAGGGGGGAGAGAAATGTCATATTCAGTGTGGACACAGCCTCCTCTATTACGTAGATAACCAATAGAAGTCCACTAGCTATAAGACTAACTGTCTTATCGGGGTATAGATAATGATATAGGGAAAACAGTAAGTTTTTGTGAAATAACTCTCACCCACCAAAGTGACCCGAGGTGACATGCTTCATCATTGGTTTTCCCTGCCTCGCTGTGGGACGGGGCATGCTACGACCGATGGAGACGTGGGAGCACTTTTTAGGGTGTAGGCTATAAGGCGATGGAAGTGGGAGGGTCAAAAGAAGTGCGTATTATTAAAAAATACCTGGCTACGTGGAGTCTAATTTTTTATAAATCCTGTAGCTGTTATTATTGAAAAAGGGGAGAGTAGAGACTTACACTATGATGGGTGATTATCTCCTGGTCAAATCTTTAATTTTAGACAGGCTGTTTGAATTGCTTTTAATTTTGGACTTTGCCTGAATTCTAGAGCGGTCCCCCTCACTGAAGAAGTTACACTCAATCCTGGTCAGGCAGTTATGAGAGATAGTGGATAATATTAAGTCACAGCAACAATGTGTGTACCAGACCTTTGGCAATGGCCCTTCAACTGCCTCCTAAAGAAGTGTTACCTTCTTGAACTGGTGTCATAGTTTAGATAGAGGTACACATAAGTAAAGAACCATGCATACTGTGTTGTGTGCATGAACTGATTATGCTTATTCATCTCAGATCAGTAGTTACGCAGCACATACATCCCTGAAAACACGCACACACTGTGATTGTGATTCAGGAATCAAATGCGGCCCCTACACCACTGCTCTTGATTGTGTAGAATGTGGATCTCAGTGTGAGATTTGGAGGGATGGAAAAGATGGAATACTTAAGTCATCACATGCATAGGAAATTAAGGATTTATTTTGCTCTCTTATTATGAGACGTTGAAGATAAATATGTGGGACCTAGGAAGTCACTATAGCAGAGATTAGACATACAGTTTTGTAATGAGAAAATGCCTAGTTGCTTTAGGGCATAAGAAAGTTGTTGGAAGAATAGTGGAATGTGTATGGCATCACTCTATAAAGGAACTTATAACATTTGTTAATTAATTCATGTATTCAACACAGCGAGTGGCTTGATTCCACATTCATACCCCACAAATGAAAAAGTAAAATTGTCAGAAATGTTTTGATAATAAAACATGTTGTTGGGCAGCCATTACCTGAACACAAAGATCAATTTGTATCTGCTTAACACAAAACACTAGAGCTCTTAGAGTTATGGTAAAAATATGCACTAATCAGAGGATGGGCTTTTTTTATTCATCTACTGGATTGAAGCATTAACTTAATTTCCATGCCAACATAAAGTGCTTACCAGCAACATTATGACAACCAAAGCAGTGGCTTAGCTTTGATCCTAAATTAATTCATTATTGGCTTAGTAGTTGTGTCTGGTGGTCCTGAGTTGAGTCTGCTATGTCTCTTTCATTTTTTGTAGTTACGTGATTTCACAAAGATCTTTAAACTGGTTCATTATTTGGATCAGAAACTTAAATATATACTCTGACCGGTTTACCTAAAAAGTAGCAAATTCCTACCCATAGATGTCACCCTTGAATTGATCCAAATGTACTACTGTTTGGAATTCAGGTTTACTAATGCAAATATACACTGCATAGATAATGGGGTGAATGCTTGAAATTAGTCTAACCACTGGCAAACCTTTGGGGTAGCTTTCCAAACAACTGTTTTTCACCAAGTGTGTCACTCTCAATAGAGGGCCTGGTTCAGGGTTTGGCAGATGGAGTAAAGGCAGACAGGGTGGCAGAGGATTTTCCATCTGCGACTCTGACTTTACTTTACCTGCCAAATTTAGAGATGTTCACTGGCCAGCGGACATCACTATACACTCATGGAGGTTCTTGTTAATATAAGAAATGTTTGATCGACATGCTCTCTCAAGCATGATAGCTGACCTGCGAAACTTTTCCAAAGGTTTAATTTTCCCCCCCAAAAATATTTTGAAAAAAAAATTAATAATGACCCCCGCACCATGGCAATTTCCTGCCTTGGTATAGCGGTCATTTTTAATTTTTTACTGTCCCTCGCTGAGAGGATACATCTGACAGAGGTGACCAGTAAAAAAAAAATCAGTCATCCACCCTAAATGGGGTGGATGGTCAGATGGCTTACCTCCATTGGCACCTATTCAACAGGCCATCTGAGGGCATTTTACTCTGGCATAAAGCTTGCAGTCCGCCCAACTCATAATCAGGTGGGCAGACCTTGAGTTTAGCAGACAGGGTTCTCTGTCCCCATTACAATGGAGCACCGGTCTACCTAACTCTTAATCAGCCCCAGTGGCCAACCTAATGAAAGTCAGTAGTGACCTTGCTCCTCATGATAACAGCACATCCCGAACCTTGGTCATCTCACCCATTCACCCTGCGGCCCACTGCTTTCTAGGTGAGAAACTTGAAATTCCCACACACCCAAATCTCAGCCCCTAAAGGCTGGTGTAAAGACATTTGAAGAATGCAGAATTACTGTCTGCTTTACTACTGATGATTAATCACATCTTTAGCCAGCTAACCTGTGATGAAGCCTTGCAGTACTGGTATTACTGCTGCAGGACATTACCAAAGTATTTACTGAAACTCATTTGCTTGATGAGTCGTGACAATACATCCAATTTTTTATTTTATTTTATGAGTTAACAAAATAGGGCAAATATCTCCTGTTCCTCTGTTGTTCATCCATCGAGTTGCTTCTAAACACATAAAAGTAATAAAGGACATACAAGTTATAAAGGACATAAAAGTTATGAACTGGAGTCACAGAGTACAGTTTGGATTTAGAAACAAATGATAATTCTAGGTCCTGATTTGTGAAAGGCAAAACCTGCTAAAAATCTATTCTGCAAAAAACCCAAAATACTTTGTTGAGTGAAGGAATACATGAACAATAAGCCAGTTATTCTCCCTCCAAAATGAGGAAAACGCGTTTTAAGATTATATGTGTTTCTGAAGAAAATATCCTTAGCAAACCCTTTCTGGAGACATTTTCCTAATCAGTTTGCATGAGTTTGCAATATCAATTCCATTTTGCTGAAAGCTCTTCACTTTGGCAAAAGTCAGTGTATACTTTCTTTTCAGGCTCACAAAGATCATTTGCTTTCATTAGGGCTCGCACTGCGACGCAATCGCGAAGCGATTGTCGCTGTGGAGCCCTATTGTGATCAGTTTTGCCTTCAAGGAGTTCAAGGGGAGACAAGAGACTGTCACGCGCAGCCTGCCGGAATCGGATCAGGTCGCGCGCATGAACACGCGCTCCGATTCCGGCAGGCTGATCCCCGTCACAATGGAGCACGCACGTAGACAGACACACAGGCGGGAACACGAGCACACACACGCTGCCGCTGCCACCGCCCCCCCCCCAGCGTGAAGGCTCCGACACCTTCGGGTAAAGTCCGCACTATATAAAAAGGCACAGATAAATAAATAAATAAACCAGCCCCCCCCCCCCCCGTTTCCGAGGCAGCCCCCCCCCCCCCCCGTTTCTCCACGGCGTGCACCCCACGCAGAGGGAGCTGCGCGAGTGCACGAGGGTCTCAACCAACGGCCTGCTCACCGGAAACAATGGACGGCTCCCGGGCGGTACTCACTCTTGAAGAGATAGTCGTACTCGTCATCCTTGCTGCCCATGGCGCCGCTAGAGGAAGTCTGCCCGACCTTGCTCGTCGTCCGCCGCTTCCAGGTGCCTGAGCTCTGCTCAGCTTCTGTCACGCAGCGCCGCTGACCTCATTCCGCAGGTATGTCCTGATTCTGCACGTCACACCGAGCCGGCATCCCGCCCACACCAGCCACCTTTTAAGGGCTTCCAAAGGTTTTTTTGGGGGAAAACTTCGGTTCTGCGTCGGTTCGCTTTGCCATGCTTGTTTGTTGTGTGACGATGCTATTTAGTCTGTAGGACTGAATATCCCTGTTTCTGTTCGGCGCACGTACAGTTTGAAGTGCACGGATACACAAGCAGGGACAGAGCAGGCCGGCCTCGCCACCCCTGCTCTGGGGGGACGGTGGGTGCGGACCTGAAGCTGCGAGGGCCGCGTGATGCCGCATCCGCTGATATCAACGGGGAGCGTTCACGCTGTTACATAAAATGCACAGGTGGCAGGATGAAAAGTCCCGGTTACACAGACTCAGTCCGTTGCAAAACAATGTAATAATAGCTTTCAAATTATTTCCCCTCACGTGTTGCATTGCGGATCTCTCCGCCGTAGGGTGCTTGGTTTGTGTTCATTAATTGTGACTTTAATTCCCGGTGCAGCCACCTTGGGCTGACGGGAGCACTGACCTGTGACGTGGGCACAGGTCAGTGCTCCCAAACTGCTTGGGTTTTGGATGCAGCCCTACCTAGGTGGACACTCATAATCTAGGGATGAGGGACATTTAGTCTCTGCCATGCTAATGGAAGCCCGTGCCCTCCGTCCAGCTTAATTAATAATTACTAAATACACATTCAAAGCGGTGCTAATGGCTGAGCAAACTATGTGCGTCACATGTGAAAGAGGCACAGCGTGTTTGGAATGCTGCAGGCACTTCCTGGACATTAGCTCTTTCCTTATAGTCATGTCGTGCACACGGGCCTATTGGTGTTTTTGTAGTCAGGAGGCTGCACGCTTTGCCTGCCATCCTGCGCCTCTAATTGGCCACAGTTTAGGGTTTCAGTTTTAGGTGCCCATCAGTTTGACGGTATCACAAGCGCTACATTCAGGAAGCACTACAAGAGTCCCGGCGAATCGACAAAGGCAGCACCGTAGGAGTACGACGCTGACTCATAAATCCACTTAGAGTGCCTCGTGGCTGTCACTGTAAGCTTCTCAAGCCTTAAGACGGTTACTTCCGGAACCTTTTCTAAAGGCCAATAAAACGAGAGACCCAAATTAACCCGAGTTAAACATTCCTCGTCCTGCTGAACTCTGAGGTAACTTTTCATCTATGTCAGTCAAAGCTAAAGAATGCAAACACACATTTTTGAACCCTGGCTACATTCTGTTCATGCCACTGCCTTCTTAAAGCAGGAGACCGCCGGGACCAGGAAAGGTGCCGCCAGGGCTAACAAAGGACTGACAAGCAAGCAGTATAAGGTGCTACAGATAAAATGGCAGGACATGATCTCGAAAGTCAGTGAATCTCTGGAGGTGTCACATTAGGTAGTAGTGCTGAAAGTAGTGCATCGCGCCACATGATCTGGGAAAAAGAGGCACTGGTGCGAAAACCCAAGAGCTATTTAGGCAACAAGTTTAAACAAAAGTTTTTTGACAGCTCAGAAATATCCTTCATTTTAGCAATAGGAAAATCTGCGGATGGACCTGGTGTATGTGGTCGATTATCTGGGAGCTAAACTCAGCACAAACACTACTAATAACTGCCAAGTGTCGCTGTGACAGTCAGGCTGTCCTGAGTTTAAAAAAAATGGTATTTGGTCTGATGGGATTTTTGAGAACACGATTATAACGCATTAAACTGCCAAGTCCCAGAATGCAGTGTTCTGTTACCTAAAAGCCACCTCAGGTTATCTGAGGCGATTTCGGACCGGTTGGCAGCTATGCAACTTTATTTCAAACAAAGGCACAGGAACAGCAGTCCATTCCTAGCAGGATGTCCCTGCTGCCCACGCCTTGTGAGAGGTGGAACTGGAGCAGTTTGGCTTTAGAGGGGATGATGGCCCTCGATATAACCTGACTTAAATGCCTTGAGTGTACTTTCCACACTGCTGATATATGTTTAGGTATTTGCACTTGCTTTGTTAGGTATTTGCACTTGCTTTGTAAAGCAAGCACGTCTTATGTATGTGTGTGCACCTGTGTTAAAAATAATATTGTGGCTTTCTCCTTTCACATTTACCCCAGCAAGATTGTCCCCAGTTACCACAGAGCCTAAACATGAGGTCTGAGAAAGGAAGGGTAAACACAGCTCTCCTGTCTCCTCTCCATGCTCCTCCATTCTTCCCTTCAAAGGCTCCGCTCCCCACCCTCCGCCTGCACCACTCTCCTACTTCTCTTCCCACGGCCGTCCTTTCCGCCCTCTTATCGCCGCAGCACACGGCACTGCTTACATTTAGAACCGTCTAGTTTCATTTCTGTATCCCTGCCTCCTGTCTGTTCCATCTTCGCCTACTGCTTCACCCCAGCTTCCTGTTTCTTCCCTTCTTCAGCGAACGGTTTCCAGCTGCAGGGAACCCTGCAGTCACCCTCATGTTTGCTCCAACTCCACGTGTCCTACCTGCCCAGCTCCCTGATATTTGTCATTAAGCGCATCGCTTGCACTTGTTTACGGTCCAATATTTGTGTCCACCTTCTTAGAAAATCGCCCACATCCTTAATAAATGCATCCATGCACGCCAGTACATTTTAACGGAGAGTTTGAGTTGTTTCAGCGTTTTATTGGCAGAGGACTCTCCCACCTACAACAGGCTAAGAACCAATAAGCACATAACCCTTTAAGATGGTTACAGTGTCCGTGGGCCTAAATTAAGCTATTACTAGCACAACACCAAAGTATTTCACTATATAAAGCGGTCATCTTTTGCTTTGTATTAGCAATACATGTGTGAAGTAGCTTTGTAATGGTTTATTTTGCATAGATTTACTTTGCAGAGCTGATCTGCATTATTGGGCAACGTCTTATGCCTACACTGCAGTGAAACATTCGGATGTATTACTCAGAGTTGTTTCAAGAGGAGTGAATTATAGAGGGCGCCTGCTGGATGTTTTTGCCATCTGTTCAATGGTTGCCAAAGGCAGCGCTTTATCCTTTGCCTTCAGACATCTGCTGCTTTCTATTTTTTTTTTCAGTTGATTTTTCTTCAGTTTCTAGTTGGTGAATGTTTTTTAAGCCACCAGGGTGATTGAACTATGGAGGTTTAAATCTATATGTGGTGGCCATATTTTATTAATATTGAAGATCTCTTTTGGTCTCCATTGATGCATATCGAAGCTTAATATTGGTAAACTTGTGCGTTTTGGCCTCTGTTTTAACATTCACTTTTCTTGAAAGCAGATACGTTTTTTATTAGCTGTATTACAGATTTGTACTTGTTTTCTTGTCTTGCCTTCTGCTTCCCTGATTGTACTCGTTTTTTCTTGCCTTCGGCTCCCCCACTCCATTCATCCATCCATCCCCCCTACTTCATCCATCCATCCCCCCACTCCATCCATCCATCCCCCCACTCCATCCATCCACCCCCCACTCCATCCATCCACCCCCCACTCCATCCATCCACCCCCCACTCCATCCATCCACCCCCACTCCATCCATCCATCCATCCCACTCCATCCATCCATCCCCCCACTCCATCCATCCATCCCCCCACTCCATCCATCCACCCCCCCACTCCATCCATCCATCCCACTCCATCCATCCATCCCACTCCATCCATCCATCCCACTCCATCCATCCACCCCCCCACTCCATCCATCCCCCCACTCATCCATCCATTCCCCCACCCCATCCATCCATTCCCCCCACTCCATCCATCCATCCCCCCACCCCATCCATCCATCCGCCCGACCCCATCCATCCATCCCCCCACTCCATCCATCCATCATCCCACTCCATCCATCCCCCCACTCCATCCATCCCCCCACTCCATCCATCCATCCCCGCACTCCATCCATCCATCCCCGCACTCCATCCATCCATTCCCCTGACTCCATCCATCCCTCCCCACCCCACACTCCATCCCTCGCCCACACTCCATCCCTCGCCCACACTCCATCCCTCGCCCACACTCCATCCCTCACCCACACTCCATCCCTCACCCACACTCCATCCCTCACCCACACTCCATCACTCGCCCTCTTGCCCTGCCTCTATCTCTCACCCTGCCTCTATCTCTCGCCCTCCCTCTATATATCTTTCGCCCTCCTTCTATCTATCGCCCTCACTATCCATCGCATCACCACAGCATCACTCAGGGGCACCACAACATCACTATGCGCCACAACAGCATCACTGAACGCCACAGCATCACTCGTCGCCGTCACAACATAATTCAGAGCCACCACAGCATCAATCTGTGCAACCATTTAACAACAACTGATTCAAATATGTTCTCTCAATGTTTCAAACTTTATTACAAATGTCACAATTTTTTTTTAATATTTCACTTCTGTTCTTGTATTTTCATCACAATAAAATAGACTAAACATAATCTTCCAAAAAGTTAGTTGCAAAAATGTAAGCTATTGCCATTATAAATTACAATAACTTTTATTTAAGTATTAAATATTGAAAAAAATACAACCCATTGTTATTTTTAATATTAATACATCTAAGTCATGTAAATACAACACATAATGCATTACAAATGCTATAGGGTCACGTTTGCAAAAGTTAACACTATTGGCATTGTAAATGAGTTATTAATTTAGCTATTTTCAAAACGAAAACATAAATAAAAAATTTGTCATTTACAATACTAATACCTCTAACTTTACTAATGCGAGCCCTATTGCATTGCAAATGCTTGTTTTATAGAAAGAAACCCTCACAGTAATCATCCTGCTGCACCTCCATGTCTACAATCTTTTTATAAAGTGTGTGGGTAGAATGCCACACAACACCATCACTTCCTTCTCTTTAAGAGTCCACCCATATCCTGGCTTGTTCCCAGGGCTGGACTGGCCATAGCGGGCACCAGGGATTTCCCCTGTAGGCCGTAGGGGTGGGGACTGGTTTTGTGCCGTGGGGCCAATTTTGTCACTGGGGGCCAGTTTGTTATCAGAGCTTCAATAACGGCCACCTGTAACAAAAGCAGGAGTGGTGCTTCATACTAGCACCCCCAACAAATCCCACCAGGCACCCATGGCCGGTCGAGCAGCAATCTGCCAGGGCTGGTTGCTGTTCCCAGTCTGGCTCTACTTGTTCCACCTTCTTTTACCTGAACTATGCTTTCCCTTCTCTCTCTCTCTGCCCCTCCTTCTATCCAATGGGTTTGACCCTACCTATACCCCAGTACATTTACTCTATCTATACTCGTAGTCCCTCTGTCTATACTCCAGCACCGTCTATACCGCTTATACCTCCTCCTGCTTAATTTCTCCTGCACCTTTTTGTCCATTTCAGTTTTGTAATGATATACATAAAATTAGTCAACAAAAAGGTCTTTCCTTCTGTTGAAATTCCACCAAAATGGAGAATTTCCGTCACAGGCGTGTCAGGTTGGTTTGATACTCTCCATTTAGGTTTTTCTCAGAAATGAGGTTAAAGTTGAACCATTTCCCACGTCTATTCTTGCCAGCTATCGCTAAAATGCGAAAGGCACTGATCCGAAGAAAGTCAATAGAAATAGATCCAGGTATTTTTTAATCCCCACGTACACATTCAGCATATGTTATTACTATGACCTCTCCTTTTAGTTATAGGAAAAAAAATCTTAAATAGTCCCTAGGAAAAGGAGGCGTTCAAACTATTGCATGCCTTCTTTCAATCCAAAATAAAGAAAATTCAGCTTCTCTATTTTTTTGAAATACTGAACAAACATAAAAAAAATTCTCAGTACATAGAGTGATTTTGTGATTTTAAATTTATATTCGATATTGTATCTGGATGTATGGGTGTCGTTCCCTTTCAAAAAAATTAAGAATGCTAAATTATCTGAATATCATTATTTAAATTAATTGAGTTTGAGGGACTCATACGTAAATTCAGTATGCTTTTAAATTATAATGATTGCTGTAATGTTTTGATAGTGTCTACTCCATAACATGAAGGCTATAAAGTCATACAAAAAAATAATTAAACGTATAATAAAACATGCAGATCATTTAGTGAGACGGTTAAGGCTTGTAGTGGTCTTTCTGGGCAACATCCAATGGTCTCGACATGAAGAGGATGAAATAAAACGAAGGGCAATCCCACTCAAGAATAGTGCGACATAAATAGTTAGTTTGCATTAATTAAGATTCCTTAACTTTAAAAACATGTCGGAAAGCACATCCCCATTTTCTATTGACGTAGAACAGGTAAGTACTTTTAGTCTGGCCAACACCCTATACTCGGGGCCACTGGAATTATGTGAATTTGCAGCTGCTGTTTTTTCCGCATAATTATCAATTTTCTGGATTTGCAAAGTAATCTATAATCTGAAGAATGTAACAAAAAAATGTTTATAGCTCAAACGTATCGATCATTACTAAAAAATATGGCAAAACACGTTGCTGAAAAGTGGGCAGCCCTTTGCAAAAGTTGACTGGTCAGTGTACTGTTGCTAATTGTTAGCTTAGGGTATCAAACTGGTACAAATGAAGTGAAACCTTGGCCCAGACATTGCAAACTTGTACAAATAACAAAATAATGAGGCAAACGAGTAAAAATAACAAAATAATGAGGTAACACTACCACAAAATGTGCCGCATTATGCTGCATAATTTGCCTTTTCTTACTGCATAATTTAGTCAAACCTGATGCATAATTTGGTCCTCCCCTGCCGCATAATTCCATTGGCCCTGACTATACTGCATAATGACACATTAAAAGGCACTACCTCTCACTGGAGTTCAAGCAGCTGCAGCACAGGCCTTGTAAGATCAAGCACGAGTCTGAATTATTCTTGCTGATAATGGGCTGTCACTTCAAGACGCCCATATACAGTTTGCCGAAATGAGAAGACTATAACAAGCACAAGCGCAGACACAAAGTCTATTTTTTGGCTTGGTTGCTTTGTTTCTATTTTTAAGATATTTCTAAGCAGGGCTTCTGCGAGCAGCGTGTGCTGCTGCCGGCTTCTGATCCTGCAGAGGAGAGCTCAGTCCCCCGAATGACGCAGTGACTCGATGCCCCCTGACTTTAAGGACCATGTGGATTCATTTTTAAGAAGAATGGATTCTGTGTACATCAGGTAACTCGAGCAGTGTTTTAGCCGGTCTCCTATAGGACCCCCTGCTCTTGTATGACTCATTCAGACCAGTGCCCCATTTAAAAAAATGATCCTATATACAAAGGGGCTTATTTACAAACCCCTTGCGCCGCCGGTGCATCACTTTTTATATGGGAAACAATGTCGCACCTGCGGTGCAAGGGCCTTGTAAATAAGCCCTAAAATATATAAAACAAATGGAGTGCTTAGATTCGACAGAAGGAAGCAGAATAAGTAATAATGTAGAAAGTCCTTGTAGCACATATTTAGGTCTGGCTAGTGACAGATGGGTAGAGGCAGCTAAATAAGAAGGGACATTCTCTTTGTTTTCTTGAGTCGAAAAATAGCTCTGGTGTCAAAGTGTTATATTCATACCCCCCTCCTCTTGATTTGGTGGGTCTGTTGCTCCCCAGTAGACACTCCTGCTGCAGAGGTTTTGCCTTGAATTCTGTTAGCCTGCGGGCCCCACTTCTTGATAAGTTAGAGTTGGGTTCAGGGCCTGGTGAACCATGCTCAAATTAAGCACTGCTTGTGCTTCTTTTCCAGCTGTCACACTCAGGTGTAAAATCATGGTACCAGGAGAAAGCATGATCTAGAAATGCTGGAGGGCACTGAGCTACTGGTCCCGATACCAGCAGCGGATGGATCCTAGAACCACTTTCGCTGTGCGTCAGAGGAAGATGACGGGCAAATGGAAAGAGACAGTGGGTCAGGGCGGCAGCCGCTGCCCTCCCTGCAGATAGTCATCCTACAGAGGGTGGAGCAATCATTCATTTGATAAGAGAGGGGCCTGACACAGGCCCAAGGAAAGAGAAGGTTGCAAAAGCAGTTTACATTCTACACAGTCCATGGGTGACTGCACATTGCTCTCAGGTGATCCTGTTTATGCTGTTCCATCATTCCATTTAGGAAATTGTATGTTTTCTTTTACTGACACAACAGTAGTTTACAATCCTCCAAACTGCTGTAGGCTGGAATAGGAGGCATGACTAGGAATACCACAATTTATATGGGGCCTATTGAACATCACATGTACATATATGGTTCACATTGAGCACTGCATTCAGCACCCAACTATGACCTTGTTGATTGGTCAGGAGGGTGACTGGCAATCTCAGTTAACCGAGTACTGTACAGAACCTAGCCATAAGCAGCAGATTATAGTGTTTTTATGATGATGAAGATGCTTGGATTATCAGAAACTTGCTGAATTCCACTGGATAGCTCTCTTTTTTAAATCACTTGCTCCATTACACAAATGGTCCAACACCAGGTGCGCCATTACTGAAGTGTGACAACCACTAATTACTCTGCATCCAAGAGCTCCACTGGTTCCCAATCTACAAACAAACCCTCTTCAAACTCCTCACACACACATAAAAAGCGTTGCACAACATTGGTCCCACACCCGTCAACATCCGCATAGGCCTTCCAAACACCTCCGCTCAACTGGACTCCTCTTGCCCTCCACTACCTCCTATGTAGAACCAGATCTGGCAGTCGTGCCTATTCCTACCTCCCTCCTAAAACCTGGAAGAACTTTCTCCTTCATATCAGACCCTCCTCCTACTGAGTTCTTCATTTCTGCAAGAAACTGAAGACCTGACTTTTCCTCAGCCTGATCCTGGCTCAGCCCACACAGCTCCCACTGTAGTGTGAGGGTACCCTCCCTGGTCAGTTGCACGCTATACAAAATAAGATACGATAAGGTAAGGTATGGTAAGATAAGTTGACATGGCATGAAGTGCCTGCTGATGCCCCATTAATATAGGAGACACAGGGGCATATTATCAAGAAAGGCGGTAAAATTACTGCTGCTTTAGTGGCAGGAAACTGCCGCTAAAGTGGTGATAATGGGCTTGATAATATTCCTTGTGAATTTCCATAGCAGCCCAGGTTCTGGTGTTAACCTGGGCTGCTATGGGTATTCACAAGGGCATATTATCAAGCCTATTATCACCGCTTTAGCGGCAGTTTCCTGCCACTAAAGTGGCGATAATTTCATTGCCTTTCTTGATAATATGCCCCACAGTTTTCTGGGTAGTTTCATCTGCTTCACTCCAATTAAAGTTGATGCAACAAAAATATTATATTTGTTTTTCAACATCTCCGTCTTGGATGTTTCAAAATTTGAGAATTCAGATTTTTGAATCATGAAATACCTGTCACCATAAACCAGGCGGAAAACAGGTATCCTGATCACATTACTACTATTACAAGCACAGAGATTCTTCATTTTAGTCTTCTAGAATAGTTCCCTTCTACCCCATAGTTGGCAACATTTATATTCTTTATCTATTGCACAATCCCTTAGAGGTTTACCAAGCAGTCCATTCTCAATATTTCTTTGTTTACGAACAACACGCTGTTTACTGATAGCTAGTGGCTGTGAAAAGTGGATGCTGTTCATAGCTTTGTGCAGCCAGTGTTGTAATTGCATTTAATGTGTTATTTTGACCCTTTATATCATTTATATGAGTTATATTTTTCGAGTATTACCTTGACTGTACATGCATGAATATATGTAAGGCTTTAATACAGTCTATTTGACACAAACAAATAGCAAATCTGTTTGGGCATCCATCTTTCCTGCAAATGTGTCATACGGGATGGACAGACAACTTTAACACTACCTCCTTTGAACTGGGCCTTGACTGCTTTTTTAACATGTCTGTAGACCAGAGTGTGTTTGGGAGGATAACCTGCCTGGGCAGGTGGAGTGGTGTGGCTCACCGGTTATAGGCGGCAGACCCGGAAGCAGAGAACGGCCAGGGACCAGGGTTCAATTCCCAACGCGGCAGGGTCGTGGACCAGGGTCAGCGGACTTGATAATTCTCACCTCGGTGCCTACTCTAACCAGGGATCACACTCGGCAACTCTGGGCATTAGCTTGCCTCATCTCTACAACCGCCCCCCACATTCGCCGGGGATGCCTGGTTTCACCTTGGAGATACCCAGTAGGGACCATCTCACAGGGATAGCCAGGACGGGTTCCCCAGCGGTCTACAGCGCCACGACACCTCAGGGCAGCAGTGCGCTTTACAAGACACATACATTTACATTTATCGTGGGAATACCTTCAATCTGATATTGCTTGGCTGTGCCTGTGACTAAAAGGATCAGAGAACAACTTAAGTTACGTTTTACAACATACAAAATAATATTTTACAACATGATGGACATGATATTTAGCCAAAGCTGTAGTGTAAGGTTTCATAACAGATAGATCCTCATTGAAGTTACATACTCACACTTGGGGCCTTATTTAGATCTTTGCAGATCAGGTGCCGCCATTGGTTTTTATACAGTCTTCTCTCCCTCCGACTTAACAGTCAGCCCACTGTTTTGAGATGTTGGCTGATCCATAGACGAAGGACTGCCAGAGTCTCTCCGACTCTGCCAGGAATTCACAACTGCACCAACAGTGGTAGAGGCAGAAGGGCCTGTTGGCAGGACTCCAGATCAATACATTAATTATTCCAATTATATCTAGGAAATGCCCATGTATGCTGCATGGCTGCACTGTACAATACATCGCATACCATACCATGGGCAGGTATATAAAGTAATGAACAGCATTATTGAATACTACTTTTGAGTAGTCAACCAGGGCCTTGATGGAAGCAGCCTTCATATTAGGCTAGAACCTAAAGCAATTTCCTCCGTCACAGGGACACCGTTGGAGAGGACCCATAGTTAGTCATATGCCTGGCCGAAACTCGTCCAACAAGTAGCTTATGGAGGACTCTGCTTGTCCTTTTGGTGGCTTTGGAGAGGCCCCATACTCACCCTCCATTCCATGGATTACTTCAACCCATCAAAATATAGTAACACAACTAGAGAAAAGGGTGGAGCAAGGACGATTGCAAAGCCACTGGCATTGTTGCTGATGGTTCTTCCGCAACTTCTCTGTCGGTAAATCGGGCAGAGCCAGGGTTGCTTACAAATGGATGGCAGTGACTGCTCTTGACATACACAAAGTCTGAACTTGAGTATCTGCACTTAAGATTGCTTAGCCGCGAAACTGAAACAATGATTGCCCCTATCTGAAGCTGTGTTTTTAAACATATACATAGCATTGCATAAAATTCAATACTCATCCCTAAAATATATAAATATACAAAAAACTAGAGTAAAGTTTTATAAAGTGTTTATTTTCAAACAGAACCTGCCCACTCGTGTGCGCGCGCACACACACACACACATACATGCTCACACACACACACACACATACATGCTCACACACACACACACACACACACACACACACACACACACACACACACACACACACACACACACAGAAATGAAATATCTGAGAACATTCAGCCATTGAGTTTGTAAGGATGTTAAATATTCATGCTGTAGACAAGTCATGAAGGGAACAATCTGTCTCCATAAAGGTTATACTGCAGTCATGACTCAAAGAACAGAAGGAAAGGTTAAATAACTCTTCTCTCACTTCATCTGTTTCTGCATTTCTAAATGACATGTGATTGCTCATTCCCAATACATACATGCTCTCTAATTGAACTATCACAAAATAAAAATGAGAAAGTGGAAAGCAGTGAAGTACCTAACTTGAGTTGGCCCATCCTCCCCCGCGAAGTACGACGATTGCTCCCTACCGTCTCATCGGCTTTCCTATAATGATTTCTCATAAGATGATTCCCAAGCTCATGGAACTCTATCACCTGATAGAGTTACACCTTAAGGTAAATGGATTTGCTTACCTTTTATCAGAGAAGGCATGTGTCAGGTCTTTGAGTGGGCTTTCTTGCATACTTAGGCACAACACACAAGATTCTTGAAAATTACTTTGCAAAAATATTCTGGTTCAAGGATCGTCAAATCAATTCATCTAAGAAGTATATTTTTGAATGAAGTAGTAAATTCTTCTTATAGCTCCACAAAAAAAAGTGAAAGGACTCATAAACAATTGTAAACTGAGCATAAGCCTTTTCTAAATTGTTTATCTATGTGTCTGGGAAAAAAGAAATGTGCGGATCCACAAATACGTGCTATAAGAAAGCGGATTATTAACGGGAAGTCCACCACAAGCAATAATTTGGGGTGTCTGATATTTTGCAAAACCAGCTTTTTCATAATTACGTTAACTTATGCCAACATTAAACAAAAGTACACATTAAATAAAAGGCAGATTAGCTCTTTCACACTATATTTTAGCGTGAAAGATGTCCTTTTGTTCATTTTCTGCATGATGACGCATTTAAACCAAAGCACTTGCGCTATGGTCCTGTGTGTTTGCTGCAAACGTTCACAATCAATGGCACCATTCCTAGCAAATTTGTGAAGCAAATGGCAGACCATTGGCCAAAGTTGTGTAATTACATATTTTCAGGAATTTTGCATGCTAAACCTAACACAACAGTCCCAACATTTTGCAAATTAAACAGGCATCATCTACATTTCACCTCAGGGCCGGCTCTACGCTCACGGAGGCCCTGAGCAGGGAGTGCAGGTAGGGGGCCCGAGGCCGCCAAATCCCTGCCAGGGGCCGCCATGCAAATATGTATCTAAGGATATATATTGGCGTGGCGGCCCCTGGGGTTTGGCGGCCCTGTGCAGGTGCACAGCTTGCACATGCCTTAGGCCGGCCCTGTTCACCTAGGCCTATTAATAATTTCACTAACCTGTTAACTCCACTCGAAGATGTAACTTCTTCCCTGCGGGGCATATTCCCCAGCTGCGCTTGGGGGGGGCGCGCACAGAGCCCCCATGCTCATGACGAGGTCAGCTCGTTATGAGGCACAGTGCTCGTGTGCTCATGACGAGCTGAGCTCGTCATGACCACTCCCGTTTGTGTGGAACGATCGCACAGCAGGGGAATTAGCCCAGCATGCGAGCATTCCAACGGTCATGACAAGCTCAGCTCGTCATGAGCACACGAGCACCGTGGCTCATGACGAGCTGACCTCGTCATGAGCATGCAAGGTGTTAAGTAATGTAAACAAGAGATCAACCAGTGGTAGCTATGATCAGAGCAGACACACTTAACTTGAAGAAAATGTATAAAACATTTAGAAATACCAAGACAGTTAAAAAGTTAAAACAGAACACAATACAAATACTTGTTCAGTTTTAAAAAAAATAGAGCAAAATTGTTTACATAAAATGACATCTAAATTACAAAAAATTAATATAGGAACCTAGAGATATGAATTTTAGAAGATTTAACAAAAAATAGCAAAATAGCACCTAACAGCACTAAGCACCAATGATAGAATATGGTTGTAGAACACCGGGACTTAGGCATGATTTCAGGCTGACTGCGATGGAGCAAGATCCAGATATCTCCAGCAGCTTCTCCCCGGCCGGAGATTAAACCTTGTGACTTTGTCTCTGAAAAAGGAAGTCAGAATCCTCCAGTGGGCCAAGATTGCAGGCTGTATCTGAGGAAGTCCTCTGAAGTCGAATAGTCATTGGACATAGTCTCTCTAAAGCAGCTGGTTTTGGCAGGAACAGCTCAAAAGAGGAAAATTCACATTGTGTGCACAGGGAAGATTTTGTGAAGATGTTTGGCGCCTTCCCCATGACAAGATTTCTATGTTCAGACTCTCTTTTTTAGAGCTCAGTATCCTCCAATGGAACAATATTGTAGGTTATATCCAACCATTAGTTCCATAAGGCCTAATAGCTTCTCACTGAGAACCAGCTGAAATAAATTTGCTGCTGCTTCACGCAGGAGAAACCTGTGCCTACAGCCCAGCGAAGCCACACCTTTGGTGGATTGGCTGGAATCGTTGGTCACAGTCCTCAGAAGTCCAAAATGTTTCTAAGTCCACATTTTTGAGAGTTGTTAGAAATCCATTAAAGTTGAGTGCAAAAACCCTAGACAGGCAATCTGCTCAGATCAAGTAGCTACTTATAACAACAACAACGTCTTTATAATAGGAATTCAATGCGCATACAGGTAACCTATGTTAAAACATATATACATTTTATTTAATTTAAAGTAAAAAAAATATGCAACAAATGATGTGCAAGTGGGAGCAGGTCTAGCCCATCAGGTCTCCTCAAGTCACATTCAGCAGGTGCAGTCCTTCATCTGTGTTTTCACAGCTCCAGAGAGTGCTCTGAGTAGCCTGCCTTGGGGTGCCACGTTTATGGTTGACACTAGCTAGTAGGTGGGGTTGACTCCTGGCTTCTCCCATCTAATGGGTTCAAAGTTCCCAGGAGCAACCCTACCCGCTGTTTCAGCAATTGCTGATTGCCCTATTGTAAACAACCCCACAGGACACCTTATCTATACATTTCAAAAAGGATGAATCCCTCCTCCCTTGTGCAGAGCCAAAGGTGTTGCCAGAGAAATGAGTAGTCCCTTTCTCTATTATCACTCAAGAACAGTTATAAGGGTAGCTCCCCTCCCACAGTGTTTGGTGCCAGTCTGGTTGGGGGGAAAAAGGGTTGCCTTCTCAAAGTCTCAACTTACATATACTTGTGAAAGTTCAGGTCCCTTTTGAAGTACATCCTCAAACCCAGGCCATTGTTCCAACTCAGCAATTTTCCCACCTCCTTAAGATACGGCTAAAGGCTCCCTCAGTGATAATAGCTTTTGGAACCTTGTCATTGAAGGGACCAGGCAAAATTACAATTCAGAATCTCCAACTCTTAAATACTATGCATCCTTCCTTGTGGGCTACAAGAGCTACATAAGGGTTACTTATTAATAGTTAAAAGAGAGGATTTTCCCTGTTAAAAGGATTATTTGTTGTATTGGATTGGAGGTTTAAACTGCAACAGTCAGGCTATACTGGTAAACATAAAATTATGTTTCCTCTTTCACACAAGTGAATGCCACAACAGGAATTGCAGTCCATAGGTGGCCTTCAACATTCTATGCCATGGTTGAGGTTTTTACACAATATACTATGGTTTTATAGGAAAGCTAAATATATCAATCACGGATTAGGCAATTTATATATGTTTTAGGGGTCAGAGCACACACACTGGACAGCAGTTCTCCAGCCGCAGAGTCTAAAACTCAGCATTGACATTCAGCAAAAGAATAGGGGTGACCATGCAAAAGTTATATTTTCTTATACATTCAGACATATATTTCCAATATGATCATGGGAGCCATGGATTTAAGGGCGAACTCTGCTTATCTTTACTGATGAATTTTACTGAATTAATTTTACTAGAGTGGTATGCTGACAAGCAATGCTGTGATATAATAAAAGAAAACAGAGGAGTTTTGAGCCACTTTATAATAGGTAATCAGATACGTCATTTGTTATGTCCTGGCTGCAAGTAGGTATCAAACTAGAGCCTCAAACCTTGAATTCTAAAATGGAATGTTCGTAATTGTGCATTTCAATGAGCTTTTAGAAGATATTACTGAAGCTAAGTGCCATGGAAGAAATATAAAATATGTTCAAAGTTACCAAGTGGGTAACTGTGTTGTGCATCACCTTTCACAACTCTTGGTAATTTAGTCAACAGTGTTCTGCATTTTGGGATTTGTAGTTTTAGGGCTACTTTGTAAGAATGAGCTAAAAAATATTAAAGGTTTGCAAAATTCACTTAATTTGATCATAATCAAATACTTACGTTATTTGGGTACCACTACAGAAAAAAAAATTGTTGTTTAAACAGAACATTTATTTTGTGAGCCACTTATTGCAAGGTCATACATGATATCAACATGTTTATACTTTGGCGGTGATTGTAATGCCTGGGAGCACAAATAAACCAGTGTGTATTATATTTTATTTTAAGGAGGGTAGAGAATGAGTACAGGGTGAGGGGGTTTCTTGAGTGGAGCATGGGCATTTCCGTTCAGCTTCCCATGGATTTTGATGCAGTCCCTAATTTAATAAAGCCAGTAAACCTGAGATTGTGGCAAAATGGTGCCCATACCACAGAGAGGCGTAACGAGGGACATACCTTTATTTCTCCTCATTACTTCCTCTCTTTATGCATGATGTATTCTCCATCACAAATACAAAGAGAAAATCGCCCATTAAGATTGTTTAGGTGCAGGAATGCATCCCTGCCTTTACAAAAACAATCCTGCCTGTAATGCAGGCCCCCTTGCAGGAGTGGCAAGGGTGCCTGGATTGGTGTTACACAGTACACAGTGCACTAGTGCTAGGAGAGAGCAGAAGTGTGGCATATCTTATTAGACATGGTCAGCGGCATGTTATCATCATTTTATTTTTCCAAACTGGCTCTGTTTAGGTACAGGCGGTGAAGGGATGAGCTGCCCACAGAACTGGGGGAGAGGTGGTGGACACTTTGTACATGCGCATGACGTTATGGATGGCTGTCTTGGGCTGGCCAAACAGCCATGCACTTTTAGCATGTTATCCACCTGGCTGTATTGCACAGGAAGGGTGGGAAACATGCACAGGTTCCAGAGCAACAGCGCTCAGACAATGCTGCTGTCATGCTGGTGACAGCAGCGGCGTGATTGGCTAAGGGGAGTTTGAGAGCCTGTATGCTTCCTGTTTCCTCTGTTGGACAGAGGAGAGGCAGAGGCTGAAAGTTAGGAGGATTTTTTCTTTTTGAAACCACTCCTCCCTCCCCATCACTTCAGCCTGTAGCATCCACTACTGAATATGGTACATGTTCTGCTCTCCCTTTCATGCAACACAATGCAACAAGTTGCCTTGCTGTGTTCTGTTTCGTGAAATAGTAGAAATCTGCCTCTTCATATTTTGCCCATTTGATATGTCGTAATTATATTTACGAAAGTGAGAAAGTGAGCCTGCTGGCCCTCCCACACCATTGATTATGTATGGCTTCTGTTAAGCCCATAACAGAAAGTAAAATCATTAGTTATTGATTAAGGCCCTATGTGTGCCTTAAAGAGTTTACTTTCCTGTCAACTATTTTTCTAGGATTGACAAATGTTTCCTTTATATTTCTTACCATGTTAGCTGTGGCTAATGTGCACGTCTCTTGCATGGCTGGACTTGGAACAGCAACCCGCCATGGTAGGTTGCAGCTCGACCCGCCCCTGGAGCCGGGGACGGGGGTGCTAGTGAGAAGCACCTATTTTGTTACAGGGCGCCGATATTGACGCACTGCTGCAAAACCGTCCCCCAGTAACAAAACTGGCCTCACCGCTGCAAATACGCCCCACACCTCTGGCCCACAGGGGAAACGCCTGGTGCCCGCTGCGGCCAGTCGTGCCCTGATCTCCATTTTTGCGTCATTTGCTTACAATTCCCTTCTCATGAACTGATCCCTTTAACTTGAACATTCTTGAGGGCCACTCGGCTTCCTGTTACCGTTGCAGATAAATGGCGACCAAGTAAAACCATGCCATTAATGATATTACCTCTCTTATTGAGGTTCATACTATAGTAAGTATCAATGGATAGATACCTGAGAAGCCTTTACCCATTTAAGAGGAGTCAGCAATGCAACCAAAGCTGAGAAGAACTGGACTACTGCAGCAATGTGAAATCTTTGACTCACTGAAGCAATTATGCTCACAAGAGGTAAGCATTGATTATAGTTGGTGAGAAGTCAGGCACAGGCACATAGACAAAGGGCAGCTCAGCGTGATAATGCAAGAGTGGCTACTGGTACTGCTTCAAGAGTAAGTAAATGCATCACCATTAAAGCTAATACCGAAGGCAGGTTAATATAATAACCATGCATGGAGTATTTGATGGCACATGTTATTGCCTCACAGTAGTTGAGCAGAACATTTGCACAGCTTAAGCAGGGCCAGCCTAATAATTATCGGCATGACATTCATCTTAAATAATCCCCTCTTCACCCCATCAGCACCCAAGCACAAATGTATCATTAGGCACTATTTTTTTACAATATCACAGCATTATGATCGTTTGTCAAATGGAATCTATCTGGTGGTGGAATACATGATGCATATTTCTAGAAGCCTTCTATGTATACATGCCCATTAAAATATGCCTGGGAGCCCTTGAATACATGGTTGAGGATTACCTTTGACTATTAATTATTACGAGTGACTGATGAATATCTTCACGAAATGACTGGTGAATAGTAGTGCACATGAGGAAAGTTAAGGAACATTTTTTTCATTGCTCTGACTAAGGGGCATATTTACAAGCCCCTTGCGCCGCCAGTACTTAACTTTTTCCCATATTAAGCCCCTAAGTAAGCAAAATAACCCTATGTTTGCTTGCCTGAAAAGGTTACCCTCAACTTTCAAAGTAACAAACACTTTAAACAAAATTCTGCCTAAAATCGATTTCTGATGAAAGAACAAAGAGTGTAACATAAAAGGAAATTCATTTCTGTGAATCTAATCTGTAATGAAAAAGTAGAAGTTAAAGCTGTTTTTTTTTATTTATTTATTTATTTATTTTGGCTGTTGGAATTTCGTCAAGAAATATTAATGACCAATTAAAAAAAGTAAACTGAGAGGAAGTAGAAAATATAGCACTATTGTTATAGTAAAACAGTTACCATTTACTATATGTGATAAAACACACAACCTTTTTACCTATGCATGTAGCCCTGTAGACATAGTAAACATGTTACTGTCTGAAATATGGTATGCAGCAGAAGGGAATTTTTTATTGCACTATTTACACTGTATAATGTATCTAGACATTAAAAAGAATTAACAAGTTTGACAAAATAACTGTGAATAAAATTGGAGGGAACAGGTAAGCAACTGCAATATTTATATAAAAATTAAAGTTTCAGTGCTCAACATGAGCATGTCAGAGCTTGAAAGTCAAGGTAGTGCTGAAAATGGCTGCCTAAAACCAGAGCATTGTGTGCTGCAGTACACACTGTTCATCCAATGCGTCAGAACTTTATAGGCTTGTCTACACATTAGAATTTATACTGAAATTGTAAGCTTTCAGGACAGATCTTAGCGGAGAATGTGGAATCTGGGTATGACCATTTCTGCGAATGGGTAACCAGAGCTCTCGACTCCCTTATCCCGATGGTATCGAGTAAGTGTGGCCTTCGCGACCCTAGTCCCTGGTACAATGGCAATTTGCGGGCATTGAAAAGTGTGTGCAGACGTGCAGAGAGAGACTGGAGGAGAAAGTATGACAGTAGCAAAAAAACCTTTTATATGGCTACTGTCAAGTCCTATCACCGAGCGGTTTGCAGAGCCCGGGCTGCATTCTATGCTCTGGAATTTCGCAACAGTGGGAATCCTGTTAAATCCATCTTTAAGGCTCTCAAGGACCTTGTGGCAAAGAAGCCTGCCATCGATGCCATCAGTTCTAACACTCATTGTGAAATACTGGCGGCCTTTTTTCTGGAGAAGGTTCAAACCATCTATAGAGCCTTTCCTACTGCTGCGCAAACCAGTGCGGGCCATACATCTTGCCTGGACAGGTGGTGTTAGACTCTTTCCCCTGTCTCACTCCGGAGACTTTTAAGACCTTGGCTCTTCAAGTCAAGTCTGGGTCTCCGGCAGATCCGCTTTAACCATTAATGTTTAGAGACCTGACATTTGCTCGCCCGGTCCGCGATCTGATTAATATCTCGCTTACATCTGGCCGGGTGCCTTTGAAATGGAGGCAAGCAGTAGTGATGCCCATTTTGAAGAAGCCATCTCTCGACCCTAGTAAATCGGAGAATTATCGTCCGATTTCACTTCTCCCGTGGCCAGCCAAACTCGCGGAGGTGCATGTTAACATCGCCCTCACTGATCATCTGTCGCGTACGAACGCTCTGGACGACACACAGAACGGCTTTCGAGCTGGCCACAGTACGGAGACAGCACTGTTATTCATGGTCGAGCATTTGCGGGCAGTTCTGGATGCAGGTCAAAGGGCGGCGCTTGTCTTGTTAGATCTGAGCGCCGCCTTTGACACGGTCTCGCACAAGATCCTCCTGCAGCGTCTTGAGGAGATAGGTGTGACCCGTACTGCACACCAGTGGTTCCGTTCGTTTCTCGCGGATCGTTCCTTCTGTGTGGCTGCCCCGCCCTACCAGTCCAAATCACATCCTCTGTCTCTTGGGGTCCCGCAGGGTTCCTCGCTGAGGCCCACGCTGTTTAACCTTTACGTGAGGCCGCTGGCTGAGGTTGTGAAGCTCTGCGGAATGACCATGGTGTCGTACGCAGATGACACCCAGCTAGCGGTCACGATTAACGGGGACTCCGGGGTGGATGCCCCAAGATTCAGAGAAGGACTCCGGGCGGTGGCCAGTTGGATGACGTCCAACTGTCTCCAACTGAATGCCAAAAAAACAGAGGTCATGGTCTTTGGTAAACGGACGGAACTATGGGGAGACACCTGGTGGCCTGCTGAGCTGGGCCCCACCCCCACTCCGGTCTCGGAGATTAAAAATCTGGGGGTTTGGTTGGACCCTTCACTCAACTTTGTTGGCCACACCAAAAGGACGGCGGCATGCTGTTTTGGCATCTTGCGTAATTTGAGACCTGCACTTAAGTACTTTGATGCCGCAACCCGTCAACTTGTGGTTCAGGCGACGGTTTTGACTCGGCTAGACTATGCCAGTTCCCTTTTTATAGGGTTAAACCAGGCCGAGCTCACCCGTCTCCAAAGAGTGCAAAATGCAGCGGCCAGAGCAATTGCAGGCCTGCCAAGGTTTTGCTCGGTCGCCCACATTTCGCGTGCTTTACACTGGCTGCCTGTCAGGCAGCGGATCCATTTCAAAGTGCTGTGCACGTCCTTTAAGATCCTAAAGGACCCGTCGGCCCCGCTACTGCACCAACTTCTGCGCCCTTACATCCCGGGCCGTTCCCTTCGTTCCTCGGATCAGGAATTAGCAGCAGCTCCACGATTCAAACTCAGTCGAGCTGGGGGTCGCTCCTTTAGGGTACGGGCATCCGCACTATGGAACGCACTCCCTCTGAAAATCCGGACTCTTGTTGATTTGCTTTCCTTTCGCAAGGCCGTTAAGACCTTCTTGTTTCTCCAGCACTGTTAAACGTTAATTTTAAAATGTTCTGTTTCTTAGTTATGTTGTGTGGCTACCTTGTCGGGCGCCGGGACGCTCCTTCGCTGGAGCAGCTGCGCGCATTACAAATGCCATTAACATAACATAACATAACATCTTAATCAGTGCCCACTTGCCTCTGCAACATGGTAGCTTGTATGTGTGGAAGCTCAGGGGACTGTACTAGCGGAAGGCCAATCTTTATAGTTATGGTGCGCTATTGCATTTTTACTTTCATGCAACACAGTGCAGCAACTTTGTACACTGTGCTAAACTGCATTAAATATGAGTAAACCTGGTAATAGTAATCTGCCATAAATTCCATTGCAGATGTAGAGTTATAAGAGCTCACTGTAAGGGCAAGCGCTGTCCTCTGGGGTAGTGATGTCGAGGCAAATCCCTTACATGTTGGTGGCATGGACTTATAAGTATAGCAAGATACAATTTAAGATGACTTTCAGACTTTATACCTCATGCTTTGAGGTTGGTCCTGCTCAGGGCTTGCCTGGGGAAATGACTCATAAGGGTAAAAAAGCACTGGAATGAATTTGAGGGCTTCCATTATGACTGTGTTTTGACTACGGTGGTTTGCATTTGTGTATGGATGAATATCCCCAGTGAACTCAGGATTAGTTTAAGGGAGAGCTGTGTGTCATTAAAGCCAATGTTGGATCAGCCCTAAAGCTAGGGAGCCAGTATGCCTAAGTTGGACTGATAGAGACGTGGGTGAAAAGGCTGAATTCTTAAGCCTTCTGCTATCATGCTTACAGTGGAGGAAGAGAAGGAAGCTAGTTGCACACTGTGAGGATTTGGGTGTATTATATGGTATGGCTGTATGGCCTTCCCCTGTAATACACTTACAAAAACTGTATTGGGTCCAGTCAGGCTTGTTTGCAAAACCTTAAGCTCAACCTTGGGTAGCTGTGCCTGAGAGGAGCAAGGCTTAAACAAAGGAACTCGTGTAAAGCATTTAACAGTACCAAACAGCAAAAAAAGAAAGCAACATGACAAAAAAGAAATCTAACACTAATTTAATAACACAGATTATATTTTTTATGAATTTGTAGAGTCCAAGATGAGCAAAATCCACAGGATGGTTCTGGAGATACAGATTTTTAAATACAACTAAAATCTCAGTTCAACTGCAAAGAACAGTGGCAACTGTGAAGTTTGTAAACTTTTTGAAAGTTTGTAAGAGTTGAGTTTGACTACTTTGGCCCAGCTTGGGTGATCAAATTCCACCAGGAAGAAGGTCTGGGAAGCCATAAGGAGATTTTTGGACAGTCATTTGGCCACCAAAGCATTTTCCAGTATGGTTCCATACTTTACAGCACAACCACCATAGACTTCAATGGAGTGGTACTGATGTTGTGGATGCAGGAGATGGAGAATGCTAAAGGATGCTCTGAGAGCCGTGGGGTCAACAGGGGTGCCTTTTTGGTTGCTCCTTGGTCCACGGGTCAGGTGGGGCGACTTTAGCCACAGATGATGGAGTCCCACAAAGTGTGCAGCCGGTGCAGTCTAGCAGATGGTGCAGACTTTCTGGGCCAAGTCCAGGGGTCAGCATGGCAGTGCTTCTTTGGCCCTTTTTTTCCAGTTCTGACATTATTCGATGTTCAGGATGCCAGGTTGTGCCATATTTATTCTCAGAAAGAAGTGCCATGCGGGGATTATGCGGTCACGAGCCAACAGGCTATCAGCTCCACTTCCTCTTGGTGATTACTTTCCAGCTATGTGCAGCACCTAGCAATCTCACCATTTAATATTCTGTCACTCTCAAGATGTCAGGACCCTTTTTTGGATGTTAGGAGTTTGGTAGCCCACCTTATATGTGTGGCTAATCAGGGGCATTGGCCTCCCTTTCCTGTTCTCACCACCAGAGCCTGTCTACCTGTACAAAGGTCAGCCCCTCAAGAGTGTGATCGCCATTTGCCCACCAAAGGTGGCTTTGCCTATGAAACTAATCTTTTGGGCTAACACCTTGAGTGGCTTCCTGCAAAAGGGAGGTAACACCTTGCCCTGTAGCAGAATGCTATTGTTCCTAAGACTGGGAGTCATTCACACTACTCCTCAGGTGGGCAGTACGGTAGCTGGTGCCCTGTGACCATGTGAGGCCACTGGGCAAACTGGGTTAATGAGTGGCAACTTTCTAAAAGTTGCATTTCTTCAATAGAGGCATCAAATTCGACTGAGACATCAAGTCGGGTTTAATGTCATGATGAATTTGATACCATACAGTATCCATCTAAGAAGTCCCATTCAGAATTTAGCCTGGGTGCTGGGTCAGGCAGTAAGCCTGTGTCAGCCAATGGGGCTACTAACCCTTCCATAGCACAATGTTGCTGCCAGGGCATATAGATATGAAATACACATGCTAATGTGCAACTTAATAATATACATCTCCCTGCCTTAGGGCTTGATAGGCCTTCCTTAGAGAAGACTTACATACATTGGCAAGGGAAATGGGGAATTTGTCATTGGTTTGAATGGAAACGTCAGACTAGCAGTGTGATCACTGCACTTCCAGTCTGCAGTGGCAGATTGGGAGTCATTATGCACTTTGTCTCCGACAGGGTGGTATATTTAGTGCTGCTACCCTGGGTGGACACTCTGCCATACATGCCCGGGGTTCTATACACTTGGGACTTAAAAGTAAGCCAGGCTCTGCCAATCAATTGGGGGGTAGCCAATTTGACATACACTTGTAAGGGGTCAAATCACTGGCAGTGAGGTCTGGTTAGCAGGTGTCAGTGCACTCTCAGAGTTGAAAATTAGCAACTTGTAGTCCAAATGAGGGAAAAAAGTGGTGGAAAACCTTCAAAAAGCCTATTTCCATACACACACACACAATGATATTATTAAGGGAGGAAGGAGAACTGATTCATATCTGATTAAAAGCTTAAAAACATAAGCATCTACCAAATCTACATTAAATATAGTACACATGCTAACTCCCTAAATAGCATTCACAGAGGATTCTATAATAAACGCTATGGCTGATAGACATGCGAACTGTGTAGAACACATGTGGTTTTGTGCTTATGTAAATCCGAGCATCTAGTATATTGGATCAAAATTGCAAAATGTTTGCAGGGTACTTCTAAAAAGTGATCTTATATTTCTTTGTCGATATGTCTGAACCTCATTTAAGCCTGGATGGATGGACAAAGCTACCTCTTTCACTCAAGCTTAAACCTCCCCTGAACTTGAGGTATTTGATAATTGGGTTGTTTACTGGTTACTGTGCAGGAAGGTTTGTCTATCATGAAATTCTGTAATATAAACCTCCCATATCTAGTGGCAAGAGTGACACCAGATTTTTGTGCATGACGTAGACGAAGGCCATAGCAGTGTATCTCTTACTTCCCTGTCCTCTACAGGGTGTCCCTGTATCTCTTCTCTGGTCAGGCACAAATGCTCATCAGGCTACACGACTGCAATGAGGCAGGTTTAGGGAGGTGGGTAGCAAGGAAAGTCTTTCATGGAAGTTAGCAGATTTATCTAAAACAAAACATCTCAGCAGAAACTTCATTGTCCCTGTCTCATTGGTGTCACCTCTCAGGCAAGTAGAAGGTAGGCAGTACAAAGTCAAGCTGTACATTAGTCTTTTAAATCCATATTTAGAAGACAATATGTTTGAGCTAATGGTTTCGTTTGCCTCAGTCACTGGCACAACAAGAAATTATCCAAAATCACAAGGAAGTACCATCAGAACACGAAACTTGAATGCAGTACTGTTGATGAGGCACTATGTAACATAAAATAGGGATTGTGCAGTAAAGTCAAATTTTAAATTGTGGCTAGGTACTTCATTTAAATATGTACCTTAGTTCAGTAAAAGGCAACCTTCTCTACAAATGGAATGCCTAAGTACACCTGTTCCTTAGGGAATAAGGTAGTTAACACAAAGAGCAGATGATGAGAACTTGCAGGAGGATAAATGTGAACATGTAAATGAAGCATCAAACACAGCATGAATGGAACCATCAGCTTTCCTTTTCCTAGAATTATAGTCATTAAAATCTCAAGTTCCCCAATTTTCTCTCACTTATGCAGTGTGCTGCCTTGAAAAGAATTGATCCTCAACGTAGTGATTTTCTTAGAGGACCCAAAATGAAACTGTTTTTTCAACTTTTTTCCACCAAAAAAAGAGAATGGCCCATAAAAAAGCAAATGTTATTTTCTAGTTGATGAAAAACCTGGTATTGCAGTCTTCAAGCGCCTCTGTTTTGTCCTGTTATGTTACGTAGCCTGGTTCTTTTAAGCCACTGCTCTACAGACATTCCTCTACTTTTCTCTTTGTATGCGGCTTGGGAGACTCAATAGCCTGGCTCGTATACATAAACTGTTAAGAAAATATGAAGGATTCACATGTAGTAAATGTTGGGCTGCAAGATTCTATAATGGTTATCAGCTTTGGTCATAATTTAAGAAAGAATAGCATATTCCAAAATGCAAATGTGTATGTCTATGCATATGCCTAGGCATACACAACATGTGTATTTGCAAAGTACATTTTCATCCTTCAAGGTGTCTGGGAGCTGAATAACAGATCCTGTTTGCTACCAAACCCAGTGGTACCCTATTTAGGTCGAGCACTCGAGACCTTCTTGTATATACTTTAGTATATACTTTAGTATATATACTTTAGTATATACTTATATAAGAACTGTTTAGGATTCTTGAAACTTTTGTTAAACCTATGGCATGTATAGGCCCAGACGACTTCTCACAAAGTCTATGCGAAGAAGTGTCATCTTACTTTGAAAATAAAATAGAATCCATCTATGGAAAAATCCTAGTATCACAACCAAACAGCGATTCCCAAAATGCCTCCTCCCCCAATGAGAATATAAACCTTACCTTAACTACATTCCCTCCTATCAACATTGAAGAGCTAGATACAATAATGACCCAAGTTAAGTCTGGATCTCCGGATGACCTTATTCCTGTCAAAATCTTAACCCCTCTCCGTACCCTAATAGCCCCCTACATTCAGGATATTATTAACCAGTCTCTTAAAGAGGGAAAAGTACCAATTGAATGGAAAAGAGCAGTGGTGAACCCAATCCGCAAGAATGCGGCCCTCCCATGGATGGAGCTTTCCAACCTCCGTCCTATCTCCCTTCTACCTTATTACAGCAAGATGGCCGAGAAACATGTCAACGCACACCTGTCCAACTACATCGAGGCAGCGGGCGGCCTAGACCACTCACAATCTGGTTTTAGGCCCAACCATAGCACCGAATCAGCCCTTCTGTCAGTGACAGATAACATCAGAATGTCACTTGACAGAGGGAGCTCAGTGATTTTGGTGCTATTGGATTTGTCCGCTGCCTTCGACACGGTGTCGCACGAAGTTCTTCTCGGCCGTCTGAAGGGAGTTGGAGTAGAAGGGGCCGCCCTTGCGTGGCTGGAAAGCTTCCTTGAAGACAGACAACAAGGTGTCAAATTAGGCTCCTATAAATCTGTCTGCAGGAAGCTCACCAAGGGGGTGCCACAGGGCTCATGTTTAAGCCCCACGTTATTCAACGTATATGTGGCCCCCCTGGCAGAGATTATCAGATCTCATGGGTTCTCACCAATCTCTTACGCTGATGACACTCAGCTGCTTTTCCCCTTTCAAACAATTACACCCGCAGTCATGCAATCTTTCCGAGACGGTATGAGAGCGGTGGCAGGTTGGATGGCCCAGAACTTCCTCCAATGCAACGTGACCAAAACTGAGGTCATGTTGTTTGGAGGGGCCACCCTGCTCTGGTCCCCGGAATGGTGGCCACCTGAGCTTGGACCTGTCCCAGCGCCTAAACAAACCATCAAAAACCTGGGGGTACGCCTAGACCAAACTCTGATCATGAAAGATCACGTCAGTCAGGTTGCGGGAACGTGTTTCCGTACAATTGGTCTTCTACGGCGTATCTTCCCCTTCCTACCAAACATCCATAGGAAGACGCTGGTTCAGGCACTAGTCCTTGGACGGGCGGACTATTGTAATAGCCTACTCATTTCCGCCAACCAGGAACAACTTCGCAGACTGCAGGTGGTACAGAACACCGCGGCAAGACTTATCCTGAATGCTCCCCCCCCGTACCCCTTCCCGTCCCCTTCTCTCCCACCTTCACTGGCTCCCAGTGCAACAGCGGGTTCAGTTTAAACTCTGCTGCATCATGCATAAATGTATCTACGGGTCGGGTCCCAAATATCTGAAGGATATTTTCCTTCCCTACTCTCCTGGACGCACTCTACGCTCTAGCAACACTATGTTGCTATATGTACCCAAAGTAAACAGAGCGAGACAGGGTGGCCGTGCCCCCTCCCTTAAAGGCCCAGTGCTGTGGAATTCCCTCCCCCTCCAGCTAAGACAAACTCCTAACCTTCTCAATTTCAGGAAGAAACTGAAAACGTACCTATTCATACAGGATTAATTTAGCTCCCCTCTACCTTTTCCGATTTATAGTTTTTTTTTTGTTTAACTCACCCAGAAGCCACGCGCGGAGATACCCCTTCGGGGCTGATTCACGCGCGATACAAGACTATAAATAAATAAATAAATAAATATGTGAGTACTTTGTTGGCTCTGGAGATCAGCCCTAGGACTTGTCTGCTTCCGCTTAGGTACTTTTTTTCTGTTCAACTGCCTCTATTTAACTGTCTTGATACAAAACGACCAGCAGAGGTCAGTAAAATACCAGAATTGCTTTCTGCTGAGGGACTTTCTTTTTTTAATTGTTCTGACAACTGCCTCTATTTAATTTGCTTGATAGAAAATGACCAGCAGAGGTCAGTAAAATACCAGAATCATTTTAGCATTCTCTAGATTCCAGTCCATAGAAATTGTCTTACAAGAGCCCCCGCAGACAAAAATATTTTTTTCGAATCTTGTATTTTCAGTGATATGACCACCTAAGGCCCTGCTTTTATATTAAAAACAGAGCTTTGGACTATACCATTTCCCTCTGAAAGGCAATATTTCTCTCCATGTGTCCCCATACCTGGCGAGTCATGCAATTTGGTGCTTACTTTCCCTCCATGTTAAAGAACAGTAGATGTTTCAGCACCCAGGCTAATGTGATGATTAGCTAAATACATATAAGGTCCCAAAGGCGAGACCGATTGCATTGCAAATGCTTGTTATCAAAGTCAGAAGTATGAAAGCCTGAGTGGACCTACCCAGATTCAAACATGTAATCATGAGGATAAACACAGAACCCTTACATGTGAGATTAGTGCACTGGCCACAACACACACAGCGTAGTGGTGTGTTATGGCTTTCTGACCAATTCTCAAAGCCTGAAATGTATGGAGGGAAGAAATAGGATTTTGTGAACCTTCTTGGTATATTTTTGTATTCCACTTTTGTACTAGAGTGAAGTGAATTGTGCAAGCAGTCTGAGGAAAATGAATGTGATTTTATTCAGTCCTCATGATTAGCAGTTTACAACATTTAAAATTGGCACCAGATGTTTTGTACACTTTGCACTTCGTGAACACTTCACAGCTCGGTAAACACCATATAACACTCTCTATGGAATCATTTACTCACCAAGGGCAAGATTTCCAAAGGGTTTGCACTGTCCAAGCATCACACAAGGTGACGCAAGGCAATGCAAGCCCTTAACGGGATTTCTTAAGCCACTCAAAGCCACCTTGCTGTGGTTTAGTAAACCCAATGTAACTCAAGGCAGTGCTTTTTTCTGCTTTTTGTTAGCTTGCAGCAGGGTGTTCCATGGGTGGAGTGTGGGCGTTCTCACCCATTCACTCTGTGTTTTTGACACAATCATAAATTTGCTAAGGTCATTAAACCTGGGATTGTGCCAAAATGCTGCACCTTCCTGATTGAGGCGTAATGAGGAGAAATATCTGTATTTCTCCACTTCATTTCCTCTTTCTATGTGTGCTGCATTCTGCAGCACACATGCAAAGAGGAAAATGCCTTTAAAGATTGTCTTTGTGAAGACTTCCTTCACAAAAACAATCCTGCTTGTAACGCAGGCACCCTTTCAGCATGGCACAAGGGTGAATGCATTGGCGCTAAGCAGCACACAGTACGCCAGTGATTGAGGTAGCAGAAATGCGCCATATCTTAGTAAACATGGAGCCTTTCTTCAATGCAGAGCAGCAATTTGCCTTGCTGTGTTGCGTGAAATGTTAGTAAATCTGCCCCCAAATCCTTTTTGTAAGAGAACTTTCCCACTAAAAATGAGTTTTGTGAGGATTCCCTTCTGTGAAATCTACTTTTGCAGATTATTTCTCCATAAATAAAAAATAACACCTTTTTCAAACGTATAACCCTTTCAAAGTTTTAAAGAAAAGTTGAGGTTTCTGGAGGGAAAAGACCACATATCCTATTTAGGATCCCTGTTTAACATATTGTTTTATGTTTCCTAATTCATGTTGAACAGAGAAGAGAAATATGTCTTTAACTTGAATCCACAAAGAATGAAACATTACATAGGATTAAAAAAGTCTGATCGTTGGCTTTTTAAAGTTTGCACTCAGCGTGCTACTCGAAATGTTAAAAATTCAGTCATAATTGACAGATCTCACACAATGAAAGACACTATCACCCAGGTTGTCAGATTCAACTGTGCCTTTGTTAAAACTGATAAAAAGAAATAAAAACCTTTTATCACAGCAACATCAAACAACGGCTAGCCATGCTATTGTGCTGTCAAGGTAGGGGGCTACTAAGGCTCTTTGTTTTATGTGACTTTCAGCCCTTTTTAGCATAAAAATATAGCCAGCCAATGCAGCAGATCTGATCATATGATTCAAAAGATTTAAAAGCATTCACATTTCGACATTGATGCTATCCAAAAATCATATTGAAGAAAAAGGGCACAACCTATTACCTTTGCTCCTCTAGTGGGACAAAAAATGAAGAAATGCAAAATGCACAGTCACAGGGCTTTTTCGCTTGAAAAGCAAAAAAGCAGAAATTGAACAACCTCTAATTTAAAAAAAATAAAAGTTCGGATTTTCTAGTTTTATTTATCCTCATCTAGGCTGCTTCCATGGTACTTTAGGCATGATTCGCAGAAGTATTAATGCTCGTGTCACTTCTGAGTAGGAAAGTGAGGATTTCCACAAAAAGTAAAATAGCAATTTTCTTAACCAGAATAGAGTGCACAGTAGACTTTGATGTGTGAGTAACTCCAGGATAGGGAAGGGAGCAGGGGTGTTTGAAAGCCACGCTTATAAAATCATTGGTGCGACCCCAGTTATGTTTGAGTAAACCCACTGGTTGTTTTTGGTCCCTTGCTGATGAGCCTAATGTGTATATATTTTCTCTAAAACACCAACAGTATGAAAATCTTGAAATTTCACAGAGAGGGGTTTGGGCACACACAGACATTTTTGTAAATACATGTCTAAAACTTTTAAACACAATAAAAAACAAACCAAGTGAGATATAACTACTATACTTTGTTATATGAAATAGTAATAAACTAAAATAAAAAATAGTAGGGACTGGGATATTCAACTATGGGAAGGTGTATATCAAGCAGCCAAAGCAAAAGATGTTAAGGAATTCAGGCACATATTGACTAACAGAGCCAATTATATTCACAAGCACTTCTTTGACCTTTTATGGTTTAGTCGGGGAGGCTCCACTGGGAATAAGCTCTCCATGGGTTCCATGGAGTATTACCACTAGATCTACACTGACTATAGATTATAAGGACACCCTCTGTGCTATTAAGAGTATTGTCCCGGGCAAAGCTGCAGGCCCTGATGGGATCCCAAGGGATATCTTTATTTCTGACTCCGCGAATTGGGCTAAATATATAAATGAACTCACTAATGCAATACTGGAGGGTGCCGATATTCCTATTTCCTGGTAAGCAGAGGAGATTGTACCTATTCATGAAAAGGGCACACAGGACTCACCATAGAATTACTGGCCTATTAGTCCCATAGACAGCACCCAGAAAGTATTCTACAGGCAGATACTGGATAGATTTAACCAAAGGATAGTAGAACACAATGTCTTGTCATATATTGACCAGATATTTAGATTTTTAATTATACACTGGAAGACTGTTTTCATTCAAAAAGCACATCTATACATAGCTTTAATAGGCCTAATATCTGCATTTGACTCAATCCCGCGCAGTAAGCTCTGGGAGGTATTGAAATATAACCGGATTTCTCCTTCCCTACTAGATACTTTAATTCACCTGTACCAAGATACTTAGGAATACGATTTTGGGGACATCAGGGTCAGCTCACATACCATATAAGGATTGACAGGGGAGTGCACTGAGGATGCGTGTTAGCCCCGATTCTCTTCTCCCTGTACTTAAACGATGTGGTAGCCCATTTAGAGAACTGCAGGAGTGATGCACCAAAGATTGCCGGCTGTGCTCTTTACTCTTATTTGCGGATGACACCTTTTTTGTGTCTAAAACACCAGCCAGATTTTGATGGATCACTTTGTAACATTCTGTGCTGACCGGGGACTGGTAATCAACCCAGAGAAAACAAAATTTATGTCCATCAATCTCCACAAGTCTTTTAGAGGATCCATCAAACTGGGGCCCGTAGTCTGGATGGGGTGTTTGAGTTTGACTACTTGGGAATGTAAGACATGTCCTGGCTTCCTGAAGTCAAGAAAAGCAGTTTGAACTTGTGCGAACAGACTTTGGGGATATTGAGATTTTGAATCCTTGAAAATGAGGCAGGTATTGCAAGCTTCTAATGCCTATAAGGCTAAGGCAGTAGGGAGTGCATATTTGGGGGCCAAACTGTAGAGGCATTCAGGCATGAATGTACTGGTGAATGCTGAAATTAACTTCATTAGACACTTTCTGAGTTTGGCCAATGGCACACCACTGTACTGCATTTTATGGGATACAAGGATTAAACATATTATGTGCAAAGTTAAAGTAAGACTGATCTTACATTGGTGGAGACTGAAGTTCACTCCAGAACTCAACAACTATTATTCCGCTTTTAAGAAGACATTAGACATGGACAAGGATAAGAAAATGAAGTGGCTATCCAATGTAAAGGCATCTTTGTCCCAGCTTGGTCTAGGCGAGTACTTTTTAAAAACTTTTATTGAGCAACAAAATCAAATTTACAGAGATGGGCCTACAACCGCACGGGCTGGCCGCTAAAAGCAAAGCACAATGTAATAAAAACAATGAGAGCCTTTCCGGCGGGCGGGCACAAACCGGATACAGGATGTCGCCCACACTATAGAACAGGAGAAGACAATTTTCCATTTTATACACACAAAAACAAACAAACATCTAAAAGGCGAATGCATAATAAACGGAGTCAGCCCAGGAGGGGGAGGGGAACCCCACTGATCAGGAATCCAAAGTCACAATCAACAGGATAAGGCAAGGCAGGGGGGGACAGCGGGGAGGTCAATCAAATCAAGGGACAGTATAAGAAAGTTCAGGAACGTCGGCCTAGGGAGACAGGACAACATCGGGGGTTTCAACCAAGGGAGGAGCGCAAATATCACCGCGATAGGCGTTCCACTGACTCCAGATCTTCGTCCATGCCCTAGGCCTGCCCCTGGCTGTGTAAACAGTCTTCTCGCGGAACATAGACCAGTCCATGTTGTCTTCCCACACAGAGACACTGGGGGGCCTGTGTGAGCCCCAAAGTTGCGCTATGTCTCGCTTCGCAATCATATATCCCAGTGTCGCCCATCTGGTCTGGGCCACCGAGTGGTCGGTGGGTTCCCACACATTCAACAGGCATCTCCGGGCCTCTGGCGCCAGAGCAATTCCAGTCACATCAGTGATCACCGCAAGCACCTCCATCCAGTAGGAAGCCACCCTCGGACACTCCCAGAGAATATGAAGAAACGTAGCACTCATCCCACACCCACGCTTGCACAGGCCATCCGGGGAAAAACCCATCACAACCAAACGAGGACCAGTGACGTACACCCGGTGGAGGATCTTAAGCTGAACTAGACGGAGGCGGGCAGGAATGGCGACCTCTTTTGGAGAAGACAGCGCCAACTGCCAATCTTCGTCATCCAATTCCAGCCCGTCGCCGACCCAAGCCTCCCTGAGTCGAACAAGCAGGTCGGCGCGATTGTGAATCAGCTTCTTATAAATCAAGGAGATAGTGCTATCGGGGAGATGGCCGTCCAGGATACGATCCTCGAGGGGGGAGGATTCGGGAAGAGCGGCACCAGAAGTCAGAACAGAAGCGAGAGCATGACGGACCTGCAAATATCTAAAAAATTCCCTATCACTCAGTTCATATTCATTCCGAAGGGTCTCGAAGAACTTCACCGCTCCATTCACACATACATCACCCACTCTACAAATACCAATCGTATCCCAGCGGTCAAACCCCTTCGTCGTCCAGAGACATCCCAGACGCTCAGATGCAAAGAGCGGAGTAGCAAGCGTCACTCGGTCGTCCCACCCCAGGCTTACATTCGCAGCGCGCCATACACTAACCGCGATCCTGGTAGGGCCCGTAAGATGGCGCCCAGCCGACCTAGAATAAAGCGCTCTATTAAATGCCCCACCCGGCAGCTGGAGTCTATCCATGTCAAAGGCCGGGTTCCGACCCGGGGAATACATTGAATGGCTAATGGCAGACAGTTGGGTAGCCCAGTAATATCTCCTGATATCAGGAAGTGCTATGCCCCCGTCATACCAAGGGATGGTGAGCTTCGCAAGGGCGAGATGTGGACGCCCATCCCAAATCAGTTGCCTTTGCAGACTTTCAACCTCTCGGAAATAGGTAGCAGGGATAAGATCATAAGAATTTTGGAGTGCATAAAGGAATCGCGGTAGGGACATCATTTTGAAAAGGGCGGCCCTGCCCAGCGGCGACAACGGTAATCTACGCCAACGGGCCACATCCAGCCTCAGTCTAAGAAGTGGGGGAAGGAGATTACGTTCAAACTGGAGCGACGAATCCAGCGTAATAAAAATCCCCAGATATTTGAACCCGGACTGAACAATCTGGATAGGAACTCTGTTCGGCAATGGGGGCAGATCACCCGAAAGAACATAGACACAGGATTTAGCCCAATTAATAACCAAACCAGAATTTTTGCCAAACGAGGTGAGAACATCAAATAAAACATTTAAAGATTTACGCGGGGAAGTAAGATAAAGAAGAATGTCGTCTGCGTAAAGCGAAACACGGTCCTCAAGATCCGGGGACCAACGTATACCCTTGATAGAAGGCTCCCAGCGAAGCCACGCAGCCAGCGGTTCCAACGCGAGAGCAAACAGCAGTGGAGACAAGGGGCAGCCCTGTCTGGTACCCCTACCAAGGGAAAAGGGAACCGAAACTCGGCCGTTAACCACAACCTGCGCCAGGGGGTCGGTGTACAGCAGCTTCACCCATCCAATAAACCCCGGGCCAAAACCAAACTTCTCAAGAGACGCCCAAAGGTAGGGCCACTCTATCGTATCAAAGGCCATCGAGGCGTCCAACGAAGCCAAAATGGCCGGCTCCGTCAGAAGCCCCGCCCTCGCGATGGCTCCGTGGAGGCGACGCAGATTCAGAGCCGTGTTACGGTGCGGGATAAAACCGGGCTGATCCGGATGAATCAAGTCACTAATGACCGTTAGGAGGCGAGTAGCCAAGACCTTGGCAAGAACCTTGGGCTCAACATTTAACAGGGAGATGGGTCTATACGACGAACAAAGATCCCGGGGCTTACCGTCCTTAGGAATTACAACAATCGTAGCTAGGCGTTGGTCATAAGGAAGAGCACCCCGTTCACGGGACTCCGAAAACATTGTTCGAAGATAGGGCGCAATCTTATCAGGACACAGTTTGTATAATTCGATTGGGAAAACCGTTCGGGCCCAAAGCCTTGCCCGATCGGAGTGAGCGAATCGCAGTCGCTATTTCGTCCGTAGAGAGCGGGGCCTCCATAGAGACCCGCTCCAAGTCAGAGAGGCAGGGCAAAGCTATGTCGCGCAACAAGAGGCGAGAGTCGTCTGTATCCCGCTTCGACACTGGGGAGTAAACCGCACGAAAATAATCAGCAAAGCAATCAACTATTTCAACTGGGTCAGTCACATTCACACCATTCAAGGTCCGAATCACAGGCACGACTCGGTTCGCCCTCTCCTTCTTATCCAACTAGGCAAGCAATTTACCCGCTTTGTCCCCAACATCATACAGACGACCCTGTTGCTCTCGAAACATCATTTTAGCCGCATCTGTGACCAGAGACTTATAGGCAAATTGTTTCAGACCCAGGGCATGGAGCTTGTCATGAGTAACACTCGATTCCAAGTCAGCTTCCAGCTCAAGTATTTCCATTTCAAGACCCACCACCTCCCGATTCCTCGCCTTTTTGGTTTCAGCAATAAAAGACAGGGCCTGCCCACGAATCACTGTCTTAAAAGCCTCCCAAAGGGACACCGCAGAGGAGACAGACCCCTCGTTATCTAGGAAGTAGTTGTCCAGGGACTTAATCAACAGACCACGGGTCACAGGGGAGGTCAGGTACCAAGGGTTGATAGGGGCCACCCGGCCCGCCGCCTCCACCCCCACATCAAAACAAAGCCAGAGCGGAGAATGGTCCGAGATGCCCCAGGGAAGGTGTCTAATCTCCCGGACAGCCGACGATTGTGCAGCTGGCATGAGGAAGTAATCCAGTCTAGACAAACTCCCATGGGCTCCAGAGTGAAAGGTGTATTGAAGCTGAGTGGGGTGCATAAGTCTCCAACAGTCCACCAAACCAAAAGTATCCAAAAAGCCACCCAGCCACAATTGGGCCGAAGGAGTATCCCTAGGGGGGTAACAATCATTCAGGCCGGAGAGAACAGCGTTAAAATCACCAGCCATGAAAAGAGCACCATCAGGGAGTCCCAACAGCACTCGGCCCAAATCGGAGAAGGTAGAGGACTGTAGGCCGGGGGGCACATAGACGGTGAACAGGGAAAGGGTTCGGCCCTCATATCGTCCCACGAGGACGGCGTAACGCCCCCGATCATCGAGGATTACATCATCTATAGCAAGGGGAAGGGAAGTCCGGAGAAGGATGCCCACCCCCCTGGAACCCGTAGTAAATCCTGAATGCGCAACAAGACGATAGCCCCACCTATTCATTGCATGACAAGTATTACCCACTAGATGTGTCTCCTGCAGAAAGACAACATCGGGAGACAAACGTCGCAGGCATCGCAACACCACCCCCCGCTTTATACGATCCCCCAGACCATTGACATTCCATGAAACAAACTTCAACCCGCTACCCCCCATCCCACAAAGTGATGCAGGAACCATCCCCAAATGAGCATGACACTGAAAATTCCATTATCAAGATAGAATCGCCTTGAAAAAACAAAACACGAACCTCAAACACCCCACCGATCCACCCCCCAACATCCAAGAAAACACCCCCCACCCTGCACCCCTGCAATAAGCAAAAAAGCCACCCCAACATGCAGTGTCCCTGTCGCCCAAAAACCCCCGTTCTACAAAAAGACCCCGGAGGAGGAAAAGGCCCCAGTCCCACCCGCCACCCCGATAGAGATAAAGTAAAAGAGAAGACACAGAAAATAAAGGCACTCAAGTATAGAACCCAGGAAGAAACACATTACATGGAGACAGGGGCGCAGACAGTAAGTTCAACTCTCTACACCACCCTCGGCACCACCCGGGTGCTCGGTGGGCTCAGTCAAAGTAGGCCGGTCCGGCAAAGAGTCCAACCAGTCATTCACCGAATCAGGCCGATCAAAGAAAAGGGTCCGTTCACGGTACTCAACTCGCAGCCTGGTAGGAAAAAGCATGGCATAGCGCAGTCCCAAGTCCCGAAGACGCTTCTTGACTCCACGGAAGCCCATTCGCTGTCTCTGCACAAGCTGGGAGAAATCAGGATAAAGGTTCACCGTGGCATTTTCGAAGGCCACCGGGCCCTTAACTCGCGAGGCCTGCAGGATAGCGTCTCGGTCCCTATAGTGAAAAAGTTTTGCAACAATGGGCCTCGGCGGGGCGCCCGGTTTGCCCTGGCCACCCGGAACGTGATGGGCACGCTCCACCGCAAAGAATTTGCTCAATCCAGATGGAGAGAGGTAGTTTTGTATCAAGTCCTCAACCAGGAGATCAACAGAATGTGGGTCAGGATTTTCCGGAACACCGACCACACGCACGTTGCAGCGCCGTGCTCTGTTCTCAAAATCCTCCAAGCGCTGAGTCATGAAATCATTTGCCTTTCTAAGGTTGCCAATCTCCGTCTGTATTTCAGAGACGTCGGCCGTGAGGCTAGATGACTTGAGGTCTAACGATTTCACCTTCTCATTAGTTTTAGATAGGTCGGCCCTGATCAAGTTCACGTCAATAGCCACAGTATCGATCTTGTGGGCCAGAGCCTCATACTGTTGGCCGATGGTCTCTCGTATGCCAGAGATGGCGCCCATAATGTCTTGCAGGGACGGCTCCGCCGAAGCCTCCAAAGGGTGCCCCACAGCACTCGGGCCAGGCAAGGCAGCTCCCGGGGACCCCTTCGATTGAGTGTACCGGTCCATGATATTAGACTGGACCTGGCCCCTGCGAAGGGGCGTCTTGGTCTTTCGCCTCTCTTGGTCCCCTCTGCCAGTCATAGTGGAGAATCCGTCCCCGAGGGACCCACGTGACCTGGTGAAAATGGCCGCAGGAAGATAAGGTGCCGGAGCCAAAAGTCAGCCACGAGGGCACACCGAGGTGTGAAGTGGCCAGAAAGGACACAAAGCAGACAGAAGGTGCAACTGCGACCTCGCGCCGCTGATCTCAACACCGGCCAGACACCTCCGCTGGAGAACGTAGTCCGAGTCAAATCGAAACCGAAAGTTAAGAGGGGGACCCACAAGTCGAATCCCCCTGCCGCTGTTGTTCAACTCAGACACGGCAACAGAGCCTCACCAAGTCCCGGGCGCACCACCAGGGCGGGCCCGAAAGTTCGAGTCGACGTAGCTTCGGTGCCCCTGGTCCAATTCGAAATCCAAAAACAGTATCAAGATCAGCCCAGGTTCCTCTACAAGAATCCTTGTAATTATTCAGAATATGTTCAGGATATCATGCCGGGAGTGGCGGGGGTCCGGAGAGCGCTGTGCTCACGCGGCCATCACAGATGCCCACCAAGCTCCTCCCCCTATGAACAAATTCTTGATCTCATTACAGCCCCAGCAGCTAGGCAACTGCACATAAAGTTTCAGTATGATATTCCTCCCGTTAAGTGTTTCTGTTCTAAGTGGAAAGATACTTTATAACAGAGCAATGAGTGCCCAGTATGTTCACAAGCAAATGAGATGGTTTTGCACTTTGAATTCTTTTGCCCAGGCTATGAGTGTCCGAGGAAGCAATGGATTGCGCTCATTTGGAGGCAGTTTGGTGACAGACAAATACTTGTGGGACTTAGTCTATTGCACGCTGAAACCAAAGAATGGATTGTTTGTGGTGTCACCAAATTCTTGCTCTGGTGATGGGCTATAAGAGCAAAAATGCTCAGCTAACTTCATTGGTTTGTTATCCTCCCTTCGGTGTCGCACCAATCTAAGAGCTTCATATCAGTTGCCAGCAGACTAAAGATGTACTATCTGCACTTTATCTTATATTGTAGAACTTCAAACTTTGAATTACTCGGCTCTAGGTTGTACTTAGAGCCATTTGTCATAATTTATCTGCACACATTAAGAGTAGTCCTGTGTTTATAAATGAATTCTATACTCTTGTTGTTTTAAAAGTTTCTAGTTATGATCTCTTAGCCGTGATTGTTGGTTTTATCTTTTTATGTAGCACAAAAAGTGTTTTTGTAATATTTGTGATTGTTGCATGCTATTGATAATTATGCATTTTAGGATGCGAAGATGTATGTGTATGTGTACTCGCTTGGTCTAATTTTTCCATTGTGTAAGTCTTTTAATCTATGAAATTTTGTTCGGTGTACTTATATGGTTATTTTACCTGAAAAAAGTTGTCATGAAAATTGAAAATCAATTCTGTGCAATAATAGTTTAAGGTGGCCTTGTGACCATGTTGTAATTATTGAATAGTTTCTGAGTCAACATTTGTTATAGATAAGGTCTATGTTGAAAGTATTGAACTTGGTGTGTCCTAAACCTTTATGATCTATCATATTTTCTGATGATCCAACGGCTGTATTGGAGGCATTATAATATTTTTGTTTAGGGACATTGTAAAAGCAGGATTTAAGAGAATGTTGGTATTGGGCATTAACAGTGATAAACAATGTTTTGTCCTTCAAATGGAAAATAAAAGTCCATATGTTGCACTAAAATCTATTAAATAGAAACCGAGGATAATGTGCATTCCGTTATGTGTTTCTTTATTTTTCAATACTCAGGTCTCTTAACACCCACATGAGTATCGTACAGAAATGTGGCCACAACAGTAATCTGCTGTTATAAAAAGCGCAGAAGTGTGTAACTTATAGGAGACCAGAAGGGGGGCAGGTAAAGGTACATGAAATGTATTAAGGAACAAAATAAAAGTACTTCAAACCTGCCAGGAGTTAGGATGTAACCACCTCAGTAGTAGATTCATACTCTGACAGATAGAATAATAGGGGTACAAGACATCATGCATCCCTCATGATGCACATCATTCTACAACAAAAAAGGTACATGATTATACATGTCCTTTCTGACTCTACTAGCTCCCACCACAACCAGCATTTTATTCAACAGTTGCTGAAGTAGGATACATAGGTGGCATTCCTCTAGTGAGGAGGTAAGAGGGAAGAACCCAAAGAATGCCCATAAAGGCTAATGCAAACTGAACCATGGTCTCAAAATTCTAAGAGCTCGATTGTCCAAAAATCTGAAGACTGACAAAGAGAGGATATAGACTCATGGCACCACTAGCTGCTGCAATGTGTCCTCTTGCTTTGAAGGGCCCTATTATTTGTAGAAGCAGAGGTGAAGCTGGCTCCTGTAATGTGTTCCTGATCTACAATGCCTGGACTTCTGAATGAAAAGGCACACATCTCTCTTGAAATATTTTGGCCTGGAGAAGTAGAATACAGGGACTTGCTGCTGCAACCAGTGCCATAGTTTTTGTCTTTAGTTTTTTTTCTTTTGTTTCCCCATCTCCTCTTTTAACATTATATTGCATGCGGTCAGAAATACATCAAAGCTATTAATGGAGTCGAGCCCCTTTTGGTGATTTTGGCGATGTCAATGATGTTGAATTATTTTTCCAGGAATCATTATAGTTGATCAATCCTGCAAAATCTCAGGGATTTCTGGAGCTTTTTGGAGGGCAGCACTAAATACCCAGACATTTCTAAGGTTGAATCTATCCTTGGGAGACTAGAAAAAAAAGCTTTTCCTACCTCTTAAATACATAATCTTGGAAAATCTGTAAACGTTTGAAGGTAAGAACCAGTTAAAGCACACATTCAGTGTATCATTTGTATTTAGGATGGCCAGGATAACTGCATTCCAGGGTAGTTGACCGTAATCCCTCTTCATCTGTAGTGCCGCGAGAAGATTGAACACCGATCATTTGCCACATTTCTACTGAATAGGGAACAAATGAGTACACTGAGTTATTGTCAAGATTCTTACTGCTCTGTGGGATGCTACACATTTTGGAACTGCTTCCCAAGAGAAATTGGAGATCTGATATTTGTTTTTTAAGTCAAAGGTTGTCAGGGACCTAAGCTCCATTGTAAATGTATGTCCCCTCTCAACTATCCCAATATAGCATCACTTCAAGAGGGGTAACCACAGAGCTGCAGTGCACAAATATGATTGATATTCGACAGAAAAATCTTTTGTATTGTGATTAGGCAGACAATGTTCAGCTCTTCCTCTTTTCTCTTTCTGAATTTTGATGAAACAACACATAAATGTAAAGGATATCAAAGTCAGACCATTATCAGTAAGCCACATGGCCACCTTCAAAAATGCAATACTGTACCTGTTGTTAAACCAGCAACCTATCTTCCTCTGCCAGTGTCAAAGAGAAAGAAACCCCATACCACAATGTCTGCCTCTTTGTTCATTTTCAGACAAAGAAACTAAATCTCAAGACACTCTTGTCTGTCCCTGTGCCCTCCGGTTAAGTTCCAGGGCTTATTTCTCAGCAGCGGTCAGTGCAGGTAAACCTGGTGGGGAGGGGCAGGGGTGAGGCTCGCCGGGGCGAGTGGGAGGGGGTTATTCAACAGATGACGGAATAGGTATAATTAAATAAATAAATAATTCCTATTCCTTCATCTGTCGGCTTCCCCCCTGCCACGCCCTGCCACGCCTCTCCACTCTTAAAGAGACTGGAGAGAATAGATACATTTTTGATTGGACTCTGGCTGACTTTTCACCAGAAGTATCTGCCTGAAAATCTGCGAGCTAGAGAAAGAACTGCTACTTCCTTTAAGGGTGTCTATAAAGTGAAGGAGAAGCAGGCATAAAAGAGAATAACCCTATGAGACATGAATCGTCTTCTTGGTATTCTTTGTAGGTTACATTTGGTCAAATAAAATTTTGGTACACCAGAGAGGCAGTATCAACCAGTTAGCACTTATAACACCTTACTCACACACTTCACATGTCTCCCCTCCTCCCCACCTCAAGCACAAAATCACTTTCATCAACATGAGTCAAATTCAGTGACATCTGAAGTCATATTTTAGGGGCCTCTATGCAAAACAAATGTTGAATTTCTTTACCTATTTCCTGCTAACTCAAGCCTGCATGATGCCACACAGTAATAACCTATACACTTTAAGAGGGTCACACAAAAGCAACTGAAATATGTCATACCTTGGAACACAAAAATCTTTACGACATCACAGGATATAGAGGCCGAGTCAGAGATAGAGAAGGGCAGAGAGGGAGGGGGATTTAGTTAGAGAAATTGAATAGGCAGAGGCCAAAGAGAGAATGTCCACTTTCTCAGGAGACCCCTGGGAAGGTGGGGGCTTTGGGAAATTGGCTACTTTGCCCATGCCTTGAAACATCTCTGACCAATTTGTATTTCAATCTCTGTGAACCCTGATGATTCACATAAAAGGAATTGGATTTACTGCTGCCATTTTAGGTGGCAATGCAATTCACAAAACATAGAATTTTGCGAAGTAAATTACTCTTTATTGAAAAATGTTGGCTACAGCGGCTTTTCAGAAAATTGTTCATTATCACTATCAAGGCAGCCTTTTGAGAGTTTAGGTGTAATCTTGGAAATTAAGCATTATATCTTTGTAGGAAGCAAAGGACCTTCCACTCTAGTAGTCTTAAATGTACTAGTTGAACAACAATGCCTTTGTACACATATTTGTTACAGTATTTCATTCATCCTCATAAGTCTAAGGGCCTTAATCATGGGTATTTGTGTTCCTGTACAGGAAATGTTTTGGAGAGTAAAATATCTCAAGATTTCACACTGGGAGGGCATGAATCTGTTCAACATGTATAGAGGTTTATTTGGATCACTGACACAATATAGAGGTGAAAATATCGTTGACAAGAATAGTGTGTCAAAAATATTGCTACCCCCAATATTGTGCTCCTTTACTTATAATGATGAGTACCAACTTATTAGAAAAATATTGTTGATACCAATACGGTCTGAAAATATACAAAAATATAAATTTCCGAATATAGAGTTTAAAAAAAATTAATTACAGTAATTTATACAGTCAATATAATATACATTACATACATTCCACTGATGTGTAATACAATATATAAATATGTATATACAGACAAACATGTATAGATATACATGTTTGTCTGTAGATATATATATATAGTTACAAATAATGGGTATGACCCAGAAGCGTCACTGGGTAATTGTCAGTACAGAAGAAAATGGTCCGAGTGGAACAAAATATTGTTGACACCAATACCGCCTGAAAATATACAAAAATATACATTTTCGAATATAGAGTGTAAAGTAGTAAAAAAATATTATGGTGAATTATAAATTTAATATAATGTAAATTAAAAAAAATTCACTAATGTGTAATACAATATAAAAATATGTATATACAGACAAACATGTATACATATATATTTACAAATAATGTGTATGACCCAGAAGTGTCACTGGGACCTGAGTTAATGTCAGAACAGAAGAAAATGGTCCCAGTGGAACACAATTGAAGGAAACAACTCTTTATAGAGCCGAATGCATTAAGATTACTTGCAATAAGAGATTCTGCTCAATATTGTTTAATCATAGTAAACACACATAGAAATGTTCAAAATCCAGCAAACATCTGAAAAGTATATGCAAAAGTGCCCCAAATAGGAAAAAAGGGGAAGGGGAAAATTGTGGGCAACAGTGAAGGTTCTATGGGAAAGGAAAAGTAGTGACAATATATACATCCACAATATTATCGACAGAGAAGCCTGTCCAGACTGACATATGGCTAAAAAACGAATATTCAGCCATTGTGTTAAGTTTGGCGCAGTGCAAAAGCACTGTTGTTCACACTGGCAATAGAAAAGAAAAAGTTGACGTTTCGACCCCTGGGAAATTGTAGGTTGACCTTGATCCTTATAGAGGTGTGGGCTCACAGCCATGAAAAGGACTGCAGTGAGGAAACTCGTAATATGTTTGGTGGTGCCGCAGAAGCACCACCAGCATATTGCAAACTCACACCGCTGCAACACCGCCAAGGGTTCACGAGTCCCCGGTGGTTGCCGCAGTCCTTTGGTGGTCTGACTGCCAAACTTGTAATAGGGCTGTCGGACAATCGGTGTGGTTGTGCCTGAAATGCTATCACTGCTACAGTGGGCCATAGGACTGTCGTAGTCATTATAAGCCCCTGGGTCTCTGGTTTGGTGGTGGATCAACTGCAGTGATGTCCCAGTTCAAGATGAAGATGTGCGTAAACCTCCTAACAAGTACAGTTCTTCCAGCAGCATGTGTACTGCAACGTAGTAAATTAATTCTACCAGTTCTTGAAAAGAGTTACAGAGGCCGATGTTAAAGCAGGAGAAAACTCACTCCACAGCTCACATAGGAAGCACCGATGTCTTTCTTCTTCATCTCAAACCAGGTTATCTCTCTGGAGGGGGGCAAGTTGGGTATCTGAAATGGTAAAATAGTATTTCAGTGGTGGAGAGACTCTAGAATATCCTAAGAACCTTTTCAGCTTCTCATTCATAGTCTTGAACCAAAGTGATCCTAAGGTTCCTTTAGTCCTGAAATTGAAATTGTGATTCCCTTTGTCTACTCTTTGAATTTCCTGGTTACCTCTTAACTACACACAGGCCTCCCAGTTCAGTCTTCCACACATCTAAGTACATCTCTTCACCCGAGCCAACAATTAGCCAAGCCTCCTATTGTGCTAGGTTTCTCTGAGACCTACGGAACCCCTCATTTAAATAGGAAAAGTACAACAGAGTCCATTTCAAACACAAATGTCCTTTATGGCACTCTTTAGACTTCCCCTCTCCTACTCACCTCTACCAAAAATGGTGTGGTGCAATAGTGTTTATCCATTTGTTTCTAAGTTTGGCTTTACTTTTTCAAGAAGTTGTCTGACAACGAGAGGTATAATAAATTGTCTAATTTTTGCTTAGCAACGTTTTGCAAGATATTGTGAAAAGTTCATGAAATTATGCAAATTACAATTATGCATCAAAATGTTGCTTGCTGGTATCTTACATTACCCTTTTGTATTTGTGTGTTGATATTGTGTTAATATTATTATACTGTGTTAATATAGAAAAGTCTCATGAGATACCAATAGAAGACTGATTTGGACAGATCATGTTTTTCCAAGAGATTTACTGCATGAAGAAGGTGTTCACACACAAAAAATTATACAACGTTGTGTAATGTGAAATTGCAAGTATTCTTTTTGTTTTTTCAATGATTTGAGATTTGGGAATTGTAGATATTTTCTTCCGATGTCTTCTGACAACCTCACATAGCACAACATTCACCAAGAAAATCTACTGCTGAATGCAAATAAGCATATGACAAAGGGGTCAGAAAATGATTGGGTATGCACTGGTGTATGAACTTGATGTGTAGCATTTGGTGTAAGTAGGACACAGAATCCAGACTTGTGGGAGATCAAGTTAGAAAAAATTGGGCCTTCCCTCTCAAAATCAAATATCATCCTAGAATTAGATACAGTAGATGAAGGTAAAGCACAGAAATGTGACACAATCATGGTGTTCCTTCAAAATGCATTTTAAAAGGGAAATAGTTAAGAAGTTTTCTTTGGAAAAACCATGAGGTAGAGCTACCACTACCTCCCCGGGGTGTACACCCCCAGGACATTGCAGTTTGCTAAGGCATTGCTAGAGCCATAGCAAACAGTGTGCTCTTCTTTGAGCAAGCGAGAGGATTTTGCTTTCGATTTCTGAAAGCGGAGCATACTTCTCTTTTTACACACGTCAGCTGCTCCCTGTGTGTAAAAGCAATGTTGCTGGGGCAGGAGGTGTGGACCGCTGGGGCCTTCAGGCTCCCCCACAACAAGGAACATGGAAAATAAGGGTGCCCTGGGCACCCACACTACAGGCAAGGCCCCAGTGATGGGGTCCCCCGGCAGGAGATAGCCTGAGGAGGGAGCCTGCATGGCCCCCTCCCTTTAAAAAAAATAAACAAAATTACAAAAAGGGACGGGCCCCTGGGGATGGGATCAGAGGGCTTAAAATGACCTAGGAGGGGGGCTGCTTGGCCCCCTTCACTTTGATATATTAAAAAAAATAAAGTCCAGGCCCAGGGGATAGGGTTCCCCGGCCCGAAATGGCCCAGAGAAGGGGGCCATGCAGCCCCCTTCATTACAAAGGAAAAAGTGAAAAATAAAAGGAAAAGGAATAATGGCCTGCCCACTTTCTCCACTACTCTGCAAACGCTCCTCCTGGCAGTCTCCTGGTTGGGGGATAAAGTTATCTGCACTGCTGAGTGTCTGTAGGGGCCAATAAGAACTCCTGTTACCTCCAGTAAGCCCCTCACATTGGGGTTGCTGAGAGGTGGTCATAGGCCACGCCCCTTTTCCCCACCATTCTGCAAACATGCCTCTCAGTGCACTGCTGTGGAGGATGAGGCCCCTATGCCTCCTGAGGACCTCAGTACTAGAGGGGACTTCTTCCCCCAACAAGTAATCAGCCGGGAGTCGCCTTTGCAGAGTGGTGTAGAAAAGGAGTGTGGCCTCTGATGTCCTCTCAGCAATCTACCTGTGTGGGTCTTACTGGCAGTAGCAGGAGGGCTAGTTGCCCCACAAGAGCCCTCAAGAGCCAAGGGGATTTCCTCCCCAACTAGTAGTGCACCAGGAGGCACATTTGCAGAGTGATGGAGAAAGGGCCATGGCCACCAAAAATCTCTTAGCAAACCCACTGTGTGGAACTTCCTGGAGGTAACAGGAGGTCTTGTTGGCCCCTAAGGACCCTCACCAGTGAATTTAACTGTACCACCATCATTTTTGAGGCCAGTGTGCCAACAGGCTGCAGATTTGGTTTGGCTGACTCTTCACTATTATGCTTAGAGAGTAGGTATATTTTATACAGCATGAATATGCTTTTCAGCAGTCTGTTTGGTATAACATGCATTAGAAATCACATTCTCTGTTTTAGTACTGTGTTAAAAATAGGCCCTTCACTACCATTCCTGTCTTATCTGCCACTGTGCAGAGCTCCATACCACAGAAATCGATCTTACCAAAGTGAAAGATATCGGAATATTGAAATTTAAATTTTTATCTTTTGTAGAACATGTGAATATGAGGCACTGTTTAGCAGGATACAGCCACTGACTAGAAAGTTCAAAACTCCGTTGTTTATTTTTATTAAAATGTAGTACTGCATTTAACAGGGTAAATAGCGAGACGTATAATTTATGGCCCTGGACGCCACTATTTTTAACACATCCTATCTATTCACAAGAGTACACTTGACATTCATAAAGTGATGCAGCAGCATCTAAACACCAGATTGTGACTTACCATATGCACACATTATTATTTCTGTGACTTACATGTCTCAACGATAGGCACGTAGGGCCTTATTTACTTCAGACTTGGCCTGGTTTGAGACTGTATTAAGGTTTAACTAGGAAAGATGCTTTTGATGTGCAAAGTTATTTACTCCTGGCTCAATATATATGTATGACTATCCTTCTTGTATTTTGCAGCTGTGAACAATTCTAGGACTTTCTTACGTCAGGGAAATCCCTTACTAAAACGTCACAGTAGTCCCTGTCTTAAGGCTTAATTAACTCTGAAAATAATAATAATATAGAAACAGTCCAGAGACTAAGGTAATGGAGGAGCCATAGAAAAATCTCGAAAACAAAAAAAATAAAGTTGCTTTTTGACAAAACAGCGTTTATATATAAAAAAAAAAACTCTGAGGAAGAATTAAAACTGCCATTGATATTACACAGTCTTATTTTCAGCCTTAGTTTCAAACAATTTTTCTGTTCTCTGGAAATAGTAAAATTAAAAAAAAATATTCTTACCGGTCTTGGTTGTTGCGCACCATGGTTTAACTGTTATTAATGGGTAGCTATTCTAGGTTGAAAATACAGTTTTAATGGCAAAGAAAGAGAAATCCTGGAAACTATCACCGTACATTCAAAGTGGGCATGCAGCTATCTACTTGACTAGAGGCATCCACAGAGCGCCAAATACCCTTTTCTCTCCACATGCATTTATTCTTACAGAGACATATAGTAGCGATTGTATAGAAATGTACCCCTGTGGATATGTGAAAACTCTTTAGACTGAGGAAACCACAATGTCTAAAATGTCCCATTTCAGGACCTGCCAGGTAGCGAGCAAGGACCGCGGGACTGTTCCCAGACATTGGAGTGGAACAAAATAATGATGAACCATTAACATCCAATCTGTCCCTCCAAGTGTGCAAGGATAAAGTTCAATAGGAGACAGATGAGTCACAGGGAACAGCTTGAAAAGAATAACACGGTCTGGTGGTAGAGTGTATCGGGATGACAGACAAACGGTACACATATTCCTTCCAGCACCTTCTGCTGTGGCGCACTTTTTCAGTGATAAAAGAACAAATGGTAATTTCTGCCACATGAGGGAATGGTGTGAGGTTGTTCTGTATGAAGCAGACGGATCTGGTGGGCCATAGCAAAGCAATTGTGTTAGTGCACACTGAAATGATGAAATACCCCTTTGAGCTTTAAATAATAGGTATTCTGGACCCTCAAGTCAATGCTTCTCATTTTATTAGCCTCAAACTATGAAACAACCTGAAGCAAAGTCAAAAGGTCTGGCCTTGGCAACTGGGTTAATGGCTTTCCCACATAAATATTTAGAAGAAAAAAAGAGAAAATATGATGACACGTAAAGATGGCGGCTATATGCTGCCAATGTAATTTTAGTGCAAGATAGAAAGTGCTTCCAAGTACACTGGTGGGCTTAGAAAAGGGATATAACAACAGTTTAGTATGAGCGTACATCACAAAGAAAACAGGAGTCCTTTTCTTGTAAAGGAAATGCATGATTGGCTTTGAATTACTGTCATCTAGTTTCAACACAGTAGAATGACTAAAAAATAAAATGGATAAAGACTGGAAAGAAGCATGCACTGACAAAGTGAAGTTTTGGCTCTCCTGCCTTAGCATTGAAGAGCATTTCTCTTTTAGGGAGATGTGCACATACAATCAGGAATAAACGAAGCCACTCGCAGTGTAACAGAGCCAATGGATGAATTGAGCTAACTTATTACCATATGGCTATGCTGTACTGAGCGGAAGCAAAATGTGAATGACAGTTGGAAAAAGAAAAATGATTAATTTATAATTACAAGGCTTGTGGGAACAGCTAAAGTTATTTCCAATGCCTCACTTGAAAAAGAGTTCCTTATTTTCCTTGGGGGCACCATGTGGATAAAATGTTGTGAACTGATGAGTCTGTTTCTAGTGCTTCTAAGTAAAATTGTGACAGTGTACAGCTACACGTTCTCAATGTACCTCAGGTATTTTGATTCAGCGAACGTTGAATGCTTTTTATTTGGTAAGTAGCCTTTTCCTGACCTCTTCAGTGAAACCTTGGTTGTCTCATGCCTTACATGTTGACTACACTTGGTACTTGAGTTCCATCATATAACCCTAAGAGATGCCCTTTGTGATTAATCCATGGTGACTATTGAATAAAATCTTCATTAGGTAATTGGTGATATTTGGTTAATATTTTTCAGTTTATATTAATGTTTTTTAGAATCCAAGTGTGTTTCATTGAATTCTTTTAGCCATGCTGTTCTTGAGGTTTTCCAATGTTTTTCAAATTGATTGATAATTTTGCATCACATTTGTAATACCGCCATGGTTGTTTTATAAATGCTGTATTAGCAGCAGTATTATGTAATGAAGCAGACCAGGTCAGTACAAAGTGGAAAGGCAATTGATATTGAAGCTTTTGAATGTGGAACTGTTAAAAATGGGTTTCTGATTAGCAGAGATATGCACCCTGTCCAAGCAGAAACCACAATCCTAGTCAGGGTAAGTCAGATATACACTATAAGTTAATCTGTGCTCACACTCTGGTATCTTGGCACAGAGCAGTCACGCTTAACTTAAGAGGCAATGTCTAAAGTATTTGTGCAACACTTCAAACAGTAAAACAGTGACAACACCTCATAAAGAGATGCCACGCCAGGTTAGGAGGTTAGGACAATAGAGCTTGTTTTAATGAACAAAACATGACCAAAACCACAAAAATCAAATTAGAAGAACCAGAGTTATACATTTGTAAAAAGAATACACTGAAATGTAGTGCTTAAAAGCATAAAGCGTCATCTGGGGCTATCTGGTCACGCTAGACTGGGTGGAATCTGAAAGTTCAGGCTGACCATGATGGAGTTTGGGTCAGTTACATGGATCAACTTTGTCCCACTGAAAAAGTACCTTAAATGCGTTGATGTCAAGGACAATGGGGGGAGCAGAGGAGTCAATCTGTTGTCTTTGTTTCTTAAGTTAGAGGAAATGAGTCGGTCCCCAGCCACACAGAGTCAAAGATGTGTCAGAAATGGAGATAATACGCTGCACTTTCGTTGAAGCGATGTACTCGATCCTCACAGCTGCAGCAATGCATCGGCATCTTTGGATATGTTACAATTCCGAGCGGCGCAACAGTTTGGATGTATTGATTTTTGCTGAAGCAGCATATTATACGCACCTTCCAGGGCCCAGGACTCGGTTGGCACAATTTGGTAGGGCAGGACTTGCAGCAAGCAAAGTCCAGGTGCTGTGGCAGGGTGAGTTGAAGTCTTTGATGTCCCTGTGACTTAGAACAGGAGGGGAGCCAGCAAGACCTTGGAGTCACTCTGGGTTCAAGTGGTGTCGGTAAAATTCTTCTCAGTCAGGCCAGAAGGCAGCAGGCAATAGGGCAGCACAGCAGAAAATCAGTTCTTCTAGAGCAGCAGTTCAGAAGAGTTACAGTCCTTTAGCGACATAAAATTCCTTCCTTCTGGCGGAGTCTTCAGAGGCCCAGTAGTGTACTGAAGTGATAGGGTCAGAAGTTCAGTTCTGATACCCAGTGGTGCCTTTGAAGAGAGGGAGACTTCAAAGAAGGGCTTTGAAGTGCACAGAGGGCATTCCTTCCTGCCCTGGACCCAGACTCACTACAGATGGTTAAGCAGTCCTTTGTGTGGGGAAAGGTCAGAGCCTCTTCAGGTGTAAGTGTAGGCCGGTGCCCAGCCCCTCCCTCCCGCCTCCCCAGAATGGCTCATCAGGATGTAAATGGGCAATCAAGTTATGCATAAGCTATCTTTGTGTGTGCCTGTCTAGAGGGAATGCACAAAGCCCAACTGTCACCCATCCCAGACGTATATTGGAGACTGGCTGCAGGCACACAGGGCGAAGAGCAGAAAAATCCCATCTTTTAAAAGTGGCTTTTTTAAGATTTTAATGATTAATTCAACTTTACAATTAAAAGGTTTTTATCATTAGATTGACATAGGTACAAAACATGACAGTTCTTCCTCCTTCCAATGGGGAATTATTACATTATTATATGTGATAAGGAATTCCCACTGTTAACATATGGGATGGGTGCGCCTCACAGTAGTGAAAAATGAATTTGGGAGTTTTTCCCTTTCAGGATATGTAAAACTTAAAAGTTCATGTCCTACCTATTGATTACACATCACCATGCCCTATGAGCTGACTAGGGTCTACGTTAAGGGCTAAAGGGGAGTCTAAGGCTTGGCAAGTGGTTTTAAATGCCAAGTCGACATGGCACTGTAAAGTGCACACACAGGATCTGGAGTGGCAGGTCTTAGACATGTTTGGAGTGCTACTTGTGTGGGTGGCACAATCAGTGCTGCAGGCCTACTAGCGATACAGAAAAGGGGGTGGTGATGAACAGAGTGTCTGAATTAAGCAGACCACTCTTACCCAGTTCAAAGATCAGGGCTTGATCCATCACCATTATTTATCTCACTGCCCCATCCCAGCTCAGAACCTGGCTATATGCAAATTAGTCTGTCCCTGGCCCAGTGCATCATGGGAACAGGGCAGACCAAACTACCAAGCCAATTCTTCACCAGAAAGGAGACAAGCTACCGGGGACCGGTTTCTGGCATTTAAGCCTCTTCGGCCCGGCTTGCTTGAATCCTGATGGAGCAGTGAGAAAGGGACTCATGTCTGAGTATACCCTGCCACACCTATAGTGGCCAAAAACGATACAGAAAAGGGGGTGGTGATGAACAGAGTGTCTGAATTAAGCAGACCACTCTTACCCAGTCCAAAGATCAGGGCTTGATCCATCACCGTTATTTATCTCACTGCCCCATCCCAGCTCAGAACCTGGCTATATGCAAATTAGTCTGTCCCTGGCCCAGTGCATCATGGGAACAGGGCAGACCAAACTACCAAGCCAATTCTTCACCAGAAAGGAGGCAAGCTACCGGGGACCGGTTTCTGGCATTTCAGCCTCTTCGGCCCGGCTTGCTTGAATCCTGATGGAGCAGTGAGAAAGGGACTCATGTCTGAGTATACCCTGCCACACCTATAGTGGCCAAAAACGATACAGAAAAGGGGGTGGGGATGAACAGAGTGTCTGAATTAAGCAGACCACTCTTACCCAGTCCAAAGATCAGGGCTTGATCCATCACCGTTATTTATCTCACTGCCCCATCCCAGCTCAGAACCTGGCTATATGCAAATTAGTCTGTCCCTGGCCCAGTGCATCAGGGGAACAGGGCAGACCAAACTACCAAGCCAATTCTTCACCAGAAAGGAGACAAGCTACCGGGGACCGGTTTCTGCCATTCAGGCCTACTAGCAGCATTTAATTTACAGGCCCTGGGCACTCTACCAGGGACTTATAGATACATTAAATATGCCAATTGTGGAAGAGTCAATCAAACCATGCTTTAGGGGAGAAGCACATGCACCTTAGCCCTGGTTAGCAGTAGTAAAGTGCTCAGATTCCTAAAGCCAACACTGTTGAAGCCAGAAAAAGAGGAGTAGGAAGGCAAATGGTTTGGGGTGATTCTTCCTTGAGGGCAATTTTGCAACACTCCCACTAGTCTCTAGATATGTGGCATAAACACTTTCATGCACTGCAGACTCTGCTAATTAAATAATTTGCAATCTAAATAATATTGGATTGACAATTAGGGTGTGAAAAATTGCATAATTTCTATTTAGCATAACTTTGTAAAATCTGATGAACATTTTATGAAATTATGTACATTTACGATTTGTTGGTATCTTGCAAGAGGTAATTAGTTTGTGCAGAAAATATTTCGACACAAGATATTACTGCAAAAAGCAGTTGTATGATGTTAAAAATTACGCAAGGTTTCATAACGTAACATAGTATTTTTTCAGATTTCTAATAATATGAGATTCGCGAAACGCAAACCTATTGCCAATCTATTTTGAATTTCTCATAAGTCAACTGAAAACACCACATAATATTAACATTCACCCTATTAAACAACTACTGAAAGCGAGTAACAAACTATGACTACTCAGTCAGGATATTATTAACTGCTTGTTGGAATGTGGGTTTAACTTGATTTGAAGTAGGACACAAGGTCCAGATGAATGAGACATCAATTTTGTGAAACAAATAGACTTCCATAATTCAACAGCAAACGTCACAGGAGAATTGGATATAGCGGGTGGATCAAAATAAAAACACAGAATTGTGCCAGCAACCTGTTGTAAAATGCATTTTCCAACAGGAAGAAATAAGAGATAATCAATATTTTGCCAGTGATCACGCTATGCACTTGATAGGTCATGTGATTTTTTAATAGAGCGCTAAGCAGAAGCCTTGCAACTATGCTTCAACTATGATTTGTAAAACTGATCCCCAAGTCAATAGTTCTTGGTATCTAAATGTTTAATTAAGAACATGGATAATGTCTTTACCTACGACATATGTACATAAACATTTCTTCTAAATGTGGGGCCCTTGGTGAAATATGATCTTTTATTTTTGTATAATAAAATCAACTTTGTGTAAAGAATCAGCTTTTAAAAAAATGGAAACTTTGCATCGTTTTTTGACCATAGTGCCTACACGAAACAAAGATTTGTGCATTTTAAACTACTTAGTCTTGGCTACAAAGCTTTCTGATCTAGAAAATGAACATCTTGATTATGTAGAGGTACTGTATTCAAAACTAAAAACTGGGGTGGACTTGTTAGCCATCAACAACTTTCAGAGCAAGGCGAATCCTTTATCCAACTTAGGGCCCATCCAACTTGGTCTCCGATTTCAAGTAACAGTCCTGGAGTAACCAGTTATGGCCACTAACTCCACTCCTGCATAAAACAATCCAAATGGCAGGGCTGCAATGGAGGATAACATGCAGGCCCTGGAATTACCACTTGCATTTTACTGATTTCTTTCCTGTTTCACATAGATTCCTCCTGCTTTCAGCAGGTGGAATCTGAGCATGAAAAAACAGTATAAATACTAGGTGCCTGCCAGAAGTATCAATCTCTTGCTCACTTGTGCCTATGTTCAATTAGATAAACATGTGTTCCCTACCTACAGAAGCTTGAATACTTTATCTAATGAAAATATTTTTTTTCATATGCTTTGCTAAAGATCTACCACTTCTCATCCATTTATATCTGCATCAGTGGGGTGTGTAGAAAGGAGTGATGATTTGAAAGATAGTCAACAAAGTTGATACAGAAAGATGACAAAGGATTTCTCTCGCAATGACAGATAAGTGAATGTGGCATGCTGTGAAATTTGAGTACAGAAGCTGTGTTGGAGATGCTTTGGTACTGAGGCGAAACACTAAAGCAGGCTTGATCTTGCCACTTATTCTTGGCCTGAGGAGGGAGGCATATAGTTGAGTGAAAATCCCATAAGTAAGCCTGTCCCTGGGGTTTAGCCATCATCTGAGCTGTAAGCAGCATGAAAGAGTTGTTAGTAGTGTTCTTCAGAGCCAAAGGAATTCTGCTTCATGTCTAAGGTCTGTGGTAGTGCGTTTCAGACAAGGAATCTCAGAACTAGAAGCAATTTTAAATCAGATTGCTTATATTTTGACATCTGCATGGAAAGGTACTTGGTACTTGTCTTATTTGCTGTGCTTCTAAGTAAGGTTGGAAAACTCTGGGGAGATACATTGCCAAGTGGGCATGCAAAGTTATGAGGTCATATAGCATATGAAGAATATGAAACAAGCTACAAGGGTATGGAATCTGGAGTGTTGGGAAAGGTTTGGTGTTCCGCACAATATACACATTATGACAGTAGTCCAAGTAGGACCTTATCATCACAAACCCTGGGGGGATTTTCTGAGGCAGTTATAACAAGGAAAGAGTGATATTCCTTAGGTTATTATTTTGTAATGTGTTCTCAGTGATTGCATGGCTGTATTTGTCTGGATGAGTGACAGTGGCGGTTGCTAAGCAACAGGGTTGGTGAGCAGGGGAGTAAGGATTGAAAAAAATCTCTTTCCTGAGTCCTGCCACAACCTTTCCTCCATCCAATTCTCTTCCTCCTGATTCTCAGAGGCGTGAAGCTTCCAGGCTCCCCTAAGCCAATCACAATGCTGCTGACACAAGCATGACAGCAGCATCGTGATTGGTTTGAGCAGCCTGTTTGGCCACTCAGGCAGTGCCTGGGAGCCTTGGGACAGTTCTTCACTCAGCTGTGCAACACAGCTGGGTGGAGAAATGCTAAGTGCGCATGAAGGTTTTGGCTGGCCCAAGACAGACAGCCAAACTGTCATGTGCACTTAGTAGTACCCATACCACTCCCCCTCTAGGGAACCAGCCCAGCTCTGCGCCTCCCCAGCCTGGCTCTGTGCAGCAAAATAAAATGTTAATAACTATGTGTTAGTATTATTATTTGAATTTTCCATTTTGCACTGCTCTGAGAGCAGTGGGGCAATGCTCCTCCGCCTTAGCGGAGGAGCCACCGCTGGTGGGGGATGTGAAAAAGTGGCCACAATCAAACTGTATCTACCAGTTCCTGATATTGTGGACAAGTATGGGAGACTGACCCAGTGAATCAAGTGAGAGAAAAGAAAGAAGGCAATAATGAGGATTTTGGGCTTTGCACTGTGAAAGAAGAGCCAACTTTGTTATGCATGATATTGAATATGTTTCAGTAAGTCTTTTAGTTGGTGTTGGCTATCAGATAACTGCAGTAGGTTGCGTCGGAGCTAGGTGTCATTGATATGCATGTTATAACGTTTGATGATGTAGGTCAATGGTGCAATGTCGACTCAAAGTGGTTGGATTAGAGAGCTGACACACAAGTGCACATCATGTTAATCCGGCTCCTTAGAAAACTAGGTGAGTATGATGTTTCAGAAAGAAGGAGAAGTAAGCTAGACCTGATTTAGAGTTGAGTGTTAATGAAGTGCTCACTTTGAAGGAGAATTAACCAGTATAATTTTCACCATCCTAGTGGTAGCATTATGGAAGTCATTCTGCCAAAGCAGTCTAAGAAATTAACTGAATTTTTACGTTATCAACATCAGCAAACAACTCTAAATCATATGCCTTTCATTTATTTCACATTGTTGATAATTTCATTGACTTGCTTTGTTTCTTCTAGGCACTCATATTTATAGCTACCTCCAGTGACTTATTTTGCAAAGTGTCTTGCATCGGTCTAATATTTTCTTTAGCAAGACTTACACAATGTTCTCACCACATCCCTAAATATATGTACCTTGTTTTTTGTGTTTCTAAATCTAATAATTGTGGGTGTTTTACACAAATATTTAATTATACTGTGCATTATGTGGACAATTTCAGTCTTGTTTGCGTTGTTGCTTTCCTGTACTCCTGCCTCTTTCCACCCTATATACGTGATCCTCAGAAGTCTTCAACCATGGCGTTTCTTAAGGATGGCAGAATGGTACTTTTACAGAGTGTAAGAATAATCTCTGTGGTACAGTTCATGTTTGTGCTGTTGCTTTCCTATATCCTGCATTCTTTACATCCCATACACTTGATGTCTTGCTCTCATTGACTTGCCTTGTTTCTCCCAGGCACTCATATTTACAGCTGCCTCTAGGTGACACTGAACACTGTCAGAAAGGCATGGCTGAGGCAGGAACATGCTAAACGTGGCATGCTCTAAATACTACTTTAAAATTCAACTTATTTGGGTTGGATTTGAAATTACTATTAAAATAAGCCTTTGAATCATTTAGTAGCTTTTTCAAAACTGAAGTTATGTATAAATGCTTGCCCCTGCAAATGATTTAGTTTACAGATTGTCTGCCGCCTAAGAACTGTAAGGCAGACTACTAAAGGGTGCATTGATTTTTACTAGCCCTAATATGTCACCACATTTGACCCAGGTACTTCAAGGCTCTCTCCTTGGACATGAGTCTGCTTCCCTCGAGATGACTAATAAACTCAGCAAGTTATAAGGATGGTTTTTACTTTAGTTAGGAACTACGCCTGGAAATCATTCATCAGTTTAAAAAAAAATCTAGATTTTTGTTCCAGGCCCTTACAACACTCTCCCGAGAAGTGCTTCATTTTGTCATTCTCAACCCAGCAGCACCACTTAAGAAATACACACAAACACTTGGGAGCAGATATCTATAATAATTACCCTGATGATATATTATTACAAACCTGACAGAAAGAGTTGTTTTTGCGGGAAATATGTACAAGATCAACCTAAGAGAGTGCACGAAAACAACTTGGGTTAAGGTGAAACAAGCAAACATAAGCAAAACCTATTTAACGTGTTGTTCTTCAAGTGTGTTTCTGTGACAATACAATACGGATTTTTAAATCATATTTTTGCTCTAATCAATTTCAAGTTTCACTGTTTACCTGCACTTTCTCATTACACTGTTTCTTTTTTCAGGTGGAACACTACTTCATGGTACCTTGACTGATAAACAAGGTAGGGCACAATTATTTAATATTCATATGATTTGTCTTTTTAAAAGTGGGGCAGTTGTTTTGATACACTGTGATATTAATTGGTTATTTTAACTAGATACATGGGTAAGTCAATAATTGGTGAGGAAGTGGGTCATGTGGTTGTGTGTTTAACATTGTTTGCATTGGAGCCCACCATTCACCAGTGGCCTAAGGCCCCCAATTGTAGATTGCTTTTGCTGATAGGTTCCATTGCATTGTGCAGATAAGTACAACAAATGGCAATGCTTATGTTTTAGATATTACGATAGTGGGTTTGCCGTTCATATGTTTCTATATTCATATTTGGCATAATGTTCTATTTAGGCTCAGAGTTTTTGTAAGACCTATGAGAATGTAAGAATTCTCATGAGCGTCTTCACACGCTGCATCAATTATCATGAGGACATTTTCTCATGATCCTCCTCTAAACTAGTACAAATTGAACACCTCGAGCTCTCTGAGACAGAAAGGTGCATGTGCTTGAAACCAAAGAGGGTATCTCTCCAAGTACAGCAGCTGATATCCAAGCTGGGCTCTCACAGACCAGTAATTATGTATGTTGCTTTTGTATAGCGTGAACATAGCTAAACGGCTGCACATCCCTGTACAGGGTTATCGGTTCAAAAGCAAAAACACCATTTATAAGTGATTGGAGGTGAAGCTGGATCATAATATTGGAGATGTCATCATGTAGTGTTCTTTAAAGTAACGTGTCTTCAGCATTTTCCAAAACTAGACCATCTTGAGTTGCCACCATCCAGATGCAAGAGTACAAGAGTGGAACAATAGTTCAGAAGCCATCTTGTGGGAGGAATGGTTTCACTTTGCAGGTGCAGAAGGACACTTGATGCTTGGATTGAAAGAGACGTGTCAAGTAGAGTTGTGTGCAATTTTTCAATGGCACATTTTGGTGCCGTTATCAGTAAGAATAGTCCTTAAGGGCTCTGTGTAGATGGTGAAGATGACATAGGACAAGTTAGAAACTTTGCATACTCCATAGCTGACAGAGATCATCTAGTTTCTAGTACCTGGAGTTAAGTTTACGATTGAATTCATGTTGATCGGATATGTAAGAAGAGATCCAATGAAGGACATTGCCAGTGAATCCCATTTAAGACATTAGGGTGTAGATGAGGGTGGGATAATCAACACTTCCTGGCCTGGCGTGCAGAGTTCACCCACCTCTCATAATGGCGGACATTTCCAAACTCAGTTCTTATTAGCAGAGTCTCAGTAGGAGAGAGAATTCTAAAAATAATACTGTTACCTTTTTTAAATTATAATTACGTATGCATGCTCATAATTACCATGGCAACAGTAATTTTTGGTACAATATCTGTAAATGTGCTGCACCAGCTTGGCTTTTAAGAACAGCCTCTAAAAATACCAGTCCAGACGATTTCCGTGTGCTGGCTCTGGGAAAGGCTGAGGGCGAAACCAGAAAAATATATCTGCTATCTCTAGCAGGTTTATCTGTTCCTAGCACAGATCCTTTTTCAGGCAAGATTGGAGAGGGTCAAAAGACATCGGCACAATTTTCTAACTCCAGGTGGTAAGTTGGTATAAGTGGGAAATCCACTCTGTGTGGACAGAATTTGCTTGGCAACACCGCAAAGGTGGAGGGATGAGGCATGTTTGCATTCCACTTCCTTACACCACAATTAAGGTCATTCCCAGTTGTTATCCATGTATACCATTCAGAGACTGATAATTTTCAAATGTAAAAAGGCCTCGAATGAAAAAATGATTTTTTAAAGCTACGGCCATAGAAACCGTATTCAGTATTTTGGTATTTAAATCAATAGTTATGAATAATGTTTCTGTTGTGTTTTGTTGCTTTTAAGAGACATGTACTGTCTAACAGAGAAATGCAGGCTGAGAAAAAAATTTGATCTGCCAAGAAAGCATAACAAAATATGTAATGTGGCAACTGCCTATAGAACGCTGAACGTGACCTCATCATCGAAGAGTTAGTCCATTGACAGGTGGCTCAGAGCAATTTCCGGCAACTCCTGGTGAAAGAGTATGCCTCAGCCGCAGTGATAATTCAGTTTATTCATAAAATGAGCATCATTCTTGGCCCAACGGGCATAGTGTTATGAAACTATGTGGTGCTTATCTCGTTGAAACTGCCTCTAATTAGCTCGAGTTGTCATGCTTTCTCCTTATGGAGTGATTGAGAGAAATACATGCGCAATCTGTGAAACTGTTATAAGTATAAAAAAATTGCAGACAAATAAAGTACTACCATTTTCCCACTTCCAAACATACGTTTTCAAAACCATCCATGTTACTTATGAGGTACAGCGCTGGGAGCTGTGTGACACTGAGGAATTCTGAGACATTACATCATAAAAGGCTGCAAACCTGGGGGAATATTTACAAGCCCTGTTGCATCGCTCCTGCAGCACGCAAAAGAGAGGTTTATGAAGCCAAGCAAGGCCACCTTGCTTGGCCCTGAGTGGCTTCGTAAATCGCGAATAAAGCAACGTAGCGCAAATTGCTGAATTGCCTCACTCTATGCCAGGGAGGCGTTCAATGGGGGTTAAATGGGTGTTTCCACAAACTTTTTTGATGCATTCCCTGCTTTACCCAGCCGCGGTCGGTAGGGGAGTACCTGCCGGGGCGGTGACGTGGGGAGGGGGAGGGGCAGGGTGGGGGTTAGTAATGTATGGATAATGGAGGTTTGCAGGTAAGTAAACATTTAAATAAATCAAACAAATTTCATTGCGCGCACTGCATTGCATTTGGGGATGCAGTGCATGCAACGAAATTCGTTTGATTTATTTAAATGTCTACTTACCTGCAAACCTCCATTATCCATACATTAGTAACCCCCACCCTGCCCCTCCCCCTCCCCACGTCACCGCCCCGGCAGGTACTCCCCTACCGGCCGCGGCTGGCTTTACCAGAACTGGTAAACCTGGGAATATGCCAAAAAGATATGCCTCACCAGGTGAGGCGTAACAAGGAGATCTTTATTTCTCCTTGTTACTTCCACTTTCTATGTGTGCTGCATTGTGCAGCACACATAGAAAGAGGAATTTGCCTCTCAGGATTGTTTTTGTGAAGGAAGGTGTCCTTTTTTGCACAAAAACAATCCTGCCTGCATTGGAGCTTGGTAGCCAAACCGGCTCTAGCGTAGGGACAAGGACAGGAATGTGTCATATTCTTTTAAATAATGCACATTGCTGCCCTCACCCTGTGACACAGCAGGGTGACTTGCTGCACTGCGTTGCGTTACTTTGCCATAAATATGGCCACTAGTCCTATGTTCAGGCATGGCACCCGGAAGTACACTGATATAATCTGTTACCGTTGAATTGGAGAAATTCTGTTAATTTGCTTTAAAACCAGAATCTACATGACTTCTGTGTGAAGCTTTTTTTATAAAATTCTACTGCTTTAAAAATATGTACGGAGTATAGTGAGGGAAAGTATTTATTCTACAATGGGATGTATTGTCAGTGAGCCTCTTAAACATATATTGTTATGTTATGTTATGTTAAAAGCATTTGTTAAGCGCACGTACACCAACGGTTTCATGGTGCTCAGATGAGGAACAAGGCAGTGAACGGGGAGATTGCTTAATCAGTATATGCTTGAATAAACAACAGGGTTTTTAGCTGTTGCCTGAACTGGGCTAAAGAGGACAGAGACCTTATCTCGGCCGGGAGAGAATTCCAGAATTGTGGTGCTAAGACTGAGAACCTTAGTCCGCCATACTTCTTCCGTTTGGCTGATGGAACTTCCAGTAAATTCAAGTGGGAGGATCTAAGGTCTTGAGAGGGAATGTAGCGGTGTAGACGAGCCGAGATGAAAGCCGGATCGTTACAATGTAGTCAGACGCGGTAGGTAGTGGGATGACCTGCAGTGCGGTGACGTGGGGAGGGGCAGGGTGGGGGGTAGTAATGCATGGTTTACGGAGTTTTACAGGTAAGTAAACATATAAATAAATAAAACAAATTTCATTGCGCGCACTGCATCACCAAATGCGATGCAGTGCGCAACGAAATTCATTTTTATTTATTTATATGTTTACTTACCTGTAAAACTCCGTAATCCATACATTACTACCCCCCACCTTGCCCCTCCCCCTCCCCACGTCACCGCCCTGCAGGTCATCACACTACCAACCGCGGCTGAATGTAGTGCTTTAAAGATGGTGCAACCCATCTTAAACGCGCAGCGCTTAATCACTGGGAGCGAGGGAAGGCTTTTCATTAATGGGCTAACATGGTGCCATTTAGGCTGATGAAAAATCAGCCTGGCCGCCTGGTTCTGGACTAGTTGGAGGCGCTTCAGTTGGTATGCCGGAATGCCAACATACAATGAATTGGCATAATCAAGGCGAGAGATCACTAAGGCTAGAGTGATCAGAATCATAGCTTCCCTGCTCAAGAATCTACTGATCTCCTTTATTCTACACAGCTGAAGAGACCGGCAGAGACAACTCAGCTGATCTGGGCCTTCATGGACAGGTCATTACTGATAATAATCCCCAAACTTTTAGAAGAGGCGGCTGGCACAGGGGGTTTACCCAATTTAGGGGGCCAGAAGTTGGAATGCCATGGGTTTGCTGACCCAGCCATAAGAATCAGCTCAGTTTTCTCCGGGTTCAGCTTCAACTGGATGTTGTTCATCCAGTTGCTTATGAAGACCATTGTGTCTTGAACATTGGACTCTGATGAAGCCGATGACTTAATATTGAATACCAGTTGAGGGTCATCTGCATAGTTAAAGATTCCAACATTCCTTTTTCTCAAAGAATGAATTAAAGGAAGAAGGTAGAGATTAAAAAGTAGCGGGGAGAGAGAGGAGCCCTGAGGAATCAAGGGTACCAATCAGCAGAACTCAGAGAGGAGCAGGCACGTAGCTACATATGGAATGAACGTGAATGAACATGTCTTAGGTGCAATTGCCCTCTCTAGGTTAAAGGTGGGTGAAGTGTGGTGACTTTTGTATCGTAATGACAATGTGGATTTGCCATATGATAATATGACTGATTTGATGTTTTACAGGCATAGCTGCTTGTAGATCAGGATTATAATGAAATAAGCAGCACTACAAGTCCCAATATTCAAAGAAAAAACTGTACTGGAGCAGCACATCACACATGGACCCTGGAAACGTGGCAGGACTATACAGAATGTAGCTGTTATTAATGGAGCAGGTGTGCGAGCGTTAGAACTAAGGAGTTACAGGGACCAAACAACATCCCAATTATGTCTTAATATTAAAATCCAGCCAGAGGAGGAGGTTTTAACTTATTGCTTGCATTAGGGGCCATGGCACTTACTACGTTCGTTAACCACTTCCGTGCGCTCGTCATGAGTTGCGCCGCTCGCATGCTCATGACGAGCTCAGCTCGTCATCTAACGCGGCTTTTAGAAAAAAGCCGCACAGCGCAAAAATAACCGCCGCGCGCATGCGGTTAACAGTTTAGTAAAGGTGCATGGTTACACCGTTATTATTTTTTACTGGTTGTGCAAGCGCTATGTTCCATCGGTTTTTCTAGTATTTTATATACATGTATTACTTTTATTGCCGGCAATGGTGATTGACAAAGTAAACACAGGGTTTTATACTGAGATTGCAGCCTTCTGCTTCTATCTAACATATTAATGCATGACACTTTCTGTAAGAGAGTTGTACTTACTGTACACTGTCATTTTGTATGTGAATTGATACATGTAAAATTAGATGTGCTTAAGCATAGACTTTCAACACTCTAGAGATGTGATTTTCGTACTAAAAATCCACAAATTACCTACATGGATAAAAATGTATGTCTTTGCAAAGCTGGTGGATGTTTTAAACTAACACTAAAACACTTCCCAGTTTTCCCCGCCTAATTCCATTCCCTCTAGGAAGATACAAAATTAATTGGCCAAACACTCGATAACAATATAGAGTGACCATGTTGGAAGCAGTCCCAATCTCATTTAAATGATGATTATTTGAATACGTGGCTCTTAATAACAAAAATATGCATAATTCAAACAATTTCAACTTGTTGATGTGAGATGCAGAGTTGTAGATAATTCTTAAGAAAACATTTATTATTGTTTTATGTAATTTTTCATACACTCTTAAGCTCTTATCGAAGCTCAGTGTACAAAGAGGCAACAGAGCAATTGCAGACACTTTATTTATAAACGTTTTAGGTGAAGAACCAGTGTTCCCATCGTGCGACTGAACTTCAGCAAAATATAATACACACTTCATGTTTCAAGATAAAGGAAGAAATGATCCTTAAATTGGTAGGTAGATAGCACCGTTGATCGTTGCAGTCCAATGTGCAAAGATCAATTCATCAACAATCAGTCATATTGTCATTACATACATGTATGCTCAATCAGATGGAACTAATTTCCTGTGACAAGGGCATGGTCAGGAGTAAGAAAAGATAATGTTACTGCTAAATCTTTGCTCATTGATGGATCACAAGGTTATGTTCTGCATACCCATTGTGCTATTAAATGCACCTTCAAGGATGAAATATGACAAATCTTCTGATGGTTGTGCCTTATATCATAATGCACCCATTATCTCATTTAATTTCTTTGGCAATTTGTGTTATGTGACTCAGTCTGTCATCCTAATCCATGTAGCATTGCTAGCTCCACTGCCAAGAGAATGCAGTGGCACAGGAACAAGATGTGAAATGACTCTATTAATAGGTGATATGCATGACAGTTCTGTGCTATCAAAAGGCATACACTGGGATGAAAGAAATACCACTGCAGGTCCACTGAAAAAGCTAGTCTTTAAGTCTATACATTTATATATGTTGTATCCTGTTGACCAAAACTCAAGCAACATACTTATAACAAGCGAGCAATCCTGATCCTTAGGAGGTTGAAGCACGGATCATATAATCTGCATGAAGCAAACTAAGGGCCTCATTACAAGTATGGCGTGGTCCATAGGACCACCATACTCGCAGAGGCAGTCTGACCACTGCCAGACTGCTGGCCTGCCCACAGTATTTTGAGTGTGGCGGTTGGACCGCCACAGGACCGCTGTGTCCGCCGAGGAACCATGATCCCACGGCGGTCGCACAATGGTCAAGATCAACAATATGCTGATGGTGCTTCTGCGGCACTGCCAAGTACATTTTGAGTTGGCTTTCCACCGGCCCTTTCAAGGTGGTAAGTGCACCATTAAGAGGGTGGCAGAGAGGCAACTAACTGCTCCAGGGCCTGGTGGTTCATGCAGGGGGGCACATGTTGTGTCCCCTGGATCCCCCCCCAGTTCCTGCATGGTGTAGCATTCATGCCACTCCGTACAGGAACATGCAGTCAGGGCTCTCCCAGGAGCCTAACAGACCACCGCCGTCAGGCCTCCGCTGCACCGCCTGCCTGCCATGGATCACAATGGCAACCCAGTGGTCGGGCGCACTACAGTCTTGGCGGTTCTCCAGCAGACAGCAGAGTGGCAGCACCACTAGAGGACCGCCAAAGTAAAAGGACCTTAATTCTATTCAAAGGAGGAAGGCAGGGGTATAAAATCAGACAGTTATCCTGGATTATTCACAAACATTTCCTGGGGTCTGTATGAAAAATCAGATCAAGATCCATCGATTTGCACCTGGTAAAGCGAGGTGGAAGAACACCAGCCAACCTGTGGACGGGCAGATACAAATTCCATCCAGAAATTCTTTTCTGCTTGACTTGTAATCAGAACCTCAGTCTCTGCCCTCCCGTTAAGTATATCAAGTGACATACCCCCAGATTCATCATTATCCTCTTTTGCGAGTCCTTAATAGCGATTATTAAGGAATCGCTATTAAAGACTAGCAAAACGGGATGCATGTAGAAATCGCAATTTATTTTGCGATTTCTACTGCTTCCTTATTTGCGATTCGCTAATTGCGAATCGCAAATAAGGAATGGCTTTCCCATTCATTCCTATGGGCCTCAAGGTCAATAGGAATGAATGGGGAGTCATTCCATATTTGTGATTAGCAATTAGCGATTCGCAATTAAGGAAGCGATTTCAAGGGTGCCAGGGTGTCCAAAGGACACCCTGTAGCACCCCTGAAATGCAAATGTACACTCGTGTTGCGCACACACATGTCCAAAGGACATGTGTGTGTGTAACATACAATTTAGAAAAATGCACTAAAGTGCATTTTTCTAAGTTTTCGCTATTTACCACGAAGTTACACTTCGCGGTAAATAGCGGCCCCATATTGCGAATTCGCAGTTTTAAAAAGGTTCATGAATAGCATTTAAAGAATCTCTAATTGAGATTCCTTAAATGCGATTCTTCGCAATATAGCGATTTCTAGTATAGCGATTTTTGCATTTGGGAGGATGAATCCCAAATGCAAAAATAGCGCTCGCAAAGGGCCAGATTCTCAGAATCTGGCCCTTTGCGAGCCAATTTCAGTATGATGAATCTGGCCGCACGTCTGATTGCTGCCACCCGAGGCTGGTGACTTGAGTTGCAAATTCCCAAACATGTTGGACAAGTGTGCTACAGCCTGATTGATGTTTTAATTTTGCCACAATGTCCACAGGAATTGGTATACAGCTAACTTGTTTGAAGGCCTGTCTGTGAGAGCTGTCATAATTATCTGGCAAAAATCAGCATCACTAAAGTACTAATGATCTGCTGTGCATCCTTTATCCAAGTGAGTTTTAGTGTTCCTGAAATATGTGGCTACTGTGAGCGTATTCCATGGCTGAGCACTCAGAGCAGGGTAACATCATGTTCTAGGGCTGAAATACAGTCTGTTTGTTGTCCCTCTCTCCATAGTCACCCTTGATCAAATCATCCTTTAGATTATGCCCCCATGGGAAAGCAAAACATGGTGGCAGAGCGAAGGCCCTTCTTATTTGGAGGTTTGAGTCCGGTATGTGACGAGTAAGGGGAGTTGTGCTTCTGCACTGCTCTACTGGGACCTCAGAACTAAGAGCTGGGAAATGCAGCGCATAGTTCAATCAAAAACGTCTCAAAAGAAGAACCCTGCTATATTGAAAAAAGCCTACCTGCACAAAGGGCAGCGATATAAAAAAAAAGAAATATAATGAACATGAAAGGCTAACCCTCAAGAAAAGCCTGGGAACGAAACGCCTTGTCAAATATCAAAGGGGTGCTACACTCCAGCTACACTGGAAACGCAAAAGCAAAACAGCAAAGCAATACAACCAGAGAAAAAAGAGTTCCGCTGATGTTTGACACAAGTGGGGCTGTCTGCTTTAATCTGCAGCTTTCAAAAGTTCAACCCTGCAAAATAACCCCACCTCACCTTGAATATATAATACTTTTGATAAACAATATGTAAATTGGTTCCCTGCAGAGCTCATCAAATACAAATTAAAGAAACTTGTCAAAAACAGCGTGTGAAGTGCATTTGCTATGCATTTCACAGGATAGTTTAGCTAGGTCTAGTTAATATATAAGCATTGCTGAGTCTGGGTGCAATTCCTGATTGAAAGGGTGAAGATAAAATGCATGTTTCCTTCTCTTCAAAGACACTAAAAAGCGATCTCAACTTTCATACAGAATAAAATTCCCTGCGGACAACCTTCTCTACGACTTTGGACTTTCTCACAAAGGAGCAGAAAAACTACTCATAATACTCAATTTTCCTGACTGGCATGTGCATTGAACAAAACTGGCCTTTGCAGACAAAATAAATATTAAAGAGTGCGATGCATATAATGTACTGTGAACTATTCGTTGAAGAGCTGTGCAGGGCAGTGTCTCTTCGTTGCTGCTCCCTCCCCATACACCTTCACCCTAGATTGGGGTAACAATCCCCCAAGTGAAATTAGGAAAAAGTCGAAATATGGGTAGGCTCGGGGGACTTTTCTGCTACAATGGAGTAATCCCGGGTAATTTCAGTAAAAATTCAATTAAAATTTTAGGTTTAAGGCACCTTGGTACATTCTTGCATTGATGAGAGAGGGTGGTACCCCAATCTTTCATTGCACATATTCTATTGTTAGGTAAACAAGGATGCGGAGGTGGCTGGATTATATATGGCGCACTCTTACATAAATTGTACAATTTGGCAATACATAGGTTTGGTACCTCAAGTGGTATTCAATTTGAAATGAGAATCAGTGTAGCTAACTAGTGTTCCTAATATCTAAGGATCACAGCTATTTATACTCTGAAGTTGAAAACTCGCGCTTATTCCTATTTTCGTAATTATGAAGAGTGTGTTCTGGTTTCGTCATCGGGTATAAGCGTGCCAACATCTTCAATATAAAAGGAACCAACAGTAATTCTAAATTAGTAAAATATTATGCACTTCATTGGCTGATTTAAGCTGACAAAGATTAACCCTGCTGTAATATCCAATGAGATGCATAAAGAAGGGAACTGGACACTCTGGCAGTGGCCCCCTTATCATAGTTACTCAAGTGGCAGCAAAATGAGACCAAACACTAAGGACCACGAATTATACATTAATGCATAGTCAGACCCAAATCCAAGCAGACCTATTCGTACATCATGTTATAATGTAAGGTCTCTTTCTAAGAGTAGGCTTCACCAAGAATAATTTCATACATAACTTTTCATACCAGCCCTTGTTTGTGTAATTCTCACACTGTTACACGGAGCAGTCTGTCAAGTACATGCTCACACAGCCAAGTACACACATTTCACATCTCTAATATATGCAAATCATCTCAGAGTGCTCGCTGCATACAATGTTCCCGTCATCAGCGTCCCCCTTGGGCGCCATGTGGATGAGATCTATAAAACAGGAATAGAAACTGAAAAGGGGGCAGTTCTCACATTATTCGTGTGCCAGCATGTTAGCAAAGGACGCCACCTTATGAGGCAAAGCAAAGGTGATACATTGTCTGACTATCTCTGCCGCCAATATATGTCGACTAATATAACTAAAATGTAGACTACCCACTAGACATGATTAATATAATTAATTTCTGCCTGCATCAAACCAATTACTGCCTATCTACTGTAAACAGTAAAGATAGATACAATTAGTCTCCATCATTACGTCTTCAGTTTTCACTTCGTTAGTAAACTGTCATTACTAGTTCTGTGTTAAACTCTGCATCACCCATGTATCGTGACTAGTTGTGTCTGTAGCTAAGGTATCTTTGTAAGCATTCCTCACCTTCTAACCACTCACTTTTTATATGATTTTATAGGGTGCTGCGTAGTGTGTTTAGCTGTTTCTTCCAGAATCTAGACTGGACCACAGGAAAAACTTTATACACTTTCCTGAATCCACCGAATGCACTATTTTCACCATCCAGTCACACAGGAACTAGACTATGAACATAAAGAGGTGTGCTACAAAAAACGTGTTCACGGTATTAATGTACACATGTTGAAAACCACAGGATGGCAGATTAGGCTGTCCACACAGTTTATTCACTACATAAACTCTTGTCCTCCTGTCCATTAGGAGAGATTACTGCCTATGCAAGTCCAATACCTATGGCTCAATTCAGAAAGATGTACTCTTGTAGTACTCCTGAATTCCAGGGGTAAGCATGAAGAAAGCCAAGAGGTCTACAAAAGGGTATGGCAATGGTTATTCACTAAAGTTGCACCCACATCAACCTCAGTAGTACTGCAACACAAACAGACTCAAATCTACTCTAAGCAAGTCTTGGAGTAAATCGCACATTGCATGTGGCTTCACAGAGGTATTCCAAGGCAATCTGATATAATTAGATAGCAGCATGGCATACCACTACTGACACAAAAACCAACACGTAAAATCATAAAAGAATAAAGAAGGATTTGTCATATTACTTTAGACATTGTGATCACTGATATACACCATATTGTACAAAAGTGTCAAGATTTTTTTTTTAGATGAAATAAAAATACTTTTTATTTTTTACATAGTCCTTCACATTTCTAAATTTCATACACCTATAAACATCACATTGGATAGGCATTATAAAATGAAAACAAATGTAACTAGTGTTAACAAAATTAAACAAAAAGTCGCATACCTAAATATTGCAGAGGCCAGCACAAATCACATTATAAATCAAAACATATCCACATGCATATAAAAATACATATTCGTAAATAAATGAAAAATTACTCCTCTTATGTTATACTTCTTTTAATGCGTTCAATGACCCATAATAACACATTGCATGTCCCTCTATAAACCCACACAAGCAAAAAGGGACACAGTGACATACAACACAAATGTATGTGATATCTGGCTCTGCAATGTTTCACAGTACAAGGAGGATAGCTCATTGTTGAGAGTGTGATTTTTATTTATGCGCTTTCAGTAGCAATATTAATCAGTTAGGTTGTATTTTCTTCAGGTGGTGCTCTCTCCCTAACCTTTGCAATTCATTGTTATAAATAGCATAGGCCAAGATCTCCACCTGGCCCATGTAGGAAAAATGTGTGGGTGAGTTACAACTAAAAAAATGCCCAGAATGTTACTAGTATTGATTTTATTTTTGCATTTTAAGTTGTATACGTCCCACCTTCACAAGTAAGGGGATGAAGTAACAAATTAACTACTATGTGCATATCTCCACCCAGAGTTTGTGAACTTCATCTAAGCAGGGATTTACACCTAGGGGAAGGCATATATCTTATGGCTAAGAGATCTCCACATGTGAATACATTCATGAATTGGGCCTAGAGGTAAGCCAGGGGTATTCTAGAAGTTGAATATTAAGACAGTAGTACTACAAGAGTAAGTCACAACTAGTTATAACAAAATCTTTGAGAATCTGACTCATATTTTCTTTAGTGGGTCCCATGGTTAACAATGGCGTTATTTTCTATGACTAATCTTTTCACACTACAGAAAGGATTGCCAGTTTCTTGGTAAGGAACAGTGTTTTTTGCTATCATCTCAGTCTTAGGCTCTCTACACCTCAAATGTTTGCAGCATTAATCTGCTCTAGAATGTATTATTGCTTGTGGACAGACGATTCTACATCAAAAGAGGAGAACCATGTACCCTTCTGCCCTGGCAATGTTTTGTGAATCATTCATAAATAGATGCAATCCCTTTTTCTGGAAGGCACTGTTAGAGAATGCTGAATATTCAGAATTTCGGGTATTTTGCAATAGTATTCAAGATAACATTCTGGGACTTTTAATTACCCTTTCATGTTCTAAGGCATTGTCTTGAAATACATTATTATTATTATTCAATTAACCAGGTTTTCCACTAAAGGTATCCTCTGTAACATGTACCTGGTTGTCATAAAGGTGATTATTCGTTGGAACATGGATATCTGTCCTCACTCAAAAAATTACACCCTTGATAGGTCAAAATGAGTTTCTTCTTAAAAACTCATAGCAATGGCTAATAAAACGGGCACACCAATTTAAAAAAAATGAAGAAAAATAAAATGCATACAAATACATAAAAGTGGTTTAAATTGTTTGAGGAGAACCAGAGGTATGGAGTTTTTACTTGTTCAGACAAAAAGCATAGAGAAAGTACAAAGCACCACTGAATGTCAATGTTTTTAGTATGCTAGGCTCTAGATGTCATGTCAGGCTAAACATAATGGGGTGAGGGTTGGATAAGCCTAGTATGTGACACAGGTCAGGTTTTTTTCACATTCTAGCTCTGGTTCTCAAAATCCTCTTTGAAGTGCTCCAGTTGTGAAAAGCAGGATGCTGCAGCTGGCAAGGTTACCAAGATGGCAAGCCTTCAGTATTTAGCTTCAAAACCTCTAGGCAGGGCAATTTCAAATTTCAAAGCTGCCAAGGCTGCTTTGGCTCTGGGGTAACTTTGCTGGCTTTTCCCATTCCCAAAGATTACCTCTGAACGTAGTATTTTTTTGGTTATCAGAATCCACCAGCAGGCAAAGGCTGAGTGTTATGGATGGGCACAGCTTCACAAATCTGGATTTGTTCACTGAGAGCTCCTGTTGAATCCTTTTCTGGCCAAAAGCTTCAGGTGGGACAAACCTGGACTTCACACCCACCGACGGTGCTCCCTCCTTAGAGTAACCCCAGTAATTTGTCCTTTTCCTCTAAAGGTCCTAAACAAACTCTGAGTGTTTGTGACCAAGTAATAGGGACCCCACTTTCACTGACTCCTAAAATGAAATTGATTAAGGAAAGGGCATGTTGTGGTTATCCCTTCCAAATTATGATTCAGAAACTGATATATCAGTGATTTGAGACTTGAATTTTGTACCCAACTCATTGAAAAAATAACAATTCCCAGGTTGGAACAACCCACTTCTCTTTGAACCTCTACCCCTATGTCATTTGGAGTACAACTTTCAGGGTGAATCAATCTGTCCCTTTCCCCTCGCAGATGGGTAATCCCTTCTAAATTGTCACTGTTCACATCACTTTGACCTTCCTGCTAACAGGGGTAGCACACTGACTGCCTGGATGCCAAACACTCACATATTATGGTGTGTTTATTATAATCACTGGAGTAGAGCTACCAGACAAACTGGTTTAACATCCTTTCTGCTCTCAGGCAGCCCAAAGTACACATTTTTATCCTATTTTTCCACTACCTAATCAAAAAAAGTTTTTCGACCATCAAATTAGATTTTTAATAACAAGTAAAAAGGAAATTTGAATTATTTTTCAACGATGTTCCTTGGCTGAAATGTAAAACTATATATTTTTTCATAATCAGGCCTGTTCATGGTAAAAGCAGTTTGGCCGTAACTGTGGCAAATTGCTTTTGTAAACTTTTCACTCTGGCTACAGAGTTTTCTCTAACATTTAATATGTTCCACTTTTAAGTTAAGGAACTACCCCATGGGTTTTTATGACATGACTGTGGGGACTTATCTAATGTATAAAAATAGGTTTTCAATATGCACAACCACTTTATAGTGCCATGTGATCCATTTCCACTGAGTCAGGGCACAATGGTGTTATTTGACGCCATACACATTGTGAGGTATAGGAACACATTGCTTGCCACAAATGACATTTAAACTCTACACCACTGGTGCATTTCCTATGTGCCAGTCACACATCCTGGTAATACAACCAATGGCTTCAGTGGAAGTTATATAATGGTGTATTTAAATTTAAAGGACTCAAACTAGCTAGAGCTTTTTGCCTTCCTGCTGGATGAGATAGAGCTCCAGAAAACAAAATATCCGAAAGTAAAATCATTGAATAGTGAATTCTGCTTGGCCTATTTAAACCTTGATCAATTGTGGGCAGCCTGAAATAACACCTTGGTCCTGGTTAACCATGGCTTGAACTTCTTATTAGTGTTTTGTGTTTTCTTTTGCTTTTTACCTCAAATGTGTTATCAAAAACACTTCTCCCAATTCCCTTATCTGATTTATAAAATGGTCTCTTCAAATATTACATTTGTTCTATATTTTTCTAAATTGGTTTGGAAATTTCAGTTGGTCAATTCCTTGACTTTAAAATTAATTTCCCTGGCTCTTTGCCTGCTGCTTGTGTAATTCCTTTCAGGGGTTGAACAAAAGTTTGTCTTAGAACTGTGTTTTGACATAATTATAGTGTGTTTATTAAATTGGGTTAAGTACCCTCTCCAAAATCAATAACACGTTGTTAGTAAGTCAATTGTTAATTGGAGTGGGTGGTAGTCCACCACAAATAATAAATTCAATAACCTGTTAGGTCCAGGTAAAGATTTCAAATATTTAAATCTCAGCTCAAATACTCCAATTTATAAATGTAATAAACAAAATGATACCAAAACAACAAAAATCCAACAAGAGGAATTGGAGATAATAATTTTAATACGTCTAAGAGATAAAGCAACCAATTGGACTGGATAAAATCCAGCTAAAGTCCTGCTTTTGGCAATGAGACCTCCGACTGGAAAAATTTTCAAATTTTGCACATGGTGTAATCCTCTCATTGTTGGATCACATTTGAGCCTTTTTCCAGTCAAAATTCCCACGTTTAAATTATGGACTTCTTTTTCAGTACTCTGTGTCCTCTAGCACTTAGAGGCTGCAGGCTGTATCTGATGATGAGTTCTATGAGGCTAGATAGCTTCTCAACGAGGGGCCACTGAAATGGATTTGTAAGTGCATAAAAGCTCCAAGCAAAACCAATCAGATTTGTGTTTTACCCAGCAAGATCTCCACTTGGGCAGATTAACTTGGGTGGTTGGTTCTGATCCAACAGAGGTGTCTGCCATATGTTGCAGGGATGTTTAGGGGGCATCCCAGGGCCAATGTCGGAGGGCCAGGGAAGAAGGATGGCGCTTTGGCCCCCAAAGTCATTTTCAACCTGCCTTTGCATGCGGACGGTCGAAAGGGACATTGTAATCCCTAAGGAGGTGCCTGAGCAGGCAACACCACTGTTGTAGGGATTGCAGTCCCTCTGAGGTTCCGATGGGCTCCTGGAGCCCGTGGGATGTGCTGAATTCAGGCTATCTGCCTGCCCACCATCCGCTCGCCATTGTAATGCGGCAGGTGGTCCTGCAGGGTCTGATAGTTGTGGGACCGCCACCGATGGCCTGATGGTGGCGGTCTCACCACTATCATAATGAGGCCCTAAATTTCTTTCTACCTAACTTAGAGCCTAATTGCAAGATTGACGGTCCATCGGACCACCAAACCTGTGGTGGTGGGGCGATGGCGGCCGGGGACCACCGAACCAATGTGCAGGGTCTAAAAACCAGAAATACAATTCAGCAAAAAATGGGGTGACGATGTGAAAAAATAATTTTTTTCACATCCACTTTCTGACAAACTAGATTATTTTAGAATTGGAAATATTAATTGTCTACTTTTATAATCCTTATAAATTTAGTTTCATGTGTAATGAGCTGTTGCATGACAAATAGCTTTTTTCAGAGTCGTTTTGCCTTTATTGATGCAGAAGATCTCTTGTTATTTGGGCAAAAGTTTGTTTTCTTTCCCTTTTGTCCCAGTTCTTGTTCACCAGTGTGTGTACTAGTTGTTAGATGACAGATGGAGAGTAGCCCTCACAAGCCGCTCCTCATATTGTTCTGTGTCCAAAATGTTTATTGTTCAAGCATTGAGTGCTCCAAAATGGTGTGCAAACACAGGTTAATATAAAATGAAGAGCCTGCTTCAACATGCAGCATGCTATTTCACAGGGTGGAAATTTTTCCGAAACATGAACATCTTCTTTGCCTAGTGTAAGAAAATATTAGCTCTTAATTAATTAATCAAAATATTACATTCATTAAAAAAAATTCAGAACATTCTCAGACCTGACCGGGAGCCAACAGACTAAAAAGAGAAAGTCCTGCTGCTGTAATCCATTAGATTTGCGGTGGAACTTCCAGTTTCATGTCCACAAGCCAACTGTTCAAACTCCATTGGCTCAGTAATTCTTTCATCATGTGAATTAAGTGTAAATGCACACTGCAAACAGCCAGACACAGCTTAAGCATTTTCTAACCACTTCTTTTAATGCACAGCAGTTCTGATTCTAATAAAAAAAACTTTGCAGGCTCATTCAGGAAGTCCAACAATTCCGAACAAGAGGTCCTGTCTCTAATGTTTTCAGATGGGTCTTCTAGTTTGAAGCCTCTGAACTTCTTTAATGAGTCCAATTAACCATAGATTTTCCTTTATCTTAGTTCAATATAAATGCATATGTAAATACCATAGGAGGCCTAGACATCTGTCCTTTTCTGATGCTGAGTGAATACATCTATATACACTAAAACCCCTTTTCTAGTGAAATGTAAATGTTCATCACAAGAATCAGCAAGCTCTAAACTGGAAGCCCCACATAAGACAGTTTTCATGTCTTGGGAAGTTTCTGTTTACCAATGTGGAGCCTTCTGTACTGGATTTGCTGACCAAATTTTTATTTATTTATATATAATAACTATTTATTTATTTTTGTATTGCTCACTCGAATTCAACACTGTAAACACCTCTTTGAGATCAGGCAGCTTTTTAATGATAATAAATAGCAAAATACAAGGCCTCTGACCATGTTTCAAAATGTGCAACCTTTTGAAACAGCAAATTCTATTCCTGTGGTATGTGGACCCTAAATGATCATGCAGGGTATTTTATTTGTTAATGCATATGTATTAATCTTCTCAACAAAAAGGGCCCTTGCTCTCTTTGTAAACCATTACAGAATTCATTACTTTTTAGAATGCTTAATGATGGAAAGTTTTGGGTCTATACATCCATTTGCAGCTTGTGACACATGGCTTATACAGGAGACAATAACACCAACATTCATGTGGTTTCTGATACTGAGAAACATGACTATGATGTCAAAATGTGGTAGAGGGTATAGAGATATAGAGAAGTGCACAGAGGAGATTGAAAACTTTCCTTATGAGTCCATTGTTTGGATTTCTATTTTATTGAAATGGCAAGAAAGGACTGAATGTCAGGTGTCTCACACGTTTACTTTGACACATCTTTACCTTCAATAGAGACCAGTCCCCTCAAATGCCAAAAACAAGACAGTTGTTTGAACTGAAACGTGGAAAACACTTCATGAAGACGAGCTGCAATCAGTGCTTAGGGCACCAGTACCACAGCTAACATCTCTAATTGACACATTCCTACCTCTAGTATGTGCTTCCAAATAGGAAATTGTGAACATACACTTCCAAGACATAGTAACTGAGCCAAGCAGAAATTGAAATTACAACAGACTAATTGGAATAATTCAAAAAGTTTGCATTATGCTAGTTCCATGAAGTTCCCTGAATGCTACTATTACACCATTTCATGCAGTTATGGGCTGTTTAAGCCAACATTTTGTTGCTAACATGAGGGTCAACACAAACGACCAGAACGCAAGTGACTGCTGCACTCGCAAATTCTGCTGTTCATTGTACATTTTTATTGTGAAATTCGTCTTTGAATCAAAAATTGACATGAGGATGCGCTTCTAGCATTTTACCCAAATTTTGCCTAATTACCCAAAAGCAAATTACCACAATTTTGCACACCCTTTATATATAGCATGCATTGTGTAAAACATATTTCTGTAGGTGAACAGCACAACTTAATGTATTTGCATCATACAGATATTCACAACCAATAGTGCATGCCCTATTATTTTTCTTGTTAGTCTCCAAGCTGTTTCTTCCCTCCTTTTTTTATACTGGCAGTTGCCCAGGTTAAACAACACTTTTTATTTCTCATACCAGCAGGACTTATAAATGAAAAAAGATTCTTTATAGAGCCAACTACACGGATCAGAAAACAAAACCTTTTCTATCTGCTCCCTTTTTTCACGGCATAAATGGCAATGCACCCATATTCTGTGAATTAGTAATTTTTTATTAGGGCCTTTACTACAGACACCAGAATCATAAAATAACAGAACTACATCTGGTCATAGCCTTTTGCTTAACTCTTCATCCTAAACTCAAAAGCCACTGTACATAAAGGTTAGCAAAGACCTTTGTTGGTATATGTCCTAGATCCTTTGGCTGTGGATGCGTCAGCTGAGAATAGGCCACAAACATCCTCCCTGGTTGCTAACCCATATGGTGACAAGCCTTCTACCATGTGCAATGGGGTTGACCACAAAGCGCGTCTCAAGTCGAACCCCTGCATCTAACATCCCAGATTGCCAAACCCCACTACTAGAACACATTAATTCACAATGGGGTTGTATAACGAACCTTCCATGCACCACCTCACTGTTTATATCCTTCGTCTGTTGTGGACACAATGTGCTTGCCATTCATTTTGAGGGTCTCACCTCAGAAGTTGATACTTATTTAGGCCCATGAATCCAGAGGGACACTATGACAAAAACTATGATTATTTCTTAATTTTGGAGCTCTTTAGAGCTCCCAAAGTATGGGATTAATTAGAGATAGACAGACAGGCTGCTCTTTTGCAAATTAAATGCCTGCCTGCTTATCCCACTGCAAGTATTCCATTGATGGACCCTTTGTTAGCTCCATTAACTAATCGTTTCATCTGTAGGCCTGAAAGATTAGGCGTCGACAGAGGAAGGGCATTACAACCATGCACCCTATTTAGGGTGGACAGTGTAAAGCCTTTATCTCTCTTCCAATCACTGTCAGGAAAAACTTGGCAGTGAGGGACAGGAAAAAGACAAAATGCCCCCCTCCTACCTGGGTAAAAACCTCTAGGCTCTTGACAGCCATTAGTTTTTTTTATTAAAAAAAACTACCAGTAAGGAAGTTTGTGCTTGAAAAACTTTTCCAAAGTTTGATGGCAGACTGTCAGGGTTGATGGTAACGCTTGTCAAACTTTTCCTACATTGACAGAAACCAACACGATAAAGTAAACTCCATATATCAACCTCTAAATCTAGGATTATGTTTGTTGCACTATACAGGGACTATACAGGGACTAAATTAGTACATTGCATAATACTGGTGATGCAGCGTAAAAGCTGATCATAAACACACATAAACCAATCTTGACAATAAAAACACAAATGTGCATTTTGCATACAACCAGAAAAACAACATTGAAACTGGGAAAAGTTGAAGTACCGACGCCATAAAAGTGTGCTTGACTAGGTACAAGTAGTAGGCTTAGTCATATAGTGAATTTGAAATGTTTAGTAAGTGATTACTTTATAACCTTAACAAAATGTCATGAAAATTAATGATGAAGCTTAGCATTTCTATTGATTTCATTGTAGAGCGCCATAACAAACTCGACAATGGTGCAATTCATGCATGAAAGTGATATATGATTGAACTTTTCAGTATAAGTGCCTAACATTATAAAGATCTTTTATTCATAGAAAAAATACTTTAATGATTTTTAGAAATAGTTCACATGTTACTACTATTGAAATTGTGGTGGTAGGTCACAATTAGAACTGAACATTTATCAGTAACAATCCCTGACAACCTTACAAACTGCTCATATATGATATGCTCGATTTATTTTGTTATGCTTGAACTTAATTAGGAGCTTATTTGAGGAAATTAGAAATGTTAACTTTAAAAAGCATTTTAAATGATGTTCCCCATAGGCTGCATTATTTCATTGCCTTGTGCAATGGATTTTGATACATTTCATCAAATGTTGCTTTATTTGTTCTTGGTGGGAAATTGACCTTTGGACTATATCCACGGAGAGCAGCAAAGTAATCAAGCTCTTTGTCAACTAACCTATGAGGACAGAATACACAGTTGTTTCTCATGATGAGATTGAAAAGTATGCTGGAGTATCAATTTGTACCTGGAGAACGGAAGAAGGATCACATGATGGTCAAACCATTGTAGGGTGACTACTGCAGTCATCGTGGACAATATGGAACTATACAAGTTAACTTTCTGAGGAGGAAGGAGGCTCTGGATGCTTCATTTCACTCTCATTGCCTCCTGCCTGCCAGACTTTCTCTATCGTGCCCTTTGCCTTTATGCCCATGCTGATGAACTTGCCTGTTGGATGGTTTGGAGCAGTTTGGTGAGAGACTAGACTTGAACTTTCATGATTTATGCTTCATTCCCCTTGCCCATGGACTTTTCCCTAGTGGACGTGTTAGAGCATGTATGTTATCTTTCGTCTATCTCAATGAATTCACCCTGGGCATTTATTTACGAACATGGTTACCACTTTTGGAGAAAATGCACAAATTAAATTTGATTTAGATACAGCATTATAAAAGCATGCAGAATGTTAAACATAGGTTTGTGATAAAAAGTAACCGTGAATAAACTAATGTAAAGTTTAAGAAATATATTGATAGGTTTTTCTTGATACATAAATGAATGCAAATAAACAAATGATAATATAGAAAAATCTATAAAAGAATAAAACTAATATGTATTGAGGCAATGGCCATTAACATTAGAACGTGTAATGTGAGCACTGACATTGAAGAGAAAACGGATGCTATAAAAACTTGTGCTATGTAAAGGTTTATTTTACATGTGCTTTTGAATCCTGAATGATGTATTGACCTATAACGTGAGAAGAGAATTGCAAATTAGTATGTGAAATAATAATGAAGAGTTACATTTTTTTTATTAGGGGTACTTTATACACACATGATATAGATGCGAATCATTAATCTGCCTAATTGAAGAACTAAAGCATTGTACTCAAAACTTGTGAGATTCATATTTTAGCATGAATTCATTGTGCACAAGCTGTGTTTTATGAAGGCCTCGACACGTCTGTTTCTTTCCTAGCATGAACTTATGTGGAGTGGAGAAGCGTGGCTCAGTGGTTAGAGGTGGCAGACCCGGAAGCTGAGATCAGCTGTGGACCAGGGTTCGATTCCCTGCCTCGGCGGGTCTCGGGCACAAAAATTCCAGGGACTCGACAATTCTCGCTCCGGTTCCTACTCGACTCACGGGGTCACACTCTGGGCAATAGCTTGCTTAATCTCCACTACGGCCCCTTGCGGCGGGATGCCTGGCTTTCACCTTGTGAATACCCTGCCGGGGTATCTCACAGGGGAATACCAGGATGGGTTCCCTAAGCAAGCGCCTTGAGACCCCTGGGTGATTAGTGCGCTATATAAATCGAAACACATTTACATTTACATTATGAACTGAATAGTCTGAATCGTATGGGAACCTTTCATAAAGGTTCTACTTGTGGTCTAACACTCAATAATTCCTTCCATGTTTGTAGCTTACTTGACTAGACTTACAACAAAAATGTTAATTACTAGAGCCCATGCTTGGGAAAGAACTGACAAAGGATGAGAACATGAACTCACCTATTTTCTAAATGTCACAACGAATCATATGACAAGTCACAGCGATCCTAAGGAAAATGCAAAGTAATTGATTACTTAATTCTTCCGGTTTTGTATACTTTTACCTACTACATCATCTCATCCTACTGAAAGTGACCAAAGGGACAGAGTAGTCTGAAATAATTGGTGATGTCAACAGGTGTAAACCAGAAATCAATGGAGCATAATTGCCCAAACTATGGACGGGCGGTTCCTGTCTTGTACGCCTTCTCAACCAATCTTGCAATACAATGACTGATGAGTTGGACTTCTAGAAACATTGCATACTGTGATGAAATACTGCCTTTACTGCCAGCTGGAATGCTTGCGTAGAGGTTTCTGACAACAGCTGTGGCATTGATGCTGCAGTACGGACAGGTGCAGGCAATCCCGACCATGAACTGGAACTGGTCATTTGGTGATTTACTGAACATTTATCCTTCGGGTTTGTATGAGAGATAATTGCTTCCTATAGACTCACTGCCTTAGGGTATAATCTCCCTCGGTTGAGGAAGATAACTCCTTTCAGATTGAATTTCACACTTTGGAAGTACTTATTAAATCTTTTCAATTCATAAATTAAATTGGTATGCTAATCATTTTAATTTTGATAAAGATATCATTTGAGATAAAATAGTCTGCTGATTCTGTTTCATTATTTGTTGTGGGCCATTAATCTATTTAAAAAAATACTAACCTAAAGGTAGATTTAATCTGAGAAATTCCATTAGTAATGAATGAATGAATGTGTACAATTGTCTTATTGAAAGTCCTCATCGGATATTTGTTCATCCCCTAAGTATTCTGGCCCCTTTCAGCACAAAAAAAGACTCATAGGAGGACCTAATGAGATTAGTATGGTATCTTAGGTTATTGCGAGATAGAAATGTAATCAACTAAAATCATTTATGAGCCCCATCACATTTACGCTACTACAGACTTTAACTTGAACCCTTTGCCCATGCTAAGAGAACTCTTGTGAAACCATCCACCTGTCGTTGTTGATGGTAGGAATCTCTTAACAATTGGAACCATCCTCTTATGGATGCCTGTAATTAGCAATAACTTTTCACTAGATGTGTGATTTTATATTTCGAGCTGTAACACTCATGTCTGAGCTACTTAAAATGATACTTATATGCATCGATATTGGATCTTTAATACAATAACCAAATGATCTACATTTGTCTGAATCTCTTATTGTGTCTTGATGTTCGTTTCACAGAAACTGTGCCTACAATTGTCTGATTTCTAAACGCACAATTGAGAGAGTCATAGATTATCTTCGGAACAACATGTTCTTTTGCTTTTGTTCTGTGCAGCCACACAGAGCTATTGGTCAGTATTTGTGAGTTGGCTACCAATTAATGGCCCTCATTGGGTGCTGACAGTGGGATATGCTGATTTCTCAGCCCTCACTATGGCGAAGATTGGTCCATCAGAGGACAATTGTCTCTGAGGTGAAGTATAGAATCTGATTTAAAAATCCTACCTGTATGGGCCCAGTAGGATGGCTAAGTCACATTTGAGTAAAAAGGCTTTCGCTGCAACACTGGCATTAATTGAAATGTCCTTATTTTGGCCAGGCAATCTGAGTGTTTGCCTCAGGGGCCACAGTTTGTGTCCATTAACCCTGATTGGACAGCAAGAGTATCTGTTCTCTTGTCTAAGGGAATTTGTTTATTTCTCAGTATCTTGGGTCATGGACCAAAGTTTGTGATCTTGCTCTGAAATAAGGACCAAGATATACAAAAGTGTTTCTCTCTTTAACTCTAAGGTCCACATGACATCTTTTTATAACACGCGAAGCTCAATAACTATGAAAAGATTTACGCCAAAGAGGCATATTATGAGTAATTCTGTAATTGTGGAATTCTGCTTAATGTTTTTGTTGTACTGATAAGCAGAATTTTGCTATGAGAGGTCAAAAGGGATATTCATAATTTATTCCATGCTGTAACTTTCTACTTTTTTGGATCTGTGTGTCATTTTACATGCTGAAATGAAGCTGATTCGCAAGCAAGAGTGGTCAAAAGTCACCAAAAATAAAAGTAAACCAAAATTCTAATTGCAAATGAGACAACTAAACATACTACTGTTGACTAAATTACAAATTTGATTGCGGTAGGGAGCCTGAATCACGTTTGGGTCATGATGCTCCTTTGCTTCCCCCCAAAAATGGTGTAAATATCGCATTGTAATCTTCACATCTGCAAATATGGTGTATACCATGTCATGTTTTGTGTGAATTTGCTTTAAATAAACAACTATTTAACCAAAACCAATATAAAGGGGTTAAATGTGTGCAGTAAGGTAAAATTGTATTGAAGAAGCCTCCAGTTAAATGAGTTTTATCTTGGAAAGTCAAAATCTGTTCAACAGTAAACAGTATTTTTTTCAAGTTAAAGTCACAGTACTGTGGTCATAAAATAAAATGTGATTTTTACACTGTAGCAATGAATGATCAAATGCACGTCTTTGCATATTCATTCTAAATAAAATAAGGGCATATTAGGTCATTAGTTCTGTATGGTTACTCCTAATTTTGGAGTCAATTTCTGATTTTTTTTAACTCTCGATTATTTATAGGAGTATTCTTGTAAACTTAGATAGCTGAAGTGATCTATGCATACTTTCATGTTCAACATTTATGTTTGTGGAATTACCACTAGCTGTACATTTCTACATTTGGACTGTGTTAGTGCCCAAAATGCTTTTTTGGTACATTTGGGATAAAATATCCCTTGTTTGAAACCCACACCACTAGTGAAACCTTAGAAATATGCTTCCTCTTGCCCTTGACAAAAGTATTTTAAGTATCCTAAACTGGGTTCAGGTTATGTTCTTTCAGGTGCATTTATTTAAAAACTCAATACTCGAAAACCAAGTGTGGCAACGTCGGTGACTTGTTTTATTTGCTCTGGGCCTGTCATCTTCTACACTACGCCTCTCTGCCTGTTGTAAAATCTACCAGCGAGTAGTCAAAGAAAGGCCCAGTCCTTGCTGTCCTCATATGCAGCTGAAATCGACCTATAGAAGTAAGGAGGCTGGAACATGGCCATTCCTTGAATCATTAGCTCTCTCTGCAGCTTCCTGGCATGACTTTTCACTTCAGCTATACCCCTATTTACAGTAATGCCTGTGGACTGCTTTGGGAATGATTGCTAGCGCTCATACTCTTAAAGCAAACAGCTTCAGATCCTCAGATGAAGTACAAAAAAAACCCACGCAAACCAAGTTAACAGGTGGGGCAGCTCTACAGGCAAGAGGGTGTTCACCTATGTCTAAAGGTGTCTTGGTAATGATCAAAGAATGCTAGATCCTTGCATCTTGCTGGACTCTAGGAGTCAAATATATGAGTACTCCTAGACTGACTTACTCCCGGTATCTCAGGAATAAGACAGAAGTGCCACTAGAGTAACTCACATTAAACTATTTATGAATGGTACCTATCTTTCATGTTATTAGAACGTCCTTTGGTGGGTCTTTCTTGTTGTTCCAGAGCTCTGCTGTGGCATGGCTCAAGTAGCTCATTAATAAATAAATGAATGTGCTTGTATTCACATCTATGCCATTCTCTTCTCTTTAATTTAACTGTTGAGAAGCCCCACGCAAATCTCTTCCACAGCTAATTGCAACTAATTCTCTATGTCTTGGTCCTTTTAGCCTTTAGAATTTCAGACTTAAAACCTCAACCTATTTGTGTTTTTCACGTTGGTCTTAATTAGACTTTTATATGACACATGCCTAGCCAATACATTATGTCCTTTTGAGCTAATGAGTAATAAAGTAACATAATGTAGCAAATTCGTCTAAAATTAACATCCTCTTTCAATTTCAGTAGATGTTTATAATTGAGCAGCTAGGAAGTGTTTGTTTCTCATTTGTCTGGAGTTACAGAAAGGCCTGCATTTTTGGGGAAACTATATCCATTGCTATGTTTGAAAATGCCTGATTAAAAAAATAAAGAAATTTAAGCAAACAACAGATATTCCATTCCGCAGAGCTGTTACTGACAGAAAGTAGATTTCTGTGAAAAATGTTGTATGTGTATGATTTGGTAAATTAAGTTTGAGTAAACATATGTTTAATTTGATTGTGTTATGCTTGTTCAGTATGCAGGCATCTCATGCACACAAAAATTCCATCTGCCAGTGGAAAATTCAGAGCATTGATTAAGGACATGCAAACCACACTGGTGCTCTCACAAAACAGTAACACTGAATGGGGTTAGCCCCAGGTCCCTCCTGTCCTTGTCCCATTCATGACAAGTGGAGATAATCATCTCCTGACAGAAAAAAAAACCAGACGAATGCTGGGACCCTAACCCCAACCCCTCCCCATGGGAGTACATAAGCAGTACTTACCCAGCATTCTGTCTGCTCTTTTTTTCTGTCTGTCGACAGGAATGGGATGAGGTGCTGGTGCTGCTCCTGCTGGGCTGTTGTGGCATTGTGGCCCCATTTGGCTGCCTGGCTCTTCTGAACGGGGTGTCTTCTGTGTTGCCTTGTGGCTCCTTGTGGTGTGGGCTGACATACCCTTTTAGCTGGTGCGCCTGCCTCACGGTTGGAGGGTGCGTATTCCTAAAGCCTGGCCGGGTAGATGACGCGACATGGTAACTGGTTCCAGTGCCTCCTGCCTCTCGTCTGTTCTCTGCAGTTAGGCGTGGTAAGCCCAGCCTGGTTCCTGGCTTTGTGACCACCTTGGGATGCCCGTTACTGTGGGAAGGTAGGACTTTGATGCCCCTGTAGTGCCTGGCACCTGGGTTGGGAACTTTCCTCCAACCCTCCCGTGGATGCTGGTGGTGCGCCTGGGGCTGGCTGGAGGTGGGCATTGTTCAGGTTTGGAGTGTTTCCCGGCCCCTCTCCATGTGAGTACTGCGAAGCGGTTTCTCTGATTCCTTCCTTTCTGCTGGGTTTTCCCGGTGCTGCAAACTGGCTGTTGGTGCCTGGTCTCCTCTGTTCTCTGCGGTTCTCCTTTATTGGGAGTCCACCCGGGAACCTGGTGCTGTGGAGTAGGTATGCACAACATACGGCCTTCCTGCATGCAAACTCCTGCTCTTGTCTGCTCTCTGGCGTTCTGATAGTCAGGCTTGGCTCGTACATGGATGGGAGTTTGCCTGGGACTACAGGGTGATGTAGTCTTTCATGTCCCTGTTTGGGAGATGGCTCGTGCCTGCCCTGTGCCGGTGGGTTTTTCTTTTGCCGGTGTTGGGCTGCGGTAGTTGGGTGTCTTTCCCCCATTCCCCTGCACTCCTCCTTCCTTGGTCCTTCTTTGGGGCCTGCGACCATGCCATGCAGTTGGCCCCTGGTCTTAACTCCTCTCGGGAGTTGCGCTGGGTTGGGCCTTATTCGTGCCTGTTTGGGGTCCCACCTGGGTCTGCCTTGTTCTGTGTGCTTCTTGCTGTCCTTTCCCATTTTATGCTTTGGCTGCCTGGGGCTGTTGGTCTATGGCACAGCCTTGTGGCTGTTAGGGTCCTGGGCCCATAATTTCCCTGGTTTTGGTTTCCCGTGCAAGTGTTCTTCTTTCTTGGCACTTAAGTAGTTGGCAATCCAAGGGCTGTTCTCCGGTTGCCCCTCTTGGGCCAGCTTGCAGGTGTTTCGGCTTGGCCTCCGGCCATGCCACCTTGGTGGAGCCGGATCTCTTCTGCTCTCGGTGGTTCAGCAGGTTTGGGTCTGGTTGCTGCCTGGTTGGGTGTCCATCTGGGTTTCAGGGTGCTGTGTGTTCTGTGTTGCAGGGGCGCTCACTTGGGGTGCTCCTGGGCTGCGCTGTGGGGCTGTGTTTGGGGCTGGCGATGTTGTGGGGTTTGTGCCAGCTCTGGGGTGTGTTCCGCCTGGTGTTCCCCTCCCTTTTTTTTTCTGGTGTATGTCTTCTGCCCAATCCTGTGTTGTCGGGGGTGGGAGCGTCCTGTGGTCTATGGCTTGTGTGGTCTCATCCTGCTGGGTGGCTGGTCCTCTGTTGTCAGGTTCCAGTCTTGCAGGGGTGGGGTGGTCCTGCCGTTTGTGGCCTCGGCCCGTCGTTCTGGCTGGGCCGGTCTTTGCCGGTCCGTCTGCACCTGTCTTCCCTAAGTGACCCCCCCAGGCCTGCTCTTGATGGGGGAGTCAGTTGGTCAGCATGCCCCCCTTTCAGGGGTGTGGTCTTGTGGTGTTTGTCTTGCCAATTTGGTTCTCCAGTGGCTTGGCGCTGTGGTTTGGGTGGGGTCTTGTGACTCTGACTTCTTTACTCCCTCCTGTTCCTAGACTGTTATCCCTCTGGCAGTGTCTCTGTGTTTCTGGGGAAAGCATTGTAATGGATTTTGCGATGTAAAAATGTGTTGTAATGGCACGAATTGTAACACATGCATTGTAGAGTTTCATATTCTTCTGTGGCTGGCCATTTCACCCTTTGCACCTGGTTGCAACAGGGGCCGTGGGATCTTCCTTTCTTCCCCTCGTCTTTCTTTGGGGTTGCTTGTGTGTCCGTTTGGCTGTGGGGGATTCCCTTCTGTTCTTGCTAGGGCTCGCTCTGTGTCTGTGCTACTGCCTTCTCTGGTCCACTGGGTTCCGGTGGTGTTGGTTGCTTTGGCCCCTGTTTCCCTTCTGGGGCTTTACCTTTGGAGACTCTGTGGGGTGCCTCCTTTTCAGCCTTGTTTTTGGGCCTGGTCGCCTTTGTGGCGTGCTCCCTTCAGCTTGGCAGTTTGACTTTTGTTGTGGCCTGGGTGCTCTGTTCCTCGTTTCTCTGTTTCGCTGCCTGCTTGGTGTCACTGTCGCCTTTTCCCTGGTCCTGGTCCTTGGTTGTGTCCCTGTTGGCCTGTTTCTGTCTTGCTGGTTGGTTTGGCTGCTTGGGGTCTTCTTCCAGGTGTGGCTTCCTTGCTGTTCTTCTGTTGTTGGCAGCCTCTGGTGGTTTTTATGGTGGGTTCCCCTCCTTCCTTGTTGGCTCAGGGGTTCGGTTCCTGTTGTGTGTTGGATGCCATATGTGGGTTTTCCTCTTATTTGTCTTGGTCATTTCCTGCTTGTTTTGGATGGGTGCACCCCTGCTTTTTGGCGGGGTGCTTTCCTGACTGGGTGCTCTGCCTGTTGTTTCCTGTGGTTTTCCCTTTTGCTTCCCTTGGGTTTCTGCCTGTGGTGTGGTTTCCTGGGTGTGCTTGTGGGATTTGGAAGGCCAGGTTTCTGGCTTTGGTATTTTCCTCTTACCATGAATGGGACGAGGACAGGAGGGACCTGGGGGTAATGCCCTATTACTTACTGGTAATCTTCATTACTCCTGGTCCCGTTGTCCTCGTTCCATTCATTACGCCAGCCCTCCTTCCAAACGGACGGCCATCCTGTTGGGGGCTTGGTAGTTCAGGCGGAATGCTGGGTAAGTACTGCTTATGTACTCGCAGTGGGAGGGGTTGGGGTTAGGGTCTCAGCATTCCTCTGTTCTTTTTTTCAGTCTGGAGATGATTATCTCCACTTGTCATGAATGGAACTAGGACAACAGGACCAGGAGTAATGGAGATTACCTGTAAGTAATAGAGCATTCCTAAGCTTTTAGTAATTCAATTTATGGACTTATCTGAGCATTTAACTGACACATAAGTGAACCTGGCATAAACATTTCAGGAAGCTGGGGTAAGTGCACCAGTCTGTCCAGCATTTCAGGATGCATGTCGGATTTTTAAACAACATAAATATTATGTTAATGTAACTCATTATTTTAAACCATGTTTAATGAAGGTTTTCAAACACAAAATATATGTGTTGGAAGAAAAACAAAATATTTCTCAATATTCTGTAGGTGTAGGCATGTGTAATATGCACATTTGGTAAATTATGTGCAATTGCAATATAATTTCAGACTAAGGTTGTAAATTAGCATTAGTCTTAAATTCCATACACATACAGGGCCTGATTCAGAATGGTGAACTTACAGTTTTGTGCAAATTTACTATTTTTTTGTATTCACAAAGTACAAGTTTAATTTTACTACTAGCAGTTTTACCACTGTAGAGACTATGCAATCCGGGCGGAGAACTCTGCAAATAAAAAGATAATATAAAAGATATATCTTTATGTGCAGAGCTCTGCACCCCGACTGCAGAATCTCTGCAGAAATAAACTTGTGAATTGTGGATGCAACAAAATAGTAAAGTTACACAAAAGTTTGCCTATGTGAATATGGCCCATGATATTTCTGCAGATGCACAGAGTGAATATGTGATTTATTAACATTGTTTAGAGTGGGGAAGGACTATAAAATAAGTGTGTGATAATGCCCATTCTGCATTGCACTCAAATGCATCTCTATATGGTTTATGTCTTTATGTTTTTCGGTCTGACTAGCTTACGTCTGTCTGAAAGATGTACTGTGACCATTTCTTTAAAATATATAAATAGTGTTCTTTGGTTCCACTCAGAGGGATATTATTCTCTCACCTCATGCTATTGGCTATTTTTTTGCACCATTTCACCTTCTACAAAGCACTTCCTTGGAATGCATGAGGATCTATTTAAAATTTCAAAATGACTTATTTTCTATATACATTCTGTAAATAAAGCAAATCCTTTTTGGCTCCTTTTTTATCAGCACTGGCAGACATAAATACTGATCTTTAAAGTGATAAATAGCACATCTGCATGCAACACATCTAAACAGCATTTGTTCATTGCAGTGCTTTCATGCATTGGCACATTAAAATCAGACCTATTTATTTATTCAATGTTTGTTTAATATGTGTCCCTTTTTTAGAAAATAGGTGTTTAACAGAGGGTTCAATTCATGCAGTGAAGTAGAATCACACTGAAGAGACCTAGAGACTGGTTGCAGAGGTGTTTACCACGGATGTATGACGGTACAACGCGTGCTTTCACAACGCGTACCGTTACCACGCAGGTTTTACAACGCAAGTCGTTACAACGACTTGCGTTGGGGGGCGCTGGATAGTGAATAGTTTAATTTACTATTCCAACTCCAGTCCCAGTGGATAGTAGGGAAGGTGTTGATTAGTAAATTAAACTATTCCCTATCCTCCAGCGCCCTCCAGCGCAAGCCGTTGTAACTACTTGCGTTGTAAAACCTGCGTGGTAATGGTACCGCGTTGTGAAAGTTTCGTTATAAAGGATGTTTCCCGTTTACCACCACTGCAGCATGCAATGTGTAACACAGCACGTAGTGCTTTTCACATGGAAATAATTTGGAGTTAGTTCTTTGAACTTATAAATAAATACATGTTTATGAGTTTATTGGCACAGTTGGTCTGTATTTATCTTTTTGGTCAGGGAGATTGTATATATCACCTCAATGGTACCACAAGACCATGCAAGCTTCACTCCTTCAGGAGTACTGCGGTATCTCAGGGAAGGACCATGCTCGGTCCCACTAGATTCATCATGGCACCTGCTCACGCTACAAGTTTTTTTATTTCGTTTGTGGAACCTGGAGGGCAGATTTATCAAACTGCAGAGTTATCTACCTGCACCACAATTAATAAAGAATCAAAAAGTGCTATAACTTGCACTGCCATACATAATATTCTGTTTCTGCTTTTTCTTTTGTTTCTGGAGTGTTTACAAATTAATGTTTTGAGCAATTTTTTACCTATGTGGTACTTGCGTCTTCCCACCTCTGAGTACCATATGGCACTCACATGAGTCACTCCTAAGGGGTCAGGCCCCTCTGATGGTGTCCCTCCATGGAGGCACATGTCTTTTTTCGACAGCACATTGCTCACTAATTACAGCTGACTGAAGAGTTTAAAGAAAAAAACATTTTCAGAGCCATTCACATGTCTAAAACAAGCCGAAATGTGATTGATAAGAATTATGAGTCATAACTTTTGAGTTAAAATTACAGAGTGTTAACCCTTGGTAATTTCCTCTGTATGCAGAATTGTGAAAATATAGTTAAATCAGAGTATTGCTATAACTGATATAATATGAGTCCTTACACAAACAGAGTGTCTATTATTATAGCACTGAAATAGTGAGGACCCTGATATAATTTGACACCTCAATGCATGGCACCAAATGGACAGTATATTTTTTTACAGTAAAAGTATATTTCTGAAGCGTCTCATCCTCTGGACAAGTAGATTTTTAAAATGTGACCGAATTGTGATTTTAGAAAATGTGTTCCTTGTTGACTAAGGTATGATCCCTGCTCAAGCAGTAACCACAATCTCAGTCAGGGTTAGACATAAGTACACCCTAACTTAACCTGAGATCACCCTCTAGTATCATGGCACAGAGCAGTCAGTCTTAACTTTAGAGGCAATGTTTGAAGTATTTGTACAACACATTGAAAACATTACACAAAATATTCCACACCAGGTTAGAAAATTAGCTCTTAATTTATTAAATAAAACAAGACCAAAATGACAAGTAGAACCTGAGATATTGCATTTAAAGGTTTATGGGGAACAGTAGTGCCTAGAAGTAAAAAGCCCTGTTTGGGGTAACTGGATGTGCTGGACCAGGACAAAGTCAGAGGTTCCGGCCAACCGCGTTGGAGGGTGGGCTGGCAACTGGGACCAAGTTAGGCCCCTTGAACAAAAGTACCTTAATCCTGGTTGTGTATCGCTTGCGTGGATCTGAGTTAAAGAAGCATCATGCAGATGAGGCGATGCGTCAGTTACCAAGTGCAGTGAGGCTGCGGAGCTATGTCCTGGTGCATCAATCTTGATGATCCTGTCAACGGGGCTTGTGATGCAAAGTCCAATATCGAGGATGTGAGGTGCAGCAGGGGTAATGCATCTGTTGAAGGAGCGATGCGGAGATCTGGCATTGAGGTCGAGGCTGCCTTCGATGAGGGATTCAAGGAGCATACGCTAGGCTAAGTGTTGTGCAGCTGCGGTTCTGAACATGATGCATCAGTCCCAGATGCAGGAGGCTACCCTGATGCAAGTCTTTTGCGATGGGTCGAATCCATGAAAAAGTTGTGATGCGTCAGTTCTGCTTGAAGGTGTGCCACTCAGCCGAGAAGACGCATCAATTCTACTGATGATGTGTAGCTCAGCAAAGGATGCTTCGGTGCCACTGGAGACACACCTTAGGCCCACTTTCAATGGTCCAGGACTGGGGTGGCACCACGTGGCATGTCAAACTCACAGATGGCAGAATCTAGGTGCAGAAGCAGGTTTGTTGGAAGTCTTTAATGGCCCTGAGACGTCAGATCAGAAGGCCAGCCAGCTAGCCCTTGGAGTCCCTTTGAGTTCAAGTGATGCACATCCAGTCTGTTGCAAAGTCATCCCTTTTCCTGGACACCCCCAACATTTTTCCTGACTGGTATTCGCAGTAACTGACTCCCACTGACCCTGCGCTCTGCCTAACCAGGCCCAGGGCCAGCGTTATGCTGAAACCACACTTAGAATACAGTGAAAACATCTACATTCACTAGGGTTCACTATGGGTTAGGGTACCCTATGACTAGTGGAGTAGTGTGGCTCACTGGTTAGAGGCGGCAGGCCTGAGAGCAGAAGTCAGCCTGGGACCAGGGTTCAATTCCCGACGCGGCAGGGTTGTGGACATTGGTCAGCGGACTCGATAATTCTCGCTTTGGTGCTTACTCTAATCAGGGGTTCCACTCGGCAACTCTGGGCATTAGCTTGCCTAATCTCCACAACGGCCCCACCAATTCCGGGGATGCCTGGCTCCACCTTGGGGACTCCCAGCAAGGGACCATCCCACAGGGAAAGCCAGGACGGGTTCCCCAGAGTTATACAGCGCCGGGACGCCCCGTTGCTGGGGCAGCTGTGCGCTTTACAAGTATACTACATTTACATTTACATTTACTAGCCTGACGTCCCCTATAAGGCCCTAGTACATAATAGGGCAGGGGGCTTCAAACTACATTTAAGTCCCTAATATATAATAGAGCATGGCAGCTTAGATGCCAGCAGCCTTTCTTCATTTGCATGCGTGCACTGCTGAAGCCTAACGTCAGTTTAAAAGCGGCCCTGTGTGGCAGGACAGCTTTTAAAATGCTAATTGTGTCCAAACTTGACTTTGGTATTTGGGGCACTTAAAAAAGACTAAACTACAATGTTTTGGCATATTAGGTGTCCCCAAGTTCTCTCCTAGGTGTCCCAGGGGTGGGGGGTCAGGTACTTATAAGCAGGATCCTTATAATATGATTTTTATGTGCCCTGGGGTTAGTAAAATTGCACATTTTAGAGTTTGACCTCAGCCAAAACCCAAACCAGTGAACCCTCACCGAAGCCAGCATGGTGAACAGCAACGATGGACCCCTAAAAAAAATCTCAGTAAAAGTTTCTAAGTCTGAACGTAGGAGATGTGACCGGGACCAACTGCAAGAGACAAGCCACCCACCTTCAACCGTGTGCCGGCATGGATCTCTGGTTTGTCCCGCTGGAAACGTCCGGGGGTCTGCCTTCCACAGGTTTGACTGGGAGCTCGTCGCAAGGCAAGTCGGCGACCCTCACTAAATCCAGACTGGGTGAGAACTTTGAGGGACACTCGGAAGAAAATCTCCAGGAGAGTTTCTAAGTCAGAAGGTAAAAACTATGACCGATATCTACGGCGAGGGGTAGCGCACAGGGCTCCATTGCGGTCAGCCTGAAACTTCGATTTTGTCCCGGTCTAACGTGACCAGAAGTCCCAATAGGCGCTCCAGGTTTCTCTGTGCTATATAGTGCTAAATCTTTAAACATTCATATGGGGTGTCATTTTAAAGATAAATATGTTCCCATTTTTTTAAATTGGTGTTGGATTTGTATTGTGTGCTGTGTCTTAATTAATTACTGAATTGGTGATTTTAAATGCTTTACATACCTGTCTTTGAATTTAAACCTGCCTGCTCACAGCCAAAGTACCAAGGTTGAGCATGGGACTCATTTTTTAAGAAGTATGCTGAGCCCTAGACTGTGTTAGTAGCCTTATTGCCAGTGGCAGATATACATTTGCCACTACTAATAATCCACCTTCCAACACAGTCTTTGTCATCCAGGCAGGAGGGCAGAAGGCCATTAGACCAGCAAAGCAGTAGTGCATCAGAATGGCAGTCTTTTCAGCGGCAGAGCAGTCCTTCTTCCTGGCAGAGATTTCACAGGTCCAGAAATTTACTGATGTGGTTGTGTCAGAGGCCCAGTGCTTATACCCAGTTGTGCCTTTGAATGTGGGGGAGACCTCAAAGATATGCCTTTGATGTCCACCAAGTTCCTCCCTTCCTGCCTTGGCTCCAGGCTCACTACAGGAGGGATACAGCCCTTTGTGTAGGAAAGGACACACCCTATTCAAGTGTGAGGCTGGTTCCCACTCCCCCCTCCCATACTGCCAGGATGGCCCATCAAGTCACACCAAGGCTCCCATTGTGTGTGGCTGTCTAGGGAAAATACACAAAGCCCAGCTGCCACCCACCCTAGACATGTGATTGGAGATAGGCAGCAGGCACCAAATGGCTAAAGAAAGAAAATGGCAGCTTTCTAAAAGTGGAATTTTCAGAATTGCAATTTGAAATCCAACTTCACCATTAGTTTGGATTTTAAATTGTGATTCCAGAGACGCCAAACTTGAACAGTCTTATCTCTTTATAATTGGGAATGACACTAATAAAATGGAATAAGGTAATCCCAATGTCATCCTATGGGAGAGATAGGCCTTCAGTAGTAAAAATGACTTTGGGAATTTTTCACAACCAGGACATATCAAACTTAAAAGTACACGTCCTGCCTTTTAAATGCATAGCACCCTGCCTTCTGTGTTGTCCAGGGTCTACTTTTGGGGTGACGTATATGCATAAAAAGGGATTGGTTTGGGCCTGGCAAAAGGTTTATTTTGTCAGGTTGACATGGCAGTGTAAACTGCACACACAGGTTCTGCAGTGGCAGGCCTGAGAAATGGTTTGAGTGCTACTTAAGTGGGTGGCACAATCACTGCTGCAGGCCCACTAGTAGCATTTAATTTACAGGCCTTAGGAACATGTAGTGCACTTTACTCGGAGCTTATAGGTAAATTAAATATGCCAGTTGTGGATAAGTCAATCAAACCCTGTTTTAGGGGAGAAGACTGGTTGTTAGTCGTAAAGTCAAGAAAAACTAGGTCAGAAATAGAGGAGGAGGAAGGAAAAATGTTTGGGTGACCCTTTAGAGAGGGCAATTTTCCAAAAGTGTTGATTAAATGAATTATGTGTGTGTGTATGGTAAGCTATGCAGCCATTATATCTAACTTGCAGAAAAATGGATTTAAATGAGCACAAAAAGTGGAAAAGGATCCAGATGTATAAGCATGATCACTGTTTCGGTAATTTACAAATTGCTTCGGGACTCACCTCTCTAGAGGGTATAATATATTCTTATCTTATCTATTCACTTAGTTTATTTGCATTGTTGTCAGTGGCATTGCGTCTGTCTTTTCTCTCTACCTTTTCTTCACCTAACGGTGTAATAACCTATTCCCTCTGTCTGTTTATCCTGTTTTTCTCTTTCTGTGCTTGGTAATCCTCTCAGGCATCTATGCCAGCCAACGATCCAGTGCACAATACGAAAGAAACATGTTTGGAGGCAAGGTTGCCCTTCCCACTAGGGACAACACAAAGCATCAGTAATATAGTGTAACAACATGTGGAATCGATTTGCTTATCTCTGCAAAAGCTAGCAAGATATTAGATCCTCAGTACAATCCTCTCCCTCTAACCCTAGGATTAGATTTACTATCATATCCAGAAGCAGACTGAAAATTCCAAAGTGGTTGCTAGAAAAGTTTCAATACACTCAAATAAACTTTTGGTAAACATGAAGATTTGAATTTTCGCTTGTTAAGATAACAGCCCCTCAGTGACCAGGGCAAAGGAACAGAATGGATCATTTCAAGTTGTCTTCGAAATGAGTCGCTGGAGGGAGGGCAACTAAACAAGGTCAGATATTTTCTGCATCATACACGTAGTCAAAACTTCCTATGAATCAAAACTATTTAGAGGAGCGGCCTGTGCAGCGGTGAGACGGGGTGGGGTGGGGGACTTGACGGATGACGACAAGGAATAATTTTATAAATATTTCATTTTCCCTCATCGTCGTCTGTTGAGTCCCCCCACCCGGCCCACCGCGCTCCTGATTATTATATGAAAAGTATACTGCTGGTAAGTAGTGTGTTTTCAGAAAAAGACTTTAAAGCCAGGTCATTTTAATTAAGGTGCCCGAGAAAGATTATTTCATAAGCTGCAGGCAGCCCCTTGGTAGCTGCCAATTTCTTGACATCCCTATTGGGAAGACATTAATTAAAAATAAATAAGGTAGTTTTGTGCAGATTTCCGCTTTATACTGACAGAGACATATTATATCCTCCAGAATTGTCTAAAAATGTAAGTGTTTTTTAAAATTCATGATACACCTTTTAAAGTGAGATTTTTTTTTCAACAAGTGAGCTGAATCAATTAAGTTCTTGCGGTTTCTTCATTCGCTGAATCACCTTTTGTAAAGAAATCTCTTGTGAAATAATTAGGGTGCGGTATTATCTTGACTTTACACAAACCTTAATAAAAACATTTAAGTACTTCATTATTAAAGCATTTATCGTGTTGGTGAGTTAACAAATTGTAAATTGTCTTTCAATGTGCATTATTTTCATAACAGTACCCCTCGTTGTGATATCTTTTTTCTACTTAAGGACCTAACCTTCAAATCATGCTACATAATGATACACACTTGCACATGGTGAGCAGCCATCACAACGCGGGAATTACCACGCGCTGCCATTACGACGCTGCTTTTACAACGCAAGTCATTTCAACGAATTGCGCTGGAGGGCGCTGTTGGAAAAGGAATAGATTAATTTGCTATTCCAACACCTTCCCTACTGTAACGTGGGCTGGAGTTGGAATAGAAAATTTAACTATTCCACTATCCAGCGCTTACAGCGGAAGTCGTTGTAACGACTTGCGTTGTAAAAACAGCATCGTAATGGCACGCGGGGTAAAAGCCCGCGTTGTAATGTCATACAACCCTTGCACATATGTCTAGTGGGTTTCAAATTAAATGGTTGACCCTCACTGTACTCTTGCACGACTGTGTGACTTTTGTAGCATACCAAGATCTCTAGAGACGTCCACTCAGACTACATCAGGGCCAACAATGATGTATTTGAGGATGGCGGGAAGGTTTAGTGACACCATGATGTTGTAACAGATGTTTTAGTTCAGCATCAATATCACCTTGGTCAGCCTTAAATGTAAATGAGCATATTGACTGCCTTAGTGCACTTGTCAATGTGCAATCGGAACACGTCAAATGTAAAAAAATAAAAATACAGAATGCCAGAGATGTCTATCTGTGATATGGAAGTAGGCAACAGATGTAGCTAAAACATGCACAAAAGTCATTTGCACGTGCATTACTCATCATAATACATCCCCTGGACATTACTCTGTTTCACCATAATTCCACAACTGCCTACATAGGTTTATTCAGCCATGATGGTGTCTGTTTGCAAGATTCTGCTCTGTAATTTACTTTCCAAAGCACGTGCCAGTTCAACTACTTTATGCACATTTGTTATCCTTCTGATTTTGTAACACGAGGCGAGTAGTGCCTCCTCTAGTGCTCGAAATTGCTCTTTAAACACCACCCCTTGATCCAGTGCTTTTTATTTTGTGAACTAATGAAATATTGATGACTCGAGCGCACAAGTAGGTGTGTGACCTTGATTGAGAGTGACTGGCTGAGTGTTTGAGGAGCTGTAATTTTCACTTCAACTACCCGAACAATTGAACAAAAACAATACAACAAAGAAAGCTTCTGACACAATCGCGGGTCCTTTAGGCACAGCCATCGCTTGTTTATAAGAGTCATTGCTAGCGGCAATAATGAACCTTTAATCTCAAACCCAGTTTGTTTTCCTACAAATTGATGGGTTGTACATCCGTCTAACCAGCAGTTTCCGGCACTAGAATCTCCTGATTATAAGGTTTAAGCTTCAGAACTCACCAATTAGAAGGCTGCTGTTTAGGAGGTCTGACGTCAATCACATCTTTAAAAAAATCATATTGCTGGCTGCAGCTGCTGGTATTAGAGAATGTAGACTCAGGGCAGAGAGAACACATCAGAAGGAAGATGGTAGGTTGTCTAGGGCTCTGTGATGTCATGAACGTTGGTAGCCTTTCGCAGACGTATGCACTGAGTAATAAGAAGATCTGTTGTCTAATTTGCCTCTGTATTGCATTAATATAACACAGAGGGCCCGATTTTCAAAAAATGCATGCAAAGAGCATTCAAGGAGGCTGTGCTGAGTTGCTTGACAAGGAGACAGCAGGAGAGTGCCTTACCTCCAAAGATATGCAGCCTGATTCATCATTCTCCCGTTTTGCGAGCCCCTAATAGCGATTCATAAGGAATCGCTATTAAGGACTTGCAAAACGGGATTCATGTAGAAATTGCATGAAGAAATGCGATTCCTACACATTCCTTATTTGCGATTAGCAAATTGCTAATCGCAAATAAGGAATAACTCCCCATTCATTCCTATGGGCCAAAAGGCCCATAGGAATGAATGGGGAGTATTCCTTATTTGCGATTAGCAATTAGCTAATCGCAAATAAGATAGCGATTTAAAGGGTGCCAGGGGTGTCCAAAGGACACCCTGTAGCACCCCTTAAATGCAAATTGAAACAGGTGTTGCGCACACATGTCCTAAGGACATGTGTGTGTGCAACATGCAACTTAGAAAAATGCTTTTAAAAGCATTTTTCTAAGTTTTCGCTATTTACCACGAGGTTTGACCTCGCGATAAATAGCGGGCCGAAATTGCGAATTTGCAATTTTTAAATGGATGATGAATTGCATTTAAGGAATCTCAAATAGAGATTCCTTAAATGTAATTCCTCGCAAAATAGCGAAATCGCTATTACCGATTTTTGCATTTGGGATGATGAATCCCAAATGCAAAAATAGCGCTCGCAAAGGGCCAGATTCTCAGAATCTGGCCCTTTGCGAGCCGATTTCGGCTTGATGAATCAGGCTGATGGTTCACTCCAGAGCGCTAGGGTGTGTGCATGAGTCTAGCATAGGTTTTGTACGGGAAGGACCCTTCCTGTTCAAAATACCATACCTAGTAATGCAAAGCAGTGCTTTGTGCCACTTTGCCCTACTTTTAGGGAACTTTCCTGCGCAAAACAGGTTTTGCGCTGGAAAAAGAATTGGTAAAAAAACTTTGTGTGCTGGTTCGCGTCAGTTTTGTGATGCTAACCCAGCGCAAAATGTTGGAAAATCTTCCCATAAGCGTATCAAGAAATTTGATAACATTAAAGTCCAGTAACTACTTTTTAACCAATACAAATGTTACAATTTGTCAGTATTTCTCAGCAGGCATGCATTGGATTAGTACATAATGAATATTTACAAGTTGATCCGCCTGAGCCTCAAAAGATAAAATGTGTGTAATTCGGTTAGTTGCTATAATTAAGGCAATAATATCCGAGTCGATTTGAAATTATTTTTCTAATTTGTACATTCCGCTGATAAGCACCTACATTTCGTTATGCCATTATACACAGGCACACACACACACACACATGCAAAGAAAAGCATTGCCTGCACTTACAGAACTTGAGCAGCACACACCCAAAACTACGCACAATGTTGTACCATTGTGTATGCAGACAATTAAGCTGCATTAATTGAAATGCCCACCATAGCCTACTCACAAAACCTTACATCTATGTACACAAATGAAGGTGGGTACTGAGTACCTTTCTGTGCCTTCACTACAAGAAATAAACTGCTGTATACAAGCACACACAGATGGACCTGCAGTGAATGAGAAATGTAAGGAGACAAATCCGACCCAGGCAAAAATATGCAACAGAGCATTGTATGTTATGCTATATTGTGTCTTTTTACGACATATCATGCAATTTCTTGCTATGGTATTTTATAAGTTATAAATTATAACATACAATATTAGAGTCATACTTAGAGTACAAATCCTTCCCTTAATGTGGCATTACACCACAATGAATTTGGGTGGCCATCCTTCACTAGTTTTGCTGATTAATTGCAGACCAGAGTTTACTTTCATAAGAGTGTATAATTAATTCTGAAACAAACATTATGATAGAATGTCACACTTATTGGGAATAGGAAATTGAAATTTACTGAGGGACAGTACAAGAAATGTGGAATGGAAATTAAAGCTTCTCTGCGGTGGCTACAACAGAACAAAGGTGGCAATGTTTGCTGGAGCTACATATAAAACATAAGCCAACAGTGACAAAGGCTAAAACTATTGAAGGTGACGACTTCTTCAGAGCCTTCTACTGGAATGTGTTTTACTTCTTGAGAATGACGAATTGCTATTGAAATCCTTGGCCCCAACTCTGAGTCACATGCAACCATTACAGTGTCATTTGCATAAGTACGATGCAAATTTGTAAAACAAACACTAATGTAAAATTCATAAGTCATCTGTGGGTGCATGAATGCAAACATTCTCCCACAAAAACTCGACATTCAATTTTAACATATCTGTTTAAGCAATGTTTTTTCTAGAGGTTGATCTGTCTCAATGACATGGCACCCCTGATCTAAACCCAGATGGGTTGTAATTAGTGACTGCCCTGGAAAATATTCTGTTGGCCAGTGGTCTCTTTTGTGAAAAATAAATAGGTGCAGCAGCTAAAAATGTTTCTTAGGAGACCACCCCCAGCATTACTAAATGTTAGGGTAAGCAAATACCAAAGCTGACAAGTTATTAATCGACCTCAGGCATCTCTCATGACGTTTCCAGCCTCTTTATCTGACTCTTGCAGATTTCTTTTATCACTGTTTTCTCATGTTGTCACTGTTTTATTATCTTCCAGTAACACGGTTAAGTACTGGAGATTTTCAAAAAACATCCTTTGTTGTCCCTTTTCTGTCTTTCTCTTGCGTCAAAGTCTGAAGCTTAAAAATAAACCAGCTCCCTAAAAAGTAGTGCCAGCCCACAACCTGCAACCACCAGCACAACTTAAGCTCTCCGCTTGTTGTGTAGCTGTATTATTTGACAGTGAAAGTCCACTGCACTAAACCTATTGCTATTACTGATGTGATGGGTAGAAAACTATGTCCCAGCAGGTAAATACATGCTGATAATTAGCCCTCCATGGTCTCTCTTGGAGACTTTGATTCAGGTGCTGCAAGGAACATAGGCCTCCATTTTATTATTTTGCCTCTACCCCTATTGTAACGCGCTTTGTGGGACATACACACTTACTGGAGCACAGTGGCCCACACCCAATGTGAAATCCCTTTAATGAATTATGGACCTGCACTGTGGGCACGGATTATCTTGTCTTGCTCTGTGCATATTTCCATAACAGATATCCGTCTGATTCTTTGTTACTGTACCCCTGTGAGAGAAATTGTATGGCAGTTTGCAGGAAATAGTTGCATAGCTTAAACAAAGAGCCATAAATTGCCAAATGCAATCTGCTCAAAACACATTCATATTAGCTCCAATGCTGATTCTGCTATATAATTCTGTGTCTATGCCTCTTAAAAAGGCACAACCTAATTACTGGGCAAATGGATTACAAATAAACAACTTGCACCCAGTGATGAAAGAACAAAAGTCTCTGTGGTTGGACCAGCAAAGCAGATTTTTTAGGCCCAAGGAATAACATTTAACTTTGTACGCGGGAGGCACTATGTAGCTGATCACATGCTACTTAAGTCAATGCACACTCCTTGATCACTTGCCACTTGTCACCATTAGCAAGTGCCCGCTTCGAATCAGTTTGAGAAAGCTATCTAGTTCATTGTATTTCATTTAATGTAATGCCATTTGGCTATTCACCTATACAGTCTGCTCATAACATACAACAACAACTAGCCATAAAAAGCAGAAAATACAAAAATGCACGGTTAAAATATTTTTCATTTCAGTTCACATGCACATATTACATTTGAGCAATGGATAAACCGTATAAAAATCTAGATTATCTATTCTAATTAGAATCGGGTTATCAAAAGTCTACAGTCGTTCAAGTGCCTAAATCCAGACTGTTCAATCAATTGTTCTGCTTTTTCCCCTCATCTCTCAAGCTAAATGTCCCAAAACCACATTACTGAGTATCAAAATCTAGTGCTGTAGTAATAATTCTGCAGTGTCAGACAGAGGCATCTTTAATTTGGCACTAATGACTAACCACGATATGGTCATAAAGCCTGTTCCAAACTTGAAACATATAACTGTATTCTCACAATATCTAGTGTTGTTAGAGTAACTGATTCCTTAATAAACCACATTGTTGTCTATTTTTTAAAAGTATATCCATCACATTACACTAAAATATGTTACGACTAGACTTAAGACATCTTCTCACACAACAAGTCAGCCATCCTGTCTTACACTGAATACATAATGATTGTTCTGTTAGGGTACACACATATCGAAACAACAAGAACGGGTTACTCAGAAGGCACACATTTACCTAGATTACGGAAGATGTACCTGGAGTATGTACTACCTGGAAAACCATCAGGTTTTGAAAAATAACCCTGACTCACCTACCTAGTAGGTGACATGCTTCATCACTGGGTTCCCACCCTGGTCACCGAATGTTCCCAGGGTGTGCTACAACGCTTGATTACAGCGGAGCTGGTGGTGTTTTGAGGTGTGGTTTTGAGTGAAAAGTGCCCAGGTGAGGTGCGATTTAAAATTGGCTCAATACTCTTGTTTGTATAACTTTTAATTAATTATATTATTGAGAGTATTGGTCAATGTTAAAAGGTGGCAGAAAGGGGAAGGATATTATTTTGATCCTTCGTATCCTGTGATTAGTCTACATGTTTCAGCCATGATCTAATGTGCTCTGTAGGGTCAAACGGCTTTCTTCAGGGCCAATATACACATGCATGGACACTAAGATAAGCCGCTAGTGAGTGGATCGTACTTACAACCCACATGTGGCAGTTAGGTTCTGTGGAGAGAAAATACAGAAATCTAATTGCATTCACAGACATGAATAGACATAGGCAGTGTTACAAAATAGTGCTCAATGCAGGCTAGGAGATTGTCCTGATCTACAATTTGACACCATGTCATTTGTATAGTAAAAATCATTTTCCAAATGGCCCGGACAGTTGCTAATGTGTACAAATGAAAGGAGATGTTGTCGTGAAGATCAAATGTTTTACTGTCTTTCATCTATCATAAAAATGTTTATATAGTTACCAACATATAAGACATAAACATGACATATCTCTATGTAATTGAGGTAAACATAAGACATTTTTATATCCAACACACAAACTCTTTACAAGATAGCTTTTGGGATTTTTTTTTACAAACAAGTTGTGGCAGATGTGACCAGTTTGATATCTGTTTCTCGTTTACTTAGAACTAGCAATGTATGCATACTTTTGTTATTTGAGGCTAATGTCCAAAGCGATGGACGGTCTTGTCATTTTAATTGACATATGTTAGCCCTTCAGCTGTAATCGAAATAAGGCCCACTGCGCTTTCACACCTTATGTGCACTGGTAGACATAATAATAATGAGTGTTAAAGTAAGGTATGGGTACTAACTTCTGCAACTGTGGAAAAAAAGTGCTGGTGATGAAAAAGGGAGGACACAACGAGCAACACAATTTTAAAAAGAAAAATGTTTTTAGAAAATGTAGAAGAAAAGTGGAGAACAGTCAGTTAGTGGGCAATTAATTCTGAGACAATTTTTGTGGTAAAGGTATACATTGTAAACGTCCGTCCGGGCAAATGTTCCAACCATCCTCCCTCTACCCCGAGCCCTAAATACACCCCTTAACCTCTTAATAACTACCTCGATCCCCAACACCCTAAATACTATCCCATATCCCCTCACCCTCTAAAAACTAACCTGAATCCCCCCACCCCCTAAAAACTATCCCATACCCCTCCCAACCCTTAAAAACTACTCAGAACCTCCCCAACACCTAATTACTAATACAAATCCCTCCCACCCCCTAAAAACTAACCTGAACCTATCCTACCCCCTAAAAACGACCCCGTACCCTCCACCCCTAAAAACGAACCCATACCCGATAAAACTACCCCAAACCCCACCACCCCTAAAAACTATCCTATACTCATCCGACCCCCTAAAAATTACCCCATCCCCTCACTCCCTAAAAACTACCCTGAAACCCTGCCACCCTCTAAAAACAACTCCGAGCCCCTACCCCCTAAAAACTACCCTGACCCCCTCTTACCCCCTAAAACTAACCCGAAACCCTCCTACCTGTGGTTGTTACTGTCCTTCCCTCCTCTCTCTCTGCCTATCGCGAACACTAGACCGACCTAGCCTTAACCGCGCACCATGGCCAAGTCGTTGTTCGGGCAAGTCGTTGTTTGACTTGCGTGACTCCAGAACTCGTTGTTCTGGATGTTTCCTGTCTTGTGTCTTGGACAGCTAAGTGGAGAGAATGTACAGGCCCCCAGTACTTCAAGGATCATCGAAACAGAGTGCTGCAGCCAATCCTGGTGCTTTTTTCATGCTGCCTAAGCAGCATTTGAGCAGCGCCATGACTGGTTGCGAGGAGTTGGTCCCTGGAGCTCTGGGAGCTTGTGGATGAGGTGTGACGCAGTGGCCAGGGTGCCTGACTCCAGACCATGGGGTTCGTGGTTCGATCCCTGGCACCGGCGGTAGGTCAGCCCAGCACCATGTGACTCTGTGTTGAATAGCTTGCTTAATCTTCCCGATGGCCCCCAACGTCGGGACACCTCTCTGGAGGTAGCTGTGCGATTTACAAATGCTGGTATTTCATTTCATGTTCTGCCGAGATGGAAAGAGCACAGGCTAATAGGTATGTTAAACTTTTTATTTGAAAAAAAAAATCGTTTAACTCACTGACAGTCACTGTGAGAAACTCGTAGTGCCTTCAGTCTCAACTCCAGAGCTCTCAACCGTGGCCCGTTATAAACTCTGTCTACAATGCACCACAATTGAACTCTTTGGCTTTGAGCCTAAGGGCACTGATGTTTTTTATTAGTGCCATTCAGCGGGTTAATATGCGCACGCCGCCCCACCTGTTCTAATTGACGCTACCTGCCGCTGACTAACGTACAAATCGTGAGGTATGGTGGATGAAAATCACAATAAAATACTCACTGGTGTAAGTTTCATGAAAAGGAAGGAAATCTCCAGTGAGAGTGTCACAGAAAAAGTTTTCTTCCATTCATTCAAGGGACCCTCACACATTGAAGACAAGGCCAGACGTCTGGCATTTTAACTATACTGGAATCTATTCCATTTAAATTGATCATTAATAAGACGTTACATGCAGATTATTGAAAAAAAAGCCAGAATAGGCAGGTCTCTCTGTGTGTTCTTCACTCAAACATCAGTATGTTTTATCACCCTACTGAACAACAATAGAGACAATCGCGTGAAAGCATAAACATGATGCATGAACATGAACATAAAAAGCTTTACTATTTGTAATACATGAGAGACTGTATGTAATGCAGTAGTGACAGAAGGCCTCGATTCTTAGCAACAAACTGTGCCGGTCGGAGAGCCTTTGAAGGTCTGCTCAGATGTCGATCTGTTTGTCCTCAGGCTTGAGTGACTAATTCGTATTTTGGGATCTTGTATTGATCATGATATAGAATGGATCAAATAAAGCTAGGAGTACACAAATAAAAAATGAAGAATTAATATTCTACTCTCATATGACAAGCGAAGCCGTTGCTTATTTGACGTTGCTGCTTGTACCTTGCTTGCCTAACTCAGCAATCTAATGGACGCTACAATAACAATTGGTGTTGTTTGAGCTGTAAGGGAGCTTCGGTTGTACAATTTAGTTAATCTTGAACTGAGCCTTTATTCTATAAAGGGGGCACGGAAACGAAAAATAGGACTCTCTATATGGGAAGAATTTTTTGATTATGTGAATACATGATGTAATCCCATTGTGTTCATGATCAATTTATTTTAAGTCTTTGTACATATGTCATATGTAATATTCTTTTTAGTCTGGTTTCCTTATGGTGTTGTATGTCTCCTTTGATGTTGGAACTGTGTTGAATAAATAAAAAATAAAAAAATAAAGCAATTGGTGTTGTTTCAGCTGTGAGGGAGCTTCGGTTGTTATTGCCGCCTCCGTTGTGGTTTGTGGGTGACACAATTCAGTTGAATGAGCATTTAACTACTCGGTGAGATCGGTAGAATTGTCACACTAATAATCAATGTGGAAAGACCTGTCGGCGAATGCTTTTTATTTTTTACAGTCTGCTGTGATCTGAGTTTAGGGAAGCCCGGAGGATCAATGAAAGTGACCGACTGGAAGGCAGGGCAGTCGGCTGCTCACTAATTGCTCCGTTCTCTCCATCTGTTTTTTTGCTGACCCTAACAACTAGTGTCCCTGAAGATCACCTTTTATTTCTTTTGAAATTACTCTCTAATGCGCCGTGATCGATCCGGTCTAATTAGCCCAGCGAGAGAAGGGAACTAGATCAGACCAATCTGAGACTAATCTGGGAGGCGAGAAAACCCTTTTGGAATTGAGGGTTAATCAGTTGGAAATGCTGTACACATGAGATCACGGTTATTGGAAGGAGATGTGGATTTAAAGAGCCAGACACTTTTTGAAATAGTTTTTGAATGCAGTGCTTTCTCTAAAAGATTTTAGGGAAGGAATACAGTGAATTCCTAAATGTTTTACCATCATACAACCAATTTCAACAGCTACCATTGTCAGAACTGTGAGGCCTCCATCACCACATCATTGCAAGAATTAATGAAGGCACTTTGAAACTAGTGGGAACTGTTTGGGTAGTGGGCACAATTGTCTGTATGGTTTTACTATTGTGAGACGAGTTGCAGAATGGCTCTAAGTGAGTTTCATTATGCTGTTAATGATTTTTAAATCACACAATGTTTGATGTTGTGTAAACAGGATCTGACTTGTGCTGGAACCAGTGCTTAAATTGAGCCAGTGGTTTCCAGTGCTCAGCACGGACGCTGGAGCGTCAGATAAGGACACATGCATTTTTTGTGGGCACAGGGAGATTAAGTGATTCGCCCAGAATCACAGGATGAGCCGATGCCGAGACTGGAACCTGGTTCCAGAGTGCCGAATTCTGCAGCTCTGGCCATTATACCACACCCACATCCCACTTGTTGGGTTTGTTAGATCTATGTTTGGGAGAGCTAACAGCAGAAATAGACTGGTCGAAGCTGCCCCCTGAAGAAAACCCAGGCACTTCTTTTTTTTACAAATTAACCACTGGCTGGAACACTCCTAATGTCCACAGGAGAACACAAGGAATCTTTAAGATTAACAAAATCCCATGGAATTTGTTGGCAAAATTCAAAAAGAAATCATGGATTTCTAGAAACAACAATACTCCCTTAACCATAATCCTGCAGATAGTCTGCAATGGGAGCAATACATTGAACTATAGAGAAATATCTTTTTGGCTGTTTTACTTTTTTCCTCCACCTATAATTCTCTCTCAAGTTGGAGAAAAATCTTTCCTGTACACACCCTGAAAATTTGGGGATGGGTTTTCCATACATCCTTAATGGTAATCCCCTTAAGTAACACTCACGGTATCACCGCTTTATCAAATTTACTACTCTGAAAAATTCACAACCCTACCTTAATTGCTCATTACTAAGTGCAATTTGCTATGCTTTCTTTCTCTTAGCATTGCAAAATGTTATGTGCAAGTAGTCTAGCCCAGTGGTTCATAACCTTGGACCTCTGTGGATCCCCTTCTAATCATTACTGGAATCCAGGCACTCCCACTGGATCATTATTAGAATCCAGGGACCCTTAATGAGCCAATAATGGAAGCTGGAGACTAAGGTTTAAGCAGTTTCGATGATTTGAACCTCAAAACAATACAGAAACAAGCATTCATCAAACAAATAAATAATGATGACATATTTCAGTTATTTCAAGCAAATATGAATTTAAATGGTAAGGTTGGGGCTTTTTCTAAACTCAACTGAGGTCACCCATCCGCCATACTATATCCTGTTTAATAAATTTTCTGCTCCCACGAATCAATCTGAGGAAATCAATTTAATTTGTAGCCTCCAATTTAAAATCACATCACAGTTAGAGAACATTTAGAAATTTGAATTTTAGGTTTTGCATGTTGTTTAATAAACAATGTATTCATCTGTTAATATAATTTCTTTTTCTATGCAGGTGCCAACCCTATTAGTAAGTGTTGCAGACTCCTGGAGTCTGCTGTTGACATATTAAGAACCACTGATCTAGCCAGTTATTATATAGTCATGTATTTAATATAATGTTACAACCAATGACTTCAACCGGCTTCTATAACTTATTTACTTATCTGTCTTGTAAGTTGGAACGCAAACTGTAGCTGGACGGAAGCAGGCACATTGATATTGTTGCACAGATTAGTGATGAGCTTGAACATCATCTCTAAAGCTGTAGGTTACTCTTGGGCTGTTCCAGGCCACAGAGAAAATGGATGCCGGCTCTTTGTGGCCAGTGTTGGATAATGATGGGTCTACTGATCTGAAACATTCAACAAGTTCCTAGCAAGTTCTCATGAAACTGCAGGTCCGAACTTCCCTCATTCCACAATGCATAAATGTGGGTGGCTGGTGCTGTGCCTTTGAGCACACTGATCCTTTCTTCTGCTCACCTGCTATGAAGCTTAGAACTATCTATAGAGCCAGTGCTTACAGCAACCAGACACCGTGTGAAGCAAAGCACTGTACAACACTCCCAGTATCCTGCTTTACCAATGGACACTATCCCTGCAAGAAGCATTACGGGGGCTGCAGGAGGAATGCAGGTTGTAGAGCGGCAACAATACTATCATTTAAGAGCCCACTTTATTATCTCTATTATGCTTATTCGGCTTTATTCTGCCACTTTCTTCCAGTGATTCTTCTTTTCTAGAATTCCTTTTTCCACAGATTAAGTAAGTGAGCATTTGAATCTCTGAGGTTTTTCTGTTTTTCTCTCATTGAAAATCAAAGGGAACATAGTAATTTAACAGGCTCCATTGAAGAAAGTAGAATGGGCCGACTTGCACCTCGCTCAGCTTTTTGCTCCCTAGTGATACCAGTAACAGCATGGTAAAAATTGATTAACCTGGATGAAGGACACCCAACTCCTTATACTCTCAGGACTACAATCCCAAGGTCAGAATGGTAGAGATAATTGGCATACCTGTTAGCCCATATGGTCAGTAGACCAGAGCAGGCTCAGTCATTAAAAGGAATTAGTCAGATTTACAGTGTTCCTTGATGCACTCCTGATTCACCTCTGAATTAAATGTGGATCCTCTCTAATGTCTCTCATGACACTTTGTAACATACAAGTGCACGCAAGCAAGAGGTGGTTGGCTAAAAGATTAATATACATGAAAACATGTGATTTAATTTCAAACAATTATGCAACGAGCATTCCTAGGTCTGAGGAATTTGAAGCAATATGTCTTCTAATAATAGTGTTAAAAAACATGTCTGGAGCGGAATTTTTTGCTAATGCGGCCTGCCAAGTGTTCCTTTGGGTGCTGGAGATGTTTCAGAACAATCCTCAATTTTAAAGATGCCCTTCTTCAGGTCTAAAATACTTTTTCATATACTTTGCATTGCTCACAAGCTTAAGGAGTTGACAATTGCTTCGTGCAGCAATGCCTTCATGCTGTCTAATTAAAATACATAGAAAGCCAGAAGAAAAACAACAAATTCCTGTTTTCTCACTCAATATATAGGCAATTTCTCTTTGTTGATGATAAACATTAAGATTGGTGTTATGATGTCTGCATAGTTCTTTCTTCTAAAAAATACTTTCCCTTTTAGCGTGAGCAATTCCTTTCCAATATGTATTGTTTTTCATTTTCTTCCAATATTGTGCAATAATGCTTACATGTAGAGTTGAACATTTCCATGATTCGATTAATTTGATTAAGATACCTTTAATTGCTCACAAACAACCAGCACCCCTAAAATTATTCCCCAAATCTAGTTAAAAAAATCCTATCAAGATAAAGATGTTCCCTCGTTTCAGGTTCAACTGATATAGGCTCACTAGGGTTCGTCATCAATTTGAGTAGATCCCTTAAGTCTGCTTTACATGTTTTCCTTCACCAGGGAAGGGTGCATGAGGATCGGTGTACAAGGTTGACTTGGTAGCATTAAATTGTTAATGGTGTCACCAAAATGTTGATACAAATTGACTCATGATAATTTTGTGACATTACTTGATACAGTTTGTGAAGAGGACCATTCCAGACTTCTTTCAATCTTGTGATATTTATGCTAAGATTTGGCTGTGACTTGGTCACAGGCCTTCCTGAGGAGTGTCTGGTTGTTTAGTACACTGTGTTGTATGCTTATTATTCTATATATATTTAATTGAAATGAAAACATTTCAGCTCAATAATGCCTACTTTAATAGGAAGTACAAAAAGACAAGGGGAACCCAACACACAATTAAAAACCTTGGTAATCTTATGTACAAACAATAATGTTTCACTTTGGACACATTTATCCGAAATATAAATGAAATTATCCACCATATTGGTAATCATATTGCTACATTCCTCATTCAGCTGCTGGCTGAATTTCTTTTGTTCATAAATGTGAAACTCGATGTTGAATCCAATTATTTGGCAAGTTTAGTCCTACAAGACTTCACAGCATGGGTAATCATCCCTTGGAACCAAAGATACGTTCACACAGTGCAAGGTACATTATCTGATCTAGCCGCCCTTCCTATCTGCCTAGGAAATGCCCTTGCACAAAAATCAATGCTTTCTGTCTATATTATCATCTTCAAAGCAGCATTCAACAGTGTTCCCCGAGGCTTACTCTGGCAGAACAAATGCTTGGGTTCCACCAACAATATTGAAAGCTTTTCCAACTCCTGTACTCCAATACACCTCTGTAGGATTGAAGCAGGAGTCTGTTCTTACCCTGCTGCTGTTTAACATCTACATCCCAACCCTGCCCAGTGACTTAAATTCATTAAATGCTCACCCTTTAATACTCGGGTCCATCCCCTGACTCATATTTTATTCGCCGATGACCTGCTTCAAATGAGCATGGCACATGGGGGGCAGGTGTGTCTTCTAAAGAGTATCTTTGCCTTTACTCAGCAGAACAATACAGAAATCAATCCTAATAAAACTAAAGTTGTGAAGTTCAGCAAGAGATTATGTACTCCTGGCTCTTGGAATATCAATGGGCTCCAGATTACCTGTGACCTACTCTATAAATACCTTGAGGTGGTATTTGACTCTAGGAGCTACTTTGCTCCGCACATGAAGGCTAAGAAATCCAAAGCCGCTTCTCTGACATAAGGGTTCAGGTCTCTTTCAAGAACACTGCATGGCCCCATTCTAAGGCCTGTACAAAAGCCATTGCGGGCACACTTTTACACTGCATGGCCCCATTCTAAGGCCTGTACAAAAGCCATTGTGGGCACACTTTTACACTGCATGGCCCCATTCTAAGGCCTGTACAAAAGCCATTGCGGGCACACTTTTACACTGCATGGCCCCATTCTAAGGCCTGTACAAAAGCCATTGCGGGCACACTTTTGTTCCAACTATTAACATATGGCAGAGAAATCATAGCAGGAAAGGTGACAAGGCTGTTAGACCCCTTGATGAACAAAGCTTATCAGACAGTATAAAGTTCCCAAACTATACTTCACAGGCATAGCTGCCCTGGAGTTAGGGCTGGCAAAACAAGCCTGGACCATAAATAGCTCTTTCCTTAAGAAGTGTCATAGCTAGTGACTGGCTGAGAAGAATTCCTTAGCTGCTCAAGTTTGGCAGGAAATAAATAACCAGAAGCCTACTAGAAGATGCACTACAGTCTCTACAAGGCGCAAACCTATACAATCTCTGTGGTGTCATCCAGTGAATTAAAAAAACTTCTCACCTACATGACCAAATCCCTCTCTCTGGGAGATGACAAAGCAGCATTGGCAAACAGAGACCACACCTGGCAAGTTATTAACTCATACAGGTCACAAAAACCCCAGCCCTTTTTCGATCATGGGTATTCACATCACTTAAAGCTTGCATTTATGCGACTCCGCCTTGTGGTCCAATCCACTCTGGACTCGGCCCCCCATGGTGAAAAACAGCAGGAGACGAAGGTTTCAGGCTCTGCAGCAAGGGAAAAGAGACAATGAGACACGTTCTTTACTTCTGCCCAGTGTTGCTACATGAACGAAGAAAGCTGCTGAGGGAGATTTACAGCCCTGCCGAAATATTTATGAAAAAACACTCACTCCTCCTCTATAATCTATAAATATGGGCACTGTGAAATGTCTTTACCTTTCACGCTATTTAAACATTTCAATTAATACAACTATTAAATTATTGTCAGCTTATTATTAAACGTTTCTGTGCAATATCCTCATGGTTTTAAGTGATCTTTTTTTAAAAATTTGTATAGAAATTAAGAGAATTTAAAAAAAATGAATATTCTTAAAGCCCATAAACAGACTCTATTTAAAACAACAAGGGGACCCCAATTAGTATCAGCGAGGGACCTCGGGGAACTTATCGTACAGACACAACAGTGGTCCCTAGCAAGGAGACAATAATAACCAACATAAATAGAGAGATTCCAGTAGGTACCATTACATACTTTCATGTAGTAAATCATTGTACTGGTATATGGTACACAAGGTCGACGACGTTTCGGACCCCCTTACTAAATCCAGGAAACCCGGTGCAGCCGACTAACCCGGCCACCCCCTGGATCCAGAACCTAAGCGCGACTCTGCGCTCCCAGTATCTCCGGGACCGCAAGGTACAAGCGGTATTGTGGTAATCTGCCCGCTCCGTCCCCGGACCTTGACACACTATTCTTGTAATCCCGATTCACCAAGTCATACCGTTGACTAACTATATTACCGATCCTGTCCCATCATTTTTAACTCAAGCTCGCCTGTGAGCTCTTTAACCTTATGCCCCTTGGCTAAAGAGGCTCAAATTTTAATAAGGCAACTACTGTTCTGTCCTGATGATGGACCCCAGCATTTAGTAAGGGGGTCCGAAACGTCGTCGACCTTGTGTACCATATACCAGTACAATGATTTACTACATGAAAGTATGTAATGGTACCTACTGGAATCTCTCTGTTTAATTTTGAAACTTTACAGAGACTTTTTTGACTTTGCCTTGTAAGCCCTTCTGTGTATGTTGTCTGTGTCTATGTATTGTCGTGGGTTGGTACAGGCTTGTGCCCCACGAAAGTGAATTGTTGAAGGTGCATTATTGTTTCGCAAAACGTTTATTGAAATATAAAACTTGAAGACCTCTGTCCGGCTGGGCATGTCTTCTACAATATAGAACTGACTGGGTCTATATTCATAAACAGACTCGCCATTTGCGTTTGAATCTCGGGATACATATATGGTTTTTAAACATTTTGTAATTTTTTTAATACATTTTCAATTACTTTTAAAGTATTTCTTATAGATTTTAAAGCAATTAAGGTATATTTTTTGTTGTAGTCCTATTTACTACAGAATTTGCCTAATTTACACCTGATAGAAATTTACCAAGTGATTCAAAGCAGTTGTAAACACCTTTTATGGGCATGAACATATCCACCACGAGTGTAGAGTTTTCCACATCCATAACTCACACTCAAGGGGAGGGAAAATGGGCTGTTCAAGGCAGTTTTAGCTTTGAATATTTGCCCATGAACAGACTCACCATCTGGGTTGGACTCTTGGTATACATATATTGTTATTAATAACTTTCTAGCATTTAAAATAAATTTTCAATTACTTTTAAAGTATTTCTTAGAGTTTTAACAACTTTTAAATAATTCACAGATATACATTTGGTAGTAAACATATGTTTACAACTGAAATTGCCAAATTTGCTACTGCTAAAAATGTTCCAAGCGATTCCTGGCAGTTGTAAACCCATTTACGGACGAGAACATCTCCACCACAAGTGCAGAGTTTTCCACACCCATAAATGACACTCAATGGGTGAGAAAATATGCAGTTTAAGGCATGGTTAGACTTAGATATTTGTGAGCGGCCCCAAACAAGTATGTTTGTGATTGAACGAGCCAGACCCGCACGTTCTAGATCTGCTCTAGAACCTCAAGTCAATGGTACTTTTTCTCAGCCTGATAGCGTGGAGGGGAGAGAAATTATTAACAATGTCAATCACATCAGTTTCAGTTCTCTAGGCACATAATAATCACAGACTAATAAATAAGTTAGTTCATTTATCATAAAGCCCAAACAACTGGATATACACACACCTCAAGATGAGGGTGTAGAAATACATTGGAACCAGTATAAAGCCAAATCTACAAATAAAGGTAAGGCGATGCAGCATGCACAAGACAACTAATTCAAGAATCAGGATACAAATTATCAAGGAACAGGAATCCAGGTTCCCCTGCATCAAAGGTTGATGGAAATAAAGCACTAATCTATCCCTACACTAGCACTAATGTGACATCCCTAATTAAGAATTCTTCATGCAGTATAGGTTAAGGTGTCAGCATGTGGAGTCTTCCTGAGAAGTCTTCCCACGTCAGTCGGGTAGCATGAAGCTACTGAGACAGAGCTTGTTCTAAGAAGCTCTCTCTCCAAAGGCAGAGAAGAAGTGGGCTCCTTCTCTACTTGCATTACTCCAAATATCACAGGTGTCTTCCCAAGATTCCTCTCAGGTCACGCCATTCGATCAGGCACATTCTCATAAGTAATTCTCCACAGGACTGCGATCGCTACTAAACGCAATGACCTTGCTTACCAGGCCCTCTCCGGCGAGAAAATACAACAGTCCTCCTTATCAGGAGGAACGCCCAATGTATCGTCCTCTGTACTTGCCTAACTCCTAAAACAAAGACATTATTCTAACTAACAAGGACGCTCCTTCCACCTGCAGCACAAATGTGAGAAAGAACAGAATCAATCATGCACATGAAATTCTACTATTAATTTGAATGCAAGAGCTTCCAGAGAAAATGAATTTAAGGCCTACAAATTCAGCTAATATAAGAGAAATGAACATGGGCGCTTTACGAAGTTATAAAGAATCTGAGACATATACAGTTAATATTTTCATCTATATGTATAATAACACGATAAATTAACACATTCAATATTAAATCATTGTCAGTTGCACAACATGACTTTTTCCTGTTAGTGTTTTCTGCTGGTTGCATTTGATTTTCTATGGAATCCTTCACATATTCTACATTTTGGCCTAAACACATCACATTCACATGTTTACATTACAGGATCCTAACACTTAGGTTAACAAGACAAAGGACCATATGCGGATGAGGTCTTCTTGTCTTATTATAATGCACCCTTACAACAAAAAGTGGATTTTGCGATACATCATGGTCATTTACAGCTCCTTTTTATTCGGCTTTCCACTCAGGAAATGGCAATTTTTTTACTGCAGCCAAGAGCTGCTGTAAATCCCTTTTCAGGGCAGGAAGGGAATGGATCAATCCCAGATAAGGGATGTAAGGAACGGTGATTTTCCATATGAGAAAAAAATGTGTAATTGCTCAAAGGATTATATTTACCCTGTGCAGAGTTTGCCACCATAGAGAACTCCTCATAGCAGGATTATAATCTTGATGAGAAAGTCAGATGACCTTCTCAGTAATCCACATAGAAACCTGTCTTTGGCCACTCATCCCATGAGGGTACACTTGATGTGTAAATCCACAAGTGCAGATTTGAGAATTTATCTGTGAATGAAGCCCTGTTGAATTTGTTCATGAAGGCTTTGGATTCAAAGTAGAGCAAGCATCAGTTTAACATTCAACCTATTAACACCATTATTATTTAGCACAGGTGTGCATTAGAGGTCGTGGTACTCTTCTGTGATATACCTTCAGGAGAAAAGGACTCTGATGCTGGCCAATAAAACACTAGGAAGCCATCCCATACCTCAGGTAGACTTCTAATGGATGTATGATAGTACAACGCGATCATTTTGATCGCGGTACTTTACATCGCGGATTTTACAACGCAAGTCGTTACAACGACTTGTGTTGGAGGGCGCGGACTGAGTATTATTATAATTTTCTATTCCATCTCCAGCCCACGTAACAGTAGGGAAGGCGTTGGAATAGAAAATCACAATATTCCTTAACCAAAAACGCCATCCAGCGCAAGTCGTAGTAATGACTTGCGTTGTAATGGCAGCGTGCTAAAGGTCGTGCGGTGTAAACACCTCATTGTAAACTACGTTTACCCTTCCAATCTGGTGCCCTTTGTCAGAAAAGGCTACTACAAGAGCTCACTCCATTATGGGAGGTGCAAAACATTGAGAAATGCCTCTGCCCAACACCCATCTGAATAGAGAGTCAATGTACGCACCTTATCCATAACAACTGCCTAAAAGAAAAAGGGTGGATGCAACATTCTCATAACACATGTAAACGTATTCCTAAAAAAAAAACAAATAGAGACCAAATCTCCTGTCTCTGCCTCAGTCGCAAAATATACGTAAGCTAAATTAGATCTGTGCTCAATCAATCAATCAATCAGAGTACTTGTAAAGCGCGCTACTTACCCGCAAGGGTCCCAAGGCGCTGGGGGGGGGGGATGCTGCTACTGCTCGAAGAGCAGGTCTTGCGGAGCCTTCTGAAGGCGAGAAGTTCTTGGGTATGCCGTATGTGGGTAGGGAGGGTGTTCCAAGTCTTGGCGGCGAGGTAGGAGAGGATCTGCCGCCGAAGGTCGTTCATTGGATGCGGGGGACAGCTGCGAGGGCGAGGCTGGTGGAGCGGAGCTGGCGGGTGGGGGTGTGGAATCTGTCTGCTGTTCAGGTAGGCTGGTCCGGCGTTGTGGAGTGCTTCGTGTGCATGTGTGAGGAGCTTGAAGGTGATCCTCTTGTCGACGGGGAGCCAGTGTAGGTCTCTCAGGTGGGGGGTGATGTGGCTGTGGCGGGGGACGTTGACGTTCAGTCGGGCGGAGGCGTTTTGGATGCGTTGTAGTCGTCGTAGGTGTTTGGCTGGGATTCCTGCATAGAGTGCGTTGCCGTAGTCCAGTCTGCTGCTGACGAGGGCCTGTGTCACCGTTCTTCTTGTTTCGGTGGGGATCCACTTCTAGATCCTGCGGAGAATGCGGAGAGTATTGTAGCAGAAGGAGGAGATGGCGTAGACCTGCTTCGACATGGAGAGGGAGGAGTCGAGGATGAATCCTAGATTGCGTGCATGGTCGGTGGGATTTGGTGCTGTTCCCAGTGTGGTCGGCCACCAGGAGTTGTCCCAGGCTGAGGGGGTGGGTCTGAGGATGAGGACCTTCGTCTTGTCCGAGTTCAGCTTCAGACGGCTGCTCCTCATGCAGTTGGCGACGGTCTTCATTCCCTCGTGGAGGTTGGTTTTGGCGGTGCATGGGTCCTTGGGTGAGGGAGAGGATGAGCTGGGTGTCGTCGGCGTAGGAGATGATGTTGAGGTCGTGATGGCAGGCCACTTGTGCGAGGGGGGCCATGTAGAAGTTGAACAGCGCTGGCTGAGGTTTGAGCCCTGGGGGACTCCGCAGATGATATCGTTGGCTTCGGATCAGAAGGGTGGGAGGCGGACGCTCTGGGTTCTGCCGGAGAGGAAGGACGTGGTCCAGTCCAGTCAAGAGCCTTCTCTTAGATTCCGGGTTCTAGGAGGCGTGGCTTTAGAGTGCGATGGCAGACCGCGTCAAAGGCCCAGGAGGATGAGGGCTGATGTTTTGCCATTGTCTAGTTGGCGCCTGATGTCATCTGTGGACGCGATGAGGGCTGTCTCGGTGCTGTGGTTTCGTCTGAAACCGGACTGGGATGGGTCCAAGATGTTTTTGTCTTACAGGTGGCGGGTCAGTTGTATGTTGACGATTTTCTTGATGACCTTTACCAGGAACGGGAGCAGGGAGATGGGCCGGAAGTTCTTGAGGTCCTTGGGGTCCGCTTTGGGTTTCTTGAGGAGGGTGTTGATTTCAGCGTGCTGCCAGCTTTCTGGGAATGTCGCAGTTTAGAAGGAGATGTTGATGACCTTCTGTAGTTGGGGTGCAATGGTAGTGTCTGCTTTGTTGAATACGTGGTGTGGGCTCGGGTCAGACGGAGATCCTGAGTGGGTGGAGTTCATGACGTGTCTCGTTGTCATTGATGTTGGACCAGGAGGTCAGGCGGTTGGCGCTGGTGGTGTTCACAGGGGGGGTGGAGGCTGGCGTAGTCGGGGTGGTCGTGGTGTTGAAGCTGTCGTGGATGTCAGCGATCTTGCCGTGGAAGAAGAAGGCTAGTGAGTGGCACAGTTCTTGTGAGGGTGGGATGTCGTTGGCATTGACGCTGGGGTTGGAGAGTTCCTTTACGATGCTGAAGAGCTCTTTGCTGTCGTGTGCGTTGTTATCCAAGCGGTCTTTGAAGGAGGATCTTTTGGCTAATCTGATGGGGTGGTGGTGTATGTGGGTGGCGTCCTTGTGGGCTGGGTGGTTGTCCGGTATGCGTACGTGGAGCCATGTCTTCTCCAGTATCCGGCATGCGCGTTTGGAGGCCTGGAGCTCGTTGGTGAACCAGGTGGCTCTCTTGTTGGCGTGGTTGTTGGAGGGATTCTTGAGCGGGGTGCGGCTGTTGGCGCAGTCGTCGCTCCACTGTCTGAGGTTGCGGGCTGCGGCATCTGGGTTGGTGGGGTCAGTAGGTGGGTTCTTGGTGAGAGAGGTGATCAGCTGGTCTTCGGTGACTTTGCTCCAGCAGCGGCGAGGCAGCTGTTGGATGCAGTGGTGCGTGGTTGGTTTCTTGAAGGTGAAATGGATGCATCGGTGGTCGGTCCAATGAAGATCGGTGGTGTGGTCGAAGCGTACGTGGGAGCCTGTGGAGAAGATGGGGTCAAGCGTGTGGCCGACAGCGTGGGTGGGTGCGGTGATGAGTTGTCTGAGGCTGAGGTTGGCAAGGTTGTCGATCAGGGTGGTGGAGTTGGCGTTGTTGTTGTTCTCCAGATGGAATTCAGGTCCCCGAGGAGGATGTAGTCCGTGGAGGCGAGTGTGTGGGTGCTGGCGAGGTCGGCGATGGAGTCGCTGAACTGAGCCATTGGTCCGGGGGTCTGTAGATGAGTGTTCCTCTGAGGGTGGTGTTGGGGTCGGTGTGGATCGGGAAGTGCAGGTGTTCGGCGGTGTTGAGGGTGTCGTCAGCATGGGTGGCGAATTTGAGGGTGGACTTGTGGACGATGGCTATTCCTCCTCTGATTCCATTGGCGCGGTCCCTGTGGGTGATCTTGTAGCCGTCCGGGATGGCTATGGCGATGTCGGGCGCCGAGGAGACATTCCACCAGGTCTCGGTCAGGAAGGCCACGTCTGGGGCGGAGGTGTCGAGCAGATCCCAGAGCTTGACGGCATGTTTGCGTGCGGAGCGGTTGTTGAGGAGTATGCAGCGGAGGTGGTTGGGTCCAGTCTTTGGTGGTTTGGTTGTTCTGTCGCAGGTGAAGCTGCAGGGTTGTCAGGAGAAGGGTTCGTGGGTCAGTTTCGGGGCGGCCTGGAAGCAGGTGTGGTTTTGGTCGGTGTTGAGTGCGTGGAGGGTGCTGGCGTCGTAGTGGATTCTGGTGTCGTGGCATTCGCAGAGTCCAGGGGTTCTGGCGATGGGCGCGGTCCAGGCGCGGACGGGCGCTGACGGGCTTGCCTTAGGTGCGCCTTTGGCGTGCTAGCAGTGCGCTCGCTGCGCGGCCGCTTCTCGGCCTGCATATGAGGTGGTTTGGGAGGGAGGAGCAGCTAGGAGGCGTGAGTGGGGAGGCGAATGGGTGTGCAGGGGGCGGAGCCGCAGGGAAGCAGCGGCGGGAAAAGGGCCGGAACGGGAGCGGTGGGGGGCGGGGGGACTGGCGCACGGGCAGGGGGAAAGAGAGAAAAAAACTCAGGCAACACGGAGGCAGCAAGGGCAATCAGGTGACGAGCAGCGGCGTGGGGGCGACCTGCCTGCAAGCAGGGTCAAAGGTCGCTCCTGCTACCGCTACTCGGCCAGTATAAGAGGTGGCTTGGGAGGAAGGAGCAGCTGGGAGGTGGGAGCGGGGAGGCGAATGGGTGTGCAGGGGGGCGGGGCCGCAGGGAAGCAGCGGCGGGAGAGGGTCGGAACGGGAGCGGTGGGGGGCAGTGGAACTAGCGCATGGGCAGGGGGAAGGAGAGAAAAAACTCAGGAAACACGGAGGCAGCAAGGGCAATCAGGTGATGAGTAGCGGTGTGGGGGCAACCTGCCTGTAAGCAGGGTCAAAGGTCGCTCTGCATCGATAAGAGGATTGTACACTTGCTGGCATCGATAAGAGGATTGCACACTTCAGGATCATTTTTTCACTGTCTAAGATTTCTCTCAGAATTATTTGCCCACTAACTGACCGTTCTCCACTATTTCTCTATATTTTCAAAAAACATTTTCCGTTTTGAAAATGTGTTACTCGTTGTGTCCTCCCTTTTTCATCACCAGCACTTTGTTTGCCCTCTGATATTGCCAGGAGGGCAGAAAGAAATTTTCAACCCACACTCACACAGCAATTTCCTCTATTCTGGGACCAGACCATCATGGGTAGAATGGCATTGCAGCAGGGAACAATGCTTGATCTGATCTAACCTAACATATCCGTCCAGGTTTTGGGCCCTATAAATTTCAATAGCAAAAGGCAGGAGTAGCATTACCTGCTAAAAGTGTTGATTTGGGCCCCTGTAATCTTGGCACCACTCCCTCCTGGCACACTGGCAATACTGTCCTGGCAAAGATAACAAAAGGGCATCAAAATGGATGCCTTCTTTGTGACAGCGGTGCCTCCATGAGAGCGGATGAGCATCGTCCCTGTGCAGCCATTTTATTTTTCGTGCTGGTAGCTGTGAAGTCTGAAAGCAAGGCAGAAGCAGGGAAGAATAGTGTGCATTTCAGTTTAATGTGTGCTAGTCACTTTGTCCGGCTGTCTTACGATAGCCAGCCTCACATGCACACATTAAACACTCCAACCTGAGTTCTCTTCAACAGCTAGGTGTAGAGAATACACATGCCCCCAGTGCTTCAAGAAGCATCCAACCAAGCAGCATGTGAGCAGCGCCAGGACTGGTAGAGAGGAGTTGCTGGCTGGAGCTCTGGCAGGCTGTGCTGACGAGATGATGAGGAGCACCAAGCTGGAGTCACTAGGTAAGTTACCATTTTATCTAAAACAATTTTTTTAAATAACCTAAAGGCACTGTGAGAAACTCGTAGTTCATTCAGTCTCAACTTCAGAATTCTCAGCCGTGGCCCGTTATAAACACGCTTTGGCTTTGAGCCTAGGGGCACTTCTGATTTTTATTAGTGCCCATCAGTGGGTTAATATTCGCCCATCGCCGCACCTGTTCTAATTGTTGTTGGCCGCCACCGACTAATGCACGAATAATCTTTTTTTATTTTTTAAAATTTAATTACATTTTTCATTGAACATAGCAATGGATAATCAATGGTACAGAACATCTTTTCATTTTTCATTTTCAATAATCATTTCAATAGTTAAAAAGGCTTGAGAAAAAAAAAAAGAAATATATATATATATCAGACATGAGACACAAAGATTAGGAAGAGGCGAAGAAATTCATCAAGCACAGAAAGGGAATACAAACAACAATTGTATCAAGAAGGGTCTGTGCAAAATCCGCAATCTATAAAGTGACACTGCAAAAAAGTGCAAAAACCTGCAATAAAGTGCTACTGAAAGTGCAAAAAGCTATAATAAAGTGAAATCTAGAAAAGTGCTAGTGCAGTCGAATGTATAAACCCTTTCCTTATCTCCATCCTTCTTTTTCAGCTCATCCCTCCTTTAATTGTTCCAAATCCCCAAAATACTTCCAATTCCTTTCAAACCTCCTAATAGAACCTACTCTGCCCGCGTATGCTTTTTCAAAGAGACAGGTTCTCCTCATCTTGTTGAACCATTTTATCAGTGATGGAATTTCCCTTGATTTCCAATTTTGTAGTATTAAAGAGCGAGCGACCGCACATGATATAAATATAAATACCTCTTCAGATTTGTTAAACCTACTCCTATCCTTGCTTATGCCAAACAAGGCCGCTTCTACCATAGGCGGAAATGATTTTCCAATGGCCAATTCAATTTCCGCAAATATCTCTTTCCAGAAAGACTCCAACATCGGGCAGGCAAAAAAGATATGATACTATCCTCCCTGACCATGTGCTAGGCATCTAAAACACTTATTTTCTGTTCCAGGAAACATTCTTTCCATAGCCTCAGGCGTATAATAAGCTAGCCAACGGGACAAGAAGGCCATCCTCTTATAGTTGGCAGCGTGCAAAGATTTGTTTCCCAGTAAACAGAGAGCCTCCCAATCTTTCAAGGAGAAAAAGCACTGGGTCGAGAGTCTTACTTTATTCAAATGTTTATCGATCAGTGGGGATTGACCCGAGCAGTGGAGCAATTTATACCACTGCCCTATCCCGCTGCTCTTCCTTCCGTAAAGGGTATTTAGTAAGTTATTAGGGGCATTCAACAGGCCACTTACATCCTTTTTAATAAAATAAATAACCTGTAGATAATGCACGAATAATCGTAGGGTAGGGTGGATGAAAACTGCAATAAAATATTCACTGGTGTAAGTGTCATGAAAAAGAAGGAAATATACATATCGTGCTCAAGAACTTCGATCTCCAGAAAGAGTATCACATAAAAAGCTTTCTTCCACTCATTCAAGGGAAACTCACACATTGAAGACAAGGCCAGATGTCTGGCATTTTAACTATACTGGAATATTTTCCATTTACATTGATCATTAATAAGACTTTATGTGTAGATTCCTAAAAATAAAATAGGCAGGTAACTCTGTGTGTTTCGTACTTGAAAGTCAGTATGTTTTATCACCCGACTGAACAACAATAGAGAAAATCGCGTGAAAACATAAATATGATGCATGAACATGAACATGAACATCAAAAGCTTTACTATTTGTAATACATGAGAGACTGTATGTAATGCAGTAGGGACAGAAGGCCTCGATTCTTAGCAACAAACTGTGCCGGTCGGAGAGACTTTGAAGGTCTGCTCAGATGTCGATCTGTTTGTCCTGTGTCAGGCTTGAGTGACTAATTCGTATCTTTGTGATCTTGTACTGATCATGTTTTAAAATGGGTAAGAAAAAACTAAGAGTATAGAAGAAAAAACTAAGAGTAAACATAAAAAATGAAGAATTAATACTCTACTTTCATTTAACAAATAAAGCCGTTGCTTATTTGACGTTGCTGCTTGTGCCTTGCTCGCCTAACTCAGCAATTTAATGAACACTACAATAGCAATTGGTGTTGTTTGAGCTGTAAGGGAGCTTCGGTTGTTATTGCTGCCTCCGTTGTGTTTTGTGGGTGACACAATTCAGTTGAATGTGCATTTCACTACTCGGTGAGATCGGTAGAATTGTCACACTAATATTCAATGTGGCAAGACCCGTCGGCGAATGCTTTTTATTTTTTACAGTCTGTTGTGATCTTACTTTAGGGAAGCCCGGAGGATCAATGAAAGTGACCGACTGGAAGGCAGGGCAGCCGGCTGCTCACTAATTGCTCCGTTCTCTCACTCTGTTTTTTTGCTGACCCTAACAACTAGTGTCCCTGTAGATCACCCTTTTATTTCTTTTGAAATTACTCTAATACGCCGTGATCGATCCGGTCTAATTAGCCCAGAGAGAGAAAGGAACTGGATCAGACCAATCTGAGACTAATCTAGGAGACGAGAAAACCCTTTTGGAATTGAGGGTTAATCAGTTGGAAATGCTGTACAAATGAGATCACGAATATTGGAAGGAGATGTGGATTTGAATAGTCGTGCACTTTTTGAAAAGGTGTTGAACGCAGTGCTTTCTCTGCAAGTTTTTAGAGAAGGAATCCAGTGTATTCCTAAATGTTTTATCATCATACAACACATTTTAACAGCTATCATAGTCAGAACTGTGAGTCCTGCATAAACACATCATTGCAAATTTTTTATTTTGGGCACTTTAAAACCAGTGGGAACTGTTTGGGTAGGGGGTCGAGTTGTCTGTTTTTTTTTACTATTGTGGGTAGAGTTGAAGAATGTCTCTAAGTGAGTTGAGTTTTATTATGCTGTTGATTTAATGCGCACAATGTTTGCTGCTGCGTAAACAGGGTTTCACCTGTGCTGTACCCCTACTAATGTCTACAGACGAACACAAGGAATATTTTAGATTCACAAAATCTCAAGGAATTTGTTGAGAAATTTGATAAAGAAATCATGGATTTCTAGGATAAATAATTTCCTCCTAACCATTACCCTGCAATGGGAGCAAGTCATGGAACTATAAAGAAATATCCATTTGGACAATTTATTTTTTTCCTCCACCTAAACTCCTCTCTCCATCTAGAGAAAATCTTATTGTACGCACCTCGAAAATATGGGGATGAAGTTTCCATACATTCTAAATGGTAATCCCTTAAAGTAACACTCGTAATATCACCTCTTTATCAAATGTACTACTCTGGAAAATTCCACAACCCTGCCTTAGTTGCTCCATTACTGAGTGCGATTTGCTATTCTTTTTTTTCGCTTAGTATTGCAAAATGTAATGTGCAAATGGCCTAGCCCAGTGGTTCATAACCTTTTGACCTCTTGGACCCCCTCCTATTCATTACTGGAATCCAGGGACTTCCACGTAATCATTATTAGAATCAAGGGACCCTTGATGAGTCAATAATGGAAGTTGGAGACTGTGGTTTAAGCAATTTCGATGATTTGAACCTCAAAACAATACAGAAACAAACATTCATCAATCATATACACAAATGATGAAATATTTCATGTACTTCAACAAATGTAACAATTTTTTATTTAAATGTGAATGGTAAGGTTGGGGCTTTTCTAAACTCAACTAAGGCCACCCATCCTCCACACTATATCCTGTTTAGTACATTTGCTGCTCCCACAAATCAATCTGAGGACACCAATTTAAAATCGCATTTAGTTTACATGGTTTTGTGAAATTTGAATTTTAGATTTTGCCCTTTTTTAATAAACACTTTAATAATCTGTTAATATGATTTATTTTTCTAAGCAGGTGAGAACCTCAGTATGTGTCTCTGACTCCCGGGGTTCCCCGATGACAGGTTAAGAACCACTGATCTTGCCAGCTATTACATAGTCATGTATTTAGTATAATGTTACTTTCAATGACTTCCTCCAGGTTTCTGGCTTGTATAACCTATTTACTTTTCTATCTTGTAAGTTGGAACGCAAACTGTAGCTGGACGGAAGCAGGCACATTGATATTGTTGCACTGATTAGTGAGGAGCTTGAACACCATCTCTAAAGCTGCAGGCTACTCTTTGGCTGTTCCAGGCCACAGAGAAAATGGATGCCGGCTGTTTCTGGCCGGTGTTGGATAATGATGGGCCCGCTGATCCAACTCCTTATACTCTCGGACTACAATCCCAAGGTCAGAAGGGTAGAGAGAATTTACATACCTGTTAGCTCATAAGGTCAGAAGACCAGAGCTGGCACAGTCATTAAAAGGAATTCGTCAGATATACATTGTTTTCTTAAAGCACTCCTGAATCACCTCTGAATTAAATCAGGATCCTCTCTAATGTCTCTCATGACACTTTTTAATATACAAATGCATGCAAGCAAGCAAGAGGTGGTGGCGTAAAAGATTAATATTCATGAAAATGTGTGATTTAATTTCAGCCAATTATGCAACAAGCATTCACAGCTCAGATGAATTTGAAGCAATATGTCTTCTTATAATAGTGTTCAAAAACAGATGTCTGGAGCAGATTATTTTGCTAATGTGCCCTACTAAGAGTTCCTTTGGGTGCTGAAGATGTTTCTGCGCTATCCTCAATTTTAAAGATACCCTTCTTCAGGTCTAAATACTTTTTCATAAACTTTGCATTGTTCACAAACTTAAGGATTTGACAATTGCTTTGCGCATTAATGCTATTCGTGCTGTCTAATTGAAATACATATAAAGCCAGAAGAAAAGCAACCCATTCTGGTTTTCTCACTCAATATATAGGCGATTTCTCACTGTAAACATCAAGATTGGAGTTATGTTGCTTGCATAGTTCTTTCTTCTCTTTCAGTGTGAGTACTTCCTTTCCAATGTGTATTGTTTCCATTCTCTTCAAATATTGTTCAATAATGCCTAAATATAGAATTGAACATTTCTATGATTCAATGGATGAAGGCACATTTAATTCCTCACAAACGCCAATCACAAAGCACCCCTAAAAATATTGCCCAAATTAAGTGAAAAAAAAATCCTATCAAGACAAAGATTTTCCCTAATTCCATGTTCAGCTGAAACAGGCTCACTTGGTTTCATCTTCAACTGGATTACCTCCCTTACATCTGCTTTACATGTTTTCCTTCAATAGGGAAGAGTGCATGTGGATCAGCTTGCATCGTGGTCTTAGTGGGAATTGCACCATGGTGCAAAAGTGCCTGTGTTGCAGGGAGTGATTGTTTATGTGCAGGAAGGGACACCTTCCTGCCCCATAAACAATCATTAAAGGTGACTTGCTCTTTCTATGTGTGCTGCAGAATTCAGCATACAAAGAAAGAGCAAAAATAAGTATTTCTCCTTGTTGCGCCAATCTAATTCCTGCTTGTGCATGGTGTTAGTTTTTGGCACTGCCTCCGATTACACATCCTTGTAAATTTGGGACAGCATCAAAAAGCAATGGGTGTTGAAGTGGAACTCCTGCAGCAACACCCGTTGCAAGGGTTCCATATTTATAAAGCGGTTTTAAGCCATGCAAAGGGGAAACAACAAATACAACAAACATCGAACAACGTGTTGCCTTTGCAATGCCGGCAGAACAACAAATGCATCTAAACCACGCATTCCACTTACAACGCAAGTCGTTACAAGGCCATTCGTTAGGTAAAGCGGTGTTGGACTTCAAAGTCTAAATCTTTCCCCTTTGTTTCGGGGACTGGAGTTGGAATAGGAAATTATACTATTCCAAAGTCAAGCGCCCCACTAATGCAAGTCTTTGTAATGACTTACATTGTAAATGGAATGCATGGTTCAGACGCATTTGTCTGCCCGCGTTGTTAAGGAATGCCTGGGAAAGGAAAGTGTGGTTGTGTCATACAACCCCCACAAAGTGGCTTAAAGTCGCTTAGTAAGTATGGTGCAGGGCATTATGCCACCGGAACGTCAAGAAAAGTCACCTTCCTGTGGCACAATCCCCCTGTAAATATCCCCCCCACTGTTTTGCAGAGATGTTACTTGCCACTTCAGCACTGTGAGGTGACTCTATCACATCGTGCAGGTCTTTGTTATCGGATCATTTTATGACATTTACACATATACTTTCCGTAAAGCAGCTCTGAGGAATTCGAAAGTCTTCCTCATTTTCTCCTGTTTCTGTTGTTTTTTAGTAATGCAACCATTAGTGTAATGATTTTGCTGTTTTAAGATATTTTTACTTTTTAAGCATAATAGCTTTAATTACCTACACACTTTAGTAATACATTTGAATTTGAATTTAATCAAGTAAAAAGCAAAAGTTGCTCAGCGTCCTAAAAAAACATGAAGTTCAAGCAGCATGTTATTATTAACCATATTGGTAATCATATTGCTACATTCCTCATTCAATTGCTCGTTGAATTTCTTTGTTCAAAAATATAAGACATTTGAGATAAATAAGATCAAGCTGTACCATTGTTGCATGTACATTCTTTAATAGAAAACCTTCAAATCCCAACGTCTCTAAAAAAAAATCTCAAAAATCTCACGTCTATTCTTTGTACTATGTGGAATGTAATTGCCTATAAATTACAGCTGTGCTACAACTTGGATTCTCATGTGTTGCCTGTACACTTTGACAGCCATGATGAATGCATTGAAACACTATATAGATGTATACCTTATTCAACATTCAACACAAATGCATCTATGTGTTTAGCTGTTTTAGAGGTTTCAAAGTGCATGATATGTTACTTTGCAACCCTTTCGGAGCAATAGTATGTAATGCAGACTTCTCCAACCAGAGCTCTCCAACTACCTGTGAGTAGATCTCCTGTGTGCAGCCCAGTATCCCAAATTCGAAACTTTTGCTTGATTGAATTGATATGTGAATGCCAAAATTTAAAAATGTGTACATGAGAGGAAAATGTGTGTATTTCTAGAACTCATAATTTCAAAAATATATTTAAAGCTGCTACTTAAATCATAAATCATACAGCTTCGGGAAACTAATTGCTTATATTATTAGTCTGTTTTACATCACTGTTGGCAATCCTGTACAGAGGAGATCACGGCTGGTAATCTTGCATAGGGTGACCACTAATGTACTCTTGTCTTAACACCAATAATTTTGGTAGCTCTGGATTATTTTCGTGGAACAAAAGTAGCTCTCATTAGGGAAAAGGTTGGAGATTCCTGATGTAATGTGTGCTAAGATATGAAATCAATGTAAACTTGCAATGTCACTGACACTATTTGTCTGGTCAAGCATCACTTTGCAGATGGATTTTTGTCAAACATTATAAAAAAAGATGATGCGCATGTCGTCGGTAAAGCAGCAACAGTGGCTTAATGCAAAATGATGAGACCCCTCTGTAGAATGTGGTTAGGGTCCCCTAAGCTTCCTAGATCTTACAGATGTTCATTATCCATGGGCTGATTTGGGACCCCCCAAAAGGCTGGGCCCGTTGCACCGCAGGGGCTGCAGCTTCCTCTGCAACAGTATGCGATCAGAAAATAAAAGCGAGTTCAGTAAAGAGACGTAAAATACATGGCAAGCCTGAAGCGTTGCATGACATTACAGGGAGATACAAAAACAAAAGATAAAATAGATGTGTCAGAATAGAATATACTAAAACATACTGCATAGTGAAGAAGGAATGCATGCATTGAACTAAGCCACATACAGAACATGAACCACTGCTTAAATTGAGTCAATTATTTCCGGTGCTCAGCATCAGCACTTAATCATCAACACTGGCGATTTTCATGAGATCCAGTTAAGGACAAATTAATTTACAGGGAGATTAAGTGATTTCCCCAGAATCACAAGATGATGTAGCAACGCGGAAACTCAAACCTGGTTTCCAAACTCCAAAGTCGGCAGCTCTGGCCATTATGCTACATCCTCTCCCCACTTTCATGGTTGGTAGTTAGTTTTGTTTTAGGTGGCGCTAACAAGATAAATGTGATGTTCTAGTTGCCTCCTGATGAGAGCCCCACCACTTATTGTTTTACAAATTAACCACTGACATTAACATAGTTTAACTTTCAGGTAACAAAAGTGAGTCAACGCATACACCGAAAGTCCTACCTTGGTCTCTGAAATAAAAGGCATACCTGGAAGTTTAATTCAAATTCATTGTATCATCCAGTTACCAAGCAAAATTCGAAACTCATTTAGTGCTTGTTAGGACGGTAGTCCCAGTGTTCGCCATTCTTGACAAGATAATGTTGTGACATGTTGAAGGACTAAATTATGGCTTTGCATTAGTGTTCACAAGCAATGAACTATCAACATTAAGAAACATTATGAATAGATCTATATTTGAGCTCTGAAAATCATGATATATTAAAAACATGTGTGGGCCTTATATTGCAAGGATGACAATCGATTTTTGAATTTTAAAAGAATCTTGGTTATAAAAATGATCTAAAGATAAGTCAACCTGGGGCTTTATTACATAAGTACCCCGGGGATCCAACATGTGTATGTGCCCAATTCTTCCACCTGGGGGCGCTTTGCTATTATAGAAAGGGCAGGAGATGCTTTTGTGGGCTTTTCTACAATAGGTATCAAAATGGTACACATTTTGCATCAGCATGATCATGGGCGGGCATTCCTTTATTTGCATGGGGAGCGGGTCCATGTAAATGAGGAAACACTTTGCATCTGTGTTAACATCACAATATAGACACAGGGGGAGAGGCAAAGAGATCATCGGGAGGTGTCCAGAACAATCACCAAAAAGAGGTGGAGGACAGTGAGTACACCTCTTGAACGAGAGAATGGTGGGTCCCAAAGACCCTCAAGGAACCCTCCTACTGGCAGGTGTAATAACATGCAGCTTCATGCTCTGAGGGTCTTTCCCCCTCGAAATTTAGTCTGGTTATCTGCCTACCTTTTCACCAAAACGTTGACGCAGCCATTCTGCCTTTCAGTAATGCAGTGTTCCTGGTGGAACCAATATACAAATAATGAACACCCACTTTTTGGTGTTCACTGTATTACAAACAGCAACCACCTGCCTTCCTCTTGAAACAAACATGTTCCCATCTTATATCTAGTTTTGCAATGTCTTTTTTCGTACACTTATTCTTTAACCGTTCTTCATGACTCAACGTGGGCAGCCATGAATAACGCAATACCTTGTTTTAATGTCTATACAACTCACATCTGTAGTTTTAGACTCTTCACTTAGTAATTTAACGGTACTCAAACTACCAAACTACAGAAAGATTCAAGGATAAATTGGCCTTAATAGCAGTGGCAGCCGCTACTTAACGAGGGATGAGGGAGGTGGTATAATAATAATAATAATCCATATTTGTAAAGCTCACAATCACCCGTTAGGGTCTCTAGGCGCTGGGGGCCGTCGGGAAAATTAAGCAAGCTATTGCCCAGAGTCACATGGTGCTGGACTAATCTGCCGCCGGCGCCGGGGATCGAACCGTGATCCCCAGCTTCCGGAGTCAGTCGCCCTGGCCGCAGCGCCACACCTCTTCCTTTTGGTAGGGGGAGTAAATTAAAAAAGATACAGAAATAAAACACCTGCAGGCCAGCCACCGTCTCTCGTTCCTCTTTGGTTGACTCCAGGAGCAGGAACCAGGAAGCACACAGGCTTCCAGACTCCTTAGCCAATCATGATGCTGTGTTACAGCAGCATCGTGATTGGTCTGAGTGCCGTGGTTCGGCACTTGGAGAGAGACTGGGAGGCTGTGCATGTTCTCCTTCCAGGCAGTGCAATTCAGCCGGTGGAGAACAAGCAAAGTATGCATGACTCTCTTGCCTGCCAAGACGGCTGGCCAAACAGTCACTTAGGAGAGTGCCCACCACTACTCCCCATGTTCCTGTGGCAGCCAGCCTCACCCCGCCCCTAACAGGCTGAGGCACGACGGAAAAATAAAATGATAACGTTGCATTATTATCCTTTTATTTTTCCTTTTTCAACAGCTTACAGAGCGGTGGGGCGACACTCCTCCGCCTTAGTGGAGGAGCCGTCCCTGCTTAACAGGGACAAAATTGTTACAAACAGATCACTGCATGTTTTAATGGCAAGCGTTCCGCTCATTGAGCAATCTGGCTGATGCACCCTGCCACTCGAAAACAAGAGCTTGCATGATTGCTCTTGAATGAGCAGCCATACGTGAGATGGGTTCTACACCACCCCCTAAAACTGCTTTTTTAGGATTCTTCTTTATGGCCCTTCATTATATCACACCTCCAATGGCTGGATTACATGCCTTGCACCAGTGACAATTTTGCTCAATTTGATGGACAATTTTGCACTAGCTAATGCACTGGTCGACCAATGAAGAGTGTCATTTGCAGTGACTGCAAACGTGAATTTTGTAATGATCCGCCAGTGCCAATGTTATTTTGCTCTGGTTGGTGAAAGAAAATGCTTGTGGAAAATTGAGCCTTCATTATGTAAAATTACTCAGTTATATCGGCGGAATGCATGTAATCTTGGACAGTTATCAGATAAGGCATTGCTGCAAGGTTTTTTCCTTGGGCAAACTACATTTCGATGAAATTAATTTTCCAAATGAGGGGCATATATAAGGCACATACAGGTCGTTAAAAAAAAAAGACTGTTAGATGCTGAGTTGACATGAAAAAGACAAGGGGTATTACTTTTAAGCCCTTAAAATCATGCATTTAAGTGGAAAATCGATTTGGAAAAAATGCATGGGGTTTCTAGCTGAAATAATGAGGGAGATAAACAGAACCGAGGCTCGGGCAGTTTCGTTTTAATACCTTATTAGTTATGTTGCTGCTTTACAAAATCCATAGTCACTATTTGCTTCGCACACAATTTTGCTGGTCTTGTTATTCCCTGTCCTCCTTCTCTCATGCAGCTTGCACAGCTATTAGTAACACCAACCAAGAGGCTCGCCTCTCCAGCATTGTGTTGTTTCTTTTTTGCCTCGCTGTGAATAGCTTAAGAGTCTGCCCTGTAGTCTGTGGTGGGTGTGTTTTTGTTTCCTAACAAAGAGGATTGCCTGGTTATTTCCAGTCCTTTGATTCCGAAACATGAACAAGCAAATCTTTTCTGATTCTTATTCGACCATGTAAAAAGCAGATTTAGTGAGTAATCACGCATTACATATAATAGGGTTCATATTCTTTTTAGGCATAACATTGGCAGAGCTCATCTTACATGTCCTGGTCACATCTCATTTACTACTTCCCCTACATAAAACAATTTCCACATTTTTCTCATCATACTAACTGACCCCATGCAATGAAATCACCCGAATAGCTAAGAAGGATCATACTTTTTGTAAAGTGAGCTTCTACGTATGAGCGTCCTGTTACTTGAACTTCCATATCTGTTTGTTTGAACCATGTTGATGGGTGTGTGAGTGGTGCTATTGTTTTTGCAGATTTCCATACTGAGGGGCCGATTAGGATGGCGGACGGACTTGTGTCCGTCCGCCACCCCTGAGTAGGAGGGACCGTCCGCATGGGCAGCGGCGGTCCCTCCATGGCAATTAGGATGTGACCGCCACCCTGGCGGTCACATCCTGTATGTTTTACAATGCGGCGGGTGCTGCTTGAAGCAGCACCCGCCGCAATGTAAAAAACGAAAGCTGTGCATTTGCATGCACAAAGCGGCAGGCACCGCGCGGTGCCTGCCGCTTCGTGCACGCAAAGGCAGGGGGGTACCATAGGTACCCCCCATGTGCACCCCCCACGCAACCTTCACCCAGGGGGCCCGCAACGGGCCCCCAAAGTGATTGTCCGTATGCTTTTCCACGGCGGAAAAGCCGCAGCGGAAAAGCATTACTTTCCCTACATCCTAATATGGCTGGCGGTGTCTGATAGACACCGCCAGCCATGTTAGTGCTTTTCCGACCGCGGCGGAAAAGCGGCGGACACATTGTGAGACCCACCAGCCATCCTGATTTGGCGGTGGGTCTTTCAGGCCTCCTCGGCGGATTTCCCGCATACTCCGGGCGGCGGTGGCTTCCGCCGGCCCGGAGTATGCGGAAAATCCGCCATCATAATGACCCCCTTAGTGTATATAAAGGACAGAACCATGCTCTCTGCTCATACAAGGAGATGTCCTTAAAGAACACATTCGTCATTCTCACGGAAATTCAGATTTTACTCCAATATATTTATGATGCATTCACTTTTGTTAAGGATTTCAGACCTTTTTTCAATATGGATTTTTAGGGGAAATGTTTTTTGTGGCCTGGTCTGTACCAAGAAACCACCCCCTGGGGAGACCTCTACAGGAGTGGCCAGTGTGACCTTAGGGAGAGATAGTCACCAGGAGCAGGTGGTAGAACATGCCATAGTCCCCCTGAATTGGGAGATAGATTCAGAGAGTAGACGTGATTCCTGAGGGTGGGAGTCATCAATTCTACCAGACCAAGGTGAATTGGGTCCCTGTCAGTGCTCTGAGGGACCCTGTGGCTACCCAGACCATGATATTGGAAAGGCTGGTTTACCTACAGAAGTACACCAACCAGGTGTGTAGGGAAACTCAGGCCCAGGGACAGGTCTTATTCCTCCACATGGCCCTGGTATCCTTGGAGTGGGGTCGGGAGATGACCAAGAGAAGTGTCTTAGTTAGACCCCATATGCTCATAGACTGCCTTCGGGGAATGAGTTGCACCAGTGGCAGGAGTGCTAGGAGGGGCGGCCTCCCAGGGCACCCTGAAAGCTCGGAATTCTGGGAGTAATGCTCCCAAATTGAGATTACAGAGACCCAGATGCAGGGGCATGGGGAGAAAGAGCTCACTTGTGACGCCTACTCAGACTCAGGCTACCACCTCTAGACTAGTGGGAACGCGAAAGGAAAAAGGGTGCCTAACATCTGGGGTTGTTGTCCCCACTTTGAGAAGCCTCAGAGGTCAGAGATTCCTGAGAGGTCTGGGGCCTAGCACTTGCCACAGAGAGCTGTCAGTGGCCTCTGGTGGTTGCTATCCTTATGGGCAGAGCTTTCGGTTGGTTGGGGACAGAAAGACAGATCCAAGGGGCAGAATTATCACATCACTTAGTTGGCATGGTGGTACTGTCCGCCTAAGGGGATGCATCTGTGAGCAAGTTAAGGTTAGGGCTGCACAGATGGTGTCCATAGGTGAGGAGAAGGGTTCCTCATGGGTCAGTTCAGTGGCTCAGGAGAGTGTGGACAAAGGGATCCATTTGAATTCAGGAGAGCGTAGAATAGAATTAACAAGTTACTTTGCAGTAGAGGGCCGTGTAACTGGCAGTTGGACTTTGTGAATTCATCCCAGACAGTCACAAAATAAAGGGATTAGGGGTGTCTGAAAGGGCCATCTGCTAGTTGTTTGGGGACAGAGCTGGGCACAGCCCCACTTGCAACTAAATAGGCTGTGCTCTGCCTACTCACAAAGAAAGTTTCACCCCTGAAAATTTTATGTAGCGGCCTCGAGTCAGGGCAGGTAAGTCACGACGAAATTTAGGCACTTCAATGGAACACTAGAAATGTTTCCTACTTCCAATGTGGCACCATGAAGAAATAAGGGGCCCACACACCCACTTATCAGTGCACTTTCTGAACCTGTAGAATGCCTCCCACAGGACTGCCTGTTGCAGTGGCCTGCTGTGTACTCCACAAGACTGGTTTGCTGCACCTGGAAGGATTGCTTTGCTTCTTGTAGCTTTCCTTGAACCATCAGAGGGCTGCACTGCTGCTTGACCCTTGTTTCTTCACCTAAACCTAGGACTACCAGAGTGACTTTAAGGGCTAGTTATCTGGCCTCCTGTTCAGGGCCACAGGGACATAGCATTTCTTGAACCCGTACCTGGGCTCAACCTGAGGGAGTCCTTACCCCCCAAGGTGTGCCCTTCTAGCCCTGGATGCTTGGTGGTAGTGCAAATGGTGCCCAGATGGCCAAAGTCGAAAACTTTGCACCTAGAACCCTTTGGGGTAAAAATTGCTTTGAGAACTGAGAGAAGACTGGGACTAACCTGCTTGTTTATCTGCCCAAGGTGTATCAACAGTCACCACGACTTCGCTGCTGCTCCCAATATGTTCTTCTCCGCAGCAGCAAATCCTGTTCAGCGATCTTAAGCCAAAGGGGTATCTGGCCTCCTGGAACTTTCATCAGCGTCAATAAGCATGGGCGTAAAATCTGTTCCGCTCGCGGATTTTGCGGATTTTTGGCAAATTCGCAATCCGCAAACTCTCGCGAACTTGCCGAAAATTTGTAAAATCCGTGCGAAGCAGATTTTTTGCTTGGTCGTACTTGCCAACTAGAATACTATACAATTTCGCGGGAGTAAACACTTGCGAACACGTAGATGCGGCGGGCAGCGACAATCTCGCAATTGCGAGATTGCAAAATTTGCAATTTCGCACAAGAAATCCACCAGCAGGCAGCATAAACCTTGAAAATTATGATTTTTATCAGAATAATTCCTCAGGTTGACATTTGCCTGCACTTTTTCTTTGCAAGGAGTCCATTTTGGGGGGGGGGGGGGTGGGAGGAAGGAAGTGCCCCACCGTCTCCAACTTCCTGTTCCTGTCCAGCAGGCTCCTCCCAGTGCTTTCTTCATGTGCTGGTCACTTTGATTTGGATCTTGACCTGGAAGGGTTACATTTTGTGGATGCTGCTGGATATTTGGATTTTTGCAAAACTGAAAGCACTCAGCAGGTGCAAAAGTTCAATCTTATCATTAGTAACCTTTCCCTGTAGTGCTTCCTGAGGGGCCCCTTCAGAGTTCATTTGCCTACTTGCAACTATTCTATGACCCTGCTCTGACCCTCACAGCAGGCTCAGAGAATAGCTACAAGTATACAACAAAGGTCCTGTTAAAAAAATTACACTGCAACAGAAAGCAATTACAGACAAAACTGAAAGCACTCAGCAGGTGCAAAAGTTCAATCTTATCATTAGTAACCATTCCCTGTAGTGCTTCCTGAGGGGCCCCTTCAGAGTTCAGTTGCCTACTTGCAACTATTCTATGACCCTGCTCTGACCCTCACAGCAGGCTCAGAGAATAGCTACAAGTAGGCCACAAAGGTCCTGTGAAAAAAAATTGCACTGCAACAGAAAGCAAATTACAGATAAGGAAGCAGGTGCCAGCCAGACTGGAAGTTTAAATTCAGTGACACATTAATCAACCCCAAATTAATTCATGTCAGTTGAAGCAGGGCAGGTGTGCTTGCTTTTTTTCACCCCCATAATCTACAGTGATAAACCAACCAGAGGGTGGCAGTGATGTACTAGAGGGTGGCATGGGTGTACCAGAGGGTGGCAGTGGTGAAACAGAGGGTGCTGTGAACCTGTGATGATGAACCAGACGTAGAAACAACATAGTCCCGGCCGTTGCGAGCCGACAAGTAAGTTCGCAATTGCGAACTGGTACACAACCCTCGCGAACTGGCAGAAACCCTTGCGAACACAAAAAAAAAAATCCGCAAATTCGCAAGAGTTCGCGGATTTTGCGGATTGCGAATCCGTAAATACGCAAGTTCGCGGATTGCCAATTCGCAAAATCCGCCCATGCTTAAGCGTCAACCTCATGCCTTGTGCAGATGGAGATGCTGATTTCACAAAGAGTTACTAAGTCCTAACATAGAAATCTTCAGCGCAAGTTCATCCAGTGACTACATTCCCTCTTCTGACATCTCTTTCAGCTGAACTTTGCATTATCAGAACATTTTTCTTGAGAATTCTTTTAAGTTTAAAGGTAAGTGCTGACTGGGCCTAATCCACTTTTTGTAACCGACCTGTGCTCCATCGTGGTTGGCCATATTTTTTTTGCAAATTGACTGTAACTGGACCCACATTTCCGCATCATGAAAAAATACATAACCTTACCTAGTTCACGAATTGCAACAGTCCGAATGTCATCTATGCCATCAGATGCCCCAGCCAAAACATTTACGTTGGACAGACCACACAAAAAGTTAAGAACAGGATCTTACAGCATACCAGCAGGATCAAATGCAAAGTCCAAGGAGCCCCCATGGTTGAACACTATTCTAGTGCGGGACATTCGGCGGATCACCTTGAATGGTGGGTTCGGGAAAAAAATATCTTGCACACAAGGGGTAGCAGTATTAACACCACTTTAAACTACAAAGAATGTCGCTGGATCCACATCTTAGATGCAGTTAGTCAGGGACTAAACAAGCATGAGGAAACGTGTAAACAGATAGGCAGACTATAACCCCCACAGTCCACATATACACAGATAGAGGCTGGACACATCGCACAGTCCAACCACCTCCAAATTTGCTGTTTAACCCAAGTGGTTTCACTAGACTTCATATTACGCTACCTCAAGTTGTAATAGTTGACCTCAGAGAAACAGGACACATTCCACACATTTGCTGTTTAACCCAAGTGTTTTCACTAGACTCTATATTACAGTAGCTCATGTTGTAATAATTGGTCAATGTATGCACAATGGATCAATTGTTATGTTTATTCAAATTCACACGGTCAGTTGACTAGCAATCTATATGCATAGCTTTGGATCCCATCCAACAAGACTCACCCTAACCAATTTTCCTTATTAATTATAAGTACAATTGCCAGTAACGTTTCATTGCACGCATACAAAGCTGTACACTAGGTTCATAGGTTAATGTCATACTGCAATGCTACTTGATTTTGATGCTCTATGATATAAGGTCATTCTTAGTGTGTAATGTTCAATTAGAACGCTGTGCGTAGAAAGTTCATCCTCAATGTGTATCTTTCACCCTGATCGTAATGTGCACAATGTTTGGAATGAACTCCCCATTATCGTGTGTATCTTATTACATTTTCGATAAACTGTCAACATGGGAGGTATTCATGAGGACCTCCATTCCATCTTGTGGAATTTTGGCACAGGTCTTGACTTATTCCTTTTCAGCACACGAGGTAGCTTTGTTACTGACTGGCACCTTCGCTTTGGCACGTACGCGACCCGCCGTCAATTGCTTATAACAGACATCCTCTCCGACCGCTCTTGCACAAGCAAGCGGCAAGGACGTCTCTGTTCTTAACTGAAGTAATTTGACAGGCCCTTCCGCCCCCCCACTAACCTTCGACGCATGGCTAAACAATTAGACCTTGTTTATTAGATGGGGTATGCCGGTTGAGTTTCCTCACAGACCTACCTTGGTCGCAACACTATAGAGGTCACCCAGTCACGCCATTAACGATTATTTCACCACCTTTTTGGCATGCATTGTTTTAGATTATGCTATGCTCTGTACAATTCTCAACTGGGGGATCACCTTATTTTAGACGGCACTCGTTCTTGTAATTAGGTATAGTAACTAACTACTCTGCGTGGGAAATCATTTTATATGTACCTCATTGCCTTTTTAATGCAATTGCAACTTCCTCCAGAGCCATGCTAGCCTCCACAGCCCTCTTGAGCACAGCACTCTAACCTCACCCGCTCAACGGCTAGACTGTCAGTATGTGATATAAGCAGTATACCGGTGTTTTCTTAATCGCACGCCCCGGTTCGATTTCACCTTCGAGTCACAAGTGAATAGTGCATCCCTCAGGCATACACACGCACACTGCTTCTTCCACAAGTGTGAGATCATTAACCCATTTAATCCATGATGGGTTAAGTCTATGTACTGAATGCTCCCTTATCTCCATAGTTAAATCGATTGCCTTGGCGGCGACCCCCTCCATTGATTCCACTGGCTGGTGAAGAAAGACTTTTGACTTTAACAGGTATGCAGGCAACATATTGTGCCTCCTGTCATCACATACAGTCCACAATGAATACTTTGTGGCATTGATGCTTTACCACAACATACTAATATTCTGTATTCATTACAGACCACTATCTATGGAAGTGAGCTGGAGGTGTCGGCGGACACCTCCCTGAATATTGTGGCAAAGTTGGATGCGCAATTTGTATGACCTCAAGTCGTTTGATAAGCATGAAGTTGCTAATGCACCTCTTGCTTTTTCCATCCTTAGTATACACACCCCTCATTGATTTAACCATTATCCTACAGGCTGTCACCCTCCCCTCCCCTGTCCTGATGAAGACCCTCCTCTGATGAACTTTAATCAGCACAATCGTGAAGGGTCAGAACGTCGACGCTGTTTTCTTCATGAGTCCACGCAATTCCCTGACTTGAACAGAGAATCGGATCTCACTTTAAGACATATGCAATGAACTGTGGATTCACATGTTAAATATCTTTATTATGTGTTATATATGTTTTTTAAGCCACCCCTGTACAGCACTCATTACAAAAAGTCACTACCTGTACCACACAGCCATTGGCTCATTCGCCGTATGTGTTTCTTTGTTTTTGACAGCCGTACATTAATTTGTATACACATATAATACCAAGTAAAGGAATGTATTTGTTTTTAAAGAAATTGTTTTTCCTTTTGGTGTGTTACTTCGTTATATGACTAAAACCATATTGTTTTCAAAGGATTAGGTACCTATCACAAATCAGTTGATATCCCCAACAGAACCACTGTTTTTCTTCACATTCCCTCTTCGGACATCTCTTGCAGCTGAGCTTTACATTGTCAGAACATTTTTCTTGAAAGTTCTTCTAATTTAAAGGTAAGTGCTGACTGGGCCCAATCCACTTTTTGTAACTGACCTGTGCTCCACCGTGGTCGGCCATATATTTTTTTCCTTTGGCCCGGTCTTGCTCGACAAGATGTCCGCGGTTGTCTGTTTGATCTTTTAGCCACTTGTTTTTGCTCACAACTTTAAAAATTCTGAACTCTGGTTCTTTTGATTGTAATTTTTGTTGTTTTAAGGCCAGATTGGAGTTGGATTTATCTACTGTTGTGTTTCAACTTTGTTACTGTCCGTGTTCTCTTCAAATACTTTACACATGGCCTCTAAATTAAGCCTATCTGCTTTTGTGCCAAGCTACCAGAGAGTTAACCACAGGTTAATTTAATGAATTTTGTTGTTCAGCCTGACATTGATTGTTGCTGTTACTTGACCAGGGATGATCACCACTTCAACCAACAGCCCAGTTCCTCACGGGGACCAGTACTTTTGTGTCCTCATCTGACATTTCCCAAGAGCACGAGAGGGGAAACAATCAAAGGGGAACAAAGGTGAAAGCAAATGATGTAAACATTCTCATGAAGGGTGAAACCAGGAACATGCAAGAGAGAGCTAAAGGGGCAGGGAGTGTCTTGTAGTCAAATAACGAGGCATGAGGTGAATTCCAGTCTACGCAAGCTTGGTATTTGTGATAGCACTGGAAGTAGACTTCTAAGCCCAGCTCGGGGCACCAACACTTATTCTTTTACAGATTAAGCACAGCAATGGCCCAAGCATTATCACCATGTTACAGATGTGGGTGCAAGACCAAAGGGCTCTTGGCCTACATTAACTGTGTGCCAGCTAGGAAAAGGTAGAATGTTAATGCACCCCAACAAGGACACCCATTTTGAAGGAGCATGACGAGTCCAACACATCCCCCAGCAATTTACCACTGAATGACTCATCCTCCACTAAAGGCAGGCAGGACCCGCTTGCACTGAAAGACAGTCTGACAGTTCAAGAACTACCATATACTTTTTCTCTCCTTCACTGTCTACTGAAGTGCCATCATGGCAAGTTCACCCCTCAGCTGGAGAGAGCACATTGTATGCATAATCAGGAGCATGGTCCCATTTGATCGTGTGCACCAGCACAGACCAGGATCATGTGGCCTAATTTCTTCAATAGCTTTATGTCTTTTTTATGAAACAAGATTGACCCTATCAAGGCAGAAAGTAGTCCACTCATCATTGCTATGTAGGCAACACAGATGATGTAATACCAGTTACTCCAAGAGTTTCCATCAGGCAAAATACAAAACACTACAAAGTTCAAGCCACATTGTAAAAATTCACCCCAACAACAATAGTAATATGGGTGTTCTCCGCCTTGACCTCTGTGATCTGTCCTCCTGCAGCCCACATCATTAATGCTTGAGTTCCACCCTATAAGTACATCAGAAACTCATAATAATTAGTACTCCTTTTTAAAAAGCAAATTCATATGACAATACCCTGCATAACTCAAGACCTGTATTTCCGCTCATATGGACTACATTGTACATGCATAAGAAGCCAATACCTGCACACTAATTAAAACCCTTAGGGCTTTATTAAGATGGAGCGGCTTAAACCCCATTTAGGTTGCAAAGTCTCATTTGTGCCTAAATGGGAAAACAAACTAGCACAAATCATGGGGGTAAATCAAGCATATGCTCTGTTTGTGTACCTTGAAATAGAAATAAAGTGTTATTATTATTCCCTATTCTGGCATGACTACCTTGTAAACTGAAACATATTGTGCACTCTTCGATCTATGCACACTGTGGCATTGCAACTTAAGAGAACAATTTTCTCCCTATGTTTGCAGCCAAGTGATGGCTGAGCTTCTAGAGCCCAATTACCAAATATTTGGCTTCCAGACAGGATTTCACCCACTCCTGAAGGATCGAACCCAGCAGATCAATTTTAGAGTCCCTCATCTCTGATCACTCACAGTGTAGTGCAGAGTCTTGTAAGGATCCTCCATCTTGCCAAGCTTATGCTTTAAGTATCTGCATAAGGCAATTGGCTATTATCTTGGAAGTCCACTAAATGCTTCTGAATAGAATCCAGGTCTAATGTATGTTGGCAGAGGAATGGAGTGATTGACATCCCTGACATCTAGTGACATCTGCATGAAAGATTTGCAGGACTGCATGCGGCAGAATTGACGTTTTCTCACAGATAAGAGAAAGAGATTCTGCTCCTGGGAGTGTGAAGCTTTCACCTCCCTATTGTCTTGGCTTGAGTCCATGAAGACCACTTGTCACATTTAGAGCAAACACACAACACAGATTTGTTATTTGACAGTGAACTCTCTTCTATTGTCTACAAAAACACAGCTGCCAATAGTGCATTTCAAGACAGGATAACTTCTAAAAAACCCTTTGCTCTTCTAACTGCCTATCAAGTTATATTTCTTAGCAACCAGGTAATAGGTTCCCTATATCACCGCAATGCCTTACATATGGGTTATCAAAAAGGAATCTCTTCAGACTCAAAAAGTATTCACTCATGAATCTTGTCTTGCATCTGACCGAGATTGACACCAGCTTGGAAGGTCAGATAAAAGATAGTTCACAAGTCTCAAACTTAGGCATAGTTAGAGAGTTAAATTCTTGGCTATCTACCCAATGTGCCTTTGTCTGGCACATGCCTATGACCATCATGTTTTTAAAGTTTCACATTTCCGCTTACAATAGCTACGGACATTAAGATTTTTTTTTGTACCATAGTAAAAGTGAGCAGCAATGAAGTATATGTGTATGAATGTTCTTACTTATGCCTGTCATGCTGACTGGCATGTGGGGCAGCAATGAAGGCCCTCTACTTCTGTCTGGCTTGGGCAGGTTTCGGTACGGTACCCCAGCTGTTGTTCACAGTCTTCATTCCTGTTGCCACGGATAACCTCCGGCCGTTCTTTGCCCTGGCCCTCTTCAGTTTGCCTTCTGTCATCCAGTGGAGAGCTGTTCTTCTGATGGAATCCTGTTTTTCTTCTGTGGGGGTGTTCTATCCACCTTGATTATTTTCTCATAATGATAGTATACATGCTCTCTTGTATGCATCTAGTGAGAAGGTCCGGGTTGGAAATGTTTCGCAGCCAGAAAATGTGTAATATTCTTCTCAGGTTATTGGTGTGGAACACTGACAGTTTGGTGATGTTGCTTTTCATCATCAGCCAGCATTCTGATCCATACAAGAGTGTAGATCGAACACAGCTCTGATAAAACCTTAGCTTGGTGTTGGTGCTGTACTGAGATTACCTACACACACTTAAGACATTGCTGGCCTTGTTCAGTCTGCTCTTCATGTTACTGCCTGTCGCTTCATCAGGTCTGATATTACGGCCTATGTAGGAGAACTCTTCAGTCTTGGCTAGGTCCTCTCCATCCACCTTGATTGATGAAGAGTTTGGAATGTTGAGGGGCAACGCTACTGATCTCTTCATGTTTACCTTCAGGCCCACTTGCTGGGCATAGATTTGGAGGCAAGACGTCTTTTCTTGCATATGCTAGTGTGTGTAAGAGATCAGGGCTAGGCCATCTGCATAGTTAAGGTCTTCCAGTGTAGAGAATAAGGTCCACTTGATGCCTCTCACTTGGTCTTCCATTGTAAATCACATCACCCAGATGATGAGTAGGTTGATATGTATGAATGTGTTGATATTTATATACCACAAAACCAGCAAGGAAGCAAAGAAGTGTTGTCTATGGAAGAAATCGCAGGAAATGAGACAATGACATTTGTACATTTCCAGAATTTTAAAGATGCATTTCCTTACATTTCTTCTTTGTTACAATGTTAGGCATTGGGAAATTAATTGATATTCGCAACATCACATGATTTTTGTCAAGTGCTGTAGTTGGAATTAAGACCATAAGGTTTTTACGTCAATAGCTCAGCCAATAGACCTAATCCCTTCCCTTATTGCGTGGATAGCATAAATTGCTGTCTATAGTTTATTTTTAGTTATTTCAAGGCTCTTTTCCAAACAAAAGCTTCAAGTGTGCATTGCACCTCCAATTTGTGTTAATTCTTGCTGAAAGAATATGCTGATTTTAAGTACTTTATCGTCTTTCTTTCATCATGATGAAACACTGCATGTGCTTTATAATTTGCGATGAAGATGCTTTATACATGCAGCTGCTCACATCACAAATGCATGAAACCCTTTCTTCTATTAATGCACGTTTTATTGATCTTAATCACAGAGAGAAAATTGTCTTAATATCAAAACGGATCAATTCTAATGAGTTTTGTATTCAAAGAGAAGACAGCTTACAATTAATAATTTTCATAATATGTCTGCCCGATAATGCATCATACATCATATGATCAGACAAACAGGTGCACAATGAAGCATGGGTTTTTAAAGTTTGTCCTCTTTCATGTTTGAATGTTTAATAGGATGAATTGATTTCTCATTGCATCAGACAATGCTTACACATAGGGACTCATTTAATATTTTCCACTGATGATATAGCTACTTGTCAATGGAAAGTGGTATGATGGTAGCGATATGTAAATCAGACTTGCTGAAGAAATTATTTCTTTTATATGTTCTGAAAAAGTTACTGGAGTTTTTGTTTGATTTTTTTACCCCTGACATCCAAAGAAGATCTCTGAAAGCCTCATCCCTATGGTTTCCTCCAACGTGAATGACACATGGCTTCTTGCGGCTATTTCCCCAAAAAACTTTAAAGGTCAATATCCTCAGTTCTACTGATTGTACATTTGTCATTCTATTATCATTTTATTTATTAGATTTTACTGTATATTTCAAAATTATGTTGTGTTATCACTTTATTACTGTATGTGTGCTGCATAATTAGTTTACACATTACCTCTAAGTTAAGCCTGACTGCTTGTGTGCCAAGCTACCAGCAGGTTCAGCACAGGTCTATTTAGTGACTTTTGTGGAACACTCTGACAGGGATTGTGATTATTATTTGAAGTGAGCTCTCACCCTCTCCAACTATCCAAAAATGAAGATATAAGTTACCTTATAAGTACAGAGACCAAGTGTAAGTTATCAGTGCTCTTTTTTGCTTTCAGGTCATATGAATAGTACATTGGACCTAATTACGATGTCGGGTACACAATCACCAACAATCTGTCGGTAGTGTCTCACCCAACCATCAACCCGTCAGTCCAATCGCCGCATTGTGATGCAGATGGTCGGACCCTTGTGGGACGGGAGACAGACCACTACCTCTGACAGGATCTACTGATCCAGATGGGGCGGTAGTCAGAATCGCAATCCCGATTGAGGGTGGTGCCGAGGCAGGTACCGCCATCAGGATTAATATGTCCCTTTCTGACAGCCTTTTCAGGGCGCTCGAACCACCATGAAACAGCTGTCACAAATGGAGTTTGAAAGGCCCAAACCAGACTCCTGTCCCTTGTGGGCCACTGGAAAGTGGCCCTGAAGACATATGTAGTGCACCCACACACATCCATGCACCACATGTTCTATGGCACACAGTTCATGGATGTGCACAAGTGCTCTTTTACACTGCGGCTTGTGCTGTGACCCTTTTCCAGGGCCGCAGTGCAAGCTTCCATGTTACATAGCACTTTTACGACTGCCAGTCCAGAATTGAGCTGTCAGACCTTCGCCTGCTTGTTGGTCAGTCTCCTGACCTAGGATAGCGAGTGGCCGTCCAACTGCCCGTTATTGTAATCAGGTCCATTGTATTTACCCTGTGACAATATCATACAGATTGCTACTGCCCTGAACATTTATGCAATTCCTCGATTGCTGTTAGAGTCTCCAGAGACCATCATTTAAAAGAACACAAACATTCAAATATCAAGAATTTTCAGAAACCATCATCAATTAAAGTATTGGAAAGTTCTGAGTTTGTGTCACTGAGTTTGCAGCGTCATACGTGTTGAAAACTGTTAGTAACGGCAAGTTCTCAATTTAGTGGGGCATATCTGGTCGGTGTGTGAAATCACGTGTTTCTTCAATAATCTTGGGAAAATTAATCAAAATGATTTCAATGTCTTGAAATGTGATTTGCCAGTATTTTGTTTGATTTTTTTCATGTGAGTGCGAACCATGGATAAAAAGTCATACAAGAAAACGGCAGGAGAGTGGTTCGATTAGAAAATGTGCAAATTATGATGTAAAATGGTATAATGTGAAATCTTGTGAATTTTGCCACTTTAAAGTATGGTGAATTTCAAGACCATAATTCAAATTCCAATCACTTTACTGGTGTTGTCTTCCTGCCACTGCAGGGCAAAGTAAATGTAAAAGGTCGCAATGTTAATTAACAGTTGGTTGCAATATTTCCTCATATGGAGTACAAAAATAGTTCGCAGATCAGTATGTATGAGCACAAAGGCTTCTGAAGTCGGCATTCTAACAGTCTGTTCAAGTTTCCAATGTCATTAAACCAAGCACCAGGAAACAATGCAATTCGCTGACTTTAAGTAGCTCGTACTATGGCTGTTTTTGCAATGTAGGGCAAATGAAATACAGCTACTGCCAATAATCTAGCTGTGAAAACAGATCAAGAAGCAGAAGAAGTGCTGTCAGTGTCTTTGTTTGTCACAAGTACATGGTTTGATTAGGCTGTTATTAGAAGCTGCATCTGAGCAGGCAAGCTGAAGTTCGTCTGCTTTGCTTTACTCCTGTAATTAGCAACCTAAATACAGGCTATAGATGCGTGCACACATTTCCTGGTTGTCTGCACGTGACTCTTAAAAAGACATACATTCTACTGAATGTAATGTTTGCAGTACTATTATTGCTGCTTGATATCTCTGTTGTTGTAACCTCTGATGTGACCTCCAGGTATATTCTTGGCAGTCAACAATCTGTCATGAAGCTGAATGAGCCAATTATGAGATGTCACCATTTTAGTGCAACCCTATATGACACAACTGGGGATCCTGTTCTGTAATTATTAGATGGTTGCCGTGTCTATTTTTAGTCTGTAATCATTCTGATGTTTCTAATTCAATAATAAGCCTAGAGTTGTTGCATATTTTACATGGCTGAATGCTAGCTAGTGGTTCAATAGAGATTTGTTCATGTTGCGCCTGCTCAGTAACTCTAAATATGGGTACGTCAGATTTCCAATTATTTACTCGTATAACGAGTGCGTGCTTACCAGGTCTGTCACAATGCGGGACATCGTTACTTGATTTACGTTAGGAGGAGGTTTATTGAGTCAGGCAGGTATAAAGATAGGGGGGATATATGTAAATTGCAGTTAAATCAACTGGAATAAAGTAAATATCAATGCTGGATTTTAGGAATTGAATTATGCAACATTTCTACATTACATCGATATTGCTAGTTTCATTCCAATTTTGTCCCCCAAATATGCATTATTTGTATTGATCGGGCATAATTGCAACATCACCTGTGAATTTAAGTTTTCAGGATTGGATGGAAGAAGGTGATATGGAACACATAGTGTTAAATAACACAATAATATCAGTTCCTGTTTAGGATAAAGATAAAGACCCTGTAGGAAATCGAAGGAAGGGTCTAAACAATTGTTGACCTTGTTAATCAGTGGCTTTTGAAGATACATTCTAATAGATCATCCCTCGTTGGATTATCCATCACTGAATATAATGATCCCAAAGTTATTGAAGATGTTTAAAAAATAGTTTCAAATACAGCTATTTTTCTGTCCTTCCATACTTTTTATTTAGGCACACTGCCTGAAAATTAGAGCTCAGCTAAGTACCTGAAACTGCTTTGAGCTCAAATTCTGATGTGAGATGACGCCCCTTCTTTCTTCTTCAATGCTCTGAATTAGAAAAACATGATCAAATTAACCTTACAGTTTTTCTCTTCCATCACAAGAGCTCAAGTTGTAACTAACTTCATAATCATGGAAAAGCATTATTGCTAATCAAACAAGCACTTCCTCTCATTTATATTCTTTCTATAATAAGATCATCCCTCCTATATTTGTTTTTAATAACAAATGAAACACTTCATCAGTTAACCAAACCTAATTCTAGCTCCCACTATCCAAAAAGACTCACCTCATGCACACAAACACTAATAATTAAAACTCTTCTTCACATATTTGCATCAGAGCTTTCGAGTTTCACCATTAGATACCTCAAGAATTACATCAAATCAAAGTTTTTTATTTGGATTTTTGTTCTTGTCACCCACTCTACCCATGCATACATTTAAGATGACATGTCAAAGAATTCATGAAAAAACTGTTCTGCGTGAGGGCGCAATTTTAACTATGCCAGTGTAAATGGTGTCATTTTGGTAATATTGTGTAACGAAATTGATTCAAAATTACAGATATTATGTCATTGCACTACATTGTGTAATTTCACAGAAAAATGTAAGCATAAGATGTAGCGTTTGAGTAATTTTGCAATGTGAGCGGCAATTCAGGTAGATGTTTTACATGGGCAGATCATTTGGTTAATTTATTTTGCTCAAAACTACAAATCTGAATGCGAGCGGCAGTGTTTTGAACACTAATGTCAGTTCCATTAAGGTGGGCAGTCAAACACCAATTTCAGGTAGATTGTTTACCCAAGTGGACCAATCAGGAAATGTTTGAGTGTAAAACTACAAATTCGAGCATGAGTGGCAGTATTCATATTGAATGTGTTCTCAAATGGATCATTCGGGTATTTTTTTGAGTGTGTTATGCATTTCTTGTAATTACACTAAATTTCTGGTGATTTTGCAGTCATTTTGTGTATTTATTTACTCTACAGCAAAATATATGTCTTTCGCTCACCTCTACTGTTCACACAGTGAATAAGGAAACTTGAGATCTCGAATTTACCTCCAAATCACAAAAGTCTGACCCACTTTCATGCATTTACATCTCTAATCCTGAGTGGTGCTTCACACACATGGATTCAACTTTGCAGTGAATAGAAAGAATCCCACAAGACTCACAAATTCTTGCAAATATTGTCCTTATGGCATAACATTTGCTCCCTTTCTGGATTATTTATTATTTCAAGAATTCTCCATTTCATAAATGCCAGCAAACATGGATCACATTAAAACTTCCAACTCCCAAACTGATGTATTTCTCCAACACAATTGCCGTCCATTCTTTTTTAAATAATTAATTCCATGCCTTCACGATTTTCTCTGTTTGGCAGAGAGGTTGCCCCTTTGAGTAGCATGCATTTATTTATTGGCGTTTTTCGGGACAGTGAATTTTTAACGAAGTGTTCTTCGTGCATTAAGAAGCAGGGCATTAAGGATACAATTGAATTCGACATGAAGAAAGAAATGAAGTGGAAAGGAATGTCACCAAGAAAGAAGTAATGTGCATTTGTGCCTATTCATGGGAGTGTGAACGTACAATCGTTCTGGAGCATGATGTACTTTGACAGACAGTGTGCTGAAATTTAGAGAAGAAAACGAAAGGCTAACTTTGAGATGGACTGCAAGGGGAAGGTTGGAAAAATAATAAATTGCAGCTCGGATCGCAAAACATTTTTGACTGGTGGGCAGAGGAAGTGCTTGGTGCAAATACCGTCTACAACCATATTTTGAAAAGAGATTGTTGAATGCAGTAATATGTGACAAGAATAATTGCTTCTATTTGTTGTGTTGCATTTTATTTGTGTGGTGATGTATTTTATTTTGTTCTACTTATAAACTATTTTATTGCCATAATGTTGTGTTGTACTGTGGCTGTGAGTTGTATTCCGCTTTGATTTTTGTATTGCCCCCTATTATTTTTTGTTGTGTTTTAAATTTCTTTGTTGTTACAGTATTGTCCTGTGTCTGTAATTTTCCTTGGAGAGCTCAAGAAATGCTGACATATTTAAAATTCTAAGCAGCATATTCCTTCAAATTTACAGTAACAATCAACAATTTACTGTGGTGAATGTTGGTATAATAAAACTGTTGCAGTTCTTCAACTATTCAAGACACAAGTCAGACTAAAACTGTGGCAGCGAACTGTGTTAAATTAGCATTTCCAGGGCAGGATCACAAAACATTTTTGATTGGTGCTCTTTCTTGATCTGTAACTTAACCCCTCCTATGCTCATGACGAGCCACGGTTCTCGTGTGATCATGACGAGCTCAGCTCGTCATGACCGTTAGAACGCTCAGATGCGGGGCTAATTCCCCTCCTGTGCTGAGCGTTCTAAAGAACGGGTGTGGTCATGACGAGCTCAGCTCGTCATGAGCACACAAGAAACGTGGCTCATGACGAGCTCAGCTCGTCATGAGCACCGGGCCGCTGTGCGCGCCCTCCCCTCCCCCCAGCACAGCGGGGAGAATCAGCCCTGCAGCCAAGGGGTTAAAGGAGTTCTTGCCCCACATATCATTTACCACCGTATGGTGAAAACGGATGTACGACGGTACGATGCATGGTTTTACCACGCGTACCGTTACAACGTGTTTTTTCCAACGCAAGTCGAGGGGTGCGGACTTAGGAATTTTTTAATTTACTATTCCAACACCAGCCTACGTACAGTAGGGAAGGTGTTGGATAGTAAATTAAATTATTCCTTGTCCTGTAGCGCCCTCCAGCGCAAGTCGTGGTTACGACTTGCGTTGTAAAAGACGCGTTGAAAGGGTACTGCGGAGTAAAATCCGCGTGATAAAGGATGTTCCCCGGTGAAAACAGGATGTTTAGATGGCAACATATGACAAGAACATTTGTATACATTTGTGGTGAGGAATTTTGGTTAGTTGGTGATGTGTTTTGTTTATTTTCTCCCGCTGAGTTTTGCACTACATTTTCCCAATGTGATTTATTGTGTTGTACTGTGGGTGTTGATTTGCATTCTTTTTTGACCGTTTATTTTACGTGCCTAGGTATGTTTTGTGGTATGTGATTTTGTGTATGTTATTGTGTTATATTGCCAAAAGCACCACTTGCTTTGAAAGGTCCTGTGACAAGCAACCATTTAACACTGTCTAAGTTGGTAAAATAGCACTGCTTCAGCTGCTCAACTACTTATAATACCAGTCAGCCCCCAAATGCTGGAACTGTCTTCCATTGTCAATTAGAAGCTGTGACAATTTACTGTGCGTTAGAAAGGCCTTGTAAACCTGGCTGTTTACACAAGCCTATTAACTCCTGGTCTGCTACGCAATCATTCAACTTTAGCGCCATGAAACCTTTGGTGACCGTGCACTTTACAAACTCCTGATAACATAACATAACAGTCAGTGCAAAATAATAGTAGAGAAAGTGTTTAAACGTAGCCCTTACTGTGCTTGCTTTATGTGAAAGGATTCCACAGTGCTCAGTTTGTGTGAAGGGGCCTCAACTGGTGATACACTGGTCAATAAATCTAGCTGTGGTGGAGCATTTGATGGAAGGAGTGGGGTACGTCAACAACAGCAACCATTTTAGCTGCATATTCAGGGCTAGTTACTTAAATCGACTTAAAAACACATCCGACCTATATCCACATTAATGGAAAGGTATCGGATGTAAAAAGGCAGTTTTCGTTTTAAATTTACATTTGTAATCACACGTAGCAGGTTAAGTGAAAACTATTAAATAGGATATGTGAATATACATATGCGAGATGCTGAATTAAGGCAAAGAACAGCAATGTAATGTAAAGAAAAAGAAAGGAACACTGATGCACCTCTTTGGAGAATTTCAAACTTCAGCTGTATCAGTCAGTTATCTTTATTTCGTTTCATGCTTTAAACCATAAAAGTACCCAAGAGACAACATTATTTATACAAGCATGCTTTAGACACGCTCAAACAATGTCATAAAACCTCATGCGATAAGAAGTACCATCAACTATCTATAAAGGCAGCTAAACATTAATCATCACAACTCTTTCTTATACATATTGCATGCCAAATATAAGTCGAGCCACTAAAACAGACCTTAGCTGAATATATTTGTTACAAGAATGTCAATGCTTGTCTGCATTGTCAAATATTATTTTCCTTTAAAATGGGTTTGATTAAAATCGATCTAGGATGACACTAAATCTGCAGAAAAACAAAAAGTGAAGCATATCTTGAGGGGCATTTTGATTACATGTACACTCCTCTAAAATCCTTTACCAATCATTACGGTGTAGAAAAAAACAATGCAAAGGACATATTTAATCTGAATCCGTAGAGTATATATCTTTGTTGGCCTTTATTGCTAAATGTAAAAAAAAGTTGCAAGCCTTCCACTGGTAAAGAGGAGTACACCATATAAATGACTTTCTGTCAAGCTGTTAATTGTCTTTCCTCTTCAAAATACTGAAGGCATAATGTGAGAAATTGGGTCTCTAGTTGGCAGAGGTATGCACTGTGTCCAAGTAGGGACCACAATTCTAGTCAGGGTAACTCAGATACACAACCTAAATTAACCTGTGGTCACCCTCTGGTAGCTTGGCACAGAGAAGTCAGGCTTAACTTAAGAGGCAATGTGTAAAGTATTTGTGCACACTTTATTGACAGTAACACAGTGAAAACACCACAAAAAGAAAATAGCTTTTCCTCAACTCCTGGCTATGTGGTACTCATCAGAACACTACCCATTAATACTATACTTTACACTCTCGTTGATCCCAATCTAAATTTCTCTAGGCAAATTTAGAATGCATACGTCCACCAGCATGCCCTCCAGCAAGCGCCACAACTTAGAATGAGATCCACAGTCAAAAGAGTTTGATAGACCCATGAAAGCGAGATATAGAACCCCCTTTAGGCAATCAAATGCCTGCTCTTGCACTGGGTTCTGCCCCTTCAGTATGCCAGGATTTTGTGCTTTTCTGATAACCTGTTTTTTTGGACTTTTTAATTGCAGGTCAGTCTTACTACTAGTGTTGCACCCACAGTAATCACGTGACAATGGACGGCTCGTGTTTACCACATATGTCTGTCTTTTAAGATAAGGCTGCTGCAATGCAGCAAGGGTAAGGGGCCCCTGGATGCACATGTGTGTGCATGTGTGCGGGATGCATGTGGGAGAACTACTGTTGTGCATAGGCAAGTAACAGTGCGCAGGTAGCCTGGCGCAAAGGGGACTCTGCAGGATTAGGTCTTCTCCTTGGATAGGCCTTATAGGTGTAGGGTACACACATAGGGAAAGTTAGTGTGCTTAACTGTTTTGCCTTGACACTAAATAGGGCTGCAAATAAAATGTATGCATTCAGTTGTGAGATGATTTTTCTGTCTTAGTGTCCTTTAACTATTAGTCATGGATCATTAATGCAGCCCTAGAACACATTTAACCCCTTCCACGCTCATGACGAGCTGGGCTCGTCATGGTGTAGCCTCCTCGCACGCTCATGACGAGCCCAGCTCGTCATGAACAATGGAAAATGTGGGATCCCAGCACCGGGGGGGAAAACGCATAGCAGCCAAGTGGTTAAAAGTGCTGTTTATATTTTCTGTTTCAAAGTATGCACAAATAAATACTAAAAATACTGCCTTTTGGTGATTTTGCTTATTTTTGTACTGGCTGGGACATCAAAGTACTGATGTTGCTGGTATAAATCCAATCATCTGGCAACCCTAATCAGGAGACTGAAAGTTTGTTGCAGGATCAGCATATTATTTATTTCCTCCATCCCTGATTGATGCCATAATAGCAATAGTTTAACTTACATCTTAAACCCTTCACCAACCGTCAATACAATGCTGAGTTTCTCTAGGTGTCTGGGAATACATCCTGCATTCAGACACCTCCCTCCTCATTCTCACCATTCACACTTCACCTTCCTGTTCACCCTGCACTCACAGCGATCACACTGCACTCACACCGCTCACCATGTACTAACACCATTCACCCTCCTAATACCCTTCACTCACACATTGTTCACCCTGTACATGCATGACACTCCACTCATTTGTCACGTTCACCGCTCACCCTACTCTCACAGTGATCACACTGTGCTCATGCTGTTACCCTGCACTCACACCATTCATCCTCCTCTTATCCCACGCTCACAAGAGCACACCACTCACCCTGCACTCTCAGCGACCACACGGCACATGTCCCAATGCATGAACGCACGCCATTCTCTGTCCATTTACCCTGCAGTCACATGAGCACAGTGCTCCCCTACACTCACAGTGGCCACACTGCACTCACACCACTCACCCTGCACTCACACTTTTCACTCTGCACTTACACAAGCACACTACTCTCCCTGCACTCATGTGACACCTAACTCACATGACACTCTCACTGCTCACTCCGCAATCTCATTCAAACAAGCACATCACTTACTATGCATGAATTCCTCTCACTCTGCACTTTCACCTGCATCCAAATTCATAAGCTGCATCACTCAGCCCACACCCACTACTCCCACCCTACTCTCACAATGTCACATTTCTCACTGTGCACTCACATAGGCACTCCTGTCACTTACACAGCTCACCCTTCACTCACATGGGCACAGCACTCACCCTGCACTCACACCATGCAAACAAGCATATCACTCACCCTGGAGTCACACCACTTACCCTGAAATTCCACCTCTCACCCTGCACTCACACAGACAAACCTCTCAGCCTGCATTTATACAGGCACTCTGTTCATACTGCCTGCCCACAGAAACAATAGTCTGCCAGAACTCAATAGGACACCCACTGAATCTGCACTAAGTCCTTTCACCATTCACTCACCAGTCACTCTCACATAACACCCTTCACTCTCACAGCTCACCCTGCACCATACACAGGCACACAACTCACTCTGCATTACACCACTCAGACCACCCAGCACTCACTCCTCTCACTCTGCATGCATTCCTCTCACCTAACACATACATGCACCCTCCTCTCACATTGTATTCAAGCAGCTAACCTGACACTCACATCAACACATTTTTCACCCTACACTCGCACCACTGATGCTACACTCAATCTCACTATTCACCATCACCCAGCACTTACATGAGAAAATCTCTTACTCTGCACACACAAAATTCACAACTTTCATGAATATAAATATATTTGTACAAAGGCCCCCACAGAATACCTGCACTTTCTGTAGTTTTATATCCCTATTTAATTCCATCTGCAACAACGGAGCGGGTGCATGAGGGGAGAGTGGACTGTGAATGTGGGACGACTCGAGGAGGGAATCTAGGGCTAAGGCTTTGGAGTATGGAGATGGATTGAGGATTGTGTGACACCTTCAGGGATTCCTAGTTTTCTATTCACCACAATGCTTCATTCTGCATTTATATGGTAAGTTGGGTCTCAAAAACCCCAAAATGCAAAGTGTTACTGGATAGAGTCCATGGTTGTCGAAGAAGTCAAGCATTTCATAAAATCAGTTGGATTATGTGATATTACATTTTAGAACGTGGATTAGTTCATTTCCAATATTGTTGCTGCTTGATCTACACATGAAACCAGATATAAGCCCCGTAGAGCTATTTTAAGGAAGTGTTCTTTTCATTCACATCATACTTGTAACAAACATTGACACAGTTATATATTAATATTTTGAATAGCATATAGAGAATATGTTTTATTAAGTTTCACTAAAAGGCAAGGCAGGTGTAGCAGAGGCAGCAGGGCAAGCTTTTCTAGCACAATAAAAGCAGATTGCCTATTGGGAGTATGAGTTGCAGTCTGTCTGCGAGTGTGACAGAGAACAAATGTATGAAAGAGTGCAAGAGATAAAGTGAGAATGTGTATGAGAAAGACTGTGTGTGTGTGTGTCAGTGTGTGTGTTATGAGTGCAAGTGTGTTGCTGGTCTGGCACACGGGAGGTTATTCTTTCCTTATGGACAAGGGCACTAATAGAATATGGCTGGGAGATGTTACCCATTGCAAATTGTAGGTCCTGATATGCTCTATTAAGACACCATCATTGGCTGGTAGTTTACATGTAACAATAAAAATATTAAGATAACTCTGGTGATTTATGTTCCTACTAGTGAGAGTTCAGAATTTTGTCTTGTTGCAGTTTTGGCTCAACGTAAAGTAGGACAGAGTAACCTGCTGCAAAGAACATGTTGCAGATCACAGCACTGAGTTTGAGTAAACTATGAGTAGCACTATAAAAAAATGAAATGTACATCAGAGAGAGGCTATGGAGAGATGAGGTGCCCTGTTGGAGAGTGGTAGGGAGGGAATTCATGGAGAAGGAGGATATGGTGAGGAGAGCGCCAAAAAAGACTGTCATAGCGGCCGCCACCATGGCTCGAGCCAGCCTTAGCTGAGAGGCTTACCCTCCTCTAACATTCGGGTCTAGTTGCGCCCCTGCTTGCAGTGGGTTTAACATGGCAAAATCACTTGTTTTCACATGTTCTCATACTAGAAACTAAAAATATTTGAGGGGTTTTCTGCATGAATTCCTTAGGATGTGAAGAGGTAGTAAACACACATCATGGTTTCCCCATTTAAGTGCGAACTCACAACGGTGCCCAAATTGTTTCCAGTGAGTGACAGAATAAGATCCTAACTCTGGTGTATTTACCCAAATAAATCACCAAAACACAAAAAACAGTTGTGGCGCCCAGTTTGTATACATGGATATGCCGACAACAGTATCAAAACAGCTAGAGGCATATTCTCAAGAAAGTGTGATAACCATTGCAAAAGTAACTTAACGCATCTTCCAACATCGCAGTCTATCGCGGGAAAATTCCTCTGTGTAAACAAAGCATTCTCAACATGGCGGTACCATGCGATAGCCTCCAGATAATGCTTCAAATGTCTGCGTTGAAATCAACACCATGCCGCAAAAATGCGAAACACGAACGCAAAAAAATCTTGCGATGAGGCCAATCGCTGTACAAAAAGCAGCGAAAACCTGTGACAGGCCTGCAAATCCCACACGTCTGGCAGGAAAATGCACTATAAAAACTACAGAATCAACACACCAGAAACAATCCAAAGCTCGTAGCAACATGGATGCACCCTGACCGAGCGCAGCGGTCAACGCGAACCCCACAACTCCCACAGACCACCAGCAAGGAACACCTGGGATGGGGACGGCCAAGGAGAAGAGGGAGAGGAAGACGAGGTGCAGTCCACAGCAAAACTAGATCAGCGTCACTGAGGTGAAAGAACACTACCATCAACTGACCCATAAATAGACCACTGGGAATGCAGTTGGAGTGTCAGGGAGGCCAAGAGCACTGGCATGATGTCATAACCTACACCAGTCACAAACCTGCTGCCAACAGGAAGGTAGCAATGGGGTCAGGAGGTGGGATTCCTGCACCACAGGATGAGCTGGATGAAACCGAGGCCACAGTCATCAGTATGGAAATGGTGCAAGGAGTAGTAGTATGGACACAGCTAGAGAGGACCTGACACAACATCAACGGGGTGAGTAACAACCAGGAACTGGTGAGATGGGGGAGATGGGCACAATGGTACACATGCACAACGAGATGTGCATGATCCCTGTGGCACACTGCAGCACACACACATAGCAATAACAACACACACACCCACATTGACGACAATGTGGTACAATGCACAAACACAACACTGCAGAACAGAGGACACAGCTGGCACCGCACACATGCAGAAACAGGCCTACTACATCTGATAGAGCTGGAAAATGTGAAACAGAAATGTACGCTTACAACCTCACATCCGTCATGTAGTGCAAATGTACACGGTCCCGCATCCAAATCCTGCACCTCCCAAACAGTCACAATGTACATTGTCATACAGTCTGCATGTAAACATGAACAATGCGCCAACATACAAGTCAACACAATGTCAACATGCATATCCCCTTCAGATTGCAGAGGCCACACAACACCTCCAGCAGAGCACAGAAAACCACACATCTGTGATGCCGGAGAGAACCACCACACCTTCGACACTGACACCCTACAACAGCCCATGGACATCCCACGCAACCCACCACCATGACCCGGGTAGCCAAGCTACTTAGGGGAGAACACAGACCCTGCAACAGAAAACACAGGAGAAAGCCCCCACAAGCACGGCTAGCTCACGACACTTCACCGACCCACACATGGCACCCCAATGCCAGGTGTCAGAACGCCAAACGGAGGTGGCTGAACAGGTGTGGGTGGGGTCTGAACCCATGGAAGGTGAACTATATCACATACCTGTGTGTCTATTATCCTTCAGGGACCACCTGCACACCACTAAGGAGACCCACACTGCCATAGAGACACGTGCAGATGCACATTCACAGTACAGACCATGCCAAGGGACACGCAAATAACAGTCACACACCCACGTTGGCTCTGCATACGAAGGCCCTGGCCACTCACCTTACAAATTGAGTGGGTGACGACAAAGCTACATGTCCAAGCTCCAACCCGCTGCCTGTGGTGACATGCCTGCACCGGAAGTACACAGAACAATGCAATGTCGTAGGGCCCAGGGCTCTCATGCATACAAAAAGACCACAGAGACACACGCAGATATTATGTTGAACTTGGCTATGGGCACATGCGCCCTGCCCCTTTATTGGCAGGGCTACATGTACAGTGACTCCTGTGCTGGATGTGAGTGGGGTGAGTGTAAGCCAGCCTGCACAGAGTTCTTGGTGCTGGTAACAACTCAAACAGTGGACAGCAATGCAAAGAAAACTGAAAACACCTACATAACAGAGTCAACTCCTGAGCAACATGGAGGGAGCCAGAGTGTCCAGGGGCGGGTAAGACAGGTTTGGGGACCAGCGGCCCGGGGTGCAGCAGGCACACAGGATCGCAGGCAACACCGCTCATGGTGATGGCGTCGGCCATGTGGCAGGGCGAGAGGCGCCGTCCTGGGAGAGACATTGGACATTCCAGAAGAGGACCATGACTAGAGTTAGGTGCCTTATATTCACACCTGTAAGCTGGCCTGGCATACGCCGGGCCAGCCCTCTCTGCTCACGCTTACAGGGGGATGTAAAAAACTTCAGTCCCGCGATCTTCCCCACAGGCTGGGGTGACAAGGTTGCATCCACTGTCCACTACACTCCAAACACCAGAGGTGTGTGTCGACATAGATATGTGTGTGTGGTCTGCATACCGCAGTCTGGCCATAACATCCACACCACACTTGGCATTGTGCACATTCTCAGTCATCGGTCACTTGCCTCCTTCGCACATGCCTGGCCCCCACCTCTACCGACATTCTGCTAATGTGTGGCTGAGGTGCCATGCTGTTGATGGCTAATGTGCATGGCTCCACCACATTCCCACAGTGAGTTGTGCTGTCGTGTCTGGTGGGTGTGCATGTTGTATGTGAGCTTGTGACGTGTGCATTCCCAGTGTTGTGAGTTACATGATTGTGGAGTTTAGGTGTGTGGTGTGTGCATTTGGTATTGGCCAACAGGCAATGCATTTCCGTGGGTGCCATCCTGAAAGCGCTGGTTGATGATAGGCTGTCGGAGGTGTATGAATCATGCATACTGCCTGGGTGGTTGGCGGCGACGTTGGCGGAGGTTCCCCGGTGGTCCACTAGTGCCTGCAGTGCACATTGGTGGTATATGTGTACTTTCTGTGGCGCTTATTGTGCGCTGTGTCGACAGGGGGAACAAGTAGGACATTTGTGCACAACACGTGCAGGACTCCAGCTGTGGCGTAGACGCCTTGCTTGGTCTCCAGCTGTCCCTGTGCAGTGTGGGGGAAGTATAGATAATAGGGTACCAAGCTGATGGTGTCATCCATGACCGTTGTGAGGGACTTGGTTTGGCCTGGCTGTGTGACTCCTCTGACTTGTGCGGATGTTGGTTGGAGGGTACCAGAGGCCAACAGATGTATCACGGCCAGCAGCTTGATCTGAGGTGGAATGTTGGTTGCCCGCTGTGTTGGTACCATCAGCCTGTGGCCAATGATGTTCAGGATGCAGAGGATGGTTTTCCCTTTGAGCAGGTAGTGAGAAATGACATTGTCTGGTTTTGGGTCTGTGAGGTTGGTGCATTTTCTGAAGGTTGTTGTGTTTGTCTGCGCTGCCTCAGTGTTGGTTCGGTGGGGGCGGTGGGGGTCCGATGGGGTCCTGGGGATGGTGGCGGTGGGTGTTGTGGCCCTCTTGGGTGTCTGGCCCGCATGTTCAGTGGCTCCATGGCATCTGTTGTTCTTCAGGTGTGGCTAAGGGCTGGCCTTCCTTTAGTGGGGCAGGCTGTCGTCCGACTTTGCACCAGGTCAGAGCAGGTGTTAGTTTCCTGCTGCTAATGCACCTTATCACATGTTTTATGGTCGTATCGCCAATCTGACTGGTCGTTGAGAATGTTGCGGAGTGGTGTTGTTGCGGCTTTTTAGACGGGAACGCCTACTCAGCATCTCATTAGCGATAGTTGCCGGTGTCGTGTGTGGCGATGTTTCTTGCGGCTGCTATCGCAGGTAAACTGGTGCTATGGGCTGTTGGCTCTTTGGGAAAACATTTTGCACCGGTCACAGTGCTGGATACTACTAAGTGAAGTAATTAGACCTTAGACTCACGCATCAAATTCACAAACAGTGTGACTAATATATATAAAAATATATTTTCTTTTTATTTAACTTCTTTTTTTCACAGTATTTCAAGTTTAGAAAACATGTATAAATACATCCGTAGCATGATAAATTATTTGTTTCATAAAATAAACACTCTAACTGTTCATATACATATTTTGAATCACCAATTATTACGTTGTATGATATGACCTGAAAAGCATATGTATCTTCAGATGGTACAAACAAAAACAATCAAAACCAATCTACATTTCTGTAAAACAAGACACAACATGTATGTCATTTTCGCGAAACACTCGTTACAGATGTTAACTACCAACGCATTTCGGCAAAGGCCTTTTTTCAGGGTTTTCATACCAGTAGTTACTAGAATGAGAATTTTTTTAATACTTGTATTTACAATGTGTATGTGGTCTAAAGCCAAAGTGCAAATTACAACAATTACATAAGTGTACACATGTACAGCCTCAAACCCTCCCCTATATACATGGTCTAGAAACTCAAGAATCTGACCGCTGCTGTGAATCACAAAAATGAATATTACACAATACATGTGAACACATATCAAGCAATCTCTAATTACACCTACCAAGTGATGTTATCTATACAAGAAACACATCAAACAAATTTATACTCCTCTTATGCATGTCTTTGTTTTATGATTAATAATTAAACTAACCAAGACACTAATTGTGTCAACATGATGAAATGCTTGGACAAACCTATACGGTCCTATGTAGTTCATACTGGCTTATGGGCTAAAAACCTTGCCCTGCAATACATAGCATATTAATGCCACTAATTTAGTTTAAGGTATGCCAAATTATTACTCTTCATCCCCTTCACCATCTATTACAAATAGTTTACACATAGATGTTTACCTCTATTCCATTTAATTTGTGTGTATTCTTTAAAAAACAAGCGGTCTTGATTTTATGATGGTAGGAGCTCAGATGAACCACATACACGTTCTCTGAAAATAAAAAAGATGTGTAGACAGGCATAAATGTCTTCATTCTTCTACTTATTCCAGTATACCTATGTTATAAGGGTAATATATGTCAACCCTCATCAACTACAGATAGCTAAATAGTATATACCTCTATCTTCAAAAGTGGTAGTTCATCATCAAATCATTGTCCAAATCTTTTACGGATTAATCTGAAAGCCTGGGATGCCTGGAAGCTAAGTACAGTGCATAAGGTAATGGTATAGATTGATAGTCTTCATTAATGGCCTCTGTACATATATACTGATTGTATCTACGTATGATGACTACTTACCTGTTCTATTATAATAACTTTGTTCCTGCACATCAATTCAATGGTTGGATTAAAGGTTCAAAGTGGAGACTTGATAAATATACGATAGCACTGTAACAATAAATTAATCTACATTAGCCTTAGATTATCTGCCTTCATATTTTACTACAACCTATAGGTGTCTAACTCAACATCTAGAAAAACATTCTTACCTCAGGGATTGAAGTGAGCTTGAATTTAATGTTGAGTTTCTGATGGTCATCTCCATTAAATATTTGATTTGAGCAAGGATATATAAACCTTACAAAAGAAATGGGAAAGAAGAAAGGGGGGAAAATGCCTGTATTAGATCTGTCACCTCAACGATTACAGCCATATGTCTGATTATACTCATATGTATTTCTCACTATGTATATCTTTATTGCACAGCACACTAATCTAACCCCCATCGAAATAATATAGTATCTGGCCCCACATGTTACTGAGCTAGCACTTAATCGGCAGCAAGATATTCCTACTATGGCCAATACGTAATCCTATTTCTAGTATAGTAAACGCAGAATTTAAATATTCTAATCCTTACTTAAAGCACAGATACATGCTATGCAAGAACTGGCTTATATATATCTTGTTCGCATATTAAAAGGGATAACACACTAAAGCATTGCAGTACTGCCACGTTAAAGCGGATGTACTCACTTCCTGCTACATATCTTAATGGTCACCAAAGATACAAGTCCTCAGATTGGTAATGTTTTGGAAAAATCCAGTAAACTAGGCTATGCTGCGTGAACGGTTACAACAATGCGCAACACTTGACATGCTAAGGGAGGCCACCGGCGGTAAAGCGTGAATATAACTTTCTGAAATCTTCTACCCATGAATAGCTAACTACAAAAATAAATTAACTGGAGTGCTTTGTTTATACACTGCACTCCTAACAAATCTGATAATAACTACTCCCTTCCCTTTATAATGAAGTCGTAAACTACGAAAATGCATGTCTATAGTATAATGAAACCTTCCGCAGATGAAAGGCTAACCGCTAATATTAGTTACCTTGAGCATTTCTTTCTCAATCGTATAAGCCTCCGACAGTCTTCTAGCACAAAAGGCGCATCGCACAACTTCTCCCTTTACATAGCGTGACATTTCAGTGCACGCTGCATCATTGCGCAGAGTTGTGCGCTACATGGCGGCGAAGATTATCAGTACAGCCGCCATAATGAACATAATGTTGCCTTATTTAGATACCATTCCTGCATAGTGAAACCCATATGGCTGGTTGGCAAAATTCTATTAATGTACCAACTAGTATCGCTAAGTTAAAAGTAATCGATACGCAGAAACGATTTGAGCACCATGCATGTATGCGGGCCACAATAAACAGAATATGAAAACTGCGGTATTTTGTCCAACATGCACAACAATCCCTAGCAATTGTTACTACATCGGCCACCATAATATACTGGCTAACAATATATTATGATACCAATACGTCTTAATGCAAACCTTAATGCAGATGTTATTACCAAACTACCTGGGGAAAACATGTTAGTTGCCGTGTATCTACAACAACCTATGTAGAAAGCTACGATATTAACAATATGTGTACATGTGTACCACTCAATGCAATTTATTGGCATACTTCCTGATATTCTATTGTATGACAAATATAAACTCCCAGTTAATCAATAATCACCCTCACCTTACTTTTGTGGAATAATAATGGTCATACTTCCTGTTGGATATTCCTGCCTATTGCACACAGTCTAACTCATTTAACTTGTGGCTCTATGTCATATTTTTCCATATGTTTCCCTTTCAAGTACTAATCGCATCAGTTAAAAACCCTAAATTCGGACCTGCTTTTTTCATTATACTTACTACTATCCATATTTCATAGGAATCATCTACCTACTAATAGATGTTATTCAGGATAGACAATGTTATAGAACCGAAATGGAAGGTTTAAACAGATATAGTGCTGCAGTATATCTACTTAATAGCCTGATTCCAGGGTATTTCAAGATTCAAACCTTTAACAGAAGTGCCCAAAAGAAAAATCCCATACACTTCTCTCAGTTTCCTGGTTACTTCAGACGTTTTACCCTCTCTCAGACAAATTTTCTCCACTATATACCACTGCATATCTTCAGGTGCATGTTTTTTTTTCTATGTAGTGGTTCACCATAGGGGCTGATGTTTTTTTCGTCCTGATCGCAAACCTGTGTTCTGTAAGCCTTAAATTTATTGATCTGGCAGTTTCACCCACATATCCCAATTTGCATGGGCAAATTATCAAATAAAAGACGTTTGCTCTTTTACAATTATTCAGGTTTTTGGGTGTTATCACTTGCCCATTGAAGTGTAATGAAGGGGCATGACGTACAACTCGTACATTTGAAAGTACCTGTCACTGAATGCGACCCAGTAATACTCATTTGTCTGGGGGTGCTGGTTGTATTCATACAAGATTGCACCACATGATCTTTCACATTTTTGTTGCGTCTATACGCGAACACGGGTTTAGGGATCACCCCTGTGTTAGATGTCTCCAAATTTAAAATTTGACAGCTACAATGCACTGCCTGTCTGATCCTCTCATTCAACATAGAATGTCGGGTGATGAAAATTAAAGATGATTCCTGCTTGGTTTTAACACTCCTAAGTAAATGCTGAAGATCATAAAACCGAGCTCTTTTGGAGGAGTCTCCGATCATTTTTCTTGGATAGCCCCTAGCCAGGAACTTTCTCTTCATAGCCTCTGCTTTGATATCGAAGTCACAAATGTTTGTACAATTGCGCCTTAGGCGCAAAAATTCTCCAAAGGGAATACTATTTTTTTGAATAGTCGGGCGATAACTATCATAATGTAATAGGGTGTTCCTGGAAGTCTGCTTAACAAATAAGTTGACTACCAAGACCCCTGCATCACATTTGATTAAAACATCCAAATATTCAACCTTTTCTGTGCTGATGTTATATGTGAATTGTATGTTACTGTCACATAAATGTATTCATTCCACAAACTCAAGCAGATTATCATAGCTGTAATTCCAGATGAAGAATACATCATCTATGAATCGTGACCACTTGGTCACTGACTCATAGAATGGAGCAACTTCATTGAACATATACTTTTTTTCGAATTGAGACATATAGATATTTGCCACCGTGGGGGCACAATTCCCCATGCTGACACCCTGATTCTGCTTGTAGAGTTGCTTATTAAACTCAAAGATGTTATCAGATAATATGATCTTGAGGCACTCTAAAACAAACAAAGATGGGCATTTGATGTTATTAGCATGGATAAACAAATGCACTGCCTCAATGGCTCCATCAATGGGGATGTTACTATAAAGTGCCTCAATATCCATAGTGACCAAAAATTGAGTTTCTGGGCAAAAAAACACATTCTCCACAAGATTGATAATATGTCTTGTGTCTTGTACAAAGGCTGGTGTACGAGATACATGCGAGCAGAATATAGCATCATGGGCTGTTGGCACCAGCTTGTGAATGGGGTGATAACTTTATCACGACTTTGGCTGCGGCAAAGTGATGTTAACTCTGCGATACCTCCTTGAGAATATGCCTCCTAGTGTACATGTTAACACTTTCTATGTATGCAGTCTAAGTGCACTGAACTGCTGGTGAACAACATTCTAGGCCACCACTGAGATCTCTGACTTCATTTCTCTCAATGCTTTTAGTCATACTACTATGTCTATTAAGAATTGTTTATTTTTTTGCTCACTGAGTCTATGAAAATCTTATTTGCACCCAAGAAAAGCATTCTTTCGCCTTTTTCCGTCTGGTACATGTAAAACATCAAGTAAATAATTAATTGAACAAATGTTGGTAAGTACTAATTTACTTGTAAGTATTAGGGCTACGATATCAATAGTGATTTCTTATCTTCTGTTTTTTGAAGGCTGTCTATACTAAAGTATGTGTAAATGCACACATTAAATAAATGCTGTTAGTGTATCTTTAGACTATGTTTACCACTACTTTTACAGTACTCCTAAAATGTATAGCTACTACCACTCCTAATGAAGAAGGAATGATATTGCAATGTGCAGCTTGAATAGAGAAACGTGAGTACAAAATGAAGTCTAGGTGCAAACCATTATCGGCAACTAAAAGAAAATCAGAAGTTGTTTACCAGATAATCATGTAAGGGCGCATTTATGTATGTCATTATTAGGAGAATGACCTTCCGAAAAAACATGTATTTCAATAAAGCAGACAAGGAAAAGTTTGCAGGAACCATACACATCAGTGTGCCACTCCTAAATTCATAGTTCACACCATGTGGGACATATTCTGGTCTCAAGTTTGCTTATTGGATACTTAACATGAAAAGAACATGAAGTCACTTCCCATCTTCAAATTACATTATTCTAAATTTCTCTACATGTTTTAGAATTCAACATTTAATCTATTTTTCAGGAAATGCCTCATGCCTATTAAACACACAAAAAGTCAGCAGTTTATATTTTACAATACTGTGAAAACTGGGGCTTAAAAATTACACATTCAAGATTACTAACTGGTAACATATTTTCATATTAAAACCGTGGGAGAGAAAACGTTTATTTTTAACTAGCTGTTAACATTCAAAACATCTTATAAAAAAATATACATTTAGCCACATTTTTAAATGAAAATTATTACAGAAATTGGTTTTAAGTAGGGACAAAGTGATGTTCTGTTGAAGTTCATGGTAGAGGACATAGAAATAAAAACGTTAACACACATTGCTCATCATACCATGAAAACCCAAAGCAAAGATTCGAAAGACAGACCAAAATTCATTTTACCATTCAACCAAGAAGACAATAAAATTATAAAAAATATCAACAAATATTGGAAAATACTTGCAAATAATGTTAGACTCCTTTCGCTTCCGATATCTTTGACTAAAATGTTGATAGTGTACACGTGCAAACAAAAGGTTTGAGCTATATTGGTTATGAGAAAATATGGTTTATTGGTTGGGATGGATAAGAGTCCACCACAACAAGTAAAAAAGAGCCTACCCTGTTAGGTCGAGTTAAAGATTTAAGCAATATAAACCTGAGCTCTGGCACAGTTAGTCCTGTTAGCTATGGCACAGAGCAGACATGATTAATTCAGAGAAAACATGTAAATCATTTAGAAGTACTGAAAAATGTAAAAAGTTGAAAAAGCAACGCAGTAAAAATGCTAGTTCAAGTTATAAAAATAGAACAAGATTTAATAAGCAAATTGATACCAAGATGACAAAAAGACAATAAGGGGACCCAGAATTATTAATATTGTAAGGTAAATATAGAGTCAAAACCGTACAGCAGCAATTATGGTCAATAATCTCAATAGTCTGGGACCTGAGTACGATTTAAGGTTAATCTCAATGGAGCACTAGTTGATTGACCCTGTCAGGGCTTGGAAGTAGGGAAGTTCAAAAAAGTTTCTAAGTTCCAAACTAAAAAGGGACTTTATTGTATTTCTGAGGAACAACTTGCATGGGGCAATCCTGAAATTAGATCAGACTCTGTGGAAATGCCATCTGATATTTTTTGTGGTCAGTCCACTTAAAGCTCGGGAGTAAAATGTTTTGAGAAAAGTTCTCAAACGTCTTTCGGTGCTCAAAAAACTCCGGAGCACCCGTCCAAACCCCCTCAGGACTTCAGGTTGAGCACTTATAGAGCAGGGGGCAACAGCAAAGTCAGGGCCAGGGCCAGTTGCCAATGGTCAGGGGGGATTCTTCGCAGGAATGTCCTCTTCAGCTTTGTTATGTTAAAAGAGTCTCCCCGATGACCAGTCTCCAATCTTTCTGTCCTTTGATTTCAAGTGGAAGAGGGTCCAACCTCCTCAGTTCCTTCTCACAGGTCAAACATGGCAAGTGCACAATGATCAGTCCACCTGGTATCCTGTTGCAAGTCCAGCAGTGGTCTGATTAGGTTGGCTTTGGGAGCTGTATTTATGCTTGGCACCAGCTAGTGAATGGGGTGACTCCTGGACACTCCCTAAACAATTCAGGTGAAAGTTCCTAGGGACTGCCTCACACACTTTTACAGTGGTTCTTGTTTGCTTTGTTGTCAAAATGCCCAAAATGCCCTGTGCATGGGCATTTTCAAGATTGCAAATGTCTTCGCACATATTAAACTTGGGATCAGAGGGTTGTGTGTGTTTATTAGTGTCACAGGAAAATTCCCGGTGTCCACCTACATCTAACATTGATGTCCAGTTGGCAGCAGGCAAGCACTGCACCCGCAACAAAACCAGAGACAGACGTCGTGTAGGACAAAAGCAGGGTCCATTTTCATCCATACAGAGGATAAACAAGAACTGTCTTGGCATCCTGTTCTCTACCTTTCAAGTGCTACATGTGTTACATGTGGATACACATGTGTTACATGTGGATAATGAGACCTGTCAAGCAGGATTTGACAGTGTGGTATCAACCAAATGGCCACAGCCCCTACTCTGAATATTTTGTTGAGTTCAGAGAAGTCATACTTGACCCTTCAGGCCAACCTATTGTTTACTTCTGGGAGGTATTTCACACCTCTTTCATGCCTATTTCTGTGCTTGAGCACCGATATGGAGCTGGCAGAGGCTGCTGCTGATTAGCTTTCTGACAGTTCAGGCAGGCACCATTCTCAGTGTTGATTTCCCTCCATATTTATGGAAAATCCAAACTCACCATTGACTGAGCAGACAGTATTAAACAGTGAACCTCAACAACACTAAGAACTTGGACAAACTCATACTTTGTGTACTGAAACTCTAATGTGATAATTGAACATCATGTGCTCAAATATCCACAACTGGGAAGCATATCCAGTTGAGGTAAACCATGACATTTGACACGTCAAAGTTTATCTTCAGAATAAATAAAGTTATTAATGCAACAATTAGCATTAAGGAACCTAAACATGTGTACTTTGACAATGGGAAGCAAAATCATGATATATTCACATACAGACTCCAATAAAGAAGTCCGAAACAGAAAAATTCTGGCATGGTGTACATTCTGAGAATTTGGAGGGACGCAACCCGAAGAGTGTGGTTCTGGAGTATTCTAAGGTTGGTCGTGGATTACAGAGAAGCACGAAAGAAAGCAAAACAGTACAATTTATTAACCTATTGTGTACAAGAAGATATGTTCTTATAACTGCAACATTTTATGCCTAACAAGCCTACGTAGAATAGAACAAGGAATGAATTTACAGCATGAGTCAATTAAATGCAGATACAATTGCCTTCTTTTCAACAAAATTAAAGTTAGAGTCACATAGTACTGACATGAAAGCATAACCACCCAATGAAGGAATAAACAAAAGCAATTGCCTTACAGTACAAATGCATAGAGGTGGAAACACCTTGGCACAAAGGTATGCAGAGACATGCTAGTATACTAGCAAAAAAATGGTAACATGTTCGAATTAGAAAATATGCTGTAATGCAAAGCTGAAAAGAAGAAATACTCCGGGCCATTCTAATAACCATTACACCTCACAGTTAGTGAGGAAAACCAGTAAATACTGGTAAGGTGCGTCTAGCACACCACATTAGGCATACATCTCTACCATAGTGCACCACAGTAAAGACTAGTCATAGTACACCTAGCTTAAACCCATTAGGCAAAAGCATTAGGTAACTTCCAGAAAAACATCATTATGAATTTCCCTGCATGGCCCAACAATTCCTTGGAGTCTAATTGCCCCTACCACGGTCAGCGTGCAGCTGCCCATGACTAAGCGGCGCAGCTGCAACGATATAGGCAAATGCGGAAGTCACTGTGCCCCCAGGGATGCTTTACTCACAGCGTTTTGAAAGCTCCCGCTGCTGACGAAGAATTCCCCCAGAGCTCTGTACTTCAAGCACGGTAGTGGGCATACTCACAACCGGTCCCTGTCTCCCACGAGCAGAGGAGAATGCAACTGCCCACGACCATGCGCTGCAGCTACGGAAAAATGCCCGAATGCACGAGGCTGGTCAAGGACATCCCACCCTGGTTCTTTAAACCGTGGAATCCAGCAACCATGCGATGCAGCTGTTCAGCCAGGAAATGTGACAGACAGGTAGCAGGGAATGGAGCGAAGCCTCCGCCAGCCCCGCCCACCACCAGGCGTCCCTCGCCTGATTTCCTGTTTCCACTTTCCGGCCACGGAGCGGAGTCTCTCTTAGCCTCCTCGCCATGGCCACCACCAGCAGAGAGAGGGAGAGCACTTCCTTCCTTCAGCTCTCCCCTCCTTCTTTTGGCCCACGAACACGGGTTAGGCTCCCACTGAAATTCTGAATTGGCGGAGTCTCTCCTCCTTGTGAGAGCCACACCCTCAACCAGGCTCAGCCTTTGCCTGGCTTCCGCCAGGTTTCCACATCCCACTTTTCGGACTGGAGGCCCCGCCCACAAACAGGCAACAGCTACCTGGATTCCTGTTCTGGGGCTTCTCTGCCCCGGCGTGATAGTGCCAGTTGGACTCAAGTAGGATCCCCCTGCTTGGGCTCAAGCAATACATTTGAAACCACCCACCATGCGCTCCTGGTGTGTGGGCACAGCGCTGAGGGGCACAGTAAGGACACATTGCTCCTCATGCCCCAGGGTGGTGCATCAAGCACATCACTCACCTCACGCTGCTGCTGTACGAGCCCACACAAGGGGCTCAACACCTAGGAATCCTGTAACGCCGCTAGTTCCATAGGGCGGAGCTGGGCACAGGCAGGTCAGCAAGCAGGGTGTCCCAGCAGAGGGCAGCAGCTGGGTCCCACAGTGGTACCTCCTTGCAGTATCTTCTGTTCCAAGTGTCTATTTTCTTCCCCCTGTCACAGGGTGCTGTGCCCAGTCCAAACCAGTTCTGGGGGTTACGTACATACATATTTTCAATAGCACAAACACCTTTATTATTAGTGTTGACTCTGGCCCCAAACATACCACAGAGGGTGGAGCCAGCATTGTAGAAGGCAGGCACAGTCTTATTCAGGTCCTACTCCTCCTACGACTCCAAATGCAGATCAGGCCTGTTCAGTTTAGCGCTGACTCACCCAGCCTCTCTGGAACAACTGCACCTCCTCAGACATGCAATACACATCAGGCAGGCACAAAGACACATAGCACACAGAAATGCCCACTTCTTTAAGTGGCATTTCAAAAATAGTGAAATTACGCAACAAATTATTGCCACTATTCCAAACATACCAAACTTGATCACGCTACTCCTCTCATGTCAGGAATTACCATTGAATCACATATCAGGGAATCTCCAATGCTTTCCTATGAGAGGGCAGCCTCACAGCAGTGCCACACAATTAAGGCACATGTCCTACCTTTTACCTACAGCGCACCCTGCCTACAAGGCTAGCTAGGGCCTATGTTAGGGGTGACTGATATGTAGTAAAAGGGAAGTCACAGACGTGGCAACCACTTTATGTGCCACATCACAGCAGCAGTCAAGTGAGCGCGCAGGCCCTGCAATGGCATAGGCCTGGGACTGGTGTGAAAGGCTACTTTGGTGCGTGGCGCTGCAAGCCCACAAGTAGCTTTTAATTTACTGGCCCTGGGTGTCTGAGATACTACATTTTCAGGGGACTGATAGGTAATTAAATACACCAAACAGGTGTAGACCACTCTTACTAAGTTACCCATAGAGAGCACATGTATTTTAACACTGAACAGCAGAGATAAAGTGGCCAGAGTCCTAAAACCACCAACAACAGGTCCGAAAAAATACAGGCGGTAGGCGAAAAGTTCTGGGATGATCCTACTAAAAGAACCAAGTCTAACAGCCATGTGCAACCAAAAACCCTAATGGGTCATAAATGGGACATACACATTGCTAGGCCTTTGTTGAGACTGAATAGGTCAATTGAAGGGATTGAAGTTGCAAACAAATTGTGAGACCCTCCTTGTCAGAGTGATGGTACACCATCTTGCTTCTGATGAACTTCATCCACTCTCTGTCACCTGGGATGCAGTATAACCCTCTTCAGCTGAGTAAGCTTGATGGGCTTGAGCTGTTCTTGAGTTTTTTCCCTCTTGGAAAAAGATCATCTCAACAAAGTTCCAAGAATGGGATTCTTTATATACACCTAGTTTGGGCACTTCCATTGTAGTAAAGTCCAAGAGCAAGGTAATACAAAGAGATTTGACATCACCTGCTCCAAACCAAAGAAAAGATTACAAGAAAAAACAGGCAACAAGCATTCTCGATCTATTGAACCACATAGCCTTGGTAGATCAGGTTTCACCCAAATCTAGCCTAGTTTGTAAAGGATCTAATGAATGTTTCTCTTTCAGGAGCACTTTATAAGCCATCAGTGCGGCTCTCATTTTCTACAAGAACACAATGTCTCTTTATGTCTGAAACGTCCACATGTTTTGGCGATGCCTTGTTCGGTACGACACAACTATAACCCACAACATCCTGTTTCAGATATCAATTTGTCGACATCATGGGTTTTCTTAAAAGGCATACAAAGTCTGGATCCATGTCTGATGTTTAGGCTTTCTTTTGACTTGTTGTTCCATAAAAACCAACATGGTTTAGACCCTCCCTCTTCTACATGCTTGGACTCACTAAGTACTCCCAAACATGTTCCCGCTTTTTCTAGCTGGACGCATCTTTCTATAGACAGTGAGTGTGCTTTGGTACTGCAGAGACTATATAAAACTTTAAAGCAGTGGATGCAGAAGAAAAGCTTATATCTTCAGCCATTTCACTAGAATTACATTTATGTATTTCATGATTAACCTGGCGTTAAGAAGCACCAGCTTATCTCTACATGCATTTTAAATGTGTCACAATGTGTAGGTGTTGAAGGATGGCAGTATTAGTTCCCGGAATATTAGGTGGAATATAAAATGAGTTACATTTGACTAACAATTGCACTTGTAAAATGTTATCCTGAGCCAGGATAGAGTGGAAGCCCGAAACGTGTGAACCTTACAGCATTGAAGGTGAAGTGTTTTATTTCACATATTGAAAGAAGCTTCAATGCCCAGGAGTCTAGAAATGTGCTCAGCATCTCTAGCACATATGTCATTATCCTCGTGTCCCTAGTGGAATACCTGATGCTGGTCTGAGCAGTGAATTTAAATTCCTTCCCAGAGCAAAGAGCTGCTGGGCTTCAGATGTGTTTCTTTGCTTTCCTCAAAAATAGTGCAATATTATGCTTCAGAAATTATGCCTACCCGTCAATGCTTTTTATTACGAATCTGGAACTGTTGATCTAAGTTTCAGCCTCTGAAATGGAAAGTGAAATGGAAAGTGAAAGGATGGTCTTACGAATATTGTTTTGAGGGGGAGCAGAGGTTGGTGTATTTTATAAACTGGCATGGCGTGGACACCCTGGCATTCTTTATAGTCAAGTACAAACTGTAGGTTTTCAAGGAGAAGGACCCATGGAAGCTACTGGCTAGAACATGAGGTGAGGCACATCCAAGTCATCTGTTCCCTCTCTTTTCCAGAGCTGTATTAGCAGTTCACACTTTGACCTCAGGTGTGGGTGCCTCAGAAATGTCAGAGGATAGTATAGGGCAAGGACAGTTCACATATGAGCCTGAAGGACTGGCCCCTAACTCAATCCTTAACAGTGTGGTCACAACCATTTACAATCTGCAGTTTGTGTGCTACCGCCCAGTATTCACATATTGTCCCACACAGGCCTTCATCATACAACTGTCTTAGGAAGTGGTTTCCCATCGGGCACAGTGCATTTCCTGGGGCCAGAAATTGATCCCATGGCCACAGTTTAGATGACAACTAGGTCTGCTTTTTTGTACAAGATGACCTGAAACAACCTTACCACTTTTTCTTATCCTTGTTATACCAGCAAGTGCTGTAAACATTCCACAGCTTTCTTAACCGCATGCGTGCGGGCGGAATTCCGCCCGTACGCTGAGATTTTCTAAAGCGCACTTTACGTGACGAGCTGGGCTCGTCATAGTGTGCGAGGAGGCTACCTGATGACGAGCCCAGCTCCTCATCAGGGTAGAAGGGGTTAACAATGTAACATCAAACTGGTCTCAGCCCATCCACCCCACAAAGAAACCTTATAGGCCAGCACGCAATTTTCCTATCAGTATATGCATGTTTTGCTGAAACCCAGATCTTCTAACCTCATACATTTTCAGACTCCTGAAGGATGAACCCCCAATCCTCCAAGCAAAAGATCCGAATATATTGCAGGACTCGTTTAATGATATATGGCGCTGATATTAAACCATTTTCAATGGCTTATTGTATCTTCCAGTCAGCCTTACATAAGTAGAGCTGAGCAACTAGATGGAAGACTTCCTCCGTGAAATATGGACCAATGCTAAAGCGTTCACTTTGGAAGGAGGGAACCAGATTCAAATCCTAGAATCACAGCCTAAGTCTGCACAGTGTGATTCTGGTTAAAGCCGTTTAGGGGATTATTTACGAGAGTCCTGCATCACATTTGCACAATATAAAGTGGTACATGTGTGATGCTGGGCTCTCATAAAGGTTTATGAAGCCACGCCAAGCCATCCTGAATGGCTTTGAGTGACGTTATAAATCAGGAGTGAGGCAAAGTGGTGCAAATCACTGCATCGCCTTCCTCTGGGCCCAGGAGGCATTCCGTGGGCATTTCGATGGGTTATCCCAGATACCACCCATGGAATTTGATGCTGCCCCAGAGTTGGAAATTGATGTAAACCTGAGGAAGCGCCAAATCTGTACTCCTCCCGAGATGAGAGGTAACGATGAGAAATATATTTATTTCTCGTCATTTTCTGCAGCACACATAGAAAGGGGAAAATGCCTTGTTGGGTTAGTTGTGTGCAGGAAGATGGACCTTCCCGCACATCCTTCTTGCAACGGAGGCACCCTTGCACCATTGTGCAAGGGTGCCTAAGTTGGTGCTAGGCTGTCGAAACAGCGCAGGCAGAAAGGACAGGAATGAACCGTCTTGCTTAAATACATTGCATTCCTGCCCTTTCACTTTGGCGTAAGGCAGCAAAGAAAGGTGCCTTGCTGCGCTGCTCTATGCCATAATGCCATAAATGAGGCCATTAATTTCCCTGTGCCTAAAAACACAGAGAGAGAGAGAGAGAGAGAGAGAGAGAGAGAGAGAGAGAGAGTTTGTGTGTGTGTGTTTTGTGTGTATGCGTGTGCGTGCATGCATGCGTGTTTGTGTGTGGGTATTATTTAGTAAAGTTTTCCCTTTGTGGCATTACAACAATGCAAAACGTAGCAGTGATGTATCTTACATTATAAAAGCAGTGAACAAAGCACAAAAACGTATTGTGCAGCAATTCTGACTGCACAAACGTTAGTAAAAACACCACCCAGTCCTCCATCCTTCTGATGTTGGTAAATTGAGTACCATCAATTTGTATTATTCGCTCATTTGCAACAATCAGAAACTTCAAATATGGGCTGTATAAAAGCAAATTACTGACTAAATTTGGACAATGTGAAGTGAGCATTTGATCGCAAAATAGATTTATGTGGATTTGTGTTTATATAAAGTGCATGCATGCGTGTTTGTGTGTGGGTATTATTTAGTAAAGTTTTCCCTTTGTGGCATTACAACAATGCAAAACGTAGCAGTGATGTATCTTACATTATAAAAGCAGTGAACCAAGCACAAAAACGTACTGTGCAGCAATTCTGACTGCACAAACGTTAGTAAAAACACCAACCAGTCCTCCATCCTTCTAATGTTGGTAAATTGAGTACCATCAATTTGTATCATTCGCTCATTTGCAACAATCAGAAACTTCAAATATGGGCTGTATAAAAGCAAATTACTGACTAAATTTGGACAATGTGAAGTGAGCATTTGATCGCAAAATAGATTTATGTGGATTTGTGTTTATATAAAGTGTGTTTGTTTTTAATCACTGCAGTATGCCCTTGGGGGGTGTGTGAACAAGTGCTTCATAATTTGACAAAACTGCAAGAGGCATTTCATCACCGAAACACATGCAAAAATAAAATGTAAAAAAAAAGCAATGTTCTGCTGTGCCAGCATATGTGCAGATCAGAGGCATACTGTTGCTTTTGATTTCATTCACAGAAAAATGCATTTTCTAAACCATCTTTCTTTAACTGCTCCTGATGTATGCAGGCGATCACTTGGAAGCGTCTGGCGAAGATTGGATTTATTCTGGCCAAGGAAACAGGAGAATGTAATGTAGCATGATAGAGTTCTGATAAAATATCACTGTAGATTATTATAAAAGGAACCCACAGCTTCGCTATTTCAATATTGGTAGGAACTACAAAGGTGTTTTGGAACAAAATGCACCGCCAGCTAGTGTCAGTGCAGTTTCCATTTAAAAAGGTACATGACTGATACCACTTTTTTTCAATAAAATAATTCCATCATAAATCATCACACTGATTTGTTTTTTAACATACTGGAGTTTGATGCATTGGGCACAATCAGAGGCATTGTTAGGAATTCAGGGTAGGTTGAAATAATTTATGTAGCTTACTCAGACCATGCAGTGGGCTTTATTGTTTTATCGGAGTAGTTGGGGGTAGAGCAGTGCTTAATTTAAGCCGGTGATTGCTGATGGGAGCCACCAGCACACATTTTTGCGCACCGGTGCTTATTTTTCCTTGTGGGACATTTCCCAAGAGCAAGAGAGGAAATATGCACAAAAGTGAAAAACGGAGGAAGAGAAAGACAGAAAAACAGTCACCAACGGAGAAAGAGGGAACCTGCAAGAGTGAGATAAAGAGGCTCCTAGTGTCCTTCACTGGATTAAAGAGGCCTGAGGTGGATTAAGGAGTAGGAAGCCTCTGCATTTGGCACGCTGACATTCAAAGGCGGCTCGCACAGGTAATGCTGTGGTGTAGTGGGGCGGGGGGCGGGTGGAGGTTATAGTGGAGTTTGACATACGACCGGTGTTAGACCTGGCATCATTGGCGTGTGTCTCCCTTCCATTTTTACGGATTGACTCCTCTGTTTTTGATATGTTTCGCTGGTTTAGATGCTTTGGGCACTGTGCCACTGCTATCCAGTGCCACAGTTCAAGTGCTCCCTATGTTAAATTGACGTATTGGTTAGTGACTCCCTGATTGGATTATTTGATTTACCTGTCAGACCCTAGTACAGTGCACCATGTGTGCCTAGGGCTTGTAAATCAAATGTTTCTGGTGGGCGTGCAGCACTGGTTGTGCCACCCACAGAAACAGCTTGTAAAGTGTGTCTCAGGCCTGCCATTGCAGAGCCTATGGGCAGTCCAGTAGTGCCATGTCGACTTGGCCAGTGCACCCACTTGCAGGTCCCTAAACCATCCCTTTTCTTCATGTCAGACACCCCTATGGTAGGCCCAAGGGCAGGGTGCCTTGCAAGTATAAGGTAGAACATGCCCTGTGTGGTGGCATGTCCTAATAGTGAATTACAGCCATTTTCGTTTTTCACTATTGTAAGGCCAGCTGTTCTCCATAGACCAGAATGTGCGGTTGGATTAGTACATCCTATAATCCTAACTGACTCAGGGAACATGGTAGAAAGTCGAGTGTAGTATGCCTGAACTCAGAATGATAACATACATATTTTAGTGAAGTAGGTTTTAACATTCTGTTTTTGAAAATACCACTTTTAGAAAGCAGGTATTTTCTTACCTAACTATCCAAGCCTGCCTCTGCTAGGTTGTGTATTGTGTGTCTGGTTCTGTGAGTGACAGGGGCTGGGGGATTCCAGGAGATAGGGTGAGTCAGCCCAGTGGTGAATAGTGTGAAGTAGTGTGGCTCACTGGTTAGAGGCGGCAGACCCGAGAGCAGAGTACGGCCCGGGACCAGGGTTCGATTCCCGGCGCGGCAGGTTTCTGGACCAGGGTCAGCGGACTCGATAATTCTCTCGCCTCGGTGCCCACTCTGATCAGCGATCACACTCGGCAACTCTGGGCATTAGCTTGCCTCATCTTCACTAACGGCCCCACCAGACCGCCGGGGATGCCTGGTCTCACCCTGGAGATACCCATTAAGGGACCATCTCTCAGGGAAGCCAGGAAGGGTTTCGCAGCGGTCGAAGCGCCTTGGGACCCTACGGGTAAGTAGTGCGCTATATAAATGCCTATACATATAGTGAATAGAGAGATCTGCATCTAGATGGGAGGGAGTAGGTGCACCTGGGAACTGAATAGGGCTGTGCCTTCCCTTCACAATGCTGGCTCCACCTTCTGTGGTGTGTCCGATGTCTCTGGCCTGCACTGTGAAAGGAACGAAGAAGTCATGTAAACAGAGTGCTCCAGGACTGACCAGAACTGGTTTGGACAAGGCAAAGGCCTCTATGGCGTCAGAGAACAAAGAGAAAAGTAGTATAAACATGGGGACCCAGACCCCAAGACTTTAGATCACTTCTGGGAACAAGACAAAACTTTTGCCAAGGAGAAGAACCACGGAAGCTACAGGAGTTTGGACTGCCCCCCTGCCAGTGTGCTGTGTTGCTGGGTTGGCCTTCAGTGGCCTGCAGTGGTTTCTTTATTGCCAAGGAAAGGAGAAGGAACTTTCAAAGAACTTTCATCATCTTGCAGAATATTTCTCCAAGAGCTTGAACTTGTGCTTGCCTCCTGCTGAAGTCTCAGTGACAAAAGACTTCACCACCAGCTCCCCTCTGAATTTCCTTGCTGGGAATTGTAGCTGCAGAAGCCTGTGTGTCGCCGGGAGCTGGAAGCACGACGCAACGAGAAGAAGCATGTCAATGCCGCAGCTGTAGTCATCGCATCGCCGGAGAAGCGTGCCACCGCTGCATCTCCCCAGAAGCATGTCTTTGTCGCAGAAGTCTGCTGTCGCATCACCTGAGATGTGTGAAGCCATAGAGAGGGTCACCGTCGCATCACCGGAGAAGTGGGTCGCAGGGCCTGTCGCGGCTTCAAAGTAAAGGCTGCCAGGGCGTGTATGCATCGTCTTCGCATCATCGCATCAAGGGCGCCATCTTATCGCTCCGCACCAGGATCGTCGCATCGCATAAAGGCACCATCGTGCGCATCGCAACCGGGCCGCAGAACAAGAATCTACGCATCACCTCTGCTCCGGTAAGGATCACGACGCATCCCCTATTCTGCGAAAGCATTGAGGCACGATGCATCATCTTCCCCGAAGCACAGAACCAACGCATCTCCAACGCTGCGAGCCTTTTGGGTATTTTTCATTACGCATCTAGGTACTTTTGTGGGAACTGTGTTGCATTTATCACCAACTTGAACTCAGTAACTTCTTCCATCTTTAATTCAATTTTGAGTACAGTGTTGTGGGTTTTTGTTGTTTGTGGTCTTGTGTTGAGTCTATATAAGGAATACTTATTTTTATAAAACCTGTGTTGTGTCTATCTGTAGTGTTTTCACTGTATTACTGTGTGTATTCACAAAAGCTTAGCACACTGCCTCTGAGATAAGCCTTTCTGCTCGTACCAAGCTACCAAGGGGGTGAGCTGTTGTTATCTAGGAGTGTAATCCCCTTATCCTGACTTAGAAGCAAGGTTCCCTATTTGGACAAAGTTGTATACCATTGCCAACTAGAGACCCCCAGTTCTAACAATGGGAAAGTGAAATGGAAATAAATAAATAAAACCACTTACCTTGCGCTCTCCACATTGCCGACTGATGCGGGGAGTGCAAGGTAAGTGGTTGTATTTATTTATTTATTTCCATTCCACTTTCCCATCATATGTTGAACTCCACTATCCCCCGACCCGGCCCGGCCTGCCCTGCCTCACCCCCCCAAAGTGCTACTTGTGCGAGCCGCCACTGCTAACATTTTAAACTGCCAGCCGCGGGCTTCTGAGCAGTGCTTTTAGCACTGGCACTCAATATTTAGCAAATAAAGCGCTGGGGTGGAGTGATTGTTAGGGGCTTATGTGTGCTGCTGTGCCAATGCATAAATGGACTTATGTGTGTTGGAGCGACAATGCATAAATGACACGTTTGTCACTTAATCAATGAGACTTACAATTATTTGTTTATTTTTTCAATTTGTATTGGCATACAAAATATAAACATTTTAAGAACTATAATACTCATATACAAATACACCAACTAATCATGCAAAATGTGGGTGAGGATGAGAGTGATTTTACTATAAATAGGTGAATTTGGGGAAACAGGGAGCTAACCAGTTTGGCCGACGAATGGACCGCCATCCTTTTTCTCACATTAGACACGCAGCAGATAGCCTGCCTGGCTGCTCATTGTCAACCAGCATGTCATCATTATTCGTTATGTCTGAGCATAGTGGAATCTTTGCTGCCTACTGCATCTTCCGATGATGCCACAGTCTAAGGGATCATCCAACATGGGCAGACAATCAAATTGCCGCTTCAGCATGCAAGTTTCTAATATACCCATTTCATGTGAACATGTGGGCTGTACTCCAGCGCCTCTAAACAGTCTTTGAAGGCTGCAGTATGGATGCAATTTAAGATGGAGTCACACAATTTGTGCTGTCCCATTTTGTGAATATAGGATCTGCCACAGGCATGGCTACTTTATCTGTTGGAAGGTTATGCAGTTGTGCTGTGTTCTGTCCTATTGATTAACAATCCATGATGTGTTGTGTGAAGTTGGTGTGGGTGTTCAGAATGTTGGTTTACCAAACATATCAGTAGGATTATTGTAAGAATAGAAACCACTTTCAAGTTAAGACCACACCTTCTCCATCTTTGCTCAATCCTAGGTTGACAATGACCCAAAGCAATGGGCAAAACACTCTCCTCTGTGTTGAAAGCAAGAAATCTAGCAGTGATTTTTTACCAAGAACTCTAAATTATTACTCAAGTCACTACAATGACCTGGAGTGCATGTGTTCACCTTTATGTGATCTGCAAAGTAAAACCTTTGGCAGCTTCAACTACAAAGTGGACCTGGCACAAGTATTGGTATTACATCTCTACTACTGCAATAGCGCGTGCCTATGTCTCCTAAAAACGTCCTTTACCAACTTGAAGTAGTTCTGTCCATGAAGCAAGACTAATATCCGATTAGAAATGCTGAGCAATGCTTTGTATCATTCAAAGAGCTTACTGGTGCCGTGGCCAGAAATATCTAAGTAATCTGCTCGCTTATTACAAACGCTCTCACCTTATGAGATTTTCATCTGGAACAGGAGTTAGAGAAATAAATTCTGAGCACCAGCAGCTATGAAGCTTGGAATACCCTGACCTCTGCTCTCAGACAGCAACAAGATCATCTCAAATTCAGAAGAGAGCCAAAGGGTACCCTGTTCTCACAGATCTTCCCAGAGGATTGTCTGGCTTGGTTTGTTTGGCGTGAAAGGGACATTGTCACTTGTCTTCACACTTGCCAGCTTATTTCGTACAGAACTAAATAGTTTTTATACTGCACTTATCTGTATTGACTATCCACTTTCCACCTCAAGAACTGGAACTTTACATCTACCTTCTACAAATCGCTGCTGTACCCCTCTTTTTTAATCCCATTTGCCTCTTCATCTCCACTGAAGATGTTTGCATGGGTTTATCAGCTAGGGTAAGAGTGGGAGGGGTGACATTAGACCTTTTCACAAAAAGAGCACCAGACCGAGTTGTCTCTTGTCGCCTATGCTATTTTCCCGTGCAATTAAGCAACTGATATAGTGGATCAGAGTAGGTGCTCTGGTGACTAAGTTTGAAGGGGCGCAGGGGGGTGTCGGACAGAATACCATTATATGCCAACAACATTATGGTCTTTTGGTACAAATTGTTGCTAATGCAGCTGGGTGTAGTTGTTGCTAAAAGTGACAAAGCAAATAAATGGTTGGAGAGCGATCTCCCCTCTGAAGAGGAATGGAAAAGATATCTTGACCATTGCGTGAATAAGGAAACCCCAATTTGTACTTCTAGATGTTACCAGCAAAGCATTATAACATCTGGTTGGGTTGCTTTCAGTATCAGGGGAATTGTTATAAACCTGTCAGGGCCTGTTGATATGAACTTGCCAAAGAGATCTGTAGAGATGAGGCTCCTGTACACTGAGGATAGACAGAGACAGTTTACCATATAATTTGACTTTCTGGATGGGATGTGGTACTTTTTAGTTCTGTATAATTTTGACAAGAATTTTCAATACTGATTTTATTTTGCTTTATTTGTTCGAATGAGTTTGTAATGTTTCTTCTGTATTACACATATCAAACCAATAAAAATGGGTTATGTTAAAAAAATAATATTTCTTTCAAATTCTAAATAACCAATCTTTTGGTAGAAGAGGACAACCAGCTATGTTTGCATGCACAACAGTTTTTAAAATATGTCAATAAATTGGCGAACTGCATCAAATCTTACAGTATATACCAATAAATACCATAGTCTCAGTTGCCTTTTACTCTCATAGTTGCTCCCAACACTTAGTTCAGGATTAGAAAAACTCTGGGCAGCACATACAACTGTCCTTTCATATTCCTTTTTGGACACATACTCTACATCTCCAATAAAGAATATATGTTTTGTTTGTTGGAGGATGTATTCAGGAAAGTAGTGATCATTCAATCTAACCACATCCTCAAAAACTAAAAAAAAAAAAAGTTGTTTGCTCTACTTAAAAAAAGCTGCCTTCTACAGACTGCTGAATCTATGGAAAGGTATTCTTGCTCCTGGAGAATATACTTAGAAAACAATATAAGCATTGAAGCATAGTTAATGAAACAAATGTACAGCCAACATCTTGTGCCAGCTGTATGACTTTCGAATAGCAGTATAAGGCTGTAACCATTGATCTGAGATATCTACACTTTCCATGTGCTTGCTTTAGTGTAGAATGCACACTAGTTTGTGCACTTCTGTTAACAGACCTCAAAAAGTCACAGGTTAAGTGCGTTTATTGTGAATAGTTGTAAGAATGTGGATATCTTGTTTGCCTGAGAATTTCAAAGCAAGTAATTCAATGATATGTAAAGCACACATTTTTTCTTTTTGAAGCTTCTTACACACATGCTCTTTAGGGTAACCTTTACAGTTAGGATGAACTGTGCACATGCTACAGTGTCCACTTTGAACAATTCTATAAACAATTGCACTCTTGTGTAAAATTTGTCAATGTATAAATTATGATCTTTATGAAAAAGTTTTCTGGTGTAATTCCTACTCAATTTTTTTCTCTGACTTCAAGAGGAAAGACAACCAGTGGGGTCACTTGAATCCGTACCAATGTAGACCCTGAACCTATACGTATTTCCAGTAGCACTTTCAAACATACAACTTAATGCTATAACATGCTCTGGTCCACAGTTATATTTTTTATATGTTTACCAGTTATAAGGAAGAGAAAATACACAAAATACATGACCATGTATGAACAACAAGATATATCTCCGCTTGGGAATTAATACAGTGTCATAAATCCTCATTAACAGCAAGTCAACGCCTGAGCTAAATACATAAAGTCAAAAGGGGGTACTACCCAAATCTTTATTTCACATCAAGATGATTGCCTGTATCGAAGACGTAATGATAGATGTTTCAGTTCAATATGCTAGTAGTGACAATTAGCAATATTCAAATGTTTCTAGTACACCGAACACCTTATGTAAGCTCAGAGGCCCTACTAGTCACAGGTGTCTCATGTCACAGCAGACAGTAAGAAGGAATTGAGGGAGTTTCCAAATGTCTCGAAAACAGGACATGAGAGGGAACTTTCCCTCATAGAGTTCTATTAGCTCAATACTATGGATTGGGGAGTCAATCCATTGCTCCGTCTACACCAACAACAGGCCTCCAACCTTTTTGCCACTAGAAATGCTAGAGCAGTATACTGTCTGTGAGGTGTTGGTACTTCTCACACCCACCGAGCACCACCACTCAATGGTTGTGAGGCAGAGCATGTCTAATAATCTCTGATAAAGAAGTGAGGACCTCATGCCAGTAGGACTGTATATCAGCACATATCCATGCTAGATGCAGAAAATCTGCCTCCAACTGCCCACATCTGGTGTAACCCAAGTACTGTCACAGGCCAAATCTATATAGCATTTTGTTAGAATAATGTACCTCATGTACAAATTTGTAAAGGATGATACATCATCATCAAATAACTTTACTTTTCGATCACTTTAGATCATAAAAGTGTTGAAAGAAAAAACAAACATCATACATATACATAAAAACACAGTTATATATAACAATAAATAAGTAATAAAGTATAATATACAAACTACTACTGCAAGATATCACACCCATTTGATCACAACAATATTTCCACATTTGCTTAGATATTTCAACTCCCAGTTCTGTCTCTCAACTCAATTTCACCTTTTGGGGTTTCTGCCACACCTTTTTGATATCATTTGGAAATCAGTTGTTTAGTAGTGTTTGCAGTAAATAATGTGGCCATTTTAAGACAAGTAGTGGGCTCCATCAGGAAGGTAATGGTGACTGTACCCAATGCCCTCCGCAGCTGGTAGTAAAGAAAAATATCTAAGGGATGCATGGCGAATTCCCCATAAACTTGGCCAATGACAAAAATTGCACATTTTCATAAAGGTTCCCCAAAGTGGGCACACCCCATTGAGTGAAATGCGATATATTGTTTTCTACTCATGGTTCCCAGGAAGAAGAGGATGATGGTGTAGTGACAGCGAAGTGAGTGGAGAGCATCCATCTCTATTTGTTTACAGAGTAGGTTTCAAGCCCTGGAAGTGCATGTTATTGTTGCCATTTGTGAAGAGTGGAGGTGCCCACGAGGGCTCCAACTCCACTGCGAGGCGAGGTGAATGAATATTTAGAAATGTGAACCCAGTACTGCTAAAAGTGTGCTTGGTCACAATGAAAATAAGGCTCTGGGTCCGGCACCTCAAAATCCCTGAGATGGAATGGCATGGTTAGAGTTTCCCATTTGATTCTACTCCACCCAAACCAGTCTGACGAAATGTGTGCAGATCTGGTGAAAGAGTGAAGTTGAGAGTGGTAGCGGAATATTATTGAACAGGTAAAATAATTTTAGTAAATCCACAGCTATATTTTAACCTGGAACATAGAGTTTTGAGAAACTATCTTCTAAATGGTCAAGGACAGTCTAGATCCAGAAGAAACAGTTACAACAAGGGTGGTCCAATGGCAACTCAGTAGCATTGTCCACAGAATGCAGCATCCTCTGCAGAAGAAGACCAACCTCTAATCACGGTTGCTGGAAAAATAGTAGTTGGCATCAAGGGAGCAGTAGACCAATTTAAGGATCATTATGGCTTCATTAGAATTCCCATTTTAAAAAACCCTAGAAAAGCTGTGTGTGGCACTCTTCTCCATATAAGTTGTTCTGCTCAACAATATTGTCATCATTGTGGAGTAAATTGATTGTCAAAAAGTTATTGTAGTGTTTACTATACATCCTGCAACACCAATAAAGACAGTCTAAACAGCCTACACCACGTATGGGGCAACCTATGGTTCAGCACCTATAATGGGAAGCACTTCTGCCCATGGCTGCAAAGCAGCTAGCTCATGCTTGCTCACTCAACCAAACAGGCCTTTCTCTTTCCTCATCCAAATGAACCATCATATCTACACTAGTAGTGGTTTCATCATCTGATATTTCCTCTTTGACAGAAAATCCATTTTCAGAATGTTCTACTTGGTCATCTGTCTCATATATCCAGTCAGTCTCAGAGCCATGTTTCAAGGCAGATTCAAAAAGAAAAACCTACATCCTACATCCTAAAAGAAGACACTGCTTCAAATTAGAAGTCAACCAACAGTGGATTTATCGAACTGTAAATATGACTATTTAAACAGTTTAAATATATTGAAATATAAAGATCTGGCATGACCTCTCACTTGCCAAGGACAGCTAGACTGAGGATCACCTGCACCTGCCCTGCAAAACACAGCAAAACCATAAAAAAATCACCCACAAAGCAAGAAAGTTCCACATGAATTTCAAAGCACAAAAAACATAACCTAAACAAGCTGAAAATATTAAACAGTTAAAAAACATTCAAGCAGAACAAGGAAACTGATTTGAAGTAAACATTGCAAAACAAAATGTTTCCTTACCAAACACATACACTTATATTAACTGCAGATCTACCAATGCTAAAACCACAGGGAAACCAAATATACAATAAAAAAGAAAAAAATGCAAAGTAGGGAAAGCAATATCAAAAAATTTAAGTATAAAAAACACAATGAAGTCAGGTAGAACTAATAACATTACAAAGAAAATAAAATGCAAACTCAGGAAATTATCAACATAAAAAAAACCTTGAATAGCATTAGTATGCTGGATACAATGTAAACTGCAGTACTTTCCCAAGCACATCCCACAGCCACATATTACAAAGCTATCTCAAAATGACAGCCGCTTACTACTTTCAGTCAAGTAACACAGAAACATTGAAAGGTAGTGCAGCCACCTGGAAAACAGGATGCACAAACCACCATGACACAAAAACAGCCATTCATCACACAGCAGTGTCAAGAGGAATGTATTGATTTCTTGTAAAGTTACCACCACAAATAACTGAAAGAGAAATTGAGTATAAAAAACATGAAAACGCAAGAAAGAGTTAAATGAAATGGTCAATTTAGATCTCCAGCATTCCAAATACTGAAAGCATTGCAGTGGGTTACGATAACCACAAAAAATACACAATTTAGAAACACCATTTACAACATACCATATAAAATGAAACAATTGCAGGAAAACAGACAGGGCAGGTAACCCAAAAACAAAAGATCTTCATGCCCAGCAGCCATTTTATTCAATGCACAACTGCATCAGGGGAATAAAAACAAATACTCAACACTACTGTGCCAGAAACCCAATAAAGCGAACCCCAAACATACGAAACGCAGAAAAATATGTGCTCCACACACTTAAACAGAGAGAGAGACTAATAAAGTACCTATCACATTTGTAGTAACTTAAAAATTAGCCAGGAGGCAGCAAGGATGTCAAATATTTCCTTCCACTTTTTAAAAACCAGCAGCATAGCTTGGGTTACAGATTTCCTACCTCCAGCATTTGTCCCTGGTCAAAAGTGATCCACCTACTCTACATTGCTGTCTTTGTATTCTAGGAACTGTAGTTCTGGGAACCTAGTTAAAACTAGTAAACTCTAAAAACAAGTGCAGCAGAATCCAAAAACAAATATACACCCCCTTATGGTGCAAAACCATTAGCCAAGGGACTGAGGAACTTTTGCCCCCACAAACAAAGATATCTTTGATGGTCTACTGGTTTTTCCAACACCCATGGGGGAAGATTCATCTACAAAAATGGCCCATTAAAATCCAGGGGGAGGAGTGGTCGTAAACAAACAATTAATAAAAATAAAAATATGGCACACTTGGGGGGAGACACGCAGCCAGTGGGCTGGTCCCCCACAAAAAGTGGTATAATGGGTTTTCTTTCCCCTCCAGTGTGCAGGTCAGCCTAAAAAAATGGGCGATCGGTCCTCATGGGGGGGGGAGGGCAGAAACCAGAAGTAAATAAATGTTCCCAAGCTGGGAGCGACTTTTAGCCATGGGATTACTCCCCTGTGAAAAACATACCCTGGTGGTCTAGTGAGGTTTCCTCCCAAACTGAGGGCAAACCAGCCTCAAAATATGACTGAGGTGCTCCTAGGGGACAAGGAAAACAAAAATAAGCATATGATGCATTGGAGGGCGGGACCTTTAGCAAATGGGGCATTTCTGCGCAACTATTCTGATCCAGTAGCGGTCGGCAGTAGGTCTTTCTGCAGGGCAGTGACGTGGGCAGGGGGAGGAGCAGGTTGGGGGGTAGTAATGTATGGATTACGGAGTTTTACAGGTAAGTAAACATTTAAATAAATAAAACGAATTTTGTTGCACGCACTGCATCACATTTGGTGATGCAGTGCGTGCAACAAAATTACAGTTTAGATGTACATAATTGACTGTACCCAGAAACCGAGTTCTAGATGGGGAATAATCTGGAGTTAAAAGAGCCTTTTTCTGTAAGTAAGAGCGTGGATAGCAACATTAATTTTAGCATCAATGATTTTGGTAGTTATGAATATATGTAATAGATTGGAAAATATCTGTCTGTTACTGAAGGAATTCTGCTTTTATGATTTATGACATAGGGAATGTAATATTAATGGCAGCATGAACCTACTGCTAACCAATGGAAATAAAGCGGTCGATGTGCTGGCATTGAAGACCATATCTCTCTGTATGGAAGCTTTTGAGACAGAGAAAGATACTGCCAATTACAATTCTAGCAAACCATTTACAATAGGATGTTTCCTACTGTTTGCACCTGTAGAAATGTTGTCTTGGCATGTGTAGAAAATTCTGAGGACACAGGGCACAGTTGCCTTCTATGGAGAATTCTAGTGAACCAGTTGGAACTGCACAATTTTCTTGTGGGACTGAATGTGGAATAGTGGGATGCTTCCTGCAACTGGAAATCATTGACTGGAGCCTGCAGAGTTCTTTTGAATTGTCGTAAAGTTAACAGTGCTAATAGAACTTAACAAAATACATTAGGACTTTGCGAAAATCCTTGTATATAGAGAGCTTTGTAATTTGACTCATTTGACTCCTAGGATAACACAATGTGTCTTTTGCAAATGTTTTTTTATGGGTGGTTTTGTATTTATATAACACTTAGGAGCATATTTACGAGCCCCGAGATGCAACACAAAAAAGAAATTACTACAGTGAATAGCTTCATAAATCTTGAGTAAAGCAAAACAGCGCAAATGGCGGTGTTATCTTATTCTGCACTAGGGACGTGCTCCATTGGCATTGTGTGGGTGTTTGCACGCAACTCCCATGGTTTTTGATGCATTCCCAGAACAAGTAAACCTGGGAATGCACAAGAAAGATACGCCTCCCCAGGTGAGGCGTAACAAGGAGAAATATCTTTATTTCTCCTCATTACTTCTCCTTCTATTTGTGCTGCATTCTGCAGAACATAGCAATCAAAACATCTTTATTTCGTCATATCCGCTGTAAAAGAACAGATGAATAAAATATGCAGTGCAAATACAATAAAATGCTATGTACTTAAATGCAAAATGCAAAATGAAACAGTCTGTTAAAATAATCGTTTGCAATACAGTTTAAGGGTTTGGAAATATTACAAATTGACACTTCAGTACCACTACCATCCGTTAAAATGTTATGGATTTAGGCACAAGCATTAAAAAAATCTTTATCCCAATAGACATAAGAAGCAATTAATTCCCAGTATTCTTAGAGTGCAACATTTGCAAATAAAGAGTGGTAATTAATAGGAGAAATAGTGGGGATGGACAGTTCTGTCAGCACAGAAACAGAAAATGGTTGGGTCAGCAATTCACCACTTCCGTAGCTCTCACTCCCTTGCCAGAATTGGCTGACCAAGGGCAGAGTCTATGCCTAACTCACAACATGCAGAACAGAAACCTAGAGATGCAAATACTACATGCTGTCATGTGTCAGATGGCAGAATCCTATAGGCATCCAGATACCACCTAACTCCTATATTGAGGCAAGCTGGGATCAACCATTTAAGCCTGGCCTTCGTATAAACAGGGAAAACAAGAGAATATGTGTCACAGATTCAATAGGTGAGCCACTGGGCAGGAAAAACCCTCTAGGTGGTACATGTAGCGCCAACACAGCTAGCAGTAAGAGAGTGCATGGCAGAGTCCCGAGCCTAAACTGTATATGTAGATTCCTTGCCAGTGCAGGTTGCATCTCGTCAATAAACTGCTCTGCTTTATAGTCGTTCTTCAACTGAAGGAAGGAGATGGTCAGGGAACCCAGCAAATTTGTAGATGCAGCGTGCTCAATCTATGCTGTACATACTTTCTCTTTAGGTATGCTTTGGAGATGAGTGTAGATGCCTCCCTTGGATCCCCCAGTCACCATTTTCTTTAAATTTCTTCCAACATACTTAATCCAGAGAAGATTTTTGGACCCTGATCTGCTAAGTATTTCTTCCAACCCTTGTCAATAGGAGTGCAATTCAGGGATTGCTCAGATCCTTCTCCAATAAAGAATTGGTCTAATGCCAGCCGCATCGGAGATTGGTCCGAGCCCCACATCCAATGTAAGGAGAAGAAGAGGGTTACTGACCTGGAGACCCAATACCTGTCTCAGGAAACGATTCTTGGCAACCACAAGGGCCTTCGCATCCTTCTGCCCCAACATTTCAGCTCCATAAACAGCAGCTCCCCCAGCTTGATGTTTATAAGTTTAAATCACAGAGGGTCAGGTCAAGAGAGGAAACCCCTTTGTGCTTTCGCAGTCCCACAATATAGTGCTCCAATTTAAGCCTATGCTTGGAAATGTGGATGGTCTACTCTAGCTGTTCACTGGGAGTGATCCCCGGTTATACGATTGTATGCCCCCATTCAAGAGGAATCCCTTTCAGAGATGAATTCAATCCAGCTGTCGGGCATGGATTGAATACCATATATTTGGTCTTTGCTACATTGCTGTTCAGTCCCCCCTACCTACAGAAGTTATTGAATCTATCCAAATTGAACTGCAATCCCATCTGAGTTTTTGATTGCAAAAGCGTATAACCTCAAACATTCAGGGACCTTCAAGTTAGCTAGTCTTGGGGCATCATTCTCACAGGTGTTTATGGTGGCTATTAAGTCATTTACAAGCAAGGTAAAGAGGGTCAGGCAAATGACCCAACCTTGTTTCACTCCCTTCAGAACAGAAAATGGCTCTGTTGTTTCCCCCAACCTCCCACATCTGACCTTGGCAAAGTTGTTCTTGTGCATTCTAATAATCATCTCAAGGAAGATAATTAGGAATCCCCATGTTAGCTAGCACTCACCACAACATGTTCTTGTCCACCACGCCAAAGGCAGAATGTAGGTCAACGAACACTGCATATAACTGTCCGCCCTCAAGAGCCACCGATTTCCAGAATAGCAGCTGTAATCTAAACACCTGGTCAATAGTGGAAGTGCTATCACAGAAGCCAGCTTGTAGTGGAGTAAGAGTATCATTAGCCTCTATTCAATTTTGTAGATGATCTAGGATAACTCTTCAAAAACTTTTTGTGCACTATCAATAAGGTTGATGGTCCTATAGCTAGTGGGTGAGAGAGGAGAACCCTTCCTGTTGATGGGAATGATTTCAGCACCCGCACAGGTAGGGGGGATTAGGGTCCAGCACAAGATTGCATACAAAACAGTGTGAAATATGGGCCCCAAACTTCAATCCCAGAAAGGTACATATCTCCGGATATCCTATCTATCCCAAGTGCTTTGTTAGAAACAATCTTTTTCATTGCAGAGCACACTTCCTGATTTGCAATAGCTGGGTGCTCATTGCTTATGCTCGCCATTTGAATCCCTATTTCAGGGGGTTTATCAGTTCTGAAGTGGGGGAACATTCTCTTTCTGTCAAGGAATAAAGGCCAGAAAAATGTTCTATGCAATCAGAAGCTACTATTTTATTTTATATAGGGCAATACCCCTCCCTGCTCCCAGTGGCTACTAGATTCCAGAAGGTGCATTAATTGCCTATTTTAGCTGTGGCCAAGATGCCTTCCCACCTCCTTTGATCCCACTCCTTATTAGCTTTATTAACAGCTTTTTACAGGCCACCCTGCTAGCTGAAATCAATCTCTTGTCCTATTGCTTAATAGAGGCAAGCAATTTACGCTTTGAATTTCTACATCATTCATTAAACCAGGAAGGGGGTGTTCTCTTACCTTCCACTGTTGTAACTTCCACCAGGAAATGATGCTTGAGATCCTGGCTTGGCAGTTTGGACTGGACTGTTCCTATGAGGCATAGGGTCAAGACTGATTTGCATATAGCTGGGTCTGAACTGAGGTGGCAAAGTGAGTTAAAGAATGATGATGGATTCAACTGAGATCTGTGACTGGGGGTGAGTGTCTGAAAAGTTTCCGAGATCCGTCAATTGTCTCCTTGTGGTTGCTTGAGATCCTCAAACAGGAGTAAATGTAGCTCCCCTATTTTCTGCAGGGACTCTCTCTGTACTAGAGCCATTTCCATACTAAGCAACTTCCCAAGGATTGCCTCCATTAGGTAAGGTACTGGGCCCAGTAATTCTTTGGAGGAGACCATAGTACACCCTTTTATTCTACTCCAGTTGGGAGCTAATTGTAACCGGCTGTCGAGGGGGTTAGGGAAGCTAACCCTTACAATCTGGAAGGGTCATTATGAGGACTAGGGCATTATGATCACTATTGTGCCTGGATGTTACTATCATGTCTCTAAGATGAACCCACAATCCTACATCTAGAAAGATATAGTCTATTTGGCTAGTACAATGGATTTGATTGAAAGTATGTTTCCCATCTCTGTCTGAGTGGGTTCTGCCATTGCATCCTTGAATACAATGATTAAGAGCTAGAGCATTGAGTTGGAAGGCCAGGGAGGACCATTTCTTAATTGGAGGAATTGTTAAATCGGGGAATAGATAGACACTGTCTTCCTTGTGCAAGGGGTGATTGATGCTGCTGTCAAGAGTTTCAAATTGACAGTTAAATCCCCACCCACAATTTTAAACGCAGCTTCCGGCAGGGATGCTAGATTCAATGACAGCATCTCAAAGGTTGAAGATTCCCACTGGCCTGATATAGATGTTGTAAACATAAATAACTAATGAATGGAGGAATGCTAAACTGGCACATAAGATGTCATTACTGGTGATAATTTCTTTAGCAACACACCCATGGGTGGAACTAACGCATGTCATGAGTCCCCCTCATGCTCTTCCCTTGCCCTTTGTAACCACTTCCTTGCTAAAATGAACATAAGAAACTTGGCAGACCTGCATGGTGATCCAAGACTCCTGAAAGATACAGAGATAGTGTGTGTCTATGAACTGGCCCCAGTCAGAGCAGTCTGATTTGGAGCCCATCCCTCTGCATTCCATGAGAAAATATTTGTGAGCGGTGATGGCAGGTTGGGCATAGGGGCCGCACTGAATTCCTCCCTTAAAGTCGACCCGAGTTATGTAATAAGTTGGTAACTAAGGGCAATTCTAGTCCTTTTAAATCCCCCTCCCTTCCAATGGTACTCTGGGGGAGATATCAACATTGGTCCTAGTGCCAGGGCAATGGTCTTCTTGAAGTCCCATCTCATCAACCTTAAGACCTTTCCAATCCCCTGGGCCCCCGCCCTCTTGCGTACAGTTTGCCACGGAGCACCCAGTGCTGGTTAAGACAGGCTGCACTAGGCTATTGGATCCCCATCATCCTTAAGTCAATCTTGCTTATCAAGATTGGAAAACATGTTGGAAACTGGGACATTAAATATCACATGATTACATTGTGGCTCACCAAGTGTTTGCAAATCTTTGGTAGGAGGGCCAGGAATTTTCTTCCGGAGGGAACGATCAGTCAAGTTGGCAAAGCTGGGTTTGTAGAAGTATCCCAAGAGTAATATATATCAATGCCAATCCTTCCTTCAACATTCCCCACAAAGTCAAAGAGCAACATGCAGACCAAATATAGGCTCTTAAAATTAATTATAGTACAGTCCCCTTGTCCGTCCACTGGACCTGACCTGATCCAGCCCACCCTACATGTTAGTAAAAAGTAATTTGCCAGGGATAAAGGAAAGTCCCTGTGCCTTGTGAGCCAATCTAAAGTCTTATTCACTAGATCATCTTGGGATTCTCTCTGGTCTTCATGAAGCTGGGAAACCCGAGCCAGAATTGCCTCATAAGGTCATGATGCAGGAGGTAAGTTAATTACGGCAAATTTCTGTATGGCTGTGCGACCATAGGGACCAAGAGGCGCCCAAGGGTCGCCTCTTGCGGATTTGGTCTTCCCTGGCCATTTCCGTCCATGGATTGAACTTGTAGTGGTCGGGCTCAAGGCAGTGGTGCAGGCGTGCATCGGGAACATGGGTGAACTCTGCAGGCGGCATTGATTATGGCTGTGTCAGACTTCGGTAGGGTCGGTGGAATCAGGGATGGGTTATGAGTGATGTGGCTATCCTCCCTGCATGGAGATGCTTGTTCTGTGATTTGAAAATCAGCGCTCTGTGTTTTAAAGATATCATTTAGCCTTTTTGCCATAGCTGAAAGGTGTACCAAAATTGGAGCAAATCCAGTGCTTTCATTTCGTTACCCTGGAGGAGGTCTCAACAACCAAATTTAGAAATGTCTGTTGGACCAATCGACATTCCTAGCTTTGACAGGAACCACCGTCAAGGTGGTTCCTGCCAATGAATTACTGTGGCATATGACTCCATCAAACTTTTTCACTGCCCCTTAACTTCACGGTTTTCCTGGTTGTGACAGGCAGTATAGACTGACCTGTATGTCTGCCCATCTAAATAAGGTGGGCAAGCATAGAGGTTTAGCAGTTGGGCCATTGGAGGGGTCTAACTATGACAGAGTTGGAGTAGTCTTGGGTGTGGTTACACGAACGATCCGCCTACATTTTAATCAGGCGGGGGAACATTTATGTTGGTGGTAAGGATACTCCCACGCGATTGTGATAGAGTATCCTTACACCCAACATATAAACTAGGCCCTTAGTTCTAAAATTAGACCACTTTCACTAGCCTATATAAAATTCAAGAATAACATTATATCCGCTGCCAACCTTGCTTTATGATGCAAGTGCCATGATCTGAAAATGATAAAAAGGGAATAAATATAAAAATACACCAATATCAGTAACATGATATAAAATATTCAAAAACGTATTTAACACACGGAGTCAAACAAGAAGAAGACCCAAAGACTTGAATAAGAAAGCGTCAGGGTTTTCCATGTGAGCACAATCTCCAACCTTATTCCAAGAAATAATGAAGTAGCTGTTGTTCGCGGGAAAGTGGGCAGCTGGATTTGTCCCTTGGTCCGTTGCTATTCTGTTACCTGGACAAGCATTACATTAAGGCCAATGGTACGCCCAATAAGTACCAGTAGAGGGCCCCAGTCCGCAACAAATGTTTTTAAAATTGGCTTATTTTGAGGGACAATTGTGTACAAATTACAATTTGTTCACGATGGCTTGAAATGAACAAGCAAATTGCTTGGGTTTTGCCCCCAGACAGGTGAATGGCCATGTCAAGGCCTCATAGAAAATTACAATGGTGTTTTATTTCGATTATATAGGCTGAGTTCCATCTGGAGTCAGGGGTGGCAGCACAGACGTGGGTCACCTTTGTGACTCGTTGGACTGGAACTGCCTTTATCAGTGGAGCGACCTGGCCTCCCCCTCCCCGACTTCCCACTTCCCAACAAGTCAGAAAATGGCTTCCTTTTCGGGCATTTTCATTTCAGTCTCATACCCTCCAAAAGTGGGGAACATATACGAGGCTAGAGGAAAATGTGTCTTATGGAAGCAAAAAAAGTTTGTATGCATTCATGTGTGTATTTTTCTCTTTTATGGAGTAGATGGATGGTTGCTTTTCTACCTGTTTAGGTACAGACAAAGGACAAAAGGCAATCTCACACCTTCCAGCAGGCAGATAATTGAAATTCGACTTTAACTGAAATGGTATTCCTGCTGCAGCTCTGCGGTTTTATAGGGGTTATAAAATCTAATCATCAGTTAATGTAGCTGGGAGAAATTTCTGGTTTTCTGTGCCAAGGAAAGCAGAGAGATGAAACTACTTTTGACAAGAGATGATTATAATGATGTGAAGTGAATTTTTCTTTTTTGGGTCTAAGAATGTCTCAGTCTAACAAGGACACAGCTACAGGGAACATATATATTCGAGTGGCAACAGGTGGCCTCTAGTTACACTGTCGTTTCTCTATATTCGTCTCGAAAAGAACACCTGGCAGCTCCGGAGGCACAAGCCTGGTCCACTGATGGGAAACAAAAATACAGAAAATGGAACGTGTGCGGTGTGGAAAAAGGAGGAAGGAGGGGGGGGGGGGGAGGGAGGGAGGGAGGGGAGAGAGAGAGAGAAGGAGGGAGGGAGAGAGAGCAAGAGAGAGATAAATAAAGAGGAAGACGAGAAAATGGGAGAAGAAGGGTTGGGAAGAAATAGAGCACTGAATACAAACAGCAGAAGCGAAAATAGATATATAAAATAGATAGATAGATAGATAGATAGATAGATAGATAGATAGATAGATAGATAGATAGATAGATAGATAGATAGATAGATAGATAGATAGATAGATAGAGGGGTGGGCTGGGTGGATTGATGGATGGATGGATAGGTTTTGGATGGATGGATCAATAGATTTTTATTTCCTCTAAATTATGTTGATAATTAGATTTATTTTCTAAGCAGAATATATAGCAATGTATGTAAGGAGGTGATTAGAAAGTTACAAGAACATTGGGCAGCAATATTATCCTAGATCAGTGTCCCATTATTTTAGCACCCTAATGCTGCTGTTACCTGTTTGTTAGACGGGGACCCTGAGGGTCGGCCGGATACTGCGGGAGAGATCCCCGAGGGGGACCGTCTCCGGCGATCGTACAGACAAGTTACCTCCCTCCCCACAAACAGGCACCACACCAGGTCGAGTTCAATACTTTATATAAGGTTCGTAAGGCAAGGATATCAGCGATACAGGATATCTCGGACCCGGGGGTCCTCTCACTTCTAGTCTCTGTAGGGAAAGGGGGTAGCGGGACAGTCTTGGTACCGGATCGGTACAGGTAGTGGTAAGAGGCGAGCTCACAATCCTCGAGCTGGAATGTCTGTGGATCGGGCCGCGGCAGCGCCAGCAGGCCAAGATGATAGTCTCACAAGGCAGAGGGCCGCGGCAGCGCCAGCAGGCCGAGTCAATGGTTTCACGAGGCAGAGGGCCGCGGCAGCGCCAGCAGGCCAAGACGATGGTTTCACGAGGCAGAGGGCCGCGGCAGCGCCAGCAGGCCAAGACGATGGTTTCACGAGGCAGAGGGCCGCGGCAGCGCCAGCAGGCCAAGACGATGGTTTCACGAGGCAGAGGGCCGCGGCAGCGCCAGCAGGCCAAGACGATGGTTTCACGAGGCAGAGGGCCGCGGCAGCGCCAGCAGGCCAAGACGATGGCTTCACGAGGCAGAGGGCCGCGGCAGCGCCAGCAGGCCAGTCACAGATGAGTTCTTCTCGGGTCTCTCGACTCCAGGATACAACTGGCTTCCTGGTCTGGCCCTGCCCCAGTTATAGGTCTGGTCCCCTTTGATGTCCGGACCCTCGCGCCTGGAGGGCCGGGAGGTCCGGGATGAGGGAGTCCAGACACCCAGCAGGGGGGTGGAGCCAGCGCCCAGGGCGGCCTGGGGTGATCGACACCTGGCGGAGGAGAGCCGTTGACGATTCCTTTCTCCCATTGACTCGCCAAGTGGTCACTCTGCCTCCTGGGGGGAGGTTGGTGCCTCGATGTCGGGCCCGGCCGGGCCCAGGGTGAGGGTCGAGTTGAGGCCACGCGGCCTCGTGCTGCAGTGCCCCAAGATGGCGGCTGGGCCGAGGCCGTGGTGTGGATGGTGACCCGGGCCAGCTGGGTCCGGAGCTGGTGTCTTGTGGGTGAGGGATTGCAGTGTACTTCGGGTGGTCGTCGGGGACTCTGGCTGGGGATACAGGGGGAGCCAGGGTCCAGGTCCCATTGCGGGGAGGGGGGCAGCCCGACCATGCGGCCTGTCCAACATGCGTCCCCCCCAGCTGAAGGCGGGGAGAGTCAGCCATCTTCCTGGGGACTCTCCTCGCTGAGGCGGAAAAAGCGTGACAGGCCGTCGGCGTTGGCGTGGTCCTGGCCTGGACGATGTTCTACCGTGAAGTCCATCCCCTGCAGGGAGATGGACCAGCGCAACAGCTTCGGGTTCTCCCCCCGCATTTGCATCAGCCATTGCAGGGGTCGGTGGTCTGTTTGCACCCGGAAGTGGGTGCCGAAGAGGTAGGGCCGGAGCTTCTTGAGTGCCCAGACTACGGCGAAGGCCTCCCTCTCAATGGTGCTCCAGCGCTGTTCTCGGGGCAGCAGGCGTCTGCTGATGTAGGCCACTGGTTGGTCGACCCCTTCAGCGTTGAGTTGGGAGAGGACGGCCCCCACACCATGATCGGAGGCGTCCGTCTGCACAATGAATTCCCGGCTGTAGTCGGGAGCCTGGAGCACGGGGGCCGTGCACATGGCGGCCTTCAGTCTCTCGAAGGCCGATTGGCAGTCCGGGGTCCAGTTGACGGTTTTGGGGCCCTTCTTGGAGGTGAGCTCTGTGAGGGGCCCCATGATGCTGCCATAGTCCTTCACGAACCGCCGGTAGTATCCGGTGAGCCCCAGGAAGGCCCGGACCTCCGTTTGGGTCGTAGGGGGTCGCCAGGCCTGGATGGCAGCAATCTTGAGTTGGAGAGGGGCCACCAGCCCGCTTCCCACTTGGTGTCCCAGGTAGGTCACGGACCCTTGGCCAACCTGGCACTTGCTGGCCTTGATGGTGAGCCCGGCTTGCTGGAGGGCGTGTAGAACCTCCCGCAGGTGGCGGAGGTGGTCGGTCCACTGGTGGCTGTACACAGCAATGTCGTCCAGGTAGGCGGCGCTGAAGTCTTCCAGGCCCGCCAGTACCTGGTTTACCAGCCGTTGGAACGTTGCCGGGGCGTTTTTCATGCCGAAGGGCATTACTTTAAAGTGGTAGTGCCCGTCCGGGGTAGAGAAGGCGGAACGTTCTTGGGCCCTAGGGGTGAGGGCGATCTGCCAGTAGCCCGCTGTTAGGTCGAAGATGCTCAGGTAGCGGGCGGCCCCCATCCGGTCAATTAGCTCATCTGCCCGGGGGATGGGATGAGCGTCGGTCCTGGTAACTGCATTCAGCCCCCGATAGTTCACGCAGAACCGGAGCTCAGGGGCAACGCCCGGGGCGGCTGCTTTGGGAACCAGGACGACTGGGCTCGCCCAGGGGCTGTCTGAGGGTTCGATCACTCCCAGGGTCAGCATTTTGGACACCTCGGTCTGGATGCAGTTGCGCACCCGATCGGGTACGCGGTACGCCCGGTGTCGAATAGGAGGGCTGTCCCCGGTGTCCACATCGTGAAGGCACCAGGGGGTGACTCCGGGGGTGAGGGAGAACAGGGAGGCGAACCGCCTCAGGAGCGTTTGGCAGTCTTGGCGTTGCTCCGGGGACAGGGCCTCGGAGAGCTGGACCCCTTCCACTGAGCCATCCCGTTCGAGGACCCTCAGTAAGTCCGGAAGGGGTTCGGAGTCTTCTTCTGTCCCATTATCGGTAGCCATCAGGAGGCTGAGTTCGGATCGCACAAAATGGGGTTTGAGCCTGTTGGCATGGAGGACCCGTAGGGGGTTCCGGGCAGTCTCCATGTCGATTAAATAGGTGACGGGCCCCTTGCGTTCGATCACCTTGAAGGGCCCGGACCATCTGTCTTGGAGTGCACAGGGTTCAACCGGGGACATCACCCAGACCTGTTGTCCTGGTTCGAACTCAATGGAGGACGTGTGCTGATCGTACCACCTCTTCATGTCCTCCTGACTGGCCTCGAGATTGGCTTTGGCGGTGTCTCGGAACCGCCGGGTCTGGTTGCGGAGAGCCAGGAGGTACCTGTAGATGTCCGGGGGAGTTTTCTGGGGGGGCTGCTCCCAACCTTCCTTGACTAGGCTGAGGGGGCCCCGGACGGGGTGCCCGTACAGGAGTTCAAATGGGCTGAAACCGAGGGATTTCTGCGGGACCTCCCGATAGGCAAACAGGAGGCATGGAAGTAGCACGTCCCACTGGCGTCGAAGGGGTTCTTCTAGGCCCATAATCATTCCTTTGAGGGTGCGGTTGAACCTCTCAACCAGTCCGTTTCCTTGGGGGTGATAGGGGGTCGTGAATTTGTAGGTGACCCCGCATTGTTGCCAGAGAGACTTCATATATTTGGAGATAAAGTTCGTGCCCCTGTCACTGACGACCTCCCGGGGGAACCCCACCCGGGAGAAGATCCCCATCAGAGCTCGGCCCACCACGGGGGCCGTCACCGTCCGAAGAGGGATGGCCTCGGGGTAGCGGGTGGCGTGGTCTACTAGGACCAGGATGAACCGGTGTCCTTGGGCTGTTCGAGGGTCGAGGGGCCCCACGATGTCTATTCCCACTCGTTCAAACGGGGTGGTGACGACCGGAAAGGGTTGTAAAGGTGCTTTGATTTTTCGGCCACTTTTTCCGCTGGCCTGGCAGGTGGGGCAGGCCTTGCAGTGGTTGGTGACATCCTTTCGCATTTGGGGCCAGAAAAAATGGGTCACCAGGCGGTCGTAGGTTTTATCCTGTCCCAGGTGTCCGGCAAGGGGGACATCGTGGGCTAAGTTCAGGAGGAAGTCTCGGAAGCGAAGGGGCACCACCAGCACCCGACTGGCTCCTAGTTCTGCAATTTTCTGCTCGCTGTAGAGCAGGTCTTGGTCCCAGTAGATCCAGTGGGCCCCCGAGGTATCCCCTGTGCCCTGGGCCAGGGCTTGCTGCCGGAGTCCTTCGAGAGAGGGACATGTTTTCTGTTCGGCCCGGAATTGTTCCTGAGTGGGGCCTCCCTCCTGACGCCATTGTGCCAGGTCAGGGACGTCCCGAAGCCGGTCGGATCCTTCTTCTGTTTGGGTCGAGGGACTGGCTTCTGGGGCGGCCTCCTCTGGGATGAGCGTGGGAGGAGGTTCCGGCCACTCGGGCTGTTCTAGACTGGGGACCGCGCGGGCGGTCATGGACCGGGTCGTGACGCAGACCCATTCGGGGAGGCCGAGCATCCCCAGGTGTTCCCTCCGTTCGACAGCTGCCCAGGGAGAGCTTTCGAGGTCGTTTCCTAGGAGGCAATCCACGGGGGCATCATCGCGGACAGTCACCTTTAACATCCCCGTTACTCCTCCCCACTCGAAGGGGACGCAAGCCATGTGACACAGGCTTTCGGAATTGTCTGCTGAGCGGACAGGGCAGAGAATGTTCGGCAGGATTTGGTCTGGAGTGACGAGATGGCGTCGGACCGCCGTTACACTGGCCCCGGTGTCGCGGAGGGCTCCCGCCCGGCGGCCATTAATGTTGACCCATTGACGGTACTTCTGCGTGTTGGCGGGAAGGGGGGCCCGCGGAATCATCTCTCTCTCCCCTAAGCAGGCCAGTGCCATGGCGGCGGGAGCCCATTCAGAGGGGTCGGTCTCGTACTCTTCTTGGTCTTCCGGGACTAGTTCTTCCCCTAGGGCGGCTGCTGCGACCTGGCGGGGGGTAGTGTTCGGATTCTTTGGGCAGTTGGGATCACTGGCGTAGTGGCCGGGTCGCAGGCATCTGTGGCACATAACGTGGGCCCGAAAACCGGCCCGGATGGCAGGGCTTCCTCGGCCGACCGGGGTCGAGGGGCTCCTGGGGGGTGACGAGGGGCCGGGGTCTCTCCCCCGACTCTGGCCTCCTCCTCCTCCTCGGGGGCGATGGGGCCCTGGGTACGGTCTGGATGATTCGCTGGGTCCGTTCCGGCCAACTCGGGTGCTTTCCCACCGGTCGGCTTCGGCGGCGAGTTGTCGAGGTTCGGTTAGCTTACTGTCCAAGAGGTGTTGGCGGAGCTCCACGAAGCAGTTGTTCGACAGGTGCTCCCATACGATAAGGTCAAAGAGTTGTTCGTAGGTGGTCACTTTGTTGCCCTTGATCCACCCCTCGAAGGCTCGGCTAAAGAAGTTCACGTACTCCACCCAGGTTGTACCCGGAATCCGTTTGCAGTCGCGGAACCGTTGGCGGTACATCTCAGGTGTGAGCCCGTATCGAGTGAGGAGGGCGGCCTTCATGTGGTCGTAGGATGTCATCAGCTGGTCCGGGAGTTGCAGCAGGGCGTCCCGCCCTTCGTTGACAAACCTCCCCCATAATCCGGCTCCCCAGTCGCTTCGGGGAATCCGGTGGGAGGTCATTGCCACCTCATAGGCTTTAAACCACTGCTGTATATCATCGTTCTTGTGGTATTCCCAGGTGACATCTTTGGGGATGTGAACCTTGGGCTCGGTAGAGGCAGGCAGGGTCGGTCGTTCGGGGAGCCCGAGGTCTTTATTCTGTTTCTGGATCTCCAGTTCTTTGAGATTGCGCTCATGTTCGTACGCTAGTTTCTTTTCCTCTAGCTCTCTCTGTTTTTGCTTCTCTTCTCGCTCCTCTCGGAGCCGTAAGTGTTCCAGAGTTATTTTTTGTTCCGCCAGCTTGAGTTCCCCATCCAAGCGAAGTCGGGCTAGTTCTAACTCGTGGAGTCTGCTTTTTTCTCTTTCTCGGATCTCTTCCAGGGAGAGACCCGCTCTTCTTTCTTCAGTTGGTGCGGGGCTCGTCTCGGTTGTTTGTGTTCGGGGTACGGCCGTACCCGTTTCCGCCCAAGCTTCTAGGGCTCGTTTGAAGTCTTCCTTTGTGCTCAGACCTGTGGTTGGGAGACCAAGTTCTATGCAATATTGCTTCAGTTCTCGGTGGTTGTAGTCTTCCAATTTTTCCATCTGGAATTTCTCCGTTGTTCCGCTCTCTGTTGTCATGGTGGTCGTGTGCCGTGGGTCGAGTGACTTTCTGTACGATTATGCGTAGGTTCGGATCCCGTCGCTGGCCACCAATGTTAGACGGGGACCCTGAGGGTCGGCCGGATACTGCGGGAGAGATCCCCGAGGGGGACCGTCTCCGGCGATCGTACAGACAAGTTACCTCCCTCCCCACAAACGGGCACCACACCAGGTCGAGTTCAATACTTTATATAAGGTTCGTAAGGCAAGGATATCAGCGATACAGGATATCTCGGACCCGGGGGTCCTCTCACTTCTAGTCTCTGTAGGGAAAGGGGGTAGCGGGACAGTCTTGGTACCGGATCGGTACAGGTAGTGGTAAGAGGCGAGCTCACAATCCTCGAGCTGGAATGTCTGTGGATCGGGCCGCGGCAGCGCCAGCAGGCCAAGATGATAGTCTCACAAGGCAGAGGGCCGCGGCAGCGCCAGCAGGCCGAGTCGATGGTTTCACGAGGCAGAGGGCCGCGGCAGCGCCAGCAGGCCAAGACGATGGTTTCACGAGGCAGAGGGCCGCGGCAGCGCCAGCAGGCCAAGACGATGGTTTCACGAGGCAGAGGGCCGCGGCAGCGCCAGCAGGCCAAGACGATGGTTTCACGAGGCAGAGGGCCGCGGCAGCGCCAGCAGGCCAAGACGATGGTTTCACGAGGCAGAGGGCCGCGGCAGCGCCAGCAGGCCAAGACGATGGCTTCACGAGGCAGAGGGCCGCGGCAGCGCCAGCAGGCCAGTCACAGATGAGTTCTTCTCGGGTCTCTCGACTCCAGGATACAACTGGCTTCCTGGTCTGGCCCTGCCCCAGTTATAGGTCTGGTCCCCTTTGATGTCCGGACCCTCGCGCCTGGAGGGCCGGGAGGTCCGGGATGAGGGAGTCCAGACACCCAGCAGGGGGGTGGAGCCAGCGCCCAGGGCGGCCTGGGGTGATCGACACCTGGCGGAGGAGAGCCGTTGACGATTCCTTTCTCCCATTGACTCGCCAAGTGGTCACTCTGCCTCCTGGGGGGAGGTTGGTGCCTCGATGTCGGGCCCGGCCGGGCCCAGGGTGAGGGTCGAGTTGAGGCCACGCGGCCTCGTGCTGCAGTGCCCCAAGATGGCGGCTGGGCCGAGGCCGTGGTGTGGATGGTGACCCGGGCCAGCTGGGTCCGGAGCTGGTGTCTTGTGGGTGAGGGATTGCAGTGTACTTCGGGTGGTCGTCGGGGACTCTGGCTGGGGATACAGGGGGAGCCAGGGTCCAGGTCCCATTGCGGGGAGGGGGGCAGCCCGACCATGCGGCCTGTCCAACACTGTTTTAGTCTTAACGTGCGTTTTGAAGAGTTATAAGAATTATTCTGTTTGCAAATGTCCTTGCCTGCTCTTAAGAAGCAATCGGCGTGAAGTAAAAAACACACTGCTGAATTGAAAACACATGACAATAACTCATATGTTGAGTGAAAAACATTGTGGTGTTTTCACATGCAGTGCCCATAAAATATGCCAATGAAAAGAACCCATTGAGAGCAACATGCACGTCGTAATGACTTGCAAACGTTTATTTATAACTTTGATTGTCTTTCCCACATTCAGGCAAACATTGAGAAGCTTTTTTATATATGACATTGAAAGTTCAAAACAAGGTACTTCATCATTTTCCAAGTGTGACTTACAGTGTGCCTGCGACATATAATAATGGAAGTCCCAGTATTTTCCTATGCGGTAATACCTCCCCAGTGGTGTGACGCAAAATGATGAGGCCCCGCCCTGGAGAAGGATTCTCTCATATTTCATAGCTCTTCATTGGACTTGGGCGGAATGGATTGGGTGCCCCAGCTCCGCAAAGGCTTTATTACACCCCTTTACGAAGGCCTCTTTGTAGAAAGGAGAGAGTAGTTTCCTGTGAATTTATGTCACCTTAAAACTACACACTGCTTAGCTAATAGGAGGTGCGGCCTAGACGAGTTAACGGGCGTATTTGTACAAGAGGTGTGTAAAACAACTTGGAGAATGCAATGAAATTCAAATCCACACCAGCTTTCCGAATCCACTCCACTGTGAGCACAAGGGACATCTGAGCTGTCCTCCTGTGCACACAACGTACTGCATTGGATAATAAATATATGGTATCTCTGTTTATGCATTTGTCAAGAGAAGGTTTGGAGTTATAGTTAAATGTGAAATATTAACCCCAGAAATCTTAGCATAAGCTACGCGCCCCCTCCCAGTAGACTGAGAAAGTAATTAACCTCAAATATCTTATTTAAACTGTTTGATTATGCGTGAATCTCCGAAATAACAGGGGCCTCATTTATGAGGCCTTGCGTCAGTTTTGCGCTTCCGATGCGTCACTTTTTGTAAACCCCTGCGCTACATTATACCTGCGTCAGGTATAATGTATGCAGAGGGGGCGTTCCCCCGCAAAAAGCCTCGTAATAGTGACGCAGTGGAATCTATGAGATTTCACAGCGTCACTTTTAGGACGATGTTGCGTCAAAATCTTGCGCTTGCCTCACAGCAGGCGTAAGACTGACGCAAGCCCGTTCACATGGGGCTTTCCCCATGTGAAAGGAGCATTGCTGGAGTTGCGTCACTTTTGTGACACACTCCAGCAATGCGTGACTTTTGTGCTTACAGATACGTCAGAAATACTAACGTATCTGTAACTCCTTGCGACATGATGCGTCATACTGTAAATATGATGCATCAATCATGTCGCAAGGAGTGCGCAGTGAAAAGTGACGCATCGCTGCTTTCACGCAGCGATGCGTCATTTCTCATAAATGAGGCCCCACGTACCGCCAATAAGAAAGTTACATTTTATGGTTCTAATTAATTATTTGAGATATGAATTTGTTAATGGTTTCATTCCACAATGCCAGAGTTCGGTCTAGCAATTTCAATGGAAATTAATTTACTGGCCTCAAAAGGAAACAAGGCTGAGCTACCTCAGCTGACATTTGACTTACTATGCAATCCTAGGTCCTTATTTATGAAGGTCTTGCGCCGCCGGGGCGTCACTTTTAAAATGGGAAAAAGTGACGCACCGGCGGCGCAAGCCCTTCATAAATGAGGCCCCTAAACTTTAAAAAAAGAATGCAAAACTACACTGCTGTAAGCAGCACAATTACATTGTGACTTATTAACTCACAGAAACGTATTTCAGATCTAGGAGAAATATTTATTTTGCTGCCAGAATGGTACAAGCATAGCTTTTTAACTAGATAAACTTATTCTTTTTTATAGTCTAAGCATCATGGCCTTAATTTGAGTTTATACCCACATGAACGTGCCAGGCTAGTGTCCTAACTTCACATTAGAATTAGAGTTGTGGAAATTTTGCATAATTTGCATTAATGTAACTACACTAAATGTTGGCAAAATAACGTGAAATTATGCATAATCACTTAAAATGCAAATCCATCCTGCTATATTTCAGCGCATGTCCTCACAGCAACTATTGACATGACACAATTCGAACTAAAAGAGTGCTGAAAAACAAAAGCGCCATGAAAAAAATTGCTCAAGTTCAGTTCTTCCTGTGTGTTTGGAGTAAATGTATACTGCAAAAGCTGCATAATTATGTGAAGTGGCGTAATGACCTAATTTCAGGTATTTAAGGTAAGAGATGTAATAAGAAATTTCGAAATTTACACAATTTACTCTGGTATGATTTTAATTTCGCCATGCTTAATTAAAACCGGCCTGGCAAAACAAGGACCACATTGAAAATCGAAGGCACGTCATTGTAAATCAGGCCTTGTAGTGGATTGGACCTAAAAAGAACACAGATGTTTCTCACATTTGAAATATGCTGAATATAATAACAGTGACAATGATTCTACCAGCAGACATACATTTCACTCTTCAATAAATCCTTAAATTAATCTAAACTTTATGGACTACATTTATAAGAGCTGGAGGAATGAAAATGCAGATGCTTATAATTGAGTATCATCATAAATGGAAATGCAGCCTAAAAATAAAAGTTCAGATCAGCTTCATCTGATTTTGAATCCAAAAGAATAGCATAGCATCCTGTGGCACAGCATCACAACCATAATATGCAACATCATTGTTGGACCTGGCCCTTTTTTCAGGTTTCTCCCCAAACTTTTTGCCTTCCTCTGCCTATTTTTCTGGCTTTCTTTTTGTTGCCTTTAGGACTCTGGGCCCTTTACCACTGCTGACCAGTGTTACAATCCACATGCTCTCTCCTTAAAATGTAATGGTATTTGGTTTCTCCATGCTTGGCATATTTATTTTGCTAGTAAGACCCTCGTACAGTGCACTGTGTTTGCCCAGGGAATGTAAATCAAACACTACTAGTGGACCTGCAGCACTGATTGCTCCACCACACGAGTAGCCCTACAAAAATGTCTCAGGCCTGCTATTACAGTGTCAGTGTCCACAGTTTTAAATTGCCAGTTTGTCCTACCAAGTGCACCCACCTCCCAGGCCAAAACCTTCCCTTTTATTACATATAAGTCACCCGTAAAGTAGGCCCAAGGTAGCTCCTTGGCAGGGTGCAGTGTATTTAAAAGGTGGGACATGTACAGTTGTGTTTTACATGTCCTGGAAGTGAAATACTGCTAATTTTATTTTTCACCACAGCAAGGCCAATCTCTCCCATAGGTTAGCATTGGAGCTGCCTTGTAAGATGTTACAAGTGTATCTGCCAATTGGGAGCTCATAGAAATTTGGAGTTTGGTGTCTCCGGACTCACAAATTAAAAATACAGCTTTTAGGAAACGTGGTTTTTAAATTGCAGGTCTGAAAATGGCACTTTTAGAAAGTGGGCATTTTCTTACTTTATCCATTCTGTCCTCTGCCTGTCTCTGAATACACGTCTGAATCAGGAGGACAGTTGTTCTGTTTATGCATTCACTCTAGAAAGTCAAACAAAGGGAACTGAGGTATGCCCTGCATATCCTGATGGCCCATTACCAGGGTGATGGGCCTTCTTGAGCTAGAGTGGTGGGAGGAGTTGACACTGACACCTGAATAGACTGTGCTTGTCCTCACACAAAGAAGTCTCCAACCCCTGTAGTGTGTCTGGAGCCAGGACAGGGAAAGGCAAGGTCTTGCACACTTCAAAAACTTTCCTTTGAAGTTTGCGTATGTCAAAGGCTGAAATGGGTATAGGTACCATACCTGTAAGACCATATACTCAAAATCACTTCTGGGTTGAGGACATTCTGACAGGAAGAAGAGATAGATAGCTGTCTATAGGGACTGCCACTTTGCTGTTTGCTTTGCTGTGTTGGCTTGCTGCTTGCTTCTTCTGTCCTTGGAGCAAAAGGACTGGACTTTGCTTTCTGCATCCTACTTCCAATGTTCTTCAAGGGCTTGAGTTGAGCTTGCCTCCTGTTAAGAAGTCTCAGGGCCATCAAAAGCCTCATCTGCAACACTTGCCCCCCCCTGCTGAGGAGTCCTACTTGCCAAGTTTTGCCAAATCCAGTTTCTGGGCCCTTGGAAGTGAGTTTGGGGTGCTATTAAGAAGAAACTATTGCATCCACGCTGATTAACTTTGGTACTAGCTCCTGTCTGCAACTCTGAAGCTGTGCCACTGCCTGCACCAGAGCAGTGGTCACGCTCAACGCACCACCTGCGATTTGCACCACAGACTCCGATGATGATGCCGTGCCTCTCAAGCTCTGCCACTACATGATTCTGGAACATGGCACCACTGCAGAGACATTTTAAGGCATGAGCAAAGCCGGCTCTGGGCCAGGGCCCCAACCTGTCAGGGGGTCCCATGATAGACCCAGATCGGCTCTGCAGAAAGTCCTATCCTGATGACCCTTAATAATACTTAAATAGTTTTGTGATGTGTGAGAGTCTATTACAGAAAATTACCGGAGAAAGGGTGTTTATGTTTGACGAAACATCCATACAAAAGTTTCTTTTAGACCAAAATAGGACCTCACGTATGAGAAATGGAGGGTGTCACAGAGATTACTTGCAGTAATATTAGTGAACTGCTTGTGTTTTAATATATTGATAACACAAAACACTATCCCTGAATATTAGATGGAAACACATGGAGAATGTGGACTAGTGTGCCGGCGCAATGCCAATGAAATGGGCAAAGACGGCATGACAGTGATGATATTGGATCATAAATTCAAAGCTGTTCTCAATAGGTGCCCTGAAAATACATTTGGCCCGGGCCCCCAAGATCCTCAAGATGTCCCTGCACCACTGAAGTCTGTATCGTACTGCTCCGACTCCGACGCCTGCGACCTAGTCAGACATCAATGCAGCGGAAAACCGAAGCCTCACCGATTGACACCTCAGCAACGCTGCAGGGTCATCTCCCCTTCAATAGTAAGAAACCAACGCATCACCTCCCCAGCTTGGCAGTAAGGAACCAACACATTACCTCCTCTGCAGCAGTAATGAATCAACGCTGCACGGGCCTCCGCAACACCTCACCTCCTCTGTGTTTTGCACTGTCTTTGTTTTTCACTATGCCTCCAAGGTACTGTACTAGGGCTTGCCCGACTCCGTAACCGACCATAGCTCCATCAAGGTAGGACTAACCTTGTGGAGTCCTCGACCACGGCTATATAGCCCAGGTTGGAACTATTTTTGATGTTCAAGAGCTATACTTGATTCAATCTTTAAAAAGTGATACCTTGATTTGGGTATGTTGCATTTTTGTCATTTTGGTCTTGTTTGATTCAGATAGTAGTTTTCACTGTGTTACTGTGTGTGTGTACAAATATTTTCCAGTGTCTCTGGGATAAGCCTGACTGCTCTGTGCCAAGCTACCAAGGAGGTAAGCAGGGGTTATCTTAGGTGTACAAATATCCCTGACTAGAGTGGTGGGTTTTGCCTGGCTTAGGTGCATACCCTTGCCAACCAGTAACCTAATTTCTAACAATAATGGTTCACATAATATATAAACACAACACTGAACAACACAACGTGAATGCCGCAGAGTGTGTTTCTTTTGTTCCAATGGCAGAGCTAAATCATTTGCTTTATCCTTGCACTGCAATCAGGCTCATTATTTTAAGTCATGTCTGTGAAAATGTATCACTTGGTCATACAGCTATCTTACATATGAATTATTATTTTGGGTACTCAAATCTTTTAAAATAACCAAAAACAAAGCATCTCTTTATCTCAATAAGCTAGGATCATAATTAGTAAAAACCTATGATCTTGACAAGCTCCGATCCACTACGCTTAACCAACTAGTGGTCCCGCGTTCTAAAACAGTTTCATGGGGTGACCGCCGCTTTCTAGTTGCGGCACCTAAATTATGGAATACCCTGCCACAGCACATTAGGACTAGCCCCTCACTTCTGCAGTTTCGCAAAAGACTGAAGACCTGGCTTTTTAACCAGTAACACTGACCATTAACCATTCTGGAGCCATTAACACCTTGGGGAAAGTTATGTGAATAGTCTAGCGCCGAGACGCCTGCGGGTATTCGTTCGCGCTTAATAAATGGCAAAAATAAATAAATAAATAAATAAATAAATGTTAATCGAACCTGAACTGCTGGCTTTCACAGACACCTCTTTAAACATATAGGGGTAGATTTTCAAACATTTTGTGCTGGGTCAGCAACACAAAAGTGACGCTAACCAGCACAAAATGTTTCTTTTGGAATTTACTTTCCAGCGCAAAACTAGTGTAGTGCTGGAAAGTACCCTAAAAGTTGAGCAAAGCAGCGAGAAGCACTGCTTTACACTACTTAGCGCCATGGGGGCATTACATGGGTGGTACATGGGCATTCCCATGCAACCACACATGTGTTTTGAAGCAAAATCCTATCTACAAAAAATTGTAGACAGGGTTTTGCGTCAAAAGTTAACACCACTCCAAAGGAAGCACTGACAGGATAAACTTGTTTTCTCCTTTTTTTCGACTTTTCAGCCGTGCTGCACTGTGCAGCACACATACAAAGTGGGAAAGGCTTTTAAACTTGTCTAGGCATGGTATTTTGTATAGGATGGGTACCCATCTTTGTATGTTGCACTGCTTTGCATGACTTTTTCGAAAATCTGCCCTTAGAGTTATATATAGGAAAACGCAATTAGAGCTTGTTTTTTCCATTTAATGAATACATCGAGTGTTTTGGCACACCAGATGACCACTTAAGAAAATGCAGGTCTTAATTAGATAAGTAGATACACTAGAGGTAATTGGAAGTTTAAAAATTTAATTGTCATTTATTGAAAATCTAAATCCTTGAAGACTTCTGTAAGACATGGTGCCGTCATTGTTGAGGGAGTGTGGTCCTGTTGTGGACTGAACCATGGAACCTTTTGGAATCTGGAGACTTTTGAACTTTGAAGAACGGCTATATGTTGACTATCACCCTCATCATGAAAGTCACTTAAGAAGATGGAGAACATTTATAGTCTTAAACTACAGGCCCCATTCCTCAGCCCCTGTCTCTTCTTGGGTTCCTCTCCCCATATTGGGGCCTGCACATACATTTTAAAACTTCCTGTATTCTCTTGAGTAGTGCTGCTCTTCACAAATATGTCAGTGGGCATCTGATGGACTATGCTTGTAGGTGTACATTTCCTGGCATTACATTTCCATAACTTTATATTTTCTCAGCACCTGTATTGTGGATAGTAGGGTCTTTTGTTTTACTTTTCCTTTACATGAATATCTTGTTCTCATTTAAAGTCCTCCCTTTCTTTGTCCATCTTAGAAAATGGGAGCATTCGATGTACTTTCCTCCACCTGCTCTACCACATATTCTTCGGCCATTTAGCAGTGAGTCCTGAAGCCAAAATACAACATATGAAAATTCCCAATGCTATAAATCTATGAATATACTTCAAATTTGTATTGATCACTTCCTGTAAAGGCCATACCTTCTCCTGTAATTGACACAAACCTTGGCACATCTGATTTTTTGCAGTGTTTAAAAATTCAAAATGATTCGACTGCATTCAATCACATTCAGTTTTGTAGACAGAGTTTCTCGCTTTATGCATACATAAGTCTTGCATGGGATTCTGAAACAGGCCTTGCATGTTTAAATTGTGCATAAAACGTACCTTTTTTGCTTAAACTATTTTTCTTATTTGCTTTTTGAGGAACAAGGCATTTTGGGCCTCTGTGAAGTAAGACGATGCAAAACAGTCCATGTTACAACTGTTTGTTTTCATTTAAAACATGGTAACTATTTTGGAAAAACTAGTTGGACATTTCGACTCTTGCATAAACCCAATCTACTAACTCACAAACTGGGTACATGGTGTAAAGGTCAAAAACCCGGTGCAAGCCTCATTGACACTTCTGCTAGCCACAACAGGTACAAAAGCCCAATGCATAGAATTGAAAAACAACCATACCACACTAGGTATTAATCATCAGTGTTGAAATATTACTGATTTTGATATTTAAGTAATACATCTTTCTGTACGTAAATAAACTACATCATTAAGAAGAAAGCATGGATGATAGAGTCACCTTAACAGAGAAGCAGTGCCATTTTATCGGTTGATATATTTGTACAAACTACTGTTGTATCTTTGGCTTTAAAGAAGCTATGAAAATCATTCTTGTGTCATTTTACTAAATAATGAAAATACATGTGTTTGCAAATATAAATGTTCAAAGTAAGAATGTTTTCTAGAAATATTGCTAACTTGCAGTGTTCTGCTTGGAAAACTGGGACATGATGCTTTGAGCGGTACATTTTGCAATGAAGTACAGGAAGTGCTAAGAAAGATAAAAGTGGCCCGGTTGAGCATTTTCAATATGCCCTGCTTCCTCGAAATTCACATACGCTACCAGAATAAATAGCTTACAGCTCTTAGATTCAGAAAGCTATTGCAATAGAAATGAAAATAATGTGAACTGAATGGAAGAATTACAGGCTGCCTGTGGAAGGACTGAGTGATGTACCTGTTTTCGCTTGAATCTTGGCCTTAAAAACTGCTTTGAGGGCCAAGGAAACTGTTATTCAGGTACAAGCATAACCTATGTAGGAGGGGTTACTACATTACACTAGTGTTTGCCAGGCAAAAGGAGTAAACCAGAGTCAACAGAAATGCCATAGCGGAAATTGACTAGTCTAGTTGGGCCTGTATTTTTGTTTATAGGACTGAAGGAGGTGAGTGAAATGAGTTTTCCATCTTGAATGTGTGGCTGATTACCCAAGGAAAAAACTTTGTAAGTTTGTGGACAACTGAAATAATAGGAACCTTATAAGCAATTTTTTGCTCATTCATGACAAATGGAAGGGACTCCTTATGTTTGGGAACGAGTCCAAGTATGTCCTGCCTGTAGCTTTTGAGGCTGCTATGGAACTCCAAAAAGTAGATAGTTGACCTTGTGGAGTTCTACACATCCACATTTTCTAACTACGGTCATCAAAGCATATAATATCAACATCGTAAATTATGCTGATGACACACAGCTGATTCTCTCCTTTGAGGGAGATCAGTCGACGTCAGTGGAAGTATTTCACAATTGCCTGCGGGATACGGCCTGTTGGTTAAAGGACAACTCGCTACAATTTAATGCAGGTAAGACTGAGGTGATTTTCTGTTCAGCGAACAGGATTCCTCATGTCCTGCCCAGCAATTTCTGGCCTACTGATGCCTCGACCGCCGTTCGGGCAGTTAAAACGGTCCATAACCTGGGCATTATGTTTGATAATAAACTCACTATGGAAGCCCAGGTTACAAAAACGGCAGCCTGCTGTTTTGCAATTATTATATTTTTGCAGAAAATCTTTCCTTTGCTGCCCCCTCAGGCGTGTGCGCTAGTGGCAAGCAGTACGAATCTCAGCAGGCTAGATTATTGTAATGCCCTGGTGCTTGACTCTCTGAAGTTTCTTCTGGACAGACTACAGAGGATTCAGTCAGCGGCGGCCAAGTTAGCTCTAGGGCTGCCCAGAAGGTCTTCCTCCTCCGCGGCCCTGGCAGAGCTGCATTGGCTCCCGTTGAGACAGAGAGTTCAGTTTAAGTCTCTCTGTCTTGTTTTTAAAGCCCTTCATGGGCTGGGACCTTCGCTCGTGCGGAGAAAGTTTGAATGGTATGTTCCCATGAGAAGTCTCCGCTCCTCATCGGCGAGATTGGTTAAGGTACCGATGTTTAGGAAAGTTAGGTCATGTGGTAGATCGTTTGGTGTTGCAGGGGTCAAACTTTGGAATGAACTCCCGTGGGAGATTAGACAAATCAGGGACCTCCTTCCGTTTAGAAGGAGTCTGAAAACCTGGTTGTTCCCCAAGACATAGTTGCCTGCCGGTGCTTGGGCATATTCTTATCTTGTACTCGGAGTTGCTTAGCGCCAGGATGCCTGTAAGGTGATTGTGCGCTCTATAAATTAAATAAATAAATAAATAAATAAATAAATAAAATAAAATAACCTTGCTTTACTGAAGCATTTCAACTTCAAAAAATGTTTTTTAATTCTCATAGGTTCACTGTTTACTGTGACAACCTTCAACCCTTACCCAACCCTCTCTCCTTCATCCATTGGCCACAAAGAAATCCTAAGTTCTGGTCCTCCATAAAACTTGGCTGGGGCAAGTCATCCAACTCTAGCCAATCTTGCTCCATAACAGCCCAGTCTCAGCAGATTTCTAGGATCCTGTCACGCTCACCCCCTGGAATACCATTGACATTTAGACTTCTCATTGTTTTGTATGAACCACACATGTCCCCATCCAAATGAAGCAAGGAAGGTGTGTGTTGTGGTTCAATGAGAATCATTTTCCATACAATCTAACTAGTTTGCAATTATTATGGAACTTGTTACAAACATCTATATAAAGAACTCTATTGGAAAGATCAGTGACAATGCACATTGTTTGTAGTGCCAATGCAGAAAGACTGCTACATTGTCCTGTTGAGTATTTGCAAAAATAAAAACATATTATTCAACACACAACATATACTCATTTTGGATGTGAAGCTGGACACAGAAGAGTAAATCATTTTATCATTTCAATAGCATGATGCACTTTTAACTGCCTTCCTCATTGTGATGATCATCAAGCAATCCTTTTGACTTACATCGTCTCTCTGAACACTAAACAATAAAGGAATGTAAATGGTTAGAGGGAAAGAAACAACACTCCTGATCCCTGTGTTCTCTCCATTGATGCCCAAGAAAAAGCTTATTCTTGTCTAATGTGATGCCTTGGTTGAGTGGTATTTGACAGTGAATAGTTTAGAAATACCCTAAAAGGTATAGCATACCTTCTAAGTATTAGGTATTGTCCAACTAACAAATCTCAATATTTATAAGAACAACAAGTACTAGGAACAACATCTGACTGATTCTATGGCCCAGATTTACAAAGAGTTTGCAAAGGGTTGGTTTGCAACACTGTTGGAAAACGAGGCATCATCTGTGAGGCCTGCACAAATAACATGACTACATTTGTCCTTCACTGGGAACCAAACACCCAATTGTAGTGCCTGACTTTCAGATGTTAGCGTTGCAGAGCAGTCTGAGGTTTACTCAAGAGAGGTGGTGTGGGATAGTAATCGCCATTTGCAGGTACACACACATAACACTCAATAATTGATTGTCCAGTCTGTACTTTGCTTTATAAAAGTAAGAGTACATTTATTAAACACACACACTACTCAATACTATGCACCGATTTATAAATATTCATAAGCTGTTGGAATTACTTTGTGACATTTCATAACATCTCCACCCCTCCCGCAGGGGTGGGGTAGGGTCTAGTATCACCACTCCCATGTAAGCACATCATCTTGCCTCCAATGCAAGTAGTTGAACATAACCTGGGGCGTGGGCCCTGCGCACTGGCACCATCCCAGTGCGAACCCACCCCATTATCTCAACAAGCATTAAAAATGGGTACACCAAACTTGGTGACACATAACCCTGACTGAGCATCTCCTACTGACCATAAAGTATGCACCTCTAAATCTTCGGGGCTAACAGTCTGGGTTGTTCCTCACCTAACAGCAGCAGCAAGAATACATGTTTAAGCATTACTTTAGAATGACAGTACTCATCACATTTGTGTATCATTAGAATGCATTGCAATTACAGCCCCTCAAGGCATCACAGATTACGCATATACAGACAGACACCCTAGCAGGAATGCCTGGCAACATAACCCCACTTTGCTTATGACATCACCTTACACAAGTACTTCACATTACTTATGTGACCTTCAGTCCCTCCAAAAGAAATAACTGTTAGTAAATGCATTTCTGGTGCAATTACACCTCTTCACCTCCAGGGGATGCCCTTCTCCAGACATCCCCAACTCAGCCCTTCATTTCGTGATGCACTTCTCAATACATCCTCAGCTGTAGAACAAAAGTTGCAGCCTAGAAGGTGTTTGAATGCTGACTGAGCCCTTGAGGGGTTATTCTTTTCAAGTTCCCATGTGACTTAGAGAGGGACTCCTATTCGTGCTGGGGGGGAGACTAAGCTTCTCCAACAGCTCCCCCAGCACCTTGGCACACATATGAGGGGGACCCCCTCCTCTGGGGACCACTAAGCACAAAACATGATCAGTTTCCATTTACCTGGCAAGGCATTGTGGGACGCTTCGTGCTCCTCTTTATGAATATTTGTTGAGCGGCTCTCCCGCTGTGCTGGGGAGAGCCGTGGTGAGCTGGTAGCTGCTTTGCCGCATCGTCAGGCCTCGTTGGGGGGCCCCTGTCCCACCCAGACCCCAGGTAAGGGAATGCAGCTCGGGGAGCCCATCACTGCCGCTCTGCCTGTTTTCGGGGGCCCAGTCCCACCTGGGCCCCGTGAAGCTCTCCATGTCCTGTTCGGAGTCCTGGCCCCTACCCGGGACCCCCCACTAGCCTTTCTGTTGGAGGGCAGCCTGGGGAGCCCACCCCCGGCTGCCCCCACCTGCTGCGGGAGCCGGCCCTACATTTCTGGTCTGCCCCCTCCGGCGGGCAGACCCGAATACTCGCGCTGGCCCGCCCAGCGCTAGGGTGTGTGCGGCTGCACCCCCCGGCCTCCTCATTCTTTTTGGGGCCCGGGATGGGCCCCCGGGCCCCCAGGGCAATCTACACCAGGGCACGACGGCTCTTCCTGGCTATGCTTAGGGGCCCGGGGATGGGGTCCCCGGCCCCTCCTGCTCTTCAGGGGAGTGCGTGCTGGCGCTCCACATCAAATCTCTTCCTCGTCGGGGGCCAGGGTGGGCTCCTGGCACCCTGACCTTGTGGGATTCAGACTTCACGGGGGCCCAACGGCACCCCCCAGGCTTTACTTTGGGGTCCAGGATGAGGTCCCGGGCCCCCTGGGGCCTTTTAGTGGGGGTGCGATGGTGGTCCCCGCCTTCTCCATCTCTCTGGCGGCGCAGCAGCGCTCCCCCCTCCTCCCACATCACCAGGGGCCAGGGTGGGCTCCTGGCCCCCTTCTTGGACAACTTCACGGGGGGCGCAACGGCCCCCTCAACTCTACTTCCTCCTGGGGCAGCCCCCAGGACCTGACCCACCCAGGGGGCATAATTGCAACCGGCGGCGGAGCCCCACATACTTTGTCGTCGGTCCCAGGTGGGGTCAAAGGTCACCTACCTTCTGTGGGCCATATCTCAGCCCCTGGGGGTCCGACCTGCTCCATGTTTGTGTCTTCTTGCTCCTGGTGGTGCCCCCCCAGCCACTTGGAGCACTCTCCTTCACCCTCCTTGTCTCCAAGAGGGTGCATTCTGCAGGGAGCGGTCTCCACTGGCTCCCTGTGCCAGCCTTTCCCCTGGCTCTCCTCCTGGGTCTCTCTTCTCCCTGTGCAGAGGCCTCTGCTTCTGCCCACTGGTCCTGGACTCTTCCTCTGGCACTTTTCAGGGCCCTGGGGGCAGTCAGGGGTTCCTTCTTCCAACTGCCCATTGAGTAGGGAGCTGGCAGGAAATCTCCGTTGGTCCTATCAAACAGCGGCACATCACTTTCCTGCCCCTGCTCCCTCCTTCTTGTCCAGCCTCTGGGTTTGTTCAAAATGGCGTCATCCAGGGTCTCTGGCCACATGGTCTCTGAAAAAGCACCTTCCCCCCTCGCTGTCTTCCCTCCTTGGTGCAGCCTGGTGCCTGGCACCCAGTGCTAGCTGCTTATTGATGAGTCTGTAGTCCCACCCATCTTCTCTTCATGGAGAGGAGGTCTTAGCTTGTGGAAGAAAGGTTATCAATCCATCCTGCTGAGGTCAGCCCTCAGCCAGGGTCTGGTTATGACTGACTCAGAGAAATGTGACATTTCTGGATGACCCAAAAGCATTACAAATATGACTTTCGACTCTTGAGAATACTTCTTTTCACATGTGCTACAGTGGACTTTAGTGCGTGTCTGGAATCTGTAGGCCTTATGAAAGTAAATCTAGCCCATGGGCTCCACAGCACCATTGGGGAATAATGAAGTGAAAAACAGTAAAACACACTGACTTTCCCTGGCATCTTCCTTCCCAGTGTATAAAGCTTATTCCATGTCACCACCCCAAGTCTGCATAAGTCCTTCCACACCATTCACTCTGTAGCTGCTCCTGGACGGCGCACGCTAGGAATCTCCCCTGCGCAGGCCCTATACGTGTACACATGCATGTACACCTGTGTCTGCATGTAACCAGCCCAATGTACCTTACTCCCGCTGCTGCGCAGTGGCCTGGTCAAGCCAGGGGGACACCAGTAAAAACCCCATGCAGTCTCTTTCATCCTGAGTTCACTGTGGGTGAGTCCCAATTTATGAGGCTCCCCCACAGTAAAAGCTCAACAATTAGGTGCCCAAAAAGCAAAAAATCTGGGCGGCCCATAGTGTCAGAACCACCTTCTAACAAACACAAAGTAACACAATGCAGAGCAATGCTCTGCCTTGTGTTACTCTGTGTCAAGGAGGTGCTTCATGGGCGGTCCCATATGACCATCCATGGTTTTTAACAAATCCTGTGCCTCCCTGAGGCAGGCTTAACCAGGAGAAATATTTTCATTTCGTCTCATTTTTCCTATTTGCACTCTGCAGCACACATGCAAAGAGGAACTTGGCTTAAGGCTAGGGCCACTAGAATTATGCAACAGGGGAGGACCAAATTATGTGGCAGGGTTGACTAAATCACATGGGAAGAAAAGGCAGATTTTGTGACAGAACTATTTCATTATTTTGTCATTTTCACTAATGGAAACTCTGTCTGGACTAGAATTCTACCTTATCAGTCCCAGTATAACAATCAAATACAGCAATAAGCAAATAAAAGATGACCCGTCAGCTTTGTGAAGGGACTTCCACTGCACAGGAAAACATGTTGCTATGTTTTTAGTAACTTTTGATTTGTTTGATCTAGAAATGTTTTTTGCTATAATCTACAAACTATGCAACATATGATGGATTATGTGGCAAAAGAGGAAAATCCTAATTTTGCAGAAAACGCTACAACCACAGAATCACATCATTCCAGTGGCCCTACTAAAAGCATAGTTTTTGTGCAAGATGGAACTCCTTCCTTCACAAAATCTCTGCTGGCTACAACGCAGACACCTTTGCAATTTGTGCAATGGTGACTGTGCTGCCAGAATGCAACCACAAATGCACCAGTGCAGGGAGGAAACAGAACCTCGCCACTTCTAAGAAGATATGGAGCAGCTCTGCTGTCTCCTGTTCATGACAACGCAGCATATCTTCACGTGCTGAGCTGCATCACATGAACTTCTTGCAAATATCCACCTATGTATGTAGTGGAGTAAGGGTCAGTAAACTGCGCCTTCTGTATTGTGCTTGTGATGTTCATTGTGAAGGGTGTACCTTATATAGGTTGTGACACAAGAACACATTCAAAAAGACCAACAAATAAAAAAAAGGGGGAACGGTAATCCACTGGGCGTCTAATTCATGTTTTTTAAATTTCTCATGAAAGTTTCCGGACTCCATTGACTTGCTGAAAAGTGACCTTTTCGGGGCCAGCACAGTGGGCGGGATGTGACTGGGGTGCTTAGATAAATGGGGATTGCCAAGGTAGCAGGGAGAGTCATGGAGTATTACAAGGAGACAAATAATCAGAAAATAGTTCGATAGCATACTGATGACATGTTGAAGGGTGTGTGCCATTTCTTTCAGATGAGAGAATTGCCGTATTGTAGACTGAAAATGAAACAAATTAATGTGTAGTGACTAAATAAGTCTATTTATTAGACTTTTTCAAATGAGGCATCTTTCCATCGTGTTATAATTTTCATTATAATAATTGTACAACAGTAGATGTTGAATTGCATTACAATGCCGGGACAATAACAACATGTTAGAAGGCAAATAAAACAAAGAAGTAAGACACAGCTTGACAGTAAAATCACTTGTGCATATGATTATGTTTGTCAGGACCAATACCTTTATTTTTTTCTAGAAGTTGTGTATGAGATTTTCATAGAAATTCGTGTCTGTCCTTCTACTTGTAAGAGCCTTTTGCTATTGTTCAGAAGCTACAGGGATGGCAATCAGATTAGCCGAAGTTAGGCTAACAGAATAAATGAAAAGGGAACAGCACCACCTGCCACACAGCTTTGCATTAAAAGTGAATTGAAATATAGAAGCAATTATGTGTTGGCTTGAAGTGAATGATACAGACTGCGAAACGAAAGTGAATTCATTCCGTACTCCTTTCCATACTTTTTCTTTCTTTATTACTTTGTTTCTTACATTCTTTAGCTCTTTCTCTGTTACTTTGTTGTTTGTTTGGTCTTCTTTGTTCATTCTCCTTGCATTTATTTGTTCTCCCTACATTCATCCTTACATGTATTCCTTTCTGTCTCCTTCCAATCTTCCTCCCAGAAATCTAAAGAAAATAATTTACAAACAAACTATCAAACCCTGGATTAATTAATTGTATTCTAAAAGGCATATATAAAGTGCCAGATTGATCTCACTTAGATGACAGAACATATAGAAGGTAGAAGAATGCCCTCGCCTTCCACCTACACAAAGACCTGCCATATTGTCGCCACAGAATATTTTACTTTATCCTCCAAACAACTTACTAGCCTCTACAGTCTGAATACGTAGAGGAGGACCTAGTACAAGTTAGTTTCTATTATGGTCTATTGTGGTGTTTTTCTTCCAGGTTGACTAAGTAACTCAATTATCAGAGGCCGGAACTAGGATAAAACAGTACTGGGCCATACACTTCAATGAGAATTGTTTGTCCTTGACTTTTAAAATAGCTTGGATTACAAATGGTTGTAATACAGAAAATGTGAGCCCCAATGTTGCGCTTTAAAGAATATCACCAGAAGTAGGAGGTGGCATTGGTGGGTTGTATTTTTTAACAACCAAACAATTTTATGTATCTATGTTACAAGCTTTTGTTCTGCGTGCTTTGTCTTGTCATGGTCTACCCCAGTTCCCATATAAATAGGACGTTCATCAATCCAATTGGTTCACTGTTGGGGAACTGTTATCCTAGTTTAGGTGGGTATGGGACACCTCCACCCTACCCATAGCCAGTTGCAGTACACGACTGTAGCCTTTAAGAGAAAAATACCACATATTTCATTTCGCATTTCTTGATTGTTAGACCTGTCAGCCTTAAGGTGGTCTTCCCCCACTCCTTTTGCCTTCCTCCTCCATTTTGTCTGATCTTGTTTTTGCAGGCATTAGGACTCTGCACACTTTACCACTTTTAACCAGTGCTAAAGTGCATGTGCTCACTCTTTAAAACATGGTAATACTGGCTTATCCCCATTCGGCATATTTAAGTCCTGTGTAAAGGGGTACTACATGTACCCAGGGTCTGTAAATTAATTGCTACTAGAGGGTCTGCAGCACTGAATGTGCCACATACTCAAAAAGCCCTTTAAACATGTCTCAGGACTGCCTTTGCACAGCCTGTTTCCACAGTTTAAAACTGCAATTTCAGTCTGGAAAAATAGGCCCAAACCTTCCTTTATAATACATATATGTCACCCCTAGGGTAGACCATAAGCAGCATGTAGGCAGGGCACATTATATTTAAATAGCAGGACACAATCTTTTACGTTTTACATGCCCTGGTTTTTTGCACTACTGCAAGGCCTATCTCTGTCATAGGATAACATTTGAGTTACCTTATTACATCTTGTAAGTGAAATGTAAATTTAAAATGGGAAGAGATAATAAGTTCATGTTTGGTGTCTCTGGAATAAAATTTTTAAATCCTAACAAATGAAGAAGTCAGATTTTAAATTGCAATTCAGAAAATGCCACTTTGAGAACGTTAGCCTTTTCTTGCCTTAGCCATTTAGTCCCCACAGCCTGTCTTAGATCACATGAAAGGGTGTAACTGACAGTTGGGCTTTGAGTATTCCGCCTAGACAGCCATACACAATATGGAGCTTAGTGTGCATGGAGGAGCCATTATTGGTAGGATGGGAGGGTGTAGCTTGGCACAGCCCCACTTGCACCTGAATAGGTTGTGTCCTGTATACCCCTTGTAGTTAGACCGGAGCCAGGCCAGGGAAGGCAGGATGCATTTAGCCTTCAAAGGGAAATCTCTAGAAGCTTCTCCCCCAGTCCAAAGGCATAGCTGGGTATACATACTGGACATCAGACACCACCACTTCAGTACACTTCAGGACCAATGGATACTCTGCTAGGAAGAACTTCTGTGTTGCGGAAGGACTGTCACTTTGCTGGACTGAACTTTGCTGGCCTCCTGCTTTGCTGTGCTATGCTGAACCACTCCTTGCTGCCTTCTTGCCTGGGTTAGAAGGGCTGGACCTACATCTCTTGAACCCAGAACCCAGAGCAGCTCCTAGGGTTAGTTGACTGGACTCCTGTTCCAAACCCCCTGGAAATAAATAGGCTTTCAACAACCGTGTATCTTCACCTGGACTCTGCCATCTGTGAGTCTAGCCTGCCAGTGGTGTCACCCCAATTCTGGACCCTTGAAAGTGGGCGTAAGGTGCTGTTCCAGCTTCTGTGGAGTCAGTGTAGCCGACACATCTCCTCTGCGATGTAACCTCTAGCAGAATGGACACATCTCCGCTGCTGCATGGATTGAACCCGCCGCAAAGAAGTGCATTGCTGCTGCAGCCCATATCGCCTCAGAACCACCACTGCACAGCGAATTCTCAATGCTTGCATTTCTCATTGACAGCAGTCTCCATGACAATGCCACTTGCAGCTCCTCTTAACCAATCCATCGTCCCAACTTGTGATGCATCCCCGACTCCGGACTTCTCATTGCAAGCCCTCATCCACTGGATCATTGACATTGATGCACACCGGACCTTGCACTGCATCCTCGCCGCTGCATCGCTTCGACTACGCGACGCATCTTCAACAAGGATCCACACAATGCTCTGGCAAACCTCAATTTAAGGTACTCTGTTCAGCTAGCCTAACTGGGTTCCTGTAGCCAGCCTGCACTCCATTGCGGTCAGCCTGAACTTATGACTTTGTCCCGGTCTGGTGCAACCACATATCCACAGTGTGCGCTTTAGGGCTTTTGGAGCTATTTTCCCTAAAAACATTCAAATGCAATATCTTTGGTTCTACTGATTGGATATCTGTTATTTTGGTCTTGTTGTAATTTTTGTATTTATTAAAAATCACTCAACTTTACTAAAACTGTTTTGGGCAACTTTTGTGGTGTGATTTCACTGTATTACTGTTTAAAGTATTGTACAAATCCTTTACACATTGCCTCTAAGTTGAGTCTGGTTGATTTGGGTTTGCTTGTGCCTTACCCTGACAAGAATTGCGATTGCTGCTTGACCATCGATCACACAGCAGTCAACCAGCAACCCAATTTCTTACATTAATCCTGCCTTTTAACCATTTTGCGGATGGAAGAAAACATGTACACCATTATCATAAGATGTCATATTCTCCTCTCCCATGCAAATCAGTGACATTTTATCATTTGATATTACAGATCAGATCTTGTGGCTCCTTCCACAAAACTCTAATGTATGTAACCTTGGCAAATAATAAATTGTGTTTTTGCAAAGAATTCATACTTTAATTTAATATAGGACTAGATGTTGGTACTTTCAAAGGGTCAACAAAGAATGCATGTTCTTATGGTAAATTCATCTCTCTCACAGTCTAACAGACCTCTTTGTTAAAGTGCATAAAGCTAGCTTTACACACATGTCAGTTTCAAATTCAAGAAATACATCTTCAACACATGTTTCCTGGAGTTAGGGGTAGAAGGACCTTGGTGAGGGCTGGAATCTGTAATTCCATTTAGTATTCCCACATTAAAATGGGGTAAAAATTCCCATACTTTCTCCCTCCTTAGATAATCCTGTGCCCAAATCCAAATCCACATACCGTCTTCTTAGAGCAGGTGCAAATGGTTGTGGAGTCTAGGTTGAGGTGCATGGTGTGAGTTGTGGAGGCTGGGGAGATGATGGGGTCAGGCTAGGGAATGAAAAATCTGCACAAGGGCATTAGTTACCATCTCCTCACCTTAGTGTAAGGGTACGTTTGGTTGGGCACATAATCTGTCCACAGCCCCATACAACTGCACACAGGTCTGTGTCCTGTGTCTCTGGGCCCAGATTTATCAGTTATGATATTTATTAGCAGGCCGAGGAATTCCAGGCCTGGAGTGATTTGTAAAAAGGGCCATACAGTTTTAATAAGTAAAAAAGGGTCATTCTTCGCCTAGAGCAATTTAAATGTTATATTCCTATTGATGACCAACACTTGGTACTGCCACATCTGTGTGGAAATGTAGAACACCCATAAACAAAGGGCATATGTACTTTTGCAATATAAATAATTATGTAGCATTTATTAGAAAAGGAGGACATGTCAAATGAAATATATCCCTGCCAAGACAATGGATGAGATACAATCCAACACATACACTCTCTTTCATAGGGCACTGTCAAGCGTCTTATGTAGAGTTGCACTATTGGCTTTCCATTAGGATCCAGCTTCATACCATAGTGGGTTACCTAGATGTCTACTCAGCATTTGCCCATGATGTGACAATGCCTTATTATGAAGTCACCGACTTTGATTTGACAAGTGAATTGCCAAAGTAGTTCAATAGTACTGGTTTGTCCACCTTGGATTGGGCAGCTTTGTGGAATGAACATTTTGAATTTTTGTTTGTGGACATGAATAGATGTCGGAAAACCGATGTGAACTAGATACTGAATAATACAAATACAAGAGTACATAAAGATAAGACCGTGTTTTAAAACTGTAGATTTTTTTCAAATTGCTTATAAATAGTGGGAGGATTTACCAAATTTATGGTGAAGTATGTGCATAATTTACTGAGATTAAGGTTTGTTTTTTGCTAGATTTATTTGGATATTTTGGCTGGGGGTCCAGGTGCAAAGTGGAAACGTACAAACAATGTTAAGAATAACATACAAAAAGAGGTTCACCTTCAAAGACTATAGAAAATTCCTCTCTCTAGGGTGTGAAAAAATGAATACGGAATGTTTATTTTTTTCTCACACATAGTAGAACAAATAATTGATTATAGACAGTCAGACACTTCTAAAATGTTCTGCAAAGCGACCAAAGATTCCGTCATCATGACCTTGTCCTCTGATGGAACTCATTTCGGAGTGACATGCTGAAAGCTAAATTGAGATGAACAGACTTGGAAGGGGATGTTGTCTTTATGGGTTTAGTGCATCCTAGATTGAAACGTTTATTTCATTATGTGCAGATGGAACCATGGACATCATCTTTCAAATGTCAATTATGCAAATGAATGACCTCCTTTGGTATCATAATTAGGGTTAATTTGCAAAACAAATTGAAAGCCTTCAAAAGCATCACTAGAATGGAAGTGGGAGGATGCTCTAAGTTATCACATTGACACATAAAATATTTACTGAACAAATCACGATTTGAAACTTATCACATTATCTTTTTGTAGCGCCTTAGACTTCATTATGAGTGTCCCTTTATTTTGTAATGGAATACCGTATCTGGAAAATATCCACACTGCCGGTGAAATATTTATCTAGTATTAACCAACTTTCAATTTCCACGCCTCAGATGGATCCATAATACAATAGTACTGCATTTTTTCCCTATTCTGAGCTACAAATTTCAGAATGAAAACAATTTCACCATGAAAATTGCTCCAGGTTTTAACTGGTAAAATGTGTGCAGTAAGAAAGTGGGTTATTACGAGACTTCATTGCAATTCTGACTCGACTGCAAACTCATTTTGTTTACCTTAATCTAGACTACTGTCTCTTTTCGAATGATCGTCTTAACTCTGACAATTACAACATGTTGTTAACACTCCAATCATCCGTTTTAGAACTTTAATTGCATTAGTCTGTGGTTACGCATGTTTCTTAAGGATGTTTTTTAGTGTGATATACTGCTGTTTATAAATATATACACAGGAATTTTCTTTTATAGTGATAGAGGATATATATTATATTCTCTTTTTGGTTTCCGTTTAGCTGAATGTGTGCCGGACTAATTCCTTATCATACACCTATTTTTGAAAGGTCTGGGAACACAGTGTAATCAGTAAAAGCTACATTGTGCTATTAAAAGTACCAAAGTGCTAAATATGGTGTAATTATGAAAGATGTCCTTATAGAGTAATAAACATTGTTGGTATGGTAACAACAATAGTTAAGCGGCTGCGAGCATTAACAGTTTCAGGAAGGTGAATGCTTTTTCATGTTGTTTTTTGCAGTAAGAGACACATTCTAAAATAGTTCCAGATAATTATGTCATAGCACATGGATGAGTGTTGCTAATTTCTATTTTCTGTACCATTGTACCAGAGTACACAGAGCAGACACATACATAGATGAACTGTTTGCTGTTTAATATGCTTGACCCTCCATTTCACAGGAAGTGTGTGGTGGGCAGGAAGTCAGAACCACCTGTCCTGCTATGACTAATGACAGTAAATAAAAATCGGTTTAGTGATACTTCAGTGTACTAGGGGTGGAGCTCTGCCTTGTACTTACCTGGCAGAAGGTTTCACTCCGTACAAGATACATAGGGGCATATTTACAAGTCCCTATCGCCATCACAACGTCACTTTCAGTGATGCTGTGATGGGACCTCGCCTTATTTACAAGGCAGCTTTCACCCACTTAACATGCTGCCTTGTAAATTAGACCCCCTTTCACGCTATGCTTAGTGTGAAAGGCGAGGGCAATGGGTGTTGCTGTGGGCGTTCCACCGCAACACACATTGATTCTGATGCTGCCTCCTATATACAAGGGAGGCATAAATAGGAGGCAGTGCCAGAATTAAGACCAGGGACAACCTGGTCTTACCCTGGCACAATGAGGAGAAATGTTTCATTTCTCCTAATTTTTGCTGTTTACATGTGTGCTGTGTTGTGAAGCACACATGAAAACAGCAACAGTCTAATGATAGTTTCTGTACAGGAAGGACCCCCTTCCTGCACAGAAACAATATCTTTTTTTAATGCTGTTTTGCAACTTCTGTGTGTGCTTCATTAAGCAGCACACATAGAAGTTACAAAGCAGCATTTGAAGATTGTTTATGTGCAGGAATGTCCACTTTCTGCACATAAACACTCTTCCACTCCACGCAGACACCCTTGCACTATGGTGCAAGGGTGCCTGCATTGGCAAGTCTAGCACAAGCACATGGAGAAATGCAGGGCTGAACCATGTTCTTGTAAATATGGTGCAGCTGTGCGTTTCTGAAGTGGGGGAGAGAGGCGTTAGGCCGGAAGGCTAAGGCCTCACTCCGCCACTTCCATTATACATATGCCCCATAATTCTTTCTTGGACTACCATGACAACACATAGTATTTAATTAATTATAATGGATCACTGGCATAATATCGATGTCACAAATATCGAGATACACAAATATCGAGTGAAAAATATCGAGTGACAAAATATCGACTCCCTATCTACAAACAGGTAAGTACCAAAATATCGACCCCAAAATATCGACTTACAAAAATTTAGACCGTCAAAATATCGATTTTTTTAAATGTCTTAAAATTAAGTTAAAACTAATATAGTAATAAATATATTTAATATAAACTTAGAAATAATTATTTTAAAATTTTAATTTTAATAAATAATTTCTATAATTAAAAAAATTATATCACCAAAAATAATACATATATATATATATATATATATATATATATATTACCTACTGGCGGTCGCCAGTAGGTATATATAGTTAGGATTTTTTCTCTATGGGTTTTTTGAAAATTCTATGTCTAATAACTTTGGCGTTTGTGGACGGAATTGGCTGAAATTTTCAGGAAAATGGCACATTTTGTTTCTGAGCAGCCCCTGAAATTTGGGGGGGGGGTTCGTCCAGGGGGGGTCGAGAAAAAAGGGGGGTCCCAAAACGTGTTTTTAACATTGAGTTTTCCATAGGGCGGTTGGCCTCACTTTTAGCCCGAACGGCTGAATGGATTTGCACGAAACTTGGCAAAATTGTAGGGACTGGTAGCCCGATGTGCCTTTTGTAGGTCTCAATATATGTGCTACAGTGGATTTTGAGAAATTAACGTTTAAAAAAAGATATATATCTGTAACAGCGGACCGGGCAGCGCTCCAGGACGCGTACTTTTCGCGCAACGGAGTTTTGTGAAGCGAAGCTGATTGGTTCTCCGGCGTCTGTCAACATTCCAAACAGTCCGTAGCGGCCGCCATCTTGTCTCTCGGTAGGATCGAGAGACAAGAGGAGGCCAAAGCGAAGGGGCAAATGACCATAAGGGGGAATAGTAGATCCTCGCTGACCCCCTAGGTTTGATGTGGAGGTTTTAAAAGGGCCCCGAGGGGCAAAAAAAAAAAATAATAATAATAATCGAACGGCTGAATGGATTTGCACGAAACTTGGCAAAATTGTAGGGACTGGTAGCCCGATGTGCCTTTGCTAGGTCTCAATATATGTGCTTCAGTGGATTTTGAGAAATTAACGTTCAAAAAAAGATATATATCTGTAACAGCGCACCGCTTCGCGTACTTTTCGCGTTACGGAGCTTTGCGAAGCGAAGCTGATTGGCTCTCCGGTGTCTGTAAACATTCCAAACAGTACGTAGCGGCCGCCATCTTGTCTCTCGGTAGGATCGAGAGACAAGAGGAGGCCAAAGCGAAGGGGCAAATGACCATAAGGGGGCATAGTAGATCCTCGCTGACCCCCTAGGTTTGATGTGGAGGTTTTAAAAGGGCCACGCGGGGCAAAAAAAATAAATAATAATAATAATCGAACGGCTGAATGGATTTGCACGAAACTTGGTAAAATATTAGGGACTGGTAGCCCGATGTGCCTTTGCTAGGTCTCAATATATGTGCTTCAGTGCATTTTGAGAAATTAATGTTCAAAAACAAGATATATATCTGTAACAGCGCTCCGCTTCGCGGAGATAAAATTATATCTGTATTACCTAGCTGTTGCTAACACCAGTTAGCGACGGCTAGTAGGAGATAGCGACCATCTTGGGCCCCACTTTGCATGTGAGTGATATTTATCACTAATGACATGCAAAGTGGGCATGCCAAGATGTTAGCGACTGGAAACAGTCGCTAACATCGCTATCTCCTATTATCAACTTTTGGAAATATTCGAGATAAGCGCGAATATCTCCAAAAAGTAACAGCTGCCCTGAGCAGTTCTTAGCCATGTTATCCAATGGGAGGTGGATAACATGGCTAAGAGCATTAGCTCGGTAATGCATGAATATCGCTGAGTTTTCAGCGATATTAATGCATTGCGGTCGTTTTTTATCGTATTTGCGATAAACCTTGATAATAGCAAGGTTTATCTGCGATAATTTCTGACGGTAAAAAAATCTTTGCAATGCATCGTTAGGGATAAATATCGCTTAACTTTGGTAATATGCCCCAACGTCTGTTAACGTTCGATTCGAAGGAAATCAGGAAGTGTTGAAAAACATTGTCTGCGCCATCTTGTCTTTTTTCAAATGCCACACTTTTGTCGTGCACGGCAGCCATTTTAGATGCCTTGACCAGACCCACTCTGTGCACGCTGTCGATCCTTAGCATGGCTTCCCACCCTCGCAAGCATCTCACCCAGGCAGTGGTCACCCCCGCTCTCTGTCTTATGCATGGGTAATAAACCTCCCCCCATCTGCGCTGCTCTTCCCTGAGAATCACACCCTGTGCCCGCCCGACACCTCCCTTTCGCCCTATTCACTACCGCACCCTCTGACACTCCTTTTCCTCTGTGTCCGATTGTCCAGGCCGGTCCTAGGCTATCAGCTAGCCCTGCAGATGTAGTTTATGGCCACAGCTGTAAAGAATCACCCCTCTTCAAAGGAGTTATAGTAGATCAAGGCCCACACTCGATGAGATCCGTCACAGCAGAAGCGTTGCTATTATCTGAAAACCATCCTGTATTGTGATTGGGGAGGGGACCGAGCGTGAAGCGGAAGATTCCAGGGATGACTCTTTGTACATCAAAGTTTTTACAATTATGTGTCACATTAAAAATATATAGCACTCCGACAAAGTAGTAAGATTATAAAACTTTAATAATTTATAAATATATACAAGAAAACAAAAATAGTAATAACATATAAACATTTTTAGGGAAAAACAACGAAGTAGCGGTCGGCTGTGTGAATAGTCCCAACGCAGCACAACGTCCAGATTTCCGGCGTGGGGCGTCGCGGGGGGTGGGTCATTAGTAGCAAACTGTTGTGCGAATAGTTCCAAGGCAGTAGAACGTGCCGAAATCTAGATGACACGAAAGTGATGTCTAGTAAGTTGCCACCCAGCAAATAACGGCGTGGGGCGTCGCGGGGGGTGGGTCATCAGTAGCAAACTGTTGTGCGAATAGTTCCAAGGCAGCAGAACGATGGCACCAAGGTGATGTCCAGTAAGTTGCAGCACTGGTTTTGGTATCCTACAATGCTGCTCCGAATAACGGCGTGGGGCGCCCCGGGGGAGGCGGCGTGAACGGGCCTCTCCAGGTGGAGTGTCATCTGTTGTAGTGGGGCGCCCCTTTACCGTTTCAGTTGCCATTCCGTCCGTTTTTGGTCCACTGTGTCAAAAGCCGCAATTAAGCTGAGTTGCGCCCACTCTTGCGGTGCAGCGATAGGCGGCTGTCACAGGACTCTCAAAATGGCGGCAGGCTCTTTCCTTTTTGGGCCTGGTCCACTGAAATGGCCCTGGGACACCTTGGAAATCGGACGCTTGTCTGCTAGGTCTTGGACCCCATTCTCGAAAGCGTCCCCTCCGCCTTGAGAATTCATCAAAAGTTTTGGGGGCCCCGACTCCTGCAGGCTTCTGGTGGGGAGCGGCTGCCATGATTGCTCGCGGAATGACCACGACGGAGCTACGAGATGGTGGTGCTCTCATGCTGACGCCAGTTTAGTCTGAAACATCCAGAAACAAGGTGGGGCTTTCATCGTTTGGGAAAAAAAAAAGTTTTCATCCAATGAAAAGTGTTGTTTTTAGGTCATATGATCAAGCCTTCCATCATTAGGAAACCAAAAGTAAAATGAACCAATGAAAAGTTTTATAAACAAGTCACATGACCTGTTATGCGGCATAGGGTATAAAATGCGGAGAAAATACGTTGGCACGTGAGGCGGCGTCAGTAGCGGACCGATGTGCGAATAGGCCGAAGGCAATACAACGCGCCAAGATCCGGATGGCACCGAGGTGGTGTCCAGCAAGTTGCAGCACTGGTGTGGCCATCCTACAATGCTGAAAGTCGGCGTGGGGCGCCCCGTTGGCCTGTGAGTTTGCGTCAGTAGCGGACCGATGTGCGAATAGGCCGAAGGCAGCACAACGCGCCAAGATCCGGATGGCACCGAGGTGGTGTCTAGTAAGTTGCCGCACTGGTGTGGCCATCCAACAATGCTGAAAGTCGGCGTGGGGCGCCCCGTTGGCCTGTGAGATGGCGTCAGTAGCGGACCGATGTGCGAATAGGCCGAAGGCAGCACAACGCGCCAAGATCCGGATGGCACCGAGGTGGTGTCTAGTAAGTTGTCGCACTTCTGTGGCCATCCTACAATGTTGAAAGTCGGCGTGGGGCGCCCCGTTGGCCTGTGAGATGGCGTCAGTAGCGGACCGATGTGCGAATGGGGCCAAAGGCAGCGCAACAATATTTTCTGACTGACACCACAAGGCGCTGAGATGCCAAGATCCGGATGGCACCGAGGTGATGTCTAAGTTGCGGACTGATGTGCGAATGGGGCCAAAGGCAGCGTAACAATATTTTTTGTATGGAAGATACCACTAGGCGTTCAGATGCCAAGATTCGGATGGCACCGAGGTGATGTCTAGCAAGTTGCTGTACTGGTGTGGTCATCCTACAATGCTGAAACTCGGCGTGGGTCGCCCCATTAGCCTGTGAGATGGCGTCAGTAGCGGACCGATGTGCGAATAGGCCGAAGGCAGCACAACGCGCCAAGATCCGGATGTCACCGTGGTGGTTTCATAGTTGAGAGGCACTTCATCTGCAGTGGGGCGCCGAGATCCGGATGGCACCGAGGTGATGTCTAGCAAGTTGCTGTACTGGTGTGGTCATTCTACAATGCTGAAAGTCGGCGTGGGGCGCCCCATTAGCCTGTGAGATGGCGTCAGTAGCGCAACAATATTTTCTGAAGAGAAGACACCAAAAGGTGCTGACATTCCAAGATCCGGATGGCACCGAGGTGGTGTCTAGCAAGCTATGCAGTTGAGTTGTGTGCGCACTTGCGGCGAATAGGTCGAAGGCAGCATAACAATGTTTTTTGAATAGAAGACACCACAAGGCGTTGAGATTCGGTTACCACCGAGGTGATGTCTAGCAAGTTGCCGCACTGGTGTGGCCATCCTACAATACTGCTCCGAATAACGGCGTGGGGTGCCCGAAGGGGGGGGGAGCCGGCGTGAATGGGCCTTCCTAGGTGGAGGCTCGTCTGCTGTAGTGGGGCGCCCCTTTACCGTTTCAGTTGCCATTCAGCTGAGTTTCGGCTGCTCTTGATGCTACAGCGACAGGCGGCTGCAAGAGGACTCTCAAAATGGCGGCCTGTTCTTTGGATTTGGGCCTGGTCCACTAAAATGGCCCTGGGACACCTTAGAACTCGGACGCTCGATTTTTTTTTCCTTTCCTGTACATGCAAAAAAAGGTAAATGCCCGGTACGTTACACGCTTCATCTGCCACGATGAACTCTCCAGAGGAACCGAAAAAAAATATAGTTGTGGTAACTATACCATGCATCGTCATATGGAGAGGTGGCACCAATTAATTATAGTGCTGCATTAAAGAGAGATTTGGAGGAGAACCCCTGACCTGCTAGTACATTCATCAAAGAAGTGGCACTGAGAGCTTCAGAGGCAAGGGAAACGGTCCCAAATATTTAGAAGAACTTTGGAAAGATTAAAATGACATGTTTAGATTGTGGCAAATTAATTTCATGTGGACAGATGAGTGTTACTCTAATAAATACAGCATATGAACATCATCATAGTCGATGGTTGGTAGAGACATTTTGACTATATCCTGGACCTGCCCGTCCTCGCCCAAAATGGCACCGGAATAAATGGGACTCGTAACTCCTTGTTGTGTACTGGTTGCAGAACCTTGAAATCACGAGATACGTATGCAGTTTTGAAGCACATGGCGGGCGGGGACGAGAATTGATTGACTATTTCGACATCCCTATTGATATTAAGTTCTGATGTGTTATTGATTACTGTACTGTTGAAAGTTCGAAATAACGTCACCCATGGTACTTGCCCGCAAATGTATATCTAGATAATTTTATTGTAACTGGCCCTGTCGTATTTTAATTATAAAATGTACGTCCACCGATTCCGTAACTGTTAGACACCTTAGTTCTTGCAACCTAATGGCCCGCCCGTTACGTTCCTCTACAGTGTAAATGTCTATTCATCATATACGATTACAGTTTGCTCTGTGGCAGGCCCACGTGGTTATAGGCTCGTATTTGTATAATGAAATTTTCACAATAAAGGTTTTTAAAAGAAAACATGGTAGTAGTATATACATTGGTAAAGTTTTTAATAATAGTGACTGTTTTAGAATCATTAAAAGGCAAGTGAAATAAAGCAGACCAATTACATGAAGGGTAAAAGGTATAATACGAAGGAACGCAGTAAAGATAAATGGTCAAGGGCTGTTGTGTTTTCTATTCCTGCAACATAAAGTGATCGATAAGAATCTCATATTCAGGCGTATCGTCGACTAAGACAGCAGGTCGACCCTCTTTTGCTCAACGGCTCCGTCATGGGACGAAGAAACGCTCTTTTTCTCGAAAAAAGAATATATTTTACTTGCAGGACAGTTGTAAAATTTCCGGGAAAGTACATTAGCCTGGAACATTATAACATATATTTAAGAAAAAATAATGTTCGGAAGTAATGAAAAGCGTAATTTTTAGGTCATATGACCAAGCCTTTCACCATTACAATAAGAAAAGTAAAATGAACCAATGAAAAGTTTTATTAACAAGTCACATGACTTGTTATGCTTACGTTACGCGCTGCGCGCCCCGGATTACTTCCGGATGCGCTAACGCGGCGCGTCATATGACGCATTACGCGACAACGCAGGTACAGAATATAGTCAAAATGTCTCCACCAACCAGCGGTCGGAACACAACCCCTTTCAGCAGGCTAAATAGTTCTGTTAAATGACAACAGAAGGGACAGGCAACAAGAACCATCAGTCAAAGAGGGGAGGGCTAGTTCTTCTCTACCGAGTTACATTGGGGCGCTACCGGAACTGATCGAATTGGTAGTCTACAGTGTTTCTGGATGTTTCAGACTGAAGCTGGGGTTAGCATGAGAGCAGCACCATTTCGTAGCTCCGTCGTGGTCATTCCGCAACCAATCATGGCAGCCGTTCTTTATCGTTATTTTGGGCGGGGTGGGTGGCGGAGCCGAGCTGTTTTGCAGCCATCATTGTGTGGAGTTCAGTTCATCTCACTAGTTTTGTATTTGTCATGAGGGGTTGTTCCTAATGTTTCTATTTTAGCGAGGTCAAAAAGAGATCCCATTAGTGGCCTACTGATTTTGCTCGATTCCTTTTCTTTTTTTTTACACGATTTTTCGTTATCTGCAAAGACTAAACAGAGTATTGCGACTCTGTGTTTGTTTGTAAATAGAGAATGAACCAAAGAGAACTAATTCTAAAACAGTAAATACTTGGATAACAATCAATCAAATGGAGAGAGAAGCAGGCACGACGGATTACAACGGGGGCAAAGGCCTGCGTTAACTACCTTTCACTATCTGCAAAGAGAGAGTACTCCTAATAGAAATGAGGGGGGGGGGGGCACCATTCAAAGCAGATCAGTGTGCATAAACACGAAAATGTTTTCACTTACCACGTACTTGACATTCGACAGCTTATGATATTTGCTATTAAAAACCATTGAAATTCACTGAAAAAACCATAGGTTATAGACCATATATAGTTAGGAATTAGCATGTACAAAACCTTGAAAATTCACTGAAAAAACCATAGGTTATAGACCATATATAGTTAGGAATTAGCATTTAAAAAACCTTATTTTACTCACACAAAACCATTGAAATTCCATATATAGTTAGTTGCACTAACTATATATCGCGCACCCGCAATCCACTGCTGATCATGTCACATATTACATCATTCATGACATGGTCAGTGACATCACTGATGACATCACTGATGACATCTCAAATGACATCACTGATGACATCACTGATGACATCTCATTTGACATCATTCTTGTGCTAATACGATAAACCTCTTCAGACTCTAATATAACCTTAGATACACTCAGTGTATACAGACACTCACACACTGCCACTCATCCATGGAGTTACTCACACACCCAGTCAGTCATGCAAAGAAACAATCTCACCTCCATTTCTTCAACTATACAGTTAAACACACCTTACTTATTGAAACATATACTAACACATATTTACTCTCTTATACAATCCCTGATACAAGTTCACAATGATCGATACAACCACTCACTCATTCAGTGGCTCTCATGCACAGTTATTTATATATGCCAACTCTCACATGTACTGTGTTTTACATATGTACTTACTATGACATGTAGCATTGAGATATCCATTCACTCATCAATACACTCATGCACACAGTCAACTGCCCATGTAGCTGTTTCCACATGCACTCTTGAACTCATACACCTAGTGAATAAACTGCTCACACATCTATGCATAGAGTCACACACCTTCCAGCCACCCCCACACAAACTCAATCTCCCATAGAAATACTTGGGCAACCAATTAATAACACATATAGCCTCTCGTATAGCTAATGATCAACACATGCAGCAGTTTACAGAACAACAGACATAATGATGCACAAATTAAGACAGTTTAGTCACTAACCCATGCATTCAGTGAGACACATTTAATCACTCACTCATACAGTCAGTCACGCACCTACTAAATCCTTCATCCAGACACTTATACATCCACTCATTCTTCAATATGTAAGACATATTTTAACTTTACAGAAACATACAGTCACTGGATGTTGTCATCAGTGATGTCATCAGTGATGTCATTTGAGATGTCATCAGTGATGTCATCAGTGATGTCACTGACCATGTCATGAATGATGTAATATGTGACATGATCAGCAGTGGATTGCGGGTGCGCGATATATAGTTAGTGCAACTAACTATATATGGAATTTCAATGGTTTTGTGTGAGTAAAATAAGGTTTTTTAAATGCTAATTCCTAACTATATATGGTCTATAACCTATGGTTTTTTCAGTGAATATATATATATATATATATATATATATATATATATATATAAAAACATATTATTAAATAAACATATATAACATTTTTAGCGTAGCATAGAAAATGGTTAAAATGTATTGTAACAACTATAGTGAGTTCAACATTAGCAAAAGTGTTGGATAGCGTAGAGGTAAAATTTACTATTCCCACTCCAGTGGGTGCAACAGTAGGGAAAGCGCTGGATAGCGTAGGGGTTAAAATTACTATTCCCACTCCAGGGATGTATGACGTTACAACGCATACTTTTACAACACCTACCATTACATCAAAACTTTTACAACACAAAAACTTTTACAACTCATACATTTACAACGCAAGATTTTACAACGCATATACCTTTACAACGCATACCATTACAACGTAAGTATTGGTAAGTATATAATATTTTTTTAATATAAATTAATTTAAAATATTATAATATAATGTAATTTTATTTAATTGTATTTAATTAATGTAATTTAAATGTAATTTTACTTTATTTTTACAAAGTACCCCTGTACCCCAAAAACCCTAAACTGACCCTGAACCCTACAAATACCCCTTTACCCAAAAACTGAAAACTGACCCTGAACCCTAAAAATACCCCTTTACCCCAAAAACTGAAAACTGACCCTGAACCCTAAAAATACCCCTTTACCCAAAAACTGAAAACTGACCCTGAACCCTAAAAATACCCCTTTACCCAAAAACTGAAAACTGACCCTGAACCCTAAAAATACCCCTTTACCCCAGAAACTGAAAACTGACCCTGAACACTAAAAATACCCCTTTACCCAAAAACTGAAAACTGACTATGAACTCTAAAAATACCCCTTTACCCAAAAACTGAAAACTGACCCTGAACCCTAAAAATACCCCTTTACCCAAATACTGAAAACTGACCCTGAACCCTAAAAATACCCCTTTACCCAAATACTGAAAACTGACCCTGAACCCTAAAAATACCCCTTTACCGAAAAACCCAAACATATAACATTTTAAAAATAATTATATACTTAGCAATACTTACGTTGTAATGGTATGCGTTGTAAAGGTATCTGCGTTGTAAAAACATGCTTTGTAAATGTATGCGTTGTAAAAGTTTTTGCGTTGTAAAAGTTTCATTGTAATGGTAGTGCATAGTAAAAGTTGCGTTGTAAACGTTGCATACCCACTCCAGTGGGTGCAACATTAGGGAAAGTGTTGTATAGCGTAGGGGTTAAAATTACTATTCCAACTTCAGAGAGTGCAATAATAGGGAAAGTAAATACTTCACAAATAGATATAAATAACATAAATAGTAATACCAATTACAAATAAATACATTATTGTACTTGTGTATAAAAAACTATGACATATTTATTTATAAATACAAAATAAAATTATTTATTTATAAAAATTGCCTACTCATACTAATTAATTACCTATTAACAATAAATTAATTTACAATTTCAAAATTAATAAATTAATTTTAATTATCAATTATATTTTAATTAATTACCTATTAAAAATTAATTAACAATTAATTCAAAATAAATACCAATAATTTAAATGACATATTTAATTAATGAGAATTAAATTATTTCCCACCCTATTCCCCTATAAACCCACAACTCGCTACAGAAAATAAATGAATGAAATTAACATATTTATCAATTAATCAATTAAAATTATTTACCAATCATATTTTTATTAATTACCAATTATTATTTAATTAACAATGTATTCCAAATAATTAAGAATAAATAAATTAACATATTTAATTAATTATAATTAAATTACTTCCCACCCTATTCCCCTATAAACCCACAACCCGCTACAGAAAATAATTTAATAAAATTAACATATTTATCAATTAATCAATTATAATTAATTACCAATTATATTTTAATTAATTACCAATTAATACATAATTAACAATTAATTATAAATAAATATCAATAAATAATGTAAAAAATGTAATTAATTATAATAAAATTACTTCCCACCCTATTCCCCTATAAACCCACAACCTGCTACAGAAAATAAATTACTAAAATTAAAATATTTATCAATTAATCAATTATAATTAATTACCAATTATATTTTAATTAATTACCAATTAATAATCAATTAACAATTAATTCTAAATAAATATCAATAAATAAATTAACATATTTAATTAATTATAATTAAATTACTTCCCACCCTATTCCCCTATAAACCCACAACCCGCTACAGAAAATAAATTACTAAAATTAAAATATTTATCAATTAATCAATTAGAATTAATTACCAATTATATTTTAATTAATTACCAATTAATAATTAATTAACAATTAATTCAAAATAAATATCAATAAATAAATTAACATATTTAATTAATTATAAATAAATTACTTCCCACCCTATTCCCCTATAAACCCACAACCCGCTACAGACTTATATTACACAAAAAATAAAAATTAATATTAACTTACCTTAAATTCGATATTTTTGTTGGCTATATTATGTCTAGTCGATATTATGTCCATTCTATATTTTTGATCCGATATTATGTCCATTCTATTCGATATTAATTTTCTCTAGTCGATATTTTTGTTGTCTATATTATGTCTAGTCGATATTATGTCCATTCTATATTTTTTACTCGATATTCTGTCCAGTCGAAATAAAAGACTCGATATTATCACTGCCCACCAATTATAATGTCATTCCTTCTAATTATGGGAGTGTTTTGCTCATCATGCTAATTTACCAGTGTGGAGACAAGGAGTGAATGTAACACTGCTCAAGAGATTAGACCCATAAACAAAGGTCTCTGTTACTAAGCCGTGACTGGACTCTAGCTTCACTCATTCCTTTTGAAGTCTGGCACTAGCCAAACCTTTGATTTTACTAAAATTATGCATATAATATACTTTTATGTAGGGAATTTCAGCCATCCCTCTTCATTTATTGGTCTGTTGTTGTGTCATTCACATTTTTCTTCCACCCATACTAGCATTCAGCATAGCTTCAACCACTGGCTAACGGATCATTTCAACCATTGGCTAACTTCACTGTCAATGATGGTATTCTTCTATTTCACAAGAGCACATCCGAGGACAAAATAGTTCCCTTCAGTGCCAGGGAATTCTATGACAATGCGTGCTTTGCTAAATAAAACATTATTTCTGATTTTAGCCGATTTTACTTTTTTAAATTTGCAATGGCTAAGTAGCTCCCTCAAAAATAACTGTTTTTAGAAAACTGACAAGGCAAAATAGTCATTGATAAAACTAAATATCTGATATAGAAGACATTGGGGTTTAGTCCATATTTGTCGGCTATACATTACTTTCCAAAATGCACATGTGCCAATGTGCTTCTTAATTAGCCAATGGAAAGCGTCTGCACTGGGAAAATAAATGAAGGTATGTTATACCCAAACTGGCGACTGTACTCACCCTGTAAGGGCTGCATATTGGCCCCCTTTTTAATTTTTATTTTATATTATTGCTCTAGACTCTTTTTTACTCTCTGGAGCAACAGATATCTCAAAAATAGGTTCAGATCTAGTACATGTGCTATTGTACGTGGACGACGCAGTCCTCATTAGATGTCAGGTCCTTCTAGATGGTTTTAACATTTGTATGGGGATCTAAATCTTCAGATTAATCATAAAAAATCCTTTGTACTGACCTGCTGCCTAAAAAATACTCGTTCAAATTTTATTTTTTTATTGGGCGGACCCATCCCTAAGGTTTCGAATTTCAACTACCTGGGCATACTGTTTGATACTAAATTGGGATAAGTTAATTACCCAGAGAGAACAGAAGATGGTGGCCTCTTGTGAAGCGATTTCGATTTACTAAAAAGCTAGCTCATAAGCCCCTGAAAGAGATGTCCACATTTTATGTAAGTATGTGCCTGTCAATCTGCCCTTATGGGGCAGGGGTTTGGGTCTACACAAGCCCAAGCACGCTCCAGATAGTTTAAAACAAGTTCTTGTGTAGACTCCTGGTAATGCCTAAATTAACATCTAGCTTTGTCGTACCTCAATAACTGGTTCTAGTTTATTTAGAGGATTAGGTCAGTATGGCGCTCATTTTATTATGACTAAAAGTAAGGGCTACCCCTGAGGTGGCTTTTCTTGCTAGGTAGCAGAGGACTGTCTTCATTCAAATAACATGTCAGGTATTCCTTGGTTGGGATTTGTCAAGAATACCTTCAGGGATGTAGGCCTGAGCCATCTTTTCGATGTCCTATGAAATATAGGTCCTCACAATAACAAATTGGTAAAACAAAGGTTTCTTGCACGTACAGAGTAAGTAAGAATTATTAAAGTACTCAATATGCCTTCAGTCCTCCAATGGGGGCTTCTCACAACAACTGAAGACTTGGAACCCGACCTATTCTGGATAGAGAATGCAGAACATACATGTTATCTCACACAGTTGAGATTAAGCAAGGTTAATTTTTTTGTGGCATTCCCACAAATGGGTACTTGATTCCTCTCACTTCCATACTCTCCATGCAATGGAGTCTCTACTCAATACACAAAGCACTTTATGCCTTTTTTGCACATTGTATCACACTTTAAAATCTAATTTTTATGTCCTAATCTATGCGATATGAATTGTAAACCGCATCAAGATGGGTTTTTTAATCTAGAAAAGTTAAACTCACCCTTACTATGTTTCTCGGTTATTAATTTTATTTCTAAAACTGAGACTGAAGTACGCAATGTGAAAATGGTTTCAGTAATAATGAACCTATGAATAAATACGTGCCTTTTTTAATTTTTATATCTTTTAAATTGTCTTTTAAATGATATTCTGACTGTGATATGTCTAAAATGTCTGCTTTTCTTTTATGTGCTTTTATGGTCACATTTGATCAAATAAAGTTTTCTGAACTGAATCCAATGGGCTCATTCTTAGGTTTTCTTAGGTTTTCATACAAAACCAGGGGAGATAACCAGTATGATGAGTCAGAACATTACGAATGTGTGCTTTTAGATGTCAACATAATCACAATGAGACATGAGGGTAGTAAGTACAAGATATGGCAAAAAATAACTAGACATTATACTTGATCTTTAAGGCTAACAATGCCTTTTTGTAGAAATGTTTGTTGCTCATCATCAACTCTATGAAGGAAGCTGTAGCAAAGTGAACTTGCATGTTTACTTTGCATATATTGACCACTTTAATCAGCAAAAAGGAGGATGAAGAAATGTGGCAATAATGGTGTCCTCTTGCATGTTTTAGTCAGGTTTTCAGAATATTGTTTTAATACATTAAGAAAAATGGTGGTATTGTTCATTATGTGTTATCATTGTTTATTATTGCTTAATTGTAGAAAATAGATGAACAGGCAATTACCATGCCTCCTGCATAACTTAACAATGTACATTTACAAACTTTGGTGCACTTTTGCTCTGGGTTTCTATGCTGATTGCTTAATCTAAGCATCTTCCATGTTGTGGAGGATTAGTACCAACCTCGTTGAACGACAACTGGCACAGGAAGTCAAACAAACCCCATGACCTTCATCTGCTTCTTGTTTCTACAGACAGCAGTCATCTTCACCATTCACCACATCATCTGCAGAGGGTTGGAGGAAGGGAAGGGGAGAAGAATGGTGAGCTGCCTCCATTTTTCATTGCTGCCTGTGTTTATTTCTCCATCTACATGCTTAGATAACATATATTTGTTCTTTCCTAGTCACCCACTCACAATAAAAGACGATGTAAAGTGAATAATTGAAAATAAATAATTAAATTATGCTTTTGATACCTAATCAATATATGAATGGTGTAAATGTTACATAGGAACAATAAGAGGAGTTCACATATAAAATAAAATTCACATATTAATGGTATGAATATTAAACTTGAAACATAAGAGATGTTACCATATATAATATAATCAATGCATGAACTGTATGAATGATATTTGTGACACTTAATCAGTGTATGAATGGTATTAATGATACATATGAAACGTAAGAGGTGTTACCATATATATTATAACCAGTACATGAACGGTATGTATGATACATGTGATAAACATTCAATGTAAAATTTGTATTAATGATGCCTATGAAACATAAGAGGTGTTACTATATATAATATAATCAATACATGAACAGTATGAATGATACACATAATACTTAATTAATGCATAAATAGTATTAAGGATACATACAACATGTAAGAGGTGTTACTATATATAATATAACTAATACATGAACGGTATAATTGATACATTTAATAAACATTTAATGTTTAAATGTTATTAATGATGCATATGAAATACACATTTTGCTATCATACATAATATAATCAGTACATGAATGATGTGAATGACGTGCCCTTAATCAAAGTATGAATGGTATTAATGATAATTATGAAACATAAGCTTTGCTACCATATATATTAAGTCCATAAACCGTATGAATGATGAAACATAATCAGTATTTAAATGGTGTAAATGATACTTATGAAACATACGTGGTGTAAAATTCTATGATGATATTTGCTCTGGTGGCATGTTAAAAATTCCTTGAAGCCAAAAATATATGGTTTGTCAATGCCTTCAGGGTTGGACTGGCTTATTGGGCGATTGCAGTGCCAGTGGGCTGGTCTGAAAAGGAAATGATGGGCTGTTTTCTTAGCCTTTTTTTGGTTGTTTTATTCTCTTTTAGGCCATTCTTAATTTTGATGTAGCTGACATTACCACAAACACTGCCTACAACAAGCACAAATACATCTCTTCCCACACACCTTACAAAACACCCCCATCATGTGTCTTTACAAGTTCAAACGGCCCCTATTTGGAATTGTGGGCCACTTTGTTAGCTACGTGATTTACTAAGGGGACACTTTTATTTTGATGCCCAGGCCTATTTTATGTCCCAGTCTGACCCATTGGTTAACATTTGTATTTTTTCATAACACTGTTATCTATCTATCTATCTATCTATCTATCTATCTATCTATCTATCTATCTATCTATCTATCTATCTATCTATCTATCTATCTATCTATCTATCTATCTATCTATCTATCTATCTATCTATATTCATTGGGAAAAAAAACCAAAGGTTAAAGTGATGTTATAGTTAGGCCTTGTAATATTGTAAAAACAATTTTTTTAAACAAAAACCAGTGACATTCTTCAGTTAAAGTATGCTGTACTAACTTTAACTTATGACCCTGCTATGTACAGCTTATGAGGTCACATACGATATGTTCAATGACATTATTGATGACATCAATGATAACATCATTGATGGCATCATTCAATAAATGTGACAGTGTGACGCCTATTTTACTGGAAGGTACATCTGGACCTAATTTTATTATGGCTGCTCGTAGTAGGGCTTTCATCTCCTACTGGGTCTTGGATGTCTAAGGGGGACTGAGCTCCCCATGGAGGGTTTCTGCAAAGGGTGAAGACAGTTTGCAGTATGTACTTTTCTACTCATGTCTGGATCAGTGCCCACAAGATGATGGTTATCTACAAAGGGTTTGGTATGGAGCAAATGCTTTGCATTGAAGTAGCTTGGCCACCTACTGTGGTTTTGTTGTCCGGAGGTAGTGGTTCTCGATGAAGAGTTGTTTACTGGGCTGTGAATATTTGTGGCAGTAGTGGTTTGTGTGTTTGATTTCCCACATTTGGCTGGCTATCCACAAAGTGTCTTTTACAGGACGCAGACAGTGCATAGAAAAAGCTTGGTTGACCTTTAGGGCTTGTGTGACTGAAGGGTAATTAATGCTTTACTTGATTCTGTGCTGTTTGGTACTTACACTCATATAGGAAAGGCTGTAGTAGTTTATAGAGTCATTTGAAGGGCAGTAGAGCGGATGATGTAATTAGTTATTCCACCAATTATGTTATTAATGATATCACTGAACATGTCATGAGTGACGTAAAATGTGAGAACATAAGCACTGCATGGCGGCTATAAATTTATATTTAGATCATATATATATGTATATATTTTAACTTCCTAAAAAGGATTTGCCGCATAAAGTTAGGGACAATCCTTTGTGTTCCTTTTCATCATAAGACATCATGATAATTAATGCAATGAATTCTTGAATTGTAATAACATCTAACTTAATGATTGTAATAAATAATGTTTTATGTAAAATTAAAGACACTTTCATAATTTGCCGCTTTTCAACACGAGGTGCATGACCAATTTCTTGGATATTTTACAACACAGCTGCTCGAGGCATGACATTTTTATAGTGTGACCAAAACAATCTGCCACCGGATAAAAATGCATGCCTCAAATCGGGTTCACGGAAAGGATGCTTTACTTTGTATGCGCTGGTTTTCCCTAGGAAAACGAAAAGTTACCGAGGCACGTTTCAATATGTTTTAATTATGAATACATAATCTGATATGATAAACTGGTTTATTGTACAAACAGGCAAAGTTTAATAATCCACCCAACTCCCAAAAAATCCTGAGGCAATCAGCCTATATTTATCATTTTGCCAACTCAACAGCCTCTCTTAAGTCGGCTGAAAATAACTTCTGTTCAGCCAAGCTTGTTGTGGTATTCTATAACAAAGAAATATAAATTGTAAGTAAATAACAATGCACATTGTCGACTCCCTGCAAAATTGAAATACTTATAATATATATAAATAAATAGATTTTTGAAAGTGTAGCCCCCATACCCAAAAACCAGAACTGAAAAGATGGTGGAATAAAACCAGCTATCAAAGATTAGATTGCACAGCAAAATTAACCTGAATTACCAGGTGATTAGAACTGGTACTGACCTTTAAGACTGGTAGGATTGGCTCAGACAATTGTAATGCTTAGATTACTGGTTCTACCTACTGTTTGTCTGCCTTCTATGAGTGGCAGAGATATGAAGGAGACAGCGACAATAGACCTGTTCATTTGCAGTGTTCATCTTATTGCAAACATCAATCAACCAATCAATCAATCAGGGGCCTATAAAGTTTGGCTACTCACCTGTGAGGGTCTCAAGGTGCTGGGGAGGGGTGGCAGCTGGTCCCTTTGAGTGGAGGATCATTCGAAGAAACAGGTCTGGAGGTACTTCTTGAATTGGGTCAGCAACGCGGATTGCCTGAAGTGAAGGGCAGGCTGTTCCAGGTCTTGGCGGCGAGGTAGGAGAATGAACTTCTTCTGGTTCTGGTCTTGTGGATCCTGGGGACAGAGGCTGGGGTGAGTTGGGCAGAATGTTATTGTCTGGCAGATACGTGGAATACGGGACGGTGGTTCTTGTATACTGGTCCTTCCTTGTGGAGAACTATGTAGGCATGTGTGAGGAGCTTGAAGGTTATTCTCTTGTTGACTGGGAGCCAGTGGAGTTGTCAGAGGTGTTGTATGATGTGGCTGCAGCGGGAGATGTCAAGGACCAGTCTGGCTGTGGTGTTTTGAACGTTCTGTAGTTGCTTGAGCTGTTTCTGGGTGATGCCGGCGTAACTGCATTGCCATAGTCGAATCTACTGGTGATGAGTGCGTGAGCGACCATCTTTCTGGATTCTGGTGGGTTCCATCTGAATGTCTTTAGAAGCAGGTGAACCGTGTGGTAGCAGGCTGAGGACACTGCATTGATTTGGTGCTTCATTGTGAGCGATGAATCCAGTATGATGCCGAGGTTGTGTGCGTGGTCAGTCGGGGTGGGAGGTGGTCCCAGATCGGCTGGCCATCAAGAGTGCACCCAGGTTGAAGGGGCGGGTCCCAAGATGAGTACTGCGTCCTTGTCCAAGTTGAGCGTGAGGCAGCTGTCTTTCATCCAGTTATCAACGGCCTTCATTCCACTGTGAAAGTTGGTTCTGGTGGTTGTGGCACCGTTGGTGAGCGCGAGGATCATCTGGGTGTCATTGGCACAGGAGATGATGTTGAGTCCATGGCTTCTGACAATGGTTGTGAGGGGGGTCATGTAGATGTTAAAGAGGGTGGGGATCAGGGAGGAACCCTGGGGCACTCCGTGGCTGATCTCTGTAGGTATGAGAGGCACAGAGGTATTCTAACTCGCTGAATATGGCCAGTGAGGAAGGAGGTGATCCAGTCCAGTGCCTTGGTGTGATGCCGGCATCATGAAGTCTCGTGATTAGGGTGCGGTGGGAGATGGTGTTGAAGGTAGCCACGAGGACCAGTAGGATGAGGGCAGCGGTCTCGCCCTGGTCGAGGAGGGAGCAGATGTCATTGGTGGCAGCGAGGAGTGTGGTCTCGGTGCTGTGGTTGCCTCAGAAGCCTGACTGAGAGGTGTCTGGGACATGGTTCACTACTTTGAATGTGGAGAGTTGGGCGTTGATGGTCTTCTCAATGAGCTTGGCTGGGAAGGGGAGGTGGGAGATGGGGCTGAAGTTCTTGGGGTCTGTTGAGTCTGAGGACGGCTTCTTCAGCGGAGGGTTGATCTTGGCCTGTTTCTAGTAGCGTGGGTAGGTGGTGTTTTCAATGGAGCAGTTGATGGTGCATCGAAGCTGGGGGTCAATGGCGATGGCTGCTCTGTGGAAGATGTGGTACAGATAGTGATCCGACGAGGCTCCTGTGGAGATGCTCTTCTTGACTTGAGTGTGTTCTCTGTTGTGAGCGGGGTCCATAAGAGCACAGTATATTGGGTTGTGGCCTGGTTGCGTGCGGTGGTGTCAGGTGCAGTGGTAGGGTCTAGGGTGTTGGAGCTGTCATAGATCGGTCATAGATCTGTCTGATCTTGTGGTGGAAGACGGTGCCAGGTTTGTTGCCGAGGTCTTGGGTGGGCGGGACGTCTGTGGTCTCGCTGTTTGGCCTGGCAAACTCCTTGACAATAGCAAAGAGTTCTTTGTAGTTGTGTGCGTTTGCACTGATTCTGTCTTGGAGTGCCTTTTTATTGTGGTTTTGAGGAGGAGGTGGTGTGCGTTGACGGCGGATTTGAAGGTGGCGTGGATTTGTGCAGGTGCGTCTAGACTTGTTGAGGGTGAGAGTGAACCCTGTACATGACAACTGTAAATGTAATTTCCCTTCAATATGCAAATCACCATTGGCTTAAACTCATATTTCAGTCTGGGCAATTATATGCAATTAATACCCTCTGCAGAAGGAGTTATCCATTGGCAACGTCTTGACAAAGACCCTGAGCAGAGGGTAGCAATCCTAATTAAACTGATCAAAAGGAGGCATTGCCTGCTTTGATAGATACTGCACACACAAGAACAACCTAATTCTCAAGCTGTTGAAGTCCATCACCTAGTCATACCACAAAAGGTTAGAAACACTACAGCTGCAATGCAGATCAACCTACTGATACTGCTAACCTTCACTTCCATCTAACCTGTGGTTAACATTGACATACATAAAGCAGTATAAAACGTTGGACTCTCTACTGTTATTTTGCACACTAGGTCACCTCAGTTTGGACACAGCCATTTGCAAATCAGTCTTGACCCTGCTTTATTGAAGCGGAACGAAGTCGGATTTGGATATAGCTGGGTCTAATGGCATTGTGGTGGGGAACTCTGCTCAAATTCTTTTGAAATCATTGTTTATTAACAGCATATGTTTATACAGTGGTTAAGCTAGGATAAGATCTGATCTTTCTCAGAGACACGTCTAAAACACACCTGCTGAATTGTATCTCTTTGTAGGGTTGGGGTGATGATCTCTGCCCACCTTGTTAAATTATCTACGTTGTTGCAGGCCATGCCATGATCCTCATAAAACTTTTGTCTAAGCACTCCAATGTCCCATATATTTAATTGTTAAATCTTTAAATGGGTATGGGACCCTATGCATCTCAACAAGGAACCACCAGTTACACATTAAACTCCAGTCTCAACTCTCAAAGTGACATAGGTCAGTTTAGACCACGGTGTATTCATTTCTGCTAGTATCAAAGGTCTTTAGAAGCCCAATGGCCATCTCAGGGATGTGCTTTTATCATTGGTAATTTGTATTGAAGACAACTACATCGTCCACTGTAATTTCATGACCATGGTTTTAAAGTGATCTTCCTTACAACTGCTACCACCTTCCATCTGTTTGTTTCTGGGGCAGGGGATCACCATTGCACAACACTTCAAATTGTTTCCTTCCTCTCCTCTGGTAGGTTCTTATTTTTCAATGCAGGAAGCCTTTTCTTCTGAAATGTATATGTAGCAGGCACCCAATGTATGTGGATCATCTCAGTCCAAACAGAAATATCACAAAGTTCGTATGTCTGCATGGTGTATTAAAGATTTCCTCTAACATAACTTAATGTAACAGTAGTAGTTGTTATAGAATTGTTATAAAACACGTTTTTCCTGATTGAATTCCTTAAAACTCTGCAGAAGGGAGACAAGACAAAGGCTGAGAAGAAATGCTGGGATGTATTTTATTTTTCATAGATGTCAGTGAGTTGTTTTCATACCAATGGTCTAATTAGGGCAATTTTTAGGTGAGAGAAGTGTGATTTCTAAAGTGTTTTATGACAGCATCTGCTGGCTTGTAAAAGGGAACATGAAGAGGTAATGACACAACAGGAGTACTCATGACATAATGACTGATCATCTTAACGGATTAGTCACAGATGTTCTGAAAAATTAAGTCAACCGTTCTAAATTGTATTTATGCTCTTATCCACTAAATAGTGAACAGAACTGTAAGTTTTACCACAAGATTATGTAATCTTGAAGCTGCTTGCAAACTTAACTATGGCTATATGAGCATCCTAAAAGTGGTGGATTTTACTTTTGGGCCACCCAATAAGCACTGCAATAATCCATGTAAATTTGCCATTGAGAATCTCTAAATATTTCAGGAAAAGGAGGCTGAATAATAATCCGGAATGTGTACATATAGACATACTCACTCTTAATGGTGAACCCAATGAGGGAAGGAAAGTATATACTTTAACCTAAACATATTCCTATATTTGTTACTTTGGATTTCAGCACAGGAGACAACTCTCTTGTTGGAAAGGCACAACAGTATGTGCATAATTAAAGTGCTAATAATGACAACACCAGATTTGAAAGCATTCAATTTGTGTTAATTATTTTTTATCCACATGTCAGTTAGGAAAATGCAGATAACAATGTCCTAAATTTCAGAGAGACAGTGCAGCATGGAAAAATAAAGTGGATTGTCATATAGGTGAGAATGGCAAAAAGCATTGCGCTTCATAGTTCAGTCTAAAATGACTGTCAGTAGATAACACATGATCAGAGGGTTTGTGCATAGGCCAGGAAGATCATGTATGGTTGACTGGAACACAAAAACACCAAGGAGGATCTATTTTCAGAATGTTTGTTGAGAAGCCTTTAATCAAACCTTGTGCAACCATTGATAAAGAGTTAAATAAGATTGAAAAGGAAATTATAACGCCAAGGAATGACTTAGTAAGACTATTTCCTAATCATCTTACTGCTACGGTATTATACCCCAAACTAGGCACTGTTTCATGCAGAGGCAGAAAGCAAGAGACCATAGGGCTCAAAATGTTGCATTCATTCAGTGACTGCTGGCTTTTCCATAATCTATATCAGGAATTACTAAAAAGGCAGAGAATTCTGGTGTTGTGCAGCCAGGAGGTTAAAGGATTACCTCTTGTCCAGATGGAATGGTTCTTTGTTGTTTGAAGTATCTTAGCAGAAAAGGCGCATAAACCCAGACAAGGGAGTTAGTACCGGAACCACTATTGCAGGTTAAAGGGGGAAGCTCTGTCTAAAGAGAGATGGCACATGCAGACGGACTTAAGGAGGATATGTTTGGCTACCAGAAGACAGTGACTTTTTTGCAGAAGAGAAGAGACATAGGATCAGGCCAGCAGGCAAAATTAAGGCGGCCTTTGAAGCTTTGAATTACTTCAAGGAGTTGAAGAAGATAAGATGGCATGCACAAACATAAATAATTGCAATAGTCCAATCTTATTAGCATAAGTGGTTGGAAACAGGTTGTTCTTGCTGTAGGGAGGAAAGTGAAAATATTTCGAAGAACGTTTAGGATAAGGAAACAGGAGGTGGTGTCTTTAGAAATGTGGTCCTTGAAGTATAGAGCACTATCAAAAGCAATGCAGAGATTACGAACTGCTCAAGCTTGGTGTGGTGGTGCTCCTAGATCTCGGGCCAATAGATGGAGTTCCAGATAGATCAGTGCTAAAGACCACAACCTGTGCCTTTTCATTATTAAATTAGCGAGAATTGAGGTCACAGACTTTCAGTGTCATCTCTGTAAAACATTATATTGAATCCAAAAGATTAGATGAGATTTGCTAATGATACATATGTAGTCATGAAATACAATGGGGTAGTGGGACGGCCCCTGTGGAACTTCACAAGCAAAAGGCACCAAAGCAGATTTGTAGGGTGGTGAGTGCACTGTCTGAGAGTGATCCATTAAGAAGCAGTTTATCTTGACCAAGGCCTGTCCTGAGATGTCATTTTTAGCAAGGCTTTGGAAGAGGATGGTATGTGAAACAGCAAGAAGGTGGCACTTAACTCAAAAAGAATACATTCTGCTTTGTGTACATGGTATAGAGCTATTCTAAGATTGCTGTTTACTGCTAAGAGGGGAGTTTTTCTTCTGGGCAGAGGGAGAATGCCCGATTGACAGGGTTGGGAAGATTGTGGAATTCAATGTAATGTGACCTCATGATCTAATAAACAATATACTGACCCATGTATTTACAAATATATAACCAAAGATAAATGTGACCCTGACCTTTTGGGTTGTTGATGCTAACATTATTAGTTTTCAATGTTTTCCTTCTTCAGAGAAAGATCTTCTTTGCAAAATATCTAACACTCTAATCAACACATTTCCAATTTTTAAGCTCTCTTTGTAAATAAGTTAGAAAACCTGTTGGCGCCGCATGATAATTTTCATGTTTTGCAGTGTTAATGGCTCTCCTCATCCTTGACACCCGACATATCAGCAGGCTGTACCTTCAGTCATGCAGCTTCATGCAGAGTTTAAAGCTCTTCACACTACCATGCAACATCATATAAACAATAATTATGACCACATCTATAGGTGTTATTATCACAGGTAGCTGACATATTTTGTTGTGTTTCTTTTCCATCATTCATGTCAGATAAATTAAGAACAGGAGAAATGTTGAATGATAGGTACGGCCCTTTCTGTCAGGATTTCCATACATACATTATTATTTCTCCAGGGTGCTAATTAATGGAGTGGTCTTAATTTATTTATCCCTTTTCTGTTTTCTTTTAGTGGAAGGTCATTTTCACATATAATTATACTTGATTTACTCTTGTTTGTATAAACAGGATAAAAATAAACATCTAAGGCATGGTAATCAGTAAAACAGAATGTTTCTTGAAGGAAGATCACTGTCAAATTGAATGTAATCTCAGCATCAGGCACAAAACACCTACTTTGAAGCTTCAATCATTAACAAGAAGAACCTGTAGGCTTGATTCTCACACTACATCTTGTAGTACATTGTGTGGTGCTACAAAACGTACTACTAAATGTTATATTAGCCTGTGCTCATGTTTTCAAAGTGTTCCTCCTGACTTCATGTAAATATAGATTTTAGTAGTAAATGTGTGAGAGACATAGGGGAGTGTGTGGAAAAGGAGAAAAATTTCAACTAAAGAACTAATGGGGATGGAATTAGGGAGGTCCAAGAGGGGTTTAGAGGGGGACATCACCCACCCACACAAGAGTGAGCCAACTGTATTTACTTTGGGGGTGGACACATGCAACTTACACTTCTGTAGTAAGTTTATACTTAGGGCCTGATTATGATATGGTGGGTGTATTCCGACCGTGCATAAACACCTGTTTACGCATACATTGAAATTACAAGGGAAAAGGTATTTAACGCACCCTATAATTATTGGATGCACTAAATACCTCAAGGCACATTAAACCTGCTGAAATTTAACAGGGGAAAAATCATGCAGATTTTGGTGAGTTATTTCCCACAAACTAAACTATTTATCATATCTGATAAATAATGTACCTTGTTGTATCATTATTTATCAGGTGCGCTAAATAGCACCTATACTAGTAATCAGGACCTTCGAGTTTGTGAATACTAAAAGTCGTAAACATACTCAAATGTGTAACTTTCCTTTGTAAATCCAGCCCAAAGTGGTTGTATTTTAGCATGCATCTTAACAAGTGGGCCTGTTTGCATGTGTGTGTTACTGCAAGTGTGGGGGAGTGTGTGTGTGTGTGTGTGTGTGTGTGTGTGCATGTGTGTGTGTGGGAAGAGATAAAGGGGAGTGAGAGTGTGCATGTATGAGCATTATTGCATGTGTTTATATTGTATTGTATTGTTTTGGAACAATTAGATAGCAATTACTACTTTATGTATAACTTACTGACTAAATCAGGCATGGACATACTTGCTTAGGTGGGCAGCATATACATGGTGCAGGGTGTGTGTTTTGAAGGTGTTGCCTTTCTTTTGATCCTCTGTGGGAAGTGCCAGATGACCACTTAGGTGTGTTATACTGTTTTGGAACACAGTGTAATGGGTGCATACATATGAGAGACAGGCACACAGTTTATAGTTTCTGGTAAGCTGGCAGTTTTGATTAGCTCTACTGGCCATGTGTGTTATTTCTCTTGATCACAGTCCACTAAGTTGGGTACCATCATGGTTGTCCATTCTAAAGTCTTTCTTTTTAGTTATGTTTCCGAGCCAGTATAGATTGGAGGAGTGATGGTGATTGGTCTTCTGGGGTGGACTTCACTGCAATCATCCCTTTATGAATATTTTCGTAAGAAGTCAAGAAGTGGTTATACTATCTTGTTAGTTGGATCTACAGTGGTGGAGTATCAGTATGTGTCATATCTTCTCAGTTGTTCCATGACTGTTCAAATGATGATGGGTGTTTTGATGCTGTAGAATGGTACCGTACTAGGTAATAGACATAATTTGTAGAGGGTCTGTGAGTGAAAGAGGGCAAGCAGTGTAAGATAATTATTACCCAGCCTATATGAACTTTAATTAGCTGCACAACAGCATGTTGGTGAAGGCCAGGGCCAATATATCAATTTACATTACAATGTAATAGCCAGACTAGACACAGGGCAGCCCTTCATACCTCACCTGGACAAAGAATGTAACAAACATGCAGAAGTGTGCTGACCAGGCAGTGACGTATCTGTGTACTGTAGATTGTGCTGCTCTGGATTCTATCTCATTGTTAAGGGATGGTGTAGTTAAATTTGAAACAGCTATGTTTTCACCTCTATTCTGAACTGTAAGTGCTCCTGGATACTTTGAATGTTGGCTGGTAGTGAGTTGTAGGGGTGTGAGAAATGTGTATTAGGTGCTTTTGCTTAATTACATGAAATATTTGCAGATTTATGCAAAATTCTTTGAAATTATGGGGAAAGCAAATCTGTAATGTCATGCTATATTTTAGCAATACAAGTGTAATCATGTCAATACATACATTTGTGATAAAGAAAAGTGCAAAAAAGCAAAAGCATCATGAACAACAGTTGCTGGTGTTTTGTTGTTCCCGTTCATTTGCTGTGAATGTTTACAGCGAATAGTTTGTTTGCTTAATAGTGTAATTTTGGGAATTTAGAAGAACAAAACAAATGCAACATTTCCAAAATGACTCAAGTCGTGCAGGCACCATTTAGATTTCACTCTGGCCTAATGAGTTCCAGAGCTGGGCAGCATCTACTGAGAAAGCGCTGACTCCTATGGATTTATTATTGTAAGATGGTATAATGATATGTGGTGCAAGCTTGGTGCCCTATTTTCTTTGTATTGCTTGAATTATATTTGTAGAGACAGTAGTCCTTTTCTTGGGAGATTATGTGGATGATGGAAAGTGCCTTAAACATTGCTTGTCTAGCTACAGTTGGCCAGTAAATTGTTTTCAGGACTGGCGTCATGCGTTCTCTTGTTGATATGCTGTATCAAGGATAGGGTTTAATTTATGGGCACCTCTAGGTTTCTTACATCTCTTGTTGTAGTTGGTGGGAAATTGAGTTCCTCAGGTCTTATTACAGTAGGCTGGTGTTTGTGTCATCGCCCAGATGACAGAATCTCATCATTGTGGTGTGGATCTTTAGTAGTTACTCATTATCCCTGCATTTAAGACATGGAGACAGTCATCAAGTCTTATTTTCCACAACTCTTTTTATTAGCATTTAATTTAGCAAACAGGTAACTGAAATGAGTCTTACATGGTATTGAAGAGCAACATGTTTCATGTTTATCTGGTTATGGTTGTAGCACACATAAGAGCATAAACATTTACACAACCATACAGATTTTGTCCCATGTTGTCTATCCCATGTTTTGCCCTCCCATTGCACCACAGCTTTCATTATTATGACTTCCTAAGATTGTGACATTTCAGATTAGTAATAGCCCTCTAAGTTGCACCCATACCCCTTTTATTTGTGTGTGCTTTGCAGGCAACTCCTGGCTTTGTATATAGGTTCTTCAAGCATACAGCATTTAGCCATGGATTACCAGGGGACTCTGGTGTTCTCTAGGTTTGTGATATATCTCTTTTACTGATAGTTAGGCCAGAACAAAGCAATATTTTTTCTCCGTGTGACAATTCTTCATCTTCCAGGATATTTTTAAGGCCACTTTGGAAGTGAAATCTTGCATATGAAGTAAGGTTGTTTTGCAGGTCATGTTGAATAGCATTCCAAAAGGGATCCATGCAGCTGCAGGACCAGACAATATGGAGAAAATCTCTCACTTCATCGTGACAATGAAACATAGCATCTGTATCTGTTTCCCAGTGTGTTTTGACAGATAAAGTATAAATATATGATTTTTTAGGGGCATCCAACCCATTCGGGATATTCTTGTAGTTGATCTGCGTATGTTCGAAGGGCGTGTCTTAATTATATGTATTGGTTGGATTGGGATATTTCAAGCTTGAATTCTTCCCTCTTTTCATCTAAGGACTTCATTGTGTTACCAGCCATTATGTGTCCCAGGTGAAATATAACAAATGTTTTCTATTCATTAAACCCTTGCAGATTGTTAACCTTAAGTAGAAAATTGCTGATCCACAGCGGGACCTCACCAGTCACTTTATAGTCCAATCTCATTACTTTGAGGGCTAGCATATTGAGATGAATTCCTCATTATCCATTGTTCTCCTCTGTAAGCACGGTTCTTAGTGGATCTGGATATCTGGATATCTAGTCATTGACAACCATTAGCCGTGTCCATTATGGCATTATGGAGGGGCTCAATTATGTCTTTCTCACCATTGTACAAGGTATTGTAACATTTGAGGAAAGGGCACCCGGTTGTGTTTACCCTGCTAAACGAAGGATCATAAAATGTTGGTCACATTTGCAAGGGTTAATGCCAGCAGGCAGAAAGGGTAAGTATGACTTTGGGGAGAAGTGTCATCTTAGCAAAGCTATGCTACCAATAGGGGACAGTGTAAAGGAAATCCATAGTGACATGTCTTGGCGTACTCACTCTAAAAGAAGACGTGTGTTTTTATTGAATGCCTGCAAGGTATCTTAGTATGGTAGAAGGTTTAACCTTAGTCATGCATGACAATTTGGTTTGGATTTGCATGGAAGATGCATAGCTTTAGCACATGTGCAGTCACAGCTTGATATTCATTTGAGTCCTCTGCAACAGATAACTAGCAAGATAAGTGTCATTATCTCACCCTTGTTGGGTATAACGTGTGACTAGGAGGCAGAGTGAGGCGGTTGTTGTATTGCCAGTGTTGATATATGAAATGCACCTCTGTTATATCCAGTTCATAGTTGCTTGATGGAGGGTATAAGTGATGGAAGTCTTCTGATTGAGGAGTAATCAATAACTGTCCCACTTCGACTGCCCTCTGTTTTATAAGATAATAGAGCTAGTGCAGCACAAACAGCCAGTGGTTTGGATAATCAGCAAGTCTGTTTCAACTCAAAGCCTTTTACATGTTTGAATATCCGAGAGACTTCTTCAGCTCGCCTCCAAGGACTGCAGTATCACAGCCAATTCTGGCGGATATCAGGGAAAGTATTTTTTGTAAGGCCTCTTCCAGCATGCCCGATATTGTTGCGGGGAGACTCAATAAGTCACCATTGCTATTCAGCATTATGAAGGAGGGGCAGTTCTTACTCCACCATCAGGCGTATCTCAGCCACTATCCTGTATCAGAGGCAAAACGTGGCACAGATGGCTTCTGAAATCTTTGTAAGGGTGAGGAATTTATCACTATGCCAAGAGTTGTCTATCTTTTATAAATCAGTGGTCAAGAGCTGTGTCTATCACCATATTTGTGCCCCTTACCTCCTCATATGTGTGTCATTACCACCCACCTGTAGACGTCGGTGGCATGCAGCCACAGTTGTGTTCAAAAGGCCCCTGACCACAACCTGCAACTTGGCCTCAGGCAGTTAGCAGGCAATCCATCCTGCCTGCCCCATTGATAACAACAGGTCCTCCACTCCTGTGGGGACCTGGCCTCCAACACTCCTTTGGAGCCCAAGTCGCAGGAAAGGGCTGGTTGGCCTGCAGCCATGCCTTCAAGGGTCCCTGCTGGATGCGAAGGTCTCAACTCATTTCCAATACATGGGCTCCTGAGACTCACCCGGTGGGTGCAATTGACGCTGGGGCAGCAGATGTTTCCAACGCAGGCCTCTCTGGAATTGTTTGGTGGAAGAGAGGATTTTGGATGGATTGAGTAAGTAAAGTGGTGAATCTCCATTTTTTCTGAGTATCCGCCACAATGGCTCAACAGTTAATAAATTCTGAATTTTTGAGCTCTTCTGGCCCATCCATTTTTACATACTCTCTTCATAGTTGTAGCACATACAGTTTAACAATCTAATCAGATCTGGTATGGGAGTAAGGTAGATGGTAAATGAGAGATGACATATAATGGACACTTGAGGGATGCTACAGTGTTAGATATGAGAAGCCAACTTAAATGGTGGTTAGTGCATCAAGCTTTGTCTGTCTTCAAGGCATTAGGCAGTCCATTTCAGAAAATGTTCATGTATTGAAAAATGATGGAGGTGTTTTTAGTAGTGTGTGGTGCTGGATAGTGCCAAATGCTGCTGATAAGTCCAGAAGCAAAAGGGTTGCTACTCTGTTCTTGTCCGCTGTGAGTTTTAGGACATCCCACATGGATTCAAGGGTTGGTTCTGTGGACCTACTAGGTCTAATATTCTACCAGTTTTTAGATATTGGTCAGTAGATTGCTGCTAGTATGGGTAGAGGTTCTTCTTCTTGAAAAAAGACCTAATGTAGGAGCGTTTTAACTTGGGCACGAAAGAACCTTGTTCCAGGGACTAACTACTTTCCTCTGCTCAGGCTGAATGTAGAGTAGCTTAAAACATTTGGAGTGGCTGAGTCTGGAGGTGATCCAGATAGTCTGCTTGTGATGGTAAGTAAGTAAGTAAAAAATGTATTGTTTTTGATTAGTTAAAATCATTACAAAAATACATTCTGATAACACATTTTGGTTAAATTCCTTTTTGATCAATGGACTGTTAAAAAGACTTTATGTACCAGGACATGAATGAATGATAAAAAAGGGCAGTATGTCCATGGTTCGTGTTCCTTGGAGCCTCAGGGGTGTATGTGCAGGTTACAGTACCGCTGATCCTTTGTTTAGCAGGAACTTGAGATAGGAACTTGACTAGCTTCCCATTTAGTTGTGGGTCCCTTGGGTTAAAACATGCAAGTACTGCTTGCCTCCGAGTGCATATGCCACGTTCATTAAAGTGAGTTCTGAGGAGAGATACCCTTTCTTTTTTTAGTTTGATGCAGGAGCATATTATGTGTTCAATGTCCTCGTTCCCAACTCCGCATAGCCAACATAAATTCCCATAGCTCTTTCTCAGCCATGGTGGGAGATGAGGTATGACTGGAAGGATCCCTAACCTGTATTTTAGAAAGGACTCTTTAGACTTCCTAGAGTAGCCCAATTCAAAGTATGCTTGTGGACTAAAATAATTGTACCTGCGAAAAGTCATCCATGCGTGGCTCCTGTGGGCAAATGTGGCTTTATCTTCTGTGAATTACATTTTTGTAATAACCTTGTTTACGATGCGCTTAAAGTGCATATGCGTTGTCGGAATTTTCCATAGTTCACCTAGTCCTGTGGCAGCCAGTGATTCGTCCAAATATGTTTTAGCCGGCGTGGTGGATGTGCTGCACAGTTCCTGCCAGAGTTGATAGTTCAGGGTGTTCCTGGCGGAATTTTTGATTTTATGCCAGCACTTGAAGTACGAACCTCGCCTTGCTTGTAGTTGCTTTGTTAGACCAAGCTCTAGGCAAATCTGTGCTGGCGAGGTATATGGCGGGGGGTTTAGCATTACTCTATATGCCTTTGCCAAGGTGGTATCCAGCAATGAAGAATCCCTGCCTCTCAGTACCTTGCTGCCGTATGTTTCTGTTGATGGGATTTTTGATTGCGCAATGTGAAGAAGTAGGACAAATGTTGGTCCAGTCAATTTTGTTTTGAGGATCCTTAGCGTTGACGCAATCGCCATTCCTTTCCTCTTGATGGTTTTACGCTGAGTTGCAAATTGGCCCCTTTTATCAAACATAACACCTAGGTATTTATACGCATTGCAGTTCGTGATTGCGGTTTTTCCAAGCGACCAAGCATGGGACCACTTTTTTCCATTATTAGTCATAGTTTTAGATTTATCTATGTTGACTTCTAGTTGGTTTTCATCAGCGTACCCATGCAGTGTGTTAAGTAACCGTTGTAAACCTACTTGAGTGTGGCTACTTAAGACAACATCGTCCGCGTATGACATGCTGGAAAACGGTTTTCCTCCTATTCGAGGGGCGTGTGCATTACAGGCGGTGAGGACTGTTAAGTCGGCTGTGTAGAGGTTAAATAGAAGGGGTGCGAGAACATACCCCTGCTTGAGGCCTTTAGTTGTTTGTATGCGCCTCGATAGATGGGAGCCATTTCCAAGCTTTACCTGTATCCACGTGTTGGAATGTAGTTCTATTAGGAGGTTCAGGAGGGACGAGGGAACCCCCCGAAGAAGCCAATTTTCTCCAGAGGTTAGCTCGGTTGACGTTGTCGAATGCTGCCTTAAAATCCACAAAACAGAAGTGGAGAGATTGCGTGGTTAAAATTGCTTTGTCAATGATCAGTGACATTGCTAAAATGTTGGTTGTTGTGCCTGTCTCCCCACAGAACCCCGTTTGACTTGGGGGAATTATGTTTTGCTCTGTTGCCCATTCTCTGCAGCTCTGTTAGTCGGTTCCCTGCAAAATATTTTGCCTCTACGTCCAGCAGTGCGATTAGGCAGTAGTTTTTTGGTAGGGTTTTGTCCCCCACTTTATAAATTGGTGAGATGACTAAGCCTTCCATGATATGGGCAAGCACCCAGACTGTCTGACAGAGCTTAAGGTTGGAGCTAGGGTTTCTGATCAGTATTCTGGGTCTTGTTTAAAAAGAACTGGTTGAATCCCGTTTGGCCCGGGTGCTCCTTCTTTCCTCCCTTTGCGTATTTGTTCCTGTATCATGACGGCGTCAATTTTGGTCATCTAAGCCTCATCAGTCATCACAATTTGTAGTTGGGGAGCTGATTGGTCGTCCTTGCTACTATTAAGTTCTGGTACATGCTGATTAAAGTGACGTTCTAAAAAGGATGTCCAGTTGTTTTCTGTTATGCATATTGTTAACCCGCCATGTGCCTGCCGGTTGTAGGAGTTTGTGTATCGTTGCCAAGAAACGTGCACTGTTATTTCCGATTTCTTGTTTTTTTCTTATGTCCCATTTAAATTTCCTAAGTTCGGCCTTGCTCTTTCGAAGCTGCAAAAGTCGATCCGTCTCCCGCGGGCGTAACCTCAAAAGCCTCAATGATTTATTTATGAGTATTTTTAGACTTTTCAGAGTTGACCTTTGAGCACTTGTAGCCTTCCCTGCAATTGTTCGATCGTTAGGCAGGAAGTGTCGGGCTACGGATGAGTACGAATTTGAAAACATAGACATAAATGTTTCCCACATTTAAGTGTGTTTTCCCGTGAGGTGGCTAAGCTCATTTAGCTGTTGTTTTGCTGCCAGGAGCACCTCCCTGGAATTGGCTATGGATGATTTAATTCCTTTTAGGCTTATTGTGTGGCATGCATGCTTTCCGACTGGGTTAGGGATTGATTTGTCTGATAGTGCATACATTGAGATTTCCTGCGGCCGATGGTCACTATCCCCTTTGTCCCCTAGACAGTAGCCTTTTATGTATTGGAAGAATGGGGGAGACACTAAGGTGTAGTCAATTGTAGAGGTTACGTGGCCTAAGAGGAATGAGACAGCGAGTGGGGAATCATCGACAAATCTGCCATTTAACACCCTTAGTCCAAAGTTCTCCATATGTTCTAGCAGCTCAGTAGAGCCCTTGGATGTTCTTCCGTGATCTCTGTGAGATTGGATTGGAATGTTCCAATGCAAAGACTGCACTTGGGTATCTTCATTTGAAATGGTACCTCATATATGCTGATTGAAGTCTCCTGACAGAATGAAATTTGGGGTAGTATGCATACTCATCAATTGATAAAGATGTTCAATAAATTTGTTTGAGTTCCTGTTTTCTCTGTTTAAGCTTTATGTATGTGTTTATTATCAATACCTCCTCCTTTTTTCCGTTGAGGTTTAGTTGAATTGTTGTACTGTTTACAGCTGGGAATGCACGCAACAATTCCACTGCGCTATGAATTTGTGTTATTTTAATGTAAGTGGCCAGGCCGCCTGATAGACGGCCATAGTTACTATTCCTTAGAGCAATAGTGTGGAAACAGATGTAACCCTCTTTTTGCAGAGACACCTCTTGAAATGTTTCCTGCAGTAGAATGATTTTGAAGGTTTTTAAATAGTCGAAAAATTCAGCGTCAGTGGCTTTAATATTTTGCCTGTTGATATTCCATGAGCATATCCTCAGGGGTAATACACCTTGATTTCCTCAATACCTCGTTGTGTATCTCTGTCACTGTGGGTGGCCGAATGTGTTGATAGTTCCGGTGATCCGAGAGGGAGCAGGAGCAACTGCGATGTTAACTGCTGTGCTCGTTTGTATGTTTGATGTGTTTTTTTTTGTGGTGACCACCCTCTTGCCCCCCAAAGTACGGACAAAATGTTATAACTTTTGCGGGTTGGTCCTTCTCTTGCTATATCAAGTAAAGGGAATGGGTATCCTGTGTTGTAGAACTCAGTGATTTGTATCCCCACAGGCTTTAAAGATTTCCTGTTTTTCCAAGACTATGTTTGCATTTTGGTCACTAGTCCAGGTGGCTTTGGTGGATTCTATTCCGCTTGCTTTGTCCAGATTTACAAATTCTATTGAAAGAAGGTCAGTAAAACGTATGCCTTTTAGCGTAGGTACTGTACCCAGTAGTTGGAGGATATTCTCTCTGTTCAAGATGTCGAAGGGTCCTTTCGATTTGTATTCTGGGGTAAACATAGTAATGGCTTAATTCCTGGTTTGGTTGACTGGAAGGTTTTTTCTAAAGATTGGCCCCAAGTGATTTTTCGTGGTGATGTTAGTGAGTTGCTGACTCGGTCCGGTCGAAGTTTCAGAAAATATGGACTCTTGGGGCTTAGGCCCTATTGATCTGTCTAGGCCATAGTCCGTGTTTAGGTCTCGTATTGGAGTGGGACCCATGTGCCCAAATGTAATGGTCCTTGGCTCGAAGGGGGGACCCAGTACTTCATTACAGGCACTACTTGTGATGTTGTTATTTTGGTTTGTTTCCCCTGGTGCCTTAGTTAGGTCCAAAGTGATCCTGTTAGCTGGCGGCTCAATTTTCAAGGTTGGTGTGTAAACTTTGGCACCCAGTAGAGCTGAGACATGTAAAGTTGAAGTTGAGGCCCGCTCCTAGTTTGGGCCTTCAGTAGTAAGGGACTCCCTCAACTCGGTTGATTGTGACATTCGACTGATGGAAGTGGTGCTGTCGTCCTGTTTGGACTTGGCTTTCATTGTTCTGTTGCCTTGGATGTTGGTTTTGCTGCTGGGTAATATCCAGGCTGTCCCCAAAGATGGTATTTCAGCTTGTGTTACATCCTTACTTTCCATAACCTTGGCTGGTTAGGTCCTCACTCAGCTTCTAGACGTGTGTGATGGCAGGATGAACTTATGCTTGCTGCTATGATATTTTTGTTGTAAACAGAGGGTAGAACTTTGTGAGGCTTCGAGATGGTATTTTATTCCGTCCTTTCCTCCTAAGTTGGCTGCGCTGCTTTGAGTTCTGCTTTGGTGTTTGCTTCTTGGGTGGCAAAGGTCCTAGCAGGCAGGCTGCCCTCGGGAAGGATCGGAGGGTTGTTGCCAGAGTTTTTTTGGGCAGTAGAGTCCCTGCTTGGTGCCTCTTTGGCTTCTGCTTTATTTGAGTTTGCCCTTAGTTTGTCTTGATGTGGGCCCATTGGCAGACCTTCTATAAGGGTGGAAAAAATTGAGGGGAGTGACGATAGTTTGTCACTTATAGGGCCACAGCTGCAGTTCAGTTTTACTTCCTGCAGGGCTCTACTGATTAAAAGATTTAGTTGGCCTAGTTTGTCATCTATACCCCCCACGAAGAGGGCCAGAGTATCTAAAAGTGTCAGCTGCAGATCCATTTTTTTCTGACAGGTAGTGTAACGCGTCAACCGTCCATTGCATTGTATTTAATAGGACGTCCCATGTTTTCTTGGCCTGGTTCCCGGTTCGATTTGGTGAGCCTGGGGTCAAAGGAGGAGTAGGAGTTGGAGGACTTTTTCGTGAAACTGGATTGTTAAATGCTGTTTCTTGGTCGTTGTCTTGGTTTGTATTAATGCAGGCTGTAGGCGAAAGCTGTTTCCCAGAAGAGTTCGGTGCATAGGACACCATTAGGTGGGCCCACTCCTGCAATCCAAGGTAGGAAATCGGGTCCTACCCACTTCCCCTGGAGATCGGAGAGTCCAAAAAGCTTTCAGCAGTTCCAGAGGACTCTTTGGGGGTATCTTGGTCACCCCCATTTTCTGCTCCTGGTGAAGATTGAGCCGGTTTGGTGGCCTCTCAATGATGTTGCGGCATGAGTGGGGATTTGTGGAGTTCTTTTTGAGGCAAAATTTTAAAGAGGTGTTCGGGTGAAAAGTTCAAATTGTGACCAGTCGAGTCCACCTGCCCTAAGTTTGTGACCTTACCGTTCGTTGTTTTGGGCTCTTGTTGGTTTTGTGTCTCATTCCGCTTTTTAAAGTCGATTGAGGTTGCGGTGTTGCAAATTGGGGTGGGGGTAGGCAAGGACTGATGAGTAACATACTCCTCAGTACGGGTTTCGACCTCCACCACCCCCTTTTGAGAAATAGGTGGGCTGTTTGTTTTATGTTCTCAGGGTTTTTCTGATGTTAGTGGAGAGACCACTGGTTTGTCCGCTAGGATTTCCACTGTAGTTTGTTCTGTGACTGGTGGGGCTGATGGCAGGGAAGGGAGGAGACACAGGAGTGGATCTTGAAGGCCCAGAATTTTGCCACTGAAAGTGAATATAGACAATGCTGGGTCCTTCAGAAATTGGAATTTTGAAGACATTTTTGGTTGAGGTATGCGAGGTCGATGGCTTCCAGGATTTTGTGCTGGACTGCTGGGGACATCCACTTCCTTCCCTACTTCAATGGCCATCACCAGAGTTACTGTACTTGGTTTTGAATTTCCATTTTGTTTGGTTTTACGCACAGTAACAACTGCTGCCCCCTTTTCCTTCCCGACCTCATGGTTTTGGTGATCTTTGTCCTCTGGGAGAAGCCCTGCTTTCCCGCGCCTCCCTGTTACGTTGTATTTCCATAAGTCCTCCTAGGGTGGATCAGGACATGTCTGTTGGCTCTGTCTGCTGCCACTGCCGGGGGGGTGCCAGTGGAGGGGCGGCGGCGTGGAGTTGTGGGGGGGCGTGGAGAGGCGGTCGGTTAATGCAATTTGTTCCAACCTGATCTAGTTTTGTGGATTGTCTGCTTTTTTTTTGTGGAGATGTTTGTCCTTTAACCGGTGGTATCAGTAGCCCTAGCTGCTACTGCTGGGGCTATTGCAAGGAAAATGCAAGGACGATGCAGTGATACAAGGATGCAGGGATGCAGGGATGATGACGTGAGCAGCTGTTACGATTCTGCGGAGAACTCCCAGCTGATGCTATGGAGCTGTGAGGCCGATAGTGGTGATAGTAGTGATAGTAGTTCTTTTTGTGCTGCAGGTCCGGGGTTCGGGACTGTTTAATCCTGTTGTGCCTTTATTTTTCTGACATGGTATTGAAAGTGTTAAGTAGCAAATGATGAGTGATGTCCATCTTTGTGGCGGTTGAGTCAAGTATAGGAGGAGTATTATCTGTGTTCTCCTTAAGGTAAATTTCGATCCTTTCAACTTTTGACATCAATTTCATGGAGGTTTTGTCGCAGAAGGCTTGTGATTGTGGTGTTTATGTATTTTGGCACTCTGGAATTCTGAGTCTTGTGGGAATCATGTGGTGGTATTAAGATGTGCACTGCACTTCAAATATTTTGAGGATTGATGCAGTCATTTTGTGGTTCTAATGACTGATATTTAGGATGGTGTAGAACATTTATTTCTTTTTCATTCCTTGCTTTCCTCCACTTGCCTTCTAGTATGTTAAGTTGAGATTTCATCCTCTTGATTGTTCTGAATTTGGCCATTATCAGTATCTGACTGCCCAATGCAGTAGTGATCCAATATGTAGAACGTGTGTATGCCTGAAGGTCTCATAATTATTATGCTTGTTTGGGATTGTGTTGAGTGTTTTGTGGTCTGTTTTTTCCATTGTCTGTATGTAAATTTGTTGTTGTTGTTGGTAGTTGCTGTGTTGTTGTTGATGGGTAAGTTGATCCTACAGTTAAGGATGCTGTGGTTGTCCCAGAATACAGTATGCAAGTTCATGTTTGTGTGCATGCATGTTTTCATGTGGGCCTGTTTGCATGAATGCACCTGTATGTGTGTGCGGAGTATGCAAACATGTGGATTAGCACTTCTGTGTGTTTATTTGTCCATGTGTGTAATGTGTGTGTATGTGTGTATTGGCAATGCGTGTGGATAAGAAACTTAGGTGTACACACTTTTTCTAGCTTTTACATATGAAAAGAAATGTTCTAATAAAATAGAAAAAAGATTGCTATGATGCTATTATTTCTGAAAATGTTAAAACTCCCACCTATCACATTCTCTTAAATAGCGTTGAAAGAAAGATAATCACTCTACACAATCACTTTGACAGCTCCCATATCGTACATTAACAACTTGATGTTCACACACTTAGCAACAAGACCACCCAAAATATCTAAGCACATATATGATTAAAAGAGTAAATGTAAGACTGTATTGTGAAAATACGATAGACTTTCACATCATCTTTATAGTTATTTTAATTGTTGATACACCATTCAAGTAACTATTACTGAAGTTTCGACATACTAGTACAAAAGTGGAGAAAAAGGTGACTAAATGGACATCATTGGGACACAATATCTTATCTTTTGAAGTAAATTCATTGTTTTTCGGTCAGGCAGAGCTATTGTTATCAAGGTGCATAAGTTGAACTTTGGGTCTGCCTCTTTCAAACATTGGCTTTCTTCGTCCATCCACTTTCAGCCATTGGCTTGAGACTTTGTTGATCATGGCTGTGGAGTATTCATCTTTCAGCTACTTATGCTGGCTGTTTAGGCATACTCTCCTTACCCCACTTGACTATTTTCAGTGAACTGCAAGAGGGAAGGATGTACAGCAATAACCCCCTCTTTCTGATCCTGCTGGAACCCTCCCATCTGATTCACTTTAATGTGCTAGTGCTTCACGCATTAGTACATTAAGCTCAGGACTATAGGCAATGCCACAATTTGGACAGAGTACTCTGTTTGCTATCAGCCAGATTCATGAAGCAAAAATCGGCTCGCAAAACCCTTTGCGAGCGCTTTTTTTGCATTTGGGATTCATCATCCCAAATGCAAAAATCACAAATTTTAAAATCGCTAAATTGCGAGGAATTGCATGTAAGGAATCTCTATTTGAGATTCATTAAATGCAATTCATGAACCAATTTAGAATTGCGAATTGACAATTTCGGGCCGCTATTTACCGCGAAGTCTGACTTCGTGGTAAATAGCGAAAACTTAGGAAAATGCACTTTAGTGCATTTTTCTAAGTTGTATGTTACACACACACATGTCCTTTGGACATGTGTGTGCGCAACACCAGTGTAAATCACCATTTCAGGGGTGCTACAGGGTGTCCTTTGGACACCCTGGCACCCTTGAAATCGCTTCCTTATTTGCGATTCGCTAATTGCAAATAAGGATTGACTCCCCATTCATTCCTATGGGACTTTGGACCATAGGAATGAATGGGGAGTCATTCCTTATTTGCGATTAGCAATTAGCGAATTGCAAATAAGGAAGCAGTAGAAATCGCTAGATATTTTGCGATTTCTACATGCATCCCGTTTTGCGAGTCTTTAATAGCGATTCCTTAATAATCGCTATTAAGGACTCGCAAAAGAGGAGCATGATGAATCTGGGGGTATGTTTCTTAATGGCTACAGGAAAAATGTTTTCTACAGCATTTCATCTAGATGTCTAGTAAGTTCTAAGAAGCAGGCTGTATTGCAAAATAACTTAACACAAAATGGATAATGCTTGAACGTCACATCCTGAGTCCTAAGATGGCTGCTGGCACATCATTGTCTACAAGATATAAAGTTTTTGAGCATTAATTGCTCAAAAAATGCTAAACTGATTTACACCAAATCACAAAAAGCACTCTTTCTGGACCAGGAACTAGCTTTCCGCCAAATTTAGTGTAAATCAGTTCAGCAGTTTGGGCTATTGCTGATTCTAAAATTCCTATCAAAAAATCAATGGGGAAAAAGCATTTTGGAACCCTAATTTTTTTCTAAGTGTATATATTATATATTTAGATATATATATACACATACATTTATATCCCCCTCCCATAGTGATGCATGTGAGGTAGGTTAGTACAGGAGTGCTTAAATGCCCTGATGAATGTATGTATGTAACATAGAAGGCAATCTAGAAAGAAGGAATGTGATGGTTTATTAAAGGGTAGATTGTATGTTTCCTTTTTAAATCTTGTGGATGGGGTAGGATAAAAATGTCATTAGGCCACTCAAAAGACAGTGTTATTGGAGTAGTTGTGGCTGCTAATGCTACTGTTGAAGACAAAAAGAATACTGGTGACAGGGTGCGTTTTTGGTAGCTCATGAGAAAATGTATGTTTTTGGTAGGACTACTAATGTGCTGTTAGGAGTCAGATGAAAATAAAACATTCATGACAAAGGTGTGAGCTACCAACCGGTTTATCACTCACCATGGTAGTTAAGATGTTTTTCTGCACAAACTATGGTTTCCCAATTGATAGACCATTGTAAAATTGTGAATACTGCTCTACATTTTCCCCCTAAGATATGTCATATTGTGATATGGATGATCCTAGACATCTGGCTTTGTGATGAGCTACAAGTGCATAGAATAACAATGCATCCTGCATTGCTAATCTTGCAATCTCTTTTCCCCACTTAGAGTGGGGTAATCTTTTATTGACTGACAATGCAGGTCAATCAAATGCAGAAACTTGTCCACGAGAGCTCCCATCTTTCATGCAACAGGAAGACTGTCATTTTTCCGGCATTTTTCCTAAGGCATACTTGACCCGCCTGCATCCATCATGCTAAGCATGGCAGTCCTGGACATAGAAATAAACAATGGCCGTAAGAGAAGAAAGACAACTTCCTGCATGTCAGGTTCATTGAGTTTTAATTTTCGACAAACTTCTGATTGATGAGGTTGTTTATAAAGAACCAAAGCCAATTCTAAGTAGGTGAAAAAAGCATGGTGCCCACTAAGAATTAATGTCTACAAAATGTGCATCTACCACACTAGGCAATTTCTGCCTAGAGATCCTTGTGCTGTAACAAGGGATCTCAAGTTAGTCTGTCAGGTCAGCTGGGGTCCTGGCCACTTTCCATGCAGTGGAGTACCACCCGCAACAATGGAAATGACCAATACAACAAAATTATAGGTCTAACCAGCAATCAGACATAATAAGAAATAATGATTTATAGGTCTACAGCACAAGTTAATCCATGGAAATGTAGAATCTGTTCTAAGTCAGGAAAAAGTAGAAACTGGTATCTTGAGCCTAAGAATCACTGTCTATAATCATGTCAAAACTCCAATAAATGACAAGAAATGCATACCTCTGCTAAGTAGCAAACAAAAACATTGTGACGAGTTTGCATTACGTTTTTAGCACTTACCCAATGCAAAGTGTTGGGTTTGGTATTTCCAATCCAACTGAAATCACAATTTGCTTTGGATTGTAACGCAGAGAAACATGGTACCATGCAATGCACTACCTTTTGTTACTTTGTGTCAGGGAGGCTTTACATGGGTGATGCATGGATATTCCCATGCAACAATGCATGGGTTTTGTTGCAAATCCCTCTCTCCCTGCAAAGATTTGCGCCAAGAACTAGGGTGAAAGCTTTCAACATCTTATCATCATTTCCCCTTTACATGTGTGCTGCATTCTATAGCACACATACAAAGAGGAAAATGCCTTAAAGAATATTATTTGTAGACTACCAGCACAAAGACTGTGTTGAAAACAATGTAGACACTTTGGTGCAAGGGTTTCTGCGTTGATGCATGGAATCCCAATGTGTGCCAGCATTGGGGGTGAGCAGAATAGCACCACATCATTGCAGATATGGCGCTGTTCTGCTCATCTGTACTTTGAGAATAAACAGACCAATATGGAACTTACTACTTGTTGCAAGTATAATTTGTAAGCACCTTTATCATGTCACTGTAAAAACTAGCTGCAGTCACAGTGTATGGCAACCTATAGATAGGTCTCTGTTTTCCTCTAATGAACGTTACACAATAATTATCTCTTTATCTCCCAATGATTGTATTTCTTAGGAGGGAAAGTTGAGACCTGAAAGCTACTGCTTTAATTCTTGCTTTAATTGCACTTCTAAATCTGCTTAGTGACCTACTTCACACAATCTATGCTGGCCTGACAACAGTCACTGTGATGCCACAATTCTGCTATATTTATTTGTATGCAGGTTTTATATAGTTATTGCAGGCATCACGTTTGTAAATGTTCTCTAACATCTATACCATTTCCTTAGATAATAGCCACAACTCTGCTTGTTGTACCATATTCTCTGTGATCTTCCCAGCCAATCGATCCCTAACTCTCCCAGGTATTGTTTTCCTTTGCTGTCATTGCTTTCTCCTCTCACACTATCGGCTCTCAAAGTTCTATAAGACAACCCTCCAATTGTTCTCCTCTCGTCTACCGTCCTTCCTGCTCTCTTCCCTTTTCTCAGCCCTTCTCAATTACATTGTGCGCATCCATCTCTCCTGAACATTCCTATTCCTATTCCTTTACACTGAGGGCTTTCTTCTCTTACCCATCCCGCTCTCTTCTGCAAGCTCCTTTGTATCACCATGGTGATAATAAAACAAAATGTCCATCACTAACACCTTGTTGCTCTGAAAGACAATGTATACATCCTTCCTCTCTAGGCCTGTCTCCCTCCACAGGAGCTCATCTCAGTGGCCTGCTCTACTTGCACATAACCCATCTTAATCCTAAACTTACACCACAACCTGAGTGATAACACCTTATGGACCCCCACTCAAATACTAGGCCCAACATCAAAGAAAATATGACTCTGCAAAAGCAACCACCTTCGACAATCACACAAGAATACAACACCAGTAACCAGGTATTCTGCTTATCCCAAGGCTCAATTACACCAAACAAAAAAGACTAGGGGCCAGATGTAGGTAGTGAGTTACCAATCGCAAACGCCACAATTCGCAGAATTTCCACGTTTGCGATCGCTAAAACCCCATGCAAAATGTAGAGGCAGAAACACAGAATCGCAAAATAAAAAATTGCTAAAACCAATGGAATTAACCTAGAGATTCCTTATTTAGCGAATATGCCACACGACTCACTATTTACCAAATCGCAAAATAAGGAATCGCTAAATAAAGTCGCAGAACAAAGTACCTAAAATCGCTAATACCAATTCCATTAAAAGTCGCTAACTAAGAGTAGCAAATTACCACTAACTCAAAGCAGGTGGTAACGAGGTGCACAGCATATAAACAGCCCCAGAATGCATCTGCGTGAACACAAGGGCAGCCCTCTATGTCATTGCAAGGCAGATACAGATACAAGCTGCAGCTCAAAGGATCTGGAGATGACAGGAACGCGCATACAGACTGCGCATCTCACTATTCCAATTCACAGAGGAAGATATCCATGAGAGGTACAGGCTTCACCCAACCACCATCCTGGACCTGATACGTGACCTACACCCACTCCTGGAACACCAGACACCAAGGGCGAGCGTAATACCTCCACATGTGCAGGTCCTCTGTTGCCTGCACCTACTAGCATCCGGCAGTTACCAGGGGGTGATAGCTGCCGCTGGTGGTGTCTCACAGAGTTGCCTGTCGCGCTTTAAAAAAAAATTCCTAGATGCCATGATGCAAAGGATGCACCACTATATCTGGTTCCCCAGCACACAGACGGAACTGCACAAGACAAAGATGGACTTTTTTCAAGAGGCCCAGTTCCCACATGTAATAGGGTGCATTGATGGGACACTCATACCATTCTGCCCCCTTCTGCTACTGAGTACATCTACCATAACCGCAAATCAACACATTTAATCAACGTACAGGTCATATGGGATGCGTCCCACATCATTACCGACATCGTTGCAAAATTTCCAAGGAGCACACATTATTCCTACATCTTCAGGAACAGTGGGATCTATACCCTTGTAGCTGGAAAAGGATACCTGCTAGGAAAATAAATGTGACACACCCTGATGTCTACCTTTGATATATCTATTGCTGACTGCGAATAATCTTTCTTCCTTTAACACCTAGGTGATAGTGCTTATGCGGTGTGAGCATTCATCCTGACTCCATACCTCAACCCATCTACACCAAGTGAAAGGCGATTCAATGTTGCACATAAATCAACACGGAATGTGGTGGAGTGTACATTCGGACTCCTCAAAAGCAGGTTCCGTTGCCTCCACAAAAGTGGAGGTGCACGGCAGTACCGCCCTCTGACCTGCTGCAAAATAATATCAACATGTTCCATGCTGCATAACCTGATTACAAGGAAAGGAACACCCATGGAACTCACTGAATCAGAGGATGAGAGAGAAGATTGTCCACAGCCACAGCGCAGCAGGTGTCGCAGCAGCACCAGGTGGGGGACACAGACGGGCTGAGATCACACACAACAATTTCTGAGTAAGTAATGAGACAAAGCGAGTAACTACTATAGCATAACAGTGTTTAATTGACCTTGAGTCAGGCAATAGGACAGCACACCGCCACACCAAGATGGCCTCACAGTGCCTCAACAACCCCAAAATGGCATAGATACTCCCCATGCATTGTTAACAATCCCATAATTAGGTCAAATGGGTTACTTCACCCATCTACCAATGCCAGGGGATGCCTGGTTTTATTTTCTGCGCCCACATGCAGCACTGCTGCATTCACTAGGCACACTGTCCTCCGTAGCGGTCTGACCTGAGGCTGGCCCGTGCCTTTCACTGCGCCTCCTGGACTCCTGTAATGGGGGAATGATACTGCTGCGGCTTGTTGCCTCCTCACTTTCACCCCCATCCCCCGATCCTGTGGCAGGGATTTGCGTGGTCTGCAGCACCTCCAGGGCACTGGTGACAGTGACCAATCCCCTTGTGGCGTCACATCTGCACTTGGCCATCTCCAGGTGCATGGCCACCGAGCACCTGCTGAGGACGTGTGGCATTGCACAGCCGGTTCACTGCCTTCGTGCACCTATCCAATCTCTGTCCATCCCTGTGCCTTGCCGCACGTTCGCTTTCCGTCTTGTTGCATAACAGCCCAACAGCCTCTGACATGTCCCGCATGCCCTCAGCCATAGTGTTCTTGAGGCAGTATATGGCCTCCTTCATGTCGCGCATGTGTTTATTGTTGGCCACCATCTGGCGTTGCATTGCCCTCATTGTTTTGCCTTGCAGGTGCTGCACTTTCTGCATCCTTCACCTCCAGACCTGCAAATACACTGACTCCTCCACCTCAGGACTGTGTGCCCTTGGTCGGCGTCTTCGGGCACCCGTGTTGCCAAGCTCCATGGTGGACTGTGTTTCTGCTGTGTGACTATCCTCATTCTGCGGGGTCTGTTGGGCTCCCATGCTCTCCTACTCTGAGCTTTCCATCTCCTGGAGGCTAGCCACTGTATGCCTCGTGGCTCTCTGTGGTAGTGGTGGTGGTGTAGGTGATGGTGGTGTTGGTGATGGTGGTGGTGGTGATGGTGGTGTGACCTCAGCAGGTGACAGGACATCCTCCTCCAGTGTGTTGGGCTCCCTGGGTGCGTCTTCTGTCTCCCCTCCTGCAGCCTGGTGCGATGGCTCACCTGTGGATACAAAATGTCCATTTACTCACTTGTCTAGCAGCATTTGCCTTACAATAAATGTAATGACTGCCAATCTAACTGTCTATCCCCGCTTGCTTATCTACTGATGTGTGTGAAATGCTTTTGGGTTCAGTGGACTCACTGCTATGCTATTAGTTGCTTGGGACTACATCTCCCATGATGCATTGCTGATTATTGGCAAAACATGGACTGGAGTGGGATTCTTGCAGGGTAATTGGGTATTGGTATTAGGTGAGGGGGGCATAGCATGCTGTGCATGCATCTTACCTTGTCAGTTGGCTCCAGTGGCTGAACTGTCAATGTCTCCAATGCCACTGAAGCTCTCCGGCTAGTTCCAAGGCAGTCGGTGCAGGTGCTGTTGATGTCCCCCACCTGTCAGCCGCCCTCTCCTTGGCATGTTTGCGGAGATCGTACCAGCGCTTCTTAAGTTCCTCTATGGAGCGCTGTGTGACACCGATGGCATTTATTTTCTGCTGGATCACAAGCCATATTTTCTGTTTTTGCGATTCCGGAACGTGCACTGATTTTTTCCCAAACAGCTGGTCGTAATCCTTCACCACCTCCTCAAAAAGAAACTCCAACTCCCTCTCACTGAACTTATGTTTTCTCTTCCTCTCTCTGGCATCCTTTCCCTTCGCCTGTGTGTCCATATTATTTTTGGTGTGTCAGCAAGGTGGTTGCTGTGCAGCTCCTGGGGTTTTGCTTCTGCTCCCTGCCTCTCCCACAGGTTCAGTATCAGTGTAACTGCATGGGGGTGGCCACTTCCTGGTTATGAGGTCATCAGGAAGCACAGGAGTGGCTGATTCACAGATTTGCGATTTTTTGAAATACCGGATTCACTAAATACCGAATCGGTAGTATGGAATTGCTAATGCCGAATTGGTAATAAGGATTCAGTATTCATTTTAGCGGATATTACCAAATCGCTATATTTTAGCGATTTTTTAGCTACATCTGGAATCGAGAGTTCTTAATAGCGATTCGGTAAAAATCGCTATTAAGAACTCGCAATTTGGGTTTTACCTACATCTGGCCCTGCAACACATAACGAACCCACATAATCAACACTGGAATAAACACCCATGCAAAGCATACATAACTACCCACATTACACCAGATTTTAATTTCACATGAATGCTCTTGTCCTCCCCTTCATGTATAGATGCTCTTGAGTAACTGTAACATGCAATATTTCAGACAACCGAGCATTGTGTACGCATGGATATAATAGACAACCCAGTAACACATATATTCCAGTTACAAAGGTGAAAAGCTTCCACATGTTCACTAAGTGCACTTTTTTTAACTTTGAAGAGACTCATATTTTTACATGCTTTTTGTAAAATGTTTTTATTGAAGTTATATATACATGTATACAGCAATATAATACGAATCCTTGGGTAGGGAGTCACAGAAATAAGCACTGAGCCTGCAATACATTTATTGGTGCAGTGTCTTGAGTGCGCCTTGTCACAGTCAAGAGTGGAAAAGTGTATGCACTGTACATCAGTGGAGTGGAATCAGACCATATATTAACAGCAACAGAAAAATACCCACTGGTTTGGGGTCTACAACTAAGGGAGGGGCAGAGACTTGGCTATTTGCAAAGTACTGTGGTAGATATGTAGAGTTGACTGGGGGTGAGTGCTAAAAGACACACAATTGATGGACCCAATGCAGAACAAATCAAAAGATTTTTCCCCAGTCAAGAGATCTGAGTTAAATCCATCATTATTTTGCTCACCACGCCACCCCAGTTTAGATATAGCCATATGCAAATCAGTCTTGACCCTGTGCCTCATGGGAACAGTCCAGCCTGAACTGCCAAGCCGGGTCCTTCCTGGACCAGAAACAAGCATCCTAGGACCGGTTTTGGGGTTTCACCCCCTTCAGCCAGGATAGCTTGAATCCAGTGGCACAGTGAGCCCGGGACCCACGTCTGGGCATACCCGGCGCACTTAGGGCGTGAAGGCGAAAGACACACAATTGATGGATGGAATGCAGAACAACTCAAAACATTCTCACCCAGTCAAGAGATCTGGGTTAAATCCATCATTCTTTTGCTCACCATGCCACCCCAGTTTAGACCTGGCCATATGCAAATCAGTCTTGACCCTGTGCCTCATGGGAACAGTCCAGCCTGCACCGCCAAGAGACATCCTCCCTGGACCGGAAACAAGCATCCTAGGACCGGTTTCGGGGTTTCACCCCTCTTCAGCCACGATAGCTTGAATCCAGTGCCACAGTGAGCCCGAGGGTGAGTGGGCAGGAGGACCCACATTGTGTTCCCTCTCTGCTTGTGGCCAAGGAGGAGGAGGAGGAGAAGGAGAGCAGGATCTGGGAGATTTATGTCCTGTGACGAAGCATTCACGTGGGACATCTAGGGCCAGCCCACATGGCAGTTGGATTCATGGGGGAAAGTCATCAGGGAACATAGAATGTAAGAAGTGCGTTGAGTGTGTCTGACTCCTGTGAGATTGGGTATTTGCGCAGGTGGGGTGCCCCCTCAAAATGTAGGGCTTCTCCCTCTGCTTTCCTCCATTTGTATACATAACCTTGCCACGCCACCACCAGATGGGCAGCTGAGTCCCCCACTGGAGGGTGAGTGCTCATTTAGCTAATAAAAGATCCAGCACCACAAAGCGAGTCTGTACTGTGCACTGTTTCTCGCATTTGAAAATGACTAGGGCACAAGCCTCCCACATGTGTTTGTTTGTAAGCTCCGTGAACTCTTACAATGCTTCATGCACCCCCTCCAGTAAGGGGCAAGGGCAGGATAGGGCCATAACATGTGGCAGAGATCTGCCTCGTCTGAATTGGAGCGGGGCACTGCAAGTCTGCTGTGGGGAAAATGCTGGTAAGTTGTGTGGGGGTCAAGTATGCATGGTGTAGGATGTGAAATTGTATGTTTTTGAAACTGGTGTTTCTAGAGACGCTTTGTGGAAAATGAAGAGCATGCTTCCCTTCAGTGTCATTCACATCATCCCCATGTCATCCTCCCAATTTGTTCATAAGGGTTATAGGGGAGCTCCTGTGTAGTGTGGCCTCGTATTGCTTTTTGTAGATCCATGTAACCAGATGACAATCCTATCCATAGAAAGGAGCTTCTGTAGGGCAGTGTGAGTCCAAGGCCACTCATTCCTTGTGGACCTTTGCGTCCTATTCTGGGTGCAGGTGTAGTGCAGCGGTCAGGGTGCCTGCCTTCGGACCACGGTGTTCGCAATTCGATCCTCAGCACCAGCAACAGGTTAGCCCAGCACCATGTGACTCCGGGCAATAGCTAGCTTAATCTTCCTGACGGCCTCCAGCACCGGGACACCTCTCCAGAGGTAGCTGTGCGCTTTACAAATGCTGGTATTTCATTTGCAGTTGATGACAGGTGCGTAATTGTCCTTATGGGAGGTCATAGTTTGGAGCTGTTTGAAGGAAAGCCGGTGGCCTACTGAGAAGAGCTCATCAGCTGTGATCAGTGACAGGTCCTGTTACTTCTGCAGTTCTGCAGCCGAATACGTCCCAGGGTAGAGTGGGAGGCCCAATAATGGGAGCTTTGGAGAATATGGAGGGTTATGTTGCATTAGGAATCACACTGTGGTTTTACATTTGTGTGCCTTTTGCATGTGCAGGGGTCGAAGGAGTTAGGCAAAAGTCGGAGAAGGAGGAAAGGTAGAGGAAACCCCAGATTGTGACTGCCATGAGCCGGGTTGGGCCGTGGTAGGATTTATCCAGATTTCAACTCACCAGTCATCTGGTGACCCATTACAGTTGTGGCACCAGGAAGCAAGCTTCAACAGAGGGTGCCCCAGGCCGCCCTCTCAAGTAGTCACTTCTAATTTCTTTAAGGCAATGTGGCGGTGACTGCATCCCCAAATAAGCTCTATCAACAATGAATTGAGTACCCCAATGAAACTGCAAGTTTGTGAAGTAGTATAAGTATTGGGGTAGAATCACCATCTTTGATAAAGCAATCTTCCCCATTGTGGCAAGTGATCATATTTTCACATGAATATTGTTGCTTGATTTGCATCTCCATTTCTCTGTTTATGCACAGACACTTACTAATACATACATTAAAACAAGAGACCCTTTAAAAAAAATGCATATATTCTTGCCAATTTATTTCATTTTAGGTATTTATTATTTACCTTAGTATTGTGGACAAAACTGACTGCACTACTGATTAAGGATGTTGTGAATTAGAAACAAATATGTAATCTATGTAGATTGTAAATATAAGACTACAATTCATAAATTAACATTTTAGTGAAACAGGCCCATTGAGAACATCTGTGAAAACGAGTTGACATTTATTAGAATGGCTGATTATCAAGTTGCAGTGACATAGGAATATTAGAATATTAGAAATACAGCAATGATGTGGGTCATATTTAAAAAGCTACTGTTTTTAGCAACAGCCATCTCTTAGCTCCCAATTATCCATCCTCCGACCTTGCCCAAGGTATGCACCTTGAATACCGAACCCACAGTATTGATGGGGCAGAATATCGAGGATAAAATATTAAAAAATAATATTGACTGGTAAGTAAGCCTAGATTTTTTATATTTATTCCACATATATGTACCTAAGCGACACCTATATCTTCAAGGTGCGACGATGTGGTGTTAGGAATAGAGAATCTATACTCCCTCTATCCACTTACATTTCAATATTTCAAGGTTGTTTTCACAATTACATTATGAACAGTAATGGATGTCGATTCACTAAAAGGCATGGGGTAGCGGAGGTGGCATCATACGCCATTTAACCGCATGCGTGCGGGCGGAATTCCGCTCGTACGCTGAGATTTTCTAAATCGCACTTTACGTGACGAGCTGGGCTCGTCATGAGCGTGCGAGGAGGCTACGCCATGACGAGCCCAGCTCGTCATCAGGGTCGAAGGGGTTAACGTTACAAACATCACAGGTAGTGACAACAACTAACCTTTGGTCCTCAATTTTCCCAGGAGGTTATATTACATGAACTTAATGCTGTTGGCATCATGATAAGTGACACTGTTGAAGATCTATAGAAAATGCATGATTATTATAACAACACAAGACAGCACGAACACATGTCTATTTTTAAAAACCAGAAATGTGAGGATGCTGCCATCATCTTTGAAAGTTCTGGGGTGTAATACTAGCCCTAAATTACAGTAACCTGGTGAAGCAAGTAAGCCAGACCTCCTGCCCCAAATATATATATTTTTTAAATGGGGCTATATATTGCATTTTGAATTACAATTTTCACCTACATTTGTTAAAAAACCATAAGCTCTGAAGGGACCCACCAAATATTCCAGTAATGTCATAGTGTGCCAAAGAAACCTGACACTCACCTGTGGTTTACCTCGTTTTTTAACATATGTCCCAATCTGTCATAAATATTGTCCCAGGGCCAGCATTTTGTCATGGGTGCCCTAGTAGGCCACAAATTACATATAAAATACCAGAACTAGAATATGGTATTAATGCCATATATACAATATATAATGGGTGACCCCTATGTATAAAATGACCTCAATTTCTCTATGCCATGGCTGCTCTCCCTCACAAAAATAATTACCTCCAATATACTACTGTCAGAGATTTTCCTCAAGTATGCCTGCTCTAGCATTTTTCTACAGATGCCCTATATGCAAAGAATTACCTCCAGTATGCCAGTACCAGTATTGTACCATTATGCCAAGAACTACCTCCAGTATTTTTTACCTCCAGTATGCCAGTGCCAGTATTTACCAATATGTCAATAACTACCTCATCCTCCAATATTGTGCCACAGGTGCATGCGCCAGTATTTTGCCATAGGTGATATCATAAGATAATAATTACCTTCAGTATGCCAAAGCAACTGGCAGACTCACAAGTATAACAACCACATTCTCACATACATTCACTTACTCTCACATATTCATTTTCACTAACTTGCCCTCACTTATTCATTGTCACTCATTCTCTTGATTTCATTCCCTAATTCTTACTCACTATCAAGTTCAAGTTTAAATACTTTATTCGACAACATTGTCATAAAAGCTTTCATCCCTATCTAAGCATAATAAATACTAATCTAATAGTATAAAAACATATTAAATAACATGCAGTGTTGCTTTGTTGGCGAATAAAAAATCTTTAAAATTTTAGACATTAAAAGTATCATCACAGTCCAAAGGAAGTTCATGTAGTTCATGGGGGTTTTAAAGTGCGCGTGCGTATTATCCAAGCCCATCCCAGGAACTTGGCGACTGCAATTACAAGTTGAGGGGCACAGTTTGATTTCAGGACCCTGTAAGCCTCGAGACATCTCCTAGTGCCCAGATTTTTGCATGCAGGTTTCAGCCATCTGCTCCTTGGGGCAGCGTATAATGGACATACGAATAAAAAGTGCAAAAGATCTTCTGCATGGGATTTGCAATAAAAGCATGTGCTAACGTTATCAGGGGACCATTTAACAGTAAAAGCATTTAGGGGTAGGGTGCCGACTCTAAACTGAAAAAACAATTTCCTATCTAAAGGCTTGGAGATCAAATCCCAGTACAATTCAAACATAGGGAGTGTTTTTATCTCTAAGAACTGGGATGTCAAGGCAGGGGATTGGCTGGAAACCAATACGGCATTATTTATCATTTCCCAGTATAGCTTTTTTAATGCATTCTTGGAAGGAAAGACATCTGGGTCGGTTTCAGACCACAAGTGTTCAAGGTGCAATTTTTGAAGTAGTTTCCTCACCTCTTTTAACCAAACTACTTTGTGAAAAGTGTCAGAATTGTCAACATCCAATAAGGCAGCAGCATAGTGGCTCAATTCCGGGGTAGTTTTTATACGCCTCCAATATAGGAGGGGGCGGAGTCTAATCATGTCCTCAATCCTTTTCCTCCCCAGATCATAAAGGAGAGGAATGGTGGGGGTACTCTGTGGGACTCCGATTAAGCCTCGCAGGAATTTGTTTTCTGCCGCTGATAAAGCCTTCAAATTGGTGAAGCCCCAAAGTTCTGACCCATAAAGACATGCACCCAGCACTTTCATGCCGTAAATCTCCAATGTTGGCTGTATTGGTTTTGAAAATGAAGTTTTATGCTTCTTTGTTATTGCCCCTGCCAACTGATTATATTTTAACATTACAAAGTCCATATGAGATCTCCAATTCATACAAGCGTTCATAGAGATGCCTAGATAGGTAAAGGCGTCAACTTCTTCTAAAAAGGCCCCATTGTAGACCATTTTCCCCTTGTATTTCTTAGAGGGATTCAGGTTCATAAATTTTGTTTTAGATGTATTTATTTCTAAGCCTCGGATCCGGCAGAATTCTCCAAAAGCGTTTAGTGTCTTTTGTAGACCGCTAGGAGTCCGCGAGACCAGCAAGGTGTCGTCCGCGAACATGAGTACTGGAACTCGCTTCCCATCCAGTAATGGAGCATCTGTTGGAGTTTGCTTCAGAAAGTCCACGATACCGTTTATATAGAGGGAGAATAGCGTGGGAGCCAGGACACAGCCCTGCCTTACTCCTCTCTCCACAGGAAAGGTTTCCGTGATCTCCCCCTGGGTTCCCCACCTTATCCGGGCGTAGTTGTTCTCGTGGAGTCTTACAAGCAATGTTAGTAATTCCGGGCTTATTCCTAGATCCCTTAGAACACCCCAAAGTTTTTGACGGGGAACTAAATCAAAAGCGTCCTTCAGGTCAACAAAAACAGCAAGCAGGGGACCATTTAGCAGGGTGACGTTCTTCCAATATATAGTTAAAAAGTGAAACACTTGGTCAACAGAGCTGGTTAAAGGGCGAAATCCAGCTTGATAAGGCGAAAGAATGTCCTTGTCAACTATCCAGGCTTGTAACTTCTTTTGAACCAGCCTACCCATCAGTTTTTGGGCGCAGTCAATAAGGCTGATTGGCCTGTAGTTGCTTGCTAGAGCCTTATCTCCTTTTTTGTAAACTGGGATAATTTCTGCTCCTTTCCACGTTGAGGGAATCTTCGCCCCCTGTGCGATAGCATTCCCAAGCCATACAAAATATTTGCACCAGCTATCTCTGTCTAATAGGAAAACGTCGGCCGGTATACCATCAATGCCTGGTGCCCTGCCTCTGGTCACTCCATCCATTGCCTCATGTACATCTTTTAGTGTGAATGGTCCATTGGCATAGAAGACCCTTTCTAGGGGAAGAACTACCTGTTGTCCTATACTGTCAGCGTATTGGGGTTTGAAGAAGTCAACCCAAGACTCTTTCGGGACGTGATTTTTTGGGCATTCCGCTACACCCCCTGAACCCCATTTTAGTATGGCCCAAAACTCTTTCTGATGTTTGTCAGCACAAGCCTTCTTCAGTTCTAACCAGAAATTCTCATCCCATTGCTTTTTTGCCTTTACCTGAGTTTTTCTATATTCATCTCTGGCTTTCAAAACTCCCGTTTTAGACCTAAGAGCATTACTAAGGTTATGCCTTGCTACTCTACATGATTGGTCATACCAACCCTTTTTTATAGGTTGTCCATTTCCCTTCTTCTTCTTGCCAGCCTTCAAAAATAATTTCTGGAGGTTGGCAAAAAACTTTGGCTGTGACTCTTCAATTATCTTTTTAAAATTTCCATCATTCATTAAAACCTGCAATCTGGCAACTTCATCAATAACTAGCCCCTCTAGGACCTGCCTATCCTCTGCATTGGCCACTAAAGTTGCCCATCTAACATGACGAACGTCGTTTGTTAAAACAACGTCTGAGGTCATAAGGTTCCTAGCTAAATTTTCTGTCAAGATTTTTTGTTCAAGATTGAATGTTAAGGACAGAGGGTTGTGATCACTCTCCAACCTGGATATGACCTGCATATCGATCACTTTGTTCCAGACTCTAATGTCTATCAGAATATAATCAATTCTACTGCTTGATCTAAGATTATCAAAGGTATGTCTACCGTGAGGATCAGAGGGAGTACGGCCATTTACTGCCCTCAATCCTCTGGATAGGCATAAACTTTTCACCTGAATAGCTACTTGTGACCATTTTTTAACCACTGGAATGTCCAACTGAGGGATTCCCCATTTCGTGTCTTCTTCGTAGGTCAGATCGTTGTCCTCACAGCCTAGAGGTTCAAATGTTGTATTTAGGTCGCCTCCTACTAATATATTATACTGAGTGGATAACTTCTCTAGGTCCGCATCTAGAGCAGCTATTATATCTGAGGGTATACCCCCTAGAGTCCCCCTAGCATAGATGTTGTATATTGCCAGCTTGCAACCATCGTTGCAAGTAAGCAGGATAGAAAGTAGGTCTCTGTTTGGAGTAAGATTTTGCTTAGTAGTACATTGCAGAGTTTGCCGTAACCAGATGGTTAAGCCCCCTGAGGGGCGTCCCCTTAGATTCTTCTTCGCGGGCACATAAAAGTTCAAGAATCCCTGGCGGAATACTGGAGACACTGACCATGTCTCTTGTAACAGTACAATGTCATAAGAATCTATAAAGTCGTACCATTCCGGGGTCACAGTTTTATTTTGGATACCTGCAATATTCCAAGAGATGATCTTGATGGGGCTTCCTCTTTCCATACTCCTCTTATTTAAGGGAGTAGTCAGGTTAGGGGAAGGTTCATCAGATAGGGACCTTACTTCAATCAATGTAATACCTGGTTGAGCAGCTAATGAGCTGTTCTCCACTGATTCAGTGGTACAACCTCTAGGATCGGGTGTCCTGCGGCCTGTTTCTTCTACCATGGTAAGACTAGGGTTCCCATGATGAACCTCTATAGTCTTTAGATGCCCTACACTCTTCTGGCTATCCAGTCAATCACATTGGCTTAATCCTGATATGGCAGAGAACCTATTTTCTAACGTAATTCCCCAGTTACTTTTGTTTGGTGGATATTTGGATTTTCTAGTGATGGTGTTCCATTTAGTTTTTAGCAACGTTGGGTTTATGGCATTTCCCCTTTTTGTATAAAAGAAGTCCAACGTTAGTGGCACAATTTCTGTTGATCTTCGCTGAGGGGGGTATATATTAGCTAGAATGTTTGGTAGGGCTTCGGGATCTGAGAGGTGCAACACCACGCAATCCCCCCTAAACTTTTTACAGCCACCTCCGATCCATTCGACCCTTCTAGCTTTTACTATTTCTTGTGCCAGTTGGTCCCTGCCTCCTGGCTTAAAAGCCATATTCTTGGATAGCCAATGGAGTGATTTATTTATCAATGAGGGGATATTCTCCTCTTGTCCTGGTTCTAGTTGAGGAACATTTGCTAGAACCAGAATTAATGGGGAAGCTTCTACTATTAGTTCTACAGGACCCCTATCCAGGTTCTCTATTTCGTTGGTATTTATGGTAGCGGGCCCTGCTAAGTCCTCAACCCTCGGGACTGGATTTATAGTTCCTATCCCTTCTCCCCCTTGACCAGGTTGGTGTGTGGTGTTTTGAGAAGTGCTTGCGACACTACCTGGGCAGACTGTGGCTTGAGTGTTTTTTGGGTCTACCATTGTCAAATTTGTATGGGCTGGCCTAGGTGTTTCTATTATAATTTTTTGCAGAAGCGATCCCAATCTAGTGACCTCTACTGTGAGCGAATCAATTTTGCTTAGAAGTGGTTTGGTGATCACTTTGATTTTGTTATCTATAGCATTCAGTAGCTTTTTGAATTGATCTTCGTCTAGATGGATTCCACCTCCCCCTTTATTCTCAATATCGTCACCATGTTTATCCTCTGAGGCAGCCTCAAGACATTTTTTCTCCGATCTAAGTCCGCCCCTTTTAGGTATATTTTTACCCTTGTTTTTCGTTATTCTGGGGGCTGGCACCGGTGTGGGGGCTTCCTCCTCTAGGGTATTACTTCCAACGTCTATAGTGCAGTCGGAGGTTGTTTCATTAATTTCGACTAGAAGTTGGGTCAATGAGTTGGTATCGGGTATTTGAAAAACCTCATTGCTAATGTCAAGTATTGAGACTGGTGGAGGGGTATTGCCAATAAGCATATCCGGAGAATAGCTAAGACCCAATGAGGACCTCCTATCTTGGTTGATTTTGGCAACTTTCTGTACCATGTAGGTTTCAATTGTATTAATTGGAGCGGAGGATGCTTTGGGTTTAGTCATATTAGTATCAGCAAAGGCAGTCCTTGGGGTATCAACAATATGATGATCCCGCCGGATACAGAAGTAATAGGGTGGCAACACTTACTTAGTTGAGATTGAACAGCGTTCTTGGCCCTGCTCCTGCCTCTTTGTGCCGATGAGGGCCGTAGAGGGCCCGCCCTTTGCCCGGGCTTAGCCCCGGGCGCTCCCGCGCGCGACTCGCGGGGGCGAGGGGCGTTCCGTTCTTTCAAGCGCCTCCGGGCGCTCGTGCGGCGTCACTTCCGCCGCCGGGGCACCTGGGTGTTGTAGTCTGGATGGTCGGTGGAGCGCTGTAGAAGTGAGCGCTGCTAGCGCTGGCCGTTTCCCTCACGGCGTAGTTTAGGTGCTGGAGCGCTGGAAAAGGCGAGCTATCTACTGTCCTAGCTGGCCGTTCACCTCACGGCTTTTGGAAGTGTCCCACAGGAGCTCCGGGCGCTCCGTTCTTTCAAGCGCCTCCGGGCGCTCGTGCGGCGTCACTTCCGCCGCCGGGGCACCTGGGTGTTGTAGTCTGGATGGTCGGTGGAGCGCTGTAGAAGTGAGCGCTGCTAGCGCTGGCCGTTTCCCTCACGGCGTAGTTTAGGTGCTGGAGCGCTGGAAAAGGCGAGCTATCTACTGTCCTAGCTGGCCGTTCACCTCACGGCTTTTGGAAGTGTCCCCCACTATCACTTATCACTCAGTCTGACTCGCATATTCTCACTAATTTACACTCACTCGCACTCAAATTCACCCTTACTCTTCTCAATCATACTTTCTCACTCACATTGATTCTTACAATCTCTAACATTCCTTCAAACATAATAATTCCTGACCTAGATCTTCATCTGAGTTTCCTGCAGTTTCATCATTTTCGGGGTGAGGACATTTAACACGGGTATTGGTACCCCTGGTAGGGACAGTGCGTTATACTTGTCCCTGTGACTGGGTTTCATTCTTTTGTAAATGTAATGTTCAGCAATTTGCATTGTGTAATAGATTGAACTGCCTTTCAATGAATATCATTTGTGGTCCTTCCGTGTCATTGTTGAAGTGCTTTCCGCTGAGTGTTCCTTGTGGTCAATATCTTTGTATGAATGATTTACAAATGTTGTCAATGTCTGATGCTTCTGAATTTGTGATCTGATTAAAACCATCCGGTTGCGCACACCTGCTGTGGATCTTTCTCAACTCACTGTCCATTCTTGTTGGGTTCCCTGTACTTACTGTTTTTTGGGGTGTGTAGGAGCAAAGACAATGAAAACATTGTATGATGTGAATGCAGAATCTGTGTGTTGGAGGTAATTATTGGTTTGGCCTTCTCTATTTTCTCCCGTGGAAGACTACTAATTGACCCATAACTCCATATTTTGTGTTGATCTCTATTGTCCTGGAGATAGCCAGTACAGTGCTTTTCCACAAACACAATTTCATTAATTTACTTGCAGCCAGATTCATCAACCTAAAATCGGCTCGCAAAGGGCCAGATTCTGAGAATCTGGCCCTTTGCGAGCGCTATTTTTGCATTTGGGATTCATCATCCCAAATGCAAAATTCGCAATTCTAGAAATCGCTAAATTGCGATTAAGTGCATTTAAGGAATCTCAATCTTGAGATTCCTTAAATGCAATTCATGAACCATTTTAAAATTGCGAATTTGCAATCTGGGGCCGCTATTTACCGCGAAGTATAACTACGTGGTAAATAGCAAAAACTTTGTATGTGCACACATCAATTTAAGGGGTGCAACAGGGTGTCCTTTGGACACCCCTGCACCCTTGAAATCGCAATCTCAATTTGCGAATCGCTAACTGCGATTAGCAAATTGAGATTGTCTTCCCATTCATTCCTATGGGCCTCTAGGCCCATAGGAATGAATGGGGAGATATTCCTTAATTGCGAGTCGCAATTTGCGAATCGCAATTAAGGAATTATTAGAAATCGCTATTTCTTAAGTGATTTCTTGATGAATAATAGCGAATCGGTATTTTTCGGTATTAAGGAATAGCAAAATGTGTTCTTGATGAATCTGGGGGTTGGTTCTTTAATATCGATTGGCCACACCTGTAATTGCAAAACCATTTGCTTCCAACATGTGTCTTACATGTTGGATGGATGCCTTTGCATGCCCAACCTGAAGCAAGCATGTCACATGTGTTTAAGACACATTTTATTGCATGTTAAATGTGAACATTTGTTACTGGCTTAACTAAAGAAAATATTGTCTTGGACATAAATGCACAGTCGTTTATGGAAACTGCACACATCCTCATTTCTTGCTCAATAACATGGAGAAATGATTCCAAAGTTGGCAGGCCTGGTTTTTAATCACACTAAGTATGCCACCCATGGTAAGTCCCTCCTCAGTTTCTTTGCTTCTGTTAAAGGCATATGCAAACTCACTGCAAGGATGAACAGTGGCTTCTATTTGGCACATATTTCCGAGACAACAAGATTGTGACTGGTACTTCTCCCGAGATGTTTTTGTGCTTCTTCAAACCGCATCTGTTGTGCTGACACCTGCATGAACAAGTTTTGCTCAGTGGAACTATAACCACAGATGCACATCTTGGCTTTTTAAAAAAAGAGATTTTCAATTAAAGTTTCACCACTCTGAATGACGAGAAACTCATTTGATTATTTAAATGAACTTCTACTGAATGTAGAGGATGCATTTTTTAAACTACGCCTAAATTAGAAAAATAAAATAAGGCACAAAGAAAATACAAATGAAAATCTATGATCCCAATCACGCTAATTTTAGAAACGGGTCTTTCCTTTAATGATTGTTACACACACGTTTAAGACAAGGGCATTATTCACACAATACAAAAATATATGCATCATGTATACCGTGGATTCTCATCTTCAATGATAAAAAGGACTTTGTGCGCAGTGAGTTTAATAATTTTCAAATTGACATAACCTGGCCACTTTTATACAAAAATATATAATAATAATGGTCACAGTAGGTACTGACATGAGTGCATCAATTGTGAATCTTATAAACTGGAGGCCTTGGCAATAATCACTTGCTACGTGGGTGAGGTTTCAATATCTCGATAAAGGCTGACAGGATGAGTCACAAAATAATCTCTGCCTGGGATAATTACCATTTCATGCAAGTGATTTACTAAGCCATTGTATTATGTCTGACTTGACATTTTGTCAATAGTTATTGAGAATAATGTAGAAGTGCAGGTTGGAACTCATCTGAACTTGATCAACTTTGTGCAGCAAACAGCTTACAGTGAGCGATGAACATTGTCTATTTGTGCCTGTGATGTGCAGGAGCAGTCTTGTGTTTTTGATGGATCTGGACCATTGCCCCGCTCCCATCTCATTTGAATGCACAAACTCTCTTTGTGACATCATCTGTCATTCTGTTTGCCTCACCGCTCCTTTGTTAGTGGTTGTTGAACCCTCCCCTCTTTCCCTTGCTTGATTTAAAGGGCCGGATCTGTGCGTATGGCTTTAAGCAATGCTGAATGCCAATACACTGCTAAATGGTTGGCATTGCAAAGGACAAAGGGCCTCATTTAGAGTATGGTGGAAGCAGGATATCGCCAAAATGTCTTCTATTCACCCTATTTAGAGGGTACAGATGTGCTGTAGACTCTAATTAGGACGAACAGGAGATCTGCTACATCTTGGTGGATGTCCAACATCCGCCTAACTCTAAAAAGGCCCAAATCCTATTCTTCCCCTTCTCCACTGTGTCTAGAAGATTTCTGTGTCCTGTCTGCCTTCTGTCTTTCGTTGCCAGGCTTCGGTCTCGGTATGCAATTCCACAACTAAACGAGTCTCACAGAACAGTGGTCAGTTTTTCCTTATTCAATCTCCACAGATACACTGCTCTCCAGGAGTGGGAGGTATGGGGGGGGCGGGAAACAGCGTTTACAACGCTGTCATTACATCGCAGTACTATTACAACACAGTTGCTACTACGACCATGTTGTTAGTACGCAATGAATTTGCATCGAACGTCATTACAATGACTTGCTGTAGGTTTCGCGGAGGTATTGGAAATTAATTCTAACACCTTCCCTACCGTTGCGCAAACTTACTAGAAAGAGTAAATAATACTATTCCTAAGTCCAGTGCGCCCCCTACTGTAAGTCGTTGTAATAACTTGCGATGTAAATGTATCACGTACTAACAATGCGGTCGTTGTAACAACTGTGTTGTAAAAACACGTAATGTAACACATCATGTTGTAGTGTGCTATATTAGGGGGGCTTAACTAGCAATAGCGCAACCGGTACAGTTTCACTGGGGCCCAATGTTTATGATGGGCTCACTGAGCCCCTGGTCTTGCTGCCTTTTACTGCCTTGCTGATGGGCTGGACGATCCATTATGCTTGCATTGGACCCCATAGCACTCTAGCTATGCCGATTATCGCTCTGTCAACTCACAAAGATCCGGAAATATGATTCAATGTGTTTTGTTAGGTCCATATTTATAGGAAATTTAGAGGAACATATTTGCTTGACAGCTGCATCCATAGCCTAATACTGTTTTACCTCAGCAGCCTATGCCCTGTTGGCCTCCTCAGCTTGAGACAAACCACAAAATCAAATCCATAAACTCTCTGGAATTTTTCATGATTACTGTTGTTTTGCCATCCATGCAGCCCCTCCACAAACGCACTCTGTTATATCTTGCCTATGTATTCATGCATCTCCCCTGTTACCTTCGGTCCTAGCTGCTCAGCATTGTAGGTGTTCTGAGTGGAATGTTGGTGTGGTGTGGATGGATGGAATGTTTGCGTGCCTGTGTGGTGAGGTGTGACAGTTGGAGTATAGGCTGAGCAGCAGGCAGACTACTCCTGGTGGGGCTGCTGTACTTGGATTTATCAACCTACAACTTGGTCTTAATAAATGATCTAAAACTACACCCGGCTACCAGACTGTGATTACAACACACTCTGTCACTCAATGTACATGCTGCCTCTTCTAAAATACTGGCATTGATTGTAGTGTACCTCTGCCAGAGTCATCAAGGTGTGCATCATGCCTTACTCCAGGGGTACACCATGATCTTGAGACATTCCTTGTTGTAAGCACAGACAACTGTTGCGCATTCCCAGTAGTAGACAAGACGCCATACGAGTGCTACTCCACCTGTACTGTGGTGTTTGATATCAGGCACGTTCTATTTTTTAATTTTAAAATATTGTAGATTTTTTGTACTTATTTCATTTGAAACCTTACTAATTTCATTTAAAAAGAATTATTCTCTAAAGAGAAAGATAATGACAAAAAGAAACAATCATAAATCCAAAAAACAAGTAAATATTTATAAATACAGTAGCATATATTAACTGTTGCAGGATCAAGAGGTGACATTGCAATATTTACACCATAGAGTCGACTTTTATTTTCTTAAATGTTTAATACAATCTTTTTGTAAGGATAGGCAGACCCATAGAACATATCCCTAGTCTGCATTCTTTTCTTTCCACCAATTGGAAAGCATATCACTTTCATTAGTTCTTTGCCAGGATTACACCTTATTTGCTAAGGGCAAACTATCAGCCCTGAAATACAAACAGAGCCATATGACTTGAGGGTTTAGGCAACCACAAAAGGTCTGGTTTAATGTGGAAATGCATGCAAACGCAGGCGTACACAAATATTGTGCTGCTGGCAATAGCTTTCTTTACATTCTAGATATCAAAAATCTATTGTAATAATACAGTACAAACAAGAACTGTTTTCTGTATGCAATATATGTATGAAATAAATAATTTAGGGCCAGATGTAGGTAAATACTATTTAAAGATTCTTAAATACCGAATTTTACTGATTAGTTATTTAAGAATGGGTAAATAGTATGTAGGTAATCATTCGGTAAATTTTACTGAATCGGTAAAATTCAGTAAATACCGAATCAGCGTTTACCGATTTGATAATTCCCATTCATTCCTAGGAATGAATGGGAAGCCATTCACTTTTACCTATTCGGTAAATACCGGAACGGTAATAGGGGGAACATTCTGAAGGGTGGCAGGGTGTCACATTGACACCCTGATGCACCCCTGAATAGTGCATGAGTGCACATGTGGCACACATACATGCCCTAAGGGCATGCATGTTTGCCACATTGCACCTTTGAAAAAGCACAAATTAGCTTTTTCATAGGTTTTCGATATTTACCACCAACTTTTATTTGGTGGTAAATACCGAATCCTTAACTGTGCAATTCACTCATTAGAATGCTCCCTACATTTCAGATTCGGTAATTTACCGATTCGGTATTTTAAGGAATCAGTATTTTACTGATTCCTTTAATTACCGATTCGGTAAATTACCGAATCTGAAATGTAGCCACCTACATCTCAATAGCCTAATACCGGTCGGTAACGGCCGAAATTCGGTCATTTAGGCTGTTACCGACCTGTATTGGGCTGCATACATCTGGCCCTAAATGTGTGATTGTTGGAAAAGACCATCTTTTGCTTGGTATTCCCCCAGATTTGCTCCTTCATTTGCTGAACCCGTTCTTATTAGCCTATGACAATGCACATTTTACTCCGGCAAACCAGTGGTAATGTGCTTGTGCTGTCCTCTATAAACATGTTGGAACTGGCATACCCATAATTGGCATATTTCATTTACTTGTAAGTCCCAATTATATGGTTCCACTTGTATCTAGCACCTCTTAAGTAAATGTTACTAATGTGCTGCAGCACTCTTTAAGCCACCCAGTAAAATAGAACTGTAAAACAAGTATCCATGTCTGTCACTGCAGCCTAGGTGTGCACTTGTAAACTGGGATTTCGACCTTGCAAACAAACCTTTTGCCAGGCTTAAACTGTCATTTTAAATACTTATATGCCACCCCTAAGGTAAAATCCTATAGGGCAGGATGCATGGTAATTAAAAGGTAGAGTGTATTTATTTATTGTTTTACATGTCCTGGCAGTGAAACATCTCCAAAGTCGGTTTAACTGTGGCAAAGAAACAGAACAACACTGGTTACACCTTTACACCTTAAAAATGCTTAGTTTCTGTTTGGGAGCCACTAGAAACATGATTAAAGGACAAATAATAATAGTAATTTAATTTAATTGTCAAGTCGGCTTTTATATTACTATTTTGAAAATGACAGTTTTAGAAAGTTGTAATTTTCCTGCCAAAGCCAACAGGGCCTCTCTGCCTGTCTCCAGAGTCACATGACTACTGATGGCTCCCCTGTGGTGACATGTGGATTGCTCCCACAGTGAGAAAAAGGCTTGGGTGTGGAGAGGTGTTCTTCGTACCTGAGCTGTGTCCAGTCCTTTCCAAAGTTTCAAATGATGCCTACCTTTTGGAACTGGCATCTGTAGCTCACACTTAGGTATTTGTCTTCCTAGACAGCTTGGTCACAAAGCCAATGGGGAGGGGATCCCCCAGGAACTAGTTTGGAGTGACCATAAGGAAGGGTTTGCCCATTATCACACCAACACCTCTATGTGGGCATTAGGAGCTCTGAGCAGAGGAAGAAAGGTTCTGCAATGTTGGATTTGAGAAAAGATGGGTACAGTGGGATAGTTTACAATAAAACACACAGGAAGTGCTGCAAAAGTTGTGAGAGCCACCCATCTGAAAATGTACCTCAGTAATTAGGGAGTTGCCAGGAGTTTCTCCCACACACAGGCTGGCACTGGCCATAAATGTGGTATCCCCAGTACCGTCTTCAAACTATTTCTGGACCTGTTAAGTATGAGAAGAAGGACTGACTTGCTGTTTGAGGAAGTGGAAGGAAGCTGAATCAGCCTGCCTTGGACCCTGGACCCCAAATGTGACACCAGTGTCAGTTGTCTTACCTCTTGTTTGAGCTACAGCGAAGCAACCAGCCTCCAGAGGCCTCTCTCCTTGCCAGTGCCCAGCTGACCAGTTCAAACTAGATCTGCCCTGGATCCTGCTACTGGCCTCTGTGGAAGTGAGTCCTAACCACTGAGTGGTGCCCACCAAGTCCTGGACCATTGGCTGGTATAATAGTGTGCTCTTCCTGTCCCCAAAGAGCAAGAAATGGGACTAAACTTTTTGTCTGGAGAACTGATGGAAACTGGAATCTTTGTTGAAGTTGCAATCGTCAACTTTGAATCGCTGGTCGGCCTCATTTTTCTGGTTTGCCCCACTGAAAAAGATGTGAATTCTAAAAACATTTCTGTGCCTGAATGAAGAGGGCTTCATCGGTATCAAAACTGAGCAGCACCCGATCGATGTCATGGTCTTCGGGACAATGGCCTACAGACGTCACCTGCTTAGAGCCTTCATCTATGACTGCACCAGAAATATTTCTTCTTTAGCTCTCTGTTGTCAAGCCCTGCTTTGGATCTAGCATGCACCCTGCCCCGCTGCTGACTCGTTGATGATCCCTTTTTCTCCATAGACATTTTGAAGTCATGAAGGTAAACTTCCACCGGGACCAACCGGGTCTCTGTATCCAACCCGTGCTCCCTCATAGTAGGCCTTAACTTATTCCTAGTGACCAGATAACTGCAGTTGGTGCCATGAGCTTTTTGTTGCTATTTTTTATTAGTCGCAGGCAGAACCCGCAGAGTTTCACTTTGGAGAGCTACATGAAAACTCAGTGAGATACCACAGATTTCTTTGAATGGGCAGAAAGCGGAACATTGTGCTGCTTGTGCTAATTTTTAATGGTGGGAGCTTTTACTGCACTGCAAAATCATTGCAAACTGCACCAGGGAGTACACCAGAGGGCGTCTCTTCTTTGCTATTGTCAGGAATGCAGTGGCTAGCATTCAGACTCACCCATAATTCACCAGAGGATGGACATTTTCTCCTCATTCTCATCTGAAACTGCAGAGGAATCTTTTGTGGTCATTGCTGAGAACCCTCTTCTGGATGCAGTTGACTTGATTTACCACCACCTCAAAATGGCGGCTTTGCTGTCCAGCAGATAGCATTCTAATCTTCTAATGTTTCCCTCACGTTGATCTACTCTTCACCTCAGCTCTCTCCTGAGAATGTGCACTTCATCCATAGCATCACACAGAGAGTAGTGTTTCTTCAGCCCTCAGTCAAATAACCTTTTGGCTATAATTTCTCATTTTTAGTCCCCACCAGCCTATTCTTAGTGTGTGCACCATGCGGGGTATTCACCTTTTAATTGAGAGTAGTAGTAGTTTTCTCTTGAACAGACACTTTTTGAAGAATTAATCAGTGCGATTCCTGTGATAGGAAATGTATCTGTTGTCTCAAGTAAGATGAACGTTGCATACCTGCAATTCCAAATAAGATGAGAGTTTAACTTGTACTTCCCAGTAAGAAGTGAGTTCTTTTTAACCTTCTTTGTAAATTCATTGTAAAGATAGTTTCCAGTTATACCCAAGACATTGGCATTTGGATGTATAATCTATGTTTTCTTGCTTCAGGGACTTGCATTAGTTATAACATTATCCAGAGACTTATTGAACGAAGTAATTAAGAAGAACAAGGATATTGTACTGCTTAAATTTATAAATATATGCAAGGTTGAATAAAGAGTGAGAAGTGTGAGTGGTTAGAAATGCATTTAATAATTGTCACAGGTTAGCGACCCAGCAGAAGTTTACTCACTGCGAATGGTCTCGGCCACCCATTACCTCCTGCCATGACACAATCTCACTGGGTGCTCTTTCTTGCACTCGCCAACAGCCGCACCCAAGAAAAAACTCCAACATGCAGTGCTTAGCAGAATTTGGTTGGAGCTCTGCGGAACATGCATAACGCGGAACGGCCAAAACTCCATCAGTTCAGACAGTGGACCGGAATTTATCACCCACCCATATTTTATTTCAAACTTAAAAAATTATTATCTCAGGTCCTACTTATTGGATTTTTGGCATATTGATGTCTTTTTTAATTAAAACATTCTCTATATATCTCAATTGGTGTGGGATTTTTCTTGTGTTGTATTTTCACGTTGTTCCTTTTTGAGAACTCCTGAAATACATTAGCAGTTGCCTCTAGGTTAAGCCTGACTGCTTGGTGGCAAGCTTCCAAAGGGTTAAGCACTGGTTTATCTAGTGACTTTAGTGGTTCGTCCTAACAGGGATTGTGACTATTATTTGAAGTGGGTTCTCACCCCCCTTCAACTAATACTTCAGTTTCTTAAGTTTCTTACAGTGAAGCTGGAGGGTAGTTTTCTAGATGTAAAATAGTGCCTAGAGCATTTCACTGAAAGCACTAAAGTGAAGGCAGAATGATAAACCAAAATAATCTTCTGGGTGGAGCTGAATTCCACTCTGTGTGTATTTGACAAAATTGGCAATAATACATTTCATAGGCATCTTTACTGTCAATACAGACCTAAAAAGTCGACAAATTAAGTCACAACCATCAGTCTAATATTTGCTAGGAAGTGCAATATACTGTGTCTACTTACACCATTTCCTGCATTTTTATTAGTTTCATGGAGGGAGGCTGTACCTAATTCTATATTGTTATCTTTCATAATTTTGAGAAACCATAATGCATGGTGGCCTAGCAGATTAAATGATAAACTCTTATTCTCTTCAAAAATATTTCTGTATTTCTGTAGAAAACAAAAGTCTATATGGATTCTTCTTCAACGTTATATATTACATATCAGAAAGCCAACAGTGTGTAGTTGGATTTGCGCCAATAAAGGAGGTGCTCAGGTGGATAAGAATGATTATGGCTAAGGACTTTCTCACGTATAGATAAATGTGCAATAAGTTCTCTTCTACAATTGTCAATAATGTATGCAGCTGAAGTAAAAAAAACTCCTCAATACTATAGAGTAAGGTATCTGGGATTTTGGAATTATATAAATTAGCAGGGGTCCTAATGAAGTGATCAAATCTTGCATACATGCAGTATGACACTGAAAAAAAAGGTGAAATCTGTTGAGATAAAGGTTTGTGTGCTCCATGTATCTGTCAGGCACAAATATTGTAGCCACTCCCTCGCTACCTACGCAAATGCCTCTGTCCTGTTTTCTTGGGTTCTTGTCTATCTCTCTTGCTGTCCAAAAGAACTTTGAGGTGTCCCCTAATAATGACCTCCCTATTGTTTGAAGTATGTCCATGATTGGGCTTCTAAGAAACCTCTTGTGACCAGAGATTGAAGCAGCAATAGTGACTAGGGTGAAGGTGTGCATGCCCATGTCCATTTAGAGAGTAAACAACCTTCGCAAATCAACTGTCACTACCCTTTGGGCCACCAATCTAAAAGTTAGGGACACAAGGATAGCTGCCCCAGGCTTATATTGGCTAGAAGATAAGTATTGGTACAGAGCAGTCAGGCTAAACCCAGAAGCCATGTGTAGAGTATTTGTGCAACACATCAAACAGTAACTCAGTGAAAATACACCACCGTAGGATCCCACACCAGTTTGGAAAAATAGAGTCATTGTTAAAAAATTGAATGAGACCAGAGTGTCAAAAATAAAATCAGTAGAAACAGAGATTCAGTTTTAAAGATTTTTGTGAAAGTAGCACCGAAGAGCAAAAAGCGCAAATTGTGGATATCTGGTCATGTTAGACTGGTACAAAGTCACATTTTCAGGCCAACCGCGATGGAGTGGGGGCAGGCTACAGGGACCTATTAAGACCCACTAAACAAAGTAATTTCAATTTTGGTTTGTGGAGCATTTCTGGGATCCACATCAAAGATGCAAGGCTGCAATGTGGTCTTGTGTTGTTGTAGAGCAATGAGGGCTTGTGATGCAAAGTCTAGCATCAAGGATCCGTCGAACAGTCAGGGCGATGCGTCGGTTCAGAGGAGCTATGAAATTGCGAGGCAGAGTGTGTGTTTGCCATCAAGGCTGCCGCAAATGAGGGATGCAAGGGTTGTGTTGTGGAGCTGCAGTTCTGAAGAGGCTGTAGAGGCAATGCAGAGCTTTCTGACTGGTCCGATACACACAGCAGCGGCAATGTGTTGGATCCGCACAGCAGAGGAGATTCACTGGTTTCCATAGATACACAGAGGCTGGTAGAGCACCTTAGGACAACATCAAAGGGTCCAGGACTAGGGTGGCACCACTTGGTAGGGTAGAATCAAGCACAGCAGAGTCCAGGTGCTGACTTCAAGGTTGATTGAGCCTTCTGTTCCTGAGGCTCAAGCCAGGAGGTCAGCCAACTAGCCCTTGGAGTCACTCTAGGGTCCTGGGTTCAACAGATGCAAGTCCATTCCTTCTCACCCAGGCATGAGGGCAGCAGGTCAGCAATCCAGAAAGCTAATAGTCCAAAAAGACAGCAGTCCAGCAGAGTGACAGTCCTTCAGCAGCACAGAAGTCCTTTTTCCTGGCAGAGTATCCACAGATGATCGAGAAGTGTCCTGGAGAGTTGGCTTCTGGGGTCCAATAGTCATACCTGGTACCCTTTCTCTGGAAGGTGAAAGGTGGAAGAAGCTTCTTGCAATTCCCTTTAAGTCCCTAGGCATCCTGGTTCTAGACTAATTACAGCAGGTACGGAGCCCTTTGTATGGAGGCAGGACACAGCCTCTTGTGTAAATAGGGCCGCGCCCTGCTCCGCCCTCCCAACCTGTCAGTAATGTAGCCTTTGAAATACCTCTCCTATATCTTTCAGATATGATTTCTAAGCTTGCATGATTCCTGGGTGGTAGGAATTCAAGGGCTACCCAATACTGTCATGAATTCAAACAAATGCCTGAGCTCCACCGCAGGGAGATCATGGATGACTGTAGAATATCTTACTCCTCATCTCTCTAAGACTTTTACTCAATGCTAGACTTGAGTAAAGGAGGCCCAAGGAAAAGGGGATGGGAAGAGATATAGCAGCCAGTTGTTCACTGTAGCACTAGGCAAGGGTCGGTAGCCTACGGAAAAAGAAATACACCGGTTACTGTAGAGGATGTGAATTTTATACACACAAAGCCTCTTGCCACTAACCTTTACGCTATCTGTATTTTCTTGGCTGCCTGCACTCTGTAACAACACATATATATATCCTTTCAAGTAACTCTCTGCTTTAAAACAAAACTACATTTGCTTAGAACAAAGAAAAGAAACAACTGGTTGTTGCAATTGCACAGTAACAATTGTTCATTTGTGCTATCTTTGTCTTCTTTTTTAGGAAAGTCCGACATATAAATCCAACATAAATGTAGTTAAGTGACTTGCCAGGCATTAAAAAAAAAAATAAACATACAGGAAATTAAACATGTCCCAGGTTGTAGTCACTTTCAAACAAATAATGTCATGCTTTTAAATAATCTCCAAAGTAAAGGATATGCTTCACAATTGTTTCTTCTGGACAAAGAAGGAAACAACACTTTCAAAGTAATTTTTCCTTTTCACATTACTAGCTCCAGAATTACTCTGTTAAAAGTCTTCAAACTTCACCTTTGTGAACTCCTCAAGTCAAGCAGCAGAATATACTCTTTGGAACTCACTTTTAGTTAAGCAGATAAAAATGTGTAATCCAAAGGAAAAAATACACACTGTTCCAAATCTTCTCACTCAACCTTTGTAAACTCTTCAAATAACTCAGCTGAAATTGATCACCCTTATTGTCTTCACACACAAAGTCGGCAGAGCAGCTTGCTCATCAGAGGCAGGGATAGTTTAACATAACACATCACTGCATCAGAAAAGACTAGATCCAAGTTCCCAAAAGAACTTCAAATGGCTATCGAACCTGCACAGTAGTCAAGTGCTGTAATTCCTTTTAATTCCAATTCGACTACTTCCCGGAAGGCAATCTCTGACTGGGTATTTGATTATTAGTTCTTTGCTGAAATGTTTCATTAAAGAAATTATCTTAACTAAAACAGCAGCTTATAATTTCTTATACCATCCAATACAGAATCTTCATTTATGACATATCCTTCCTCTTTGGCCTCATTAGTCATCTCCAGGGTTTAGCTTGCCTCCAAAAGTGAATTTATCTGGTGTGTCTGTTTGTTCCACTGGAATATTAGGCAGGCGGATGGCTCTAGTTACATGCGACTGCATGGTATCATAGACAGTCTGTCAAAGGGTGAAATGAGCACCTTTTTTATAGTGTAATAACTGATAAGTCCAGAAAGAAGAGCACTTTGTTGTCTTCAAACATAATGTCCCTGTGTTTTCTTGCCACTCCTTTAGTTTTGCATTCTCTCTGAAGCAGTGTACCTCTAACAGACTATCAGAGGGACCCTTTTGCCACATGAAAAATTTCTATGTGCTGTGGATCCTGTCCAGTTTTATATCCATCCCTTCTTCTGGTGGAGTATGGAGTGAAACAGCTGACAGACAAACCCCTTTATTTCTTTTCCATGTGGTCCTTGAGGCATGCAAGCAACCCTGAGTTGTTTCTCCAACAGCAGTTCTTCAAGATTTGGACATATCTTGAAAAGCTAAATTCTGGACCTATACTATGATTATCTCTTATCTTAGATGCTCCTTTTGTTTTGTCCAAGCTTTGCCTGAATTCTCCAGCACTGACACCTGATCTCCCCAGGCATTGAGATTCCACTTGACCTCTTCCAAGTCTTTTTTTAGATTCTCCCTCATGAAAAAAAGTCTTCTTTCAGTCCCAGAAAGAGTTCCTCCATGAAGAACATCATTACTGATTCCCCTTCATCCACTACATTTGGAATGTTTCACAACTATTTCCAGCATAGAGATCCTGGGGATATCATACCCGGGTGCCTATGTGAATCAGCATAGCCTTTCTTTTTCGTAATTGGCTGACAGCATCTGCAACAAATTTCCAAAGATATGTTTGATTCCCCTTCAATGCAGCCACATTCCTCAAGGACGTCTGCATTCACCATGAGAATTATAATTTTCCATTTATTATAGCCTGCAAAATAATTTTTAATTATCTCTCTGAAATGGGTTCATTGTTTTTCTGACCTCATAAAACATTTGTATTGGTTTTTTTCCAACACTAAATGATGATGATGGACAATTTTCATTCTTCTGTCTATGACTTCTGGGTTTCCAGAGGGGCCTGATCCATAACCTAGCATTTATAGGCCTGATTCTGAGTTGCTCTGTAGTGACAGTGGGTTAACAAATTGCCACATAGTAAATATGTACCAGTACAAGATAATTCCAAGTCCAACCCATGGAATGGGGAATTACCATGTGGGGCTAGATTTCTGGTCATAAAACAACACAGAATTCTCATTTTCATTTGGTGAAACATATACACATTTCCAGCACCATTTTGCTCTTTTTACTCCAGGAACAATGATATTGCATGCTGAATCTGAGCGAAGGGATATTGGCGGAAGATACCAAAGCTTAAAAACTTGTGGGCCTTCCCCAAGAAGAGCCCTGAAATCAATGTACAGGGCATTAAACTGTATACTCTTCTCAATTGGTAACTAGTGGAGAAGCAGAAGGGCAGCTGTTACTGATTCTCTTTTGGGTATGCCAAGTAAAAGGCGAGTGGCTTAGTTCTGTAGGACCTGAAGCTTATTTATACTTTTTTTCACCATGTTTATGAAAAGAGCATTTGTATAGTACATTTTTGAGAGTATTAGAGCAGACATTACAGTTTTCCGCAGGTCTTTCGGAATGAAGGGAAAGATCTTACTTAAAAGTTTCATAGTAAAGAAGGAGGCAGACATAATTGCATGTATGTGCCCTTCGAAGGTCAGTTGACTATCAAAGATAACGCCAAGATTTTTTTACCTTCGTAGCTGGCGATGGAAGTTGGAAAAGTTCAGGGGGCCACCAGCCCTGGGACCAAATGGAAAGGTCCTTCCCAAAGAGTAGTACCTCGGTCTTGCATAATTACTTTATTTATTTTTATTCTTTTTATTGGAATTTCAAAAAGAAACATAATAAACAACTAGCCAGTAGACAATTGTAACGTAATCATAGTCAAGACTGTCCCTCATATACTTTTTAGATGGTATTACATGCGTACCCAGCTCACTTACATATACAATAAATGGAATGTATTCACCACATAGCTAATTCAATCATGAGATAACTTGTGACAGCGTAATCTGAAATCCAGGACAACTCCCCACGTATTGGGCATAACTGGTTGATCCTACTGATAGAAACACAGCAAATCTATCCCTCCCGTTCTACCCCGTCGCCCCCGTAGAAAACGACGTATTCTCGTCGGCACCCTGTCTTTCCCTAGCCCATGTGATAAAAGGTTCCCAGATGTCCCTGGGTCTAGAGGTAGGAGGCATTCATTCCCAGGAAGGTGGTCAATTGTGAGTGCCCGTAAGTGACGTCCCTGATCCATTCCTTAATGGAAGGCGCCCTCTTCCTCCCCTAGTGTACAGCAAATTGGCGTTTGGCAAAAAGTAGAAGCAATACATGTAGTTTGCTAACCTTAACGGGTGTGTCTTATACATAGCTCAACAGTCCCAGTAGAGGAGCAGGATCTACAGGTGTGTCAATGATCTAATGAATCATTGTAAATATTGTGGACCAAAATTATGTCAGCCACTGGCAGTTCCATACCATGTGTAAAAAGGTAGCTGGAATGAAACCAGACCTCCAACGGCTGTCATCATCTCTCAGTCCCATACGGTGCAAGCTTACTGGTGTCCTGTAAAATCGATGAAGAAACTTAAAGTGTATTAGTCGAAGTTTATAGTTGGAGATAAGTCTGTCAGTTGGCGAAAACAGTACAACCACTGGGCCTCTGTCAGTGGAATGGGGAGTTTGTCATTCCATGCCTGAAGTGCCCACGGCTGTGTCAAAGAAACCGTGGTTTGCATGTGTGTATAACGCTGTGTGATGAGTCTACGAGGCATTGCGACCTTTAACAGTTTCTCCAATGCAAGCATGGTTGGTGGGGGATTCAGAAACATCTTGTGTAAAGATCGACATGCAGCCCTCAATTTGTAATAGAGAAATAAGTCAGCAAAAGGTACAGTTTGACCCTCCTTTGTGACCGGAGGCGGTCAAAATGTATCTCCGGGGTAGAGGTCATCGAAGGTACGCAGGTTCATCTTTTGTGCCGCAGTCTTACTGATTCCTTCGCCTATATTGGGTAGTATAGGGTTGTGCGCCAATGGTATGGATGGGGAACATAGTATAGGAGCACCAGATCTCTTCCGCCGTTCATTCCACGCCCACCTCAGGGTCTCCACGGTGTCAATGCCATCCCTGGGACGTTGGTAAGACTGATATAGAGCCACCCGGAGGGGTACCGGAGCCGCCGCATCAGTCTCCACGGCTACATGGGGTTTTAAAGGAGTCGGGTGGACCCAGTGGTGGAGAAACTGAGCTTGAGCATGCCAGGCATATAGTTGCATGTCCGGAGCACTCAAACCACCATGACAGAGCGGGAGCATCAGCAAATCCCAGGACACATGGGCCTGCCCGCCTGCCCACACCAGCAAGACCAAAAGGGACCTAAGGGACTTAAAAAAGAAATATGTGAGAGGAATTGGGATATTTACAAATAAATAAAGAAATTTTGACAGTACCACCATTTTAGCTAGTAACGGGAGCTTGGCCCATGCTGTGACTTTCTCTGTCAGCCAGGCTATCGCACAGCCGTAGTTTATGTTCCAAATATGCCCGGATACTTTACAGGTTCATCCGCCCATTTTTGAGGGTACTCAGAGATAAGGGGGGCAGTAGAATCCATCAATGGAAAGATAACTGATTTGGCCCAGTTGATGGAAAAGCCTGAAAGACTGCCAAATTTGATAAATTCCTGAAGGAAGGGGTCTAGGTGGCTTGCGGGATTGAACACGTACAGCGAGACGTCATCGGCATATAGCGATATTAGGAGGCTTCTTGTACTGAAGGCTAGTCCCCTAGCCATGTGATGCTGCCGTATGCGCTCCGCCAGCGGCTCCATCGGGATCGCGAAGAGCAACTGGGAGAGGGGGCATCCCTGCCTTGTGCCCCGCAAAATTGGGAACAGGTGCAAACATGAGACCATTCACTCTGATCCGAGCCATCGGTCTTATATAGAGTAGGGGGATTAGGTTTATACATAGCAGGCTGAACCCCATACGGGCCAGAATGGTGAACAGATATGGCCATTCTAGTATGTTGAACGCTTTTGTAGCAACGAAAAAAAACGCTGCTGCCTGTACATCTGGATGGAGATAGTGTAAAACCGAGAAAAAAGACCGGAGGTTGTGTGAGGTGGCATGCCCAGGGATAAAGCCTGATTGGTCTGGATGGGCGATTATAGGGAATAGAGGCTGTAACCGATTGGCAATCAACTTTGCCAAAATGTTAACATGTACATTTATTAAGGACAACAGCCTGTAAAAGTCCAATTCATTATCAGGCTTCCCGGGTTTCAGCAGAGTTATTATTATTGCTTCTAGCATGGTTGGCGGTAGAATGCCAGAGGCGCGCAATGAAGTGTGGTGCAAGTTTCTCTACATAGGTTTTGTATTAGGAGGTAGTTAGGCCATCAGACCCGGGGGCTTGTCCAGCGGCAAACTTTTGATTACCTGGGAGACATCCTCTACTGTAAACAGGAATCCAAGTAATCTCTATGTCTTTGACTAAACCAAAGCAGTTCTAAAGAGTCAAGAAATTGCAGCAAACCTTCTGGGCTTGACTCTTGACTCTTGAGTAGGGGTATATAGATTAGAATAGAAGGTGGAGAATACATATAATATGCCAGTTTGGCCTCTAATAACAGTCCGATTTTCACTGATCAATTCAGAAATGTAAGCCGTGGAGCGCGGGTCACAAATCCTTACTGCTAGAGTCCTCCCAGGCCTGTCGCCCTCCGCATATCTCTGCAACTCCACGTATTTCCCCAAGAACTTGACCTCCTGCTGCGCTTCCTCCTTGAACTCCAGAAGTTTGTCCTTTAAAAGAGCCAACATCTGGGGATCATCTGAGGAGTAATACTGTGTTTCCAGACCCCTGATTTGAGACTCCAAAGAAGCGAGTAAGCCCCGAATTGCCTTTAGTACCCCAGCCTGGCGGGATATGCATTTACCCCGGATGACTGCCTTGAATGCCTCCCAAAGAGAGGCCACTGTGTCTACCGAGCCGGGGTGAGTCGGGGAGTTCTAACTGCAGATGACAAGAGGCATGATCTGATAGAGATCTCGGTAGGTGTGAGACCTCCTTGGTCCAGGTGGCAACATCACGCAACACCAACCAGACGTCCAACCGAGACCATGCGCCATGATGCTCTGAGATACAGGTTCCCTCTCTAATTGTAGGATGTCTACACCTCCGAATGTCAACTAAGTTCCCATCCGAAATTATGGCGTTCAAAGCTGCACTGACTGACAGGTGTAATGTTTGGGGAGTCCCTTTGCTATCCAGATCATCGTTTAAAATGGCATTAAAGTTCCTACCCCCGATAATAGCATCACAACAGGTCGCCTTAACTCTGGCTCAAATGTCTTGAGAAAAGCTAGGGAAGTCCACATTAGGACGACAAAGAGCAACTATCACAACTGGGATGCCGCCCAAAGTGCCCAGAATGACAATGAACCTACCCTCTGGGTCAGTGTGAAGTTCCCTTTCCCTCCAGTCTAAGCCTCGCCTGATCAACACAGTGACCCCCGGGAGTAGTTGGAGTACATGGAAGAGTACACTGAGCCCCAACGATTATGCTTCAGCCTTGGGGAAGGTACAACATTGAGATGCGTCTCCTGTAACACACAAACTTCTATGTTATGCCTCAGCAGATAGGCATGAACTAGCCTGGTTTTACTACTGTCATTTAATCCCCGAATGTTCCACGTTATGAAGTTCAAACTGGTTGCGTGGTGACTGGCTGTTTACATTGTAAAGGTACAGTGAGGCAAGGGCAACATAACATGCTCATGTACAACCAGGTGCAGACCAGCGAGCTGAATAGTCATATACTGGCTAAAAACAGAACAACAATCCCCGCTCCCCACCCACCACCCACTCCAACCCCCCAAATAGGTTGTAGAAAACCCACCCTCAACATCATAAACAAACAGTTAGCAAACGGGAATCCTCCCATAGGGGCGCAGAACCGCTAGCGTACTCCCCTGTCAGAACTAAACATCCACATGTCGTATCAGTAGACATAGGAGCCCGGGCAGTTCATGCAACTCAGTTCGACCTGACACGGACCAACACATTCTAGTCTTTCGTAAAGCCTGCCAAGGCCGCCCTGCGGGCCCGCACAATATGGGCCCAGCTACGTCTGGCTCAGAGGGTTTCAAAACAGAACTGAGACAGATCAATCATTTCCCAGCAGTGATTAAATCACACATATGTCTCCCACCCACCAATATAGTATAAATCAACCAGAGAAAAGGATATAACATGACTGTAGACCCATCAATCATTGTCACTGAGCTGGGCCGAGGCCGCAGACCTGGAGCCCTGTTTAGGTTGTTTGCCACCGGTGTGTTTTGCAAACTTGAGAGCGGACTTGGCATCCGTAAAAAAGTATGCAGTTCCGTCATGAGTGACCTTTAGTTTGGCCAGGTATAACAGCGAGTAGGGAATCTGGGCCTGCAGCAGGAGACGCTTAGCAGGCAGGAATTCTCACCTTGCCAACTGGACGGCGGGCATAAAGTCTGGATAGAAAGAGATTTGATTGCCATTGTGCGTGATCTTCCCCTTCTCACGTGCTAGACACAGAATCTGTGGTACAAAAGGGGGTGGTGATGGACGGAGCATCTGAACCAATCAAACACTCACACCCAGTCAACAGATCTGGGTTTAATCCATCACCGTTCTTTAGCCCACTCTGCCACCCCAGTTCAGACATGGCCATATGCAAATCAGTCCGACCCTGTGCCTCATGGGAACAGTCCAGCTCGAACTGCCAAAGCCATGCTTTCCCTGGACCGGAAACAAGCTTCCGAGACCAGTTTCTGGCATTTCAGCCGTCTTCAGCCCGGCTTGCTTGAATCCAGTGGCAAAGTGAGCAAGGCACTGAAGTCTGAGCATACCCTGCCAACTTATGGCGAACAAAGTGGTACAAAAGGGGGTGGTGATGGATGGAGCATCTGAACCAATCAAACACTCACACCCAGTCAACAGATCTGGGTTTAATCCATCACCGTTCTTTAGCCCACTCTGCCACCCCAGTTCAGACATGGCCATATGCAAATCAGTCTGACCCTGTGCCTCATGGGAACAGTCCAGCCCGAACTGCCAAGCCATGCCTTCCCTGGACCGGAAACAAGCTTCCGAGACCGGTTTCTGGCATTTCAGCTGTCTTCAGCCCGGCTTGCTTGAATCCAGTGGCAAAGTGAGCAAGGGACTCATGTCAGAGCATACCCTGCCAACTTAAGGCAAACAAAGCGGTACAAAAGGGGGTGGTGATGGACGGAGCATCTGAACCAATCAAACACTCACACCCAGTCAACAGATCGGGGTTTAACCCATCACCGTTCTTTAGCCCACTCTGCCACCCAGTTCAGACAAGGCCATATGCAAATCAGTCTGACCCTGTGCCTCATGGGAACAGTCCAGCCCGAACTGCCAAGCCATGCCTTCCCTGGACCAGAAACAAGCTTCTGAGACCGGTTTCTGGTATTTCAGCCATCTTCAGCCCAGCTTGCTTGAATCCAGTGGCAAAGTGAGCAAGGGACTCACGTCTGAGCATACCCTGCCAACTTAGGGGGAACAAAGTGGTACAAAATGGGGTGTTGATGGACAGAGCATCTGAACCAATCAAACACTCACACCCAGTCAACAGATCTGGGTTTAATCCATCACCGTTCTTTAGCCCACTCTGCCACCCCATTTCAGACATGGCCATATGCAAATCAGTCTGACTCTGTGCCTCATGGGAACAGTCCAGCCCGAACTGCCAAGCCATGCCTTCCCTGGACCGGAAACAAGCTTCCGAGACCGGTTTCTGGCATTTCAGCCATCTTCAGCCCGGCTTGCTTGAATCCAGTGGCAAAGTGAGCAAGGGACTCACGTCTTAGCATACCCTGCCAACTTATGGCAAACAAAGTGGTACAAAAGGGGGTGGTGATGGACGGAGCATCTGAACCAATCAAACACTCACACCCAGTCAACAGATCTGGGTTTAATCCATCACCGTTCTTTAGCCCACTCTGCCACCCCAGTTCAGACATGGCCATATGCAAATCAGTCTGACACTGTGCCTCATGGGCACAGTCCAGCCCGAACTGCCAAGCCATGCCTTCCCTGGACCAGAAACAAGCTTCTGAGACCGGTTTCTGGCATTTCAGCCGTCTTCAGCCCGGCTTGCTTGAATCCAGTGGCAAAGTGAGCAAGGGACTCACGTCTGAGCAAGGATCAGGTCGCAGTCTTGATAATTAAGAATCCGGGCCAGGATGGGTCTGGGTGTAGTGCCGACCAGTGGTTTAGGGCCCAAGGCCCGGTGCGCCCTCTTAACTGCAAATACCACGGAGAGATGAGTGTCGAAGATCTCTTGGAGCAGGTCAGTCACGTAAGTCTCCATTTTGGCGATGGCTGTGGTCTCCGGTATGCCCGTGATGCGAAGGTTATTGAGGCACGAGCTCGCCTCCAAATCCTCATTTTTGGCATGGATTAGGCCCAGCACTTTGTCCGTCTGTAGGAGCTGTTCCTTTGTTTCTACTTGGAACTCATGAAAATCAGAGACCTTATTGAACATCAAGCCTGGTCTCATGAGTCCCCACTTGTCATCTAGTTAGGTGGTAAGCGCATCCAGCTTGGTGTTGTTCCGCGGACTAGACCGCATCACAAGCATTAGGGTGCACAGGTCCCCCCGTCCTCCATCGGCGACTCCGCAGGTCTCTCTGCACCGGCCTCGGGGGCCGATTCCGTGAGCCTCGTGGTCCTCCTCTTGTATAAGGTTAGCTTTGGCTGCCTTGCATCTTGCTTCCCCATATCTCTTAAAGGTGTCGCTGGCACTCCTATCAGGGCTCACCTGCCGCCTGTAGCTCGAATGGCGCACACCTGACTGCCCTACCCCCACGACCAGCACTCCTGCAATACGGGGGACCACAGGGGCAGTGCACGCCTGCAGCGCATGTGCCGACCACAGGGACCTTCCAGAACAGTGTCTAGGAAAAGCGCAATCCAGCAGGAACCAGCGGACACCGCAGAGAAACACCGCTCCCCTTAAGTTTGCCAGGTGGACCAGGCCCCAACAGCATCCGAGTTGAGCTGGCAAAGCACCCTGCTGGCGTAGGCCACACACACACACACGACAGCCCAATGGGTCTCCTCACTTCTGGACACCACGTCTCAATAGTGCTGTCGCAGTTGGTTCAGGCACCGAGACCCCAAATGGCATGTGGGGTGCACTCCCAGCCTCCGTCCAAGTTCCTAGGCAAAGCAGCAGGCTAGCCCCTCGCTCAAGTTGTTGGACGGTGCTGTCACCTCTTGCGCCGCATCGCTAGTGCTCAGCAACTGCGACTCACTGCCTCCGCACCTCACCATCAGGGTCCAGGTACGGCGGTCCTGCTGCCGCCAGCAGGATTGCACCAAGCTGCCACGGACCCGGCCCACATTCGTAGGCTGTCCGGTCACAAGGGAGTCCAGCCGGTGCTGCCACAGCCCAGGCCTCAGTCACGTAGAGCACGCGGGCTCATTTTTTGGGGCCGCCCACGCTCACAGCGGAAGGTTGAGCATGCGCAGTCAGCCCCCTCCTGCAAGCCTTGCAACTCGGCACAGAGGCAAAGCACAGAGACACGAGCAACAGCAGCCAGATCCACACGTTATCTGCTCTCCGTGGGTGAGTGTGCTGCACGTTGGTCACTCTCCATATGTCAGGATTACAGTAAGATAAGATCTTGGCTGGCGGAGCTCACTCACAGAGCCGCCATTTTGCAGCTCCGCAGGCCACGCCTCATGCCTAAATTAAACTTTAAGCAGTTTTGGGCCATCCATTTTCTGATCTCCTGCATACAGTTGTAAAAACGCTTTGCTGTCTCTAAAATATTAGATGATACTGTGGTCCCTAATTGGGTATCATTTGCATAGGTGACTGCAGAGAACCCAAAAGATCTAATAAGTTTGGCCAAAGGGGATATATGAATGTTAAAAAGGGTTGGGCTAAGAGACAAAGCCTGGAGGACGCCGCAACGGAGAGAGATGGACTAGGATTTAAATTTGTCAACGGCACCAAACTGAATTCTGTCTGACAAAAATGATTTGACCACAGCAAGGGCTTTATCTTTTACCCCAATATCCTCCAGTCTATTCAGCAGGGTTTGGTGGTTTACAGTGTCAAATGCCACTGAGAGGTCCAATAGGACTAACAGTGCACTGCCCCCACATCCAAAGTCAATCTAAAGTGTTCCAAAGTACTTATCAATGTCAATTCTGTACTGTGATGTTTCCTAGATCTGAATTGGCAAGAGTCTAGGTGGCTCTGGTCCTCAAAGAAGACTGTCAACTATGATTTAATTACTTTTTCAATTATTTTTGCCGGAAGGGGCAATCTAGAAATGGGACGGTAGTTCCCAGGATATGAAGGATCTAGGTTAGCTTTAATAATCAAAGGAAGAATAGAAGCTATCTTCCAGACACTGGACATTTTGCTAACTTAATCATAAGATTAAAAAGTTCTGTTAAGTGTTCCGAAATAGTGTCAGCTACTAAATGAATTGTTTTTGGTGGGCATGGAATCTGAGGAGATCCTGATTTTGTTTGAAAAAGGATGTTTTTAGTTTGGTCCTGGGAGAGTTCAGCAAAAGTAGTTAAATGGACCTTACATTCATTAGTAATAGTTTGGAAGTCACTGTGACATTCATTATTTTAATTTTGGAGTCATTGTGATTAGTCAAAGGATGAGAGGAAAACAGATCAAAAACAGACTTGACCTATCTTGAAAAAAGGAAGCCAATGAATTACAGAAGGTTTGGTCCATTCCCTGAAACCCCATTTCAGGAGGTTTAGATAACTGGTTAACAGTTGCAAAAAGTTCTTTTGTGGAATGTTTGGCTGCTTCTATCTTCTGAATGAAGTATTTGGATTTTTCTTTAAAAATCAAATTTTTATATGAGGCTAAAATAAGTTGGTATGTCTTTTTTTCTGAATGCTCATAATGACGCCTCCATTTTTTTTCCTGCCTACAACATACTTATTTAGGCAGTCTTCGGTTTTCTGTGAGCCAAGGTTCAGAGGGAGTGTCCTGGTTCCTTCTATGCGGTTTAGCCAGTGCAATTTTGTCAGCTGCATTTTCCAACCAACCCTGATATAGACTAGCTGCTTTATCAGGATCTCTTTCTGTGCAAGGCCGTGTTTCTGATAAGACGGTGTCAAACTCTATCTCCTTTATCAGATGCCATTGTGTGAGAGCCTTATTGGACGATTTTTATTGTGAGATGCACGAAGGGAGGCTAATGTAATGTTAAACATACCTGCTCGATGATCAGACCATAGCAAAGGTAAGACTGCTCATGTAGATAAATACGGGCAGTCAGAAAAAATGCCATATGCCATCAAGTTGGTAGCCTGCTTGATGCGTCAGATCATTTACCCGTTGTTTTAGTCAGAGACTAAGCAACATGTCAGTTAGACATGCTGCATCCGTGTTCTCTGAATTTTCTAAATGCATATTAAAATCACAGAAAATCGTAAAATCTGGTGAAGTGATTTTTAAATCTAAAAACTGAGAAAAAGTAGAAAAAAACAGAACAGGTCCCTGAGGGCTGGTACATCTTTCAGGCTAATACATTCTGTAAAAGAGTCTTTAAAGGGCTGGCAGTACATTATAATAATACCTCCTCCTTTTTTTCTTATCCCATATAGTCTGTGACTAAAGAAACCTGGAGGGTCTGCTACGGCCAGGTCTGGACCAGCCGCTGCTTCAGCCCAGGATTCTGTAATAAATGCAAAGTCCAGACGCTGAGTCAAAACATGCGGGCTGGTGCCAGGTCGGGTAGGTGTTGAGAGGCAACACTTACACAGAAACTCCTGTGAAGGTACGGGATTACCTGCACCCAACCCCATGGAGTATTTCTTCATTTGACTTTAGGTCACTTCAGGAGCGGATCAACTAACTAGTTGTAGCTGAGCAGTAGTTTTCCACAGCACTAGCCCGCTTCAATTACACTGTGGGCTAGAATCCCTCTACCTGCACATTTCACTTCACTATTTATTGCTGGCCCTGAGGAAGCGCCAAGGATCGTTATGATCTTCAAGGTGTGAAACATGTCAACCTGATCTTTTCAGTTACCAGGGGTACATCATTGCCCATAGGCGTAATGCACAACCTTCTGTTTTTTTAGTATTACAAGGGGACCGCCACAATAAAGGAAATCCTCCTTCTGGTATCCCTAAGTCATTTTTGTTGTTCACACACACCTCCACAGTGCACATAGGACCCACTCCACACACCTGCACTCATCTAACGGCTGTTCTCTAAAACGATCTTGGCTAAAGCGACTCTTCGGGGGACCCGTAGGGCACTGCAGCGCTGGCCCGACGAGGAGCAAACGCCCAATAATGAAGCATGACATCCTTCGGGTGTGTGAGGGCAACATGAGAGAAGACTTGTTCTCCCCCTTCAAAGTGGGGTCTAGACCTAGATCTATCCTTTCTGCCTTTCCTCTCTCCTCTTTCCTCTCTCACCGGTGAGAGGGTGACTTTTTAGCACCCACACCGACGGAACAGTGACCCCATGTTTTTGGTTTGATGGCTGAGTCAAAACAATCTTTTTGATTGGGTCTAATTAGTTCAGAAGACAACTAGAAAATGTGCTATTTGAATAAACTATAATAGTAAGTATCCTAAAGCACCTGGCCAGAATTAATTGCCCACTGCATTGAAGCAGTTAGGTCTATGACGGAATTATATAGATACGCCATTATGCGATCACTCGTTTATTTATGAATGCTTGTAAAGCAAGACATGCTCTTCTCGTAAACTGAAGAGGTTTAAATGAGTTTCTAACAAAAATGTATTTCTGTTGAAGCAATATCCATGCACTTATTTGCTATGCAAATTTATCAAAACAAGTCCATTGCTTCCTTTGTCGTTTTCTCAGAAAACTCAATGAATTCTGGCACTAAAGCAGAAATGAATTAAATAAGTTCATGAAATGATGCATGTTGCTCATCAGGAGAGTGGCACAATTTCTTTATGTCATGCAATTACTTTTCTCTAACTTAATCACACATTTCATAATAAATGACTTTATGACTTTTTAATCTAGCAATGCGAATCATCTTTTCCATTAGGATCTTTTCAGAAATACAGTGTTTTGAATTATGACTGCATCGCAATGCAACTTTAATGATAAAATAATGTCACGTTATGAATTCCAGCAGCTCTCATTCAGACCAAGTATACGGCTTCATCTTAACACAGTTGACTACCTAAAGACAGCAGTTAATGTTCTAAATACAAAGCATAATTCCAAGCTTAGAAGCAGTACTGTTTGAAATATTGAACAAACGTATCTTGCCGCATATACATGTAGGGTCTCATTATAAGGTACCCTATTTTGCCAATAGAGACGGTAATGGGAGTACTGATGTCATAAGAATTACAAGAACTGCAGAACGTATCAGGGGGGTCACATGAAGACTCCAGTCACCTGAGAAATACTGTTGGGAAGTATGAGGAATTACCAGGTTAATCATTCTCAGGATTACCAGTTTTCCAGTTATTCCTTATGACTTAGGGCCCCATTTGTAAATCATGTAAACACTGCCTCACAAGATACTAGAAAGAAAATGGAGACCTCGAATTTAGGCCCTTAACAGAGAAGCTCCGAACACACCTCATCCAAGCACTCAATGGGATGTCCGAGTTAGGCGATCCATGCCTCTAATTCTGAAGATGATTGGCAGTCAAAGACTGCTATTAGGCCGTACCACTTCCACTGAAACTGATTCCTGTGGTAATTCACCATCAACTATTTGCACAGTAGGAGATTTTAATGGTTTTGCACTTGGTGACATGTGCATCGGGGAGAGGATAGATTTTACCAGAGCAGTATTCCTGCAAATTCTATCATTCCAAATTCATCCAAAAACTGTGTTTACACACATCTTGGGATGGAGGAGTTTGCCTCGGATACTCTTGCAGCACTGACAAAGTCATGCCGCTCCTCCTGCCATTCTCAAATGGAAACTGTGAAATTGAGGCAAAAGAAACGATTATCAAGGAAAAAGCAAATCAGCTTGCTAGGTTAAAAAAATGTTTTAAAGACCTTGTATAAATGGTTTAGGCCCACAAAGAAACTTACATTCCCAAAAAGGTACATGTCTCCACACTGAGAAACCAGGGGATAGAGACATCTAAGAGTAAAATTTACAAGAGTAAAGTTATTGCTAGTAACTGTCACACATGGGCGGCAATCTCCGGAACCAGGACAAGCTCTCCTTATGGTGAAATATAGGGGACATTTGTAAAGTCTAATAATGTTTTAAAAAAATACAACAAATATTTTAATGTACAATAAAAATTGTAAATTATTTAAAAATAATTGCTTATAACCTAGAGCTAATAACATAAAATGTTACAACATTTGTAATGATGACATTAAGGGGCGTATTACGATGTCAGTTGGAGTTGCCTCCAACCAACACTGTCTCGATCTCGAGACCGACCGACCTCCGGTCTGCAGTTCCGACCGCCTGATTACAATGCTACAGAACACTGTTCGGTCAGATACTCACATTTCTCTATGGGAGTCTGCATTGCGGCTGTAAACTGGCCCTAATACAGGTTCTCATAAGGAAATGGGTGTGTGTGTAGAACCCTGAACTTTGTGGCAGGCCCTCCATCGCACATGGATATACAGGGGGCACCCTAGGTACCCCCCTCAGCCACCAACCTTAGGCTGCAGGGGAATGGTGGCCATGTGAGGGGCCCCCAAAGTCGCAATCTTCAGCTTTTGCATGTCGTAAAGGCTGGCATGGAACGGATGTGGGAAACCGACATCGAAATCCTGACGGTGGAAACGCCGTCTATAGGGTATTACAGTGCGGATCGACCGACCGGAAGACTCCGAGAGCCAGTCGGAACCACGTCGGAATGACCGACCAGTTTACGCTCCGACCGCTGACATTGTAATTTTTCTAACTAACATCATAATCAGCCCCCTAATTTGTATGGAATATGTAAATAATGAAAATATAGTAATTTATTTTAGAAATATTATTTATTAACCAAAATGTTAAAAAAGCCCACATTAGCATATTAATATTGATGAAAAGGTATTTGTTTAATACATTTAAACACATGATACATTTAAAAAAAGTCATTTTAATTATTTTTAACATGTAATTATTACTTTGATGGCAAATATTAATTTTAAAAATTATAAGAAATGTCATGTTTAATACAATATAACTTTTTAACACAAACAAAACTATGAAATATGTGTGTGTGTGTGATTGATGTATATATATGACAATAATTGAATTAACTTACCATTATTTTCTATGAGGTGTTACTATACGTCCTTGCCTCTGTTGGTTTCTATGGGAGTTTGATGCTGTATCCGTGAGTGGCCATGTGTGGTGCTTGTCTTACCCCAAGGGTGGGATGGAGCACATTTACAACTGTGTCCTGGCCTTTTGGCTTGTTGAAACGTTAGTATGGTTTGTGAATACCAATGTCCATACTCTTTTGTGGGTAAGTATTTGAATTAGCATATTCTTCCTGAAACCCCTTTATACCTCTCTGTAAACCTCTCGTTACTCCTCTAGAACCTCTCCTATTTTGCAGTAGATATTACACATTTTCCCACTAGTCCCCTCATTGCTTTCACACTTTCTACTAAATAGCAAACTAACATAGGTGGAGATCTCCTCACAGGAAAGCTTGGAGAGATGTACATTTCATCTCAGAGGTTTATGATTTTGGGAAGCAGGAAGCCGCCTGAAGTGTAGTACTACTTTGCACACTACAACATTTAAGTTTGTGAATTGGGCCCTGAGTGTGTGCCGAGACAGAAACAGCATTTGAGATAGCAATGCTTGATTATGTACAGAATGAGAGGGGGAGGGTGTGCCTGTTGGACTTTTCTACAATCTTAGAACCTGGGCACCTCATGTTGTCACTTCATATGTCAGGGAGTCTGGGTGATAAAGTGAGGCTGCATCCTTTGAGACTTCTCTCCAACCTTTCAAACTCTTCACCACACCGTATCGTTTTATATTTCTAGGTGTATGAATTACTTTTGAAACAAGCAATGAATTTATAGCAGTTGCCATTTCATGGTTTAGCTCCTCAACAGCTCCCAGGTAGTCAGGAATGGCCTATTGTTTAGGACCTTCTCATGTTCAAGAGGAGAGAGTTAAGGGAATCACACTTACTGGAATGCTCTTGTACGTACCATTTGCAAACAACACTATTTCTGTCTTCAAGGGAATCTGCAAGGATTGAACTTTCAACTACAAGTTGGCATATTGTTACTTGTTCTGCTAGATGTTAATTAAAATTAATACCAAAGGTAAGTCTTTTTTCAGAAGGCCTGAGTATTAACCATTGCTCTGTATTTTCAACACCAACTAAATGGGTCTTCTGGAGTGAAGGCATTATCAACCCAGCCGGGGTCTAATCATGATGTTCCTTGTATCAAAAAATTGAGTGTTATATGGATGAAACTTATAAGCAATCCATAATAAAAAGATGCTCCTAGCTATCATAATACATTGCTGTCTATAGTACTTACTTGTGTGCCACTTACCCTCAAGAAACCCTATCTAGTGTAATCATTAATATGACTGAGCTAAGGAAAACACATGCTTGAACATGGTATGAAAGTCTAAAGGATACTACAAGAAATCAGAAGTTAAAAGTGCTCACTGCACCTCACCTGTAATTGTGCTGACCTGTTTCTACCCCCTGTTGACAGAGAGCAGGCTTTATTTTTAATGTCATTTGACCAGAAAACCCTCTAAAATCATTTTTAGACAAATGTAATAAAGAGAAAGGGATTCCTTAAAGGCAGAAAGGCTCAGATGTACGAAACATGCCAAGTGAATATACCTGTACTGGGCACTTATACATCAATAGAGTGGAATAGAGTAAATGTGGGAAAATCGGTTCCCGCCGATTTATTTTTTGCTTTTGGACTATATCGGTAGTTGAACTTTTACTGTGAGTGAGTCTCGCTAATCGAGTCTCACTCACTGTTCATTCTCTTAGAATAGATTGGGAGTACTAGCTGCCAGTACCTGCCTTTTAAAACAAGGCCCACTGCTGACCAACTTGGGTAAGAGAACTTGGGGCATATTTACAAGCCCCTAACCCCACTGAAGCACCACTATTTCTGACGCTCCGGTGACGTTGCTCTCTACCCCATATTTACAAGTTGGCATTAAGCCACTTAATGTGGCTTAACGCCACCCTGTAAATATGTCCCATGGGGCAGGCAATGGGTGTTTCTGTGGGGGTTCCACTGCAACCTTCATTGCTTTTTGAGGCTGCCCCATATTTACAAGGGTGGAGCAGCGCCAAAAACTAAGGCCCGGTAAAACCTGGTCTGCAGAACACATAGAAACAGCATCACCTTAAAAGATTGTTTATGTGCAGGAAGGTGTCCTTTCCTGAAAATAAACAATTGTCCCTGCAGCATAGGCACCCTTGCCCTGGTGCTAGGGAAAATGCAGGGGTGCACCATATTCTGGGAATTATGGCGCATCCCTGCATTTAAAATTTTTGGGAGTGCAACTTTACTAATTTTGCGTAACACCGCATTCTGACATTTTTTTGTAAATTCCCCCCTATGGGATGGCTGCATATGGACATGTGTGCATATGCGTGTCCACAAGTTTACTGACTGAGGGAGTCGGACTACTATCCAGCTCAGTCCAGTATCTGAACACAGATAGCCTGTTGCAGAAGGGACCCTTAAGCAACAAGTGCTGATCTAGTGCAAGCCTTATATCGTAAATGTGCATTCATAGTGTAAGTCTGTAAAGCTTAAGTGAAAAGAGTATGTGAATTAATAGTGTAAGTCTGTAATGCTAAAATGAAAACAGTATGTGATTACTGTATTACATATTAGGGGCAAAATCTGCACCAAAGTGTAGTTTCTCTATAGTTAGACCTAGAGACGAGAGTGACACATACTAATCATATTGCAAAAATGGATCAGGAGTTTAGATTTAATGTCACTTTTGGCATACCTGCACTACTGGCACTTGAGGATTCATCATACTTCTCTGAGTCAGCTCGGAATTAGATTCCAGGCTATTGTTCCCTGCTAGGCCAAGTTAATTACTCTGCTAACTAGTTGGATAATGAAAGTCTTCCTACAGCATAGAGCCAATTTTCAGTGCTTGGTCTAGTTTCTGAGAAAGGGAATAAAGTGGACGCAGAATCTACATGTGATCATTACTTTTCACACTGAACCTGGTCTAGGAAGGTTCAACCCTACAGAAACAAAGGAGACCAGACATTTTGAGCCAATCTTTGGAGGGGCGGAGATTTACAGAGAAGGGACCATGTAGCTTTGCCAGTTAGGGGGTTGGTTATAGGCTGTCAGAGATATTTTTCAACAGACCACTTCAAGTTATCATTTTGAAATGTTCCAAAATGCAGTGCATGAGGGATGGGGCATGTTGGATTCATGAGGTGTCTTTATAGGCTTGCACAGAGGTGGCTACCTTCTGGGACTTTCAATCTCCACTTCAAAAAACTCCACATAGGGGAGAAAGAGTGAGAGATGGTGGATTTCACAGAAACACATGTTTCGGAAGCTGGAGCTACCAGAACATAACCTGGACTGGACTCTGTGGGCTCACCTCTCTCGGGCCAGTGGCACAGGACCTTTTATACCCTCTGAGGAACTGTAGAGTGATGACCTGCTGGAGGAACCTGGAAAAGACGGGTACCTGGAACATCTGCAGAATGCGCCTGCAGAGGGGTAACCCACATCAGTGGACATCCCTGACTTCTGTTACCAAATGGGTGCCCTTCTAGTGGCATGTAAGATATTCTGCTTTTTGGGATGGTGGATGTTCCTGGAGGTGACTCCAAGCTGAGGAGAACACCAGGCACTAGAGAAAGAACAGTGCCTGAGGATGAAGGGTGCAGGGTGGAAAAATGCATCTCCCCAAAGGAATATAATAATTTAGAGGCTAGCAGGCCTGAGAAACTCCTCTATATGGCTAAACCCCCGAGGAGCAGAACAACACAAAAATAGCTTACGTTGGCCCAATGGGGTAAAGAAAACATAAAGAAAAGTTGTGTTTCACTGGGGAACAGGGGCTGGCTTGGACATGTTTATGGTCCCACTTCCCAGATCTTCAGTGCACCCACAGAGAAGGCCAAGGACCCCGAGTTCAGCTCTTGCAGGTAAAACTGGAAGCTAGGAGGGGGCTTGAATGGAGTCACCCCACTAGTGTATTCTGCCCTGGGTCCTCATTTCTCCACGAGCCAACTCCAGGCTAACATCTCCTCAAGGACAAAAATGAAAGGTGCCTTCCCCAGGGGTGCTTCCCCAACCCTCGGGTGCTTCTCCAACCCTCGTGCCTGGCCACGGGTTTGTAGAAGAGGTTTCTCTTTCTACACCCACTTGTCTTGTTGAAGTCCCACTGTATATGTGGGGAACTGCCAGGGACCATGGGATTGTGCAGCTCACCCGTGGCCACAAGCAGATACCCATTTTTAAATAAAATGAACAATACACTGCATGATACAAAATGAAAACAGTCACCTACTGAGCTGTGATAGAAAAAATACAAAAAGTCTTAGGCAAAAGGAGAGCCTCAGAACCCTTTGAGGAGCCTGAAAAATGTGAATACTGTGGTGCACCAGAGAGGACAGAAGAACCCCCAGTGTACAACTGAGCATTTGTGTGGCTGCCAGGAGTGGAGTAGCCCCCACATGAGCCACCCAATAAACTTTTCCATCACATCACCTTAGGTCTCTTGGGAAGTTGAATTCGTAACAGTGGGAGAAATAGCATCATGTTTTAAAGATTCCTGGAGCTCTGGGGATCCCTGTTGGTGGGTCTTAAGGCTGCATACCAGCAGGTTCAAAAATAGGAGAAAGACTCATGCACACCACGTATTAAAATTCAGATGCTTTGTTGACAATGACCAAATGAATAGTGACTCTTTAATAGTATTAATGAATGTCATTGAAAGGTTTTACTGACTGATCCTTGAAATACTTTATTGATAATGAAAAAGGTAACCGCAAACCATTACATGTTTTAATGATGGTAATTGAAGGGCTTTATTGACAATCACTAATTTACCAGTGAGTCATTACATGCCCTAATAAATGTTATTAGAAGATGGTACTGTCCTTGGAGATTTTAATGCTGTTGCAGTGGTTTATTCTAACATATTTCTGCTTTTCTACCAGTAGGCCTCTCTTTTGATAAATGCCCCCATTATATTGTGTCCAGTGTTTGTAGGGGTATCATTGTCTTAGCGTTCAGGGCTATTCAGTAGTACTACCTACCATCATGTAGATATGTGTCAATTTTTGCTAAGTACTGAGTAATTGGCATGTCAAAAAAGTATTTTTCCTTTTTATAAGCAAAGGCACCGAATGAGCAATGATTTATTATTGGGTGCTGTTTGTTGTATATACCCGCTGCCATCCGCCGGGCAGAGAGTGACATGGGGAATATGTAGCTGTCATGTGCACTGCCTGGGAACACTGTATGCACATCAGTAAATCATGCCTCTGCCAGGCCATGCCCAGGGCTGGACTGAGAACACAAACTGGCCCTGGCAATTGAGTCGGACCGGTCTGTGGAGGGGCACATGGAAATACACTGCAGCTGTTTTTGTAACTGGGGGCCGATTCTGCAGATATGAGATGCAACACGTCTGACCTTGACTTCAAGGCTGTGAGGAGTTGATTGTTGTGTTGGGGTAGGTGAATGATGTGGCTGGTTGGCTGACTGCAGGGAATGGGCAATTCTCATTGGTGAAGTGGGAAGGTGCAATAATCACTAGAACTAGGGTAGGCTGTGGTGTTTTGTCCTGTGGGTCAACAATTAACTACAGAGACTCCTCCTCCTCGAGAGCACCAGATCATCTTCTTCATTCTCCTCCTCCTCTTCTTCCTCGTCTTCCTCTTCTTCCTCCTTATCCTCTTCTTCTTGTGCTGTGCTGCAGCTGACATAGCTGCTTGGAGGAAGATTGGGTTCTCTCCTCGGATTGCAGATTGCCCTCCACTGGTAGATAGTGGAGCTTCCACAAGCGACATATCGTCCTAAAAACTGAAAGGCAGAGGTTGCAACAGGATAAGTATTAGCCTTAGTATATCATGTGCTACAACAGAAGGGTTGGGTCAAATAATCTTTTCATCTATCGGATATTCCACATGTGACATGGTTTTGTACTCCTACATGTGACAGCTCCAACTGTTGCTGCAACGTGCAATTTCAAACTCACCACCTCCAGCGACAGCTCTGTGTGGTATTGAGATGCCCCATGATGTCAGCTACTGAATTTGTCTCCTTGGGTGTGTTGAGAATGATATGACCCTTGATCCAACAGCATCACAAAGAAGTGATACCATAATTAATGTTCAGCATGATTTATATGTGAACATGCAAAATTAACACAAACATCACTGATTATTTTGGGAACACATTACACACCAACTTAAAAAAAATGGCAATAGCTGCTAATATCTTCTCACAAGGAGTTGGTTATTGTGCACAATTTGGGACTCAATAGTTTACACTATTATATGGCACACTTACCTGATGGACGCATGGCAGTGGTTCTGACTGCTGTAGCCAGGATGTCTCCCAAAACCCTGGATGATGTTGTCTAAATCAAAGAGCAGGTCCTGACAGCTGTATTGTGCAATGCACTTCCATATTTATATACAAAATATGATGATAATCATTTTACATCTATATGTCATAGGTATAGACCAGTGATACCCAAAGTACGGCCCAGGCACCAGATGCAGCTCTCCTGCCTTTTACTTTTGGTCCCCTGGTGAACTGCAGCACTGGGCTACTGTTAACTCAACATGGCACTAACATTTAAAAGATGTTAAATAAACAGGCAAATGTGTATTTGAAGGTTAATTTAAATTAAAGAAAGAAAGTAATGTTGGTGTTTTTCACCACTTAACATTAGAAACACCTTTATTTGTAAAAACATTTTGCAGCATGCGTGAAAAAGTATGATAAAGCCTCTTCATTATTCTAAAAGTGTATTTCATTAACATGCAGAACTGTTTCACCTTAGTACATCAGAATATTTTGGTGCAATGCAGAGTAGTATTTTAAAAGGGAAAGTTTTCAGACATGAATTTGATAACATTTATTCTTGCACTCACTCCTCCCTGACAGCAATGCCAACAGTGAACTAAGGGCCAGATGTATGAACTTCTCCTTCACCCTCATCTTTTCAACCTGCTACTTCTTTTTAAAGTCTGTAGCAGTTCGGACATTCTCCCCCAATGCGCTAACTGCAGTTGCTAACTGCTGCCATAAGGCTGCCTTCTGTGTTACACTAGTGTGGATGAGTGGAAGGGCGCGCAACTTCTTGTAGTTTCTCACCACAAAAGTGAATATTATGTTTGTCTCTGCCTCATTATAGTTCCTCTTCCTTCTCAAAGGTAGGGTGGTGAAATGTTGCAAGGCACAGATGCAGTGCATGTGCAGAAAAAACTGAGTCTTGAAACTATGCTGCTAATATGTGTTTTGTAGTGCAGGGGTTGCAGGTGATATTAATTGTTTGCAGGTGCTTGAAGATACACTTACTCTGCCCTGAGTGCACACATTCTGCCCGAGAACGGAAATTACGCCCTGAGTAAGGAAACTCCACCCAAGTGCGGTAGTAAAGATACTACTTGTAACTTACCTTTGTGAACACTGAAAGTCATAAACTTAGACTTGTGGTCTAAGTTTACCTTAGTGAATCAGGCCCACATTCTTTTGTTCATGGTAATCTGTTACAGTTACTGTTATGTAATTTTATGCTGGGGTACTATGATATTAGTGAAACTGTGGCCGAATGGGAGAAATGTATGAGAGATCCATACTCCAGAAGCAGACCATTGACGAACCTAAGTCATATACAAACTAACCCAAATATGAAGGCTTTCCTGCCAAACAAAGCTACATTCAGATTTTGTAGCAGGAGAATATTAGTGAATGTCATAGTGATAACATTGTTCGCTGTAGTTGGAGTTGATGTGCAAAAGCCATTCTTTCACTGGACAAATGCATGAGCACAAATCATACCCCCAGCAGCCAGTTCATGCACAGCTTGGGGTGGGCCACAGGGCTAGCCTTTAGTTACTCCCTGCATCCAGGGAGAGGAGTTGGCCTAATGGCTAGGGCGGTCGACCTCGAATCTGGGGAATCAGGTTCGAGTCTCGGGAATGACGCTGAACATCCTGTGATTCTGGGCATATCACTTAATCTTGCCGTGCCTAACAAAAATGAATGTTTCCTCATGTAATGCAACTGGTGCTATGTAAAGCATTCTGATACCCGATACATTCGGGTCAAGTTCTCGCTATGTAAAACTCAGAAAAAAAGAGAAAAAAAATCAGCTCCCTGCAGGTGGTCAACTCCCTGTTGTTCATTCCTGTATATGGCCAAAGGCTGTGCGTGGCACAGAGTTGGCTCCAAGGCCTGACCTACAGCAACGCACAGTGCACAGTGTTGTCATCAATGATGTCATGTGTAGTGAGCTAACAATATTATCATAGAACATGTCATGAGTGATGTAATATGTGAATTAGCAATGCATAGTTAAATACATTAGATATATTTACTTTTGGGCACAAATTATAGTTACTTGAGATATCCATAACTGGTGGATTTCAGTGGTTTTGCTAGTCTAAAACTATACGTTTCAACTGACATTTTCACCTAACTGTAACGTCCCTTTATCCTTTGTGTTTTTTGGTCAATTTCTAAAGGTTTTATTTATTATAAAGTAAGATGTTATTACAATTCCTAACTATACTGTCACTGTAACCTTTGCTGTTTTCAGCTTTTTTCAATGCATTTTCTATGGATTTTATGACATAGAGTAAGATTTCCATCACCATGTGTGGATTGGGGTTTGTGCCCAACCCCCACAATGCACGACCTTTGGCCATGTGCAGTGTGAGGTTGGGTATAGGATGTGGCCACAGACGTGCAACCCCACATGGGCACCCTATCCCCAAAGCACTTAACCTTCATTTAAAAAATATCTTTTTAGAACTGGGTGTCATGGGTCCACCCGAGAACCCATGACAGCCTACTCATTGGGGCTTGGGGAAACTCTAAGACCCCCACACTCCCTGCCAGCTCCCCATCCAGCACCTATTGTGGTACTGGTAGGAGCCAGCTCTATTTCTCCTCTGCCTCTGGGTGAGAAAGAAGTGCAGAGTGTGGGCAGGGGATAACGTTTATATTCCCAGCCCTCACTCTCCTGGGCAGGGAGCAGAAGTGTCCAAGCCAAGGGGATGGGGTCCACAGCACACTGCATCAGGTATCGGGCCCTGTTGGACGAGGTTCCTGGGCCAGTTTATGGCTGGAGAGGGGGGCCCGTGCATTCCCCCTTAAAAAAAAACTCGGGCCCGATTCACAAAAGTAATCTCAGACAAAATCCTAACTTTACGACTTTCGGTATTCACAAAGGGCATTTATGAGTAGTAAAGTTAGGAATCATAACTTTACTACTCCTAAATGCCCTTTGTGAATACCGAAAGTCGTAAAGTTAGGATTTTGTCTCAGTTAAACTTAAGTTTTGGACTTCTATAGACCAAAACTTAAGTTTAACTGAGACAAAATCCTAACTTTACGACTGTCTGTGCAGCTGCAATGAGGAGACAGGAGAGCGGTATTTTATCGCACAACGAGACACTGTCACTGTTGAATTTCAGTCACTTTACATGGACTCTCCTGCCGTCTGAAATTCAAGGTGCATCCGCGGATGTGAAGAACACTCTAGCAATGCTTACGGTCCGGCAACTGCCGATTTCAGGATGCTAACTGCCACGACGAGTAGTGTATAGTGTTTGTTTATGCAAACTGGCATGAGAATAGTCTATTAAACCCCTTCCAAGCTGCCGCGATTCTGCTCCTGTGCTGAAGATTTCAGCGCGGGTGCGGTCATGACGGCCCCCAGCCGTCATCAGCACACGAGCACTGTAGTGCATGATGGCTGAGGGCCGTCATCAGCATGCAAGGGGTTAAGATCTATTGAATACTTAATGATATTTAAATATGAACAATGTTAAAATCCAAATCTTTATCAATAAGTGTTACACACAGGTTGTGTCAATCCTCTCTCTATAGCCATGAGACTCCTGCTATGGGAGTTGAGCACTTTTAATTTAAAGGCATGCAACTGACACCACCTCGTCTTTTACCTGTATTAAGAAAGGCATGTCTGCTGAAACGCACCTGCATGGTAAATTAATAAATGTGGAAAAAATAATGACCTGAATGTCACTACTAAGCAGAGGAGGGCTGCATGGCATCCTTCCCTGGGCTTCTTTAGGTCCTGGGGACCCATCCCCCAGGACTGCAGTTAAAAGGGGAAGGGAGCCTTGCAACCCCCCTCCTCTGGTCAATATTAGCCCTGGGGACCCTGTCCCCTGGGGCCTGGTGTTATTTGTAGGGGAGGAGGATTGAGGCCCAATTCACTGGGCCAATTGTGGCCCCAGGCACCCTATCCCATAGGGCCTGCTTTCTTTTTTAGGAGGAGTGGCACAATGAGCCCCCCTCCTTTGGCTGATTTTGACTCTGGGGACTCCATCCCCTGGCATTATTTTTATGTAAGAGGGCACATGGCCCCCTCCCAGGCACTTCTCAGCCCCAGATGCCCTATCCCAAGGGTCGGGGCACTAGTAAATGTGAGTGCCCTGGTATCCACCCAGGGCACCAACCATGCACTCATTGGGGCAACGAGGAAAGCCCCAAGGCTCCTCAACCCCAGCTGGCTGCCCTCATCCAGTAGGAGCTGGCATTGCTCCCATCTGCAGGGAGCAGCTCCTAATGCTGCCTACTTCAGGCAGGAGAAATATTTAGAACTGTTTTCCTGCCAGCATCATTGCTGGCAGTAAAACATCTAATATCTGCTCCCAGTGGGAAGGAGCATTTTAGAATATACCGCCAGCTGGGAGGGGACTTGTTCTTTGCTTTCACTTGGTGGGATATTTGAAAATGCCCCTTACAAGCAAGAGCAAATGCAGCTTTCCCTACCCGCACTGATGAGGGCAGGAAAAACACTATGTTGTCGGGTGCGCTCTCCGGGACATAGCCTGTGAGCCGTCCCCGGGGATGGGGATTCCAGGGGCCTTTTGAGGCTGGGGAAGCAGTGCTGTGTGGCCCCCTCATCATTTTGTCAATGTTTCGCAGAGAGGGTTGGGCTCCCTGGAGCATTTTGAGGTCCTCCTCCCCTTCTTAAATCATTTCCTTCAGGGAAGGGGGCTTCCTGACTCCTTTTGAGGATTGGGGAAGGGAGCTGTGCATGCCCCTCCGGATACTTAATATGTTCAGCCCAGAGGTTGGGTTTCTCAGGGCCTCTGGTACCGCAAGGAGGGGCTGTGTGTCCCCCTCCCCATAACCAGTAAGCAATGTGCTTCTGGAGTGTGTGGAGCCTCTGGGATGAGGGGTCACACAGCCCACTCCCCATTATGAATACATCCGTGGGGGTGGGATCCCTGGGGCTTATAGATTCTAAATGTGGGCCGGCCGCTATGTTGTTTTCCTATCCTGTGAGAGTCTCAGGGATTGAGGCATTTTTGGCTGTTCATTTTTCTTTTTGGCTCCATGGGGAAGTCATCAGGGACTCCCCCATTGGGCCTAGAGGGTCAGTGTATCCCTACTCTGCCCCCTATATATTTTTTTAGAACTTCAGGACAAGGGACTAATTCCCAGAGTCCTGTAATGCCTTCCAGCAACACTTTTCTCATGTTGCTGGCAGCCAATCAGAGCACTCACTTTTGTGGGAGTCTGATATTCACCTGAGTGAGATGGCCCAAGGGAAATAATGCTCCCTGGGCCAATCAGAATGGTTTATTTTTAGATTGGCTCTCCCGCAAGCCCAACTGCAAAAAAAATATATTTTTTTTTTATCCTTAATTTCTCAAAAACTACTGAACAGATTCACACCAAAGTGCGAAAAGCACAATCTGTAGACTAGGATTTTGCTTCCTGACAAATTTGGTGTAATTTCATTCTGCAGTTTTTGCTGTAGCCCAAGAAGTCTATGAAAAATACATGGGGAATTTGCATTTTGGGACTCTTCCTTTTCTCTGCTTTCAGCTAGACAGATCACCCCGAAACTTTCAAATGCACAATCAAGTAAAAAAGAAGTCCTTATTGGAAAGTTTTGTGGGAATTTGTCTAACTGTGCCAACGTTATTAGCAACACTAAAACACTTTTCGTATGGAAAATCCTAACTATAATTACCTAATGGTGACTGCCACTAGGTTGTTTATATACTCTCAGTATTACCCCTTTTTTTTCGATAGGTACTGCATTAGGCCCTATAATATGTTGGGTGGAAACTGCAAACAAAGGCAACACGTAGGTAATAACCTGTGTATGTAGTGTGGCTGGATATGCATTCTAGCAAATATTGGCCCAATTCACAAGTTTTTTGTGAGTATGAATTACTCCCGACTTTCCAGGAGTAAGTTACAACTACCCATTCATTGAGTTACAGATATAATTTTTTTGATGGGCCAAAATGGCCTGGTATCTGTGCAGTCACATTGGCATATGCTTGCTACCTTAGAAATAGAATTTACATAAAACATCATGTAATCCTGTGTTTATGGGATGGAAAAATCTTACTTGTAAAGCGATTGATATTCACTGTGCTTTAAAAATGAACATTATTTTGGTAACAGCTAACAATTTCTCTTAACTGTGTGTAATCAAGTAAAATGTTATTGTTTTCTGATGCTAAGAAATCCAATGTTATAGTGGGCGGATGGGTTGTTCCGTCACTTCCAGATGGTAAGAGTAGGCTACAGCTGTTGCAAATCCCCAACACATTTATATTCTGTTAAGAAAACAACAGTGATACAAGAATGCTAATTTTGTAAAAGTTTATAAGCATTGTGTCAGTTATCCCACTACAAATTGTTAATATAATATCGCTGATTAATGTTTTAATCAACAAGAGCAGAATGTGGCTTTTTTACAAGTACTTATTAGGAACACATTATTAATTCAATGATTGCTGTATTTTTCTCTCTTTAAGTAGCTGTGTATATAGGCTTAAGAGTATCATGTTGGCTGTATAGCAATCTGGAGAAAGGTATTAAAGGGGCTATCCTCTGTGGAAAATAAAAAGTGTTTTTATTGCCCAACACTGCATCTCTCCAATAATCACCAACAATATGAATTCTAGAGTGTTCATTTGTGTGATGACACCTACTTGGATTTTGAAACATATTGTGGCATCATTCATCAGATGGTCCTTTAAAGAATCAATTTTTGTAGTTCACTAAATGCAGTCATTTTTATGACTTATCTTTCTCTTGGGAAAGCCAAAAGGTTTATTTACATGGGAGCCTGTGGTCCTAAATATGCATGTGCACTGAGTCTTGCTAGAGTGCCTGGGCCCAGGTTACAAAGATGTTGCTGTATTGCCGACTTTCTCTTGAAGATATGACTTCCTCCTGGATTCCAGATTTACTTCACAAGTTCTCCAGGAGTGGCATGACTTCAATGCCAGTAACCGAGAGCCAATATTGAGCCCACTTAAAAGGCACTGGAGTCTCCGGTTGAAATAAATTGAGGAAATGAAGGGAATCAAGATCAGAATGTCATAGTTCCATGGTAATTCCTATAGTTTCAATTGGAATCCTCATGGCACCACTTGCAATTTCAGGTAATTCTGCCTCCCCGGATTTACTAATTCTCCTGCTTTCAGTAACTCTGTCGGAGTCCAAGGGGATGGAGTTACCTGGAGGTTTACAGGTGCCCAAAGAGATGGCTTAAATTCTAATAGGTTTTTAACTATGAGGTAATCACTAACTAGGTTTTGAAGAGAGATAGAGTCCATGCATAATACTCTGTAGCAGAGGCCCCTTCTACACGGACCTGGATGGTAACAGAAAATCTTCAGATTTTTAGGGAGTGCTAAATCTGGAGGAAAATGTACTATGTGGATTTGATGGTGGAAGAAACAGTTCTAATGGATTAACCAGCCAATAAAGCACTTCCTCTAGAAACCAGAGGATTTTCCCTTACAACTGAAAATTAATTCAATGTAATTAGCGACAAATCTCTTTAGATGTCTTTGTTTGGATATGTCTAGATCTGAACATTACATAATTGGAGCCTAGTAGCTCACTTGGCAAAGAAACCTTCTGCTGCAGTTATTTTCTGCAGACATGATGTGACAATTAGGAGTGGGGCTGAGGGCATCTGATAAAGATCCAGCAATGCTAGATTTGCAACTTACTTTCAGTTTTGCTGATTTGGGGCATACAATGTTCTCCAAGCATGCGGTCGTCCGAAATGAGATTAAGATGGTGGACAACGAAGCGTCCAGGCGTTCTTTGCCCCTCAATCATTTTATAGATCTTAGGTTAAATACAGGGATATATTTTCCTTAACAAGCATTTAATGGAATGAAAGATGTTGAGATTTAGTAATTAAATTTCTTCTTAGAAGAGAGAAATTGCATAGAGCGTATTCCCTCTTACATACACCAGACAAGATCACATCCTGGAGAACTCACTGATGACTTATAAGATTCCTTTCTATGCCCACCTGAGGTCAAATTAATTCACCAACATGGACATATCTGTACCAGCACCACATATCCTTTCAAAAGTTAGATCTGCAAGCTTTAATGCTTCAACAGGCTACAGAAAATGTACACAATTGTACTGGGTACAACTTCTTACCCTCATGGCATAATGTATCATGTACTGAATGAAAAGCAGAGATTATCTTTTTCAAAATTGGACATAGTATTCCAGTTCAGCAACATTGTGTTGAAAAAAAAAGTCTACTTAGACTGGAGATGAGCTGGATTGAAAAGGGCTTTCATTCACAATGAGGTCCTGACACCTTCTGCATTAATAAGGTTGAGATCTAGCTCCACTTTCCTGCTCTTAAATGACAAAAGATGTTCTCATTTCAGAATAGTTACTTATGATTTTTGCTCTACAAAGTGTAGTTTTGTGATGCCTCTAATTCATGGCTCACCTCTTCAGCTAACTTTTTAGGTGATGGCCTCTGCACGATCACCCTTACCTGACAGAGAGAATACGGGATGCTTTTATATTTGCCTGACTTTTTAACATCTAAGTCCTGTGCAATCAAATCAGGCTATCAATATTCACTTCTGCCTGTATACATTTAGTATAGGAATGCACCTGTTTCATTATGTTTTCAATTGTATATGTAATTAACCATAAAGAGTGATGTAAAACGTACTATACTGACATTCAGAAGTGGTTACGTATTTTTGGGTATGATTTATGACCATGTATTATATAAAGTATCAGCATCTTATTTATTACATTTATACACTCTTTCCTTCACATAATTGATTTTCATAGCACAGGCTTGTAATGTAAAGGTCAATTTCTAAAACCGACTCTTTTCAAAGGTTTTGGAATTATTTTTCAGAACATACTCCTGCTGAGACAGCAGTTGCTGACACCTCAGCTGTTATGTTTATTCCTAGCAATGTTGCCTGGTAGGAAATCTCATCCTTCGGTGGGAAGGCTGGTTCTAATTGAGGACACTGCACCTTGAGCGATTAGATTACTTTAAGTGGTTGTATGTCTAACTGAGTTGGACATCTTAAAGAGAAAGATTGAACACATTATCTCCTAAAATTACCTTTGTATTAAATTGTAAATTAAGTTTGATAAATCATTCAATTTTTAATATTCGTTTTGAATAATACATTTAAAATAAATTGACCAATACTCACAAAATGTTTACTTCTAATGAATTTGCAACAAACACAATTGAAAGTTTTATTATAATTGATTGCAATACTTTTTACGCTTTTTAAACTTAATTAAATGTAATTTATTTTAATGTTAGGTATATTTCTTTAAAATTAAGTTCACATTTTTTCAATTAATTATACTTGAGTAAAAAACATGTTTAAGATATATGTGTGTTAAATTTAAATGAATTCTAATGTATTATATACTATTTGCTATGATAGGGGTTAGTGTTATATTGCCTGTTTTTTTATTTGCTTATCAAAGACACTAATTGCAAGTTGGGCAGTTAATTCTGTTCCACTCGTAAGCCCCTGTATATGCACGGAGAATATACATTTTGCTTTACTTAATGAATTTGATATTTATCTAGCACATTAAATAACACAACTTTCCTTAAACTACATTACGGTTAACCTGCTGACATTTAACAGGGGAAATGTGTACGGTCCCCAAGTTATACCCTAATAACTCATTATAGGTGCTAGTTTCGCATCTGATAAATAACGAACCACAGGTTATCGCTATATACCAGGTACAATAGATAGCAGCTTTACTTGTAATCAGTCCAAGAGTGTGTTGCAGTGCCAGTGGACCATTTGTGGCCAAAAATGGACTGGTGTACTTTTAAGCCTGTTTTTTTCACTAATATAGTTGTGGCACAATTAGAAGTGTATTTACGACAGAGCAATTTTCTTTTTCTTATGCTGCCATGTGTTTGTATGAGCTTGTCAATATTTAAAGCCCTCCTTAACTTTCCTTAACCTCAACTATTTTATTGTAATTATTCCTAATTTTCACAAAATTACCCATTGTCCCTCCCACTTACGTGGAGGAGATCTCTGCCACTGCGATGGAAATCTCTTTACAGAAAAGTCAGGATTGGCGGAGGGGGCGATCTCCAGTTGTAGGTTTGGGAATTACAATTTGTAATACATGAATAGTACTTCTGGACTACTACATTATGTACTCCTAAATTCTATTTGTGAATCTGATGATTAGATGGGATATTTGAACCTGGTTATCCTAACACCAAGTTAGGAGCAGGCTCACGAGCCAATGTTAATGTGGCTTGATATAAAACCAGTAAATTGATTGCAAATGTAATGTACTTCTTTGATGTCTAAAATGGTGGAAGCACTGTACTTTTATGTCTGGATTATATGTTATGTTAAATGAAGCATACAGGATTCATTAGTGTTTCAGTAACTGTTAGGGGATTCCACAAATAGAATAATAGACTAATAGATTAGCAAAGCAATTTTATACTACTCCATAACAAGGAAGGTTTGTGAGCAAATGGGACAATGATCATAGACACATCATCACTTTCCCAATAATAGGTATACGTATTGCTTATTTCAAAATGTAATTGTTTGCAAGGTCATCAGACAGAGGGCTTTTACATATACCAAAACAGTTAAAAATGGTAATCATCTGAAAAACGATTTCTTAGATTGGTTGCCAAACCAAATGTGCACTCTATTGAGCTATTTCTATCTCAATATACAAATGCATTGCTGCTAACATATAGGCATAATTCCTCCTTCAGCTACTAGTCAGTCTATGCTTCCTATATCGAGAGTGAGTATATAACCACATATTGTTAAACTCAGTGGCCCCACTACTCCAAGGGAAAATACAATGATAATAACGTATCGTTATTATCATGGTATTTTTCCTATGGAAGTCAGTGACTCACGGGACGGAGATGGGCAGCGCAGGGGGACGAATGGTCTGGACGCCCAAGATGACTTCTTGGCTGGTCATCTTGAGCGGCCAAGCAGTCCTGCATACTTACATGTTCCCTACCAGGCTGCATTACACAGCCTGGTGAGGAACCGAAAATGCCTCCCTGTACCCGTCTGAGTGACAAACCACGGACTCAGACCAATCAAAATGCAGTCTTTCAGGTATTATAATGAGTAAAAAGCCTATTTCTTGCCTTGTTATCACCATTTATTTTACATTAGGTAGCTAGAGTTTTGATCTTTTAAGTGTAGGCGGCCTCATAATCTTGATCAGGCAGATAGACTCTTTAAATGATAGATGTTTTTATTCCTCTAAAGTCCGCTGTTTCAGCAAGGATATGGGAATGCGGGATGATTTAAAAATACTTTATTGCCTAGGGGATTCTGCTACATAGCCTATCTTTCATGCTATACAAATGTAATGTGAACTTTCACTAGAAATGCCTGACTGGAATATGCTATCAGAATCACATTTTATGCTTTCGTGTAATGAGATGAAGTTAATTCAAATGGCATATACTTTTCTAGCTGGGTCTGCAGTCACTTTCCATCTTTTAGTTACTGTGATCCCTGACTCATAGTTTAAAGGGCTAACCATTCAAAGTCCAGGATATAAAGGAGAGATCCTTCAGAGCCTGCCAAGTAGGATGCCTGTAGTGGAATAGATTAAACTAGACCTTTTGCATTCAGAACAGGGATCACTGAAACTCAGGGGAGAAAGTGTCCTTTGTTGCACATGGATATGGACCTGGTAGTCAAGGGATAGCATTAGGAAGCAGAGGAATGATCAGTACAGTTGAAAGAAATATTTACCATTTTCTTTTTTGTATTGTTATGTTCCAACTTTTTTTAAAGCACAATAAATCAGCTGTATTTCAGGACTTGGCCTCATCAACACATCTAATCATTAAAATAAGCACATTATTATTAATCTCTTGAATCGAGGGAAATCCACACATGTACACAGATAATCAGAAAGTTGATTCCATGCCCCTGGAGCAGTGTAAGAAAAAGCTCTGCCTCCACATCTTGAGGCGTGAATACAAGGCGTGGACAAGAGAGCCTTGTCACTATATCTCAATGTGCGTCCTTGACAATAAAAGCATAACTTGTCTTTCAAATACTGAGGTAGATCTACCAAATAGATCTTTGTGGATGAGTCAGCATATTTTAAAGAAGATGTACTTTCTGACCAGTAGCCAGTGGAGGGACCAGAGAGAAGGGGCCAAAGGAGAGCGTGCTGGAAATTTATAAACTATATGGGCAGCTGTATTTTGTATGACTTTGAGGTTTGTTCAGAGGGTGTTCTTGGCTGCCATAAGCAAGACATTGCTGTAATCCAGGTGTCTTGTTATCAGCACCTGGACCAGCAATTTCCTTCCAGTCACAGCTACATGACTTTTCACGGTCAATTCTATGGTCATATTTTACTCCTACATTTTTCACAGATTGACTGAGGTTCCCAATGCCACCGGCAACTAGTCACTGGACCAAAGATGTTGTGCCTTATCAAACAGCAAGATCTCAGTCTTCTCATAATTCAATTGAAGACAGTTCCTGGACATCCCAGCAATATCCCTCATACAATTCTGAAAGCAATGCCTAGTACCCGCAATGCCCTGTCCAATGGAAATGATCAGCTGCATATTATCGGCATACAAGTGGAAAGGCGGGATTTCACCTCTAGAGTCTGCTTACCATTCTCCAGAATCCCGTCACAGGTCGACTGGACCTTTTTACCTGTCATAGAGTGAATTAGGTAATCTAATCACAGCTCAACAGTTCAATTCCGGAATACCAAATTCCTTTCCCCAAAGAACCACTGACTAAAGACTGAATTTAAAAGGTTTATTACATAACCAAAAATAACTGGAGATACAGCCACCTCAGCAAGAGGTTCAGGAGATAAACAGGTACTAATACAAACATAATCCTACGGAAAAGTCTCAACCGGCTAATGAAAAGAATGAGAATCAACTACAGAATCATTAAACTAAACAGGATAGCTATGACTTGAGTTCTGGTACTCATCAGGATAAAAGACATAGATTCAGATTAGTCTGTCCCTACTCTATGCTAGATGACATCCCTACTCAACAATAGCCCAACCTAACCAAAAGGTGTCAGCCATGGAGACTTCCTAAGAAGTTCGCCACCTTCTCTCTTAGACTAGAATTTCCATCACCGCTGCTAAGCTCCTTGCCCATGCGACCGCTCTCTCTAGCTCCTCAGCCATCTGCTCTCGCTCCACCCTCGGGGCACTGTCCCTAATACCAAACCCCACAATGTGAATGGAACGCCTTCAGGTACGCCCATCCAGAAGGTGTTGGGCTCTGTAAATTTCCACATGGCACTGGTCCATCCTTGTCCGTTCAAACGTCCTTGGGTCCCAGGCTCTTCATCCTTTCAAGTTGCCTTCTTGAATTCCTGGTCTACTCCTCCATGTCTGAGTCTAGTATCCTAACATTCTTACACAATGGGCCCTTCTACTCTACTATCTGCTCGATTGGGCGCCTGCAAAGAAATACACGCAAATAGCTCACAGTCTATAACAGTGGCAACATTTTCTAAAAGGCTCTTTTATAAATCATTTCTACAGTTAAATGTTAAGCAAGACATTTTCCAACAAGCCTGTACCCATTCTCTGAACTAGGCCTCTGCTTGACTTATAGGCCCAGCGCTTTACATTAGCACTTCTTCTTAGTGGTTCACTAGGCCTCCAACCTTAGACAGCAAATGCATTTACTACTTTAAGCGAATCATCAAATATATATATGAAGACCGTTACATTTCAGATAAAGCAACTCTAAAAGCTCGCTTATACTTATTTAAACACACATTGCATCAGTAAAAGGTTTCATTTCAACAGCGTCGCTGTGTAAGCAGCAAAGGTATACTTGCAATCCAACTAGTTCTATATTCTTCATTGCACTACAACATGATTAAAGTCCTTTATATATATGGGTGCGGGCTACTCGTACATATGGTGCACCCCTACAAATTTCACTATAAATGGCGCTCTCTCAGTTCCCCCCTTTGATGACCCGTGTCATCACCCCCCTCACATCATCCTCAGGGTAAGAACTAAGCTAAACAGAGCTTGTGGCCATTTTCCCTCTCTTGAGCATCTCCAATGCTCTCAAACTGTGGTACTGATTGTCTTGCAGTCTTTTCATTCGCATCTCTTGCGCTCTCAGTGATCTCGCCAATCTGTTCGATCTATACCACTTGTACATCCTCACTAAACCCCACAAGGCAATCACACATGCCACTGCTATGATAAGGGGTTTCAATACAAATCCAAGGAAACCCTTTCCTAGGTTGGCAAACCAGTTTCCAACCTTTCCGAATCCCTTGCCAACGGTCTCCCATGTATTCTCTTGGGTCAAATCCTCAATCTCATAATGGATTGCAGTAATGTTGGTTATATATGTCTCCAGATCCTTAGAGTTGTCTGGTATATAAGTGCAGCATTCCTGAATCTTCAAACGTTTACAGACTCCGCCCTCTTTTGCTAGTATGACGTCTAGGGCAAGACGGTTCTGTAAAACCATTGTCCTTATCGACAACATCTCACCCTCAACCAACACTAATGACTTGGCTGTATTCATTGACAGTTCGTCCACTACAGTTGCTAACCGTCTTATCTTGATGTCATTCAAAATGACTCCCAACATAGGTATCGCTGCTCCAAACACATCTCCAATTATTGCTCCAGCACTCTCCCCTCGCTTCACCCTCCTCTGGGACCCTCCCTCCAAGAGAGAAAAATCCTCAGTATGGTAAATCTTGGGAAAGATAATTGCTAGGTAACACGTTCCATACCACTTCTCTGGCAATCTCACATACGCATTCTTTCCACAGACAAAATATATAGTAGGGATCACCTGCACCACACTCTTCAAGAAGTCCTTTGTATAATACTCCAATGTGAAGGTGTGTTCACATGTAGTATGGCCTACATAGACATTCTCATAGTATGTCTGTGGTCTGTGCAGGCACAGCTTCCCCTTCTGTACCTCATCTAGAGCTATTGGACCATAACTCCCCCTGGACTTGTGTTTCTTCTCTTCTTCGGTCCAATCTACCTTTCCTTGTCCTGAATCTCGCAACTGTTTTTGCTTCGTGTACCTGTCTTCCACCTGCTCAATGAACTTCTTTTCTACCTCTGACAATGAGCAAGTCAAATTGTGTCGGTGTGCATACGGGGTGTCTAGCTCTTGTGTGGGAATGAAAAAATATCCCAGTCTGTCTTCTGATTTATAATAGTACCATTTATTCAAGTGCTTGTAATTTGGGACCTCTGGTAACACAGCATCATAATTGGAAAAATAATATTCAAAATGATTTCGTCCATATAATATGCTAATCAACAGACTACATGAAATTCCATATGTCAATGGAAGGTGATGGTATCTAATACCCTCATCTACTGAAGCTGGCAATTGCATACACACGTAACAGTCCTTCGCATCCATCGCATCAATGTATTCATACAGCAGCTTTGCATATGCGTTCTGCCCAAAATTTCCTTTAGACAGATCTGTATGTAACCTACGACTTTCTGCAGCTAGCAAGGCCTTTTCTCTCTTTTCCCTTTCTTCCTTCTGACTAGGGGTGTCAGGTGCCTGTGTCCCCTCAGCCTTCTCTACTTGTTCGTGTGGTGCAAAATAGGAAACTGAAACTACTATAACTATAAGGAGGATCACTCCTGCTAAAAGGGTGCCTACTATGCACTTGGCCCTACGATTCGGGTTTCCATGCGCCATGGTCTCAGCACAAGCAGTTCGTTCTCGGAAAGCACCCAAAGTCTCTTTTCTTTGTTACTTGAGTCTTCTTGAACCACACCTGGCAACAGAAGTTCCCGTTTCAGTTCTTCTTTTACTTCAACATCAGACAGCCCTAACCCTTCTCCGTCCTCTGTGGAAAGTCCCTAAATTTCTTCTTCTTCCACTCGGCTCTAGGTTAGTTTCAACAGCTATTCACAACAGTCTTTTCAAAGTTCTTTTCAAAGCAACTACTAAAGGTCAATCAAATTCAAAGGTTCAAAGGTCAGTTCTCGGCTTTTAATAGTCTATGATTATACTTGATCCGATTGCCTGCAACACATAATCTAAAAGTTCCATGCGGAGCACAACTTCATCATAGGCTGGCATATCCGGAACAAGGTAGGAAATATCAGTCTATCCAGGAGTAAATCACGTATCTTGCTTAGGAGAGGGGGATTTGGAATTGTGAGTGTCAGTATACCTTCTATTTCAAGTCCAGGTACCAACAGCATCACTTCCAGCTTAACATTGGGGATTGTACTGGTCACTGCTACTGACCTCACCCTCCCGGACCTCAGTACCCCTGGCATTTGTGAAAGGGTAGGTCCACTCTGGAGTGGCGTATCGTTGGCAAGGTACTCGCACCCTCCTTGACCTTCTCGGACCCTCCTGTTCAGCTCCTTGGTTTCCCCCTTCCAGATCAGATTCTTCGGACACAGGGGCAAATTCTCTTTCGGAAGCCAATCTCACATTAATTCGCCTCCGTCTCTCGGGCCAATGAGCCTCGGCACCTCTTGCTCGCCGGCCTCTTGCTTGCATGCCCTGTTCGTCCTCACTGTCAGCCACTTCTGCACTTAGATCACCTTCTTCGCCACTTCCTTCTTCTGGGGCGGATTCAGTGTCACTGTCGTCGTGGTCATATACAGCCTGATCAGGGGAGTCCCCAACTTCCACTGGCACCCCCACAGCTTGACTTGTCCCCTCTCTCGGATCCTCTTCTTCGTTATTGTTCTCGTCTACGAGAGGAGCTGTTCCTTCTGCGGGTGCTGGAACTCGTCGGGTGTGAGAAGCGTGGACCCAAATTGGCAATCCGCCACACTTCACAGCAGTAGTGGTGATTAGAATCACCTGGAAAGGTCCTCTCCAACGTACATCCAGGCAGCTCTTCCTCACGTGTTTTCTTACTAGGACCCAGTCAACAGGGCACAGGTCGTGACATAGGTCGCTAGCAGCCGGAACTTCAGCAGCCTGCACCTGAAGGGACACAGAACGGATGACATCAGATAGTCCCCTGCAGTAATCAAAAATCAGGTCATCTGTGATATTCAGCAAAGCAGTTGTAGGAATAGATGGCAGTCTCATAGCCCTCCCCATCAGAATTTCGTGTGGCGAGAGCCCTGTCCTCCTATCTGGGGTACTACGCATACTCATTAGTACCAACGGCAGTGCATTGGGCCATTTCAGGGACGTGGATGAGCACACTTTTGCCATTCGGGCCTTTAGGGTTCCGTTTATCTGCTCTACTATGCCCGAAGCCTCTGGACGGTAGCTACAATGCAGTCTTTGATCAATGTTCAGGGCAGAGCAGAGCATCTTCACAACTTCGCTATTAAAATGTTTTCCTCTGTCCGATTCCAAAGAGGTCGGAACCCTGAATCGTGTCACCAATTCCCTCAAAAATAGTTTGGCTACAGTGAGTGTATCGCACCTACGAGTGGGATATGCCTCAACCCATCTAGAGAACACACACACAATCACCAAAACATACCTGAGGCTATTACACCTTGGCATTTCAATGAAATCTATTTGCATCCTGTAAAAAGGTCCGCCGGACCTTCCAATGTGACTCAGTGTAACTGGTGTTCTTTTCCCAACATTTATCTGTTGACACGTTACGCATCTCTGACATACTGCTTCCGCAGCCTGTCTAAACTTAGGATTGTACCATGTCTGTCTGAACACACGCAACATCGCATCCCTTCCCAGATGCACAGGACCATGTATCTGTCGTGCCATCGCACTCACCAGTTCATTCGGCAACACAGCTCTTCCATCAGCTGAAACCCACATGTCCAAATCTCCCTTGACACAACCAGCCGATTCCCACACCTTTTTCTCATAATCAGACGTCTGTCCTTGCATGTCTCTCAACTCCTCCCATGTATCTGCCACCTCAAGCATCATGCTTAGCTCAGTTCTTTCCCTGGGTCCCTCAATGTGTTGTTTAGTAAAGGAGTATCCCAGCTCCGCACAATAGCGTGCAACTTAATCAGCATAACGGTTCCCCATTGTCACGAAGTCCGTGCCTCTGGTGTGAGCTGTACATTTTACCACTGCTATTGCGGCAGGACCTTGCAACGCCTCCAGCAATAACCTGACGAACTCGCCATTCCTGATTGGGGAGCCCGATGATGTCATGTAACCCCTCTGAGACCACAACTGGCCAAAGTCATGAACCACCCCAAATCCATATTGGCTGTCAGTGAAGATGGTGATCCGAATCCGGTTGGCTGCCAAACAGGCACGCGTCAACGCAATTATCTCAGCCACCTGCGCGGAGTGTATTCCTTCCAGGCAGGCTGCTTCAATTATTCCAGAAATAGTACAGACAGCAAATGCTACTCTCAACTGACCAGTATTGTCTCTTATGCATGAGCCATCCACAAAGAAAATTTCATCGGGGTCTGTCAAAGGCACATCAACAATATCCGGCCTAGGTTTGGTGCATAGTTCAGTTACATCAAGATAATCATGGTCTTCCCAAACATCTTCTATATCATTTGGTAATGGCAACAAGGTAGCAGGATTCAAGACAGAGCACCTCCTGAGAGTCACATTCTCCGCAGCAAGTATAACCTGCTCGTAGCGTGTGAGCCTGTTGTTGGTTAAGTGCTGCGTCCTGGTCCTGGTCATCAACAATTCCACAGAATGAGGTACATGTACTGTCAGTGGATATCCCATCACAATACTTTCACATCTTTCAATGCTGACACCTGTTGCAGCAACGGATTCGAGACATCCGGGCAAAGCTGCGGCTACTGGGTCTAAGGTAGCCGAAAAGTAGGCAACTGGTCTACGGACTCCTCCATGATCCTGCACTAAAACAGCCAAAGCGCATCCTTCCCTCTCGCAGCAGAACAGTGCAAATGACTTGTGGTAATCTGGCATTCCCAGAGCCGGAGCACGACACAAGTCCTCTCGCAGCTCGAGAAACGCCATCATACAATCTGTGTCCCATGGTACCGGATCAATTACGTCCTTGTGCGTCAGTTTCTGCAATGGTTTTGCTTTCAGGGAAAAAGTTAGCAATCCATTGTCGGCAGTAGCCAACCATGCCCAGGAACATTCTAACCTCTCTCTGGGTTGAGGGCACAGTCATTCTCATGATCGTCTCAATTCTGTCAGGCACAACTTTCCTCTTTCCCTGCTCTATTCTGTGGCCCAAATACTGCACTTCTTGCAGGCAGTACTGTAACTTGCTGGGGGACACCTTGTGTCCATTCTCTCCCAAATGGTTCAACAAGGCAATGGTGTCAATCCTACAAGCATCTTCGGTGTCTGACGCAACAAGGAGGTCGTCTATGTACTATACGAGAACTGAGTTCTGTGGCAGTACCAGACTCTCAAGGTTCCTTTTCAGCAATTGATTAAAGATGGATGGGCTCTCTGTATACCCCTGGGGGATACGGCACCATGTTAAGACGCGACTCTCTATTTTGAACGCAAAAAGAAATTGGCTTTCCTCATGCAGTGGGATGGAAAAGAAAGCTTGACACAAATCAATCACAGAAAACCACTCAGCTTGGAACGGTATCTGAAACAGTATTACTGATGGATTCGGTACCACTGGACAACATGGGACGACTATGTTGTTAATTTTTCGTAGGTCCTGCACTATCCTGTACTTCCCACTTGGCTTCTGCAAGCCCATTATCGGAGAGTTACAGGGACTGCCCATAACCTCCTTCAGAATCCCTTGTCTAATCATGGACTCAATCACGGGTTTTATTCCTTCCACTGTCTCTGGAGTCAGCTTGTACTGTGGTGTTCTAGGAAAGTCAGCATTCGGTTTCACTTGGATTCTGACAGGCTCTACTCCTCTGATCAGTCCTATCTCCTCCCCTGTAAAGTCCCACACCTCCGGCGAGACCGAATCTCTCAAATCCCATGGGAGCTTATCCACAGTTATAGCAGGATACAATTCGATGCACTCATGCGTGTTTGCAACCTTAAAATCAGCATCGTCATCATTAGTCTGCAATTCTACTCCCTTGGGGGTACAGTAAATGGTGCAATTAAGTTTACACAAAAGATCTCTTCCCAGCAAGCATACGGGGCTGGAATCGCACACTACAAACTGGTGTCTATCTCTGAAACTTCCTATCTTTACCAGGACTGGCTCAGTCAAGGGATTTGTCATTCTTCTGTTCGCGACTCCTACCACTTGAATAGTCTGTCCTGAAAGGGGCAAATTGGGGACAACTGCGGATCGCACAGTAGACCTAGAAGCACCCGTATCAACCAAGAAGGTGGTAGGATGTCCATCTACATCAGCCTCTACAAAGGGTCCCCTCTGATCTACCTCCAGCACTGCTCCAAGGGTACAGTCCTCCTCCCCATTCAGGCACCGTCCTGACACTGAATCAAAGAAATAGTGCTCATCCCCCTCTACTATGAAGGGCATCTGCTTGTAAACCTTGTTCCCTGCTGAAATCTTGGGTGGCTGGGGAACCGGAGCCCTAGGGGCTGACGTCCCCCCTTTTGTCGTCTGGGGCTTAGTCACTGTCACCTTCCGTATCGGAGGGGCTTCGACTTCCTCCTCCTCCTCCTCTACCTGATTGTCCGGGTTATGGGGGCACTCGCGTCTCCAATGCCCGACCTCATGACACTGATGGCACTTGGTCGTTTTTTTCAGGGTCGCTATGTCTATCCTAGGTCTCGGACCTTCTTCGTTGTCCCTTTTCTGTCCCCCTGTCTTCCTACCCACGGTGCCATTGCCTGACTGACCCTGTCCTCCCGCTTGCATCTGGACTAACATCAGTTTATCCTTAAGCTTCTTTGTCTTCGAGTCTATCTCATCACTGCAGTACCTCGCATACCTCAGAATCTCATCTAGGGGCTTGTTTTGCCAACAGATCAAATGTTGCTGTATCATGAGGCAGATATCAGGCCTCAATCCCAGCACAAACTTGGATACGAACTGTCCCATATCCTTCGGTTCCATCACATCTAATCCGCTGTACTGCTTGAAAATCAGCAATAGCCTCTCATAGTACTCATGCACCGTCTCTTTTGGTTCCTGCCTGGTACGATCTATCTTTACCCAATCGATATCTTGTGGTGGTACTTTAGTTTTTAGCCACGTGATCGCCTGTTCGTACTTCGCCATCACCCTAGGTGACGGTCCATTCGTGGCAGAGTCACGTTCTGGCTCTGCCATGGGCCATTCAACACTGACCTTGCATGCTATCCACAAATCACTTGGAACCACAATGTCAAACAGTGTGTTTAAATCAATCCACAGTACCTTTTAGATTTTAACAAACCTCTCTACCTGCTTGTACCATTCCACTGGGCTCTCTCACAACTTTGGGAAAGTGTTTGTAAAGGCAGCCAAATCTCCCCTGCTCCAGGGTACATGTACATATCCCCCATGAGCCACCTCTCTCAAGGGGTATGCTTCTGCATGCATCAACCCTCCTCCCGGGGATGTCTCGACAACGCTCCGCCTAACAGTCTTTTTCTTTGACCACCTTTCCTCCCATTTCTCCAACTGGGACCATGTTCGGATTCCCATAATCAGCTCCTTAATGTGGGTTTTTAATCCGATCACCCTCTTTTCTTCTAGGTCTTGATCTGAGTACTGTAACCTGTGGCCCCCCTGTAGGGCTTTAGTTTTTGTCAAGTCTATCATGTACTTGTTTGCCAATTCAGAAAGTTTCTCATGAGCTGTCCTAGCCTTCCGAGTGACATCCTTTGCCACAAACAACAGCTCATCTGGTTCGTAAAGTTCAATCCTTTCTAGTGGCAGAGTACCTTCCACTATCTCCTCTACTTCTGACTTTAGTCTCAGCACGTCTAACCTTCTTGCCTTTATTGCCGCTCTCAGTGTGCCTTGGGTAGAAGTTTCCTTAGAGTCCCTCCCGCCGCCGTTCTGACTCCCTCTCCTGTTCTCTTCAGGTGTGTTAGGAGGAACCCTTCTACCTTCACACCCCTCGCAGTCCCACTCTTGTCTACTGTCTCCGGAGGTGTGATGGGACATCCCCCTACTTCTCACACCTCCGTGTTCCCATTACTGTCTGCTTTCGCTAGCTCCACAGTGAGAACCCATCCTATTCTCCTCATTCTCTGACCCAAACACGTTCCTTGACCTGTCGCTTTGGGTATCCACAACTGTTTCCCAAGTTCTCAAATCTGGCCTTAACTCCCTCATCGACTTCGGCCTTGGTCCTCTCAGATCCATCGATCCCCTCCAACCCCCTCTGTCTTCCGAAGGGTCTGCCGATGCCACCAAAGGGGTGCTCCGTTCTATCGGTCTGGGTAATGTCTTCCACCCATCCGCCACATTAGTTCTGTCTTCGCTGGCACTCCTCTCGCCCCCCTTCCGCGGTGGACTTTCAGCTTGTCTCTGTTCTGGGTTATACACCGATACTATGGGACCTATGGTAACAGGTACTGTAAGGACATCTGGCAGTTTCTGAGAATGTACACCCTCTTCAACCCGAACTTTCTGTACCGTAAACCTTCCCACTACTCTCGTCACTGGGGAGGGTGGGGGTGCCTTTTCTCCTTTTTCTGGGGTAAACTTGTCCCCTGGGGTGTCCCATCCGTTCCCCATTGGAACCCCGCCTTCCCCCACTGGGGCTTCCCGGTGTTTTGCCGATGTTTGTGTTCCCCCTGACTCAGGATTGTATGGGGGTGGCCTTTCTGACAACAGCCTCTCTATCAGGCTGTCGTCTGTCTCGCTGTCCTCATCTTCTGTGCTCTTTTTCTGCCCATCCCCTGCACTTTCCAGCAACGGATACAACTTATCTACTACAATGGTCTGTACCCTCCACCTCTTTTCCATGGCATCCCATCTCGCTTCCTGGACTGCCCTTACCGATCGTTTCACTCTTTCTTGTCTCCTATCTCTGTTCCTGTTGTGGGCTACCCTGATCCATGCATTTAGCGCTTCAAACTGTGTTGGTCTGGGCAAAGGTCGCAACGCAGCCATAATCGCTTTCAACTGGTATAACACTTCTAGTCTAAACGTTCCATATTTAGGAAAGGTCAATTCCTCATTTCCATCTGTCATCTTACACCAATTATCAAGCCACAATATGGTATGTAACCCAACATTCGTTGCCATGTAGTAAGCTGGAGTGTCCTCGGGTGGAGCCTCCTCCCCACCCCGAGGTTCTATCCCGTTTTCTCCTTTGAAACATTTTCGCAACACTTTAAAGCATTTCATGATGAAGAACCACAACGTTTCCTCGTTTACAACACTCGTTGTACTTCCTGATGACAATCCACCAATCTCAGCGCGGCTTCACGCTAACCGCCCTATCACAGCGCGGCTTCACAATAACCGCCCTATCACAGCGCGGCTCCTTCTGACGTCACTCGCCTCCGTTTCGCAGCAGTTCCCCTCCTTTCTCCGATGTCTCGCCGGTCACGCATGCGTCCCAATCATACACTAGAAATGATTACTTCTGACAAAGCAACCACTTCCTTGACTGTACGGCCACAGTCTAACTGTAATTGTCACCCAACCGGCAAATGTCTGTCCGCGAGCGAACGGACAATCACCTCAACTGTTCAACACACGGTAACTTCCGATCAGCGTCCGTTACCCACGCTCTCTCTATCCTCGTCCTTCGGGCGATCAATGGTACCTCATGACACCCTTACAATGGTCGACAATTACTTTGGGTGTTCGACACACCCGAACCACTTAAACTCCCTTGTAGCTTAAGATTTGCACCGGTTGCGCGCGCTCACAACCTGATCTCCTTTCACACTACAGGCATTCAACTCCGCAAGACATTACAGCACAATGACACAACATAACACTGCAATCTAACAACGCATGACCCTTTTCATACTCACTCTCCTATAGTCACCCATGCACTGGTCACGAGTCGACTGGACTATGGCAACACACTATACGCCGGAATTACAACAAAATTGCAGAAAAAGCTCCAGCGCATCCAAAACGCATCAGCGAGACTCATATTAGACATCCCGCGCCAAGAGCACATCACCGGTCACTTAAAAAACCTCCACTGGCTTCCCGTCAACAAAAGAATTACTTTCCGCCTTCTTACCCACGCACACAAGGCCCTTTATAATCTAGGACCCGAATGCCTCAACACACGACTATCCTTCTACTATCCCACCCGCCAACTAAGATCATCCAATCAAGCCCTCGCCACAGTCCCGCGCATCCGAAAAACCACCATGGGTGGCAGATCCTTCTCCTTCCTGGCTGCCAAGACCTGGAACTCACTCCCCACCCACCTCCGCCTTACTCAGAATCACATCTCCTTCAGAAAAGAACTGAAAACATGGCTATTCGATAAACAGTAAACCACTCCCCCCAGCGCCTTGAGACCCTCTGGGTGAGTAGTGCGCTTTATAAATGCATGAACTTGAACTTGAACTTGACCTGCTGCTTTCTGCCGCACTGTTACTCTCCATCAGTTTCCATGGAACGCCATCCTCCGTCCGCGATTCTCTGGACGCTCTCCATTTTGTTCTCTATGGGCCTCGGGGAAATCTCAACCTACTTCTAGATTACCCTTACTCCAGAAGATAAACCATCCTACACTGCTACCAACTGGAAAGGCGGGATTTCACCTCTAGAGTCTGCTTACCATTCTCCAGAATCCCGTCACAGGTCGACTGGACCTTTTTACCTGTCATAGAGTGAATTTAGGTAATCTAATCACAGCTCAACAGTTCAATTCCGGAATACCAAATTCCTTTCCCCAAAGAACCTCTGACTGAAGACTGAATTTAAAAGGTTTATTACATAACCAAAAATAACTGGAGATACAGGCACCTCAGCAAGAGGTTCAGGAGATAAACAGGTACTAATACAAACATAATCCTACGGAAAAGTCTCAACCGGCTAATGAAAAGAACGAGAATCAACTCCAGAATCATTAAACTAAACAGGATAGCTATAACTTGAGTTCTGGTACTCATCAGGATAAAAGACATAGATTCAGATTAGTCTGTCCCTACTCTATGCTAGATGACATCCCTACTCAACAATAGACCAACCTAACCAAAAGGTGTCAGCCGTGGAGACTTCCTAAGAAGTTCGCCACCTTCTCTCTTAGACTAGAATTTCCATCACCGCTGCTAAGCTCCTTGCCCATGCGACCGCTCTCTCTAGCTCCTCAGCCATCTGCTCTCGCTGCACCCTCGGGGCACTGTCCCTAATACCAAACCCCACAATGTGAATGGAACGCCTTCAGGTACGCCCATCCAGAAGGTGTTGGGCTCTGTAAATTTCCACATGGCACTGGTCCATCCTTGTCCGTTCAAACGTCTTTGGGTCCCAGGCTCTTCATCCTTTCAAGTTGCCTTCTTGAATTCCTGGTCTACTCCTCCATGTCTGAGTCTAGTATCCTAACATTCTTACACAATGGGCCCTTCTACTCTACTATCTGCTCGATTGGGCGCCTGCAAAGGAATACACGCAAATAGCTCACAGTCTATAACAGTTGCAACATTTTCTAAAAGGCTCTTTTATAAATCATTTCTACAGTTAAATGTTAAGCAAGACATTTTCCAACAAGCCTGTACCCATTCTCTGAACTAGGCCTCTGCTTTACTTATAGGCCCAGCGCTTTACATTAGCACTTCTTCTTAGTGGTTCACTAGGCCTCCAACCTTAGACAGCAAATGCATTTACTACTTTAAGTGAATCATCAAATATATATATGAAGACCGTTACATTTCAGATAAAGCAACTCTAAAAGCTCGCTTATACTTATTTAAACACACATTGCATCAGTAAAAGGTTTCATTTCAACAGCGTCGCTGTGTAAGCAGCAAAGGTATACTTGCAATCCAACTAGTTCTATATTCTTCATTGCACTACAACATGATTAAAGTCCTTTATATATATGGGTGCGGGCTACTCGTACATATGGTGCACCCCTACAAAATTCACTATAAATGGCGCTCTCTCACAAGATTACTTCACATCCATAGGTTTAAATAATCTGCGCCGAAAAGAAGTTAAACAGCGTTGGTCTCCATGATGAACCCTGAGGCGCTCCTTTGGTGGAGGGACCTGCTGAGATTTGAAGGAACCCTGAGGCATATTTACAAGCACCAACCACCTCCGGAGCGTCATTTTTTCTGACCATCTGGTGGTGTTGCACCATTCCCCATATTTACAAGGTGGCACTAACAGTGGTGGCTGGTGACATTTGAAAGTGCTGGGGCGTAAACTTTGTCGTAGAGTGATGCAAGAAAACACTTACATTGAAACAAATAGGCGTATAGCATGACACAATCTTTAACAAAAACAACATGGGCACATTTTACATAGTCGCACATCTAGGGAAAGTGAACTCTAAACAATCCCCAGCCATATGCTGTCACAAAGCACTTTCCACCACTGCTGTAACTTTTTAGCCTAAAAGAACTTCTGTTATAATACAGATCTCTGTGGTAGGCGTAAAAGATGCCATCTTTTGACTTTCAGGCTACATACAGATTTCAGTTGTAATCTCTAAACCTGCTAACCCATGGTAATAGTAACAATAGAGACAACAACTTATTGTTAAACATGCTAGTAACCAAAATGTAGTGGTGTCCTGGGCTATTAGAGGTGTGGCACTCATGTTACGGACATCGACGGGATGAAGGTCTGAGGCAGCCCTGTCTGAATAGCACGATAAAACGCTCACCAACATAAGCACGGGGATAAGCAAGAGCATTGCACCTTAAAGGGTGCATTACCATTTCCCTTACACAGGAGAGAGTAGGACAAAGCCAAGCGTACGCTTCACTCTGAGGGTCTACTGTCCTTCGTCAGCACTCTGTTGCTCTTTAGCTAGATTTAGACTCTCAACACACCTAACAAACGCATAAAAGGCACGACCCTGCAGGGAGGCTAATTAGCTAACTGGCTTCTGATTGGGCCCCACCTCTATTCACAAAACGAAAGTACAGGGGGAACACTGCAGATGTGTGAAACATTTATCGAGTTCAAATATTTAAGTAAATGAAAAAAAAAATCTGAGTGACAGGCAAGTATAGTATTTAGCACCAGAGAGCGCTTTTTATAGAATTCTGCAACTACACTGGTGCCCGATTAGAGAATTTATCCTATTAAAGACAAGTTACAAAAGTTTTCTTTTTCAAACTTTTAATAAGTCTGTGTGTGGAATAAGGAGCAGCGAAAGCAATGTACTCCACCCTCAGCCATCCAGAAAGTCGAGGAACGTTCTTGCGTTTGTCACACAAGGCAGAAAGAACGGATGCTGGTTTTTGGCATGCAAATTACTTTAGCACTGCTTTCAAAGGCGCGTCCCTGCCATGCACTTCTGAAGCATAGACAGCTGCGTGCAAGGCTCCAGCAGGACGGGCCTAACTGCCTGGACTGCACCAGACCAATCAGTCCGTGTTCCTGCTATGTAAACGTTAACAATCTTTGAAGTGCAGAGTGGCTTCACTCTTCACTTGAAAGAGTGTTAATGTTTATAATAGTGGGAACGCACACAATGGTTAAAGTGCTAGCCTACACACACACACGGACGAAAGTCGGAGCTCTCGCAATACTGGGGGGGGGGGAGTCCCGCGGGGGGGTGGATGAAGGCCGCCAGGAAGTTTAAAATTGAATTATAATAAAAGAAAACTTACCGGTCCGCGCCGCCTCTGCTCGACTGCTCCTGGGCCGGGGTCTCACGCTCAACAAACTGGAACAGCCGCAACGTCACTGGGGAACCCCTCTTCGTGCCAGGCCCAGGATTGGCTGAGGGCAAGGATACTATCTGCCCATTAGGAGACCGGGGGCTGCGGCATGAAGCAACCCTCGGTCTCTTAAGGGGTACACTAGTGCGCAAGTGCGGACTGATCGTAAATATGATGAGCCCAACAACGAACATGCTCAGTAGCAATGCCTTGACGTGTTTAGTGTCGTGCCTGCTGTCACTCAAACGCTGCCGCAGCACCACCCCCTTCAGTGCGATGTCCCTAGTTCTACTTCTCCGACGTTAATTACAATCATTAGTCCTGATTGGAATTAGCGCAGAGAAGTAGAACAAATAATTTGAATGGCATTAGTGGGGCAACGCCCCAGCGCCCCCAATGGACGCACCGCCACTGGGCACTAAGCCACTTAACGTGGCTTAATGCCACCTTGTAAATATGCCCCTTTCTGCTGCTGTGTGCTGCCGCAAAAGGCCAAGCAATTGGTGTTGCATTGGGAACTCCACCGCAACACCCAATGCTTTTTGACACTGCCCCAGATTTACACGACTGGGGCAGCGCCAAAAACGAAGGCCAGGTAATACTTGGTCTTAGAATGGCGATACAAACAGAAATGATTCATTTCTCCTTGTTTTTGGTCTTTCTATGTGTGCTGCAGATTGCAGCACACATAGAAAGAGCAAATCGCCATTATTGATTGTTTATGTGCAGGAAGGTGTCCCTTCCCGCACATAAACAATTGCCCCTGCAGCGCAGGCATCCTTGCAACATGGCGCAAGGGTGCCTGCGCTGGTGCTAGGCATGCTTTTAGTACCAACACTAGGGGAAACACAGGAGTGTTCTGTATTTATGTAAATATGGTGCATCCCTGCTTTTTGAAAATGTTCTTGCCAAATTTGGCATAACACTGCGCTCGGGCATTTTCTTGTAAATATCCCCCAGAGTGTGGTGATTTGGATAGTCTTCTAAAATTTTAGCTAGCCACTGCAGGACGGTACCTCTGATACCGATCTCATACAGTCTGCTAATCAGAAGTGAATTAGAAAAGGTGTCAAAAGCTGCAGAGAGACCCAAACATACAAGCATGGCTGGAACATCAGCATCCAAGGAAAGATGGATGGAATATGTAACTGGTACCAGTGTGGTCACAGTACTCTGGGCTGCTCAGAAACATAATTGAGAGGGGTACAGAATTGCATGATCCTCCAGAAACTTTATATACTATTTGTTTACATGATTTTGAAGTATTTTTCATTATAAAGGAAGAAGAGATACAGTGCGATAATTGTGCAGATTTTTTAGGTCTCCATTGTTTTTGTTTTGTATGGGAACAACCAAAGCAGTCTTCCAAATCAAAGGTAACTTGGATTCAAGAGAAAGATTGAATAAAGGCAGCGCCTCCGGTGCATAATTCTTCTGATAAAGTGACTACAGTCCTTGGAGGACAGACATCCATCGGAGAGCCTGATTTAGCTTTAATCAAGGCGGTTGAAACTTGCTCTAATGTAAGAGGTGCAACACATTCAGAAGTGGAAAAGAAAAAATATGAGGTGACATAGAGTAGTCAGGGATGGGGTTTTCCTGACTATTAGGAAATTTCCTATAAATCATCTCAAAGTTTTCCTCCAAAAAGTCTGACAGATAATTGCAGAGTGGTTGCGAGGCAGGTATATCTGAGCCTCATGCATGGGGTTGAGTAAATATATTAAGCGCCTTAAACAATTCTTTTGAAGAATTACCTGAATTATTTATTTGATTGAAGATAAAACCAGGCATAGCTTTTATAATAACAGCATGGTATCTAGTTAGAGCAGATTTAAAATCTCCTTTATCATTTACTATGTATAAGAGCATGTTATCTAGTCAGAGCAGATTTAAAAGTTACTTTAAAATGTACTTCCTTTCAACCTCCCCAGGGACTTTCCAATTTTCCACACTCTGCCTTCAGCGGGCGTAAGTCACTGGTAAATCAGGGGGCATGGGGCCCAGAAGAAGTCTGTTTTGAACTTTTAAATGCTGCCATTTTGTTAAATATTGGTGATAAGGCAAGGTGGTAATTATCTAATGCCACAGTGATGTCAGCATCCTGGGTCCCAGTACCCCAAGACATCACCCTAAGAGAATTTCTGTCATGCTATTTGTCCAAACTCTGTAGGCTTGCATTCAGGATTGGGAAGCAGAGGAATGATCTGCACAGTTGAGAGAAGGATTTGTAATTTTGTTTTTTGGTACGTATTGGTGGCCAATGGTCTGCTAGAGAAGCAAGTTTGTCCCTGTGCAGAGGGTCTGGAATATATACGTTTTTGTGACCTACCTGATGGAATCTCAACTGAGAAGCTGATAATGTAGACGTCTGGTGAACCTATAAGTGGAGTTGTGGGGAGCAACCTGCAACTGAGGGAAATTGGTCGGAGTCCACGGAGTTGTTATGAAGATTTTGGATTTTTCTTCAACATAGGAGCTGCTACCAATACATGTGGATAAAATGCTGAACTTTGCACAAAATATTTTGGATAATTGGGAGCGATATGGTAATTATTCATGAAAAAGACACAGCCAGGGGGCTGCTAGTTAAACTGTTCAGTGCTTTGTGAGCAGGAAATACAAGCCTGCTGCAGGACGACCAGATTATTTAGTTGTTTGGGACCCCTGTTGCACGCACTGTTTACCACACTGCTGATATTTTTTCTTCCAAAAAGTCTCAAGTTTATGACTGAAAAAAAACATCCTTCAGGACCTATAATCATTAATATTTCTATGTGTTCACTTGCAGCCGCAGAGATGCATGTGTCACTGTCACCCTCAAATTGGACATTTTGTCATTTAAAAAAAAAATATGATGCATTTCCCATTTATTTATTGAAATGTTGTCTTTCCAGCTAATCTGGAATGGATCGTTTATACTATTTATTTTTTTGTGCTTGAGTTGAGTTGAACTATCTATCAAGAGCAATGGTAGTCCTCACAGAAAGCAGTTTTCCCTCTAAGACCAGATTGATTGGGCCTAATTGGAGGTCAGTTGAAGCTCACATTTATACCGTGATATCTGATCTCATAGCCACACCCTCTAATTCTCTAAAGAGTGAGAGAAATAGAGAATATTTTACAAACACAAAAGTTTGTGTTTTCCAGTGTCTAAATAAACTGGAAAGTGTAATAAATTAACCTTCCAAGTGTGCCAACATGGCATTTATTTGGGTTTCTACTTTTGGGATGACATATTACATAGAAGACTGTAGCTAAGATTTTTAGAATGCTTTTTTTCCTATTTGGTATAGCAATTACAGGTATTAGGATGATTCCCTTCAAATAGGTAACTGAAAATTAGTTTGTAAATTGAAAAATATGCTCACTCATCTTTCACTAAAAGGACATCACCCTTCTCTTTGAAGGAATACCCTACTTCAGACATTTCATAGTTCATGTTTTCTGTTTTTTAACGTTGGAGTAGACGCAAACTTGATATTGCTGACAGGACAAATAGACCCATCTTGTTTGTGATGTGCAGAGAGAGATTCACATTCCTAATATCTTTCTCATGGTCAAGGTCTTAATCAGCACTTTTGTTAAGGAAACTGGGATGTCCAATATCTCCCTTGTTATTTGTGCTATTGTTTCAGCCATTGATCATACAAATGAAAAGGATCTAGAGGTGCCTAACTAGTGGAGCAAACATCTTACTTTATACCAGTGGCGAGGCAATCTACCTAAATGCCTCAGAAAGACCATTGCAGATAATTCTGTGGTGGTCAGTTATGGACAAAATCAGGCCAAATTGGTGATGTTAGTTCTGTGATGTGCAGAATGTAAATCAGGGGGATTTTATGGATTTAGAAAAGATGGCCATAGACTAGAACTCTACAAACTGTGGGGTGCATTCCCCTGGAGGTCCGTGGCTGCGCTCCTGGGGGGCACAATGCCTCATTGAGTACTTGTAAATGAAGATGGCCTGGAAGCATGACGTTTAGGCTATCTTCATTTCCATGCAGCCCTCGAAATGCTTAATAATATATGGAAAATGTCATAAAGGGAATGAAAGTATTTCCAATTGATTAGCTTTACTTGCATTAATTTGTTGGTTAAGGTTTCTGCATTACTTTTTAAGCAGTTAACTGAAAGTGCAAAACAAGACAGTTGCAGAATGTTTTGTTATTTTTATCCATGTTTATTTATGATGGGTCATGTTTTTCACTTTCAGTTAACCGCATATGGGATAATTTATAAATTTTGAATCAGAGCTTATTTTTATCAAGTACTTGACTGTGCATTCAAGTAAAAATATAAACATTCTAAATCTCCTAATCAGGCTTGGGAATGAAACTGGACAGGGTTACTGGTTTTCAGATAAAACCAATTATAACTCATACAAAAAACATTTTATATTGTTGTACGTTTGCTGCGTTGGTGCCTTCTAAAGTTTAAGGAGTGAAAGTGCAGCCCCTAAGTACTTTCCAGTAATGGAAACACCTGCTGTGACTTACTCCGGCCTTGGTAAACCACAAAATATGCCTTTTTGACAATCCACAAGTTTCCAGGACCATCTGGATCCTACATCCACTCCCACTTAGGGGTCATAGCTTAATCATATGCCCTCGGCTCAATGAGCATGCTTCGTAGTGTCCAGCAGGTTCAAAGATAAACTTTGAGTAGGACCTCAGTTCAGAGTATGCACCACCACCATGATGCCATTTTCCATGCACTTTGAATTGTCTGTTTTTTTAGAGCAAAGCAACTACTGAGGAACTCACCTCTTTGGCACCAAGAGGCCTGTGAGCACTTCCTGAATTAGAACAATTATTTATATTGAAGACTACTGTGAGTTTTCAAGCATAAAATTGCATTTTGTGTAGGACATTCTTTAAAGATATTCAGTACTGTCCAATAAGGAGACATGCATTTCTCATACATGACAAGTGTAGGAGATTTGTAATTTGTCCAAAGAACATTTTATTTGAATTATATGACTATTAAACAAGAGATTATGTCAGAATCATGATCTGTGCGAGGATTCCCAGTATTTCAGGCACAATTATATTTTCCAATCAAACCTTTCTGTCATCTAAATTAAAGACCTTTTTTGTGTGCCCAGTACATAGTGGTGGTACATGAAAGCTGTTATCTTAAGTCACCTTGTGAAATAAAGTTCTAACCCTAGACAGACTTAAAGAACTGAAAAAGAAAACTAAAACTACTTAGCAAAATGTCAACCACCAGAAGTTGTTTAAAGAGTCTTTATTGCCACCCTAAACAAATAAAGATCCTCTTGTAGGAACATCTAATCTGTTTATATATCTTTCTTAAAATACTTACCAAAATTCACCATTCCACCATTCCTCAAGAGATTCACAATGTATCAAAGAACATTACAAATGTATAACTCAACCCTTCTGTCCCTTCATTAAGAATATCTATTTGCAGTTCTTCGAAAGATCAACAATGATGTGTAAAGGCATTGAAATCATAATCCCTACATTAACAGAAACTGAAAATACAAGATTTGAACATGCATGCAAAAGAACTGTGTGCATTTGCTTTCACAATCACATATTTGTTATATTGGCTCTGTTTTTGTTGCAAAACCGAAAAACACCCTCTTTTCTTAGCAGTCTATCTTACTTTTTACAGTAGTTCTTTAATACTGGTCATAAAATGTCCGGTATTAGAGACACCACAATATTTTGTCTTTCATTCATCCTATCTGGAAGCTACGATTGAAGATGATCAACTCACCAATGGTCACTTTGAAATATTCTTGGTTCATGTATTAATGCCTTATAGATAATTTCACAACTTTGCAAATCTGAAATCACAATTGTAACAAAAGATGACCAGCTTCAATAAAAGATTTTGTCAGACAAGTTCCATATTTTTTAATGTCAATGTCTTTTCTTGTTCTCTAATATTTTATCCCAGAACCTGTAATGATCATTATATTAATATTATATTATATTATATTAATTATGTTAACCAAATACCCCAGACATTAATATGTTTCTTTTCCCTGTGGGCAACACCTCACTGTCTTAGGTTCATTCACAGCCTGACCTAACAAACTTTTTTTTGCAAGTAAATAACATCATAGGCTAGTCTCCACACATTTTCAGATCATTATCTGTATTAATGTTAGTTAATTTGTTATATTGATTCTTCTGATCTTATGGCTTTATCGACTGTGGGGTACTGTTCATTTTAATTGGTTTTCAGTAATTTTCTGTGACTTCAAATAATCCTTTGTAATCCTAATAATTGACTGAAAGGCAGATGGGTAGGGTTATCTCTGTGAAGGTACTTGTATTAAAAGACAAGAAGACCTGGTAACACGATTCTGCAAATGTAGTTACCCTGGAGAGTCATTACAAAAGGCTGTTAAAAATATTTGACCACGTTTAAGGGCAGAATACTTTCAGGAACATGTTGTTGGCAAATCACAAGGTATAATACTATGAACCATACTCAGCAGAGCGTGAGCTGGCACATATGGTGTTTTAAGGAGTCTCCTGCTAATTGCCAGAAGAATGCAAGGTGCTGCTGCTAGTATGCTCATTGCTGACTTGGACAGGCCCAATGTTTCCCTAAGAACTGCCAGAAAAGTTGGTAGTTACAAAGAGAAGCCTCACATTACTTAGTTGAAGCTTAGCATTTCAGGGAGAGGTCTTGGTGCATGCAACTGGCAATGATCAAGTGACTTAAAATGTTGAAACGTCAGCTCTGTCTGTACCTCAGTGTATTCTGGGATTAACATAGATTTGAGAACTAGACATTCATCATTCTCAGATATAGAACTAGCACGAGGAAAGACTTTTGGATGTGACTGAGAGTTGAAGGCAAAGCCTATGTACTAGCTGTGGAAGGGATACTTTTGCCTCTTCCAGAGTTAAAATCTTCTGTTAGTGAAAGGAAAGACAGTGAAGATACAAGTGAACTATCTAGAGTTAAAACATTAGAATCAAAATCACCATAGCTTATAATTTCTTAACATGCTTTAACGTTCTTGACTTTCTCCGAGGCTTGGCGGGAGTACATGTAAGCCTGTTCTCCAGTAGTACTACAAATCTAGAAGCATGTGTGCATTTTATGAATGAGCAATCATTCATTTGTGTGTGCTTTTTTCATTTCAGCATGACCCTTCCTAATTCCCTCCTTTAATTTGCCTGAAAGCTCTCCATTTTGCAATACTGAATTTGTATTTTCCCAGTACTCTTCATATTTACTAGTACAACCTGTACATATGTGTGCAGAGTTCTCTGCCAGTGGACATAGATTTCCTCACACAAAAATGCTAGGAGAGTTAGAGGCAAACATCATCTCCTGCCAGATCCTTGTGAATCACCCTTTAGATTATGTAAAGTAGTAATACTTTTAAAAAATATATATTTTTATTGAAGTACATACTGTCATTGTCATAGATTGTACAAAAACAACCAATAAAGTGTAATCCAAAATAATATCTTAAACCACATATGAAACAAGAGCGCATAAAAGAAGAACATACAAAATACATTGGTCCATACTCAATCAAAGAACGAGCTCCAAATTTTCTCAAACTTTCTTGTCCCTCCTACTCTTTGTGCATACAAAAGTTCATTCTTCTTAACTTTCTTCATTTTTTGCAGCCATGTCATAAACACAGGAACCTCAGTTTACTGCCATTTCTGAAGTATCAAGGATCTGGCAACGGCCATCATAATATACACCAATTTAACCAGCTGGTCTCCAAATTCCAGGTCGGCATCGTAACCAAACAGTATTAATTTAAAGTTATAACAGATACCGATCTTATAGTGTGTTTGAAGAAAGGAGAAAATTTCCTCCCAAAATGGAAAAATATTAGGACAGTGCACCATTATGTGGGACCAGTTGGCAGGGGTAAATTGTTGGCATCTAAAACAGTTGGCAGAAGCAGTCATATACATCTTAGCTATACTTGCCGGGGTGCGGTATAACAACCATTTACTAAAGAATAACATTCTTCTCCAGTTCGAGCCTTGCAGTACGCTAAAATTTAGCTTATTTATAGTCTTCCAAGTATTAGGGGACATACAAAGGTTTTCCTGATCTTGCCACTTTTTACATACTTTAGAGCTCAAATCTGATTCGATACTTTGGGCGAGACATCTTTTCCACTCCCCTGGCTTCCTAGTCAACGTTATTGAAAATAGCTCATACCATAGCTGAGGTGGCAAACTAATCTGACTTACATCAGTTTGTACCAAAGTTTTATGAATCAAATTATAAGATCCTAATAACAAAAAATTTCCCTGCGTTAGAAAAGACATCTCGCCCAGGTTGAGCCATGATCCCTCTTTTAAAAAATCTGATAATGTATTGAAGCCCATACGGTACCAAGTTAATACAACTTCTAGCTTGATTTTAAGCCCCAAATAGACAAAAGCATAAAGTAAGGGGGTCAATAGATCAAACTGCTGAAGAGAATATCTTTTGAGCATGGCATCCCGTCTTTTAAAAAAACAATTCATTATTTTATATCTGACAAGTTTCGGAGATTTAGGAACTTGAAGAGGGGAAGGGATTTGCGCCTCAGAGCAAAGCACCCCTAAATATCGCTTGGGTGTAGAATTAATACATATGATTAAATCTGGATGTAATTCTGGGTCTGAGCCACCACATACCAGAATCTCAGTCTTTTTTTTATTAATCCTGTACCCACCTAGGGCTTCCAATTCTTCAAACGTTTGTAGCATACAGGTCTGTGATTGAATATCTGGTTTAATCAATCACATGACATCGTCCGCATAAAGTTTGATTTTAGCCATAGAACTAATTGGGGGGGCAACATTCACCGCATTGCGGATTGCAACTGCTAGTGGCTCAATAAAAAAAGCAAAAAGAATGGGTGACAGGGGGCACCCTTGTCTAGTGCCACGTTTAACTGAAACTGAACCGACCGAAATTGAGTTAATAATAATATTGGCTTTAGCACCAGAATATAAATTTCAAATTAAATTGATGATTTGTAAAGGAATTCCAAAGTGCTCTAAAATAGTGAAAACGGTTGTCCAAACTACCAAATCAAAAGCTTTTTCAGCATCTAGAAATAAAACTAATGCCGGAATACTCTTTGTCTGAAAAAAATCTAAAGCCTCCACCAAAAAATGTGTATTAGTACCTAATTGACGTCCAGCAATAAACCCATTCTGATCGGGATGGATAAGGTCTGCTGCAATAGTGTTAAAGCGAATTGATAATAGTTTGGTAGTAATTTTATAATCTGTATTCAAAAGTGTGATGGGTCTGTATGAATTAGGATCTTTCGAGTTCTTGCCCTTCTTTGGAAAACTCACAACTGTACCTTCATGGAAAGAATCTGGAGCCTGCCCCCCTGCCAGCATGGAATTCAATAAGTGAAGTAACAAATCAGAAAAAGCAGAAAAAAAGACCTTAAAAAATTCAGCAGGAAACCCATCCGGGCCTCATGCTTTACCGATCGGTAGCTCTTTTATCACCAATTCTAATTCTGCTTTAGAAAAAGAACTTATCATAATATTTGGGTCTAGATGAGAAAGTTGGGTCATCTCATACTTTTCCAAGAAATTAGAAAGCTTTAGGGGATCTATATCTTGCTGTTGACTATAAATCTCTTGGTAGTGTGAAAACATAATCGACTGTGATACCTCCCTATGTGTTTTAGGGCATTTTAAGGACCTAATCTGATTTGCAGCAGCTTGCTCTTTCACCTGCCAGGCTAAGAGTTTACCAGTATAGTTGCTTTCCTCGTAGATTTTTTGTGAATATGTACGAAAGGCTTCTTCACTTTGTGTGAAATAGGTAGAACTAAGTTCACGTTTTGCTTCATTCAGTTGACTTTGGACCTGATTAGACGGATTAGATAGACGTTGCCGAGTTAAGGTCTGAATCTTCTGTTGAAGTAAATTTCGAGATTCTCTAATGGCTGACCACTCCGCTGCGTCTTTGCTAATCATTATCCCACGAATGAAAGCTTCAAAGAGTCCCATATAACATGCAGCGGGGCCGTACCAGAGTTACGAACAATAAAAGAGTTTATCTCAGATTTAAGTAAGGTCACCCAATCCATGTCAAGGAGATGGGTCTTCTTAAATACCCATCTCTTAGGGACTCTAATATCAAAACCCAGTGCAAACACATTGACTAACAATGCATGATCGGAAAAGCCATTATCGCAAATTTTCTGATAGGTAAATGATAGTTGCCTGGAGACTAAAATAAAATCAATGCGAGATGAAGATTTAAACCTGCCTGACCAGCAGGTAAACTCTTTCTTTTGTGGATTATGTAGTCGCCATGGGTCACATAAATCCAAGGTGGTCCTATAGTTGATGAGGGACCTGTATGATTTGGGTTTAAGCTGTTTTATAGAGACCGTAGTGGAATCCAACTTTATGTCCATAAGAATATTAAAATCCCCCCCAATAATGATATCCCCACTCACCAAATATAACGATTGAAGCAGATCTTCAGAGTCCTGAGGATTATCCTCCACTGGGGCATAGAAACAAACAAACGTGATTGGTCTCGGTCTAGTCTTAACTAGGCAAGTTACCCAACACCATCGAACTGCCCCTCCCTCATCTGACTGAATAACTTCTGCGTCCAAATTCCTATTAAGGAAGAGAGCCACTCCTTTTTGCGAAACTGTAGATGATGAGAACCCCCGAAAAGAGGCCCACGTCCTAAACATACAAAAATCATTCAATTTTGCCAGTGGGATATGGGTTTCTTGTAACATTATTACCGAGGGATTCTCCGTTTTAATCCATGATTCAATCGCTCGCATTTTTTCCTATTATTTAAGCCGTTGACATTGAAAGAAATTATTTTAAACAACGTGCTAGACATTTGATAATACCCAACATTTATAAAACAGATTCACAAACAGCCTATCCAATTTCTGCCCCAATATCCTTCCTCTGCACACGAAAAGAAAAAACATTCCATAAACATAGACAAATAGAACTTCAACATTTTTTTTGCTTTTTCACCCCCCCTACCATACTCCTCCCCCAACCCTCTTGAACCCAGCCCCGTGGTAAGGTAGTAATACTTTATGTATTCTGCAATGGGTTATTCAAAGAGATCCTTATATATTCCAACATGCAGCATAAAATATATTTTAAATAAAGTATTTAAAATTGACAAATTGAAGTAAAGAAATATAAAACATATCTTCACAGCAGTATATGGATCATAGAAACATACATAACAAACACATACAATAAAAATATAACAAAATAAATAAACATAGTGGTATTTTTTTTCTTACAACTAGTTAAATTATTCTATGCATTTCTTGTATGTAACATAATCCATTACGCTGTCTGTTGTACATTAACATGTAAATATTACACGCTAAACATAAATAAAATAACTAAACTATATTATGAATAAACCTTTAAATAACTAAATATCAAGGAAGAAAATGGAGGTGAAATAAAAATGAAAAAGAGACTACCAATACAAAGCAGTTATTGTAAAGAACATCATTTTATGTTATTTTCTTTTATAAAATTCGAAAAATAATGTAATCATTTTTAAGTACTGTAAAATGTTTTGAATGTGCCAAAAATCTGTACGTTAAAAATCAGAAAAGCTATTTTACATTTGAATTTGTATAAGATAATCAGTTAAAAAGGTAATCAATTAAGATAATATAATATGTTTATGAAACTTCTCCTACCTCTACAGTATATGAATTGTTTATATTTTCACTACTGGTGCATGTAAAGGAAAATATAAGCTTTAATATTGTGTTTTCGGAAACCAACCAAGTTGTGTAGTTCTATTTTTATGTTTCTTTAATTAATAATATTACCTGAAACGCGAAACACCATACAAAGTGCATCATGTGGAGGGTTCACATTTACTATTCTAACTCAAGTCTACAAAGAATTATGGTAAGTGTACAGTTGGGGCTGGGGAAGTTGCATAAACACACAAATCTAATGCCAATTTTGTGGGTAAAATGTACTTCCAGTCGAATGATCAATGGGAAAAGTGTATAATTTGGCAAGCAATGGCAAATATACCTTTGGACTGTATATATATATATATCCAATAAATGAATAACTAATTAAGTGGAATCCTAGTTTAAAAAACAAATCTATCTCACACACAGTATACCTCACAAAAACGTAAACAGTTTGCACCCCACATGTAAATCCCTTCAGCAAGGTCATTAACTGGAGGGGAGAGCTTTGTTCTGTTGTCCTTGTCCTATCCTGCGCCTGTAGTTTAGGGCCGAGTACATCAATTTAAGGGCACATGTGATATGAAACTGGAGATTCCTTGCATATCTTTATGTGAAAGACTATTTAATGCATCCTTGAATAATATTAAAATACATGTTCTCAGTTTCTGAAACATACAGATTTGGAAATGGTAGCTCATATTTTAATTAATTTTTCTGCCCAAATCTGTCCTTGTCCTATCCTGCGCCTGTAGTTTAGGGCCGAGTACATCAATTTAAGGGCACATGTGATATGAAACTGGAGATTCCTTGCATATCTTTATGTGAAAGACTATTTAATGCATCCTTGAATAATATTAAAATACATGTTCTCAGTTTCTGAAACATACAGATTTGGAAATGGTAGCTCATATTTTAATTAATTTTACTGCCCAAATCTGTAGAAAACGGTACTTCAGAATGGAGGGCTAGGGAGCTGTATGTTCACTTGTCAAAAATACTAAAAAACTGAAGTGAAATAAACGTCCTGTATGCCATATTGCTGTTCAGTGTCAAGAAAACTGAAGTGATATGAAGTGGATGTATGACATGTTGTCGTTCACTTGTCTAGAAACTGAAATTAAATAAACTGGCTGTATGTCATGTTGGTGTTGACTTGTCTAGAAAAGTAAAGTGAAATAAACTGGTCATGAGCCATGTTATTCTTTTTCTTTTAATGCAAAAAGTGTTTTTGTGGATGCAGCTCATATCATTTGTAGACAACAAAGAAACAACTGCCAAAATGCATAATTTGCAAACTAGAAAACTGCAATTTGCACACTAACTGGTTTGTGAAAATGAATGCAATTTGCAACGAGACCTATGTACCAGTGATTTAAGTGAGCCGGGTCTGAGCACCGGCAGTTCTTTTCAGGGGTCCTCAAAACGGGTCTCTTTCGGGCTCTATTTTCAGGCCTCCAAAGGTAGTCCGTTATCTTTTTTTTTTCTCGACTGCAGTGAGAGCATGCACCGCGATGTGCCCATGCTCACAAACAACTTCAGAAGCACTGACTTCTTACTTTTTAACAGTGCCCCTTGCCGCACTTTCACTTTTACAGTAGGTGTTGCGCTGTCTACAGACTTACGACACTCCCTCTCCCGCCCCCACTACTCGGCAGCAGAATCCAGGAGCAGCAGTGCCACCGGGTCACAACGCCATCTTGCAGGAAGACAAGCGGTCGGCAACTGCATGGTAACTGGCACAGGATCATCTAAAATCCCTTTGAATTAATTTTGTCCCTGTGAAGAAGCTTTTTTTCAGCTTGCATTCCAACCTCCATAACTGATCACAAAACTACCCCAAAGGCAGTGGTTCCACATAGAACAGTGCTTTCATTTGATGACTGAGAACTTTTGTCTTGGATCAGAAAGGCACAACAACATACCCTCAAATATTAGTCATACATACGAGTGTGCTTCCTTCGCTGTATTATTTGATATAAAGTGATGAGCATAATTTGGGCAGGCACTCGAAAAACTATGAGCAGCCAGTAAATAAACATTCATACCGTCAGTCGAAAAACCAGTCACCCCTCACTCTGCCCCCAACTTCTGCAACTGCTTCGCACTTAGGTACTGACCGCAACGAAAATGAAAAATAAATTGGGGTGGTTCCTTTCACCAAGTATATTTCTGCCTATGTTTGGACAGTTTCACAATTATTTCCGATCTAGTCACTTAGCACCCTTCCACCTGTACCTGCGATTCTTTCATTTACAGCACGTGCAGAGAATGCTAAACAGCCTCACCCCCATTCTGAAAAGGATTGACAGCGAATGAGGAAAAGCAAAGACGTGCACCTGCCCATTGGGACAGGAGTTGAGTGGTGACAGGAGTTTTGTTGTGCTAGGGGACTCCATTTAATTTTATGGAAATAGAAAAGTTCACATACCTACTTCCTACAGAATGTCTGTTTGCTGGGAAGTGCCGGTACTCTAGAATTAAAAATATTGCAGCACTGCTGAGAAGTGCAGGTACTCTCTCTCTAACCTTCAAGTTACAAAAGGGTGGACACTCTGTACTGGAGAGCACATGCCCGTTTGAAGCACTGGATAGTAAATGAAACTTGCCCTGCCAAGGGCACACAAAAAAGGCCCCCACATCCTAGCACACAAACAAAGCCAATGTGTGCTACATTATTTTGACATATGTCATTTGTATTGTAAGCTTAGTTTGGGCAGCCAGCCAGGCAGTTTTAAGAGTGCATTTGTTGAATGTACTTTGTGCAACACGTTATTGCTTCTATAAGGTACTTAATGTAACTGCTCACGCTCAGCTTCGGTTGGCAGAGCACTGTTTGTGTTGCATGTATATTGCAGGGCTTTAAGTGGGTCGGTTCTGTCTGGGTCTGAGCACCGACAGTTATTTTCAGGGTGCTTCAAAACGGGTCTCTTTCAGGCTCTATTCACTCGACTGCAGTGAGAGCATGCACATCGATGTGCGCATGCTCATTTTGCTCCCTACTGAGCAGTGGAGGTAGTGAGCATGCCAGGTGAGCTGCGTTGTAGGCTTTACAGAGAGCCATTTTCTTTCAGGATTTCCCTTCCTACAGCGCAGGTGCAATGTCATCGTGGTGCCAGCCTTCACATCGTGGGGTGATTAGGAGAGAGACAACCACGAGCAGCCTGATCCAGCACAACCCTGCTCTGACCTTTCACACTGAGCGTCAAGGCTGCAGTGTAACCCAGCAACAAGTGAAACGCAGGGAAAGGAACTAGTCTGCGTGATCCAGCCCCAGCCCTAACACAATGCTAGTTATCTTGATTTAGACCATGCCCCTGCTTGGATAGGCCACGCCCCTTTAAGAGGTTTGCCCCGCCCATTTTAGAGCACCCCCAGTTTTTTTTCCCATTTAAAGCCCTGCTATGTACTAACATGTCACATCGCAAATTCTTCATAGCAGGTCGCAAAACTACCTGCCTAATGAATATTAATTAGTAGATTACAATTTGGACCACCTGTGAATGGCTGCCATTGCAGTAATAGAGTCCTGGAAGGGGCAGCTCACCACCATTAATGCAAGCACAGAGGGTATGGGGTAATAGATGACTGCAACTATCCCTTAATCAGGTTACAATATAAGTTTGGGTGCCAAGGATCAGAGATGCAATACCCTTACATCCCCTATGGAAAAATTCCATAAAACACAGTTAAATACAAAAAATAATCCAGCACTCCAACAGATAGTATCAGGCCTTATAACAAATGAATATTAAAAACAGAAGAAATCAGCAGGTGATTATGTAACATCTTTATTCAGTATTCTTGTTCTTTTAAAATTTTATGACATGGGGTAGCCAGCGCTTTTCGTCCTTACAGACTTCTTCAGGGCAAAATAGTTCTTGTGATAACCTTTTTGGCGATGCTGCTTCTATTTTTTCTTTTTAAAAAGTAGGTAAAGAGAAGAATTTCAGAAAGGATTCCATATATCGCCTTGGTACAAGTAGTAAGGCAACTTTATCCAGTCTGCTTTTGTAAAAGCCTTCATAATGAATATTCACTTGTCTATGGTTGTCCAAATTTGTAAGAGAAGCGTTGTGTGGTCCAAGATCGTCTCCGCCGTATTTTGCCCTGAAGAAGTCTGTAAGGACGAAACGCGTTGGCTACCCCATGTCGTAACATTTTAAAAGAAAAAGAATACTGAATAAAGCAGCTCACCATCATCCCTGCATTTACTTTCCCAAATGGCAAAGGTTTATTGTTCATAAGCATTAAAGGAACAGGCAGCAGGAAGTGAAGGGTGGGGCGTACCAAACAGTGGTACTCCCCTGAGGTCCATGAAGGTGGTCTCTTGGGTGAACCCAGCTGCGGCTGGTGCAGGTAAGAGCGGTGGGGCCGGGTTAGGCGGGATTCAACAGACAACCACGAGGGAAAATTAAATAAATAATTAATTTTCCCTCTTCGTCATCTGTCGAAATCCCCCGCCCACCGGCCCCGACGCTTTTACCTGCATGGGCAGCGGCTGGGTAAACCCAATTTGGAGGTCGGTAACTCATCAATGATTTGCAACCGCAGTTGCAATAAAAAACAATGATATATTGCTTTACAAATTCCAAATAGTAAAGGGGGTGTCCCTATCATTCCACCTACTATTTGCTATTCAGAAAGGATTGCAAGAGCCTTTTAACCAGCAATACATTTCCAATTCATAAAAGGGACTTTGTACATTAAGAAAACCACTTGCACACCCACAGCTATTTGATTTTTGAGAATTGCATGATTTGCAATAGCAAGACATCTTTTGTACATCGGGCCCCTAGTGCATCAAGGGGTTTTAAAGTGATGTAGGGTTCCAGAGAGATAACGTTAATTCTAAAAAGAAAGTTGTAATTTATGCCTGCGCCATTTTAGATAATGGCATCATCCCAATTCCTTACGTCTGATATGCACGAATTAGAGGTTACAAAAGACACTTTTAGTAAGAAAATGATGTTAAGATGCTCTGGAGGTCTGAAGCTCAATTTAACTAACTGAAAGACCTGAGCAATTCTTTTCAACATGTCCTTCAAAGATACAACTTTTCTACGTAAGAAGCTCCCTTTCAAAAGCTATTATAAGAGACTAAAATAGAGCTCTGATATATGAGGGACATTAATACAATGAAAGCTTAACATTTATTCAATTTCTAAAAATCTGTCAGTTTTCAACAGGGCAGACCTGGGAACAGAATTTTGTCACCCCTTCTAAAGCCTTGAAACGTCTTAAAGCTGAGAAGAATGGTGTTAACTTGCCAGTTTATAGCATCACTGGCTGCTTCAACATTCTATGTAGGACATGCTTGGCTTGCCTGTCTTCTATCTCTTATCATGGCAAATACACATACAATTGTTCATGTGTTCATGGAGAGGAAACCATACGTGTTAAATAACCACTTGCTTTAACACTCATGATGGCCAAGAGTCCATCTGCTATTTGCAGGTGGGCATCATTAGTCGCTCCACCATGGAAGTGTGGGGGCCCAAGGAAGTGGGTCATGACAGGAAGTGGTCATGAGTTATGTGACAGAGGGGAGAGGGCACAGTAGAGTCCTTGAAAAGTCGGCTACCACCAGTGACTCCCTCTTTGTCCCATTATGTGCTGCGGGAGACAGACTGAATAAACCAGTGAAGAGTGCATAGTGATAAACCATCAGAACAGTATTTCTGGCAGAAATGAAGTGGACATGCCAATGTTGTCACTACAAAAAACAGAGACTTTGAATGTGGGATGTTGAGCTTGGCCAATGGAGAGTGATGGTTGTCATACAACTGAGGGCTGAACAGCCTCCTACTTCCCTTCATAACACACTAGCATCAGCACTGACATGGCGGACTGCTGACCTCCTGGCTTATCCTGCATCACCCCTGCACTGCATCCATTTCCACTACCATGATAAGAAAAACATTCTGCGCGCAATTATAGTGCGCTTCTTACCCCATTGACAAGTACCACAGGTCAGCATGACAGCTAGGAAGCATTACCGGCACCAGCTCCAACCATGTATGCATATAAATGAAGTTTATTGTTGGGTCAATAAAAACCATTACAGCGAACATCGCATAACATATCTTAAGAACCATGGTACCAATTCAATCATGTACATCGATAAACCAAATGCGACATTAGTAAAATGCTTGGTGCTAAAGTGACCCAATAGATCATTTTAAAATGCTGTCACAATTAGGAACCATTGTGCGATTAAAAACATTTACCGACCCAAACCACATAACACATTATTAAAGTACTTAGTGCAAAATTGGCCCAATGGACCTGAAAATGTTATTTCATGTGATACTAATTTGAAAAGCGCATAGCTGCCCTAAAAAAGGGCTTCCCAGTGCTAGCATGCTACTACAGGGAAAGCTCACAACGCAACAGAGGGCTAGTCTGCAAACAGCCATGTCTTCAACTGATTTCTAAAGCAGAGATGATTAGAGGTTTTATGTAGAAGGGTAGGCAAGTTGTTCCAGAGCACTGAGGCTTTCGCTCAAAATGAGAGTCCTCTCTTCCTCAGCAGATTGATGCGAGGAACCACCACCAGAATTGCATTGGATGATCGAAGAGACCTGGTGGAGTTGTATGGCTGAAGCATGACAAAAGATTGGAAGTTCACCGCTTCTTCATAATCCCGTGGGCTACGCACAGAGCCTTCAGTGGAATGTGTTTCTCTAAAGAGAGCCAGTGCAATTTACAGAGTAACTTAGAGACTGAACAGAATTTGGGAAGCTGGAAGAGTAGTCTTGCTGATGCATTCTGAACAATTTGAAGCCTTTTTTTTATACACCCAGAGTATCCCAAATATAAGAAGTTGCAGTAATCCAGGCAAGAGAAGATTACAAACTGGATGATCACCCTCCAAAACTGGGGGTGAAAGAAGCCAAAGCATCCTGCTGACATCGCATTGACTTGTGACTTAAAAGATAGCGAATCATCAAACCATACCCCATGATTTTTTACAACAGATTTAGGCTTGGGGGGAGACTGTAACACATCAGGCCACCAGTAATCTCCCCATTCCTGTGAGTGTTTACCTAACAGAAGTAACGCCATTCAGCATCAAACAATTAACATTCATGTAATTGGTAACAGCAGTCATAGGGTTCTGAATATTGGCAGCATGATCTGCTGACCAGCAGGCAAAGATGCAATATGCAATGTCTGCATATGATGCCAGTGAGATCCTGAAAGATCTTACCATATCAGCTAATAGCTTGCATAGATATTGAACAGTGTGGGACTTAGGATATAACCGTGAACGCTAAGATAGACAATGATAATCTAGAATCCACCAGCTCTTTCCATATTAAGAAGATCGTACACCTAGACTGCCCTTTCTAGAATAGAGTCCTAAATTCTATTATCATAGTATCTAATATGTGTTTGATCCACAATCCCTGAGAGCAAAGTTACAACCTCACCCCGGCCAAATTAAAGATTAAAACTCGATGGCTACAACACAGCTGTTGCAATTTCCAGCAGAATTCTTGCAAGATACACATAAAAAAAAAAGAAATTCCCAGCTCTGAAAATACTTCTTCAGCTTTGGCCTATTGAAACCCTCCATGTTGTTTGTTGCCATACACGGGGAGCCAAAAAGCTCCATAGGACTTCTAATTTAGAGAATTTTCTCAAATCTGTTGAAGCCTTAACAATGGATACTTCTAAACCCCAGTCCACATTTACCAATGAGACCTTTAACCCTACTAAAAGACCTCCAGACATGACCCAGAATAACTGTGCATGAGTGTTGGACATACAGAAAGGAATCAGTAGAGAGTGATGCTTTTGTAAGTGCTGGTCACCACTTGAAGAACTCCACTTTGCTGCATGATGAAAAACATATTTTTCCTGACCTTGCCCCACTCCTATCTACCAGCTTTGCTATGACCTTCCTCCTCATGGAATGGAATGGCTCACACAGTCCCTTGTCTACATGACCATCCCATGCCTTGCTGTCCTTATCCCAGCGGCTTCACCTGCACACCATTATCTCATACACAGTTATTCCCCCTGACACCATTGGTCTTATAATGCTTTGCTATCCCCCTTTGTCTGTGACCCTTACTGAGTTCCTACTGCCATGCATGACCCTAACTTTGTGCTCAAGGTGTGCAGTCCCCACTAAAGTAAATATTCCTACATATAGTGTGATAATTCCTTTTAAAATTGATGGTCCTAAACTCAACTGCCTTTTTACTCCTAAAACACTGACGAGAACTACTCCCCATCATATCCTGGTTATGCTAGCTTCTCCTGAACCTAATTATCCCTCAATCCCCTCCTTCTGGTGCCTATTGCTCCCCTAGCCTTGCATAAATATTTGAACCCTCTCCATCAGCTACTTCCATGAATTGCTTGCCCTAAATCCATTTCTGGACTTCGCATTTGAGGGCCTCCCATTAGTGCTGATATTCACTATTAAATGGTCTTGCCCATTACTGATTTGTGTTGTAATGACAATATAGACAAGGCCACTATCAAAATAAGTACATTCAAAATCAATCTGGACATTAACTATCTGTTGCATGTCATCAATAGGAAGGAGCTCTTGGTTTATTTGGTCCAGAAATCTACAGACAAATCTCTTTTGCAAGGAATAAAAGTCTTGCCGGCTAATCTGAGAAACTGAAGATTATTTGGTTTGGGCATTAAATTTTTGCCCACAAACCATCCTCCACTAGTCATGGGCCTGCTTTCTCTTGCCTCAAAAGATATTGAGTAATTTGTTTTTTTTATTGGGTTGTTAGTTAAGAAGATTATAAACCATGACCAAGCAACAGTTTTAATCCCAACAGGGAGAACCACAAAAGTAACTGGATTATTATGCTAACCCATCTCTTAGCTTGGCACAAAAGCAGTCAGGCTTAATTTAGAGGTGTGTAAAGTATTTATGCAGCACACAAACCGTAATAATGTGACAAAACAACACAAGAAAAATCCCACATCAACTTTAAAAAATAGAGTAAAATATGTCACAGAAATGACAAAATTCCAATCTGTTGAACCGGGGTTATCAATTTTTTAAGTTTAAGGTAAAAACTAGAGTCTAAAAGATCAAAGAGTCAATGACGGATATCTACTCATGCAAGACTGGGACAGTGTATAAAAATATGGCTGAATGTGATGGAGCACGAGTCAGATCCTCAAAAATGTATTGGCCCCTGTCTGTGGTTACCTTCAGACTTAGAAGAAATTCTAAAAAGGTAGAAGTTCAGTGGGGCAAGGCTGCAGGTGGTGTATGGGGAGGCGGTGTCATCATCAAGAAGCTGCTGAATGAAGTCACAGTGAAGAGTCCTTCCATCAGATTTTGTTTCTTTTATGGAATTTGAAAATCTCCAGTGAGACAAGGTTGGATAACTGTAGTGAACAAGAGTTCCACAAGGGTAGCCCTTTGATGAAGGACAGCTGAACTGGACCTGCTGCTGTGGAGATGAATGTAGTGGGAGCTGCTGTGAAGGTATACCGGCGATGCACCTTGGGTGGATAGGCAAGCAGGTTGGTCCCTGTCAACTCTCGGTTCTTGGAGCAGTTTTTGACCAAACATTCTTTGTGTGAAGGCAGGTCCAGCCTATTCAGTTGCAAGTGGGGCTATGCCCAGCTTTGCACCCCCCTCCTGCCACTTGATGGCCCATCCAGGCACACCTAAGCCCTCTATTGTGTGGTTATCCGGGAGGAAAAAACTAATTTAACTGCCAACTACACCCAGTAATGTAAATCAGGAACAGGCTGGAAGGACAAAATGGCTAGGGAAGGAAACTACCACCTTTGTGGCAGTTTCAAAATTGCATCTTAAAATCTGTTTATTTTCTCAGACTCCAAACATGAAATATTTTCCTCTCCCCAATCAGTTACCACTTATTAAATGTAACAAGGCAACCCAATGTCATCCTGTTGGAGAGGTAGGTTTTACAGTAGTGAAATATGGAGTTGTTGACTTCTAGGGCAAGTAAAACTTAAAAGTACATGTCCAGCATTTTAATTAAAATGTACCCTGCCCTCTGGGCTTCCTAGAGCCTACCTTAAGGATAACTTATATACAATAAAAGGGGAGTTTAAAGCTTGGCAAAGAGGTAATATTGCCAAATCAAATTGGAAGTTTAAAACTGCAATCAGGCTCCAATGGCAAGCCTGGGACACGTTTTATGGGGCTACTTAAGTGGGTATCATAACACTTGCTTCAGCCCGACTAGTAGCATTTAATATACAGGACCTGGATATATCATATACCACACTACCAGGGACTTATAAGTAAAGTACATGTGCCATCAGATATAATCTAATTTTGCCATGTTTAAGGGAGTGAGCACAAGCACTTTAGCACTGGTTAGCAATGGTAAAGTGCACCAAGCCCTAAAGCCAACAAAAACAAATGTCAGCAAAAAGTGGAAGGTATAGGCAAAAGGTTTGGAAAAGACCACCCTAAGGCTGAAAGGTCTCACAACCCTTCTCAATTAAATTATTATAAACATGGACAGAACGTTTGTGCCAATAGATTTTTGTAAAATTAAACTCTCAGCACTTGACCATGATTGTGGGATCCGTGTACACTCCAAACAAAGCCACGTTTGATTTCCATGTCCACTTATCAAACGTGCTCACTAGCTGGTGACTAAAACTTGATTTGGGTATGATAATAGAAAGGTCCTGTGGTCTAAAGAAGGACCAGAAGACTGGTCATGGCTAGAAGAAGGGACCCAGGATCTTAAATGATCTGAGGCAAAATCATGCCTTGGTTGACCACTGGAAACTGTGGGGCATATTATCAAGGGCTTTATCTCCGCTTTTTTGGCTTTAAAAGCCAAGAAAGCGGAGATAAAATGATCTCCCTATTACCAAGCTGTCGCTAACACCAGTTAGCGACAGCTAATAGGAGATAGTGACCATCTTGGGCCCCGCTTTGCATGTCAGTGATATTTATCACTAATGACATGCAAAGTGGGCGTGCCAAGATGTTAGCGACTGGAAACAGTCGCTAACATCGCTATCTCCTATTACCAACTTTTGGAGATATTCGCGCTAAGCGCGAATATCTCCAAAAGCTAACACCTGCCCAGGAGCAGTTCTTAGCCATGTTATCCAATGGGAGGTGGATAACATGGCTAAGAGCATTTGCTCGATAATGCATGAATATCGCTGACTTTTCAGCGATATTCATGCATTGCGGCCGTTTTTATCGCATTTGCAATAAACCTTGCTAATAGAAAGGTTTATCTGCGATAAAAATCGCCGATTTGCGGCGATAATTTTTGTCTCTAAACAAGTTAGAGACAAAAATTATCTCTATTGGTTGGTAATATGCCCCTGTGACTCCCCAGAAGTACCCATTGTTTTCCTGCATCCAGGGCACCTTCATTTGAATTGATTTCTGTTTTAAGTAATTTTCTGTATGTGGATTTAGCTCAGTCAAATTCATTTGGTCGGCTTCAGCTTTTTTAAACAAATGTACATGTGGAAGCTTTTTTTAAGTCATTGTATTTTTAAATGTTGTTCTATGTTTTTGCGTTTTATGGCTTTTAGTGGCCGAATAAAGGGGCATATTATCAAGTGGGTTTATCTCCAAGAAAGCGGAGATAAAATTATCTCCCTATTACCAAGCTGTCGCTAACACCAGTTAGTGACAGCTAATAGGAGATAGCGACCATCTTGGGCCCCACTTTGCATGTCAGTGATATTTATCACTAATGACATGCAAAGTGGGCGTGCCAAGATGTTAGCGACTGGAAACAGTCGCTAACATCGCTATCTCCTATTACCAACTTTTGGAGATATTCGCGCTAAGCGCGAATATCTCCAAAAGCTAACACCTGCCCTGAGCAGTTCCTCATCATGTTATCCAATGGGAGGTGGATAACATGGCTAAGAGCATTTGCTCGATAATGCATGAATATCGCTGACTTTTCAGCGATATTCATGCATTGCGGCCGTTTTTTATCGCATTTGCGATAAACCTTGCTAATAGCAAGGTTTATCTGCGATAAAAATCGCCGATGTGCGGCGATAATTTTTGTCTCTAAACAAGTTAGAGACAAAAATTATCGCTAGTCGTTGGTAATATGCCCCAAAGTTTCTGTGACCTTAACCTTGAATTGATTTCTTCCTGGCATCCAGCTCTAAGCTAGATGACTCCATCTATCAAAATCCTATAAGATGACTTGTTACACCACTCCTTTGTCCTGTTCTTTATTGACCTGGGAAATGTTTGATCACTGTTGAAGCATTCACACCTCCTGGTACATACTGTCAGAAGTTACTTGACAACATTGATACCCATTTCACTGCTAAAGAAGGTTCAGTCGCCTCTGACCAAATTCTGTAGGTGACAATAAAACATCACTGTGTGAAGGAAGAATGTGTCCAACACCAAAACCTCTCCATATAAGGATATTTCATCACTCAGTAACAGTTACTCCAAATCCTCCTCCCAGTTCTCCAAAAATCCCTACAAAAGTCGCAGTTTATTCAAATGTGATCAAATTTGCTTGTTCACTTGAACAGCAGAACGTGCTTTATCACTCTTCAAATGGAAATGCTAGGATGCTAGGAACATGGGGAAGAGGCAAGGAGTTATTAACTGTTAAACTCTAATCCATGTTGGTTACCCCAGCCAATTGTTCTGCCAGTACAAACCAGAAAACCCAACTTTTTGACATCAAAAAGAGGTTCTATCCTTCTTTAAACAACTTCGTTCAGACCACACCAACACTTACAGCTCTGGAGCATATATCCTGAACAATGCATTGTTACTCTATTTTCCTCAAGGAAAATGTTTTTCTTTTCAGAGCAACATACAGGAAAAAGTCCTAAAAGCCATATGTGCCAAGCTGATTGGGAAAACACTATGAAAAGATGGGTTTACAGTCTCACTACACAACAATGACAGGTGCAGGCAATGAACACTCCTAAGTATTGTGTACACGGATGCAGAATTCATTGGCTTGCATCATTGTGACTTCAGCAAACCTATCTCTGATACCATTCCTGGACAAGATCATCTACTTTCCTCCAGTTACAATTAGATCTCCTTAATTCAAAATGACATCAAAATCTTGACAAAAATCATGTAGGACACGCCTCACTCCATACTAACCTCTTTCATTCGCACCCAGCCTATGACTTTGTCCTAGACAGCATTTCTTTATTTAAACAACATCATTCTTTCGACCTGAAAGTTAAATAAAAACATTCTCATCAAGAGTACAGTTGGTTGATTTGTCTTGATAAAAACCAGTATAGCATAAAATGAGTGTTAGACCTGTAAGCCTTAGGGTAGTCTTCCCCCAAACCTTTTGCCTTCACCCCTCCTATTTTTGCTGATCTTATTTGTGTTGTCATTAGGATTCTGTGCACTTTACCACTGCTAAGCAGTGCTAAAGTGCTTGTGCTCTAGCCACTAAACATGGCAGAAGTGGTTTAAACCAAGTGGTACTGCGTAAACCCAGGGCATGTAAATTAAATGGTAACTATTGTGCACCTTTAAACATGTCTCAGGCCTGCTATTTCAGCCTATGTGTGGAGTTTTAAACTGCCATTTCGACCAGGCAAAATAAACCTTTTGCCAGACCCAATCCTTCCTTTTTAATACATATAGGTCGCCCCTAGGGTAGGCCCTGAATAGCTCAGAGGGCAGGGTGCAATGTATTTAAAAAGCTGGACATGTAGTTGTAAGTTTTACATGTAGGGGTAGTGAAAAACTCTTAAATCCTTTTTTCACGACTGCAAGGCTTACTTCTTCCATAGGAGAACATTTGGATACCTTGCATCCAATAAGTGGTAATTTTCAATTGGACGCAGGTGGACAGGTCGAGTTCACAATCCTGAAAATGCCACTTTTATAAAGTTATACCAAAGGGGATAGTGGCCGGAGCGCTTGAGCAAATCAAACACTCACTCCCAGTCAACCGATCTGGGTTTAATCCATCATCCTTCTTTAGCTCACTCCACCACCCCAGTTCAGACATGGCCATATGCAAATCAGTCTGACCTGGCCATATGCAAATCTGTTGACTGGGGGTGAGTGCTTGGAATGTTCAACACTCCGTACATCATCTCCTTTGGTTTTACTTTTATAAAGTTGGCATTTCCTTGTTCTAACCATTTAGTGATTGCAGTCTGATCCTGGGTCGCATGACTAGGTGTAGTTGGAAGTTGGTCTTTGTGTATTGTTCCAACCAGTGAGACAAAGGGCCTTAGGTACTGGCAGGATGGGCCATCTTTGGCTCGGTGAGGGAGAGGAACTTTTGTCTACCACACTTACACTTCACAAAGGCTCTGCCTGAGCCCTCTCACAAGGCTCACTGCCAGCTTCAATGCATCCATCACCACAGCCACCTTCCCCGAAGAATGGAAACATGCAGAAGTCAAGCCCCTACTCAAGAAACCATCCACCTAGCCCAAGGAACTCAAGAACTACGCCCAATCTCTCTGCTGCCCTTTCCTGCCAAAAGGTCTAGTGAAGGCTATCAACCGCCAACTCACAGATCACCTGGAGAACAACAATCTTCTGGACACTGCCCACACCAGATTCTGCACCAACCAATTGCACCAAAACTGCCCTGATTGTAGCCACAGAAGACATCATCACTCATCCACTCATCCTCTTTGACCTCTCAGCAGCATTCAACACAGTATCACACCACACTCTGAACAAAAAGCTTCACAACATTAGAATCAAAGGAGACGACCTCCAGTGGATCACTTCCTTTCGCACCGGAAGAACCCAGAGAACCCGCCTTCCTACCTTCATTTCGAATCCAAGGAGCACCATCTGCGGAATCCCTCAAGATGTGTCCCTCAGCCCTACCCTGTTCAACACTTATATGACTCCCTTGGCTAATGTCATCAGACTGCGTGGACTAAACAATATATCCTACGCCGACGATAGCCAGCTCATCCGATCAGAAGACCCATCTGCCACGCTTTCCAACATTTGGAAGGTGCATGATGAGCATCGCCGACTGGATGAGACACAACAGCTTACATCTCAACACAAAAAAAGACAGAAGTGCTGATCTTTGAGAACAACACCTCCCCAATAAACGACCCTTGGTGACCCCACGAACTAGGACCCAATCTGGCCGACTATGCCCACAACCTTCGCATCATCTTGAACAGTAAGCTCACCATGAAAAGACAGATCAACTGAGTTTTGTCTGCCTTCTTCCTCACCCGTCACATGCTCTGCAAGATCATCAAGTGGCTCCCCATTGACACTAGATGGGACTTCACCAAAGTCCTTGAACTACGCAATGCACTCTATATAGGTATCATCTCACACCTCCTAAAACTATACGGAACTCATCTGCCAGACTCATTCTACACCTCCCTAAACTGACCCACATCACCCCCACCTCATGAAGCTCCACTTGCTCCCCATTCAGAAGAGATGCCAGTTCAAGATGTTGCTTAACACCTTTAAGGCCCTCCACAGCCAGGGACCAGTTTATATCAACCACTGATTGAACTTCCACCTTCCCTCCAGACATATGTGCTCCTCCTCCTGCCTTGCCAACAGCCCCAGCATCTGCTGCAGCAACACTGGATAACACTCCTTTTCCTGCCTCACAGCAAAGTCCTGGAATGACCTCCCAGCACACCTACAGATCTCATCTTCTCTATTGGAATTCAGAAAAGAGCTCAAAACCCGGCTGTTCAACTGAGTCCCTTTGCAGTATTGCCTGGATACCTTCACAGGTGATTAGCCATGCTATACAAATCCTTATTGATTGAAGGTTAGTCACTAACCATTTGTGTCCCCAGACAATGGGGCAGCGAGGAAGGAGATGCCTGTCACCTCAGGGGGGTTGAGGCATCTAGAAACTTCTCCTACTTCAAAGTGGGCACCAGGTATTATTACTAGGCCTCAGATCCTAACTCTTCAGCACACATTTAGACCTGTGAAAGACTCAGAAGAAGGGCTATTGTGATGCTGTGCTGCAAGAATGAATGCCACTCTGCTGCCCAGCTGCTCTCCTGCTGAGTGTGAAGGCAGCACCTGCATCTTGACCACCAGAGTGACTCCAAGGGCTAGTTGGCTGACCTTCTGACCAGAATCTCAGGGACAGAAGCCTCCAGCCACCTTGAACTTAACACCTAGACTCTCCCGGCTATGAGTTCTACTCCCCCAATTAGCGCCACCCTGATCCTGGCCCTCTGTAAGTGGGCCTGAAAATGGTCTGCCAGCTCAATCATGGTGGCGGCAGAACCAACACATTGCTGCCCAGAACCTTTGCATCAGAGCTGCTGTGTGGTGCATCACCTCACCAAGCTACACACCAGCCCAGCTGTGCAATGCATCCCCAATGCAGGACTTCGTGTCACAGCCCGCAGCCTCCTCCGAAATGCCACTGTGCCATGCATATTCGATACAGCACTTTGCAACTCATGCCCCTCATTGACAGCATCCTCAGTGATGAGGCAGGACCTCACATCACAGCCTTGCTGCTTCCCAGAACTGTTGCTGAGTGACACATCTCCTTTCCAGCACCTCATATTGTCTCGGCTGCATGACAAATCCTCGACGTGGGATCTTGTGATGCTCTTCTTCGAGGATGTTAAGGTTTTTTATTCAGCAGGACTAACCTGGTTCCTGTTGCTGACCTGCACTACATTGTGGTTGGCCTGAATTTGTGACTTAGTCCTGCACCAGCTCGATCAGATAACTATAGTTGGAACTTTGTACTCTTAGGCACTACTTTTACTTAAATCTTTAAAATTGCATACCTCTGGTTCTATTGATTGGATTTTCTCATTTTGGTCTTAAATTATTTATTACATTTCACTCTATGTTTTTGAATTGGTGTGAAATTGTTCTTGTTTTTTGTTTCACTTTATTACTGTTTGAAGCACTACATCAATACTTTACACATGACCTCCAGGGTAAATCTTACTGCTGGAGATACTAGGGGGTTGAGCACAGGTTAATTTGGGGTTTGCTTGTGACTTCACACTGACAAGGATTGTGGTTGCTAGTTGAGTACAGTATAACCCCCTTCAGCCAGTAATGAAATTTCTTACAATGAAACAAAACTATGCTTACTTGCTTGCAACTGTACGATTATAGTTCACTAACCACTATTTATAACTTCAACCCTTAATGATTTCAAATGTATGCTAAGATAACTGTTATTATCTCAACCTCCACTGAGGTTTCTTTGAAATACATTTGAAAAAAATGCAAACTGTTGTCTAGCGTAATGTAGTATTTCCAATCATTTGACATTTTAGTTCTATGGTTCTCTTTGCTTGAACATGGGTGGTCTCTCAAGCGTTTATTACACTAATGTTTGTTCGAAGTTTATAGATAACATCATGATGGGTTTATCTTTAAACCCCAAAACCAGTGGCACAGCTATTACTGCATTTGCATGTGTCCATATTACTGTATACTGCAACCTTTCCGATCCTCATGCAAGGAACTGCAATTGCATGAGGATCGGAAAGGTTATAGTGAAAGAGTGGATGAAACAAGGAGTAGAGAGGAGTAAATGGGAGAAAAGAGGTTAAAGTATTTTGAATACTTGCAAATGCAGTAATTACTGTGTCACTGGTTTTGGGGTTTAAAGATAACCCCATCATGCTGTTGTTTAGCAATAACGTGCAGTTTGGGCTAGGCATGTCACCAGTGAAAAGCACGCATAAAGGACGACTGTTGATGGTCATAACTAGAAGAATTACAGGAACTGAAGTGTGCAACCCGTTTATTTATGATGTTGTCGAAGTTTATAGATAACCTACTAGTGTCAAGAGTGATAAAGTGACACTATATTTGCATTATTGCTGCTATATGATTAAAAGTCCACAAATTACTGGTTATGATCAAACGGCCAGTTATACTATCAAATGAATTCAACAATGACCATATTAAATTTATACTTTCTCTAATCTTTTACACAGTCTTTCTTGTCATTAATTGCAATATACACGATTATGAATACTGTTGCCTGCAAGGTCATTCCATCTAACTTAATGTTTGCCCCCTAGACTTATATTCCGATGCACAACTGCCATTCAAGTTCAAATGTTCTTAAGAGGGAATGTTTATCCATCAACTATAAATCTAGATTTCTTATGGGCCTCATCTTTCTCTGTTATTGCATAAATGAATATTAACAAGGTTGTTAAACTAATATGTCATGATGTTTTGTAACAAGTTGTCAAGTGATTATCTGTGTCTTTTTGCAGTTTTATTTAGTGCAATATAAGAGTCCTATATCTATTCTGAAATCCTGTCTTAGTTTACTGTTCTTACAGTAGTAAGTTAATGTAGAGTGTTTGAAGCGTTCGGCATCAAAACTAGCATTGCTAACAAACTCTGTCCACGTTGTGAGTCAATATGCTCTAATTTCCTCCAAAGTATGCACAGTTCCCTATTAATATTCAAATCAAGAGCTACTGTTAGTAACCAGCTGATCCAGTAACATTTGATGTGTCTTGTGTATTCAGTATTGCCCATTCTGCAATGTTTTTAATGTGTTCAATTCAACAAATTCCAATTTTGCTCAATCTTCATGTGTGTGTTTTTCTTGCAAATGTACAAACAGGGGTTAACCATTGTTTTCAGCTCTTAAAGCTCTCAATTATTCAATCCATCTGTCCTTCAACATTCTTATAGTAGATCCAACATATATTTTTCCACAAATACAAGTAATGGTATGAACACAGAAAGAGGATCTACAATTCAGGAAGTCTTTGATGATAAATGCCGTGGTATCCCAGTGGCTATATGTAATTTTTATTTGTAAATGTTATGTACAATGTGCAAAGACAATGAAATGAAAAAAAAGATGGTAACACATTCATGGTACCCAGAAAATAGTTTGTCTGCCTTTAGTATACTCACAAATTGAGCAATAGCCACATTTAAAAGAAACCATTGTGATGATCGTGGATACAGTGTTCATGTTCCTTTATGATATTGTGTCACTTGGGCTCAATATGCTCCTTAACCCCTTGGCTGCGGGGCTGGGGGGAGGGGGTTGCGCACAGTGCCCCGGTGCTCATGATGTGCTCGTCATGAGCCACGGTTCTCGTGTGCTCATGACGAGCAGAGCTCGTCACGACCACGCCCGTTAAATGGAACGCTCAGCACAGCAGGGGAATTAGCCCCGCGTGTGAGCGTTCCACGGCTCATGACGAGCTGAGCTCGTCATGAGCACACGGGGTTAATGTATTTTTCATGAATGTGATTTGAGTTTTACATCCAATAAGCCTTTTTTGAGTGTGGATCAAATACCAATAGATGGCAATTTTTCATTAGTATTTTGAAATCCTAGTTTGGTTCTTCTGTATATTTTCAATTAAATGGATCTTATTCAATTGTTCTATCTTGGTTTTTTACTTTAAAATTTTAAAGAGTAGCTCATTGCGATTTGCAGCTTGGTCTTCTGGACTGTTTCTTTTTATCTTTGTATATATATGTGTGTGTGTGTATATCTATCTATCTATCTATCTATCTATCTATCTATCTATCTATCTATCTATCTATCTATCTATCTATCTATCTATATATGTATATATACATATATATTTTCTTTCGCCATTATCTTTCGCACTGTTAGACAAATCTTCACAACTTTTTCAAAATTAATGGGGCGGTCTGGTCTGCTGCTGTATTGAACATTTCGGGGTAATTCGTCAAGCGCGGGCGAGAAAAAGAGTGGAGTCCAAAAACACATTTTCTACATGTTAATTTCCATAGGACACTTTTGACACAGCTACAGCTCGAACTGCTGAACAGAATTACACAACATTTGTCAAAAAGGCAGCTCTGGGTTCATAATGCTCTCTGATGTTAGATGGTGTAAATCTGTTCAGTAGTTCCTATATCTATATATTGACGCAAAGGGTCTGAGAACCCTCCTGATCTCGAGCCTTTGATCTGATTGTCTGCCAGCAGTTCCAACCAGGAAGTGTAGGCAGCCATCTTGTGACTCGGTTGAACTGAGTTACAAGGAAAAAGGTAAAAAAACAATACATAAACAAGGAAAGGGGGCAGGGCATAAACACCCTGACCCCCTAGGCCTGATCAGGGGGTCCCTTAAGGTCCCTTAAGGCCAAAAAAACCATTTTTTTCATTTTTTATGGAAATTAGGCAGGAGTGGCGTAGGGTGCGTTATCTTGCTGATTTTGTTTTAGGCAATTTTGGTCTTCTGCAATTTGCTTCTTTTAAGCCCCCGGGTGGGCCAGGTCTCGGTTGCAATTGAAATTTGATATGCCCTGCAGCCCCAGATACCACCACCTCCTTGGGGATTTTAAATAAAAATATGCGTGGGCGCTCCTGCCCCCCCAGGCAGCCCGGGGGACCCCCACCTCCCTGGGGCTATTTATGTTAAATGCAAGGGGCCACACTGCCCGCCTGCAGCCCCAGGGACCGCCACCTCCCCATGGCTATGCTCAAGTAATGTATGGGGGTGCTCAAGCCTCCCACACAGCCCAAGGGACCACCACCTCCCCGGGGCTTTAAATGTGTTGGAGGGGGGCTGAGCCACTCCTGTCATTGTGCCTTAAATGGCCCTTATACTGTCCCTTCCCAAGGCCAGCTCAAGCAATGTCCTGGGGTGCCCGCTCCCAGGATATTGCAATTTGTTATGGCATGCCGGGACGCCATGCCATAGCAAACTCTGCGTTGCTTCATGGAAGCAAGAGCATGAAAAATGCTCACTCTTCCATGAAGTGAAGCAGAATTGCTTTTGGGCAGAGGAAGCTGCATGTTTGTAGCTCCCTCTGCCTAAAAGCAACGCTGGCTCCCAAAGGAGGTGGGGAGCAGGGACCATGGGGGCCTTGAAGCTCCCTCCGTGGTCCCCAATGTTGTGGCCATGCTCCGGGATCCCTGGGGCAATATCGCCCAGGATTAGGGGGTGCGCAGGCCCCCCTACCCATTTAAATCATAAGGCCTTGCCACAGGGATGGGACCCCAGGGGCAAAAATAGGCCTCAGGTGGGGGGCACACAGCCCCCCTCCAAAAAAAAGAAAGACAGGGCAGGCCCCTGTCTTTCTTGGGTACCCGGGGCAAAACCGGCCCAGGGAAGGGGGGCAAACAGCTTCCCTTCCTTAAAAATTAATAAAAAAAGAAAGACCTAGCCCCAGGGATGGGGTCCCCAGGGCCAAAAATGGTCAAAGGAAGGTGGGGGCCCCACAGCCTTCCTAAAATAAAAAAAGAAACCGGCAACTTTCTGGAGGCTCCGCTCCCTTTCTCCACTACTCTGCAAACATGTCTCCTGGTGCAGTCTTGGTAAGAGGATGAAGTCCCCTTCTATACTGAGGGTCCTTAGGGGCCAACTAGCCCACCTTTTACCTCGAGTAATCCTCACACTGGGATTGCTGTGAGGTGGTTGGAGGCCATGCCCCCTTTTACACCACTCTGCAAATATGCCTCTTGGTGCACTGCAGGTGGGCCAATGAGTCCTCCTTGTGTCCTGAGGACCTTGGGGGCCAACAACCTCTCCTGTTACCACCAGAATGTCCCACACAGCAGGATTTCTGAGAGGTTGTCTGAGGCCATGTCCCCTTTTTCCACCACTCTGGAAACACGCTTCCTAGCGCACTACTAGTAGGGGGAAGAAGTCCTCTAGCCTATTGAGTGTCCTGGGGGCCAACTACCACTCCTTTTACCTTCAGTAAGACCTACACAACTGGATTGATAAGAGGTCCTCAGAGGCCACGCCCCCTTTCTCCACCACTCTGCAAAAGCACCTCCGGGGACACTACTGGTTTGGGGAAAAAGTCCACTTTAGTCATGAGGCCCTCAGGAGTAAAGTAGAATTTATTGCCCAACCACTAGTGCGACAGGAGGCGCGTTTGCAAACTGGTGGAGAAAGGGGGCATTTCCTCCAAGTCCTCTCAGCAATACCACTGTCTGGGACTTACTGGATGCAACACAAGGGGTTCCAGGACCCCAAGGACCCTCAGCATCCATGATGCCTTCATCCCCCAACCAGTACTGCACTGGAAGGTGTGTTTGCAGAGTAGTGGAGAAAGGGGGTGGGGCCTCCAATGACTTGCCCTCCGGCATTTGTTTTTTTTTGCTTTTAGGGGAGGAGGGCCACATGGCTCCCCTTTCCTCGGCTGATTTTGGCCCCCAGGCCCAGCTATTTATTTTTAAGTAGAGGGAGGGGTGCAGACTGGCCCCCTCTCGGGCCCAGTTTCAGCCCTGGAAACCCAACTCCCTGGGGCCCGGCCTTTCTTTCTTTATTTTTTTTAAAAACATAATGGGGGCTGTCCGGCACCCCTCCCGGGTCTATTTCAGCCACAGGGACCACATTTCCTGGGGCCTGGCCTGTAGTGTGGGTGCCCGGGTCCCAACCACTTTATAAAGGTTGGGGATCACAGGGGGAGCCCGAAGCAATTCTGCTCCTCTTACAGTAAGCAAGAGCATTTTCTGCCCTTGCTTGAAGCACAACAGTGTTTGCTATGGCTTGGCAGGAGCACGCCATAGCAAGTTGCAATATCCCGTGGGTTTACACCACGAGACATTGCAGGTGCCTGCCCCTAGGGAGTTATAGTTCCCAGGGCCATCATGCCTCTAGTAGGCCGCCCTCCAATCTTCTCATTTGCCCTTGCAAGGTGGGGTTTCCTGAGGCTACGGGGGGCAATACAACCCCCCAGCATTCAATGAAACTTATATCCAAGGAGGTGGAGGCCCCTGGGGCTGCAGGGGTTCTATGCACCCCCACATTATTTTAAAATTAGGCACCAGGGAGGTGGTGGTCCCCGGGACTGGAGGGGCCTGAGAGGTCCCCATTCAAAACAATAAATAAGCCCTGGGGAGGTGGTGGTCCCTGGGGCATCAATAAGCCCCAGGAAGAGTGGCTGTGTGACCAGGCCCACCCATGTGCCAATTAGAAATAAAGTGCGGGAGTCAGCGCTTCTTTTTGTTTACAATTTTCAGCGGGATCCGCAGATCCTACCGATATTTTTTTATGCTTTTTTGGGCCCCGCAGGGTCCCCGCGGGGACCCTCCCCGAAGAGGCCTAAGTGGTCTGAGTGTTTATATTTGCCCCCTTTTCTTTTTTGTAATGTTTTTTCCTGTGAATCGGTTCAACCAAGTCGCAAGATGGCTATCAACACTTCCTTGTTTGCAGTGTTGCCAACCAATCAGATCTCAGCACCAGATCGGGAGGGGCACGGATCCACAGTGTCCCTATATATAGACAGATCACCCTGACATTTTCATCACAGTAGCTGAAGTGAGTGGCAAATTAGTTTTGAAAATTTCATGAGGATCTATCAAACAACACCAAAGTGATTGGCAAATGAAAAAATGCTTTTCCTATGGAAAATAGGTCGACCACCAGTAGGTTATATATATATATATATATATGTATGTATATATATATATATATGAGAGAAAACAATCCTACTTCAATGAAGAAGAGGCACGTACACGAGGCATGCATGGATCAGGCTTCTTTATTGATGTTTGGGTCTCCCACGACCCTGCAGTAAGGCTTTGTCAATATATATATATATATATATATATATATATATATATATATATATATATATATATATATATATATATATATATATATATATATATATATACATATACATATATATATATATATATCATAAAGTGTGCGCAGTACAGGTCATCTCACTCACTCAGTGTTATTTAAACCATAGGTTAGGCATCAGTGGGACAAGGAATGATGAGCAAAATGGAGTCTGTAGGCAAGTGAGCATACACAGCGGAACAAAGAAGAAGTGCCTATCTGAAACAGATGTCATGAAAAACTTGCCATATGTAAAAGCAATTCTAAACTCTGTTTTTTCCAGATTGAAGGTGTGCCTACATTTGTTTTATTTTATTCCCTTTTTGTCATGGATCATTTGCAATTAATCCTGCACTAATGTCTTCCATTTGATGTTTGTGGCTGTCATCACAGCTCCATTCTATATGAGATGTGGCAGCCAGTTGTGCTGCAAGGAAAGAAGTTCAGTCCCTAATTAACTTGAAAAGCATCGTTTTGAATATAGAGCACAAGCTTCGACAGGAATTAGCAAGGAGTGCTCAAAGAGTACATACAAATGTTCAAAACAAACCACTCGCTTTAATTAAACCTTTTGTAAACACCGTAGAAGGAGGAAATTAACAGTGATTTCAGAAAATGAGGATGCATTAAATTCTGAGAACTGTTATAGGATGTTCCTTGTTTCCAATAAATAAATGCTGAGTCATTTTTGTGTCAACAAAGACACATTGTAGGCTAAGTATAAACTGTACTGCAATTATTTATCACTAATACGTCTGAAATTTTCAGGACATTTTTGGGCAACATTGTGACAGCCCCTTATGTACATTTTAGTCACCTTCATTTTGTCGATAGGCCAGTACTTAAAATAATGTTGAATTGTGTTTGCAATCAGCATGTTTTTGAAGTTCATTGAATTTCCATTTTGGTAAGAAGCTGACAACCTGGCTGTTCAACTAAGAGCACCGCCACCGCCCTGCCTACTTTCCTGCTCCAGCAACTGGATACCCTCATGGTTGATAAGCTGCGCCACCAAAATCGTCATTATATAGCATAACATTGATGCTTATTATTTTAGAAAATACATGAAGGAACCCAAAGCTTTTCTTCGGAGCTCGCCGCTGGTGATCTAGAAAGACAATGTTGCAAAAACTAAGGCTGCACAGTTTTTGTTCCACTTCAAACCTCTTTCTTCCACCACCCAACACTTCCTGACTCTCTAGGTCGATGCTCTATGGCTCTTTTGCATCCATCCTTGCTCTCTTTGTTATTGTTTCCAACACGGTCTTTCTTCTTCCGACTTCCTCTTCTGCCTTTCTCTATCTTGATCAAAGTTAGATGATACAAAAATAAGCTATGGCCAACTGGCAGCAGAACATAGGAACTACTATAAACGTGTATTTCACTCCCGGAATGCAACATCTGAAAACTGTACTCAACTGTAGATAATGTACAGTTTATGTCTTCTAGCATTCAAAGAACCATGTAACCTATCTGTTTTTTTCTGTGAAGCTAAGTTGTAAAAGGAGCATACAGAAAGGAAGATGATAAAGGTGCCAAATTATCAGGTGTTTGTTTAATTTTAGAACCACGCCGCACTACAAAGCATAAATAACACTCACGCGAGAAATGGATGACGGACTTCTTAATCTGAACACCCACAGGTGTCTTAACGGCTTCCACGATCCTAATAATCAGTGCAGTACTTTGGCTCAATCGTTTTTTTCCCAGTCAGAGGTGTGATGTCACAACCGCAAAGCCAAATCCAATTTCTTCCATGCAACTCACTTACATTGCAATTTTTTTATAGATGTTTAAAGTTCACTGAAGTGCAGAGTTGTCTTTTTGTAAAATGCTGTCACCGAATATTTTTTGCTCTATGGTATGCTATTTCTTTGGAAAAACTCACAGCTACACACCTTGCCCCCAGGTATGTAGTTAATTTTACCAATGTGGCAGGTGCTTCTCATAAACGGCTATTTTAAATTGAACTATTGGTGTATATTGTTCCGAATTTAAATATTGGCTAATTGTTCTATTTATTTTACGTACATAATATGTGTCGATTCTTTACATGTGTGATAATCAACTTGTTTAATGCTCGCAATGTAAAACAAAACACAAAGACACCAAAAACTAAAAATGGCAATGACACGGGTGTGCGGCCTTTGCAGCGCGGTCATAACCATGCAGGCAGCAAATCTTGTAGGTCACACGCTACAACTCTCATAATCGTTTTCCGTCCCTCCTCTATTATCCCCCAAAAACCCTTCAAAAGTTCAGCTCTAATCAACTCGGTGACCACTTTTTGCGTAATTCCAATCATCTGTACACATTTTTCACTTTTCATGTCATAAGAATACTATGAGTTCAGAAGGAAGCAGTGTATATTGTGCATATTTTATTATGAGGGGATCTGCCTGTTGATCCTGGAACCTGCTCCTGCCTAAACCCGGCGACCTCCGCGGACAGCAACCTTGGGACACCCAGAGGACCTGCCTGCCTTGACCCTCTCAATGATTGGGACTCCCATCAGCAGAGGCTCTGCTGCAACAACCCACCTGGTGGCCACCAGGAAGCTCCGGACCAGCCCACTCTGCACCAGCCGAGCCCGGGCCGGGCCAACCCGAACCAAGACCACGAGGACGTCCCCCCGGCGACTGGGACCCAAAGTCCAGTGCCCAAAGACCCTCCTCGACGAACCAGCCGACGCCTGCAGACTCAGAACTAGGGGCCACCCCAACCATGACCAGCCGAGGGTAAGCTTTACAGACACCCAAAGACACCCCTGCACCCGGCGCTCTACAGCTCCCTGTGCCTCCCTTTGGGGTACCTACCTGTGCTCCGACATCCCAACTTACCTCTCGAAGTGCTGGTTGCCCCAGGAGAGTCACCGTCCCCGAGCCTGCAGCCTTTGTTCCTTTTTCAAGATCCTCATTGGATAACATTGAGCGCCCGACGGCTCAAAAGCACCCTGCACCCAGCTGCCCGAGTGCCGCTGGCTGTGACCTCTTTGCCCTATCCTACTTCCCCCCTTGCCCAGAGCAAGTGACCAGGAGCCCAGCTCCCAGAGCCGCGTGGCCTGCTAGCCAGCAGCCAACAACCAGAGGCCCCCTTTTCCTCATTGAATAACATTGGGTCTACCTACCTCTTCACCGGGCCGCCCCTGCGCAGCTGGGACTGAACTAACTGTACTCACCTGATCCTGGGGGACCCCTGAGTCTATGCCCAGAACCCTAACTTCACCAACCAAGTACTCACCTGGAAACCGGTAATTCACTTACCTGCCATTGGATTACATAGACCCATTTTTGACTCGAAAATTTTTTAAGTGTGAAGTTTTGAAAACTGAAAATATTCCTATAAAATCAGCCGAAGTCCGAATTCAAAAATACTCATCTGTGATCAGGAGAGAAGCCATTACTGTACCTTTCAGCCCAGTACTGAACCGCAAAAGTAATCCCTAGCGAGTTTACTAGTAACCTGTATTTTCTCCATAGGAACCCATTGTCTCTCAGTGTCTACTTTTGAAAACTGCAAATATTCTTTAAAAATCGTACGAAATACTGAAACGCAATTACCTACCTGTTTTGAGTTAAGCCCCCAGTGCTGGCCCTAGGAGACTAGTGCTGGGTTACAAAAGTAATGCGATCATACTTTACCTGTAACCTGAATTTCCTCCCATTGAATAACATTGTGAGAATCACCAAGTGTGAACTTTTAAAACAGCTTTATATTCAGGAAAAATCATCACTGTAACTGAAACGTTTTTGCTAATCTGGTTTCAGCTTAGACCCCAGGACTGAACCCAAGATCTAGTCCTGGAACTACCAAAGTAATCCATAAAGTAATCAACTGTACTTTCCTATGAAACCCCATTGAGCTCAATGCTAGAGTGTGTTTCAGAACTGTATTGCTTATCAGCTAACCTGTAATTATTGTATGTACAAACGTATTGCTTCTCTGCAAAGTATTTACATGAGAGTACTCGTAACTTGAAAAGTATATTTTTATAACTGTTGGTTCTAAAAATAAAACAACCATATCTTTGGATATACAAACAATTGGCCTGGAGTTCAGTCCTTGAGTGTGTGAAACCTTTTTCTGACTGAGTGTGTACATCAAATGCTTTACACTGTCCTCTGGTACTGCCTTACTGCTCGACCAAGCTACCACTTTGGAGAGTAAGGTCAGTTCTGACTTTAACCTCTGTTATACCTCTGGGGTTGGTGGACTCTATACACACTGTACTTCCTTGTAGTTCAGTATATATAGAGCCACTTTCTCACACATCTGTAGTATAGTACATGTACCCAGGCCTTTAAATTAAACGTCATTAGTAGGCTGCAGCACTCATTGTGCCACCCCCTAAAGTAGCCTTGTATAACATGTCTCCAGATCTGCTAATGAAGCCTGTGTGTGCAGGTTTAAACTGCCATTTTGGCCTAGCAAAACAAACCTTTCGCTGGGCCTAAACCTTCCTTTTGATATTTATGAGTCCCCACTAAGGTAGGTCCTAAAAGCCCATAAGGTAGGGTGCATGCTATTTAAAAAGTAGGACATGTATCATTAATGTTTTACCTGTCCTGGTATTGAAAAAGTAACAAAGTTGTTTTTCCATGTAGCAATGGCTACCATAGGTTAACACTGGTTTACAATATTACCTTCACTAAATGCTAAATTAATTTTATGAGTAGGTAGAAAATTGGTTCAAGGACCCATTTTGATAATAATTTAAAATCCAACGTAATAGTCAAGTCGGATGTTATATCATCATTTTTTGGGCAATTATACTTTAAGAAAGTTGTCATTATCCTGTCTAAAACCAATAGGTTTTCATGTCAGTGTGCAGGTTTCACCTACCTACCTACCTACCGCTGATGACTCCCCTGTGGTGAGATCGGTATTGCTCCCAGACAGTGGACAAAAGACCCTGTGAGTGGGGAGGAGGACTCTGCCCATGACAGGGTGGCATGGCAGCCTGTACCCAGCTTCCTTTGAGCTTTAAGGAATGCCTATCTTGTTACTGCAGCTGGAGTTCTCTCCTAGGCCTGCCTTCCCTTTGTATCTGTAGTCAGGAGGGCCCCAAACCCAATGAGGGTAGAGGAACTGACGAGAACTGGTGTAAGGGATAGACAAAGACTTGCCCTCCTCCCACAGTCTGGCAATGGGCATAAAAGTGGACCGCACAGACATTTCTCAGAATACTCCTGGAGCTGTAAAGAATCATCAGAAGGACTCCCCTGTGCTCTGAAGAATCAGAAGGAACACTGGACCTGCTTTGATTGAACCCAGGACCCCAAATATAACTCTAAGGGTCAGTTGGCTAACCTCCTGCTTGAGCTACAGGGACACAACAAGGTTCCAGAGAGCCACTGCCCAGCTGACCAGTATGAACTGGACCCTGCCCTGGAGTCTGCTGCTGGCCTCTGCTGAAGTCATTACACCAACTCAAGTTGTGCCTCTCTGGTCCAGGGGTCCTGTCTCCAGAGTGCAAGAGCTGGGACTTTGAATTTTTTGCTAACTTACTGTATTAAGCACGTTGACTTGCTGATTGGCTTCAGCTGTCCAGTTTGCCCAGCTGAGGGAGATCTAACTTCCAGAAAATGTTTTAAATTCAAATGTAGAAGGCTTCATCTGGACCATTGTGCAGCATCCAATCAATGTTAAGGCCTTCCTTGGCGCAGACTTCACATTTTGCCTGCTCCAGGCTTTCTCACCTTCGTCGATGACCACACCAGGACCCAGCTGTTCAGCTCTATAAGGCCAACTCCGGATCAAGATTACAGCTTGCCTCACTGACAAATTGCTCATGCCCACTTTTTCCACAAAAGTCGGAAGGTAAACTTTGCACCTGGATCAACCTGGTCTCTGCATTTGACATATTCTCTGTTTTAACTTTGACCCGGTCTAGCACAACCAGATATCAGCTGTTGGCGTTTTGTGCATTTTGGGGCTATTTTTAGTTCAAACGTTAAAAATGCATATTGCCAGTTCTACTTATTAAATGGTTGTTGTTTTGGGCCATTTCATTTATTAAAGCTTACTCTATGTTTTCTAAATTGGGATACTTCTTTTGTTGTGTTTTGACTTCATGGCTGTTTGAGTACTGCATAAATACTTTAAACATTACTTCTAGGTTATACCTGACTACTTAGCGCAAAGCTACCAGAAGATTAAGCACAGGTTTCTTTAGTGACTCTAGTGTTTCACCGTGACAAAGATTGTGAATATTACTTGAGGTGGGTTCTCACCCCCTTCAACTCATATACAAATTTCTTGCGGGATCATATAATCACAACAAGAAGCATCCAGGGAAAACCTGTGGCAAATCAGTTTCCAGAAAACCAGAACACTTTTGCTGAATGGAAAGTTTAGCTACTAAAGACCTTTGCTTTCGCTCTATTCCATTAAATTAAGAGACCTTGCCATCCCACTAGTAAAATATATGCACATCAGCCATTAATATTTTTTTTGTGTTTGCTTGGAATAAAGAGCTACTTGAAATTAGAGTTGTTGGTGATCACTTTAATTCAGGGAGATTGTTAAAATGTGTATCTTTCATTACATTTTCTAGGTCTCTGTGTCTGTTTCAGATATGACTTTCATGCTGAACACTAGTTGCAAGAAGCAATAGGTTTGGTGTCACCATAAAGAGATCAATTAGATAAAGCAACATCTGGGGCCAACTACGATGAGTATCGGAAAGCCGGAGGCTTTCCAACACTCATCGTCGGTTTCACTTCCAACTGTCGGATTACAATCTAGGTGGTCAGAATTGAAACCGGCCAGTCATTCCAGCTGGATTCCAACAGGCTGAGCCCATCGGTCAGTCGGACACCGGCCCATAATCCCAATTAATGGCATTTCCCCCGTTGGGATTATGATGCTCATTTTCCGACAGGCTTTCCAAGTCGGGCTTTCTGACATAGAAGACCTGTCAGGAAGCAAGTTTGGGGGCCCCAAGCAGGGCCCCCTTCTCCTTGCGACCTCTTGAGGTGCCTGCCATTCGTTTCAGTGATGAACACAATCTCCCATTTCCTTATTGGAGCTTGTGCTACGGCTGGTTTACAGCTGTAGCACAAATTCCCATTGAGAAATGGCAGTATGCAACCTCACCATGTGCAGTCGTATTGTAATTGCGGTGTCAAGACCGCTGACTGGAGGTCGGTCGTTCCCGAGACCGCAACTCCGACCGACATCGAAATAAGGCCCTATGTGTGAGTCAAGAAAAGCAGCCATGAGTCCCAAGCTCAAGCCACATATATATATACATACAGGGCAACAATCAATGGAAACAACTGCAACCAACATCAGTAAAGTAGCTATGGAAACAATTTTAAGGTAGTTTACCAAACCAGGAGGTACTCCAAGGATAAACGCTCTACTCAAAAACATACGGTGCTAGCTTCTAACTAAGATGTATGTTTTCCTGCTGTGGTGAACCCTTCGAACTTTGCTTGAAAGACATCTTGAGTTGGGGATATACAGATTTATTGTTTTGCTACTTGCTGTAACTTGGTCCTATAGTTAGTAAAGTGGTGTCCTATATCCTTTTTTAATTCTGCAGTTTCTTAAATGAGGTAACAGTCATTTTTTCCAAGCAACATCTTTTTCTGCAACATTTCTTTTTCGGAAGATAAAATGCAAATATCAAAGATTTTCATTTTTAATATGGTGTTTGTAAGACCTAACAAAGAAAATGATCATCCTAATGCTGAGACTGGTACCAGATGCTAGCAATCTTTGAACTACAGAGATGTAGGCTCCAGGCTAAAACAAATGATGCAAAAGCAATGGCAGTCCCAGATATTCCTCTCAATGTGAGTCTGGTTGCCTGGGGTGAGATGCATCACAGTTTTCTGATTTAACGTTCTGTTCCTACCGTCTTGTATCTCCATGTCTTGGATGGAGAACATACAATGAAGTGAATTTGAATATATAGATGCCCAGTTTGTGAAGATTTTCCAGAAACTACATATTGCTGATGATGCATTATATTTATTGTTAAATGTTGTAATCCCATTAGGCAATTGGTGTAGCAAGTGCTAACTTTCCAACACAGATGTTCCTTAAAGTCTAAAAGTTTTTAATTAAAACGACCTTTTCAGCTTAATAAGTTACCTACACAGTCATGTTTATGTTTTGTATGTGTTGGCAAGCATCTCTCTTATTTATATAAAATATAAAGATTTGACTATAAAAAGATGTTTATTTAATCAACACACGTACATTTATGTAGGACTGTGTATAATATTTTTAAAGTTAAGAATATTAGAAGAATACATATTGCAGAGCTCCTGCTGCTACTGTTAAATTAGATGAAACTAATTTTCACTAGGTTACAAGCATTTTTTGTATGAAAAACGTTTTAAATCTTAGAGGAGGTAGCAAACTACTTAGAGCCTGTTTATGAGTCTGGGGGTCCACGGATCCCCAGACTCATGGTAGCGCTGCAGTTGCAGTTCAGCCACTGCCACACCGGTGGTCCTACCGCCCCAATCCAAGTTGGGCGGTCAGACCACAATTGCACTACCGCAACCGCCAGGGATCAGAGATCCATGATGTTGGTGCAGTAGTATTAAGTCTGAAATATCCTTGGCGGGACTGCAGCGGTCCCACCAAGCATATTATGAGTTTTCGCTCCACCATGGTTTTCATGGAGGTTCCTCCTCTATGAAAACCATGGCAGGGATCAAACAAAGGGCACTCTACAGGGCCTCTTGTTGCCTCTGGGTCATGAGGTGAGTGCAGGAGAGCACAAGTTGTGCCCCCCTGTTTTCATGCACCCCTGCACCTTCATGGCATGGACTGCACCAGTCCATGACATGCAGGTACTGCCTTTGACATATCCATTGTGGTGCATATTTCATTTTCATTTCATTTAATTTAATAGAGTACACCAAAGAAACGCTTGCCAGTGTCTACAAAAGTAATAATCTGGGGGTGGTGTGCACACAGGTTTGGCTGTGCAGGAACAGGGCTGCAGAATGGCGGCCCTACTCACTCACTGCCAAACTCGTAATCAGGCCCTAAATATATTCAGGGCCAGCTAGAGACATCGTTAACGGTTTCCAGGACTGTCTGCCATTAATAAATAACACTGAGGGAGAGGGTAGTGGAACAGCCTTCTTCAGCAATTGCTTGTTGGAAATGTCATTCACATTTTGAATTGGCTCACATGACATCAATTGGAAGTTTCACCTGCCAGTCACCACTTAAAGAGTTGTACCTCTATCTTTACAAAGTGCAAGTCATTGAAGTTCATATCTTATCTCTCTGAACGTCTCCATGGTCTCTGCACATTAGTTCTTGTGGGAAGTGTGCACTGCAGCTCTTTTCATGAAAGAGAGGATGTCCACTAGCCAGTTTGTAACTGAAGGTGAATGTGTACAAATCCTGTCAGCGAAACAAGAATACAGGTGGACTGATATAGGCAGGCGTGTACAACTACACAAGCTGTGGATTTGCATGGGACTCACAGCTACTACCCTACTACAGCACACCCAAATACCTTAGACTCTGACAAGAGGCAGGCATGGAAAGAAATAGATTACATGTCACACTCCTGAAAATATTAGAACAGTGGATGAGAATCAGTGGCACTGTCCCAAAGTGGGGGATGCTCCGTCCATCACCACCCCCTTTTGTACCATTTTGTTCGCCATAAGTTGGCAGGGTATGCTCAGACGTGAGTCCCTTGCTCACTTTGCCACTGGATTCAAGGAAGCTGGGCTGAAGATGGCTGAAATGCCAGAAACCGGTCCTCGGAAGCTTGTTTCCGGTCCGGGGAAGGCATGGCTTGGCAGTTCGGGCTGGACTGTTCCCATGAGGCAAAGGATCAGACTGATTTGCATATGGCCATGTCTGAACTGGGGTGGCAGAGTGGGCTAAAGAACGGTGATGGATTAAACCCAGATCTGCTGACTGGGTGTGAGTGGTTGATTGGTACAGATGCTCCGTCCATCACCACCCCCTTTTGTACCACTTTGTTCACCATAAGTTGGCAGGGTATACTCAGACGTGAGTCCCTTGCTCACTTTGCCACTGGATTCACTCAAGCCGGGCTGAAGACGGCTGAAATGCCAGAAAGCGGTCCTCGGAAGCTTGTTTCCGGTCCAGGGAAGGCATGGCTTGGCAGTTCGGGCTGGACTGTTCCCATGAGGCACAGGGTCAGACTGATTTTCATATGGCCATGTCTGAACTGGGGTGGCAGAGTGGGCTAAAGAACGGTGATGGATTAATCCCAGATCTGTTGACTGGGTGTGACTGTTTGATTGGTTCAGATGCTCCGTCCATCACCACCCACTTTTGTACCACTTTGTTTGCCATAAGTTGGCAGGGTATGCTCAGACGTGAGTCCCTTGCTCAGTTTGCCACTGGATTCAAGCAAGCCGGGCTGAAGACAACTGAAATGCCAGAAACCGGTCCTCGGAAGCTTGTTTCCGATCCAGGGAAGGCATGGCTTGGCAGTTCGGGCTGGACTGTTCCCATGAGGCACAGGGTCAGACTGATTTGCATATGGCCATGTCTGAACTGGGGTGGCAGAGTGGGCTAAAGAACGGTTATGGATTAAACCCAGATCTGTTGACTGGGTGTGAGTGTTTGATTGGTTCAGATGCTCCGTCCATCACCACCCCCTTTTGTACCACTGGGTGTAAGACACACCATGTTTTCCTGCTTCCTCCTGCCCTGGTGTGGTTGTGGTCAGGCACTTTGGGATGTCTGATGGAGGAGGGGGGGGGCTTATTCCTGTCTTCTGACCCTCCCAGGGTTAGTCCCACGTAGTGGTACCTGTTTTCGCCTTTCTACAGTGCATGGACTGTTCTCAGCCACTATCTGCCTTCTGCCCTCTTGGTGCATGCTGTAGGAGGGCTGTTTGTGCGCCTTTGCCCGGGTGCTTGTTTCTGCCTTCCTGCACAGGTATCTCTTCCTTGAACGTGGTGGACAGGCAAGCCTTCTAGAATAAGCTTGGAGTAGCCTGGGGATGCCGGGGTTTGAACCCGGGGCATCATTCTTGCATTGGCATGCGCTCTACAGCTGAGCTTCATCCCCACTTTTGGTCTCCTCTTTGATATTGTGAATCCTCTTTCTACCGGTCAAGCCCTGCCGTGTGGGGTGGTTTCACGCCGGAGTCGTTGCCGGTGCCGTCCCTGCTGCCATGCCTGGGGAAGTTGAGGCTCCATGCTGTTTTGTTGCAGCACTCCTGTGGTGCTGCTTCCTCCTGCCCTGGATCTTGGGATTATGCCTTGGGCTGGCTGGAGGGGGCAGGTTCTGGTCTCCCGGCCACCTCAGGTGAGTGCCACATAGCAGTGTTCTGTGTCCTCCTTTTGTGCTGTGCTCTGGCTGCTGTTCTGTGCTGTTACTCCTCTCCCACAATCGGGTCGCTGGAGCGGACTGTGGTGCTGCTTTTTCCTTGTGTTTGCTGCTTGTTTGACCTCCTGTTCCTCTGGACGTCTCTTCATGGATGTCTGGGTGCATCAGTCCCTTCTGTTCCCTTGACTTCCCTGCCCTGGTGTGGTTCCTGGTGGTGCGCCTTGGGCTGGCTGGTGGGGGTGGCCTTGTTCCTATCTCCCGGCTCCTTCACCTGGGTGTGTTCCAATCTGGCTGACTTGCTCAGTGTGCTGTTTGCTGTATGCTTGTTACATTGTGGAACTCATTGGGCATCCGCTCTGTTTTCTCTTTTGTAACAGGAGGTTGTGGGCTTGTTCGGTATATGCGGGCCTGCCTTCCTCCGGGTGCATTCCGCGTTGCTGTTTTGGCTGTACTGGTTGGGCTGCCGCCTGGGTGGGCTGTGTGTTGTGGCGGTTTGCTTCTTCTGTCTTGCCTTTGGGGCTGGCATTGTGGTTTCCTGGCTGGTCCTCTGGTGTGTCTGGGCTCTTCACTTGGTCGCTTCCCTTGCCGCTCCTATGCCACATTTACTCCTGTGTGTGCTTCCTCCTTGGGTGCGTCTGCCCTCTGCTTGTTCTGGCCAAATTGGTCCCTGGCTGGGTGCCTGCATGGGTTACTGGTACTGTGGGCCCTGCTCTTGCCTGTTGGTTTTTTTGTTCACGTTGGCTGCATGGGGCTGTTGCTCTCTGGCTGGTCCTGGACGTGTGGCGGGTGGTGCCATTCTGGTGCACCAGTCCACAGGGCTGTTGGTCTGTTCTTGGGTCAGTGGCCCCTCCTTTGTCTGGCTTACTCACCCCCAGTTCTCGCCTATTTCTGGGTGTTGTGCTGGGTTGGGTCTGGTCCTTCCCTGTTTGCGTGTCTGCCTGGGGTTGCCAGTGGCTGTGGTGTTTGTCCTTCCTGCAGTGGTGTCTTTGGGGGTGTTTTTCTTCATTGTGCCCTAGCTGCCTCCAGCTGGGTTTTCTTTGCTGGGCCCTGGTCTGCTTTTGTCTCGGCCCTTTTTTTTGGTGAGTCGGGCCTCATTGATGTCCTGATTGTCTTGGTGGTTCAGTGGCTCTGGGCTTCTGCTGCCTGCTTTTCTCCTCTGCCCTCTGGCGTTTGGCGGGGACTAGTCTGGTTGTTTCCTGGTTGGGAGTCTCCAAGGTCTGTGGCCGTGCTGTGTTGTCTCCCTGCTCTCCTCTGCTCTTTTTAGTTTTGGGCTTCTGGCCTGGGTGTGGTCTCTGGCTGCCGTGGTCTCTGCCTGTGGGAGGCTGTTCCCTCGGTGGTTGTGTCCTGGTCCTTGCGGGGGTGGGGTGGCCCTGTCCCTTGTGGCCTAGGCCCCCCTTTCTGGCTGCGCCGGTCTTTGCCTGGGTGGCCGCTCCAGTCTTTCCTGTGTGACCCCTCTTTTGAGCCCACTCTCATTGGCAGTGTCTGTCGTTCTGTGTCCCCCCTCCCTCTGTTGGGGAGGCACTTGTGGGGTGTTTGTCTTGCCCCTTGGGTGACTGGCTGTTGGTTTCCCGGGGCTTGCTGTTGAGGTTTGGGGGGTGTGGGGGCTTTGGCCTCTGGCTACTCTAGCCCTCCCTGGCCTTTGCCTGTGCCCTTCTGGGGCCTTCCCCGGTTTGGGCCTTCCCCAGGTGTGGGTTGGGCCGCCAAGTGGGTTGCTTGGCTTCGGCCCTGGCTTCCCATCTGCTTGGTGCTCTGTTTGCCTTGGTTTTGCCCTGGGGGGTTTTCCCCTGCTCCTGCCCTAACTTGGTGCGTGCTGAGCCATGGTGTTTGTGGGCCTGGGTGGTCTGCTTGGCTTCCACCCTGGCATATGTTGCCTCTCTGGCTTGTATGGTTTTAGGGGTTCTTTTCCCTCCCTTTGGGGGTTGTGGTTTCTGGGCCGTGGCCGTTGGCCCTGTCCTTCCCCTTCCGGGCCTCTGTGGGTCCGTGTTGTGGGCCCCCTGTCTTTGCTGGCCTGTCTGTTGTGGTCAGCGGTCTGTCCGGACTCTTTGGGGTTGTCTCTGCTGGCCTGTTCTTTTGCCCATTTCTGGTCTTGGCTCGTCTGCTGCTGGTGTTGGGGCTTGCATGGGGTTTCCCTTCCTGCAGTGTTGGGTTCTCTGGGCTACTTGGTTGCCTGGCTGTTCCATTGTGGGGCTTGTTGTGCCTCTTCTTTGGTGGTCGGTGTGTGCCTTCTCTAGGGCTGAGGCTTCCTGCTCCAGTCACCCCGGGTTTGTGGTTGGGGTGTTCTGCTTGGGGCTGTGTTGTTTGAGGCTGGGTCTCCCTCTTGTTCCCCTTTTCTTCTTTGCTTTCCCTTGGTCTTGTTGGTCTTGGGGATTGGTCTTGTCAGCTGTTGCTGCTCAGGCTTTTCCTGTTGGCCCTGGTTCTGTTTGGGGCCCTGCCCTGTGGGCGGTGTTTGGCCCTCCTGGGGTTCTGGTCTCTGCCGGGCCTGCTCCCTTCTGGCTCTTGGGGCCTTGTAGGGCGGCGTTCCGGGGGTTGGGTTATGTTTGAGGGTGCCTTGGCCTTCCCTCTTATCCTGTCCCGGGCCCTGTCTCCACCTCCCGGTGTGGGTGCTTGGTGGTTGGGGTTTGTCGTCTCTGGTGGTTGGTGTTGGCCATTCTCTCCTGGGGCCTGGTGCTCGTCTGTGGAGATTCTGGGGCTTATTCTCTGGGCTCTCTGTTGCCGGATCATTCTGGTTGGGGGGAGGGCCTTGTGCCCGGCCGTTGCTTCTCCCTCTTTTTTTCTGGTTTGGTCTGGGTGGTCCTACCCTTGGTTGGTTCTTTGGGTTTGTGCCTTTTTCATGTTGGTTGGCCCTATCCTCCTTCTTTTTGGTTTGGTTCTGTGTGCCTGCCTGGTGGTGCGGGGCTTCTAGGACTTTTGTCCAATGGGCACCCTTGGACGTATTCTATTGGGGCTTTGTCTTCTCTGGCCCACTGCGGTCCGGGATGTTGGTTGGTTGCTTTGGCGCCTGTTCCCCTTCTGGAGCTTTGCCTTTTGGGTCTCTTTGGGGATCCTCCTTTTCGGCTTCCTTTTTTTGGCCTACTCACCTTTTTTGGTGTGCTTCCCTCCACCTGGCGGTTTGAGGTTTTCCCCTTTCTGGTTGGCTGCCTCCTTGCTGTCGCCTTCTGTTTTCCATGGTTCAAGTTTCCGGTCCTTGGTTGGGTCCCTGCTGGCCGGTTCTGGATTGCTGGCCCATTGGGCAGCTGGGGTCTTCTTTGGGTGGCCTTCTCATTGTCCTTTGTTGTTGGCAGCCTCTGTTGTTTTTTGTTTGGCGTGTTCTCCCCCTTCCTTGTTTGTTCGGGGGTGCTTCTGGTGTGTGCTGGTTGACGTCTGTCGGTTGTCCACCAATTTGTCTTGGTCGTCCCCTGTGGTTTTAGTGGGCGTGTCCCTGCTTTGGTGGGGCATTTTCCTGTCCGGATGCTCTGCCTGGTGTTTTCTGCAGTTCTCCCTTTTGCTTCCCTTGTGTTGCTGCCTTTGGTGTGGTTTCCTGCGTGTGCTAGTGGGTTTTGGAAGACCGGGTTTCTGCTTTGATATTCTCCACTTCTCATGAATGGGGCGAGGACAGGAGCGACCTGGGAGTAATGCTCCATTACTTACCAGTAATCTTCATTACTCTGGGGCCTGTTGTCCTCATACCATTCATTACACCCCACCCTCCCTCCCAGATGGCTGGCCTTCCTGTTGGGGGCTTGGTTGTTCAGGCAGAATTCTGGGTAAGTACTGTTTATGTACACCCAGTATGAGGGGCATGGGGCTAGGGTTCCAGCAGTTCTCTGTTCCTTTTTCTGCCCGGAGATAATTATCTCCACTTGTCATTATTGGGATGAGGACAACAGGACTCGGAGTAATGAAGATTACTGATAAGTAATAGAGCAATCAAGACTTTTCTCTTAATGGAGATTCCAAATGAGAACACATTTTACTTTGTAAGTCTGGGAATCTCTGACGGTCTTATCTGTATTTGGATTGTGAAAAAACATTTCCATCATCGACCAAATATTTAGGACTCCAACTCCTACATTGCAAAACAGTGTCAATAGAGGGTGGCAGACTCTATTTAATATTTGTAGATCTGAAGACAGCCTTTGATTTGGTCTCCCGAGCCAAATTGTGGGATGTTCTCAGAGACCTGGGGATCCCCCTCTACCTCTTGACTTTGCCCAAGTGAGGTATGGGAAATGCGGTGAACTAACTCCCTGTTTCCCAGTCAGTAGAGGAGTAAGGCAGGGGTGCGTGCTTGCCCCTACCCTGTTCTACATATTTATCAACGCTCTGGTTGCCCAACTTACCAAGGTAAAGGACAATGATGCCCCAAAGCTGGCACATAGAAAGGTGCCTGCACTGATGTTTGTGGACGATACACTGTTATTATCAAAGTCGCCCATGGGCATCCAGAGTGTTCTTAATAGCTTTTTTATTTTTTGTAAAAACAGGGGGCTGAAGATCAATACACAGAAGACCAAATGTATGGTCTTCAACCCAGCTAACACATCCCACCCTAATCCCCGCCTAAATGGTACCTTGCTTGAGAGGGTGTCAGTTTTAGACTACTTAGGTGATACTGTGACAGAAACGTTTAAGTGGGGCCCACAACTGGCCAAAGCAAGCCTTAAACTAGTACAGACTGCAGGGGGAATTACAAAAATGTATAAAACTCTTTCCACAAACCGGCTGGGTCTATAGCGGAGATCTACAACGTGCAAGCAAGGGGCGCGACAATGTATGGGACTGAATTATGGGGTCACTGTCCCTCTGGCAGACTGAACAATATAGAGAACAATTTTATGAGGCAGATGTTGGGCCTTTCCCCTAGCACCCCCTCATCCCTCTACGCCTGGACCTAGGAATTATACCAATCGCGGGCAAAAAAGCGGACTTACACCACCAACATATTGGCGCAGACTGTGGGTTACCGCGGAACTAGCAGTCTACCAGTCAGAGTTAAAGGAGTTATTGAGTCTCCCGGGTCTGGGTAAAATACCATGGTTTCTATCTATAAAGGACGTATGTTGTAGGCTGGGTAAACCTAGCTTATGGAGCAACCCTGAGGAAATGTGCCTGGTAATCTCACGTCCAGAAATGGTAACATACCATAGGTTGCATAAATTAGCAGATATCCAGGGGAACGCGGCCCTAGGACACCTGACAGACGATTTTTGAGAATTAGAGATGAGTATCTGATTGAGTCCTTTGTGGATGATATCCAACCAACCTAAGCAAGGAAATGATACATCCAGTTTAGAATAGGGACCTTTCCGCTCTGTGCTTTCACTAACAAATGGGTAAAAGTCACCCCCTCAGGTGCCCTGCCTGCAATTGTGTGGAAGAGTCTGAGCTTCATGTTTTCTTTTTCTGTCCTCGCTATAAATTAGCCAGACAGCGTCGGCTAATCCCGCCCTGCAGGAACTTAGGGTTCCGGCATTGTGTGGCGTCATTTAGAGTTCCGAAGTACGACACTCACACACCCATTGTCTTTGCCGTATCCCGATTTTTAAACTCAGTGTGGCGTAGTCGTAGGATGTTGTTAAACTCGCCACCACACCCATAAAAGCTCATAGTGTATGCATTCTTTTTTTTAATTTTTGAACTAATTTTTAATAATTAAGTTTACTGATGAACTGAGATTTTATCCTGACAAAATTGTATGTGCACACGTTTATGTCCCTAGTGGTCTTACACAGGGAAACAGACATGGTAGCTGGTTGAGGATGGGCTGAAGGCATGAACTCCCCAAATCGACCACCCTGTGATCACTGAAATGTATTCTAACGCTGCTAAATATGTAATCTGTATACTTCTTTATGTGTAAACTGTGCTATGTTATGTGTTTTTACCTGTGGAAACTGCTTTCACTGTTGCACTATTTATGGTCTATATTGACCAAAATAAAGTTTGTTGGAATAGAATGGAATGGATAGTGAAAAGTCAGGAATTTCCTCAAAACATAAGATGCATTCTACAGGAGTAAATTGACTACTTTTTCCCAGCGAGCCTTGTGAATCAAGCCCTCAAATATTGCTTAGCCTGGCAGAGCAGTTGCATTAGAATAAACATATGTATTGTAACATTAAAGGCACAGAGATGCGAGATACATGTTCCTTGGTTGAATAAGAAAATACATCTAAATGAATAACAAAACTGCGAAGTACATCATTCTTATATAACTACAGCATTATTTTCAACTAGAGTTTGAAATGCAAAACTGAGTAGCATTTGTTATGCTTGATTATTTATCAAGACGATTTTCAAGTCTGATTTTCTTAACATATCTTGTTTCTTTTTTCTTTATTGCAGACACGGCCCATATGAATAATGTAGTCCCAGCGTCTCCTCTACTCCCTCAGATTGCACATCCGCATTCGTACCCCACCATGGGACCAATATCGAATCCTTATGAGCAGCAGCCCCCAGGCAAGGAGCTTAACAAGTATGCCTCGCTAAAAGCAGTTGGTAAGCAGTAATATCATTACAGGCCTCCTCGTTTCATTCTGCTGCCTATTTTCTAACCCTGGTTGTCGTGCATTAAAAAAATTAATATTTCATAGCTATGCCGGGTTGAAAGACAACCGTGTTATCTGTGCTAATAGCATAACTTTGTACAGCAATGCGCAAGATGTGATTTCAACCTCCATGTTTGCTAGTGCCCCTAGCAGTTTTGCACATATTGCTGGGAAAATAAAGCAGAATGATGGATCTGGAAGTGAATAATTACTTGTTTCTTGGTAAACACTGCCAGCTTAGCTGCCTGAAATAAGTGTGTCCATCTAGTCAATGTCAGCTTACCCTCAGGGTTAATGTAACGTGGGATCCATACAGCTGATGTTGCTGGCTTGCAAATAAGCTGAGGCATATAAACTCCAGTTGGGTTAAACAAGTAATTATAAACAAAATACATATGGAGAGAAATGTTTTAACACAAATGTTTATTTTTTTTTACTGAAGTAATGTACTTTGTGGCATATGACAAATGATAACCAATGTATCAGGCGTACCATCTCTTGGAGGTTAATTTTAGGATTAAAACAAAATCACTGGTATTTGATAAAACTACGTCCTGAGCAACTGATTCTTTGCTTGAGCTATCTTTTAATATTTGAATTCCTTTATGTGTTGTTTTGGCACAGAGAAATCTGTTGGACTGTGTATTTTCCTATCACACAAAAGAGGCAAATACCCCGATTGGTCTTGTGTGTTGCTATGAGTCATGTCTTTTGAGCAACAAGGTGTATTTTGTTTCTGTGTATTAGGAAATTGTAATTAAAAGTTTTAAGTAGAAGTGAATAAGGTCAAGAGACTCAGGGGTTATGGCTTGGTGGACAGTCCGGAGAATTGCAGGGATTTCTGTGCGCATAAGGAGCTGCCGAGCATCACTTTGCAAGTTTTCAGGCCACTAATACCGTGCAGCACCGAGGACCAAGAGTCGATGCGTAGAGTTGCACCCAAGTTCGCTGAGCCAAGGAGTGCTTACAGAGAGTTGATGGGATCCTCAGAACGGAAAATTATTGACCGAGGACCACAACAACTGATGACTGGTAGTCTAGGGGTGACTGTACATCAGCCAGACCAGAGAGGACTTCATGGGACGTAAACCCTGTAAACAGGACCCCTCATCATCTTCGTGGACCGAGGAATCCTTGCAGGAAAACCCCTGCTGACTGCATCACATCCACAGCAACCTTAGAGCATCTTCAGTATCCTTCATCTCTTGTATCAGGACCACTCCTTAGGAATATATTGCAATGCACATAGAGTGCCTGGAATTGCTGTAGGATTGCTTTACCTGCAAAGGAAACTGTTCTTGAGGACCTTGCTGGTCCCCCTGTATAGCTCTTCATCAGAGCTGGCCACCACAAGTACTTCTAACTAACTGTATTGACCCCTAAGTTTTCCTTGAAGGATGCTGGGTTTGTGGGGGTATAGGGTGGGAAGTTATTTAAGTAACAATTAATAAACAATTATTTATTAATGTATTTATTATTATTGAATTGATTATTAAACATATACATTGCGTAATAATTGTATTGTATTAGTTATATATTAGGTGTGGTCCGCTGGGTTTGTAGGGGTATAGGGTGGGAAGTTAAGTAATAATTCATTAATTAAAAATAATTATTAATGCCATAAATAAAAATTGATAATTAATTATTAAGTTGTTTAATAATCGTGAAATTTGTTTAATTGTTGTTTATTTTGTTAGACTTCATTTTTTGGTTTAATTAACAATGTTGCAAATATGTTATGTGTTTGAAGTTCAGTACTATACCTGCTGTTGCACAGACTGCAGTGTAAAAAAGTAAATATTACCGCTCCGAAGTCTAATGGTTTCCCAACTGCTGCACAGATTGGAGTGGCAATAGTAAATATCATTCCTCTGAAGTCCAACACTTTCCCTACGATTGCACAGAGTGGATTGGGGATAGTAAATGTAATACCCCCGAAGTGCTGCACTTTTCCTACTGTTGCACAAACTGGAGAGGGAATAGTAAATGTTATCCTTCCAAAGTCCAATTCTTTCCCTACTGTTGCACTGACTGGAATAGGAATAGTAAATGTAACCACTCTGCATTACAATGCTGTCCTTATATGCACACACTGAAGTGGGAAAAGTAAATTGTACCACTCTGAAACCCAACACTTTTTCTACTGTTGCACAGACTAGAGTGGGAATAGTAAATCTTACCCCTCCAAAGTCCAACCCTTTCACTACTATTGCTCAGACTAGAGTGGGGACAGTAAATGTTACCCCTCTGAAGTCCAACTCTTTCCCTACTGTTGCAGAGACTGGAATTTGAGTAGTAAATGTTACTCCTCTGTAGTCCAAAGCTTTCCCTTCTGTTGCACAGACTGGAGTAGGAATAGTAAATGTTCCCCCTCCGAAGTCCATTTCCATCCCTACTGTTGCACAGACTTGAGTAGGAATAGTAAATCTTACTCATCCGAAGTCCAACGCTTTCCCACCTGCTGTAAAGACTGGATTGGGACTAAATTACCCCTCTAAAGTCCAATGCTTTCCTTATTCTTGCACAGACTGAAGTGGGAATAGTAAATTTAGCACCTTCGAAGTCTAATTCTCTCCCTACTGTTGCACAGACTGGAGTGGAAACAGTAAATTCTACCTCTCCAAAGTCAAATGCTTTCCCTACCTTTGTAGAGACTGGAGCGGAACTACTAAAATATAGCTAATATTTTTTAATTTTATATTATTTGTTCATACACATTTATAGTTTCCAACTGTTATATTTTTTTTAAATAATGTTTCTTAGTAAAGGTATTTTTTTGTTTTTTATATTTAATTAATTTGCTATTTTATTGAAAGTTTTGCAGTTGGTTTGTTAATATTTTTAAGTTTCATATACATATATATATATATATGTGCATTTTATAGTAGTACAATAAAAAAGGCTAAACACTTGATATAATGTATAATATGTATATTTATATTAGTTGTATATTATATATATATGTATATATACACACATTTATATCTATATGTGTATATTTATGTAAGTATATATTTATATAAAGTATTAAATATTACTTACATTTATTAAATGTACATTACATTAATGGTGTATGTTACAATTATTTAGGATTTACTATTTTAAACTAAGTATATATTAAAAAGCAATATTTTTGTATGTTTTTTAACAATATTAGTGTAAAACCTCAAGAGTATTACTGATCTTTTTAACATGTACTTAAGTCAAGCAATAATTCCTATTAAACTGAAGCAGCAAGGGTTAAACCTATTCTGAGAAAACCTACTGCAGATCCCAAGGAGCCTAGTAACTATCACCCTATTTCTATTCTTCCCTACTTTGGGAAGTGGGTTGGACCATACACCATCGTAGAGAAAAAGGCGAAATTCCCCTGCTTCCCCCTTCTTCTCAAGGATTGGAGTATCCTTACTCTCAGGGTGATCCATGTGAACAAACTCAAAGTATATCATGAAAGAGCAGATGTCACCATGTTGATGGCAACAGATGTAGTTGAGGAAGAAGAGAGTGAACCTCTCCCAGCCCTAATATCAATTAATGCCCAAGATGGATCTGTGTAAGGATTAGTTATTTACTTCAACACTGACAGACCAGCAACAAGGAAAACTGCTATCACTTGCTGAAGCAGCTTGCTGGACTGTTACCTCTGACTACATGTCTGACAACATGGTGTTCTCATGATGTGAATACCAGTGACAGTTACCTGTCAAGAGTAAGATTATAGGTTTTCTGACCAGGTCAAGACTGAGGTTACCAAGCTATTGGAGCTGGGGTGATTGAGCCCTCCAATAGTCCATGGGCCTGGTGCCCAAACCCAACCCCAAAGGGAGGAAACCTGAGATCGGTTCAATGTGGACTATAGGGGCCTCATTGCAGTTACTAAGACTGATGTCCACCCCATTCCAAGAACAGATTAGCTCATTGATAAGTTGGGGGCAGCAAAACATCTGAGCACCGTTGACCTGACATCAGATGATAGGCAGTCTGCCCTCGCTCCAGGAGACAAGGAGCGGTCTACTTTCTCCTCACTTTAAGGCCACTTTCATTTCAAAATGATCCCTTTTGGGTTGAAGAATGCCCCTGCCAGTTTCCAGAGGTTGGTGAATCTTGTACTGTCAGGATTGGACATTTTGAGGTGCAGCTTATCTTGATGAAATAGCTGTCTTTAGCTCTACCTGGGAGGATCGCCTGGTCCACCTCAAGGAAATGCATCAGTTCTTGCAGCAGGCAGGCCTGACTATCAAGGCCAGTAAGTGTCAGGTAGAGGAGGGTTCTGTTGTGTACCTGGGCCCCCAAGTTCGTGGAAGCCATATACAGCCTCTCCTGCATATGATCTAGACTATCCTGGCTTTGGAGCCTCCTAAGACCCAGACCCAGGTCAGACCCTTCTTCAACCATATTGAATACTAGAGTAGATTTCTTTTTAAACGATTATGGTACCATAGTGGCACCATTAACTGACTTGACCTACAAAAAGTAATCCAGAAAAGTTATCTGGACTGAGCAGTGTCAAAATACTTTTGATGCTCTCAAGGAAGCATTGTGCTCAGCACCTGTCTTGAAGGTCCCTGACTTCAATAAAGAGTGTTTTGTTCAGAGAGGTGCCTCTGAACATGGAATAGGTGCAGTGTTGTCACAAGTGAATGCTTTGGACCAGGATCAGGAAGTTGCCTTCATCCGTAGGTGACATCTTCTCAGAAAGCAGCATTGGAGTGCCATTGAGAGCGAAGCCTTTGCTGTGGTTTGATCCCTGAAGAAACTAAGACCCTAACTATTTGGAACTCCCTTCAAAGTTCAAACCTACCACAGAACCTTCAAATATCTAATGCAGATGAAAGCAGAGAACTCCATTTAGTTAAGGTAGTAGATTTCCATTTAGGAGATCGGCTTTACAGTGGAACACAGACCTGGAACTGACCATGCCAGTGTAGACTCCCTTTCTAGGTTTTTCCACTTAGATGATGAGAATCACCAGGAAAAAGCTTAGTGGCTCATCATCTTTCCTCTGGAAGGGGACCATGTAAGGAAATGCTTATTTATTATGGTCACCCCCAAGTTTATTCTAACACAAGTTCTGGGTCCCACCGATGCCACCAATGTGAGGAAATGGAGTGCATTATATGGTATGGTTGGGCGACCTCATCTTGTAATACAGTTACAAACCCCATTTAGGTCCAGTAGGTTTTGTCTGTAAAACCCTCACCTCAACCCTTGGTATCTGTGGCACTGATCAGCAAGGCTTACACAGAGGAACACGTGTTAAGCATTTAAACGGCACCAACACAATTGCCGAAGACATCGACACATCACTCAAGAAATTCAACACCAGTTTATAAAAATAGACAGTATTTCTATAAGAATTTAGATACTAGAACAAAAAAGATCCACTGGGGGGTTCCGAAGATATAGATTCTACAGGCAGTAATAAATCACTCAACCCACGAACAAGCCTTGACAAAATCAACAAATTAGACATTTAGATACGCTTTCCCCGACAATTCAGGTAATTGTCACTGTGATCGATTAGAAGTACTTGGAGCAACCAACTGTGGCATAGTGAGGGGACTCGCAAGGTTCTCAAGAACAGTTACAGCTGCAGGTGAGGCACTCCTTCAGCAGTTCCAGGCACTTCATCTGTGTTGTAAGGATAGAATGGTCATGATGCAAGTGATGAAGGATGCTGAAAATGCTCTAAGGATACTGTGGATGCGATGCGGTCGATGAGGGTCTTCCTGCAGAGATTTCTCAGTCCACAAAGATGGTGAGGGGTCCTGTTTGCAGGGCTGATGTCCAACGAACTCTTCCCAGGTCTGGCTGAAATCCAGTCATCACTGGACTACCAGTCACCCGTTGTCACAGGCCAATTTTTCCTGGGTCAATAACTTTCCTTCTGGCAGTCACAGCCCCTCCCTGCACTCTGACAGCACTCCTGGGCTCAGAAAACTCGGGTCAAAATCTGTGCATCAGGTCTTGGTCCTCGGTGCTGCACAGTGGTGGTGGTAGCAGCTTGAATACGTTGGTCTACCAACTTGTCTTAGCAGGCCTCTTTAGGTTTTGTGAACCTGTGCTGCAAACAGGAGGCCAGTCAACTGGTCTTTGGAGTTCTTTCAGATTGACTGGGATCTGGAGATTGCACCTCCACGAGCAGGACACAGAAGGTGCAGTCTGTTCAATAGCCACAAGGTGCAGCAGATGTAGTCCTCATTGGTGCAGCCTCTCTTTGCTGGTCCCGCAATGCAGCAGGACAGTCCAGCTTCAGTTCTTCTTCCTAGTCAGTTGAGATCTAAAGTCTGGGTGCCACTGGTGCCCCTTTATGCTAGGAGAGTGCCCTTAGGGCTGGATGCAGTTGGTAGCAAATGGGCTGCCATGTTCCCTCCCACCTGGTGACCACTTTTTATGGAGTGTGGCATCTGGCTGTCACAGGATGCATCATTCTGCCCAATCTCAAGATGACGAGACCCCTCTGCTGGTGTACAGACTTCAATAGCCCACTCCATGACTGTTGTTACCTTAGGGCTACAGGACCCTGGGGAAACTGATTTAGCAAGTGGTTTTCCCTCTCTGCTCCCTGTGCCAGTCTGTCTAGCTCAACAATTGAGCAGTCCTCCCCCCAGTGTCCCACATCTGCTCTTCAAAGTTTGCTTCACTTTTGAAGCCTACCATTTGGGGCTTGCAATAAGTGGCTTCCTGCAGGAGGGCAGGGATATCTATCTGGCCTGTGATTCTTCATTGTTCTCCTTCCTGCGAGTCATTGGCATGTATCTCTAGGAGGGAAGATAGCTGTCTCGTTAAGCAGGCTTCATGTGTGCCTGGGAAGGCACATGAGTTTTAAAGCTAACAAAGGGGCAGTTTTGCTAAAGATGTACGCTACCACAAGGCTTTAGATAATAGTTGGGTTTATTGTAACAAGTTGTTTGATAGCATGGAGTACCCACCTTGGTTGCACCATTTAGGAGTTAGCACAGCTGAGGGGTTAGTGTGTAACCCTGTACTCACCAATTGTGTGACCCAAGTCTTTCCACAGAAATAACAGTTGTCTCATGTGTTTTACTGTCAGGACATGTAAAATACATATTCTGCCTGTGTCATATGTTACACCATGACCTTAGAGCTGACTTGCACTCCCAGAGGAGTGACTTACACACATATCTGGGGGAAGTGGCAGCTTCGCTATTGCTTTCAATGATAACATCAGGCTAGCAGTGCACGACTACTCTACCAGGGTGCAGTGAAAGACTGAAGGACTTGTTTTACTTAGGAGGGGGGGGAACCCGGATGACACAATCTGTGTTGTAAGCCTTGGGGTACCTCTCTAACTTACATGCCCAGGGTACCAGGGCACCATTTACTAGGGACTTACAGGAAACCTAGCAATTTCCAGTTGTGTTTAACCAATTTGACATACATTTTAAGGGTAGGAAAACTGGCACTGAGGTCTGGTTAGCATGCCTCAGTGCACTCTCAGAGTCGAAAACCCAGCAGCATCAGCAGAAAAAAATGGGTGTGACCATACAAAAAGAGGCATTTCCTTACACCCTGCTTATAATCTCCACATTAAGTCAGAGATGAGATCTTAAATATTATCATTAATATCACCACACATCAAATTGCCGTCAATGACATAAATTTAGATTCTAGACAACCCTACACGCAGGAATCTAGTGGGCTCAACTTTTAGCCATCATTAATCAGGCTCCCAGAGCATGGACCAGCCTCACACATGCCTTAATTTTTGAATGAAATGTTACTGGATCAAATTCCCAATTTGGCAGTGATCTGCAAGGCACGCTCACAGACCCTGTGCTAGGCAACCCTACCTCAAGAGATAACTGGCTGTGGCTTTTGACCATGTCTAGTTTGCTGCAGGTCCAGGGCCTGACTGACATGTTTTCTCTCAACACTTCGACTTCCAATACTCACCTAATATAGCATTCAGAGATGTGCAGTGGTCTCTAGGTATATGGTCTTGACTCTATCTAGGCTGTGCAAGTAAGGGCCCACTTCCAAGAACCAACTCGACATGGCTCATTCCCTCACAAATTCTCTGCTTGCCACATCTTATTATAATTGCCCTTGATATGTCCCCATACTCATAGCATATTTATAGATGTAGTGAAGAATTGTATTTGTGATCTGATATGTGACCTCATATGTGAGATCATGGACAGTACACTGCAGAACCATTATGTTTACACTGCTCACCAAGTTGATGAATTTAAGTGTTTGCAGCATTGAATCATAGCCGTAATGTTTATTCAAATAACGTTTTCCTAGGGAGTTTCAAGGTTTTTATATCAAAAGGTAGTTGCCCTGTTGAGTATGGAAATAAAAAATCCTTTAATCAATGTTTACCAGTTATCTATATATATGTATTTTACTTATTTCAAAGCAAAAATCCTCTTTACATGACCTAGGGCTGTGTGCATCAAGATCTTAGTATATGGTGTGACCTCTGGCTCCTGCTTCTCCAGAACCTGCTTTACATAGCAAACTCAGCAACGGGGGTGAGCTTTGGCCTTGCAAAGTGGCTGGGTTGCTGGGCCCCCATATCCCACTGTGCATAGCTTTTGATCATTGTCTGGGCTTCAGAAGTGAGAAAAGAAGACATAAGATGGTTCAGAGCCACTGGTTTTCATTCTCTCTTTCAAGAAGTGGATATGTTTCACAACAAAGTTATAGAGCTTAGTTTGAATCTACTTCTTCCATAAGGACAACAAGATTCCACAGGGACCATCTACCACACAACCCATGACCTTCCTTTTCCATCTATGTTCTTTGTTGTCCCAATACAGTAGGCACAGAAAAACAGTACCAGATAGTAAGGCTTTTCAGATTAGGGACAAAATAGAAAACTGTAATGGGAAATCAAAGATGGCAATTGTTAGCCCTGGCTCCCTACAAATTAAGGAATGTTAATCTTCATATTCAAAATGCTTTGACCAAAGCTTTGAGCCAGCAGAAATTTATGGCCAGCTACCACAGACTTGTCATCCTAATGGTTCAGATTCTGAGTTGGCCCAGCTATATTCCGACAATACTTGTCATGCAAAGAAATCTCAGGGCACTGTTTCACACCTTGCTACCGGTCTCATATGCCCTTGGAACCAGCTTTGCATGACCTTTGGCCATGATTTGGGATTCACTGGAGAAAAAGATGCCAAATTTGGATATTGGGTCAAAGATATTCAACCTCTCACTCGGGAAGTGGCAAAGCTTCACTGAGTGCCGTGTGCAAGCTGCTCTCAGCTACTATAGGTTCTATAGGTTCCCTCATAGTTCCCTTTACACAGACCAGGCACCCTAATATCTCTATTCAGATGGGGATTAGCTCTTCTAACTATGTCCAAGTCTCTTGGGAATAATGGGTTTTATGGCTGCTTGTAGTCATAGATAGTCAATGCTAGCCCTGGCTTGCCTCACATTTAAGGATGCTGTTCTTCATATTCAAAATGCTCTGCCCAAAACAAACACCAGCAGGAATTGTAAGCCAACGGCCACACATGCATCACTTACATGCTTCTGGAATTTCCACTTGGGTGCACTATACGTTTTTAAATGTAATTAGCCTTTCAATGTTAAGTCGGAGAAAAAGTGCTGCAAAATTGGACATCCCTCATAATTTACTATGTATGTGACAGATGAACCACTAAATATTTGCAATCTTAAATATTTACCCATAAACATTCTTCCCTGTCACAGTGAATAGAATTAAATCAGTAGTCTGTTAAGTAAGTGGACCTCAAACAACAATGCTGATTGTAAAATATATGGTGAGGTACAAATAAGCTTCTGGTATTTGTGTTAATGCTTTCAAGATGTAAACATGTGATGCAGAATAAGGAGGTTATTTACGGAAATATATTAAGTGTAGGACAGTTTAATCAAGATAAAAAGGTTTGTACCAGATATATTGGTTTTTTTAAACTCTGGATAGCTCAATCCAGGATAAACTGCTTTGATATGTTGACATATTTAGCTAGGGAACCAGTCAGAACACCAGGGTCTAAACCACAAATGTTGCGATTCTGCAAGCTAATCAATGCTTGCCTTAACCACGCATATGCCTTAACCACGCATGTGCGTGGTTAGGTCAATGCGCTGTCTAGCTGCTAGCTGCATTGGACGGAAGCAGGCAGCAGGGAGAGATCCGCTGTGAGGTAAGTGGGGCTGGGGGTGGGTTGGGGTAGGTTTGTAGGCTAGGGGTGGGTCTGGGTAGTGTTTGGGCTGTGGGGGGGGTGGGCGGGGTAGTTTTGTGGTCTGGGTTTTTTGTGGACTTGGGAGTGGGTCAGAGTAGTTTTGTGGGCTGGGGAGGTTCAGGGGTCGTTTTCTGGGTTTGGTCAGGGTAGTTTTGTAGGCTTGGGGTGGGTCAGGGTAGATTTTTGGGGCTGGGGAGCGGTTCGTTTTGTGAGCTGGGGGTGGGTTGAGGTAGTTTTCTGGGCCCCGGTAGTTTAAAGGGCTGAGGGGGTTTGAGGCTAGTTTTCAGGGCTGGGGGGTTGGAGGTAGGTTTCAGGGCTGGGGGTGTTTGGGGCTAGTTTTCAGGGCTGGGGGTTGGAGGTAGTTTTCAGGGCTGGGGGGTCTGGGGCTAGTTTCCAGGGCGGTTGTAGTTTTCGGGACTGGGAAGGTCAGGGGTAGTTTTCAGGACAGGGGGCTCAGAGTAGCTTTTAGGGCAGGGGTTGTTTATTTAAATTCAGGGTTAAGGTATTAATCCTCAGGGCACGGGGAGGGGAATGGGTAGTCGGGGTCGATTTTAGGGCTTAGGGAAGAGCGGGCAGTTGTTAGGGCTGGGTCAGGGTTGGGCTGGGTCCAGTGAAGGGACAGGGTTAAGGGAAAGGGTTTTAGGCCACAGAGCATGGGGAGGGCACAGTGTGGGGGCTGGGTGGGGTTAGCGGTATTTTGCACTTCAGGGCGGGTAGGGGGCAGGGGGGAGTTTGTACCTTAGGGCAGTGGGGAGGAGGCAGTGACCTTCGCCACGCAAACCTCTTTACCATTCATGCCTTTGCCACAAAATTACGTGGTAAAGGCATGTGTAGTAAAGGAATGCGTGGTTAAGATACAGTGGTTATTAAGACCATGTTGTCTAGGCATGCATGGTTAGGGAATTCATGTTTCCAACATACAACCATTTAGCTAGAATCTTAGAGTTTCATGCCTCACTAATATCACCTCACCTGGTAGCACTGACTTTCTGGATTTGTTTTTAACGCCTTAACCGCGGTGGTTTTTCCCCTGCGGAGCGGGCGTTCTAAAGGGTGGGCGTGGCCGCATCAGCCATTGGACGTGCGCAGCACCAGGGAGGTAGCTCGCACGACGTCCAACGGCCGGCGGCAGCAGGGAAGGGGTTAATAATGTAAAGTATAATGCATTGAGTACCGTTTTTTATAGAAGGGAAACTCCATTCAATTCTGCACTTCCTTTTCAAGGTAGTCACCCAACAGCTACCATAGAAGCAGTTCTGTGTAGCACATTTCTACTAGCTAAAATAAATTGTACATGTAATCAAGAGAATATTATGGTTTCTGATGGGATGATGAAATACGATTTGTGTTTATTCATGTGGTTAATTTTACGAGCATGTTCAAAAACTCTCTAGAGATAGGAAGTGATTAGTCTTGGATAGAACAATATCTGATAATCGTAACAGCAATTAATATCAAGACAGAAATTAAATGTCTATTGATCCTGCATGCTAATCAATATCGCATGTTGAGAAGCATTATTTATAAACAGTGGCATGTACGACTCAATGACTTTTCTCCAAAGAAAAGCCGTTTTACTACTGCTGCAATTGCTGTCCTTTGATTTGAAACTGTGAGTGGCAGGTTGACAAAATTACTGTTTTTTCACCCCAACTACCATGTGTTTATGCACCAAATCTTTGCCTTGGCTCACACCAATTACAGCAAACATTTTAAAATATATGAATCAATAGAGAGCCATAATGCTTGCTGTATCCAACCAAATATTTCCTGAAATTTTGAGAATTGAGTATTCCTCAAGCAGCTTGAATAATGGGAATAGTCTACTTTCATTCATTTTTTAATGCACATACTACCCTGCAATCGACCTGCTACCCATGTGATATACACCCCTTTCGTACTTCTTCCAGTCTATCCATGTTTAGAGAGATAGAGGAAGAGGAAGGAGGTCTGATAAACCAGAAAGCTGGCATAAAGGTTACCTTCAAGTGGAGCATTGTCTTGACAGATCCTAAGAATCTCAGATAACCATGTCCACAAAAATATATAACCCACTTGGTCCATCTCAACACTTGTGAAAGTGGACTTGCTAGAGTAATCAGATTATGAAGAGAAAAGGGCTTGGGAAAAAAGTCCACTCTAGTCCTGAGGCCCTCAAGAGGCATGGGGACCTCATCCCCCCCCCCACCAACAGTGTGCCGAGAGGCACGTTTGCAGAGTGGTGGAGAAAGGGGGCATGGCCTCCAGCCACCTCTCAGCAATCTCACTGTGTAGGGCTTACAGGAATGTAAGAGTCTAGAGATAAGCTGACAAAAACTGAGGTGGACGAATCCAAATATAATGCTATCCTCAAAAGCTACTTCAGAATAATTCAACAGGCTCTTCATAATTATTTTATGCAAAAGATTGATGAGAACAAGAACTCTTCCAATTACCTTTTTTTAAATGTCAGAGAGCTTTAGAGAGCTAGCATCCTACTGCCTGTGATCAGTCTATACAAGTTTCCCCAACCTTTTGGTGCTAATCTGGCATTCTATATCAAACACAAAATTACAAACATCTACTCATTCCTCACTCCTCAGCTGGTTTTGAACTCTTTCCCAACAGAAATGGGAGAAACCCGTCTGGCAGGGATGGCTACCTGGAGCTGTTTTGCATCAATATCAACCCAAGTTGTGGTGGATTCCATGATCGCAAACATATTGGAATCCCTGCTGGACCCCTGTCCTCATTATATCTTCTCCCACAATGTGCCTCCACGTGGCTCTTATCTAAGTGACTTGTTTAATAGCTCCTCAAGGACTCTGAAATACCCTCATGACTGGAAACATGTATTGGTATTCATTTCTGAGAAAGGTGGGAGTAGACCCCCTAAATATAGCTAATTATTGTTCTATCTCTTTATTGCCATAACCAGCCATAGAAATTGAGAGGCTAATACATTCTCAACTTTTTCTCTGTTTAGAGGAGTTAACCTGTTGGATGTTTCCAATTTGGGTTTTAGAGAAAGTTTTAACAATGGCTGAGGACAAATCTGCTGCCCTCCTCCTCCTCCTCCTCCTCCTCCTCCTCCTCCTCCTCCTCGACCTCTCTGCAGCTTTTGATACTGTATCCCATATCATCCTTATCAAATGGCTGGATAAGATCGGGCTACACTCAAATACTCCTGGTTGGTTTCTCCCTTCGTGTTTGGCAGATCACATTCTATCCTCTTCCCCCTGTTTCAAATCTTGTTCTACATCACATGTGGCATTCACCAGTGCTCGTCCTTGAGCCCCACACTTTTTATTTATATCCGAATGGCTCCACAGGCAAACATTCTAAGAGCATGGGAGTTTGGGAATATATTTTACACTGATGAAACGCAATTAATTGTATCAATAGCAGAGAATTCAGAAACTACCACATGCAACTTGATGGATTGTCTATCATCAGTGGCCAGATGGATGCAGAATCAGTGTTTGAAATTGAACAGGGATAAAACTGATGACACCCTGTTTGGGAAGGCAGACTCTATTTGGAAAGTCTCTTGGTGGGCATATACTCTGGGATCCTGCCCCTTTCTCCTAAAACAACACTGAGGATCTCAGGCACCCATACTCATAACACACTAACCATGAAAGATCAGGTCACCCCCGTATGCGGATCATGCTATGATATCCTGTGCCTTCTGTGCAGAGTCTTCAATTAGATATCTATTAAGTGTCAAGACAGTTATCATACATGCACTGACCATTCGTCTTTTGAACTATGACAATGCTCTGTATGTTGGCTGGTTACCTTTTTTTGCTTGCAAATCATTTAGAACCTGGCTTCCTTATGGTATGAAATATTCCTCAAAGATGGGCCATATCACTCACTCTCAAATCCCTTCACTGTCCAATGGTCTGCTAGCAAGCTACTTTCAAGCTGTTCTGCCATGCACGCCTAGCGCTGAACACTGCAGTCCCATACTATATGGGAAATAGAATATCTTTCAGCAAGCAAACCAGAGCCTGTAGATAAGCCAATCAGGCTGTTAACACCCCCTGGCAAATCCAAAGAACGAGAATGGGTTTTTTCTATTCAAGCTATATGGCTGCTCTTCACTGGAAGTCCCTTCCCCGGAACCTACTCCTCCTGTATAATCTTATGCTGTTTAGGAGACTTTTTGAAACATGACTTTGTCTAGTCTAGCTCTCTGTTGCACCCCATTGCCTTTTTATGTCATTTGTGTTTGTTGCCTCCCCTCCTCTATTTTGGCCGTTCACTGGGATATCCTCCCAAAGATGATCAAGTGCAGCACAAATTACCCTAACTCTAATTCTCAAATTGCAGGGCCTGGTGGCTTAGTGGACTAATACGTCTAGTGTAGGAGCCTCTGCTTGACCTCATGGTCAAAGGTTCAAATCCCTGTGGGTCCACTAAGCTCTTCATTCTTCTGAGGTCAACATAATTAGTACAGTTGGGTAGCAATAAACATCTATTGTTCAATGCTAAGATATCTTTGGGTGAAGTGCGCTTTACAAATACACGTTATGTTATAATGTCATCTACAGAAAGGAGATGTGTAGGTGAATTTTGCACTGAATCTGTAGTTTGGCCTGGCACTCCTCTAAGAGTTACCAATTCCCACGGTACCTGTAACTCTGGGCTGAAGGAATACCGCACGACCCTGAGATGATTCCTGTAGTCCCCAAAGAAGTGGAAAATCACTGGAGAATCGTGAGCGCTGCACCCAATTTCTAATTATTCCTCAAACCCCCCCCCCCCTCTGCAATTTAACTGGGACATTTCATATGCTATCAGCAGCGTCAATGTCTGAGTGAAAAAACGTTCTAATTCCGATGGTGTCAGAAACTCTTGTTGCCTACCCTATATGAATTACAGGGGCATATGTAATGCGGTTGTGAGCATGAGCATAGAGCAGTATATTGTCTCCTTCCTGAATACTGAGAGATGTTTTTCTCTGCCGCTAACATTCCTCAGAGAATACTCTTTCCTTGGCAGCATGAAATAAACAATACTTAATATTTGAAGCTTATGAAGCTTAATACATAATACATAGTGAGAAATGCATTGAAATCCAAGCTCATTAAACTTTAATAAATAGTGTGATCCAGGAAATAAGGCATCAAACAGTTGGAAGGGTTTGCCATAAAGATTGCTATCTAATGCATTTTCTCTAAGTAAAAAGAAATATACTGGCAACGGACAAAGATTTAGGATCTTATTTAGTGTTTGAAAAGAGGAATGCTGCAAATGGAACATTTGCCATGTTGGTGATGGGGTATCATCACTTTACTCCACAAGTGCTTGACCTGTGATCATTAATCCTTTTAAGAGGGAGTTTAGTTGTGTGAATCATGCATAAGCTTCAACATAACAATAACAACTTAATAACCCCAGTAGAAAGCCAATAAACTACATCTAGGGCCAGATGTAGGTAGCCAAATACCGGTCGGTAACGGCCGAATTCGGCCGTTACCGACCGGTATTTGGCTTTTGAGATGTAGGGGGCAGGAAACAGGCCATTTCGGTAATTTTACCGATTCGGTAAATATACCGGTCGGTAAATTTACCGACCGGTATTTTTACAGAATCGGTAAAATCGAGATGTAGGTGGGACTCTTCTGAGTCCCACAAGCCCTACAAATTCGGTATTTTACCATCAAATTCAATTTGATGGTACAATACCGATTCAGGTGTGCATGCACATGTGTGCATGCACACCTATGCCATGTGACAGGCAGACCTGCCCTTAGGGCAGGTATGCCTGCCACATGGCCCCCGAACCTTTTTTGGGGGTGCTAGAGGGTGTCAAAGTGACACCCCCTGCACCCTTGTCAAATTCGGTATTTACCGATTCGGTAAATACCGACCGGTAATGCCCCATTCATTCCTATGGGCTTCAAAGCCCATAGGAATGAATGGGGCATTACCGGTCGGTATTTACCGAATCGGTAAATACCGACTTTTAAAGATTCGGTAAATCCACATCTGGATTTACCTACATCTCGGTACTTCTATTTTACCGATTCATAAATACCGAATCGGTAAAATTCGGTATTTATGAGTCGGTAAAATAGAATTACCTACATCTGGCCCCTAGTGCTTAATTTGTGTCAGTGGGTGTAGGTGGTTGGGGTATCAGGGCTTATTTTTCTTCATCAGACTTTGCCTCAGAGGAAGAGAGAGAAAGGCAGCACAGGGAGAAAGAAGAAAGAAAAAAATAGAACATCAGATATATGTATATATATATATATTTTTTTTTTTTTAATTTCCAAACAAATTTAGTCACAAAAGGCAGTGGAATACTGTATATGGTCAAATACAGGCTTAAAGTCAATGAGAATTAGGAGAGAAGGCTGTGTTGTCGACAGTTAATGCATTGTGATATAGTGTTCTTTACAGAGTTGAGTCTTCAACTCTTTCCTAATTTAGCGCAGTGATGGGGCAGTCCTGATGGATACGATGACGTTTTCCCAGATTCTGAGTGCATAGATGGAAAAGACCCGCTGTTTGGTTTTTTCTATTTTAAACTTCTTAATCTGCAGTATGATGGTGTCCTACATGCAGGTTTGTCAAGAACCACCAGAAATGGTGAATTTGTCTACAGGGTATAGATGATGCAGCTGCCTTTTAAGGGGAACCAATGGAGTTCTATCAAGATGGGAGTAAAGTGATTATATTACTTAAAGTCCTGGATGAGATGTGCTGCATTGAGTATGATGCTCCTAAGGAATGCGCCTAAGGAATGCCAGTGTGGAGCCTGGGAGGCTATGGATCTGGGCATTACCACTGTCCAGATGCAAGAGTACAAGGGCTTGAATAGAAGTTGTGAAGTTGCTTTCTGAAAGAAGCATTGTTACTTTCTTAAGAGAGAACTGGTACCAGCCATCTTGGTATTTTTGGCAAGGTATTCCTTTAGAGGAAGTTTGATGTCCAATGTGAATTCAAGAGACTTGTCGTTCTTTGAAAGTCGAGGTTAGAAGCCCTCGAGGGTCTTTAATTGAGCCAGATTTGAACTCTATCTTGTTTGTTGTTCTTGGCAAATAGAGGGATTCTGTCTTGGTTGGGTTCAGCTTCAGGTCAGTACTGGAAATCCATGTTTCAATGATGTGCAAGGAGTTTTTTTAGTGTGTGAAGCACAGCAGACTTTCAAGTACAATTCTGTATCATTGATATATTGAGGAATCCTGATACTGATATCAGTAGTGGCTCAAAAGCAGCTCCAAAGCAGGAAAGCACATATGAACACACATTCGCCCACTCGCACCTCCCAGCTGCTTCTCCCTTCCTCCTCCCCTTCATATGGTGGCCGCTGTGCGGTGAGGAGAGGCACCCTTGACCCTTCCAGGCAGGTCGCTCCCCACGCCACACAGCACCACCTGTGTGCCGTGCCCCAGCCCAGCTGCCGCTGCTGCTGACTAAATTCCAGGCCCTCCTCCACCCGCAGGCTGCCACCTGCACCTCATCCCTGGTGGCCAGTGGTAGGCCAAAGGTTTGCTCTTGCTCCCTGTATCTTGCGTACTTGTTCCGTCTTATTTTTTCATTACTCCTCCCCCTCGTGCCATTGCTGTGCCCTCTTGCCTTTTGTGCCCCTTGTCTCGTGTCCCCCATAATTTGCTGATCTGTGCATTATTTTCTTTTTTGCTGATCTGTGCACTGATTTATTAAATGTGACGCATCTGTGAACTATTGTAAAGCAACTGTGGATTATTTTGACCCAACCATTTAGAACTCTTTAAAAAACATATCTTGAACTGTGTATGTTGGATTTTTGTCGTTGTGGTCTTGTTTAGTTTAGATTAAATACTTCTACTTTTTCTAAACTGTTGTGGAGTCCATTTGTGGTGTTTTCACTGTGTTACTGTGAGTGTTGGTACAAATACTTTACACATTGCCTTTGATAAGCCTGACTGCTCGTTGCCAAAACTACCAAGGGGGTGAGCAGGGGTTATCTAAAGAGTGGTTCCTCCTTACCCTGACTAGAAGCAAGGGTCCCTATTTGGACAGTGGTACCTACCTCTGCCAACTAGAGACCCCCAGTTCTAACACTTACAACATGACTATTGGGCATTTACGCAATCCTCTGTATTCTTCCTACCTAAGGGCCAAAACCTCTGCTGAGTCCCAGCACGCACACCTCTTTTCCGCAGCTCTGCTCTGTGGGTGGAACAGGTGACTTCTAACGGCGCGTAATCTGACATTTAGCAAGTAAAAGTGCCAAGTCTAGAAAATAGGACTGCATAGAGGAAGATTTAGGATGAGGGTAAAATTCCAGTATGCAGTGTTCCATAGTGGCCCAGTACATAAGCTCGATAAGAGTCCTAAGCGTGTCCTGCAGAACTTTCCAGTAACAAGATAACTTAGGACATACCCATATCATATGCAAGAGATTAGCATCTTCTGCATGGCATCTCGGACAGTTGGATGTAGCTGAAGGAAAAATCTTGTCTAGCGAGGGTAAAGTCTGATCCGCTCTACGGAAAAGCATATACTGAATGAACCTAAACCCAGCAGTCTCTAAGAGACATCTGCCCTACATGCAATTGGGAGTGCTGCCCTCTTACAGCCATTTAACCAAGTATCTCACCATGGCTATTTCATAGAGCGCTCATACTATTGCATGTGTATTCGGTACTGTTCCCTGTGGGGACAAACGGTGATATGTGTAACGCAGAATGGAAGCACGTGTAAGGAATAAAATGTAAGGAATAATGACCCTGAGAAAAACCCACAGGTCGAATGACCAGGAGTTGCAAGGGGACCTTGACCAAGATTACAAAGTACCAGCCCAAGGAGCATTCGGTGTGAGGAGGCCAGAGATGTTCAGTGCAAATATCAGTCAATTATTTGTAAAGTGCACTACATACCCTCGAGGGTCTCAAGGCACGGGGGTGATACTGATTGAACAGCCAGGTCTTGAGTATCCTCCTGAAGATGAGCAGGTCTTGGGTCTGTCATAGACTGCTCAGGGTCAGGACTACACGGAGTCCAATGCACAAGCTTGGGAATTGCCAACAAGCATATGCAATTGCAAATGGACGCGGTGCACTGGGGTTCCGGTTATGCAGCCCCAACGAGGGATACTGGCCTCAAACTTGCTGAGAGGGCAGATCAACCTCAGGGACCTTTATGACCCACCTCCTGTGTTGCTGAAATCTTTGGAGTCCGCAGTAGCTCAGGAGCAGCAGACTGCTCAGTTGTGTTGAGGTGCCTGCGAATGCAGAGGAGTGACTCCTTCACCCCAAGGGAGATTCTTCAGTTGTCCTTAGTGCACCACAGGTCCTGCATGGAGCCTGTATGGAGCAAGGGCACAGACAAAGCTTTTGACAGAGAGGGAGACAAAGTCAGGCCTAGTCGAAGTCGTGCCAAATTCAGACCGTCCAGACAGCCGAAGGGCAGTGGTTTCTTCTTGAAGAATCTTTTCCACATAAAATTTAAAGAGCTACAGTCAGGTGAGCCCTTTTGTACCCACAGGAGAGGATTGGACAGATTCAGGGGACCCTCCTAGGGGAGGGGCAGGTCAGAGGGGAAGTTACTTCCATGTCCTTTGTCCAGTTTCACGCCAGAGCAGGAGCTGATAGCTCCCAGAACTGGTTTGAGCTGGACTATGCACAGGGACACCAAATGTGCCCCAGGTGCAGACTTTCAGGCACTCTCAGAGTGCACTCACCCAGCCTCAATACACTGAAACCTGTCTGGGAGGTGGTCACACCTCCCTGTGACAGGATGCCTATTGTGCTGCCTTCCTGTGCTTGGGCTTGGCTCAGCATCAGGAGGGCAGAAATGTGTCTCTGGTCGGCAGCATCCATTTTGTGCTGACTAGGTCGAGAAGGCTGGCACCGGATAGACCAGTGACCCCTCGAAGCTCGCTTCAAAAGTGTGGAATCATACCTCCCACACCGGTGTGAAGGTATGATTCCAAGGTGTTTGATACCAAACATGATATGCTTCTATGCAGCCATTTTCGAGATAGCATTTACCGCGAGGTTAAAATGCACCTCTACCTATATGTCTGGCTGAGTCATAGACAATCCGGGAGAAGGGTCTCAGAAGGCTGCAGAGGGCCTCTGCTCATACACATAACCCCTAACACCCTGCCTTCAGAATTGATAAGGTCTGCTATAGGGGTGACATAAGTTTTAAGTGTAGTGACCTATAGATATGGTGAACCTGTATCTAAAGTGTGTGGTGCAAGCACCAGCTTACACAGGTTGCAATAGTTCCATTTTGCATGGCCTTTCATGGGTGGCATAATACTTCAGCCCATGGGAGGCCTTTGGGGTACCTATGCCCTGGGTATATGTGTACGTTATACTAGGGACTTATAAGGGTACCCCAGTATCCAATCTGGAGTATACCAAAGTAGATGCATAAGAATTAAAAGGAGAAAACAGATAGACTGGGGTCCTGATTAGCATGTTCCCAGTCAGACTAGTCAAAAACAGTGCAACATCAAGCAAAAAGTGAGGTTAACCATAAGAAGCAGATCCTACTTTCCTACAGGGGGAACAGGAGTTGGACCACCTCAGGCCTCCATGTCGGGCACAGCAGGATGTGTCTTCTAGCCGCCATGGCCCAGTGTAAGCAAACACAGGCTCTGCACCAACAGCTGCCCCGCGGGCTCCAGCCCCTACCCTCACAGAAAGAGGGTAATTTGGTCACGCTGCTGTAGTACTTTATATTCTTGCCGCCCAGGCCGCTGCAACACTCCAAAGCAGTGGCTACAATATCCATGGAGGGGAGAAATCTCACTCAGAAGGCCCCTTTTCCACTCCGGGTCCCCAGGCACAGCCTCTACCTCCGCTCTGTGTAGAGCAAGTCAGCACAGGTGACAGAATTGGCAAGTAGCTGCCGTGTACGCCACCAGGCCCACACCTCACGCAGCAACAATAGGAAGCATTCTGATGGCACAAGACAGGCCAATGTCGTGTCTATGGCATCCATAGGGGCACAACTGCACTCCAGCAGTATGTAGGTCCTCACTCCATCAGGATTAGTGGCAGATGGTTAGGGGTTCTCTGGCACTTAATCTGAGCTTTAGGAAATCGCAGCCGCCATTTTAGGCAGTTGGTCATACCCTAGACAGGAATCGTTTTTAAGAGTTTTTCTCTAATTAATGCAAGCACACTGTTTTACTTTGATAGATTTGACAGATCAAACCTACTTACATTTATAAGGGTAAACAGCCCAGTAGTAAGGCACGTTTTTCAGAAGTTTATTCATGAAACACACCCATTTCCAAGTTTACAAAACTTCGAAGTTGCATTTACCTAGAATCTGCAGACTAAATTCACTGTTCTGCTGTGAATTTGCTTAAAAAATCAATGTAACCAACAGATTAAGCAAAGAAAGTTATGTTCCAAGTTTATTAGGGCATTTTCTTGTGATGAGTAAAGAAAAAATATTGTGACATGTATCAAAAATGTAAATGTAAATATGAGTGTACGATTTATTTTTCATTTAAAAGCAATGAAAATACTGCTGCTACATCCATTTCCTGTCCTCTGTTTAGATTGTTAAGGGTTGTAACGTATTGTTGCCACGAGGATGCCTGCAATGAGATGTCTTCTTATGCATAGGGAGGCACACCCAACCATCACTTTAGGAACTGGCATACTGAGGCCTGTTGATGGGTCATGCTCCATCTCTCTCTGACAGGCTGGTATATGACAGCACTCTCCATTCCATGACTGTGTGCAGTGCTCTCGGCTGCTAACGTGCACAATGTAATAATAATAATAACAGTTTTTACACAGCATTTCATACCACACACCTACCATGTATAAGTGATGTACACATCAGACGCTGCTATTACTCAGTATAAGTATTCGGGTTTTTGACCCTGAAAAAGGCCAAGACTGCCTTGGTACGATTCAAATGTATGTCCTCATAAGACCACACTCACAGATAAATTGTGCTAATATTGTATTGTATTGTATTGTATTGGGATTTGTATAGCGCTCGGCTGCCCCAGCAAAGGGGCGTCCCGGCGCTGCGAGCAAGACTAAAAACAGAAGGGGAGTACCAGAAAAGAAAGGTGCAGTTACTGAAAGAGATGGGTTTTGATGGCTTTTCTAAAAGCCAAAAGATCCTGCATGCCACGAATAGTTTCCGGAAGGCTGTTCCAGAGCTTGGCAGCGAGCGAGCTGAAGGAGCGACCGCCCATTCTGGCTAGATTGGTACGGGGAATGACCACCAGATGTTGTCCTGCTGAACGCAGTGGCCTTCCAGGGATATACTTCGTCAGGAGGGGGCACAGCATCGGTGGGGAGGCGGTTTTAAGGATTTTGAAGGCAAGACAAAGTGCCTTAAACTGAATCCTTTTTCCCACCGGGAGCCAGTGCAGTTTTTTCCGAACTCCCGCCACTGAAGAGTGGCGGGGAAGACCTACCAATGCTCTGGCAGCAGCATTCTGCACTCTCTGAAGTCTAACCACTTCCGCCTGGTTAGCGCCCAGTAAAAGGGAGCTGGCATAATCCAGTCTAGAAAGGATAATAGCTTGGACAATAACCTGGCGGGTGTGACAGTTGAAGAACTTCAGCGTTGGTCTTAAATTTCTCAGGATGCCAAAGCAGATAGCTGCAACTTTTTTTGTATGGTGAGTAAATTTCAATGCAGAATCGACCCAGACTCCTAGATTTTTTACACAGTCCTTAGGCTTGGGCGGTTGGCCTAAACAATCAGGCCACCAGTTATCGCCCCAGGCTGCAGTGTTTTTCCCCAAGAGCAATATTTCAGTTTTTCCAGCATTGAGCTGGAGGAAATTCGCCGTCATCCAGTTGGTGATGTCAGTCAGGGTCTGCTTGAAGTGATGGGCCTCCAGACCGTTGTTACCATTGAGAGCCACCACCAACTGGGTGTCGTCTGCATAAGACACTAACGTCAGACCACTCTGATTGGCCACTTCGGCTAGTGGTTGGACGTAAACATTGAACAGGGTGGGGCTCAGAGAAGACCCCTGAGGCACCCCCTGTCCGATGTTATGCTCTTTTGAGATGTAAGGGGGGGTAGACACTTTAAAGGATCTGTTAGCAAGGAAGTCTTTAAACCATCCCAGGGCCTTACCTATGATTCCAGCTTCCTCCAATCTCATCAAGAGGACCTCGTGTGACACCGTATCGAAGGCAGCACTGAGATCCAACAGGATCAGTGCTGCCGTTCCGCCGGTGTCGAGAATGGTACGGAGGTCCTCTGTAACACTAAGCAAGGCTGTCTCGGTGCTGTGACCCGCTCTAAACCCGTGTTGAGAGTCATCCAGAATGTTATTGGTTAGGAGGAAGTTGGTGAGGATGGTGTTGACATGTGCTTCCATGATTTTAGCTGGCCAAGGGAGAAGGGAGATGGGGCGAAAATTTTCAGGAAGGCTAGGATCCAGAGTGGGCTTTTTCAAAATGGGAGATACCCAAGCCTGCTTCCATTTAGAAGGAATTTTGGCCATGGCAAGAGACCGATTAATAATATTTCGTAATGGTTCCGTGATAAGCTCATTGGCTACACAGAAGGTCTCAGGTTTTAAGGGATCGGCCGGGGAGCCAGATTTAATTTTTTTTACAAATTTTATCGAAGCTCACACGTTCTAGTGCGGGAAGGGAGGACAGACAAGGTCTGCTAGGGTCTAGTATAACGGAAGGCTGAGGGGAGTGGGGGAAGGTCTCGTAAATTTTCTTTATTTTATTAGTAAAAAATATTGGCCATGTTATTACATAGATCTAATCAACAACATATTTGTGTAGCAGACAACTGCCCACTTTTTACAATTGTGCCAGGAGGGCATATTTACTAAAAATTCATGCAATGCTAGGCAGCAAACAAAGTTACTTCACTGCATTGCATGAGTAGAAGAGAGCTGAACACCACCACATCTACTAATATGCCACTCTTCAGCTCTCTATCTGGGCTGCCGCACATGAGGATGCTTAGAGCCAACTAGGTAACCTTGCGCCATGCTGCAATGGTGCCTGCATTACAGGCAGGATTGTTTTTGTGCAGGAAGGAATACCTTTATCCACAAAAACAGTCCTCAGAGGTAATTTCCTCTTCCTATGCGTGATGCATAAGAAAACATGCATCACGCATATAAAGAGGAAGAAATGAGGAGAAATAAACACATTTCTCCTTGTTACACCTCTCTTGGTAGGCGCACTATTTCGGCGCAATCCCTGGTTTACTACCTTTAGTAAATCTGGGATTGCTTCAGATCCCACCCACGGAATGCCTACTACAATGAATTGTAAAGCAACGCATCGCAAGCCTCTGAGTTATTTTAGATTTCTTTACAATGTCACGCATGACAGCACAAGTAGCCCCTTCCGTGGCTTTGTAAATCCCATTTAAGAAATTGAGCTGCCATACGAGGACTTACGCCATGCTATGACAACACAAGCCTTATTAAATCAGGGGCATGGTGTTGGTCAGCAATTGCTACAGGCACTTTATACTTGTATGCAGATGGGAGCCATGCATACAGCTCTGGACTACAACAAACAAAGGGGCATATTACCAACGGATCAATATTGTGCGCTTTTAATTATCGCCGTCTATCACTTGGTATTATCACCAGGATAGCGCGTTATTAACAACGCCTATCACCAGGGCGATAATATTTCCAGTGATAGTGGCGTTGTGAGGGGAATATCGCTGGAAATCCAGCGATACAACCACAGTGATGATGCGTAAACCTTGTAAATAGAGGAAGGTGCACACAGGCGCATGATCCACCTGCCATAGGACAAGGAGGGTTAGTCAGTATTTTATGAGACGCTAGTTTTTGGAGAAAAGCACGGCTAGCACGTTTTTTTAAATCGCAAAACTTTGTTGTGGGTCGCATTGTAAATATCGCGATGTACTCATGGCGATAATTTACATGTAATTCAGTGACGATATGTCCAGTGACGCCCACTTTGCATCTCATTAGAGATGCAAAGCGAGGCATCGGGAAAAAGGCTGCTAGCATGCGCTAATGCATGTTAACACTACCCTGTAAATAGGGCGAACAAATTATCTACGCTTTTATGGATTTTAAAGCCAAAAAAAGCGGAGATGAGGTCCTTCATAATATGCCCCAGAGTTTCAATTTATGCTAGGTTATTTGTTTTTAAGCCTTCCACGTGATCTGTTGATCTTGTGCTGGAACATCTGACATTGATTAAACATCAACCAAATTAAATTTACCATAACACAGATCAGGTGTAAGGTCTAAATTACCTCTGCTGCAAGGTTGTTGTAAATGATTAAATCATTTTACTAAAGACAATATATGATAAAATGACGCTTGGGGTTACAAGAAATGTTTAGGCAGAGCTTTGTAAAGGTATTAACTTAAATTGTGCTTCACCTCAACTGGTGACGTGTAGTTGTTCTTCACACATTGGAAACTTGTGTTAACATCAACAGATTTGTCTGCACACTTCAACTGCGAAATTCCACACATTATCGAAGTGATATTTTACAGATTGAAGTTAACCTTGACAAAGCGGATCCCAAGTAATTTCCAACAATGCTCTTTTTATTAAAAGTATTGCTTGTTTTCATTGTAGGCCTGTCTGCAGCACAATATGAATATGTTCCACATGATACTGTTGCTTGAGTATTACATACTTGCTATAAAGTTTAAAATAAGGAAGTGCAAATTTCACAACTATGTCACGCACTTCGAGACTTGGAATACAAATTGATACATTTCTGGCAGTTTGAATGATTTACAAAAAGAGAGAACTGCTGTAGAGCATTGACTGTGTATGTGATGAGGTTTATATGGCAATTTCGCCTGCAGAAATATTGACCGGCGCAAATATCAACTTCTCAATATCATCTACCGCTATATGGCCAAGGCAAAAAGATATAGGAAATAGAAGATTTACCAGATTAATTTAACATCAACGACGTACGTTGACGATATAGTACAGGTCGATCTTGTGGAATCAGTTTTGTTGCAGGTCAGTATGAAAACATCATCATTATGACTTCACACCGTGAAAGAATACAATTAAACTGCAGTGCATCCCTCAATTTTACTGAACTTAGTGCAAGATGCACTAAACACCGGTGACCAAAAAAAGGGTAGTTAATTGCAAGAAGTATTTTTGCGACCAGTATTGAAGTTTATGAACTGACCTATCAACTAATAGGTCGGTTCATAGAATTCTGATTCCGAGTGGGATGTAATCTGACCTATCTTCTGAATATTTATGAGGTGGGTCGCAAATTACGTGTCCGGTACAGTGATGGAGGGCTCCTAGGGATGGAGACCATGGGCCTAATTACGAGTTTGGCACAGCTGTGCAAAGTGGCATCTGCTGCGCCACAGCCAATCAAGGATTGCTGACAGTATTACAAGTTGAAAATGTGCAACTCGTAATATGGTCGCCGGTCCTTTGCCTGTTCCCATGTCTGTGCCTTGAAAACAGGCCCCTCCTTGGTAAAGACCAAAATGTTTCAGCACGGCATGGATTGTGACGTCCATGCCTTGTTGGAACTGGGAGGAATACAGACGGGGCACATTTGTGCCCCTCTGAATGCATTCCAATGGCGTGGGGGATATGGGGGCCTCTTGCACCACCAGCTTTTTCATGGCGGGCAAGAACTCAAAGGCTGGCAGTGCAAGAACTCAAAATATGATGACCTGGACTGTGCCAGTCCCTGCTCAGTATAATGCATTGTGGCGCTCCTGCCCCACTGCCAGGGAATGACTGTTCCCTGGTGCAGCAGGCAGTCCACCGCCAATACAACTTTGTAAGTTGTAATCGGCAAAACAGTGGACCGTCACTCCTGCACCACCGCGAGCCTACAGGCCCCATGTCTGTGATCCCCTTTAAATAAAATATATATATTTTTAAAAGTGTGCTGTTTTCATAGAAAGGGGTGGATTTAAAAGAGAAAGATTACTTTTTTTTAATTATGTTTGAGGGTTGACTGTGGACTAGTTTTTTTTAGATTCACAGGAAAGACTCAAGGGGACCACTTCCCTTTTGTCAACAGCTTACTACTCCAACTCAGCAGTCGGTAATTTTCCAATGTTTTGCAACTGGATTTTGTTTGAAACACATTGATAAATTCATAGCAATTAAGTATTTGAAAGGGAGAACCACCTCGTGGACCTCGTGGGTCCACGAGGTCCGGTAGCAGGAGACGCTAGGTACCGAGTGGGTGCAGGGCGTTGCGGGCGGTGTGCCATTGTCGCCCCACCCACCTCCCGAGACCTATGGGGCGTGGATCCTTTTTTGTACAAACTATACAGGTTCCTCTAAGCTAGAGGTAATTCCCACAACTTGATGGTTTGTTTTTCTGCACAATTTTACACAGTCAATTTTAACTTTCACGTCCTCTGGTAGGGTGGACCTTAGCGCGCCCACACCGCCGAGGTACACAAAACATGGTTGTTAGACCTGTCAGCCTTAGGGTGGTCTCCCCTACATTTTTGCCCATTTTGCCTCCCATCCCTCCCATTCTTATCCTATATTTTGTTGGACTTAGGACTCTGCGAGTCTTCAACCTTTTAAAGATTGCCTTTTTGGGACTGCACCCATTTTAAGCTAAAGGAAACTACCTGTCCTTGGACCACAGCGTTTTAAAGACTGCCCTTTGGAACAGCAATAACACTCTCAAGATTTGCCCTGCAACGCTGTGCCTGCCCTCAGCACTGCTGGCCCCATGATCCTCCCGAGGGCTCTGTGATTGCCTCTGCTTCTGGCACAAGCCGACTGAAACTGGCCCTGAGGTCACCGCCACTGGGACCGGAGTGCGCTGTGTAGCGCTGAGAAGAGAAGCGCTGTGTGGCAGGAGGCTCCATCGTTGCCCGGACTTGGAGGCACTGTTAAGTGCTGTGCTAAAGGAGTGCTGTGTGGCCGTGACCCCCACCCGTGCAGCGCCTGCTGAGCCCGAGGCCCCAGGGGGAGAGGAGCCTCGCACCTGCGCCCGCAACCACCACCCCAGGTAACGCCTCAGTGCAACCAGGCTGCTGTGAGGGGGCGGGGTGCGGGTTGGCCGGGTACCTGGAGTGTGAGCTTTGTGCTTGGCTGGGAACCGTCCTTCACTGACCGGCCTACGGGGGCATAATTACTTGGTAATTGACACTGGGGCATTTTTTTGCATTACCAGCAGCGCCTAGGCAGCCGCACTTCCTACGCTGGGAGCATCATTTCCATGAAAGGCACACTTATTACGCTACAAGGGAACTTTGGCCTAAAAACCTTCCCACAGTCAATTGTGACCATAAGAACCTACCTCAAGTGAACAAGGACACTGTGAGAAAGACATTACCAGCAGGAGCCCTTGGCACACATGAGCTTTTGGTGATTTGATCAGGCCTGGGAACTGGATACATTCCTATTGATTATTGATCTTGCTTGGAAACTGGAATCCTTTTTATTATTGATCAGGCCTGGGAACTGGAGTCATTCTTATTGATTATTGATCTTGCTTGGAAACTGGAATCCTTTTTATTATTGATCTTGGCTGGAGCTGGATTTACCTGCTTTTGGCTCTCGCATAATTTTTAGAAAAAGAAATTCTTATTCTTATACAAAACTGGTGTGGTGTTCCTTTTGTGAGTGTTTTTACTGTGTCATCGCCGTTGTGTGTTGCACAAATACTTTACACATTGCCTCTGAAGTTACGCCTTTGCTGCTCTGCGCCAAGCTACCAGGTCGGAAGCGGTGGTCCCTACTTGGACTAGGGTACATACCCCTGCCAACTAGAGACCCGGTTCTAACATTGGTGATCGAGCGGTGGGATAGGACTTGTGCTTGTGTAACACCACGCAGCGACGCAGTGTACACCGCAACCCTACACCTGACTCTACTGAATTTTTGTCTACCCTCTCCAATTGGCATTTTTTAATTTTTTTAAATTCTCCCTGACTGGCTGCTCTTTTTAAACGTCCTTTTGCCTAAGTCTCATTTGGTTTTCTCTACAAACGTCTGAGGCCCCACCTAGCAACATGGAATTCGAGCTGGCCAATCTGGAAGTTCACACTGTGGCGCAACTCAAAGAGTTTTGCGAGGAGAAAGGGGTGCCCTTCAAGCGAAGCGCCAAGAAGGCAGAGCTTCAGAAAGCTTTGAGAGCATGGGTAACAGCCCACTCAGAAGGAGATGGGGACGAGCAAGGACCAGAGCATGACGCCACAGGAAACCTTGACCTACTGCACTTGGCGGGAAATGGTAATTTGTTACCAGGTACAAGGGTACCTTCCAGGGCAGGCAGTAGTGTGTCAGTGAAGAGCCTGTCCGTAGAGGACCTGGAGGACAGGAGGGAGGAGAGAAAGCTCAAGTTGGAGCTTGCCAAGCTGGAGAAAGAGCGGGAAAGAGAAAGGTGGGCCATGGAGCAGGATCGCGAGAACAAGCAACTGGCTATGCGAGAAAAAGAACTTGCCCATGAGCTCAGCCTGAAGGAACTGGAAATCCGGGCCCTAGAAGTAGGGGCCAACAGCAACAAGAATGGTGGCAGCGTACCTATGGAAGCTTCACGTGAGTCCAGGGTCTTTATGCCTAAAGATGTGATGGCCAGTTTTAAGGTGGGGGATAATATTGATAAGTGGTTAGCCGCCTATGAGGTATCTTTAAGAGCCCATGGGGTCCCAGAGAGTTATTGGGGGGGTGGTTTGTATAAGTACCTACCTCCAGATGTTAGGGACACCCTCCTTTACCTAGAGAAGGAAGACCAGACTAACTATTCTGTCATGAAAGCCGCATTGCTTAAGAGGTTCGGTCTTACCCCTGAGAGGTATAGGCAGAGGTTTAGGAATAGCCACAAACTTCCCACACAGAACTGGGTAGACTTCCTGGACTACGCTAGTAAAGCTTTAGATGGTTGGGTGCGGGGCAGCATGTGTGACTATGAAGGGTTGTATGACTTGTTTTTAAGAGAGCACCTTCTAGAGAAATGTTTTCCAGAGCTGCGCCAACACCTGGTTGACCGCAAGTTGACCAATCCTAGGAAGCCCACTTATCCTGACAAAGGTCAGCAGCCCAGAATTGTCCGGTGCTACGAGTGTGGTGAACTTGGACACTACAAGGGGGATCCCAAGTGTCGCAAGAGAGCACTACAGCCCACTGGAGGTAAAAACCCCGGGGTGGCTAGTGTAGCGCTTGGGGAGGAGCTGTCCCTAGATGATGGGAGTGAGGGGACAGAGCTTGTCCTAGTGTCTCTGGGAGACAGTGAGACGGTTCCTAAGGTCCATGTGCCCTCAAATACTACCAAGTATAGGCAGTGGGTCACCCTCAATGGTCGGGGGGTGGAGGCCCTGAGGGACACAGGTGCCAGCATGACAATGGTAAGGAGTCAGCTGGTGTCCCCAGAGCAAATAATTCCCGATGCAGTCCATCCAGTTGTGATGGCTGACAACAGGGGGGATCACTATCCCATAGCACAGGTTCCATTTGAGTGGGAAGGGGTTTCAGGCCTTTTAAGAGTTGCTGTGAGCCCTGCCATGCCAGTGGACTGTCTGTTAGGGAATGACCTAGAGCATACTGCTTGGAAGGAGGTAGAGCTCAAAGCGCATGTGGAGATGCTGGGGTTACCGGAGTGGATTTGTGCTACCACACGGTCTATGGCGGCCCGGAAAGGGAGTCAGCCAGGGCTGGAGCCTGGGAAAATGGCCCAGCCAGCTACTAAGAAGGGAGGAGCCCGAGGGCGTGGGAAGTCCGCCCCGGGGCAGTCACCCCGTGAGATGGATGGGGCACCTGAGGAGGTTGCACCGGAGTCCACGGAGGGGGACGTTGCTCCCTTGGGGGACCTACCTACCCCTGCAGGGTGGCAGGTGGAAGGAGGGCCCACCAGGGAGGAGTTTTGCCGGGCACAGAAGGAGTGTCCTACCCTTGAGGGCATGAGGCGACAGGCCGAAGCCCAAGCAGCAGGCAATGCCTCCGCAAAGTATCATATTTACTGGGAGGATGGGCTCCTTTACAGTGAGCCCAAGGCTCCTGTGCATGGGTCATCAAGGGCCTTAGTGGTCCCCCAGTGCTACAGGGCCTTTCTTGTGGAATTGGCTCATGAGATCCCATTGGCAGGACACTTGGGCCAAGACAACACCTTTGCTAGGCTTGTCCCACATTTTTATTGGCCGCAGATGAGGATCTCCTCAGATACATTCTGCAGGACCTGTCTGACCTGCCAAGCTAGTGGGAAAACAGGGGCTAAGCTGAAGGCTCCCCTGGAACCACTACCTGTCGTGAGCACCCCCTTTGAGAGGGTGGGCATCGACATTGTTGGGCCGATGGATCCACCAACTTCTTCGGGTCACAGGTTTATCCTGGTTCTGGTGGACCATGCCACCCGGTACCCAGAGGCTATTCCTCTGAGAACCATCACTGCACCTGCAGTGGCACAGGCCCTGATGGGGATTTTTACCAGAGTGGGTTTTCCCAAAGAGGTGGTGTCCGACAGGGGTACCAATTTTATGTCTGCCTACATGCAAGCCATGTGGAAGGAGTGTGGGGTTACTTATAAGTTCTCCACCCCTTACCACCCACAGACCAATGGTCTCGTGGAGAGATTTAACAAGACCCTAAACGGCATGATCAGGAGTCTGCCTGAGGGCCTGAGGAAAAAGTGGGACATCCTCTTGCCCTGTTTGCTGTTTTCCTACAGGGAGGTACCGCAGAAGGGGGTGGGTTTCAGCCCCTTCGAGCTCTTGTACGGTCACCCTGTTAGGGGACCTCTCAGTTTAGTGAAGGATGGGTGGGAGAAGACTCCAAGGAGGCTTCCCCAGGATGTAGTGAGCTACATGCTGGCCTTCCGTAGCCAAATGTCTAAGTTGTGGAAACAAGCTTCTGACAACTTAGAGGCCAGCCAGGCGGTAATGAAGGAATGGTACGACCAGAATTCTCACCCTGTGGAGCTCAAACCTGGACAGAAGGTGTGGGTCATGGAGCCTGGAGAGCTTAGTGCCCTCCAGGATCGCTGGACAGGCCCTTATGAGATATTGGAGAAGAAGGGCAAGGCCACTTACCTAGTGGACCTTAAGACCCCCAGGCAGCCCCACAGGGTGCTACACGCCAACCGCCTCAAACCCCACCATGAGAGGTCTGAGCTTACCTTACTGATGGTAACTGATGGGGCCGAGGAAGAGGAAAGTGAACCTCTCCCGGACCTCTTTGCTTCCAAAGAGAAGGATGGATCGGTGGAGGGAGTGGTCCTCTCCCCATCCTTGACTCCTGAGCAACAGAGGGACTGCCGCCAGGTCCTGGGGCAGTTCTCCTCAGTGTTCTCCCTTATCCCTGGGATTACCCACCAGTGTACCCATGATGTGGACACAGGAGACAGCCCCCCTGTCAAGTCCAAATCTTACAGGCTGTCAGATAAGGAGAAGGCCAGCATCCATAGTGAAGTCACTAAGATGCTGGAGTTGGGGGCGATAGAGCCTTCCAACAGCCCTTGGTCCAGTCCGGTGGTTCTGGTACCAAAAGCTGCCCCACCGGGCACCACACCAGAACTTAGGTTCTGTGTGGATTACAGGGGACTGAACTCTGTGACCAAGACTGATGCTCATCCTATCCCTAGGGCGGATGAGCTCATTGACCGACTAGGGGCTGCCCGATACCTGAGTACCTTTGACCTCACGTCGGGGTACTGGCAGATCGCCCTAACAGATGGAGCTAAAGAGAGGTCCGCCTTTTCCACCCCAGAGGGCCACTACCAGTTCAGAGTGATGCCCTTTGGACTGAAAAACGCTCCTGCCACCTTCCAGCGGCTGGTGAACCGGGTCCTCTCCGGTTTAGAGGCCTTCTCTGCTGCCTACCTGGACAACATAGCTGTCTTCAGTAGCAGCTGGGAGGACCATCTGGGTCACCTCCAGGAAGTGCTTCAGGCTCTGCAGCAGGCAGGCCTGACTATCAAAGCTAGCAAATGCCAGATAGGGCAGGGGTCGGTAGTCTACCTAGGACACTTGGTGGGCGGGGGCAAGGTGCAACCCCTACAGGCCAAGATAGAAACCATCCTGGCCTGGGAGCCTCCCAAAACACAGACTGAGGTCAGGGCATTCCTGGGCCTCACAGGTTACTACCGCAGATTTGTCAAGGGCTATGGCACCATTGTGGCCCCCTTGACTGAGCTAACCTCTAAGAAATACCCTAGGAAAGTGATCTGGACAGAGGCTTGCCAAAAAGCTTTTGACTCTCTAAAGCAGGCCATGTGCACCGCTCCTGTGCTCAGGGCCTCTGACTTCTCCAAAGAGATCATTGTCCAAACGGACGCCTCAGAGCATGGCATAGGGGCGGTACTTTCGCAACTCAACGAGGAGGGAAGGGACCAACCAGTAGCCTTCATCTCCAGGAGGCTGCTCCCCCGAGAACAGCAGTGGAGTGCGATAGAGAGAGAAGCCTTCGCGGTGGTCTGGGCTGTGAAAAAGCTGAGGCCATACTTGTTTGGCTCCCACTTCCTGATTCAGACTGACCACCGGCCCCTCAGGTGTCTCATGCAAATGAGGGGCGAGAATCCGAAATTGTTGAGGTGGTCCATTTCTCTACAGGGGATGGACTTCAGGGTGGAACACAGACCCGGAGTAGACCACGCCAATGCTGACGGTCTCTCTCGGTTTTTCCGCCTTAGTGATGAGAACTCCCTGGAGGTTGGGTAGTTCTCCCCACTTTCAGCTGGGGGGGACACGTGTTAGACCTGTCAGCCTTAGGGTGGTCTCCCCTACATTTTTGCCCTTTTGCCTCCCATTCTTATCCTATATTTTGTTGGACTTAGGACTCTGGGCGCCTCACCACTGCTAAACCGTGCTGAGGTGCAGGTGCTCTCCCCTTAAACCTTGTGAGGCTGGCATATCTGCCACAAGCCACTGCTAATGCAGTAAGGCTTAATCCTCCATAGGCTAACATTGGGAACCTCCCCTTATGGACTAACTTCTGACAGGGGCCTAATAAGTCTATCATGTTTGGTCTTGTTGGACTCGGGGCGGGGAACTCTTTCCAATGATATCTAGGGTTTGGGCATTACTACGCTAGGGATCCCGCTTTTATAAAGGGGACCTTTTCCTGCCTACACTTAGATTAGGCTGCAGACTCCCCCCTCCCCTCTGCATACTGATAGCCTGCCTGGGTTGGGAGGTCGGAGTGGTGATTCACACCTTCTTCCCTGGGATGAGCTGTGATGGGCTGCCCACTGTAGCCTTAACGGCCTGTCTCTCGTCACTGTGACAGCTAGGTCAGGGAAGTCAGGGAACATACCAGAACTCCCTGTACTCTTCCAGAAGCCCCTGCCCCCAGACCCTTCCAGAGACTTCCGCCACTTTCTAGCCCTTAGACTGAAAGATATATAAGGGAGGGTCCTGGCCTCACTTCTTTGTTACACTGCTGGACCTGGAAGAATCCCTGCTGAAGTGAGGACTGCTGCGCAAGAGGATTGCCACTGGGAAGGAGGCTGACTGCTCCAAGGAACTGCTGCCGCACAACCTGCTGAGCTGCCCTACTGTCTGCTGATCCTGCCCTGCATGGGAGACTGCAACATCACCACCAGAGTGTCTCCACAACATTCCAAAGGAACTACTTTTCTTTGAACCACATTTTAAAGAGTCTTCAACCTTTTAAAGATTGCCTTTTTGGGACTGCACCCATTTTAAGCTAAAGGAAACTACCTGTCTTTGGACCACAGCGTTTTAAAGACTGCCCTTTGGAACAGCAATAACACTATCAAGATTTGCCCTGCAACGCTGTGCCTGCCCTCAGCACTGCTGGCCCCGTGATCCTCCGAGGGCTCTGTGAGTGCCTCTGCTTCTGGCACAAGCCGACTGAAACTGGCCCTGAGGTCACCGCCACTGGGACCGGAGTGCGCTGTGTAGCGCTGAGAAGAGAAGCGCTGTGTGGCAGGAGGCTCCGTTGTTGCCCCGGACTTGGAGGCACTGTTAAGTGCTGTGCTAAAGGAGTGCTGTGTGGCCGTGACCCCCACCCGTGCAGCGCCTCCTGAGCCTGAGGCCCCAGGGGGAGAGGAGCCTCGCACCCGCGCCCGCAACCACCACCCCAGGTAACGCCTCAGTGCAACCAGGCTGCTGTGAGGGGGCGGGGTGCGGGTTGGCCGGGTACCTGGAGTGTGAGCTTTGTGCTTGGCTGGGAACCGTCCTTCACTGACCGGCCTACGGGGACATAATTACTTGGTAATTGACACTGGGGCATTTTTTTGCATTACCAGCAGCGCCTAGGCAGCCGCACTTCCTACGCTGGGAGCATCATTTCTATGAAAGGCACACTTATTACGCTACAAGGGAACTTTGGCCTAAGAACCTTCCCACAGTGAATTGTGACCATAAGAACCTACCTCAAGTGAACAAGGACACTGTGAGAAAGACATTACCAGCAGGAGCCCTTGGCACACATGAGCTTTTGGTGATTTGATCAGGCCTGGGAACTGGATACATTCCTATTGATTATTGATCTCGCTTGGAAACTGGAATCCTTTTTATTATTGATCAGGGCTGGGAACTGGAGTCATTCTTATTGATTATTGATCTTGCTTGGAAACTGGAATCCTTTTTATTATTGATCTTGGCTGGAGCTGGATTTACCTGCTTTTGGCTCTCGCATAATTTTTAGATAAAGAAATTCTTATTCTTATACAAAACTGGTGTGGTGTTCCTTTTGTGAGTGTTTTTACTGTGTCATCGCCGTTGTGTGTTGCACAAATACTTTACACATTGCCTCTGAAGTTACGCCTTTGCTGCTCTGCGCCAAGCTACCAGGTCGGAAGCGGTGGTCCCTACTTGGACTAGGGTACATACCCCTGCCAACTAGAGACCCCGGTTCTAACAATGGTCCTGAAGAAAGCCCAGTAACTTTACACATAAGGGCTGAAACATGTTGACCCCACTTTAAGTGGAAATGACTAATACATTAATTGGCACATTTCCCTACACATATTTTAACCTTGTCAGGCTGACCATTGAATACATTTTTCTTTCTGGTACAGCTCCTTGACAATTTTAATATCACGTAATTTTCACATCACTGTCACGAAAAATCCAGCTCCGCAGTAATCTGGCGTTGTAGCACACCAGGGAGGCACTCGGCTTCTCCCGGTGGGCCCGATGATGAAGCATGTCACCACCCAGGGTGGTGAGTTAGGGCTTCTAATAAATCCCTAACGATTTCCAATGTGAATGCCACAGGAAGATCTTCATCTCTGATTATGTGCTAATTTCCTTTGTCTTTTTGACACTCTCTTGTTGTTTTACTGAGATTGCCCAGGGGACTGAGGGTGTCCCTTTTCCCTCTCTCTCATATTGTTACTACTAATACTGCAAATTACTCATGAATTGAGAGTTAATTATGAACTGTGTAATATTAAACAATGGGCTAGGAATGGTCCTTCTCATGTTGAATAAAAAATGTGTAACAGATGAGGCTGTATTGACTAATATGGAATGAGCTGAAATCATTTGCCATCATAATGACTCAAAATTAATGTGAAACAGATTAAATATTTGATTGTTGAATCATTTTACATAATTGAATGAATGATTAAAATCACCCCACCCCTTATGATTTGCAAGATTAGAATACATAGAAAATGACGGCATGTATTAGATAAATGAGAGACTGGTGTTGAGTTTAAGGTACTCTATCTTTACCAAAATGTGAAATTTAGGACAAAAACAACTCTTCTTTCACTCTTCGTAGGATCAATTAACAAAAAGGCTAAATTATATCTTAAATGAGATTTTCAGAATGGAAAAAGGGATCTATGCTATGATCATTAATATTATATATTTTAAATATTTGTAAGCACATCAGAATTGGCAGAAGCATCTCTGTTCTTAAAATCATTTGTCTTTGTAGGAAAAGTGTTTCTCTGTTGAACATGCTCATTTCCTAATTGAACACCTACCCTATGTGAACCGGTCTAGAAGAAATATGGGCTGCAAGATTGCATTGACACTACCATGAGGTACTTCATAAGGTTATTCCATTTGGAAATATCCATGAGGCTAATATCACCTTTTTGTAGTGAGTATTCTAGAATGACACTCAGCAGCTGGGAGGTCATATCAGTGAGAACTATGAGAGAAGGCGTTAGGCGGAGATGGAGTGCATGGAAGATCAAATCAATGCTACATGAGAGAAAATTTCATTTTCTTGCAGATGAAGTCCTATTTTATGATTGCACTGTACTGGTAAAGGGTAGCTATTTAAAGGGCTATTAACAAACAGAATTCTAACACATTACTAACTCCATAGATGTAAGTTTACTCTTAGATTTTTGAGTAACTTAACACTCAGAAACAGTGAAAAGTTAAAAGTAGTAAAGTTACTCTGAAGTGTAGACTTACATGTTCCCATCCCTAGAATTCAAGCTTTGGAGCCTATTTTATGATTGTAAAGTTACCACTTGCAATTTTTCACACGTAGGTAGAGATCTGCCTGTGGAAAAGTATAGGAACATTTTTTAAGTTTATTAAATTTAAAAATAAATAGCGTTTTCCAGAGATATCAACCTGTAAGAGGGGACAAGATGAATAAAATAAATAAACTCAAGGTGATGAATATGGCACCACCAACATCATGCACCTTCCATAAGTTGAAGAAAATTATGATATCTTGCCAAATGCAAGCATGTCTAGTGAATGGGGACCTAATTTGTTTCCTAACAGCATCTCACAGTTCTGAAATAACACCCCTCCACCCACACCCTCATGTTATGTTCATGGAATTCTGAAATAGTTTTCGAAACTATGGGAATTCTTTTGAAACAAAGGTCCGTGGCAGTCTCATTCGAAGGATATAGACTTTGGTGGGACTCCTGTTTATTTAACTTTGATATTCCATTTTGAGTGCCTTGTCGAGAGCTTAGATAGGCCCTGGGTACAAACACCTCCATTTTACTTATCCATGTTTAAATTTACATCTTTTTAAACGATGGGTTTTAACACATTTTTGCTTGTGCGCTTGCATGAGATAGTGTACTCAGATATGGTTTACTTACAGTTACACTTCTTAGTAGGCACATTATCATCCCTTAGAACATTCTGTTCAAGGTCTAAGTACACTGCGCAAAATGTTGTTGTTTGGTGTTTTCAGTTCGGCAGCAGCTCTGGGTGAGTAGACTCAACAAAGATGGCCAGACTAGATCAGAGCTCATTAAATATAATGGGGTGGCCCAGTGACCCGCAGAACCTGGGTTCCAAGCTTATACAAAAACAATGGTTCTGTTGGGAGATGCAATTTCTTTTATAAACCTCATATGTAGGCAATGCTATCAATGTATTTTCACAGTATTATTTTAGAAATACTTTTTTCATTGGAAAAGGAAAAAGAAAAAGAAAGAGAACCACACACACCAATTTTTAAGATTTTCTCCAGATTCTTCTTATTTTTAGAAAATCTGACATCGATATATCATGGATAAACATAAAGCGCTGGGAAACCTCCGGTAGCTGTGTGCTTTATAAGCTTAAATATAATAATAATAATAATAATAATAATAATAATAATGGTTGAATTGTTCATCTTCTTTATCATTCTTGTAATGCTGGTTAATCTATTTTGATTTCTTCTATTAATCATTGCAGAGCATGTATTTTACATCAGTCCAATTGCTTCAATGAATATTTGAAATGCCAATTTGTGTACTTCTTGCTTCTTGTATCCCTCTTTGAGCATACCTGAGTTAACAGTGAAAGGATAGATCTCTTTCCACGATTTCCTTCAGTAATCATGGTTGTCATTTTCTGAGGTTGCAGACATCATTCAGTATCTTGTAAGGTTTGGAGGTCCTGATGGTGCACTGTGAGCTAGTCACAAATTTGGTTAATATATTCTGATGGTATGCGTGGACTCAGTCCCACATAGTTTTGATGCTTAAGTTGCCAAAACGCACAGTCTTACTGAAATAGTAGGAACCGTACAACAGCCTGCCATATTAACTATTACATACCCTCTAATTTAGTCAACAGCCCTATGCACAGAATACTGAGTACATTCTTGCACTTGGCTGAATCATAATCTCTAGGATTTCATTCCTGTGCTTGGTCATTATCACGTTTGTACTGATTTTAACCTTAAAACTATGATTGGGTTGAAACACCATTGACTACACTGGAGATCAAGGCACAACTTCCACGTATACCTGTCACGTATACCTGTGACATTTAAATACTGTTTTTGGATATGCACTTTTGATACCTGTTTTACTTGCGCCATCAATTGCAATATTAAGTGAAAAACCTAACCTCATCCTTCTAATCAAAACAAATTTCATGTCATACTTTGCAGTCCTTCATCTTCTACAGAACATAATACAGACAAATATTTGCTTCCATAATTCCCTCTTCAAATCCTTCAATTTGAACCATCCAACTGTCATATAAAAAGCAACAGACCATAACTTTGATAGAATTAGCTAAAGCCATTGCATCAATGAGAGAAACAAAACAATGTAGTTCCAAAACACCTCGCACAACTTGGTTGTATTTATTATCATGAGGACCAGACCTTACAAATCTTTACTTATTCTATTTTTTTTACTTTGACAGATCCAAAGTCAAGAGAACTTTGAACTAGCCCTTAATGGCAATTAAGAAGAACTCTATAACATCAACAAACTTCCTCATCAATTATATCATCAGATACCTTTAATAGAATTGATGAGTCCAATGTTAATACCCTCAAATAAAAACTAAGCTGAATACAATCAGGAGCATTAGATATTTGTGCAAAATATAGGATAGTAGGAATGAGAATGTGACTACCTTAGTTATTGAATTTGACACTTGCAAAAGCACCTCTTCCAGAAAAAAAATAATGCCAGATGTAGGCAAAGCAGTCACTAAGAGCGCAGTCCTAAAGGAACTGTGAAGAGTGTTCGAGTGAAACAGAGGAAGCTTAAAATATTCTAACTACATTTGCATTCAAACTGGTCCGCCGAGAGAAGGCCTTGCATACACCAATATATTGTCAACATTTATACTTGTCACAGCAAACCTCTACTTAGTTTTTGCACAAACCTTCCTTTTCTATATGATCACAATAAAGAAAAGGCTAGAGAAAGACCAGTCTGAACGTAAGCAATTCATGAGTTAAATAAGTGCGCAAATTGGGTTACTGGTAGAAGGGGGAGAACCCCTACTCCAGCAGCAACCACAATCTCAGTCAGGATGAGACATATCAAACCCTAAATTAATTTGTGCTCAATCCTATTGCTGATTGCCACACAAGCAGTCAAGCTTAACTTAGAGCAATGTGTAAAGTATTTATGTAGCACTTCAAATAGTAATATAGCAAAAATAAAACTTAAAATCCCACACTAATTTAGAAAATAGATTAAGATTCAATAAATTATTTGAGACCAAATTGACAAAAATCCAATCAGTACAACTGGAGATATGCAAGTTCAAGGTTTTACATTAAAATAGCACCTATTAGCACAATGCGCCAACTGTGGTAATCTCGTTGTCCCGAACCGGCACAAAGTCACAAGCTCAGGCTGACCATGATCAAGTGTAGGCCAAATACATGGACATGTTAGGTCTCCTGACCAGATTAACTTAAATTCTGGTTGCGGAGCTTTGTGAGATCCTACATCAAGGAATTGTTGTGCAGCAACGGTTCCGAGGAGCTGCGAGGCTGTGATGCAGAATTCTGCATTGTTCTCAAAGATGCCATTGATAGGGTACTTCAACTGCAAAGTCCTGCATCAAAGATGCGTTGCACACCAGTGGTTTGGAAAAAGCTGCAGGGCTGCGATGCAGAGTCCTGCATCATCGTTGAGAAATGCCTTCGACAAGGGGCGTGCGATGCACAGGCCTGCATTAAGGATGTGTGGTTAAAAATTGATCAAAGAGATGCCAGTATTAGGCAAATCTTTCAAACTTTATATGCGATGAAAGCTCACTTATAAAGGCATTGGTCCTGTTAGTGGCATATTTTGATTGCTTCATGTCCATCACATGAATCTTTGAAGGATGGTGATTGGGAGATATGAGGGGCACCATGGAGGAGAAGCTAATGGAAGACATCAAACTCCCACTTTTCCACCCACTCTGTCTCGCCTGCAGACTGTAAGAACTAAAAACGCATGTACAAAGAGTAAAAGTTGCTAATACCCTAAATTCTAATTATTTAAGTACTGAAATGTGAGGGGAAGGTTTTGGTTTATGATGGCAGATAGTGTTTTTTACATATCAAGATTTTGGTAAATTTGGTAGTTCATTTTGAAGTTAGGATTAGGCACAGGATAGGACAATTTTGGGATTCATGGTTAGGGTTGTAATTAGGTTTGGGGTACGTTTTATGGTTATGAGTGAAGGCTGCGGGTAGGAGAAGAGTAGTGTTATGGCTATGAGTAGGAATTGAGTTAAAGTTAGTTAAGGTAGGGTTGTATGACACTACAACGCATGTGCTTACAATGCATGCCTTTATCACGCATCCAATACCATGCAATGCCTTTACCACAGAATGCCATTACCATGCATGTATTTACCACGCATATAGCTTTACCATGCATGGCTTTACAATACAAGGTAAGTGTATATAATGTACGTAAAACCCCTGGTTGTTATTTGTTATATATATATATATATATATATATATATATATATATATACATATATACTTACTACTATAGCAATTTGGGATACTGGTTTACTGGTTGAGGAGGGCAAACCCCTACTCAAGTAGTAACCACAGCTCTTGTCAAGGTGAAACACAAGCAAACCCCAAATTAACCGGTGCTTAGCTCTCTGGTTGCTTGCCACAAAGCAGTAAGGCTTAACTTAGAAGCTATGCAGAAAGTATGTATGCAGCACAGACACATTAATACAGTGAAAACAGAACACAAGAAAAATCCCACAACAATTCAGAAAAATAAAGTGAAATTTAATAAATTATGTGACACCAAAACGACAAAAAAACTAATCAGCTGAAAGCACCAACTGTGTAAGGCACAAATTCAGGCCAACCATGATGGAGCACAGGCCAGAGACATGGATAAAAGTTAGGCCAGCCGAAAAAGTACCTTAAATCCTGGTTGCAGAGAATTGCGAGATCCTGTGTTGAGGATACGTTGCGAAGCAGTGATACTGAGGGGCTGCGATTCAATTCCTGCGTTGAAGATGCATCACGCATCAGCTGTTCCGAGGAGTTGCTGGGCTGTGTGATGTGAAGTCCTGCACTGACAATTGGGCCTATTACGATCCTGTTTTGGAAAGCATTCCAACCAAAACGGTTCTGCTTTCCGGACGACTCGGATTGGGGCAGTCCGACCAAGCAATTTGGATGCATCCAGATGCTTCTGGATACGTTTCAACCGGACTCCCACTGACTTCAATGGGAGCCGGTGTTCCAAATGAGAACACAGGCTCTCATTGAAAAAAGGGGTGGCTGGGGAAAATTGTGCACCCTGTGGTGAGCACCCCATGGTGCTTGCCACACTGTGCATGGTTGGGGAGAGTAGGACCCGTGGGTAACCACATGGGCCACATTTGGAGGTCCCTGGGTGAAGGGGGCCTGCTATGAGCCCCAAGACCGATTCTGACAACCTTTCAATTCCGGGCAAACCAAATCGAACAGCTTTCCGAATCGGTCATCATAATCACTCATTTGGAAACCAAGTCCATGGAGCTGTACCTTTCAGCTCTGAAAGGCTCGACCTGTCCAAATGCCTTTCAGAACCAATTTGGACAACCCCTAAGGTTTCCAGGCATCACAATCGGTCGTTCGGAACTGGGCACAATTTGGTTGGAAACAAGGCTTCTGAATTGGATTCGGCAAGCCTGAATCCGATTCGGAGCCCTTCCGAACGAGATCATAATCAAACCCAATGTGTTGAAAGTGTTGCACAGTGGTGTTTTAGAAGAGCTGCAGGATCCTGCATCGGGAATGCTTCGCGCAGTGGCATTTCTGAAGTGAAACTCCGAGGAGGTGAGCTGCGTTGTGCGATTTGCCCAAAAGACCACAGCTGGACTGGCAGAACACCTTTAGGCCGGGTTCCAAGGGTCCAGAACTGGGTAGGTACCACTTGGCTGGGCAGAATTCACCACAAGCAGATTCCAGGTTTAAGGTGGTTGGAGCCTTTTGTGTCCCTGAGGTTTTGATCGAAGGCCAGTTAACAAGCCCTTGAGGTCACTCAGGTGATCCTGAGTTCAAGATGCAGGTTCAGTCCTTGTAGCAGGGCAGCAGGGTAGCAGTCCTTCTTGCAACAGAGCAGACCTTCTGCATCTTCCACAGGTTCAGAGCTGTAATGAAGTGTTGGGTCTGAGGGTCATCTATTATATCTGTGCCTGCTTTGGAGCTACCCCCTACATAGGTGTCTGGAATTTCCTGCCACCCTAACTGGCCAACATCATGTTAGGGGGCACAAAAGATTAGTGGGAAACCCTTTGTGAGCGCGCCGAGGCAGAGTCTTTGGGATGTGCAAGTGATAGCTCTGCCTTCTCATCAAGTTTAGAGATGATCCATCCTACTCACACCTATTCCCCCTTTGTCCCACTATCTGTGAGCAAAACACAAAGGCCAACTGTCTGCTACACCTAGTCATGTGACTCAGGATACAGGCTTCAGGCACCAAAATGGTTAGACAGAAAAATGGTAACTTTCTAAGTGGCATTTTCAGAATTGTGGCAACAAATCTGACTTTACAATTAAAGAGGAATTTAAAATTCAGTTAGTTAGAGACCAAACTCGACTTTCCTACCTGTTGCCCAATCGAAACCTATCACTTAATAAATTCAATAAAGTAACCCAATCATATCCTATGGGAAGGGCAGGCATGCAAAAGTGAAAAAAGAATTTAAGAGTTTTTCACTACCAGGACATCTAAAAGTTGAAAGTACATCTCCCACTTTTAAATACCCTGCACCCTGCATTGTGGGATGTTTAGGGCCTGCCCTATGGGTGACATATATATGAAAAGGGAAGGTGTAGGGCTGGCAAAAGGTTAATTTTGCTAGGTCGAAATGGCAGTTTAAAATGGTACTTGTAGGCTGCAATGGCAGGCATGAGACATATTTAAAAATTCAATTAACCCCTTCCATGCTCATGACAAGGTCAGCTCGTCATGCAGTGCACTGGAGCTGTGCTAATGACGAGCTGACCTTGTCATGAACAATGCATATCTGGAGAGTTCAGCACCCAGCGGGAATTGCCTTAGCACCAATGTGGTTAAGTAGGTGGCACAATAAGTTCTGCAGGTCCACTAGTAGCATTCAATTTATAGGCCCTGGGTAAATATAGTTCCTGTTCACTAGGGTCTTACAAGTAAAATACATGTGCCAATTGGGTGTAAGCCAATTTAACCATGTTTAAAGGAGAGAGCACAAGCAGTTAAGCACTGGTTAGCAGTGGAAAAGCGCACAGAGTCCTAAAAGCAAACTAAAACTGGTTCAGAAAACAGGAGAGAAAAGGCAAAATGTTTGGGGAATCACCAAGTAGAGGGGGCCAAGTTCAACACTTACCTTTTGTTGTAAAAGCATGCATGATAAACATGGGAGTCTGCAGGGGGGTAACCCCCCCCCATTGATCGCCAGTGCGTCTGGTGTGGGCCCAGTCAGGGCCAGCCCTAGTCCATCATGCTTTTGAATTGGTGCCATTGTTCCAGGTGGCAGCCCCCTCCATTGGGTGGGAAGGGTGCAAGGGGGTGGCCGAGAAGGGTGCAAGGCAGCGGGAGAAGGGTGCAAGGTAGCGAGGGGAAGGGTACAAGGCAGAGAGGGGAAGGGTGCACGGTGGAGGGGAGAAGGGTGCAAGGCAGAGGGGAGAAGGGTGCAAGTTAGGAGAAGGGTGCAAGGCAGAGAGGAGAAGGGTGCAAGGTGGAGGGGAGAATGGTGCAAGGCAGAGGGGAGAAGGGTGCAAGGTAGAAAAGGGTGCAAGGCGGAGGGGGAGAAGGGTGCAAGGCAGAGGGGAGAAGGGTGCAAGGCAAAGGGGAGAAGGGTGCAAGGCAGAGGGGAGAAGGGTGCAAGGCAGAGTGGAGAAGGGTACAAGGTAGAGAGGAGAAGGGCGCAAGGCAGAGAAGGGTGCAAGGCGGAGGGGAGAAGGGTGCAAGGCATAGGGGAGAATGGTGCAACAGGGAGGGGGAGAAGGGTGCAAGGCAGAAGGGAGAAGGGTTGCAAGACACATGGGAGAAGGGTGCAAGGCAGAGAGGAGAAGGGTGCAAGGCAGAGAGGAGAAGGGTGCAAGGCAGAGGGGAGAAGCATGCAAGGCAGAGAGGAGAAGGGTGCAAGGCAGAGGGGAGAAGGGTGCAAGGCAAAGGGACGAATGGTGCAAGGCAGAGAGGAGAATGGTGCAAGGTAGAAAAGGGTGCAAGGTGGAGGTGGAGTAAGGTACAAAGGGGAGGGGGAGAAGGGTGCAAGGAGAGGGGGAGAAGGGTGCAAGGGGGAGGGTGAGAAGGGTGCAAGGCAGAGGGGAGAAGGGTGCAAGGGGGATGGTTATGAAGTTAATAAATTGCTCCTCCCTGAAAACATTTCTGCGGACGCCCATGATGATAAAGATATATTTATGGTAAAGGCATTGCTTGGTAAAGGATGAATGGTAAAACATCCTGTGTTAAAACAGCATTGGAGAGGCTTCTCCCTTAAGATGCCATTAGCGTCACACAGTAGCATTACCGTTAGGTTCTTGTTGACAGGGACTCTTCCTTATTTTAACGTTAAGTATCATGGTGTCATCATAGTTTGCTATGTGAAGTAAAGTACATTTTGGTCCTTATGGGTTCCTCACAACAACTTCCTCATTTTTGCATCCTTCATTATCACATCGAGCAGAGTAAGCAACATATAAAAGTGGAGAGTGCTAACAGCTGCAATCTGCTTTGACCTTGGATCTGCCCTTTTCACAATGACATTTGCACAATAGTTGGCAAGTGTGGTCATCTGGCAGAGAGTAATTAAATATTGTCTGAGTTCCCTGCCTGACTTTAGTATCAACGGAACACGGTGAAATAGGGCTTAACAGTAAAACAATTACCTTTGAAGAAAATTCAAGTTATGAAGGGAGAAAGAGTGAAAATGCTGCTGTCTGCTTCAAATCAAGTTATTCTCTTCCCTGCTTCTTTCTGCGTCTTTATGAAAAAAAGTAGCTTTCAGATGCGGATCAATGATAGTTTCACTTCAGACTGGACTGCACTTACCATCTTCCAGTAATGAAAATCATAGAGTGCCCCGGCTTAAGAATGGAAGATGAAAATGACAGAATGCAGCAGCAAGTCAAAATGTGCCTTTAAGGGAAACGGGGGTATGGGAGTTTATATGTGTAGAAAATCAGATGATTTTTTTTTAGTATTGTTCCCCCCTGGACTAGAATAGGCGGCAGTAATGTCAAGGCGAGTGGCTGGACTAAATTTACCGAATTTTAGCTTATGTTTAATGTCAATAACATTTGCATCAATAATAATGCGAATTTGCATTTAATGTAGGATTGCATTTTTTACTGATTTGATTGACAACAGTTTGTAGAAAGTTTATTGTCGAAAGGGTGATTTTAGATGCACGAAAACCATAGCATTTATTGATAAAGTGCATACGTGCTGGTTTAAAAGAACACAAATCAAGTAAGCATTGCAAGAATTAAAAAATAAATATTTCTCGAGCAGGGAGCAGGGAGCAGGGACCAGTTTCGGGCACAATAAATACAGTAAGACTGCTAGACTAGTTTGAAGAAAGAAAGAAGACACTCCTAAAAATATTTTCGACTGGCACTATATCGTGTCTTCGGTGGTAAGTTAAGGCAGTGTTCAGAGCAAGCAGCCGCATTGTATTAAGAAGATTCTGGATGTGGTAATGTATGACCAGAACATTAGTGTATATTTATTGAGTGGAAGTTTGATGTGTTGGTGCTATTCTCGGTTTAGGAGTGGGAGGAATGCTTCGTTCCACCTATGGATGTGGCCGAATTTTGGACATTCCAGGTTACTCTTTAATGCAGAGTTCAACTAAACACTACCAGGCGCCACATGGTGGAATTTTTCTCCCTCGAGACTCCAGAAAATGCACACTGGCGAGCAAGATTTAGCGTCCCCAGCAGGATTTTCCAACATGGGTGGTCGTGAGCAGTCGCAGTCAGAGAGCTGCCTCTGTAGTAGGTTTGCTGGAATTTAAGTAGATTTTCTACTTGTTTGGTGTGAAAAAGCAACTGCAGTGTCCGCATGCTAGTGCAAGTATGGTGCCATTTGCGCTGATTTTTCACTGTAGCTCATGCTACCAGTGCTAAATTTTTTGCCCATTGGCGGAACACATCAGAATCTCGCTGTGTTCTTGTATGATATAACAGGATTCTGCAGAGCGAAACTCCACACGTTTTGGACACCTTAGTTCTGTTGCTTTGTGTGGTGCTGTGTTTTTGTGCTGTATTTTTGCTATTTTAAACTGAAGTGCTTGTGTTCCACTCTGTTTTGTTGTGATGTGCCCTGGTATGTCCTAATTGTCTTTTTATGTTGCTTTATGTATCTTAGGGGCATGTTCTCAAGGACATATTGGCGTGTTAACAGCACTTTATCACAGCCAAAGTGGCAGTACATTTTTCGCCCTATTCACAAGCTGGTGCTAACAGCTGATATCACCAGTTTTCCTGCGATTGCAGCTGCAAAAAACATCGGCACAGATGACACCGGCAACTAATGCTAATGAGATGCAGAGTAGGCATTCCTGTACAAAAAGCCACAACAACACCACTTTGCACCATTCTCAATGACAAGCCAGATCGGCGATAAGATCCCAAATCATGTGATAAGGCATATTAGCAGCAGGGATTTAACACCTGCTCTTACCTGGTGTTAAGTCAGATGACAACCTGCACCATAAAAGGGAGCCCAGCCGAGAGCCACACCGGGAGAACAACAGATGACATGGAGCCACTGATCATGCAGCTCGGACACCCAAGAGGGTCACAACACACACCACCACCACCACCACCAGGCCCGCCACCCCCCGGACCCCCCAGCTCCCCCCAGGACTACCACAAAGGCAGCACAGACAAAGACAGAAGACATTCAGAAAATGCACCAGCCTCACAGACTTGACACCAGAGGATGTCATTGCCCACTACAGGCTCAAAAGAACAACCAGCCTCCGCATCCTGACCATCATTGCCCACAGGCTGACGGTACCAACACAGCGGACAACCAACATCCCTCCGCAGACAAAGCTGCTGGCTGTGCTGCACCTGTTGGCCTCTGGTACCTTCCAACCAACAACCGCCAGAGTCCGGGGAGTCTAACAGCCAGCCCTATCAAAGTTGCTCTCTCCTGTATGTCATCTTCAGCTTGGTTTCCCCCACACTGCGCAGAAACAGCTGGAGACCAAGCAAGGCTTTTATTCCATAGCTGGCTTCCCGCATGTGTTAGGGGCAATCGACTGCACACATGTACTCCTTGTGCCCCCTGCCGCCACTCACGCAATTACCACAAATGGAAGCACACGAATTCCATCAATGTGCAAGCAATAGTGGACCCTGAGGTTCCTTGCTGGTTGTCTGTGGGGCTTGTGGGGTTCGCGTTGTCCCCTGCACTTGGTCTGGGTACATCCATGGTGCTACGCAGTTTATTTATTTTTGCCTTTTTTTGGTTCTGCTTTTATAGTGCATTTTTCCGCATGACGCTTGGGAATTGAAGGCCTGTCGCAGGTTATCGCTGATTTTTGTATCATGATTTGGGGCATCGCAACTTTTTTCACGTTCGTGTATAGCATTTTTTGGGCGTCGCGTTCATTTGAACGCTGTCATTTGGCACGTTATTGTGAGACTATCACATAGTGCCACCGGGTTGAGAATACAATGTTAACACAGCATTATTTTACCGCATTAGACTGCAATATGCAAAGTTGCGTTAAGCTAATTTTGCGATAATTATCGCACGTTCTTGAGAATACCCCCAATAGTGTGTTATTTTCTGCTGTTTTCTGTAGCTGTGGCAAACAAAGCTGGTACTATTCCAGGCAATAGTCACACCTGCCTTGAAAGTTCTTGTGATAAGCAATAGTTTCCCAATTCTTTAAATTGGTAAAATAACACTGCTTCAGCTCCTCAACTAATTAAGACTTCAGTCAGCCAAAAACGACTGCAGAGACTGTTTAAACTTAGTTCTCCTGGTGCTTGCTTTATGTGATGCCACCCTGGATAAATTGAGGTGACCAGAGTGCAGTGAAGGAGAAAGCGCAACTGCACAACGGTGCAGCACACTACATAGGGAATTTCTCCAGACTTTCTACACCAACCTCAGCATACCTATGCTAACTGTAGGTGTTTCAAAATGAGATAATTCAATAACTGGAATAGGTATAGGCATATGAAGTGATTTGGTGTTTTGTACCTCAATGTATTCTAGCAGAAATCAACCACTGTTCTAAAGTCACGAGTGGAGACCACGATCACAAAAAAGTTATGAATCTGTGACAGTAAAGTTATACCCTCCAATAGGTGTCCATTTATGAATTTTGGAAATTCCAAAACCTTTCCAGAAGTATTTCTGGGAATTTGTTACAGGTTTCCGGGTGAATTCCAGGGAAACTGTTATAACAATTCTGCTTTACTTAAGCTTAAATGCCATTGTTTTTTTGCATTAGCACATATTTTTCACTTGGAATATATTTGGTTTCAGTATGAGACCCTTCTCCTACAAACCTTTCAGTTTTGAGGTGTTCCTTCCCACTTTCAACCATGGAAAAATGTAACTGCCTGTATCCCTGACTATTGCCTGTGTGAAAATGTGTCTGAAATTATTTTGACCCAAGCTTCTAAGTTTTAAGGGTTGCAAAATGTACTCACTCTGGAAGAAATAAAGAATAATGGTCCTTGACTAAGATTTAAGTAAACACTTAAATGAAGTTCATTTGTTATTCGGTTATGCAATTAAATTCGCATGCATTGATTCAATCAAGACAGTGGGAGAGATGTATTCAATAGTAGTCAATAACCAAAAAGTTTGACACAATTGACTTAAAAAAGCCAGGAAATTAAAGAAGCAATCAAAGTATAACCACACTATGTATTTTTGTTATATCAAAAATTCACTTATTTATTTACAATTAGATAAAACAGTTGTCTAAACGGCGCAATAGACTATCAAGTGTATAGTCAGTGAGGAAGAAAAGGGGTGCTCAAGTGATAAGGAAGGTGAAGAAAAAGACAATGGTGATAAACAGTTGTATTATTTACACAATACAAAGCAGGATAGCCTCCGCTATCATATGGGCCTGTCCCCTATGAATGTCAATTGGGGGGGGGAAGAAAACCTCAAAATTACACCAGTGAAGTTGTTCGAGTATGGACCTCCGTCCATCCATTGAAGCGTGGACGGAGGTCCATACTCGAACAACTTCACTGGTGTAAAATCCAGACGATCTGTTGGACAACGGCCCAGCCACATCGCCGCCCCCCATTTTTCCCCCCCCTCACAGTCCTGAAGAAGACCCGCAGCCGAGGTCCTCAATATCCCAAGAGCACCAGGGTCGAAACGTCGACGCTTACCAATTGATTTGCCTGTATCCCTCCTAATTTTGAGGTTTTCTTCCCCCCCCCAATTGACATTCATAGTGAATTTTTGATATAACAAAAATACATAGTGTGGTTATACTTTGATTGCTTCTTTAATTTCCTGGCTTTTTTAAGTCAATTGTGTCAAACTTTTTGGTTATTGACTACTATTGAATACATCTCTCCCACTGTCTTGATTGAATCAATGCATGCGAATTTAATTGCATAACCGAATAACAAATGAACTTCATTTAAGTGTTTACTTAAATCTTAGTCAAGGACCATTATTCTTTATATTATCCATACCCAGGTCCTTTGATTTTGTGGGTGAACCCCATTGATTGAATGCTCACTCTGGAAGAGCCCCCACTCCATCTCTTGAGTGGACATCACTTATAAGTCATATAGCACAATCATCTCACACTCCATTCTTTGACCGGCTTCACTTAGATGTAATATTGCAAATCATGGGTAAATGTTACATGTAAATACAACTGCAAGGCCACCATTTTTTAACAAACAACTACACTTATAAAGAAGCCGTTTGTACGCATAAGACAGGCTTAGATGTGAAAAAGTCTTTGGGTTTGAGGCAGTATATTCAGTAGGGCATACAAAAGGTGTCCATCATGAACCCGTTATATTATGTGCCGTGTTAAATGAAGCAAAAATGAAGGTCCCTCGCCCTGCTTCATATCATCTCGATCCCATGGGTTATATTTACCAGTGTTTGTGTGGATGCTTCAGTGGTGCTACTCAATCTCAATTGTGCCCTGCACTCATGGGTCTTTTTAATGTATGATAAATAGATGCTACCCTTTGTGTTGTGCCAGGTGGGCCCTGCACATCATATTAGTAAAGATACCTCTATTTTTATAGTCTTTGAATTTTTTGGTATAAATTGTTTGAATTTGTGTCGGACGATCTCTTTAAATAAAAAAAGCAAACCATGAATACAGCTGCCAGAATGCTTCCAGATAGGACCAGAAGCATGGTGATTTGCCTACATTAATCCAGAAGTGAAGGCAATGGGAAGGTCTAAAGATAGGTTAGCAAGCAAGTTAGACCTTTCCAACTTGATCAGCTGTGCAATAAATGTGACCCATGAATATTTGATGGTGGAATCAACTTTTGCATTAGGAACAGGTTAGTGAAGACTGCAAATGAGATCATGCATCTACTGATGGCGTCAGCATCAAGTATTTGTTTTGTTTTTGGTCACAGGAAACATCAATGAAAGTTGTGACAAAGCACAGAAAACATACATGTGAAGGCCTCATTGTGACTGCCCCGGTGTTAGTCCAAAAACAGCAATTGATGGACTGAATGTTGCACAATGGCAAAACATTCACCCCCAGTAACAGATCTGGGGTTAATCCATCGTTATTGTGCTCACCACACCACCCCAGTTCTGACATGGCCATGTGCAAATCAGTCTTGACCCTGTGACTTATGGGAACAGTCCAGCCTGTACTGCCAAGCCATGTCCTCCCTGGACTGGAATCAAGCATCCTAGGGCCGGTTTCTGGCTATCAGCCGTCATCAGCCAGGATAGCTTGATTCCAGTGGCATAGAGAGCATGGGACTCAGGTCTGAGCATACCCATCCCACTCTGGGTGACAATTGCAAAAACAACAATTGATGGACGGAATGTTGCACAATGGCAAAACCTTCACCCCCAGTCACAGATCTGGGGTTAATCCATTGTTATTTTGCTCACCACACTACCCCAGTTCTGACTTGCCCATATGCAAATCAGTCTTAACCCTGTGCCTCATGGGAACAGTCCAGCCCGAACTGCCAAGCCATGTCTTTCCTGGACCGGAATCAAGCATCCTAGGACCGGTTTCTGGCTACCAGCCGTCATCAGACAGGATAGCTTGATTCCAGTGGCATGGAGAGCATGGGACTCTCGTCTGAGCATACCCATCCCACTAGGATGCTTGTTTCCAGTCCAGGGAGGACCTGGCTTGGCAGTTTGGGCTGGACTGTTCCCATGGAGCACAGGGTCAAGACTGATTTGCATATGGCTGGGTTCAAACTGAAATGGCATGGTGAGCAAAAAAACAATAGATTTAGGCCCAGATCTCTGTACTGAGGGAATGTATGACATTGTTCTGCATTCTGTCAATCAATTGTTGTTTTTGCATTTGTCACCCCGAGTGGGACGGGTATGCTCAGACGTGAGTACCGTGCTCTCCATGCTACTGGAATCAAGCTATCCTGGCTGATGAGGGCTGAAAGCCCGAAACCGGTCCTAGGATTCTTGTTTCGAGGCCAGGGAGGACCTGGCTTGGCAGTTCGGGATGGACTGTTCCCATGGGGCACAGGGTCAAGACTGATTTGCATATGGCTGGGTTCAAACTGGAATGGCATGGTGAGCAAAAAAACGATGGATTTAGGTCCAGATATCTGTACTGGGGGGAATGTATGACATTGTTCTGCATTCTGTCCAGCAACTGTTGTTTTTGCATTTGTCACCCTGAGTGGGACGGGTATGCTCAGACGTGAGTCCCGTGCTCTCCATGCCACTGGAATCAAGCTATCCTGGCTGATGAGGGCTGAAAATCCGAAACCGGTCCTAGGATGCTTGTTTCCAGTCCAGGGAGGACCTGGCTTGGCAGTTCGGGCTGGACTGTTCCCATGGGGCACAGGGTCAAGACTGATTTGCATATGGCTGGGTTCAAACTGGAATGGCATTGTGAGCCAAAAAACGATGGATTTAGGCCCAGATCTCTGTGCTGGGGGGAATGTATGAAATTTTTCTGCATTCTGTCCATCAACTGTTGTTTTTGCATTTGTCACCCCGAGTGGGACGGGTATGCTCAGATGTGAGTCCCGTGCTCTCCATGCCACTGGAATCAATCTATCCTGGCTGATGAGGGCTGAAAACCCAAAACCAGTCCTAGGATGCTTGTTCCCAGTCAAAGGAGGACCTGGCTTGGCAGTTCGGGCTGGGCTGTTCCCATGGGCACAGGGTCAAGACTGATTTGCATATGGCTGGGTTCAAACTGGAATGGCATGGTGAGGAAAAAAACGATGGATTTAGGCCCAGATCTCAGTACTGGGGGAATGTATGACATTGTTCTGCATTCTGTCTATCAACTGTTGTTTTGGCATTTGTCACCCCCGAGTGGGACGGGTATGCTCAGACGTGAGTCCCGTTCTCTCCATGCCACTGGAATCAAGCTATCCTGGCTGATGAGGGCTGAAAGCCCGAAACCCGTCCTAGGATGCTTGTTTCCAGTCCAGGGAGGACCTGGCTTGGCAGTTCGGGCTGGACTGTTCCCATGGGGCGCAGGGTCAAGACTGATTTGCATATGGCTGGGTTCAAACTGGAATGGCATGGTGAGCAAAAAAACGATGGATTTAGGCCCAGATCTCTGTAATGGGGGGAATGTATGAGATTGTTCTGTATTCTGTCCATCAACTGTTGTTTTTGCACCGGTGTTAGTCCAGGCAGCCCAAATGCCAGAGTTAATGATACTGGGGTTATCGGTAACTCCAGAATACTACAGTTACTAGACGTAACTTGAGAGTAACCTTAGAAATAAGGAATTACCAGGGGAATTGGAAATAGTACAATCGATCCCATCAACTTCAAATGTCACCCAGAAAATTCAGGGGAAAATACACTGTATTTGTGGTGTTCAAGTGGATCTCATCATTCTGAAGGGTCAACTATCTCCTTTTACTAATCCCACTGGAATTACAGGCGCACACACCATAAAATCCTATGCTGTATCTCCTGTTTCTAGTCCCACCGGAATTACAGGCACACACAATAAGATTCTATGCTGTGAAATGAGAATATTCCTGCACAGATTTGGCAAACTCATTGGGTTAACGGACCTCCAGAGATGCATACGTGTGACCTTTGGATAGATCTCCTAAGATAGTGACTGGGCCACTATGCAGCTTTTGTCTTACTGCTAGTGGTCCTTGTTTCCAATAGTGTCCGCACAGCTCGCACACCAACGCGTGCTGCGCACATATATTAACAGTGAGATGCTAACTGATGAGGATTGACGTTCGCGTGATTTGTATGATGGTTTTGATGTGGATATTTACATCTTAAGCGAAACCATTCGCTTATTAATTTAAATTATGCAAATCTCATTAGAACAGTTTACTCGAGCCAATCTAAAAAATACCACACATCGTTTTATGACAAAAATTGTTTCCATGCCTGTTGGGAAAACGTGCTCTAATTTGCAAGCGGGACCACCGAGATTTCTTAAGCTAGCCAAACAATTATGTCTAATGAATCAACAACTGCTTCAAAATCACTCTCCATTCTGCTGATTTCACAATTCATATTTAATGAAGCAGACTGTCACGAGAAGAGAGCCTGCTGTGACTGACTTGGGCTGATTTGCTTTGACTATGAATCCAAAGAAATTAATAACAACATTTCATTAGTGTTTAAAAAAAAAATAATTTCGGTCAAAAGGTATATATATCTATATCTATAGATATTTATTGATCTCTTGGAAATGTCTGCTCATCGCAAGTAATCAATAAAACAAGAAATGGCTGGGCCTGTAATTATGTGCAGTGTTCCTTTATTGCTAGCATGTAGCCATGCAGATCACTCTCAAACAAAATGGGTTCTGATGTATGAACCCAGGGAGAGTCACTCAAAATGACAATTGGAGTCTAGAAGGAAAATGCAGTGTCCTTTCACCATTAGTATGTCCATGTATACATTCATAAGAATTCAGAGTAGAGATGAAAGCCTGATTATAGTTAGAGATGCGGAGCAGAAATAAGGAAAAGGTAATATATTGCACATAAAGGGGGTCATTAGGATGGCGGATTTCCCGCATACTCCGGGCCGGCGGAAGCCACCGCCGGCCCGGAGTATACGGGAAATCCGCCGAGGAGGCCTGAAAGACCCACCGCCAAATCAGGATGGCTGGTGGGTCTCCCAATCCGTCCGCCGCTTTTCCGCCGCGGTCGGAAGGCGACCACGGCGGAAAAGCAATAACATGGCTGGCGGTGTCTATCAGACACCGCCAGCCATATTAGGATGCAGGGTGAGTCATGCTTTTCCGCGGCGGCTTTTCCGCCGTGGAAAAGCATACGGACAGTCACTTTGGGGGCCCGTTGCGGGCCCCCTGGGTGAAGGTTGCGTGGGGGGTGCACATGGGGGGTACCTATGGTACCCCCCTGCCCTTGCGTGCACGAAGCGGCAGGCACCGCGCGGTGCCTGCTGCTTTGTGCATGCAAATGCACACCTTTCGTTTTTTGCATTGCGGCGGATGCTGCTTCAAGCAGCATCCGCCGCAATGTAAAACATACAGGATGTGACCGCCAGGGTGGCGGTCACATCCTAATTGCTATGGAGGGACCGCCGCTGCCCATGCGGACGGTCCCTCCAACTCAGGGGTGGCGGACGGACGCAAGTCCGTCCGCCATCCTAATCGGCCCCATAATGCAATAAAGCTGTACATCTTTACATTTTATTTTAATTGTATAACTGCATTTGGTTTGGATTTACCGAACAGATGTTGTTTGATATCAACAGCCATGAGAATAAATCAGCTCTTTCAGGTAAAATGTGTGCCATGCAAGGGCGTCAACAACATTTTTATCGATGCTGCAACCAGCCAATCAAAGGACTTTGGTTCACGAAACAGAAATAGCCAATGGGAGGAAAAGCTTCCTCATCCAATTAAATTCGAGTATATTTTTATTTTTGGATTATTGTGGAACTCTGTAAACTACCAGTTCAGGTATCTCCGAAAATTAGCCTCTTCATGCACAACCACAACACTTTTCAAAAACGTACTAAAATCAGTCAAAGGCATTTTCTTGAGTAAATATCTACTTTTATGCTACGTTTGGATCGGCTTCTTTCTGTTTCAGAGAAATGTCTACGGAAGTAAAAATGGGAAATGTAATGTTTGGAAACACAAATTTTTTGGTACCGCTACACAATTATATATATATTGGACCATGTTTCCATAGGTAACACATTTTTTTTGGTTTGCTAATAAGTATACTTGGAAAAAAAACTTCCACAGCAAAAGCCTCATCCACCTCAGCTTGAAAGTTTTAGGTTGATCTTTCATGCTGGGGCCAAGAAGAATTGTAGGGGGGGGCTCAAAACATGTTTTCCATAAGCCAATTTCTATAGGAAAATGAAGCACATCTATAGCTAAAAAGACTGAACTGAATTACACAAATTTGCAGGGAGTTAGATCTCGGTCCGGAAAGCATGCTTTTGTGATTTGGTGTAAATTTGTTCAGACATTTTAGAGACATAAAGGCTTAAATAGCATGTACATATAACACCTTGGAAGACGTACGGATCCCGTAGATGTAAAGATAAGAGCTGATTGACTGCAACCACACCAACTAAAATGTGGCAGCAGCTATTTAAGACCCTGGGATTGAAGCCCCAGTCTTACTAAAACAATAACAAACATAGGGAAGGCTTTATAAAATACAACTCTTGCAAGGCATGTAGATATGGGCTGAACTGCAAGAACTATCAAACCCTTGAGGGTCAAGTGGTCATGATTAATGATTCAATTTATTGCAATGCAGACCACGTTGTTTTTGTATTAAGATGTGGATGTGATAAACTATGGGGTCAATTACGATCCCATTCAGAAAGGCTCCAAATCGGATTCGGGTTAGCCGAATCTGATTCGGAACCCTTGTTTCAGAACGAATCGCACCCAGTCCTGAACAACCAATTACGATGCCCGGAAACTGTTAGGGCTGTCCGAATTGGTTCCAAAAGGCAGTTGGACAGGTCGACCCTTTCAGAGCCGATTTGTACAACTCCATGGACACGGTTACCGAACTAGCAATTACGATGACAGATTTGGACAGACGTTCCGATTCAGTTTGTCTGAACTAAAGCTGCTGTCGGAATTTGTCTTTGGAGATCCATAGCAGGCCCCTCTTTACCCGGGGCCTTCTGAATCAGGACCGTGGGGGAACCCATGGGACACCCCCTTTCCTACCATGCACATTGTGGCAGCACCAAGTGGTGCCCGCAAGAGGGTGCACAATTTTCCCCAGCCACCCCTTTTCATCAATGGTTGCCTGTTTTCTCGTTTGGGACACAGGCTTCCTTTGAAGTCAATATGAGTCGGACCGAATTGTATCCAGATGCATCCAAATCATTTGTTCGGGCTCCCCCGATCCGAGTCGTCTGTAAAGCATTCCAGAACTGATTCGGTCGGAATGCTTTCCGGACAAGATCATATCAACCCCTATATGTGGGGAGCACCATTAACAATATAAATTCATGATCCAGGCCACATTACAATGCATGCGTTTACAACGCATGCCATCACAACGCGGTCATTACAATCAACGCTTTGTTATGATGCATACCATTACAACACAAGTCATTACAGCGACTTGCTGAAGGGGGCGCTGGATTCTGTAAGAGTTTAATTTGCTATTCCAACTCCAGCCTGTGCAACAGTAGGGAAGGTGTTGGATATTAAATCCATCACCTTCTGCCCCCTATGGCAAGTCCTTGTAACAACTTGTATTGTAATGTTATACGATGTAACAACACAGTTGTTGTAATGGTATTCGATCTATAAACATCGTTGTTAACAATGTTTACCTCCTCCAGCATATGTGGGCAAATACGAATGGTGGTTAAAATTTACCCCAATGCTTGCCACTTTGAACATTTAAATTAACGATCCATCGCAACATTCAGGTTTTATTGGATTATGTAAGTTTGAGCCCATCAGAGAGAGGGAGATCGAGAAAGACAGATTGAGAAGACAGGAATCACAATTAATATTAGCATTGGGGACTGAAATTCCTTGTGGCCAAAAATGCTGATGGGGAGCTGAATGTTCATCTGTGATTGATTATTCATGTTAGGGAGTGAGGTATGAGCAAGAATATGGACATACAATTATAATATGAATGCAGATTGTGATGTGTTAAGGCATGACCTGTAACAAACATAATTGTATCCACAAGTCTTGATAATGGAACAAGAATAACTCAGGAATGAAATTGCACTTTAGGAGGAGGTGCTTTTGTAGATGCTGCTGATGCTTTGATTTTTTAGGTACTAGTTCTTACCTTAAATTAAAGAAAAAATGACTCCAGTTCTACTGATTGGGTTTTTGTCATTTTATTGTCAAATTATTTATTTGAATTTACTCTCTTTTTCTTAATTGGTGAGGGTTTTATATTGCGTTGTGCCTTCGCTTTATTGCTTTTTGTGTGCTGCATAAATAATTTAAACATTGCCTCTAAGTTAAGCCTGACTGCTTTTGTGCCAAGCTACCAGAGGGTTAAGCACAGGTTAATTTAGTGACTTTTGTGGTTCAGCCTGACAGGGGTTGTGGTTGTTGCTTGAACAGGGTTCACCACCCCCCATTCAAGCAGCTACCCAATTTCTTACAGTGTTTGGACAAAAAATAGAGTTAAAAATGTGAGTAGACAGAAAAATTGGAAATTAAATTTTATGACACACAAATATCGTGATGCACAAATATTGTTGACAAGTATATTGTAAGTAATATCGTTTTAAATAAGATTTATGTTTTTAGTATAATTTTCACTAACATAGTAGTTAAAACATTATTTTTAAATGAATGCAATGCATTTTATTTGATGTATGAATTTTATATGTTACTGTTGTTTATTTAAATGTCATTAATTGTTTTGAAGATAAAGCTTGTAATTTCAAGTGATTTATATTTTTTATTCAGTTTTTAATAGTATTTACAGTGTGATAGTGTTCTGTTGGGTTTGTTGGAAGAGAAGGTGAGAAAGTAATTAAGTAATTAAGAATTAATTAAGACATTTTATTTGATTCTATGAATGATATTTATTATGTAAATTATGTAATACTGATTTATTTTCCTTATATGCTATTTGTGGACTGTTAGATTTTCAGAGTTATAGGGGGAAGAGATAATTCATGAACAATTAGTTTCAAATTGTTAATCACTTATTTAATTGATTTTACTGAGGGTCCCTGAGGGCCTACTAGGCCAACAGGTATCTCCAGTATGCACCAGGGAGCTGCGTTGCATTCAGGTGTTCAGAGGCCACGCCCCTTTTTACACCTCTCTGCAACGCAGCTCTGTGGCGCTTACTGGAGGTACCTAGTGGGCTAGTTTTAGCCTGGGGACCCTCAAGATTCAAGGGAACTTGATCTTCCAACTTAAAACGGCCACAGGGCGTGTTTACACAATAGGGAAGGGAGGGGACAGGGCCTGAGGTGACGTGTGCAAACACGACCTTTGGCGCGTTTTAAGTTGAGGAAATAATTCCCCTTCAATTTTGAGGGACCCTGAGGGCCAACTAGCCCACCAGGTGCTTCCAGTAACCGCCACTGCACTGCGTTGCAGAGAGTTGGTCCAGGCCGTGCCCCTTTTTACACCTCTGTGCAACGCAGCTCTGTGGCACCTACTGGAGATACCTAGTGGGCTAGTTGGACTCCAGGGACCCTCAGAATTCAAGGGGACTTAATCCCCCAACTTAAAACCTGCCACAGGGCGTGTTTGCACACATGTCACCTCAGGCCTTCCCTCCCTTCACTAGTGTGGAAATGCGCCCGTGGCGCATTTTAAGAGGTAGGTTTAATCCCTGTGCCCTATAATATACTAGGGGCTTACAGAGGAGGTCACGCTAATCACAGGGGTATCCCAACGCATAGTGTTCCCTAGTGTAAGTAAAATCTTTATTGTTTCAGTTAATAAAAACCATACAATATCGAAAGAAGTTATATTCTCTATATCTTAAAAGTTTGCATAATATTTCAAGAAGATTATAAAAAAGTGATTTTATACATAAATATACAGTGTTGATGACTTTTTGGCTAAAACAAAACAATCCTTTTAAAACCTATCTAATCTATAAAAAAAGGCATACCTAAATCTATTTATGTTTATCAAGAAACAGGGCTTCCGTTGCTACTTGTCTTAGTCCCAATATTATAGTCAATGATGCAGTCCTTACTACCAGTTCATATTAATACTGGCCAAGCACTACCCCACCAATGGCGTGGTGGTTTTGGTATCCTTTTTCATTATTATCTGTTCATATTGTATCAAATATTTCACCATCTTAAAATTTAGATGGAAATCTGTTGCGTCCAAACCCTTGATTATTGCAGTTCCACAAGACCTAATACCTCTCTCATTAAATACCTTTTTCAAAATCCACACCCGGGTCAGCCTTAAGCAAGGACATATACAAATAAGATGCATGAGGTCTTGCTTCTCAGTGCCACATAGTGTACATGATGTAGGCCCATTATATCTCCATTTGGGCTGATGCGCTAAACTTGGTAATAATAACCCAAACCTGGTGTGTTTCCTTTTTAGATAGTATGAATATGTTGTACTCAAATATTCTGCCGGGTTTAATTTTGTATAGGACTGTATTACCATCCAAGCATGAGACCTCTTTGCAATTTTTTTTAAATCTTCTATTAATGCGTGTATTTTCACAATTTTGTTTACCACTTTACGAAAAACGGGAAAAGAAGGGGACTGTGCCCAAAGTTCTTTAGACTTTGTTTCTTCCATGGCCAATTTAAAACACTTGCCATGAATGGAGTGCTGATCTTCTTCCTAGGCTCGGCACAAGGCATTGTGTAAAACGTTGGCTCGACTCAACCAGATTTTATACCAGCTCTTGACATATGCATAGTTTCTCCCAATCCCTTGATAGATAAGGCCAAATTCCAACCTCACCTGTTCTGGTGACGCATTCTGCTGTAACTTAAAGACCCTTTTGTGTGCTCTTGCTTGAATCCTTTCCAACAGCTCAGCATCTGTTCCGTGTAGAACGACACTTGGGTACTCAACTGTCGGCAGCCATTACATCTAATAAAGGCTTTAAAGATGGACCCTTTAGTTTTTTAGAGAGGGCATAAAATGCGTATATTAGACCATTCCCTTTTGCTTCCAAATATTGTTTATGTTTTTGGAAATTTAAATGATCATCAATTTATAGACCTAGATATTTGTAGTTATTAACTACCCCTAATGTTATTTCTCCTAGCCTGACAGGAAATTTGCGTCCTGCCTGCTTTGCAATAGTCATCATCTTTGTTTTCTTTATATTGATTTCCAAGGCGTTGACCTTTGCAAATGTCGCTAGCTTGTTTAATGATCTTTGTAAGCCAACTCGTGTCTGGTTGAGTAGGACTATATCATCAGCGTAACAAAGATGTGTTATCAGCAAAGGACCTAGACGAGGGGGATGAGCATTTGTCTCATTTAATTTTATAGAGAGATCCGCCATAAAAAGATTGAATAAATGGGGGGCTAATACGCTGCCTTGCTTTAGCCCTATTGCAGTGTAGATTTTCCTTGAAATTCTCGTACCATTTGCAATTTTTATTCGTATCCATGTTCCAGTATACAATTGAATAATGGCACACAGTAGTATTTCTGGGAGACCCATTTTCTTCAATTTACACCACAATACTCCTCGCTCTATGCTGTCAAATGCTACTTTAAAATCAATAAAGCAAAGCTGTAATTTTAAATTCAAACATTTACACCTTTCTGCAATCATGGTCAATGCAAGTATGTTAGTTGTTGTACCGAACCCCTTGCGAAATCCGGTTTGATTCATAGGAATCAGCTTATTTTTAGTGGACCATTCTACTAGGTCCTCCAGGATTAATGAAGCGTAATATTTCGCTTCCACATCCATTAAAGCTATGAGCCTATAATTTGCAGGATACGATCTGTCTCCGCCCTTGAATATTGGGTTGATTATTGCACCTTTCCAACTCATCGGCAGATTATTTGTTAATTTTGCCTCCAAGAACAGTCCTGACATTGGGCTCGCCCAGTATTCGTAGTCACCAGAGAAGATGGCCTGCGGTATTCCATTAGGCCCCGGGGCCCCGTCCCTTCGACCTGATTTTATTATTTTCATTATCCTGTCGGCTACCTGGTGATCCAGTTTTATTTGGGAGCCCTTAATTTTACACTGTTCCTTAGGTGTATCTGGCAAGTTAGATCCAAAACCAATATAACTATTTTTATTTTCACCACCTGTATCTTTCTTAAAAGTACTTGTCAAGTAATGTACCCAGTCCGACTCTGTCACACAAGCTCCATTTATGGTTTGGGAGGGTCCGTATATTCCATTTACTATTTTCCAAAACGCTTGATTGTTCGATTATTTGGCGCAAAAAAGAAGCCTTGTCCAGAACTGCTCCTGGTTCAATTTTTGTTTTTTATATAATCTTTTCAGATTTTTTATATCATTCCATGAAGTCACATCGTTATTTATCCTGTTCTTTCTAACTGCATTCCTAATTTCTTTCCTTAATGTTAGTACATTATTTGACAGTTTCACCATCTCCCTGCTTCTTTTATATTTTGTATGCTCTTGTCTGGGTGCGAGCCTCAAGAACTTTGTAGTAAAAGTTGCCCAGTTTTCAACTTGGTTGTTTTCTGTAGCTGTGTTTGATTCTAATACCTCCTTTGCTAGCTTTGTTTTATCGACTAGATTACCTGCAGAACATCTTATACGCTTCAAATTAGTTGTTGATAGATTACCTATCCTTATGGGGGCTCCCTGATGCTAATTAAAATTAGTTATTATTTCCAGATGCTGATATGAATGGTCACTTTGTGTTGTAAACTTAATCATGAATTTCCTCACTTTATTCGGTAAGGGTAAAGACAGAATTGTAAAGTCTATTATTGACTGTGCATTTGTTCCTTGATATGTCCAAGATGGAGGCCTATCATCTTGCATTCTTCCATTTATTATACTTAGACCTAGATGTTCCAGGGCCATAACTGTTTTTTGGCCAATTAAATCCCTGCGTTTTGCCATTGAAGATGTTTGTATTGGTATCGACCAGAAAACATTTTGCGCAGTTATTAACTCATCTTCCTCTGGGGTGTAAATAAGGTTGGTATTAAAATCCCCTGTTATTATGATTTCCCACTCTGGGTGCATCAGTCTGTATTCTGTGATTATCAAGAATAATTTATCCAACTGCTGTTGTTTTTTTCCTACATTTGGATGCAAATAGACATTTATTAATAATGTTGTTGTTAAATCTTGCATTGACAATTTGTCTAATTTGATAACCTGTATGTCTGGATTGGTTGTATTAAGTTGCTCCGAGCCTATGGCCATTGTCATTGAAATATATACTGCTAGGCCTCCCTTTGCTCTCCCATAGCTGTTTGATCTTACAGCGTTGACGTAATGAAGTTTATATTTAGCTACTTCCTGCCGTATTAACAACCAGGTCTCTTGTAATATAACAATATCATAATTACTCCAATATATTGGTGCAACATCCCCCTTAATTTCACTTTTAGCCCCCGCTCTATTCCAAGACAGAAGCTTTATACAATCGTAACGGAGATTATTATCTTGATTGACAAGTCATTCTCTTGTCAGAGCATTGATTGTCGCTGCTAACCATCCCCATTGCATTGGACCCTGTCCCTGTGTTTGTTTAATAGTACCGTTACTGATTACATCCTTTTCACCTCTGGCATTTTCTAATACTGAAAACACCTGACTTTTTTCGCTCTCCAGTAAGCGACACTTCATGAGCTTCATCAACGGTGATGTGTAACAAGGTCTAAGGGGTTTATCCAATAAGATACCCCATGCTTCGAACTGATGTCTAATACAGTGGTTCAGGGTTGGCCTCAAAAGGTCCAGTGACACAAGGTAAAGTCTTATTTAGTAAAATGAACAAATCGATTCTGGGAGCAAGCTTGACAGGGCAAAAGACAATTATTTAATCATAGTATGCATATTCGTAGTAACAGGTGCTCACATAAGTGACAAGGGTGCGTAATGTGACTGGGTGAAAGTGACTATACATAACATATCACACAAAACAGACATTGAAATCCAGGGCAGTATAAACAAGTGGAGGGATTTTTAACAGGGGGTCGACGGCGTTTCGATCTTTTGTAACTTTAGATCTTCATCAGGACTATGTGAGCATTCTGTAAATGAATTGAAGACAAATGTTATAGACTGAGCCCTAATGGACAGTAATAATTTAAATACTGTGCCATTGTGCTCCCGGTGAGAGTTCAACTACCCGAACGGGTAGGGACTGGGCATCACATACAGATAAATGTGAGATGCAGTGGTGTTTATTTACCTATAGCCGCTTATTGCAATAGTGAAGGGCCGTGGTGTGTTAGTACTTAGTTCCCACTTGATGAAGCCAGGAAAGTCTATCTAGCACGTGCATATTCTGTGACTAAGAAATGGCCCGCGCAAGGGAGCGTCAGGGTTTTTTGAATTACTACTTACTAATTATGTAGGCAGGGTCTTAGTCTTGCTTCGGTATTGGTGCTGTTGGCAGGAGAATTACGCAGGATAGATTTGGCAGATCTGAAGTTAGACAGAAGAAGGGTGTAAGCTCACTGGCTCTACTAGCACACGTGGTCAATAGAAGAAAACAAGGAGCCACTGTTGTTACTTACTAAACGGTTCAGGACTTTGAGAAGCATGAATCTTGTTTCACGTGAAGTAGGGGTATGAAGGGCAAGTCTTCGGAATTGGTGTAACTGATCTGGAGTGTGACAGAAGAGTAGTATGAGCATAGAATTTCTAAGGTCAGCAAAAGGGTGGAGTCTATTTGGGATTGACTTACTCACTCGTGAGATACGTTTTTTACCGCCGGTATCTCCGCCAGTAATCGCATTATATTTCCTCTATTGAGAATATCTTGCTGTCCTTGTGAGATGTATTTGGGTGTTAGGATAATCTGCTTGCTCCAACTATCCTCTTGATTTGACTCTGCATATGATAACATATGGTTTATTCTATGTTATGGTGCTGTTATTATCATTCTAGAGCTTGCCCCTACTTCATTTGTATTTCCTATATCAATTTTTGTTTGCACTTGTTCTTTTGATTCATCTTCCATGTGTATATTCCTTTACGAACCTACATCTGAAACCTTTACATCTTGAGGATCGTTGTTTGTTACCGACTGTGTAGATCTTATATCTTGGGAGATAGGCGAGCCATTAGTTGGTTCTGTCCTATCCTTATTTGTTGATCGTGGTTGGCCTCTAGAGATGTTTAATTCTGGACTCAACTCTTGTCGGAGTTCCTGACCCATGCCTATACTGTCTTGTGAAGCTACTTGTAATACTCTTTGATCTTTTTCTGCTTGTATTACTCTTTGATCTTTTTTTACAGTTGCTGTCACGTTTTTGTGTGGGATGTCTGTATACTTTATTTGTTTTATTAGATTCTTCTTTTTATTTATTGTAGTTTTTTTATTTAATATTTCCTGATTTGTTTTGCTTGTAATCGATGACTCCACTAAATTTGTACTTTGACTCATTGAACTGCACAAGGGGTGTGGCTCTTTGATTAAATCATTCCCATCTTCCCTTTCAAGGTTTGTAGATGTATTTATTTGTACTAGTTGGTTTTTATCGAAGATGTGGAACATTCTTTTTTCGCCGTTATTGCTCTTCCTGGCTTTCCCTGCCATTATTTTTGCCTCTTTGTTGGTTTACTTAACTTTGAAGCCTCTTGAATGATTGTCATTGATTTTTGCTGTTTTAAGTGTTATTGTCTTTGGCTTCAAGATCCCCCTCGGGGAGCTTATGTACTTAATTTAATTCCCATAATTTTATTGCTCATCGATTGAAGCTCGCTGGATAACTTCAGTGGCTTCATCTTTATGGATCACATTTTTTGACTGCTCCAGGTGATTAGTTTGTCTTGCTATTAAGATGTTTTGTAAAATTGCAGGTACAGTGCTCAATTTGTCGATTAAGGGACCTCATGCACACTCGCTGAGCGTTGCTGCCTTTAAACTTTTTCCAGCAGTTATTAGATTTGTAAGATTTTCCAATTTAGAATTTATTCGAGTGATGTAGGTGGCTATTATATTCATTAACTCGATCTGAATGTCTAATTTGTTCGACTGCATGTTAAACGTAATTATTGCTGTTTCTAGCTTTTTAGCAGTGAGGCAGACGCAGCTGTGTAGTCCTCTCTCCTTGTATCGCCCCTTTTTACTGGCCCGTCCTCCCGAAGTTCTTGTGTTGGTATTTCATTTTCTTTTATTCTTTCTGTTGTTTCTAACACTATATTACTAGTTTGCTTTACACTATAACACAACTCTGTTGCTGCCTTAATTTAATTTTCCTCTTGTTTTCTCTCTGTCCCTTGTGCAAGATGCTCCAGTGTACTAGATATTTCTATTATCGGCTGACTATGTTCATGTGTTGTTGTGCTCTTTGAATTATCCATCTGCTTGTTGATAGGTTTATGTTTTTTACCTCTAGTGCTTGAAGGAGATCCCTATTTTCTGAAAGAGATAATGAGTAAAGCCATGATTTGTTCTGCTCTTCCTGTGGGCCATTGGTAATATTTGAGATAATTTTCAAGATGTCGCAATGATATTCCTCCTATTTTTGTAAGGCGCTGGAAGATCCCTCCCTTACTATACATATTGGGGTTGAATGTGAGCAATCCAGGACATGTATTTGGGCTTGGATTGTTATCTGCTTACTGGTTGACGTATCTTTTTCCATATCCTGTGAATTTTTCATAATAAGATCCTGAAGTTTAGATGCTACTGCCTTTTGTGGGGTCAATGGATTTGGTAATCCCACTGTTTCGCTTGTCTCTGAATAAATCGCTGCAGTGGGATCCTTTAGAAAACTACATTTTTTACTAGGCATACCTTTACCAAATATCGAATACGTTGGTGAAATTAGTGTACTTGTGGATGCTTGTCTACTTTTACCTGGTGAATCCGATACCTCCTTGATTTTCTTAATGGCTTTTTTCCCCAGTTTTTGCACCACTTGTTTACGGGTTCTACCTGACCTCATATTAATGAATAACTGGTTTCACTTTCTTTTTTTGCGTTCACTTAATTCTGTCATTTGTTTCTTACTGCCAATTGTTTTTGCACCCTTAGTTGATGAGAAGAGTTAGGCTAAAATCCTTCCTTAATGTATAAACACCAGATAAATCATATATAAACCAGGTCACTGTAACAGTTGAAACCCCCCACTGTGAGGGGGAAAGGGAGCAAAAAGAAAGGCAAAAAGTCAATTAAGCTGCAGTACTAAGTATGCTGTGCTCCGTGGTGAGGTACGATACCTTACTTGGTACTTCAGGGCTCCGTACTCAGTGACCCTGCAACTCACTCTTTTGCTCACTCGCACACTGAGAAACTGAGTGCAACTGTTTGGTGTGAACACATGGCACTGGATCAGTCCCAAAAACAGCTACTAATTTCAAATGACCAAATCCATGCAATGAACCCCCCTGCTTTTACCCCCGCCGCAAGCACAGAGGAAAAAGCAGTCTCTAGTTTGTCTCACCGCAGGCTGGATTGCTTTACAGCTTTTGTATCTCCTGTAGTGACTCCCTGTTCCTGCTTCTAACGCTGGTTTCTGCGCCAGTTCTGCGCCGATCTGGAGACAGTTAAATGATCCAGACTCCACTCCACTCCATTTTATTCTGAAACTCTGGAGCTGGTTCTCCGTACCTTGCCTTATAAGCCCTCTGGGCCCCTAGCTCCCCAACGGGGCCACTGACTAGGGGCAAAGTCTGGAAATGTGCAAGGCAAGGCAGGCGCAAAGTCTGGAAATGTGCTGCCCACCAAAGACCGCAATAGGCAAAGGGTTATCCCGCAGCTGCAAGATAATCCTTTGTGGCTCCTGCTAGTTGTTGCTTGTTGTTGCGTGGGCGCTGATCAAAATGCGATGGCGGCTGGAGGGTCGGTATTTAGACCATGCTAGTCCGTTTACCGCACCGCTGCAGCACCTCACCACCATCTCGCCCAGCCCGCCCTCCACGGGGGTACGGTAAATCTTGGGAGAGTCCGGAAACAGTGATAGTTGCAGCGGCGGCAACTCCTTGCAACACTCGCAGCTGCGGCTTCGGCTTCGGATGACAAGCGGGCAGAAAAACCCGTACTAGACCATACACTCTCCTTGGTCTCTTCTCACCACAGAGTGTGCATGTAATGGACTTGCTTGTTCCCTAGTGTATATAGGTGTTTTAACTGTGTTTTAAGTGTCTTTTAGCATAGCACTGGCTCTAGGACTGGTTAGTCAGAGTCAGTTACCACCAGTACCCATCTGAAAAAGTTGAGGGTACAGGATGATTTTGCAACAAGGCCTCTTTCTGCTCCTGTGTTTGTTCTTTCTGCACGTCGTCCTTCTTTCTGCACTTTTCTTCATCTTTGAGGACTTCTGTTTCTTATTTCTGCATTTCTTTTTCTTCTTCTGTGTTTTTTCTTCTTTTTTCACATGTCCTACCTCTGTCATCAGTGATGTCACTGACCATGTCATGAATGATGTAATATGTGTCATTATCAGCAGGACATTGCAGGCGCGCAAGTTATAGCTAGCTCTACTAACTATAACGGGGGAATTTCAATGGTTTTGTACGAGTGAAATGTCCAACTAACTATAACGCCCCTGAAACATATGTTTTTTATGTTATATATATATATATATATACAGAGAGAGAGAGAAATTCTTTTAAAATATATATTTTTTAATTACATAATGTAAAACAAATATTTTTATTAATTATGTTCCTGTATATAAATATTTCTCATTCTTTTTATGAAACATTAAAGATAGGCTTCAAATGAAAGAATGTACATATTGGGTGATTTGGCATATACAATTATACAATAATTTCCACATTTCAGAGCTCCCAATAGCCCACCTTTACAACCAACATGGTCTAAGTTATAGTTAGCTTCTGCGATCCCTTTATTATCCTTGAGCCATCCCTCAAATTACTACCTATTAGCTACTATACTTCGCCCAAGCCGTAAATGATATTTTTGACTCAATATTTTTGTGAACAACATTTTTTTCCACCACATTGTGTCAGTGAACCTTTTAATAAAAATATTTTTTGTCTGTTCGTTATTATTTTATCATTAAACTTATTCCTGTATAAATGTTTTTGTTTCTTTTTTTTAATTTTGCAATAAAAAGGTCATTAGAATAATGGTCTATTCTACGCCTTCTGCTGCTTCTCGATTTGTGCCCTAATATTATTGAAGGGAATGACAATGACAGAATGAAGATTTGATCTTCCATTTCTTTTTTGTCATTCCAGTATGAGTAATACTAGAATACCAATATCAAAAAGAATGGAACTTGAAATGCACAATAGAGATAATCTCAGAGCCTACTGTATATTATGAATATGAAGGCAGGTAAAGTAGGCACCATGTTTTTATGTTCAAATATATAAGGAAAAAATACACATCAGTATTGGTGAATACTTACCGGCTTTGTAATAATTTGTTTTTAATATAAAGTATATTTGATTTGGTAGACCTAGTGAGAGCTGGCATGTCTGAAAATCTTGATTATGAAGATTTTTTAAAGATTTTGAAGATTTCACAGTTGTATACTTAATACAGCATTAGCTTCTTGCAGATATGTTCTTTTGTATAATTTAGCCAAGAACCAATGGCTTGTCACTCATTGGCCTATATTATTGCCTCTTTCAACAACACCATTCGTTAATGCGCCTCTAAAGCAAATGGCATTGATTGAACAAGCTAACCCTATTTTTGGCTCTGTACTTTATTAAAATAAATCAGCAGCTGACTGCCCTTTAAAAAGGTATCTCAGTACCACCTGAGAAACAAGACATGGCGTCCTCCAGAGGTGGTGCTCATTGCGTTGATCATTCTGAATGAGTTGCAGAATTAGTTCACTACACTTGAGATGTTAACACCATTGACTGTGGCGTTTGCTCATCCGCTAGGTTCTCCTTGGAGTAGAAATCATTGAGTGTGCATAGAACAGGAACAGGAAGTGGAAAGTGTGCATGTAGAATGTAATAAAGTAGAACCCCACCATGGAAATCCGCTTCTTCAGGACTTCTGCTACTGTAAGAGATTTTCTATTTATTTTTGAGCCAGCAGATCGGAAGCCTTTGCGAGGAAATCGGGAACATGATTCATATGATTTAAATAGAAGGTGAAAATAGGTCAGTGCCTTCTGCCTATGCTGGTGCCATTTACTGAAATGTGTTACCCCCACACTGAGAGGTGTGCTGAGCCATTTTAAGTACTCCAGTGACATCTTTCTTTCATGTGATATGCCAATAGACTGTGGAACAAAAGTATTTCATTAGTATTACTGTTTGCACTGAGGTGATATGCTTCCTTGAATTAACTTTTAAAACGAATTTTAAAATCCCATGCTGTGCTTGAGGAATATGCTGCCAAATAAAATATTGCTGCCCTTGGAAACACTGTACTATTATGTAAAAAAAGGACAAATGCTACACATAAAAAATCATGGCACATCCGAGATGGCCTGAAAATATTTCAGCCCCTAAGAAAGTTTGCATTGACTTTTGCCTTCATGCACTATGAGATGCATACCTGTGAATATATGAACGTGCATGCATTCCCAGCTTTTCAACTGGGTTTTCCTTGATAAGATATTTACAGACTCGACATAAGTATGTTGACAAAGACACCGTGATTTAACAATAGGTAGATAGCTCAATGTTAGATTTAAAACTTTCAGTATATAATGAGAATGCAGAGCACAGCGTTTGTTATTTGACATTAATCAACCTAAATAATGTTCATAGAAGGGAATTTATCAAACTTGATGAGAATCTAAATCTGGGTAAACAGAGGATTAAGATCAAGAGGCAGAACAGATAAGTTGTGAAAACAATGTCTAAAAAAATACATGTTTCAGATGTTTTTAATGACACAATGTTCTGGCACTAAACTGGACACTGGTTGACAAGCAGCAGAAAGTGTGCAGAAAGTCAACATTACCTTTATACCTTGTCGCATGCTGATTAAATGCTCTTTCGAGTTCTAGCTTGGAATGAGGTGTTCATGGAAGGTGCGTTGTCTTTGGATCATCTCAGTGAAAGGTCATTAACATCTCCCTTAATCGTGTGATGGTTTCTCTTTTTACCATTCCCTATGGCACAGTTTTCCGATTTTTTATCTCCTCCTGCTTTCTCCATGTGTGCATTTCCCTTGCTCATATTGACAATAATAACCTAAAACATAGACAGCAGTTGTTGAAATGTTATCCCTCTTCATGGAGGTTCTTGGCTGTTTTTACTCACTGTGTGCATATTTTGCTCATTTAAGTGATATATTCCTTTTTTTAATCATGTGTTTTTAACCTAGTGATGTTGTTTTATGTACCTTTTATGAAACACGTGTTTTAGAATAAAGCTTATTTGATTTGATTTGATAATGAATCACATGGTAGCACTTACCTTCAGTGCTAAAGGTGCACTGCTAGAGGGGCACTCTTTGACTTCTACGCAGCAGTTGACAAAGTTGGTTAAACATGTGGAAAAAGTTGTTGAGATGGAATGTGCCGATCTGGCTAATGCATCTGAAAGGTTACTTATATGTGACTGTAAGAAATTGTGTTATTGGTTGTGCAGGGGGGGGTGAAAGCTCCACTCAGGCAATACCCACAATTCATGTCAGGGTGAACAACAAAAGTCACTAAATTCATCTGTGCGTTACCCTCTGGTAGCTTGCCACAAAGCAGTCAGTCTTAACTAAGAGGCAAAGTGTAAAGTATTTATGCAGCATGCACAAAGTAATAAAGTGAAAACAAAGCACAAGAAAAATCCTGTACCAATTTTGAAAAACGGAGTACATTTTTATAAATTAAATAGTACCAGGATGACGAGAAGCGGAGATATGCAATTTTAAAATTTAAGTGAAAATAGTGCAGTTGTCTGGTCATGCTACACCGGGGAAAATCACAAGTTCAGGCCGACTGCTTTTGAGCGTGGGTCAGATATAGGGATCAGGTTAGGCCTGCTGAAAATGTTACCTTCTCAAAACAGAGCGCATAGTGTTATTAAAGTGGAGGAAGCTGCGAAGAGCAGGTCGAGATTTGCTGTTGGTGGTTGCTGTAGCGTGAAGAGGAGTCCGAGTGGGACAGGCTATTATCGTTGTAGCACGAAGATCCAATTAGACATCAGGGAGTGTTATTGCTGGAGCTCTAAATTGGCAGTCACCGTGGGTTTTCATTCCTGTGCTGCATTGCCAATCATCGCTGGTGGTCGTTGAAGCACGAAGACCAGGTCTTACCGGAGTTTTGTGTTGCCAGTTGTTGCGGACGGCAGAGTATCAGCACGATGGGTTCCGTTTGCGGTTGGAAAGAGACCAACATTTTAGAATTCCAACTTCTCTTTTGTGGAGCTCAAACTAATGCCATTCAAGGATCCAAGACAGGGGTGCAACTCTTGGGGATCAGGAACTCACTCCAGCAGAAGCCAGCAGTTCTCAGACCGGTCAATTTGCAGATCCTGGCAGGTCCAGTTGCCGCAGGTCAGCTGGGCAGTTGCAGAGAGGCATCTGGAGCTTGTTGTGCCCCCATAGCTCAGACAAGAGGTCAGCCAACTGACTCTTGGAGTTACTCAGGTTAATCTGGGATGAAGGTAAGCAAGACAGTTCTCAAGGAGCAGGGCAGTCCTCTGGCAGTAGGGCATAGTGGCTCTGAAAGTCCAATATTTATACCGGGTGGCAGCCTTTGTTTGTGGGGAAGTCTCTGTCCTACCCTCACATCTGGTTCTGGAAAGGTCTTCCCCTTTCAAGGATCGAAACTGCCTAGGGGTGGCATGGCAAAAGGCAGGCAGGCATGGTGACAGCTTTCTTTGTGTGTGCAGGAGGCAAATCCCTTTAAAGCGGTAGTAAGGCTGGCTAGAGCTCCTCCCCATGTCATCCTGGCATGTTGGCTGATCCTGTTCCCACCCAACCCCCCTTTTTGTCACTGTCTTGAAGAAATACATAAACCCCAACAGCAGAGTTATTCACAGTCATGAAATCCAGGACATTAACAGAAGGACCAAATGGTTTGGATAATAAAATGCATACTTTCAAAAAGTGGCAGTTCCAGTATTGTAACTCAAAATCATACTTCAACATTAATTCATGTTTGAAATTACAGTTAGTTTGATTGTAAATGACATATTTATATCTGCTCCCAATCCAAAGTTAGATTTAATAAGGTAACCCATTGTTAGTTAATGGGAGAAATACACTGTGCAACAGTGAAAAACTACTTTAGGAGTTTTTCATTGCCATGTCAAATAAAACTCAAATCCACATTATAGATATTATGCATCATTCCCTCTAGGTGGTTAGGGCCTTCCTTAGGGGTGACTTATATGTAATAAAAAGGAATTTTTAGGGATGATGAAAGGTTTATTTTGGCAGGACGAAATAGCAGTTAACAACTTCACTACGAGCGGTACTTTCAAACTGAGACATGTTTTAAAAGGTTACCTCAGCGGGTGGCAATGTGAGTGCTGGGTCCCATGCTCACTGTCACTGTAACCAAGATGTATCTGAAAAAAAAGTGAATCAACGAGGAATTCCCCTACTAGTTGGAAAACCGAGCCCTAGCAAGACAAAGAAAGGGAGAAAACCTCGAACAAAGAAAAAGAACTTGGTGGAAAATAAGAGTCTAGAGGAGCTTTGGAAAAAAAGGGAAATCAGCACAGAAGAAGGAACAGAGATTTACATGGCTGAAGGAGGCGCTGACCCTGCTGCAATAGTAGTAGTAAACAAAATTGTAAATATGACGGAAGAGGTTGGAGATAAGGAAGACGATGACCCAAGGTCTACAGAGTATAACAAAAACCCAACTAAAACTCAGACAGACGAACTACTTGAAAAAATATGGATAGAAATGAAAGAAAAATTCTCCATTTCCGAATCAAAACAAAACAAAATACAGGAGGTCTGCGAGAAATTGGATGGCAAACTAAACGCCCTAGCAGACAGAGTTATGGCAATTGAAAAGGAAGTTACTGGCTTGGACAAGAAGGTGGAAAGTAACAGAAAGGAAATAAACTCCTTAAGATTGGAGAGTAAAAATATAAACGAAAAACTGGAATCTTTAGAAAATCAGGCCAGGAAAAACAACATAAGGATCTTAAATGTGCCGGAGAACCAGGAGGGTAAAGATGTTAAAGCATTTGTAGTGGCACTTTTGACGGAACACTTCCCATGGGCGGACAAAGAGGTTTTAAACGAGGACATACAGAGGGTGCACAGAGATCCTTATGGAAAGAGCAAAGAAAGGAAAACCCCCAGGAAGATTCTAGTAAATTTCAAAACGTATATGCTGAAGGATAGAATCTTGGGGGAGGTATTGAAAAAAGGATCGGATAGCAAAGATAGTTGGAACTTTAAAATAAGATCCGATATGTCAAAAGCCTCTCAGACCAGACAATGGGAATTGGGAAATTTGATGTCCGAATTGCAACAACTAGGTGCCACAGTGCAAATGAAATTTCCACCCTCATTACGCATTATGTGGAGAAACAAAATGCGAAACCTAAGAGAGCCTGAAGAGGTGAAAAACTTAATAAAGCAGATCAAAGACCAAGTACTATCAGAGGAACCTCTGAGTTAAATGCTAAAATGTTCACTTGAGAGAAAAAAAAATAAAAAAAAGTTACAAAAAACTCGCACTCAAGGACAAGTGTATAATAATATGTAGGAGCTATAATCCAACTAAATTTTTTTTTTTTTTTTTTTTTCATCTTTCTCATCTTTTAAATGTAGACAGAAAAGAATCACGGGGGGGGGATGGGAAGCCAAAAGGGTTACAAAGATAACCAAAGGAGAAGAAGATGGAGGCTTCCCCGGGGAGGGTAACCAGAACACACAAATCAGAAAGTACGAAAACACAAAAAGGGTGGGGAGCAAAATAGGGAAAAAAAAACAAAAAATACCTCATCTGCGAAAATTCAGGAAATCAAAACAACAGGGAGTGAAGTATAGAAAAAAATCACGACTACTGAACAAAACAAATGGGGAGTGAAAGTAGAGAGGTAAAAATTTTATCCTGGAATGTGAATGGGTTAAGGACAAAAAGCAGGAGAAATAAAATCTTAGAATATATCAGAACAGAGAAAAGTGAGATAATAATACTACAAGAAACCCACTTGTTAAAGGAAGAATGGGATCAAATAACTAAGAACCTATGGTGGATAGACACTTTAATTTGCACAACACAACAAGTCAATATTAAGGGTATAGCGATAATCTTTAAAAAGTCCCTAAAAGCAACTATAATTAGCTCAGAAGTAGATTGCAAAGGAAGATGGGCAATAGTCAATACAAAAATAGGAAATTCTCCCATTACAATTGCAGGATACTATGGTCCTAACCTAGATGATGCGGATCCGCTGCGAAACTTATACTCGCAGCTACTTTTAGTCACTTCTCCCATAATATTAGGGGGTGATTTTAACCTAGTAATGGATTTAAAACTTGATAGATTCCCTCCAGGTAGACTTACCAATCTAAAAAAAATGAGACAATGGATTGGGACTTACAAAAGGGATCTTAATCTGGTGGATATTTGGAAAGATAAAGGAGAAAAATCACACCCATTCACTTTGCACAACAAAAAACTGGGTCACAAATCTAGGATTGACTTTTTTCTGATCAGTAACGAAATAGCAAGGAAAGTAAAAAGAATATCTCACCTGCCAGCTCACCTGTCAGATCACTCGGCAGTACAATTAGAACTACGAATCACAGAAAATATAACTGAAAGGAGATTCACAGTTGAAAGAGCCTTGCTGGAAGATGAACAAATTATAAAGGAGCTAGAAACAGAAACAAACATCTTCTTCGAATTAAATGTGTCAGATACCACAGAACAAATAACGTGGGATACTTATAAAGCAGTCTTAAGGGGTAGACTCTTGAGCTTAGGGGCTCGCAAAAATAAGCAAGAAAAGCGAGAGATATCAGATCTAGAAATAGAGATCAGTACTCTAGATATCGCTATATCCGCAGAACATGAAGAGGCTAAGAAGCAAGATCTTCTCAACAAAATACAAACGCATAAAGATAAAATTAATCAGATTCTGGAGGAGAGATTACAGAAAAAATGGGATTCCAGCAAACTGGCGAAACATGAATATGGTGAGGGCTGCGGAAAATGGTTAGCATGGAAACTCAAAACAGATCTAGTTAAAAACAAGGTAAAAAGCATCATTCCGGATGGTCAAAATAATTCTACCTCCGATGAAATCACCATCAAGCACGAATTCTGGAAATTTTTTAAGGATCTGTATACGGAAGACTTAAATCCCTCAGAGCAAAGGATTAACTCCTACCTAGAAGATGCAGAGCTCCTAAAACTGACAGAAAACGACAGAGAAACATTAGATAAAGAAGTCCTCGAAGAAGAAGTGGCAGATGCAATTAAAGGTCTGAAAAAGGGAAAAGCAGCAGGACCGGATGCTATTCCAAATGAATTATACATGAAACTAAAAAACTCCATACTTCCTCACATAACTAAACTAGTCAATTTGATTTTAATACAACAGAAACCTATACCTGATTCATGGAATGATGCCATAATCTCAATCATTCTGAAACCCGGAAAGAACCCACTCAAATGTGAATCATACCGTCCAATATCTTTATTGAACGCTGATTACAAAATATTCACTAAAATAATGGCAGCTAGATTAGGGAAAGTACTATCAAACTTACTACATCAAGATCAAAAAGGTTTTATTAAAGGAAGATACTTACATGAAGTAACGCAAGAGCTCTTAACTGCAGTAGACATTGCCATAAGTGAGAAAATTCCGCTTACTATACTCGCTGTTGATGCCGCAAAGGCGTTTGACCGGGTCAACTGGACCTTTCTTGAGAAAGTTATGATTAAGAACAACTTTGGACCTCACTTTACATGTATGGTAAACCAGATTTATAAAGATCCAAAATCAAAGGTCCTAATAAATGGCAGTTTGACAGAAAACATAAAAATAACCAGAGGAACGAGACAGGGTTGTCCACTCTCCCCCTTACTTTTCAATTTATATATTGAGCCTCTGGCAAATAAGCTAAGAAATAACAACGAAATAACACCTTTCAAGTATGGCAGTTGGGAGAAGAAAATTGCTCTCTATGCGGACGACTTAATGATCTTTACTGACGATTACCCAAAAGCTAAAGCAAATATTGAGAAAACTCTAACTACATTCGGTAAAATTTCAGGGTATTTGGTGAATCAAACAAAGACAGAAATTATGACATGGAATACGGCTTTTCAAAACAACTTCATAAAAAATGAAATCAGATATTTAGGAATCTTAATAAATCATGACATAGAGAAGATTGCAAACAGGAATTTGAATAAAGTTGCCGGGGATGTAAGAAAACTACTTGAGACATGGACCTCTCTACCATTGAGTTTGATTGGGAGATCGAATATAATCAAGATGACCATTTTGCCAAAATTTACCTTTTTATTTAATACGATTCCAATGGAGTTCGGGAAAGCGGAACTAGCTCGGGCACAAAGAGATATAACAAGCTTCATTTGGGCAGCAAAGGGCACGAGGATAGCATGGAAAAAGATCAGGAGGAGCAAGAAGGAGGGCGGGCTGGCCAGTCCAGACCTGGTGGAATATTGCAGAGCCTTTCAGTTTAAAAATATCAGACCTTTACTGAAAAATCATGAACACTACTCAACTTATTTACAAGTAATCACAAATTCAGAGGATCATGCGCTGTTTAAGTATGGACATCCTAAATACTTCAAAAAAATAAGGCTTAAGATACTGAGAGATGCAGCAAAGATGTGGACACAAATCAGAGGCATAATACATATATCATACTACAGTAAGTGGGCTCCTATTTGGGAATCCCCCGGAACCCCAGAATGCTTAAAAGATACTCTTGCACTAGCATTAAAAAGAGCCGACATCAAATACTGGGGGTAAATACTAGATGGTCCAAATATAAAAACCTGGGTAGAACTTCAAGAACTGTCGAACAATACATTATCTAAATTTAAGTATTATCAAATGTCAAGTTGGTCCAGAACTCTACCCAGTATACATGGTAATGAAAACCTGGAGGATGACATGATCACAACAACGCGATTACTAAAAGAAGTGGCTAAGTGGTATTGGGCTTTGATAACGGCCAACGACGACACTGTTAATATGGAAGCCCAAATATGGAAAGACGCTGTAATAACAGATTTAGATCTAATATGGGAAAAATCTGTAGCTAAATGCTGGTCAACCTTGAAATCCGCGGCTCTGAAGAGGAATCATCTGTATACAATCCATCGGGCATATTGGACCCCTAAAAAACTGTCCAAATTCAAAAACGCTGGAATAAGGAAATGCCCTAAATGTGGAGAAGAAAAGTCAGATGACATCCATATGTTTAAAAGCTGTCCACATTTGGAGGACTTTTGGGATCAAGTCGGTAAGACCCTGAGCTCTATCCTGGCCAAGCAACTTACTGTAAGTACGACTCTTACTCTTTTTGGGATTTTGGGCCCAGGTAACGAAGGGAATCTAACTAAAGAGCAGGAAAATCTCCTTTTTGTACTAATAGCTCTAGCAAGGAGAGAAATATGTATTAATTGGATAGGACCCTCTTGCCCAACCCATGCAGAATGGCTAAACTCAGCAATAAGAATCAACAAGCTTGATAAGCTAGGAAATGTAAGCAAAAGATTTAAGTTTTGGGATATCTTTGAATCATTCTTAAACCCCAAATAATAACAAACTTAAGTCTTATGATTAAAGCGATTTACCTTCTGGTGGACAAGTAAGGTACTTGTCGAGTAGCCAAGCTGGCTAGCTCCCCCCGATCTAACCTAAGCCAGAGGCATCGATATGTGACGAGCAAAGGAAACTCCTCAAATAACGAATGGTCAAAAACTCCCCAATCAAGAGAGAACAAGGGGCAGTGTCGGTAAAAGGCAACGAGGCAGAAACCTGATACTCCACATGCATAACGATAATCGCAAGATGAGGACAAAAAAAAAAAAAAAACAAGATGTATCCAGCTGATGAGCCCATAACTAGGGCGAAACTGGTCCTGGGTTGCTTGTGTTCTGTTTCAGGGAGGATCTAGCTTTGCAGTTTGGGTTGGACTGTTCCCATGAGGAATAGAGTGAAGAATGATTTCCGTATTGCTGGGTACAAACTGAGGTGGTATGATGATCAAAAGAACGGTGGATCGGAGTGCTACCCTGAGCTACTGCCAGTGGTTAGACTTATTTCAAGCAGCCTCCCATCACCTTTTGTGTGTTTCATGTACCACCCTAATTAGCATGGGTATGCCCAAATGTGGGTTTCATGCTCACTGTGTCACTGGAACCAAACTGTATCCTGCTGATTAGCCCATAACTAGGGCAAAACCGGTCCTGGGTTGCTGGTATTCCAGTTCAGGGAGAACCTGGCTTGGCAGTTAGGGCTGGACTGTTCCCATGAGGAAAAGGGTGAAGGTTGATTTGCATATGGTTGGGTACAGACAGCGGTGGCATGGAGAGCAAAAGAACAATGTATTGAAGTGCTATCTGAAGCGATTACCAGTTGTTAGACTTATTGCAAGCAGCTTCCCATCACCTTTCATGTGTTTCATTCGCAGTCCCACTAGTAGCATTTAATCTGCAGGCCCTGTGTACATATAGTGCCATGTACTATGTACTTATAAGTAAATAAAATGTGCCAATTCGGTGTAGGCCGATTTTACTATGTTTGAGTTGAGAGAGCACAAACACTTCAGCACTGGTTATCAGTGGTACATTGCACAGAGTCCTTATTGCCAACAGAAATTGGTTCAGCAAAGGAAGGGAGTCAAGGCAAAATGTTTGGAGTGGCCATGCAGAGAGGAACTGGTCCAATAGTGACAATGGAAGATGGCTAGCCATTTTCCATTGACTTGAAGTTCTTGAGTTTTCTGTGACAGATCTGCAAGGGAGTTGAGTTTTACACTCACACTTTGATAATTGCAGGACATTCTGAGTAGGACATTCTTTTGGGTGCTACACAAGCTACACCACCTTGCATTCCATTGGGACTCTAATTTTCAGATAGTAGGTTGACCTGGGTTCTTGCTGACCGCAGACATAAATTCCACAGCCTACCTCTTCGACCTTGTATTTTTAGGTAAGGTTTTGGCGTTTATAGGGAATTCCCAATTTTTACAAAGAGTCTGCAACTTCAACTCTGCTGCTTCAAATGAGACCCCACATCTAAGAAATGTTTCTTAGAACTGAGCCAAACACAAAGGTGAGGGAAATGTTCTAGATAGCATGGTAACTTAAGGAGCATTGTGCCTCATGGCATTCTTAGGCAATGTATTTCTTCTGCATTACAGGGTTCCAATGTTAATCCTCTTAGTTTTTTAGAATGGACACTTCCGTAAGAATACTTCAAAGTGATTTGGTACAAGGCTTGCAGGTGTTATAGGAAGCCAGGTGAGAGTGCTGCAACCACAAGAAAAAGCCTTTGATGCATAATATTCTCCCAAATTATTCTATCCCACTGGTTGGATCCACAGCCTGCTTTTGAGGCCCAACCTTTGGCATGTACGGTGCCATTATGCACAATGCATAGAGTAAAAGCAAGATATAGTCAATGCCCTCATACCAAGAATAAGCATGAGCAGCATGGCTTGGGGTTCTCTTTGTAGTTTGCCCATCACGTCTAGAAGACTTGCATTGATTTGACTTAGAATTTTATTTTGAAGATGACAGCTTCTAGGACTAGACTGGACACATGCCTGATTTTCCAGAAAACTGCTCTCAATGTAAATGATTTTCATTTAGTTTTGTTGTGGGAAAACCTGGCATGCATTAGTTAATGTTTGCCAATATTTTACACAATTGAATATAGTAATGCAGTAATTTCACACAATCACTAGATTTGGGTAGACTAAAGATCATCTGTTGGTACTTCTTTCTTCAAGGGTATTTCTTTGAAAACTACCTTGAATAACTGTGTGAAACCTGTGGTTCGATTTAACAATTTTCACATAAAGGTTGTGTGTATACATTTAAACAAAGATATTAAAGTTTATTGCAATTTATTTTATAGCTTACATGAAATTGTATTGTACTAAAGCAATGTTTATAATAATGTTTTTACCTACCAACTGTGTTGTGATGTTGATTTGGAGAACAAAACATCTGTATAAATGTCCTTTTTCTCTTTTATTAATATAACATTGTTGTTTTTTCATTCTTGACAGCTGAAAAGGGCAATGATGACTTCTACTCCAAACGCAGACACCTTGCGGAACTGGCAGCCAAGGGTAGTCTCCCTCTCCACCCAGTCCGGGTAGAACAAGACAGATCTTATAGTCCTGACACTGGAACCCTGAAACAAAATGGCCAGAAACCTAAAATCACCAACCCGCACAGTCATCCTCTGGCGTACAGCAGTGATATGAAAAGCTGGGAGCATAATGAGCACTCTCTCCGACGACAGGCCTATGCAAATAAGAAGCACGGCCCACCTGAGCCGACAAGTGATCAAATGCCTGCGCGGAATCAACATTTCTTGCCCCCCCAGCCGTATTTTGTAACTAACAGCAAGACAGAGGTGACAGTCTGAAGCAAGAGAGAGAGAATCCACTATCCCTTCACAACAAAAATGGTATCAAAGAGCAAACACGAACAAAACAAAACTTCCACTGATATACACCTGGTATGCAGTCAATTGGAAGTTGGACTGAGTTGGTAGCATTCAGCAATACACTGAAGGTTTAATTTGGGGACTCTCTTTATATTTCACACTGAAAGAAAACCCTGGTGACTATTTTTTGTACTAAAAATAAATTTGGTGAAAATAAGTAGCACAATCATGGAGAGTATCGAAATTTGCCAACTGCGTTCGTGACTCTGTCCCTAGTAGGGGGAAGGACTAGATACTTTGTAAGTACATTTCTCTGGTCAGTATTTTTGTAAAAAAAAAAAAGAGGATTATATGAATCATTGCCACTTTTTCCTGTGAGAAATCCATGACAGATATCTTGGTTTGTTCCCTGACAATTATTCCTCTTGTTACCATCACTTCAAGAGGCAGCAGAACAAGAGTCAATTCCTTTTGAATCCTATGAAGACTGTTACAGATAAAGGAACTTGGATCTTTCAAGCTTGTAAAATGTCCAGAGACTCGCAGTAAGGCAAACTTTTATAAACAATGTTTCTAAACCTCTCAAAGAAGACATGTCAAATGAATGGAACACTGGGGGAAGGCAGTTTCATGTGATCTCTCCCTTCCTTTCAGAACATCTGTTTTTTATGCAGGCATTTATAAAAAGCTCACAACAATCTGTCATGGCTTTTATTCAGTAAATGTTTCACAAAACTTCAGCTGCTTTTGCCTGGAAATCCAAAATGTGGGCGGTGCCTTTAATGTGTTTCTATTGTTCAATGACAGTCTTGTTTTAAAAGTGAAACCTGTGCTCCTATAGCTTACTTCATAAACTTTTATTAGTGAATGAGGGTTTTTATATGGCACAACATACTTTCTCTGAACCGTACGACTCTGAATGGATGCAATGTTACATATGTTCAAGTGTTCATTGATGATATTTGTGGTAAAACCATACGCTTCTCCTCAAGGACAGTAGTTGTGCCTGCAAAGGTAACTCTTCATGTCTAGTTTGTGCTGTGGTAAACTCAAAAAGACTTGTAATGGGTAGAGTGGCGCGGGGGTGATCAAGTCTGGCTGGAGAAAATGACTACCAGGGGAGGTGAGGCCAAGATAGAGGGAAGCTCAAGTATGGAACATTAAGGCATTTGTTGATAGTAGGCACAGGGATCGCCACTGGACAAATTACACACTGTCTTTAAAATATTTGAACATTGTCAATGGAATGGAAGACTTATTTTTAGGGCTGGGCTGAGAGTAGAAAGTTGCTTTATACCTGATAGTTATTCGTATATCTTTCAATAAAAGGCATCCAATAGAGAACACGTCAGTTGACAATGTCTAAAGTATTCATGTTTGCACTGATGTCCCACAGATACTCTTGTACAATGAAAGTATTCATGATTCCACAAGCCCTTCACTTGAGACCCGTGCTAGAAGGACTTCAAGCATGAAAGAGTAAGTAGATTCAGAATGTGGAGGTGAACACAAATCAGAAAAGAGGAGATGAGAGTCAGTTCACTTACCAGCTTAGAATTTTAAAGTGCTTTAGGCAGATGTGTGGGACCAACCTGAAGACTACAGGTCAAAATCCCAGCCTGGTGACTCAAATGGTCATCCCTTTTTTTAAATTGATCACATTAGCACCATCGAGATGGGTGATAATAACACGTATTTAGCAACAAGAGATCAATCCACTTGTAGTGTACTTTATAAAAGTGGTGACTTTTAGAACTGTCATTTTTTATTTGGGATGCCACTATGGCATGGTAAAGGGCTTAATACTAGACAAGTGTATTTTTTTATATACGTTGAAACCTTCAAAACGTTAAAGAAGAAATGTACTGTCCACAACAATCCGAACAAGGCGCAGTGATTCTGATCCCACGTTAAAAGTTGGACTTCATCTGATTTCATCTCAAACGGGACCAGTGTGACCTGCCCTAGACATAGAAACAGCTTCACTTATCATATCACCGTTTCATCTCCAAAGTTGAGGCTACTTTATACAGATACAATTTCAGTGGGTGGATTGTTAAAGCTTCTGTGGCTGTGGGTTGGTCCTGCATGTATCAAACCAGATGAAGAACTTTTATTAATAGTTCATCTGTTGAGATCTGTGGAGTATCCATGGCAGTTCTGCCCTACTGAGATAGTGCTCAATCACAATATTAGTTGTAGAAAGTGTATGAAGATGTGTTCACCTTGCAACATCCCCTGCAGTCTAGCAGTGTAAGTTTGGTGGTCTCTAGACTGCAACATGCATTATGTTGGTAGGCTGGACTATTGCTTTAGTCCACATGCTACCTGTCTCATAGTTGCCGGACCAGTTGGCCCCTCACCAAAATTAATATGCACTAACCCACCTTCCCCACCAATATGTGTCTTTTTCGACGTACAAATTATACCTAGCATAGGATGTTATGCATTTGGACTTGCAGGTGTTATTTTGCAAATGGTCCCTTTTCTTAAGCAAGCTGTCTTGTAAACGTTCTCTTACCTAAAGGTATTTTTATGATGACATCTGTTTTTTTATTGCTAGATTCTAACTTAAGTACTTTCCACGAAACTTCCACATGTTCTGTTATAGTGTACCACAAGTAAAAGAAAAAAAATCCTAGTATTTTATCTTTACCATTATTGCAATTAAAGTGTTCCTAAGATATCAACGCGTATCAACTCATTAATATTATTAGCCACTCCCCCCACTTGTAATTTAAGGGAAATGGCTGTACTTTAGGTGTGTGCACTGAGTAAGGTTTACAAAGACCTGCTGTTACTCTTGTTCCTAACTGGAAACCCGTTTAACCTCTAAAAATTGAGAAACCTGTTCGATGCTGCAACTGAATTATCGTATGTTTTGGGTCTGTTGTTGGTTATTACAACACAAGTATTTCTAACTAAAAAAAAAACAGGTGTGAAAATATGCGAATTGTTCTAAAATGGCGTGACTCCTAAATAGTGAGTCCAGGATATTGTGGGGCACTAATATTGTGGACAGAACATCAAAGGATAAAAGTTCTCAAGGCAAGGATGTATCAATGTTCTATACCTAACTCCAAATATTTGTACCGTGAAAATATATGTATTGTCAAGGTACATAGAAGTGGAGTTGATAATAATATGTTATACTTCCCTCTTTGCACTTAGCTTTTGATATTGTGTCACTCAATATTCTGTCCAGGATGTTAGCGTGTCAGGATATTCTTGCACTCGATATTCAAGGGTATCCCAGGTAACTAAGTGTGCTGATTTTAGTACATATACCTTATAATATTCTTAGTATTTTATTGATATGATGCTAAAGTAATGTAATATATTAGGCCTGAATTCATGCGGCACCTAAAATAGAGCGCACCATTTAAAAAATGCCAAGTTATGTTCTTAGGTTATAAGTGAGAGAAGAATGTTGACTCAAGCTGTTTCTTGTGGACATCTTTTGACCATATTTCCCATCTGCTGGTCCTGTGATGCTCCCTTCCCTGGCAATTTACACTAGAAACCTGTTTTCCACTCTATGGCCCAATTACACTAAGATTTCCCATACCATATGACACCATTTTCATCAAAACTTCAACCAATAAGAACATAAATAAAATGATGTCTTGATTTGTAGAGGTTCATTGACACTTTTATTGATGACTTCCCTGGTAACTACTGTTGTATCACAAGATCTGTGTGCTTGGCCCATTGTTTCCGGAGCTGAGCTTGGACCTTCCTGTGCACTTGGAAGGGATGCTAAGTTGGGAGGATCTGATGTGGGACAGTATAGGTGCGCTCAAACTAGAAGCAGCTGAGTGGGCGGGGCTCTCCATTCTGCAGGCTTTGCTGCTATCCGTAAATCTTTCCACTCATTCACCTAATCCTGTAACAGAAATTGCAAAAACAAAACCCACATAAAGATGTGAGGTTTTCTTGCCAACTTTATTTTTGGTGGGGCATTACGCAGACTCTACAACCACAAATCTGCATTTTTTGTCCACGGCCTTGTTTTTAACCAAAGATGTGATTTTCCCTACCAAAAATAGTCAGACCGGGTAAGGTTTTGTTCCATGCCATCAGTTCTATAGTAGTCGGATCAACATGCACCATTGGCTTGAAAAGAGAGTTAGATCCATGGGCACTACACATAATTGAAGGTCACAACTGACAACACCAGGAGCTCTAGAGTTGCATGAAGCTGTATATGAAATCAAGTGCACGTTCCATAATCTGTTAAAATGTGTTTGAGGACACCTCAGCACTCCTTAAAACGAAAACAAAACATGTATGTGAGGATGGCCTTCCCAAACGGTAACTCGTATGCACTGCTAAGGAAATTTGAGGAGATATGAGAAAATACATCTTGGATATGAGATTTGAAACTATGTAATTAGGTGATTGCTGCATAAAACAAACTTTGGGCCACGTAAGATTGATTTGTGAAGATAGTCATAGATCTTTCAATCTGTGAGCTGTCTCTTGTTGCTGTTGCAAGGAACAAGAACATGTGCATTTCTTGAACAATGTGAAAATGGTATTCTTAATGTAAAGAGTCTGATTCACAAAGGCATTTATGAGTACATAAAGTAGTAATCCTGAAGTACCACTCCACTTACTTGTAAACACACTGTTTAAATGGCTCCAAAATGTCTAAAATAGAAATAAAAATGAGACTATTCACGGAATATTCAAATTCAAGAATTACAAGTAGAAAATAATGTGTCTTCTTTGTACTTTTACTGAAAGGGGGCTGGACATTTCAGAGCTGATTACTCATGATTGCTTTTGTGAACCAGCCCCATACAGTACATCACTAATCTATTCTTACATTGAATACTCCATCTTAGTTGATGTTGGTTACTATTTCTCCGAAATAGAGGCAAAGTATTAGAACCATGGCTTGCAGATGTAACACCCGTTGGAAAAGTAATCATAAAGTGTATTCATGTTACCTCCGTTAGCATCTCAGCTGATTGTTTGACTTAATTTGACCTTTTCTGAAATGTTTCTATGAGGCATATATTTCCTAATGCTCTGCTAAACCGTTCAGCTCTAAGCAGGTTTCATGGGAACCTGGGCTTACTTTATGTGAAATACTTTAGTAAATGTATGTTCTGTAAGTAAACCTGTGTTTCTCCTTGTTAACAACTACAGAGGATTTTATTCCAATACTACTTCCTTCTACAATACAGCTTTTCTTTCTGTTTGTTTTTTTTTAAGAATGTTTCTTTGTAATCCTATGTATTCACTATATTATATATGAATTTCTTACCTGGCAATAAAACCGAATCTATGTTAATCCTGCGATTCTGGTTTATTGATGAGGCTTTACATATGTACATATACAATAAACAATGCCGCAATCTGTGTTTCAGTCCTCAAAAAAGCCACCCCAGAAGATGCTGTGGTTCAGGAACACAATAACATGCATTTGCAAAGCACACATTCACACCACGGAGTATCCCTTTTCCACTAGGATTTTTTATTGCCATCATAAAATAATTCACAATGCGTTCAATAATATATGATATTTACCGATAATTAATCAGCAACATTCTCGAAATACTGATCATTTTTAGTTCAGTGCTTTTATATTTCCTTTTCTCTATATTTCCCTCTGTGCTATCAGGTGAAAACTAGAATTACCGTGATGAGTAACACATATATAGTGTCATCTAAAGCAACAGTACCTCTTTTATCAGCCTCAGAAAAATGAAAAGCTAGTTGGAGCGACTAGGATACAAGCTTGTAAACTTTAGCCTAAAAACATAATCCTGTGGTGAATGCATTAGTCCATTGCGCCATCAGATCTATCTCGTAAAAATCAACTTTAAAATGGTACCAAGAAACCCCAGTGAGAGGTCAAGTCAACCTTTAGTTCAGTTTTCAGAGTAACCATAAAAGTACATCACAAAAAAGAAGACACTACATAAAAACATCTCAGGACGGAACAATGCATAAAAGGAAATAGACACCTCACTTGCAGACACGTACTAATGAAACAAAAATCAGAGCATAGGAGGGTCATCAATGTATCACAAAAGAAAAAGTTTCAGTCGTCCCACTTTTTGGGTATACCATTTCCAGTAATGATACAATCGAGTAAAGTGCCAAAAATAAAAAGAGAAACAACTCACAGGATGATAATAAATGCAATAATAAAAGGGTCTAAAATTGGATGATTTATCTCAAGGTTAAATAGAGCACCATGATTAAAAAACAGCATTAAATTCCTTCTTTTGACCACAAACGTTAAAAAAGAACATATGTTAATACAATTAGACGGGGAAACCAACAGTTACATTTCAAGACCATCTCTGAGCTTCTAATGCCCCGTTTACAAATAATTGGAAGTAAAAACGTTTGCTAAAATCAAGATCAAATTTACAGATAAAACTAAAATGAGGGGTTGGACTGGTCGAAAGGAAAGCCCAAGTGACATCTGACAAAGCCCAGTCTAAAGTGTGTTAGTAACATGCTATCCCTAGAGCGGTCACTCCACTCACTCCAAGTATGGTTCTGGACCAGGAATGCTGCATAGGGAAGCATACTCCCTGACAGAAGTCTTGGTAAGCTCATGGGCCTCTCTAAAATTATGCTTATTCTGCCTGAAAGAGATTTTTACCTGAGCCATGTCATGTTTAGTCAGGTCTGAGGCTTGTAAAATAAATGTGGCTCACCTAAGTAAGTCAGAGTGGACTGAATATAATTAACCCAGGGATATTCAAGGATCTTTCACAGGACAGACATCCTTTGGCAATTCCCCTATTAAAGGAGGTGTGTGGGATTGCCCATATCGAGCACCACAGAAGAAGGGGGACCAAACTAATGGAATCTTCCATGTAATCCACCCCACACTCCTGGTGCAATGTAAAGGTAGAATACGCCTGAGGAACGCCCAGTAGTCTCTATAACAGTATATTTTCATCGCACTGGAAGGGATTTGCGTTGATATAGCTCCAAATGCCTGACCCATACATTAAAATAGGGAGACACTTTCTTCTATATATCTCCAGCAATGGTCACTAGATTGAAAAGATAACCAGGCTAACTGATTTTTAGTGGACTTTGGCAGTGCAAGGCTCCCTGTTACACTGCGCATCAAATACGATGACCAAATAGGAGAAGTCCTGAGTAAGAGTGATGGGGGGACCTTGAAATGAGATTACCACATCTTGGTTGGCTTGGGTTTACATGCCACTATAAAAGTTTTGGTTTGCGTTGTGGCCAAACCAAGAGAGCCCATAAAGATGATAAATTCTTGGAACAAAGTATTAAGGTTATTGGGTGTTCTCAAGAGTAAGACTGCGTCATCCACATGTAAAAGGACAGGCACCTGGGGGGCAGAGCTTGCCTGGCTCCAAGATGGCCACAAGTTAGAGGAACTCTGATGGCACAGCCACAATCCGCCATAATCCTGCTTCCCAATTGGGAATAAATTGCAAAATACTAGAGGTGGACACCGCTCTGTGCCCGCCAAGGCTTCAAATCTGCTTTGGGTCGCCTGTCTACGCACATGAGAGCCAGTGGACCTGCCAGCATGCTGTGTGCACGGAGCTCATAGTGGGAAGGAGTCCCAGTGTGAGGCATCTTGGACAGAGGCGCGGCTGCCCAAGTGCTGTGGGTAGCCTGCTGGCCTCATGGTGGACCTCCGTTGAGATTTGGGCACTGTCGCACTAGGTCGGTTTACGTGGTCTGCTGGCCTGGGCTGTGTGAGCCATCCTGGGCCGGCTGGCAGGGCGCACTCCTCGACGGTCAGTGGCTGCTGGTGCCCCTCCATCTCCTGAGGAGGTTCCATCATAGCGGCTGGAGCCAAGTGGTGAGTGAGCGATCTGCGGAGGGGTGGGGGCGGATCACGGCCGCTGTCATCGTGGGGCTACCTTGCCCCTAGCTGGACAATTCACTCAGCTGTCCCTATTGGTGATCCGGTGGTGTGAGGTCTCCCTGGTGATCGTAGCCCCCGTAAAGACTGTGAATGAACTCTGGAGGTTTCTGCCCTTGCTGAGGCGAAAATTTCATGGTGCGGGGGGCAAGCTGGGCCATCCCGAGCCATGTGGCTGGCCGGACAGACTGAGACTCACAGTGGTGGGAGGCCTAAGAAGAGTGTCAGCCAGAATCAGTATGGGCTGTGGGGACTGTCCCTCATGGCATTTTGTGCTCTACATATTTGTCTGATTCCATCGCGTGTAAGGCCCCTTTGAATAAATCGGTGAGGGACAGCGGTGGTGCTCTGTTTTCATCAGTGGCCCAGAGGCAGCAGGCATTTGACATTTATCCTTGGCCTGTGGAGGGGACTGCTCACAACGTGGCTCTTACTGCTGAAACATATACCTGGCTGGCAATAGGGACAGACGAAGCTGACCTGCACTCAATCTGCTGTCCAGCACGTGGGTAACGACTAAGAGGGAACAAGCTCATTGCTCTCAGCATGGTTGGAACAGAAAAATCCCAATCCAAGCTACACGTTGAGCAAAAGAAGACCCTTAAGCATCAAGAATCTCAGTTGGGTTCTGAGGCATGCAATACTACTGTGATCTGGACTTGAAACCGATCCTAGCTACCATGCAACATAGTTTAAATATAATAGATGGGAAGATTGATGCCCTCTCATATCGGATGGATAGGATGTCTGAGCGCATCGTCAAACATACAGATTACCAGGATGCGGTGGAACAGGGGGTGGAGAAAGCCAAGGACACCATCAGCGGAGGTGTGCAAGCCCAGGCAAAAATGGAAAAACTATTCTGCGGAGTGTCCAAGCAAAGGCGGAGTGTCCAGGCAAAGGCAGAGGATTTTGAGGCACGCTCCATAAGGAATACCCTAAGCTTTGTTGGGGTGCCGGATTCCACAAACATTACGAATATGGAGCACTATGTGGAACAGTTAATGGACACTCTGTTGGGTAGGCAGAACTTTTCTACCATGCTTGCAGTAGAGCGCGCATGTAGATCGCTGGCACCAAGACCTGCTCTGGGGGTCCACCCACCCTATTATCGCAAAACATCTAAACTACAGGGACTGGGACACTGCCCTCTGCAGGGCTAGAGAGCTTCAGAAACTATGGCACAAGGGCATGACTATTTCCATCTACACAGACTTTACCCAGCAGGTGCAGGAGGCTCGGCGACTGTTTGAGCCTGTGAAAAGGCTATTGCGTGAATTGTACTTGGAGTATAATATGCTGTACCCTGCAAAGCTTCAGATCATAGTGGATGGATCCTCACAAGTTTTCATGGACACTAACCAGGCACTGCAGTTCCTTAAACAGCATGAAAGTGTTGCACGAAAGGTGAAGTCAGCACACAAATAAGGAGCCTGACAGAATGGGCCCTGATGAACAGTCAGCGTCAGACTCCGACCGTATGCTGGTTATAATGAACAGAACATAATTTGGGGCTAGAACACTGGCTTCAGCTCATTAATGATATCAACCATTTCAGAGACACTAAAGGGAGGGGCTGGATTGGAGATACAGTGTGAATGACTACTCTATAGTCCATATATGTTGTTCATTGTATAGTTGCATCGGCGGACTGCGGCAGGTGCAGGACGGATGGAGGATATTTAGGCACTGGACATACCAGAGTTTGGAGTTTCATGATGGGGTACTGACTTCCTGGCGAGGGTATGATCTCCTTTCTTTTTATTGTGGGTGGCAGGCTTCCAGCTGGTTGCAGAGCATGGAGCAGATACCTTACTGGTTGAATGGTAAGCATTCTATAACCTGCTTTAAGAGGGTGTGCTGGGTGGCGGATATCTTGCTTTTGTCAGCAACATCCACCCCAGAGTGTGATCCACACAGGCAATGTTATGTTTTCGTTATGATTGTGTTGAGTATCGCCATGTTTTGTGAGGGGGCTGGACACTCGAATATGCAAAGTTTGGAACTGCATAGCGTGGGTGGTGGATATTGGGGATGGGTTGCAAGGGGTGTAATGAATACATAACTCTCAGTCACTGTGCTGCCCCTCCTGGGTTGCATGAGGTCACTAGGCAATAATCTATTGAAGGTTGGTGGGAATGGTGGTCAAAAATAGGCAGCCAACTAGTATCAGATTAATTACATGAAATGTTAGAGGTTAATTGACCTTAGAAAAACTCGGAAGGTAGTAGCATACCTTAAGCATCATAAAATAGATGTTGGGCTGCTGCAGTAGACACACTTCGCCCCTGACAGTAAAATGCTCTCACATAGAATTCTTCAAGGCACGGTAAAGGATGCAGGTTTCATCTCTCATGCCAGGGGAGGGCTGGTATGGCTCAACCCAAAGTCGGTAGTGTCATTGGAGTGCTTGCATGCGGACCACAATGGTAGGTTTATTATTGCAAAATGTCACAAAGCAGGCCTACAAGTCCTGGTGATTATGGTTTACGGTCCAAATTATGACGACCCTCTCTTTTATCAGACACTAGCCTCAGTGCTGCTATGGTTAGAAGAGGCTCAAATAGTATGAGGCAGGGATTTCAATTGTGTTTTACACCCAAATAGATCCAAGGGCCCTCCTCATCGACAATTGGCAGCTGCTGGTGCCATCATAGAGATATTCAACCAACTAATACTGGTGGATGTCTGGAGACAGAGATTCCCAGATATTGCTGGGTATACTCATTACTCTAACAGATATGACATACAAACACACGTAGATTTCTGGTTGGCCTCTAGATCCATATTATCGCAAGTTACTACTTGCAACATACTCCCCAGAACATTCTCTGACCATGCTCCGGTCATATTGGAGTTGGACGTTGGTGTGGGTGCACTGGGACCCTTTCTTTGGAGATTTCCCCCGATTTCGTTGCTGGACCCTTTATTTTAGTCAGAAGTTGTGCAGCTCATTGAAACTTTTTTTTAAATAAATGTGGGCTCAGTAGACAGCTTTGCTACAGTGTAGGAAACGTACAAGATGCACATTAGGGGTATGACAATAGCTAAGCATGTGGGGGTGCTCCATGCCTTAAGGGAAAGGTTGGCAAAACTGGAGAAGGAAATAGCTTGTCTTGTACGATCCTTTCAACAAACAGGCGATGCTGCACTGCGTGAGGAGATTAAAAAGGCCTTAGAGGAGTTTCACGATACAGCAGATGGGGAGGTTAAGCATCTAGGTAAATACGCTACAGCCAGAGTATACGGTGAGGGGGACCGTCCGGTGGCCACACTGGCTAGGTTCACACGACCCAGAAGGGAGGCTGCTATAATCACAGAAATTATAGACAAGGAGGGGCATAGGCTCACATCTCCTGGGGAAGTAGCTGATAGGTTACATAGATATTATACAGAGCTGTACACTACCAAAGATGCAGCTGACGATGACTCGATCAGACACTATCTGGAATGCATTCAAATGATGTGGTTCTCTAATACACATAGGAAGTATGTTATGGCCCCTCTTCATTCGGGGGAAATACGAGTTCCACTTAAGTCTATGTTTTCTGGTCGTGCCCCGGGCTCTGGCGGCCTCACGGTGACATTTTGTAAAACCTTCCAGGAGGAGCTTATCCCCCACCTAACCACCCTGAACGAGGAAATGTCGGAAAAGGGTGAGATGCCACCTTCTAAGAGTGAGGCCCTTATTGTTACTTTTCTGAAACCTGGGAAGCCACCGGATGAATGCTTTCCTTACAAGAGATGAAGATATTTGCTAAAATATTGGCTGACCGGTTGGCCCCCTGATTGCATTCTTAATTAAACCAGAGCAAGTGGGATTTGTCCCAGGTCTCAACATTACTTATAACCTGCGCACTATATTTGGGACAATTCTAAGAATAGACCCAGCAGTGTAGGCTGTGGCAATTTTTCTGGATGCCAAGAAGGCATTTGACTCAGTAGTGTGGGGTTTCCTGAAAGGAGTCCTGAACAGGGTGGGGGTAGGTGAGGTGTTATTTAGACTGAATAGGGTACTATATGCTAGGCCTCGGGGTAGAGTTCAGGTGGGCAACGCTGTCTCTGGCCGTATCGAAATATCACAGGGTACCCACCCGCGTTGCCCACTTTCCTCACTGCTAAATGCTCTTGTGGCAGAACCACTTCTTTGTGCGCTGAGAGAATATCAGAGTCACAGAGCTATACGCTTACTTGATTACCCCAATATTGTGTCAGCACATGCGGGTGACACCCTAATATATGTGCGAGAGCCGGAGAGTAACCTCTGACCTGTACTGGCTGAGGTCATGTGGTTTGGGCAGGTCTCAGGGCTCCGTATTAATTGGTCTAAAATGATTATGTTCCCCTTAACCCCTTGCACCACTCAGGTGCGACTGGATCTCCCCTTGCAATGGTCTACTGACGCAATTCGATATCTGGGGGTCCAAATACATACTAATCCTGAGATACTGAAAACTACGGCAATGCCATTTCTAGACTTGAGGACAACATCAGCAGGTGGTTTAAACTGCCCCTTTCTTTGTTGGGACGCATTTCTATAAGCCACGTTGGATCTGGTGATTCTGTGGACTAATGCATCTACTGTAGGGATCTGTGTTCATCTTCATTGTCACAGGTTCAAATCCCTTCGGGTCCACTCAGCCTTTCATCCATACGAGGTCGATAAAATGAGTACTATTGAGTTGGGTAACAATAAACATCTGTTATTCAGCGCCAAGATACCCACGAGTGAACATGCGTTTTAGAAATACACATGGAAATACACATGTTATGATATGTTTATGTTATAATGAAAATGGTTGTTCTGCCTAGATTTCTTTTTCTTTTTACAAATATACCCATTACTATACCAATGCACATACTCACCATGTTCAGGACCTTAATGATGAAACTTGCGTGGGCGGGCAAGCAGCCCAGGGTTAAATGGGAAATGCTGACATTGCCATATTCTGCTAGAGGACTAAACGTCCAGATCTAGAACTGTATTACAGAGTCGCAAAAGCTTCGCATGCATATGTCTGGATGCATGGTCCGGAAGATATTCGGCACCATTGCATTGAAAAGGCTTCTTCAAACCCGGTTCCCCTACCCCACTTGATTTTTTACAAGCCTAAGTGGAGACATGCAGTTTTGGACTCTATGCATACCATAATTCATTCATGGAAATGTCTTTTGGAGGGACAGGCGGGACCCAGCTGTATTCTCCCTTAATATCGCTACAGTGGTGCACCGGAACTAAGCCTGAAGTCACTAGAGCGTTACAGAAATTGGATATATATTTTGATGACGGGGTGTTCCGTACGTGGGACAATGTCCCTAAGGAGGGAATATCGGCCACAGCACTGGACCAATTCCAGTACCTCAGGGTCAGACACGCTTGGCGTGTATTGCTCAGGGACGATCTACAGGAACCAGATGAGATGCTTACGCTTATGAATGTCATACAGGCAAGTTCTCCCCAAAAGCTAGTGACCAGGATGTACAGGTTGCTGCAGGATCACAAGACGTCTTTATCCACTGAACTCATGCCAGGACTGGGAGTAAGATTTAAACATTGCCATTGACGATAAGAGTTGACAGTACTGCTGCACTGTCACTAAGCGCATTTCCCTAAATAGCAGACACAGGCTCGTTCATTTCAAATTTATTAATAGAGTATATTACACACCAGAAAAAATTTGCAGAAATGGTCTGAGGGACACGGCGGCTTGTCATAGATGCTCTGAGCAGGCTGCTGGTTTTTTTCACACTGCACAGCACTGCCCGAAGATTTTCGGCTTCTGGGAGGGAATTTTTCATAAGCTGAGTGAGATCACAGGACATACACTTGCACCTAACCCCTTACTCGCCCTGCTTGGACTAGATAAGGGCGTTGACAAGGAACTAAGGAAACTAGTAGCATTTGGACTTATGTTAGAAAAGTGGAGGATCTCCATGAGATGGGGGAGAGGTCCCACACCTACGGTGGATGACTGGGCTGCAGACATGTTGTATTGTAATACCCCATCTGATGTATATGGTGAACTGTTGCCTCCCCAGGGTCGCTGTAGAAGCTTCTGGGGATTGTATCAAATATATTTGGTCGGAAAGGAAATGGTGGCAACGGAGGGCGAGCAGGATCCATCATAATGCCCTTCTTCATTTTTGTATTGAGGGCTATACAAGATTACTTGGTATACATTGAAATGTATAGACCACACTGGCTAGATGTACCGATATACAAATTTAATTCCCACTCCTTCTTACTATTCTTCCAACGGACAAGCTATCCTTCCCTGAGGCTCCTTTCGATATTGTGATTATTATTTATTCTCACATCTAGTGATGTGACCCTTGTGACCAAACATTTTACTATGTATGATATCTTTGTATGTATCTTACAAGAATGGACTGTCGTGCTGAGCTCTGCTGTGCAGATGTTAAAAAAGCAATAAAATAAAATTAAAAAAAGACAGGTACCTTTTTCCTACCAATGAAAGGGGCATCGGAGACTTTATCAGACAGAGATGAACTTAGGGAATTGATACATAGGAGGAACACAGCGGAGATAATAAACACCCCTGGTGTTCCCCTATCCCTATTTTAAAACATTCTGTCCTCTCTCCTAAAGGGACAAACCTAACCGAGATGGCAAGATCATAATGCAGGGCTCTCACAAACTGCACAAAGTCCTCCTCAACTCCCATGTCAGTCAAATCTCCAATAGTTTAGTCCCCACCACATTGTTGAAGGCACAGGAGATGACCATGAAGGCCAGGCAGATGGAGCCCTGCTTTGCAATGCTATATTTACTGCACTTCTGACAGAATGTGATTCTTCCTGATCCAGTCAAGCACGCACTATAACACCACCCACCCTACCAGCTTAACTGCAGAATCCAACAAGGATATCGGCTGGTAGCACTCTGTGGATCGAGGGTTGCCCTTTTTGAATATTGGGACACTGACAGATAGAAACCATGACTTGAAAGTCCCGTCTTGCAGATTGCATTAAAGCACTTGTATAATAGGTGGGCCCATAGGTCCCTCTCAGATTTGTACAGGTCCATAGGAACCTCATCTGGCCCAGGGGCTTTCTTTGACAGACTTTTATTAATTACTTAGTGAGAGATGTCTAGCATAGGTTCAGGAAGGTCAGTTTAATATTAGATTTCAAGGTAACCCTGGGATACATGAATGTCTTTCATAAAATTAGAGTCACAAAAATCGTTCCATGTTCAAATGTGAATTTCTCTTGAAGTACTCCTGAAAATTCTGAAGTCACAGATACTCATTGAAGAACGCTAGCCGGATCGTCCCCCTACATGAAATGTATCTCAACTACAGAACCTTAAAGACTGAGAGTAAGTCCAAGTATGCAGTTTTGAGGTTATAATGTTTACAAATGCATTGACCATCAACAAATAAGTGATATGGAGAACACATTGAGGAATTCGAAAAAGAGCACTCACAATCATCCAGAGTTCAAAGAATGGCATTTACAGCAAGTGTAATACAGAGTGTACTGTGCGCAGAATACCTACTCAAAATATAAGGGATTTCACATTCAAGACTAGATTACGGATGTTAAAATCAGCTAAATATTCATAGAAATGCACATATAGAACACATATTTCAAGGGAATAGCATACACCAGAAAAAATGTTTTTGTAATCCACAGACATTCTATAAATCTCTTGAATTGTGGATTTCTTCTGATGGCAGACAAGCTCTCATCCTGATTTGCAGCTCACCAGCCAAGCAATCTATAAAAAGGTCAGTCCCTAAAGTGTAGGGAGACATCAACAGAGACTGTTCACCATCTTCACGTTTCTCTAAAAAAGATAATTGAAAAGTATATTTTTTACTACTGAATACCAAACATTATTCACCATCATTAAACTGTTTTAAACAAAGGAACAACACAAGAAAAAAAACATATATTGTAAAACATACAAAACAGGGTAGCATGTGTTGTTCACCAATTAAGCTATTTCAGTGTTTAAAGAAGATGGGTTACTTTTCAGACCAAAACAACGGTGTCTGCACTCACTAGATAGATTTAAATTATTGTACTCCTGTTATGATTATATTGATTTATTTCAACTAGGACACATGAAGAAGGACATCATACTCTACAACAAGTGTCTGCTTGTAATAAATTAATCTTATTGAAAGAATATGCTTGTATGATATTTCTATTTATTACAAAAAATAAATCATAAAACATAATTATACAGATAATATTCATGTAACCTTATTGATAACCGCACCCTCCAACCCTTATGAGCAAATATCACGTCAGACATCCATTAAATGCAGAAACAACAACAATGGGAAAAAGCCTAATATAAAAATAACAAGATCACATAAGCATACTGTCTCCATAAGATTTAATTTGATGATGCACTAGATCCAGTCTTTGAAAAAGTATACTTAAAAAACAATATATATATATATTATTATTATTATATATATATATTCTTGTAGTATATGCATTAAATTACATGTATTCTTGGGTAGGGGTAGCTGCAGTGTTTAGGTACGGGGTTCCTCTAGTACTGAGGGACAACTACCATATCCAGGCATTTTATTTAAACTAATGATCCGAGGGAATCCATCTTGTTATGGCATTGATCCAGTAATGTTTTCTTAGTCAGAATGCCCTATAGATGTCAACACTTAGATAACAATTACAAGTTTTCTCTCACTTTTCATGCTGGGAGGCACCATTATTTTGGCTTGTTATGAAAAGTAAACAATGGGAGAAATCCCGAGTGGTGTGGGTTCCATGAATCCCACTGCATTCTACCCATAATGTCCCTAAAAATGTTTATTTTTTGGTGAAGATCTGGGATCTACAAGGATTACACAAATCCTATTATCCAGCATTCCCAGGCATCTACAGATAAAACAAAACCTCTTGTATGGGTGGGCTCATTCTGTGGTACAGGAAAGGGCTAAAAATGCATCATAGAATGATGAAGAATTTTTATTTGAATTACATCAATTCTTAGGATATGGGCAGCTGCTGTTTTTGATTGGGGTCAGTCAGCACCCAAGGAAACCTATCAACCTCAGACAATTCTGAAAACTGGACACCATGGGAGGTCCAAGGTGCTGTCTGTTTCGTGGATCCCATTTCATTTTCTTAAACAGAACTTGCACCAATTATTAAGCTTTGGGTGAAAGCACATGATTTCCTAAAACTTCTAAGAGAAAAGACAAGGATTCAAAATTAATACCATTCAGCTTGCCACATTTTACAAGCAATAATAGTACCGAATTTCTGAGGGTGAGCCCATAGCCACAAGGCCACAAGGGAAAAGATCTGAAAAAAGTACATGAAAATGTCAAGTATTTTGGCTAAAATTACATTGATTCTTGGTACATGGGTAGCTGCAGTATGAGGTACAGAGAAAACTACCAACTTCAGATATTTCTGAAAACTATAAGCCAAGGATAGTCAAAGGGCAGATGCAATAGCTAAGCATAAAGCTAAGTGCCTTTTTCTTTTACATCTGAGGCATCTGAAGTTCACACATATAACTTTAATTTCTTGAGTTAACGTATGACCGTTGGACAAATAAGCCTGAAACGTTGCAGAGATAGCCTATCTGTTTACAACTTGTTCTGTATTAAGTTAATGCATTTGTTTGGGGACATTCTGACATATGTATGAACTTTAGATGCCTCACGGGCAAAAAAATAGATGTTCAGCTTTGCACTAAGCTGGCCTAGCACATGATATTAACTCCAGTGTGTAGTACCATGTGTGTATTCTAATGTTGTGCTTTATCCCTAATTCTCTGGAAACATCAAAACAATGCCTAAAAAATGTCTCTACATGTCTATGACAGGGCTGCAATCGTTGAGACAGGAATCGGACAGATACCAGGTAACTCTACCAACCATGGGCTTTTCGAAAATTAGACACTAGAGAATACAGGTTGGTATACCTAGCATGGAATATATCTCAGAACTTTTTCCTACCAAGAAAGGTCTGCAATCATCATAACTGTGCGTAAAATAACTATTTCCCCTAGCATTCCATGGGGTATATAGCTACTTTATTTGGGGTGGGATTGTCGTCACCCAGGAAAACATACCAACCCCAGCCATTAAAAAATGTAGAGACTTTGTTGAAATTTGAAGTTCTTGGGTTTTCATGTATCCCACCAATATCTCACAATACCCTGAAATATCATGAAGATGAATTTCCTCACATTTTTTGAAAGTGAACTCCAGGAGTTGCAGTCAACATCGGGTAGGTAGGTTCTTAAAATTTTGCATCATCGATGTGCCACTTTTTTGACGCAGCCATAACGCGAAATGTTATTTCTGATTTATAATGCCACGCAAATCAGATTTGCAGGGGATGTTTCCTAAAAATGTATACAAGGCAGTGCATAGCTCTGCCTTGCATTACAGTGGACTTCCATTGGTGGAGCAATGGTGTTCTCATGCATTCACTCATGCATTTTGCCGTATTCTGAGATTTATTATGCCTAGTAAACCTGAGAATGCATCAACATGCTATGCCTCTCAGACCAGGCAGAATGAGCAGATATATTTTTATTTCTCCTCATTACTTCCTCCTTCTATGCATGCTGCATTCTGCAGCACACATAAAAAAAAAACAATCCTGCCTGTATCGCAAGCACCCTTGCACGATGGTGCAAGGGTGTCTACATTGGTGCTAGGCCTCACACAGTCCACCAGGGCTAGGAGACAGAATAAATGCACCATGTCTTTGTTGATATGGCACATTTCTGTGGTCTCCCTTTCACACAATGAAGGGCAGCAACATTGCTTGCTTCCCTGCGTTGCTTGAAATGTAGGTACATCTGCCCCCAAATTCCTACCAAACTGCATTCCAGCGCTTTTCTACTAAACTATATGCCAAACCTGTAGCTTGGCCTATCATATGTAATAGCAAGAGGTCAAAACTGTGACGGTATTAAGTCAAAGTAGTCTTAATGTGATCTTGACTATTTCAGTCTGGGTCTGTTTCTGTCAAGCGCAAAGTTTTCAGTGCATATTAAAAAACACTCTCTGCTCTTCATAGATGGAAAGATTGGTATTGCCAAAACTGGGAAAGAAAAAACTGTATTGATGGAGTGCACACTATTACCATGAGTAATGTTAGGCCTGTTAATTTTCCTGATTTCGTCAGTGCAGCATGGGTCCATGAATGTGCCCAGTAATGAGGGGCCAGAGGGCCTTCCTGCGCTATCACAAATGTTTTGCATACACATTAGTTAGCTACACAATTTCCTCCAGTAATTCCGCAGCCACAAAAAGTTACAAGTAGTCAATGAGCAAATAGATTTCAGTATTTACTGTAAATCCAGCAACTGCAGACAAAGAAGGAATTATAAGATGAAAGCTTTTAGAGGGTTAGAAAATGAGCTCGGAGCTGTGGAGTCCATGAATCTCTAAGAACCTTTGATGTGCTCGGCCATCATTGACTCTCAATGGTATAAGTTGTGCTAAAAACAGGACATAACTGCTGCTTTGCTGTGAAGCATGGCCATGTGCTTCAAACTCAGGTGAAAAGGCATAAATGTGGTGGACTGTCATCAATGGAAAATTCACTTACAGAATCTGAGCCATGATCTTCACCTTCAGAGCGCCCCCCCATTATCAGAATTAAGACCTGGCAAAGCATTTAACGGGTCCCGCATCGCAGGCACAGTCCTCCTGCACCCGTGTTGCCGCCGCCCCCGCAGGGGCTCTGTACCCAGCATCCAGCGCCTGATACCTGACAAGGAGGGCTCTCTCTGCACGCCGCACGGGACTCCATTGACCAGGAGCCCCTGCGTGACCCACCTGTGCGGAGCCGCGCCCACCCGCCCACCAGCGTTAATACCAACATCCGGCTTCCGCAGCGCGGGACGAAGCCCGGACAAAGGGCGGGCCATCTGTGGCCGTCCGGGGACAAGGGACAACGGGCCGGGCAACCCTATTGTCATCTGGTCCTAGCTCACGGTTAGTACACTCGCAAACGAGACCTATTGTACCCTGATACACCCTGTGGCCGGCCTACACTTAGATATTCACCAACTGGAAGTATGGGGAAACGTAAAACTATTGAAGGAGGGAGGGAGGCCATCTAGGCCGCCAAGCGTCTGAAGCAGTCTAAAAACAATAAAACAAAGGGAGGACCAAAACATGCTGCCATGAATTGTTTTATGGACCGAATAGATGCTATTGATGCCATTGTGAATGATTGTCAAGAAATCCTGTCTGCTGATCTGGGGCCTGTGGAGGCACTTGTTCCATCTGCAAGGGAGGGGTCACGGAAGCCTGTTACACTTGAGTCAAGGGACTCACCTATTACCATCCCTCAAATGTTTCGAACCTTGGCTAAACCTGATGCGGCTAGGCCACCCACTCCAACTGCTAGAGCTTCACCCCAAGGCCAACAGGGTATTCTAGAGGGAGATGCGGAGTCTGGTAAAACCTCTCATATAGCTGTTACTGACACTGACATTGTCATTGACTCAATTCCATGCTCCAATAGATACTCAGTTCTGGGAGAGGTCTTGCCAGGGGAGTCAAGTTCTAATGTTGCATGTGCAGACAACTCTCCCTTACCTATAGATGTAGACAATGCCGACTCTGTTACTAGCATCAATGAATGCCCTGAAACTATTGGGGATCTTGCCAAACTAGTTTCTTTACTCAGGGACGAGATAGTCGCAATGAAAAAATTAATTTTTAACCGTGCTGTAGCCACCCCATCAAACCACGGCATCTCCTGGCCCCAGATTGGGGGTCCTGCTAAGGTAGTAGCTGCCTATCCAATCAAACCAAACCAAAATGTTCGCCAGTTTACTGCGAAAAGCGATCCCAATAGTAGTAAGGCATTTCAGGCAAGTTCTGTAACAGTGAGAGAGAATAGCTCTGCTAGTTTCCCTAGATCTAATAGCACGAGGAGATGTGGCCCAGAGGGGGTAAATAAGGTAGCAACACAGAGCGGTTCATGTAAGCAAAGGGGCTCGAGTGGGGCTATTGGCTTAGATGGGGTTCCCCATCCAGTTGTGATAAGATCGAAGGCAGGGGTAACCTACACCAGTAGCCCCATAATACAGAATCAAGTGGTTCTAAATCCTAGTACAGTCCAAAGCAGGGGTCAGACCTACAATAATGGTAACTTTTCGACAAACAAAATATTTATGACCAACGTTCCCAAGTTAGTTAGGAAGGCTGGGGGTACGAGTGAAGAGGTTGACTCTCTGACGAATAAGGCGATCCATTGACTACGGCACGTCAGAGGGTGTAGATCGGTTATAAGGGAAGACATCCTTAGAGCAAGGAGAGTAAGCCACCCTAGGGCTACCCATGATGTTATTGAATTAACCCTGTCCTCCAATGATCTAGCCGAGAACCTTTTCCAGATGGAATTCAGATCCAGCCCCCCGGTTTCCTCCAGTATCCAGCTGAGGAAGTTGCTCCCGCCCCCTTTTACACTGGTCCCCTCTATGTCTCATAGGGAATCTAGACCTGGGATTTGGAATTCCAGGTTGGATTCCATTGATTGAATACCCAGTAGTGGAAGAGGGGTCGTCAATGATCAAATGTGGGCTGCCGATGGCGATCATGGCTCCAATTCTAGGTTGGATAATGTGTCGGCCCACATAGAACCGTCAGAGAGTCGCCTGCTAAACAATAGGATACAACAGGACAAAGCCGGGGTGGATTCTGGTGAACTCGTCCCATCTACTTATATAGATCTGGAATCCTCAAACGAAAAGGGTATAAGTACATATGATCTAGCCAACCAACCACCGGAGTGTGAAGTCTGCAGGGAAGGAGGAAGTGTAGTATCTTGGAATATAGCTGGGCTGGGCACTAGACTACAATCACCAGAGTGGGTTTCTTTTATAAGTAAATTTGATGTCTGTATATTTCAAGAAACTTGGGCCTGTGAGCCCCAGTTTCTTCTGGGTTTTTGAACTTTTTTGTCCCAGCTGTCAAGGGTCCCAAGGGTCGCCCAAAGGGGGGGTTAACCATTTGGGTGCGACAAGCACTCTTCCCGTCTGGCAGCAGCGACATCCAGCTGATAAGGATCAAGACTGAAGCAAGGAGTTCCTTGGATATCTACAATCTGTACGCTAGAGGGACGGGAGGCAGGAAGTCGAAGGTATTGGTTGCTTTGGACCAATTGATTGACACCCAGCCCGTGGAGAATAATATATTAGTGGCAGGGGACCTAAATATGACCTATGAGCCTCTCAAAGTAGATGACTGGCACGTAGGGGAGGACGAGGAATACCAGTGGAGGGTTCCTAAGTTGGACCTTGAACCAGTAAAGAAATGGTCAGACAGCATATTACAGTTCAATGCTCTGTGTAGCGAAAGAGGGCTTAGAGCACTCAATGGAAGAACTGTGAGTGACGTCCATGGAGCAGTCACTTTTGACAATGGTCGCTCACAGAGCAGGATTGATTATGCTGTCTGTAGTATGGCCATCTGGTACTTGATTAAGGATATGAAGGTTGTGGATAGACAGGAGAGCGACCATAACCCCTTATGTATTACACATTGCTTATGGGGAGGAGACCCACAGGGGTTAAATAATAGTGAGGAGCCCCTGGGGGAGATTGTGCCATCAAATAACATGAGGCGGGTTAGATGGGCCCAAGTGAGGATTAAAAGGGAAGTGCTCGAGAGCATCAGCGAGGAACTAGATAAAACTACTAAGGTTGTAGATGCTAGGCTGGAGGCTGGACCAGAGATCGCCAATCACCTGAAAGAAATTACGAAGCTGCACGACAACTTCTTTGAAAACGTAAAGGGTCATTTCTACAGGGCAGCATCTAAACCAGCAGATATTAACAAGAGGCCTAAAAGAAAGAGTTGGTACAATGAGGCCTGCAGGTCTGCAAGATCACTTATAGGTCTTGCTATTAAAAAAAGAGATCTGCCTGCTGTCAGGAAAGCTAGGATGGAGTACAAGATCTGTATTTTAAAGCCAAAAAGCAATGGGATGAGCAACACTGGCAAGACCTAAAAAGTGCCTGTTATGCGAAGGATTCCAGACTGTTCTGGAATATAATCAAATGGGGGATAGAAGGTCATCCTGGACCACCAACTAACTATGTATCCCAGAGTAGTTGGAGAGAATACTTTGGCCCCCAATATGCATGCCGACCTGAGGATAAGTCCGGAGACGCTCCAGCTATTACCTTCTACACAGATCCCCCCTTTAACATAAGTAATGTAGAAGCGGCCCTCAACTCAACCTCACGGGGGACGACACCCGGACGGGGTCCCAGCAGACGTTTTCCTCCATGACAAAGCCCGATGGGGCAGCTATATAATGAAGCTGGCCAATGCAGTGGCATTAGGGGCCCCAGTCCCGAAGTCTTGGCAAGGGGCGGTTATAATTCCCGTCTATAAGAAGGGCGATAAAGCGCTATCGGGGAATTATAGGCCAATTAGCCTAATAGATACAGTCCAAAGGGTGGTAGGGAAACTGACCTTAGAGAAAATAATGGTCTGGGTAGACGAAGAAAAAATCCTGTCCCCTTTTCAAGCAGGTTTCCGCAGGTTAACCAGCACCATAGACCAGATTTTCCGCTTTACTTTACTTCATTGGAAGACGGTCTTGCTCGGGAAAGGCAGCCTTTATGCTGCCTTTATAGATCTGCGAGCCGCATTTGATCTGGTACCTCGGGTAAAGCTTTGGGAAGTTTTAAGCCTGATGGGCATGCCGCTGGAAACATTATCCCTCGTTATGAGATTGCACGAGGGTAACCATGCTAAAATCCAGTGGGGGGACATGGGCAAGTTACCAAGGACTTTACTGTCGAGCGGGGTGTGCGCCAAGGGTGCGCTATGGCACCCACGCTCTTTTCTTTGTATATCAATGGGGTGGCAGAACGCATGCTGACAGGTGATGTAGATGCCCCGTCATTGGCAGGAGCGAAGATTCCAATCTTACTATTTGCGCACGACACGCTCATTGTCTCTAAAACCCCTAGTGGACTGCAGCGAGCCCTAAAGATCTTTGAGGGATTTTGCACTGACCGTGGGCTAGAAGTCAACGTTACCAAAACAAAACTTATGGTTTTTAACCCGCACCATAGCTTTAAAGAGAACTTTTTTATGGACGGTGGAAAGGTGGTAAAGGTATCGGATTTTGTCTACCTGGGCATCCAGGTAGCAAAGGGTGCTACCTGGGGGAAGCATATAGAAATGGCGGCCCTTAAATTTCACCAAAATGCAGGAGCCATATCCGTGGAGCATAGAAAATCTTTGACAAAGCCGATCCAGCCAGCACTCCAAGTGTATGAGGCAAAAGCCATCAGTTCGGCTCTTTATGGTGCCGAATTATGGGGCTATGAGAATATAGGGTCACTGTCACTTGTTGAAAACAAATTCTTGCGTAATCTCATTGGCGTCCCTAAGAGCACACCCATGAGACCGTTGTGCTATGAATTGGGAAGGAAAGCAGTTTCGGACATGGCCAGACTGAGACCAATACTATACTTGCGTCGTATTTGGGCCCCCCCCGGAGATTTCGCATTATGCCCAGGGCTTCCTGGACGTAATTAAAAATGACACATTTCGCAAGATAAGCTGGCTAAAAGAACTGTCCAAAGTCTTAATCAAAATGGGCATGAAGGGACTATGGGAGAATCCCGAGTCAGCCCGGTTCCCTTCCAAAGAAGATCTAAAAGCTAGGTATTGGGAAATGGTTGCCTACCAGAAATGGAATGATGCCTCTCCTTCATCTATGGAGGGTAGATATTTGGAAGCGAAAGTTCTCCCCAGGTTGGAACCCTATTGGGAAGTGATTACAAAGCCTGGGGACCGTAAACTTTATTTCCAACTCAGAGCAGGGTCTCTTCCAGTAAGATCACTAACGGGCAGATGGCCAGCAACCAATTCCAGTGTTTGCCCGGTTTGCAAGAATGGTATTGAAACCATTGCCCATCTCCTTTTTGTCTGTAGGGCTTACTCAACCCCCGACGTGTTTGGCTAACAGTAATGTGCAAAATGCTAGGTACAAGGGATAGCAAGGTTGCATTAAGATTAATTTGCACTAGCTCCTTGCCGGTCATTTCAATAGCGGCCGCAAAATTCCTGGGGTGGGCTTGGGCAATTAGAAGGAAATTCGTACCTTGAACTGTCATTTTAATAAACTGTGATTTTATTGACTTTGTTGAAGTTTTTAAATAGTTTGTCCAAATGCTTTGAATATTGAATTTTAGAAAATATTGCTCTCTTTTTTTCTTCTTTTTAAATTTGTAATTGTATTACTAATAATGGAATTTTATTGGAGATTTTTAAACTTGTTTTGAACGGGACCAAAATGTTTTACAATGTTTTATTGTGCTTTTATGAGTTTTTATCTCGAATAAAGCAAATTTGACTGACTGACATTTAACATGTGAGAGACCCTGTCTGTTTTCACGAAAATAGTGTGAGTAAAAATGTGTCTGAAGTGTGTGTCATTAGAAATGTGTGAGTGATTTGAGCTGAAAGAGAGAACACACTGCAGTACAGGAATGTTGGAATATTAAAGAGAGATTAAAAATACAGCAAATGCCAAAAACACTCATACAGCCACGAAGTATCTGGAACCTAAGTTAAAAAAAATTTGCTTGCAAAAAATACAGCAACATCTGTCATGAAACAACCTACATGCACAAACCCATACCTCAGCTAGCAGCACACATATGATAGAGAAGGGCTTTCGTGAAATAAAACATACTTGGATTAAACTCCTCAGTGTGTTAAATACTAACTGAAAGACTTGAAAAACGAACTGAGCAAGACTAAAGGGGAAAGATGTAAACTGCACAAGCCGTGCTGGGATTGTTAGAGTAGGCCGCAAATGCACATGACTAATGTAGAAAATAAGTCAAAAGTCGAGAGTTTATTTTTCAATAAAATAAATGTGCAGCACGTAAGTAAAGAAAACAGGTGAAAGCATTCAAATTGCGTTTAATAGTGAATGGAGCTTTATAAAGTGTTAAATAACACATGAATTTGTCTTTCCTAGAGTATAGTCTGCTGCCCTGCAGAAAAGGCCCGGGAGACATTTTAGAGTTAACATGGGATATTAGATATGTAGAGGGGAGAAAATGAACGCTGTGATTTTGTCCTTCGCAAGTTCCTGATGATGGCCAAGGTTGCGCAGTGAAGGAAGAGATAAAAAAAGAAGTGGAACTTCCTTGCTGAGCAGAGCATGAGCAAATTAGTAATAATAGAAAGTTACATGAGTGAGATGGAGAGACGTACAAACACGGAAGCTCGATACCTGAGTTTCCTCCACTGGAATTGATTACAGTGTGTGAAGATGGAACAATATGACAGTATGAAGTTAGGCACATCGAAAGTGGTGTGATTGAACGTCCCTTGTTTTCGACCAATCACAAAGACCGAATTCATTTGAGATGACACAATGAGGGTTGGACGTTAGTGATTTTGCGATATAACTGACTGTACTAAGGGGTGGGTTTAGAAGGCATTTTTCTTACTTTGTGAATGGAGATAGCCATATTGCTGGTTCCTAAATATTATGGTCTGGCAGTTGTTCTGCTGATCCTGACTCTTTGACTTTGCTCCTCAACTCTTCTTGAGGCGCCTTGCTTACTCTGATGCCCAGAGAGTAGCTTTTCAGTTTCCTAGAAACAGTGTATGATCGGTTAGTATGATATTCTGAATTTGCATAAAACATATTTGCAAATGTTTTTATCCTTTTGTCTCTACACTTATCCACTCACTCATTGCGCTGACATTTGAGATGTACAATTGCTATTTTATTGCTGAAGTTTGTCTTGCATGGTGATCTATGATTTAAACTGTATTGTACTTGATGAGCAATTCACAATATTTTAGATACAGCATTTTAACTTACCAATGAGTTTGTCTTTATAGTCCTATTGACTTAGTTATATGAAGAAGGACATTATATAGTGCTATTTTGCAGATTCTGATATTATTTTGCCAAACCCTGATTCACTGCCAAAACATTTCATCGCCAAAGAAAAAGGATAAACTATGATGAACCAATTGGTAAGTTTGGTTTCAACTCACCCAGCGTGAATGGGACTGTAGGGTATTAATTTGGGTCCAGATGATAAAAATGATTGGTTCCTGAAACGCTGGATCACATACATACATGAAAAGGACAATTCTATCATCAACAAACGATATTATTTTTCTGGCCTACCCTATCAGATGCTAACATCAAAACAGAAATGCAACATTGCGCAACAGTAGCACTGGTATCTTGTAGAAAAAATATCATAGCAAATTATGCATTGTTGATTCATAGTGATGAATCAAATATGTGATTTTTTGCTACCAGAATAAAAAGCGAAATGTAATTACAGTTACATCAATTGAAAAAGAAGCAACTAAGCAAATATCTATAGATCTTACAAAACACAAGATGTCCAATGTAAGATAAAAATTGTTCCTCTATTCCTGCCTTACAAGATCCATCATTTGTGCTCAAACTCATTTAAGGGTTTCAAAGAACATTAGAGCAACTGTGCCCATCAGTGGACATGGTATCAAATGTAACAGTATAACTAATAATTCTACAATCAATGTCACTCATTTAAATTGAAATAGGCAATACATGGTAGGGTGGAATAGATCATGTACAAAATGTAAAGTATTTTATTTTCATCAATATTAGGAAAAATGAATCAAATCATTAAATAGAACAAAAATGTTTTAACAGACTTTTTCCAAGTTATTTGGAAAAGGGGACAATACATCAATACACAAAAGACAGTAGCAATACATATTACAAATTAAGAGCATACTAAACATAAGATGAGTGTGATTAATTAGTCTGGGATCTAGATATAAGTGTCCTAATCAATATAGAAAAGTTAATCCAGTAGGAAAAGAACAGTCTTTTAAATGATAGCAAAACCAGTATCAAAGTTAAGGTCTCAATAAATCATGCGTACACAAGACCCTACTTAGCACAAAAATAGCTTTTTTTAATTTATTTATATCCAGATAGATTTATGGATAATAAGGATAATGCAGTTTGGTAAATCCATTTGCAGTCAAAAAATTAAATTAGATTGGAAGATCGTCATCTGGGGCCTAGCTAACGACTCAAAGTACCAAGCAAATCAAACTAATTATTGGCAATATCTAATAATTAAGGACGAATTCATTAGACTCCACTGTGCCTTCGTTAGTAAGGCTCATGTGTGCCAGAAGAGTACGGGGACTGTTTTTATAGTTATTTACAAATTAGTAAATACATTTTTTTTAATATATATACTGATTAAAAGTATCAAAGTCTATCCGAACTGACCATCTGCATGAAAGGAACTGAGGTATGACCTGATAGGAGGCTTAGAAAAGGTGGGAGTAGCGGGGGTTAAAAGAGCGTATTGGTACCTTCAAGACAGGTTATGATTCAAGAGGTAAGGGCATGGTATTGGTTTGTGTATGCCTTGCAAAATGTTTAAGCAGTAATTCAAAAGTATCCATCTAGTCATTCAGCCTGTGAATGATTTTCTTATAATCCAGCATTTTAATTATTGTAAGTCAGAGTATGTGGTATTGTTAGATTTCCAAAGTTTGAGTATATAGCTCTTGGCAATGTCTGTGTCTTGGAAAACCAACTCCTCTAATAAAATGACGTCCGGATGATATTAGTCATGCCTAATGATGCAGACAGTGTGAAAGGGAGCTCATAAGAAGATCTCATGGAGGAACATATCTGTAACAAATTGTTCACGAGATTGCTTCAGGACCACATAATATGGAAAATGCCACAAGATATGTCATATTGCCACAGTCTTATAAAATAGCAGCATTTCCAGTTTGGGATTATGTAGACTAGGTATAAACTTTGTGGGTAGAACTGGCATTTGTATAGTATTTTAAAATATCTCAACTTGAGTCTCACCTGTCTCAAATCTTTGTTGTGGGGCAGTAAATTATCAGACCGTATCTTATCATTGAATGACAACCCTAGTTTTTCCTGCAATTGGACAAAAGAGCAAACACTGTCAGCATGAGAAATTTGGTGTCAATAATGGTGTCTAACAGGTCTGAAGCCACACCTCCGCATTTACTCCAGATTCCTAATTATTTTTTAATAGAAGAGACAGAAAGAGCCTCTTAGCTTTTAATCAGTTTCACAATTGATTACATTTACAGAGTTGAGAGGGATACAGACAACATTCTGTTGATAGGGCATCAAATGATTTTAGTTAGAATCCTAACAAGAGGTCTACCAGGGTATGGACACTAGCTTTCTCTTCTCACAGCTGCAAACTCAGATTCGTACCACCATCTGAAAGTGCTCGTTACCCCATATAAGTGCTTTTAAATGTGCATGGGGATATGATTTAAAAACTCTGTGTTCATTATATCAAGCAAGGTCTGTGGCATGCATGATGGGATTATGACCAATCATCTCATCAGGAGTTTTAGAAGTGCTACCATACACTAGATCACGGTCACTCACTGCAAGCAGCAATCGCTTTTCAATAAGGCCCTACGTTTACATTACGTTGTTTTGTTCTAACATGTCATGTTGCACAAACAAAACATGTATGAAGGTTGATGTACCAAGTAGTATGTCCTCATTTGAGGCAATCATTGACAAATGCACATCATGGTCTTGAAAAGTTTGGAAGATTTAAGCCTCTGCCTTGCCATGCTGAGATGAACATTCGGGATTGTCAGGGCAAAAGAGCAAACACAAATTTGAACTACAGAGTGACATTCATCTTAACTGCCTAAACCATATCCCAAAGAGATAATTGAATTCCTGATGGTTTGGATAACTCTTCCAACGTTTTTATCCACAGGGGTTGCATATTGGCATGTATCAAATAGCTCAAGCCCTGATTGATTGGATGCCAAAGAATCATAGATTTAACAGCACCTTCCAGAACGGATAGCCAATTAGGTCAACACGAGACAAAGCCGTTTTTTTCTGTTATCCCCCTAACTCGCGATGCCCTTTACCTTGAACACCTTTCTCATAGCAGCTGCCATTAGTTCTAGGGCCAAAATGAATAAAAGCAGTGACAAAGGCTACACTGACGGGTCATTCTTCATATCGGAAAAGTTACAGAAATTAAGCCATTACATGCAAGCTGAGCCCAAGGGGTTTATTTTAGCCAATGCACTTTCTTTACAAAATCCATGCTCACTCACGCTCTTTCTGGGGTCACAGAATGGAAGCCTCCCTATCCAATTGTCCAATCGAACCCTTTCTCAGAGTCACTCTTACGGCCTTATTACAAGTTTGGTGGTCCAACCCCTGAAGGACCACGTCCACTACTGCTAGGAGTCCACAGCACCTGTGGCCTTCCGCCAGCCATAATATGAGAATCCTGAAGGGCTAGTGGTGTGGCTGCAGTGGTCTTGCAGCAGTGGGCACTGTATTTCCATGTATATTGTAGCCTGTGTGTACATCTTGGCTGCATATGTGTCAAATTCACACATATGCATGATATATGTGGAAAAATACCACCTTCTCATTGTCGGAGTTCGAACTATATGTGGTCAGTCCTGGTAATAGATACATGGTACCAAAGCACTTACATGTATTTCACCGAAGACGGGGTTGTATTCCTTGGGGTGAAGATGCTCCTGTGTAGGAGTGACCTTGAGAAAAGGATCCATGTCAAAATCTGCTGTGAAGAACTGAAAAGGAATTAGTATGCACCCCAAATCCTATGTTTTCGCACACCTTCAGGCTCGTCGGGAAGTAAACTCGTAATATGGATCACAGTGTTCTGCCTCTGTACTGTCCAATAGAGTCCGTCTTCCCCCGACCACAACCCCGGTAGTGTGCTGGGGGTGCTAGCAGTCCAGCTACGGTCTTCGCAAATCCAATCTGCCCAACTCGTGATACAGCGGACGGCTCACTGCTGTCGAACTGCCACCTCTTGGATAGAGGTCCACGGACCATCGAATTCATTATAAGGCCCTCACTCTTCATCACTGGTGACTTTTTAAAGAGGTAGAAAAGTGTTCTTGTTATGTCTTTGAACAACATTTACTCAGCACACTTGCAGGAGTAATATATATCATGCAAGTCTCTTTGTGTAGAGGCAAGCGGAAAATCCAAATCCAGCTTCACCCAGGCAAAATATGCAGCTGTCATGACAGCCCTGCCATTCACACATATTGGACACAAATATTTGGAGAGTTGAGTAAGGTGCTGGAGGCCACACTTCCCCTAGCCCCTAAATTCGTATTGCTGGGGATATCCCATGACATTGACCTGAGACGCCCACAACTTATCTTTGCATTATTGACACTAGTGGTGTCGAAAAGAGATGTAGCATGCGCATGGGGGCATCACTTCCCCCTCAGCTAGGAGAATGAAGAAGAGGAATGGACATGTATATGGTGGCAGAAAGGGTCACATACAAAGCGAGAGGTTGCCCCCGGAAGTTCCGAAAAGTATGGGGGAAATCGAGGAAGTATCATGGACTGGATGGGGGTTTGGAACCTGAATAGCACACTATAGGTCCTTTTGAATTTTAAAATGTTCAGAGATGGAGTGGTATTGGACATGTGTTTTAGATCCTGGGGGAGTTTCAGTGGAGAGGGGGAGTAGTTTACCAAATGTGCCACCTGTGGAAGAGCAGGATTTCATTTGGGTACATGACGTGGAAATGCTGCTATGGGTTGCGGGTGGAGGGGTGTGGGGTATCTGGGCGCGAGATTGACTACTTGTGACATGTTAGTTGTTCTGTATTGGTTGAAAATGCTCATAAAAATATATTTAAAAAAAATGCAGCAGTCATTTTAATTCATTTGAGCAAAAACATTTCCTTTATTGTTGCCAGGATCCCAGATTTGCTTGAAGCCAACGACTTTCATTCATTTTCAGCTTCCTTAGGGCTGCAATAAGATATGCGTCATTTTGTCTATATAGTATTGTTTAAAAAAAGTCTGTCTATAATATTTGTTTTAAACAATCAATTAACCAAAGGCTCTACTAATTCAGCTGAGTTGTCATTTATACTTTTTTGCCCCAAAAACTTGGGTTTCAAAAGTAACTTCCAGTTATGTCTTTCGGCCCCATCTGGTCACCGGTATATATGTTTTTGTTTGCTGGCTGTCCAAAAACATGCAATGCCCAAATCCATTTATTTCCAAAAACATGTGATGCCCAAATCCATTATGTCCAAACACGTCATACCCACATCCATTTGTAATCTTCATATACTGGTTATGTCTTATGCCTGTAGACCAACTGTGTGTATAAGAACTATATACTTTGGAGTGTCAGATACTCCTATACTAATATTGTTCAACTCTGTATTCTGTTTGAGACCTGTAAAAATATCATCAGGGAAGATGATATGAAAGAAGTGCACAACTAAATTACCCTCATTCCAATCATCAATAGAAGTTGTTGGAACTCAAAACACATCATGTCCTAGATCTCGATATTTCAATAGACATTCTGAGATTCCTTATGATTCATATCATATAATTCTACAGTCTTTCCAAAATGAAGTATAGTATATATATATATCATGTATTGTGTCACTAATCTGCGACTGTTGGTAAGACTTACTGAAGGGTATGTAGACCAAAAGCATACCGTTTCAGTGTGTGAATCCACCCAAAATGGTTAATCGCTGTATCCAAGCTAAAGCATTGCTGGCATCCTCTATCAAAATTGCTGGACTTATTAGGGTACAAATGCTGTGTGCTTTGATTACAGACTTTCCCTTAGCACTGCACATATACAACACACAGCCCATCAAGTTTCACCCATACATAAAACAAAACAATGATATTAGAAGAGAATATATTCTAAAGTGAAATGCCAACATTTGCCACCTTAATAAAATACAATACATTGTAGGGCATAGTTATTAAAACTTCATGCAAGGCAGCAAGCAAAGTTGCCGCATTGCGTGACTGGGTGAGAACTTAAATGTGGCATTTCCACTAAGATATTTTGCTCTGCTGCTTTTATCCTGCACTGGCTCCCTTGAGCCTGCCTAGCACCAATAGAAGCACACTTGTACCATGGTGCAAGGGTGTCTGCTTTTTTGTACAGACAGAAGTCCCTTCCTGCACAGAAACAATCCTTAGATTCATATTTCATTTTCTATGTGTGCCAGGATGACTGGCTTAGTAATTGCCACAAAGGACTGAGCATTGGAACTAAGCCACAAACGTGACACAACACTGATGAAAGACCATTGTAAATCTCAGCCTGTATAGTGAGCACAAATTGAAAAATGCCGGGTATGTAAGCTTAATAGCTAGAAGCAAGTGTAAATTACTTTCTCTGGCCTCAATAAATGTCCTTGGCAAGGTGAACACTTTCTGGAATGTTTGCATTCAGTCAGAGAACACTTGTATATTGGAAAGTGATGCTATATAGGGTCTTCCAAGAGTGCCTTTTGACAAGCCTCATTCAAACCCACAGCACAAATATCAAACCACCCATACAGAACTGCTCCAGCAGCTAAAAGCTAAACTATCACATCACATTAAATAGTAGGTCTAGTCGACCTACACCACCACAGCCTTAATTGTTATCACTTGTCTGCAAGAAATACTGATCACAGAGCTGGTGCTCCCCACCTGGCAATTGTACACTATAAATAGGCAAATCTGTCAATGGTGTAGCAGTTGCATTGCACTCAGGCCTATTTTCTTAAGTGGCCACTGCTCTCCAGTTATGTATGTTAGTCATCTCTGCTTTATTTGATTATCCATTAAAAACCATAAGAGCAAACATGCAAATTAAATACAAAATACATCACCACCAAACAGGTACATGATAAAACAATATAAAAAGATAAAAATGAAAACGTCATTAAGAAATACTAATGTTTTTTCTTAGCAATATTACAGACCATAACAAATAGCCATGAAATTCAAATGTTGTAGAAACAACAAAGCAGCCTTGCAGTGCTTGACCTTGTGAGAATAGAGAACAGAATAAGTAGAAATTAACATGGTAAATGGTACATCCTGATAATGTCAGAAAAACATAAAGTTCAAGGTGCACTGAGTCGAGAGGTCATCGCACGGGCAGTTGATCAAGGCCGACGACCAATCGTTAGTGGCTGGAAAGTAATTTAACATTGAAAAATGTGCAGACTAAAGCTGCCATATAGTACCAATTCCATCAGTTATGAACTACCATAAGGTAAGTCTGAGTCATGTCAGTAACCATTGATTCTTAATAACACGGGGTGGCATATTTACAACCCCCAATCGCCACCACAACGTCACTTTTAGTGACGATGTGGTGGCAATATCAACTTTGCCTATTCACATGGCAGCATTAAGCCACTTAATGTGACTTAACACTGCCTTGTAAGGCCCCCTTTCATGTTGTATTTAGCTTGAAAGGGCCGAACAATGGCTGTTGTGGTGGGCGTTCCACCACAACACCAATTGATTTTGATGCTGCCTCCTATTTACAAGGGCAGTGTAAATAAGAGGCTGCACCAAAATTCAGACCAGGGAAACCCTGATCTTAAACAGGTGAAATGAGGAGAAATGCTTAATTTAGCCTCATTTTTGCTATTTCCATGTGTGCTGCCTTGTGCCAGTCCAAATTTTGAATGTAGTAAGATGTCAGTTGTGTGGATTACACATTATTTAAAGTAAAGAGATAAACATAGCAATTGGTGACAAGGTTTGGTATATTTATTTTGCCCCAAACACTGATTTACAAAACTAACATACAGTTATATCTGTCAGCCTCTTCTGGCCACAGGGATAAATAGAGTGTGTTGGCTGTCCAAAAATATGTAATACCCACAGCCAACAACTATAAGGATTTTTAGAACATTGCAATGTTGGGAGCTCCATTGAAAACAATGGAGTGCTCTGGCCTTATAATGGCTGGTATAAACCTGGAGCTCCAACATTCCAATGATTCTTTGTTCACAGCTCTGGCTGTGAACAAAGGCTTCAGGGAACCTGAGGGGATTCCAATCCACTCATGCTCCCAAAAGGCTTTGTTTTTTTTGTTAGAACATTCTGTCCTCTAGTGACAGAATGTTCTAATAGCCTTATAGCCCTTCGTAGATGGGCTATATCGCTATTAAAGTCCCTCTCCCTTGTTAAAGGCCCTCGCCTTCGGCTCGGGGCCTTTAACGCTGGAGAGGGCCTTTAATAGCCGGTATAGCCCTCTACGGCGGGCTATAAGGCTATAGTAATTAATTGATTTTTCATTGTGTTTCGGCCATACAACAATTTATAGGGTAAAAGTTAATGAATGTAAAAAGGGTATTGTAAGAAATGTGCTTTTGGTTGAAGGGGGTAAGTACCCACATCAAGTAATTTTCAGAATATATTTCAGGGTGAACCCATAAAGTCCTTATATAACATGAGCTCAACTCCCTGTTAGCTACGGCACAAAGCAGTCAGCCTTAACTTAGTGGAAAATAATAAAGTATTTCTACATTACTAAAACAGCTATCAAGGTGAAATGCAAAACCATAAAAATCTGATTTAATAAACAAAATTACACTAAAATAGAGATAAATAAAATAGGGTGAACCGGATATATGATTAAAAAAAATACAGTAGAAATAGTACCAACAAGAACAAAGTGCCAATAATAGTCAATTGTTGCAGTAGGACAGAACCTAGGCTCAATTTGATGCTGACCACGATGGAGCGCGGGTTGGATATACTAACCAGGTTTATCCTTTTCAAAGATTTTGCTTTCTGAGCTAAATTCTTTAAGGCACAAATCACCACAGAGTACACTTCTAAAGCCCACTAGGATCTTAGAGGAGGCCCTTAGAGACTCACAGGATGGAAGGCAGAGGCTAACAGTAGAGTCTGGTCCAGGTCCAGTTGCCACTGATCAGCTAGGCAGTTGCAGGAAAAAAGACTCTTGCAGCTTGTTGTGTCCCTGTAGCTCTAAGAGGTAAGTCTTATGACCCTTGGTGTCCACGTCTTTGTCTTGGATACAAGATGGAGAGCAGGTTAAGTCTTCTACGCTCTTCTCAGATGGCAGACAGCTGGTTCAACCCTTTTATGATCTTCTACAGGTCCAGGAATGCTCTGATGTGTGTGCCTGGAGATGCTAAACATACAAAGATTCTTGGTTCCTTTCCTACTTCCGCCACCGGAGACACTCATCCATGTATCCTTGGTCCTTATATCCCTGTGGCCTCACAAGCTTCAAGTGCCCTGGAAGCAGCCGTCTCTACTGTGCACATGCACTGCATGTCGCACAACTGCTTGCTCGTGGGTGATTTCATTTGCAATTGCGCTGTGTCAACCCACCTTTTTTGCCATGTGGCTAGCTGTAGATTTTTGGACCTGCCTCCGCCGTCACCAAGGAAAGCCTCCCAAACCCTGACATTTCTGAAAACTAGACACCCAAAGGAGTCGAGTGTGGTGTGCTTGCAGTAACACGTGAAGTTTTCTTAGTCATGATGCCTTGCTAATCGTCAACTTTGCCTAAAACCTTAACTTGTCTCTAGGCACTTAAATATATACCTTTGAATTTGGATAAGCATCCACTCTAAACAGATTTATGACACACTGACAGGCAGACTGTTAAACTCACACTGCCTTCGGCCTCCTCTGCAGGGCTCTCAATGTTCACCCTTTCCTGAACACATGGAGGTAACAATTTCTGCATATCCACATACAAGGGCAAATTTGGAAAGAAACTGTACTGAAGAACACCATCTGGGAAAAGCAATGCAGGATGAATTAAAGCATGACATTTTGCACCTGTCATGAATTCTCACCCACAGTCAGACTACCTAGAAGCAAGTCAGTTCACAGAATCCACTATACAAGGGATAAATGTCAAAAGAACCAGAAATGACGCTCACCATGCAGAAAACGCTAACATTTTTAGGGACTTTCAGGAAACAACTCAAGACCTGGCTGTTCGAGCAGTAGCATACCCCTCCCCCCAAGCGCCTTGAGACCCTCCCGGGTGAGTAGTGCGCTATACAAATGGCATGATTGATTGATTGATTGATGAAATAAAAGTTGAAATTTTGCATCCCGTCATGAACACCCAGCCACAACAAGACTATCTGGAGGCAATTCTGTTCATAGTATCCAAGGGTCATATGTTCCATAGCCAATAGTGAAATGCATTATCTGGAAAAAGCAAATACTTTTAGGGATTGAGGATGAAGTAAAGGATGACATTATCAAAGGACTGAATAGCTTCTTATTAGGGCGGTATGAAAGGGAGAAGGGTTGGATTGGCCTATGTGGCAACCTAGCAGCCTGAAGCACTAACCTGACAGGTCAGTATGTCAACATTTTTTACACTGGTGTAGTGTTGGTTCATGGATTGGTGGGACATTTCTTACTGTTGATGTATCTGATATTATCACAAACGTTGCCAGTCCCTGCAAATTGCCTTTATTTTTTATTTTTTGTGATATGTAATGCAACCTAGGCCCAAAGGTGTTAGGACATGTTAGAAATGGGGGTCTCTATTTGGTAGCAGTAGGTACCTTTGTCCAAATAAGGACCCTTGCTTCTAGTCAGGGTAAGGGGATTGTCACGGGGTCGCGAACTCCCCTTTACGACTCCCCATAACTGGTTCTCAATCTCCCCAACAGGACTGGTCTGGGCCCTTTAAGGATAGCCTGGACTACACGGACGTCGACCCCGCCCCTATGACGTCTGAGTTTGTCGGCCTATCCGAACTGACCTCCGTGCATAGAAAGGCGGAAGCGGAAGACGCGAGGGTGCGGGAGTTCCAGCGCGACTTGGAGTGGACGAACGGAAGCCGAGTGGAAGAAGACGAGAGAGGAGACACCCCCCAAGAGGAAGTCAGAGCCGGGAGAGCAGACAGCGGAATCACGGACCAAGCTGACGTCGGAGTCGGGAGAGCAGACAGCGGAACCTCGGACCAAGCTGACGTCGGAACCGGGAGAGCTGAAAACAGGGCTACAGACCAAGAGGACGTCCCGGAGAGTCACGAACCAGAGAAGCCAGGAGGCCACCGTCCCCTCGCTCCACCCAGCCACGCTCAGGAAGATGCGTGGCTAAGCCAGGTATGGGTTCGCTTTAGAACTCTCCTACGATTTAAGATGGGGGAACCGGGTAGCAGAGGGAGGAGGAAGGGACTAGCTTAAGGGCACCTTTTATTTAGAGCACTGTGCACCACATTCTTTGGTTGTAGTGTTCTTCGACTGGTGACGGTTATGTTCCTTCCTCACGGATGTTACCCACACACCCTACCCCATTGCATAATCAGTTATAAGCTGTGAGCTAACAGCCGCGTCTCCTTTCTTTTCCATGATGTACGGGCGAGACGGTGAGGAGTAAAAAGAAACGATCAAGCCGTGGACGCACTGAAGACCAGCGGGAAGAAACCCATTCCTTCCTCCCTATTAGAGATATTGACATTTATTGACTGTGACACAATAAACCAAAGATACCCTATCATCCTAGTGTTGGCTCCTTCTCTCCTTGTACACCCTTAAGGTTACAGGGATACACTTCTAAAATAACCCCTGCTCACCCCCTTGGTAGCTTGGCATGAGCAGACAGGCTTATCTCATAGGCAGTGTGTAAAGCATTTGTGAACACATACAGTAATACATTGAAAACACTACAAATGGACACCACAGAAAAATAGGAAATCTTTATCTAAACCAAACAAGACCAAAACGACAAAAATCCACAATGCACTAATCAAAATATGACTTTCAAAAAGTTGAAACAGTTCTGTCGAAAGCAAACTATGGATGCACCACTTTCAACACAAAGTACCTTGGATGCGTCACAGTCACAAACAAAAAGAGGCACAGGGAAGGTGATGCGTCGGTTCCTTACGCCCAGAGAAGATGATAGGTCAGTTCCTTATTCCAGGAGCGGTGATGCGTAGGCTCCTTACTGCCATGCAGGGGAGGTGTTGCATCGGTTCCTTACTGAAGAGGAGGTGATGCGTCGGTTTCTTACTGTATGGGGATGCGATGTAAGCATGGGCGAATTTTGCAAATTCGTGATTCGCGAATTTGCGGATTTGCGAATTCGCGATCCGCAAAATTCACGAATTTGTGCGAATTTGCGGATTTTTATATTTTTGCGTGTTCTCGGGGCACTTTGCGTGTTCGCGGGGCGTTTTGGCATGTTCGCGGGGCGCTTTGCGTGTTCGCGGTTTTTTTTTGGGGCGAGACCGTGATGCGTCCTCTGGTTCATCACTGCCACCCTCTTGTTTTTTATGCCCTTCTGCCCTCTGTACCACTCGTTTTTGTGCCTTTCTGCCCTCTGCCCCACTCGTGTTTGTGCCCTTTTGCCCTCTGCCCCACTCGTTTTTGTGCTCTTCTGCCCTCTGCCCAACTCGTTTTTGTGGTGTTCTGCCCTCTGCCCCACTCGTTTCTGCCCTCTGTCCCACTCGTTTTTGTGCTCTTCTGCCCTCTGCCCAACTCGTTTTTGTGGTTGTCTGCCCTCTGCCCCACTCGTTTCTGCCCTCTGTCCCACTCGTTTTTGTGCTCCTCTGCCCAACTCGTTTTTGTGGTCTGCTGCCCTCTGCCCCACTCATTTCTGCCCTCTGTCCCACTCGTTTTTGTGCTCTTCTGCCCTCTGCCCAACTCGTTTTTGTGGCCTTCTGCCCTCTGCCCCACTCGTGTTTGTGCCCTCTGTCCCACTCGTTTCTGCCCTCTGTCCCACTCGTTTTTGTGCTCTTCTGCCCTCTGCCCAACTCTTTTTTGTGGTCTTCTGCCCTCTGCCCCACTCGTTTCTGCCCTCTGTTCCACTCGTTTTGTGCTCTTCTGCCCTCTGCCCAACTCGTTTTTGTGGTCATCTGCCCTCTGTCCCACTCGTTTTTGTGCTCTTCTGCCCTCTGCCCAACTCGTTTTTGTGATCTTCTGCCCTCTGCCCCATTCGTGTTTGTGCCCTCTGTCCCACTCGTTTTTGTGCTCTTCTGCCCGCTGCCCAACTTGTTTTTGTGGTCTTCTGCCCTCTGCCCCACTCGTTTTTGTGCTCTTCTGCCCTCTGCCCAACTCGTTTTTGTGGTCTTCTGCCCTCTGCCCCACTCGTTTCTACCCTCTGTCCCACTCGTTTTTGTGCTCTTCTGCCCTCTGCCCCACTCGTTTCTGCCCTCTGTCCCACTCGTTTTTGTGCTCTTCTGCCCTCTACCCAACTCGTTTTTGTGGTCTTCTGCCCTCTGCCCCACTCGTTTCTTCCCTCTGTCCCACTCGTTTTTGTGCTCTTCTGCCCTCTGCCCCACTCGTTTCTGCCCTCTGTCCCACTCGTTTTTGTGCTCTTCTGCCCTCTGCCCAACTCGTTTTTGTGGTCTTCTGCCCTCTGCCCCACTCGTTTCTGCCCTCTGTCCCACTCGTTTTTGTGCTCTTCTGCCCTCTGCCCAACTCGTTTTTATGGTCTTCTGCCCTCTGCCCCATTCGTGTTTGTGCCCTCTGTCCCACTCATTTTTGTGCTCTTCTGTCCTCTGCCCAACTCGTTTTTGTGGTCTCTGCCCTCTGCCCCACTCGTTTTTGTGCTCTTCTGCCCTCTGCCCAACTCGTTTTTGTGGTCTTCTGCCCTCTGCCCCACTCGTTTCTGCCCTCTGTCCCACTCGTTTTTGTGCTCTTCTGCCCTCTGCCCAACTCGTTTTTGTGGTCTTCTGCCCTCTGCCCCACTCGTTTCTGCCCTCTGTCCCACTCGTTTTTGTGGTCTTCTGCCCTCTGCCCCACTCGTTTTTGCCCTCTGTCCCACTCGTTTTTGTGCTTTTCTGCCCTCTGCCCAACTCGTTTTTGTGGTCTTCTGCCCTCTGCCCCACTCGTTTCTCTGCCCTTCCGCCCTCTGCCCCACTTGTTTTTTGTCCCCTTCTGCCCTCTGTCCCACTTTGTGCCCTTCTGCCCTCAGCCCCACTTACAATGGCGCCAGCAAGCTGCCAGCGCCTTTCTAAAATAGCTACAAAGTCAGCTTCAACAGGAAGCACTAATAGATAAAGTAAAGCAGGTACTTGAGTTGAAGGTCAAATTAAGTTACACAATCATTAATCACCCTGAGTTTGGGGTGATTAATGATTGCGTTTCTCCATGATTTGCATAATTGATTTACTAATAAGTCCCTACTACAGTATACTATGTGTGCCCAGGGCCTATACATCATATGCTTCTAGTGGGCCTGCAGCACTGATTATGTCACCCACATGAGTAGCCCTTCAAACATGTCTCAGACCTTCCATTGAAGAACCTGTGTGTGAGCAGTACCAAGTTCACCTACTTTCCAGGCCTAAACCTTCCCTTTTAGTACATGTAAGGCACTCCTAAGGTAGACTCTAGGTAGCCCCATGGGCAGGGTGCAGTATATTTAAAATGTAGGACCTGTGTTGTTGTGTTGTACATGTCCTGATAGTGAAAAACTGCTAAATTAATTTCTTCACTAGAGCAAAGCCTATCTCTCCCATAATTAGCATTACAGCTGCCTTGTAACACTTTACAAGTATAACTTTCAATTGGGAGCAGATAGAAAAAAATTGGGGTTTGGTGTCTTTGGACAATTTAAAAATACATATTTTAGTGAACTGTTTTTTAACTTGCAGGTCTGCAAATGCCACTTTTCCCTACTTCAAAGGACAAAATGGGTATAAGTACTGGCCCTCTGACACCATATGCTCAGAACACTTCTGGACTGAGGACATTCTGCCAGGAAGAAGAGCTGTTGTGCTGCCAGGAGGGACTACCACTTTGTTGCTTGCTTTGCTGTGTTGGCATGCTGTCTGCTGCTTCTTGTCTGGGAGTGAGAGGACAGGGCTTTAGTCTCCGCATTCTGCTTCTTAAGATATCCCAAAGGCTTGACTGGGCTTCCCTCCTGCTGCTAAAGTCTCAGTCACATCTAAGACTTCACCTGCATCTTGCAACCAGCACCTTGGCTCCTCTGCTAAGAGCTAAGTCCTGCCAAGTGGTGCTTAACCCAGTCCTGGGCTCTTGGAAGTGAATTTGGTGAGGCAACCAAAATATTTGGTGCCTGGATGCAGAGCGTCAGCTAGAACTGATGCCATTCTGCAAAATGAATGCATCGCCCCCGCTGCGCCGAAGCCATTAACATCGCTCACCTGGTGTGGGATACCACAACCTGGACTACGTCACAGCGCCTCCAAAGAACCATGGCAGCAGCAGCCTCGACACCACGCTACCAACGTCTCTGGTGCCCTATCCCAACTCTGCCGCATACTACGTGATTCCTGCCAAGTGGTGCCTAACCCAGTCCTGGGCTCTTGGAAGTGAATTAGGTGCTGCAACCAAAATATTTGGTGCCTGGATGCAGAGCGTCAGTTAGAACTGGTGCCATTCTGCAAAATGAATGCATCGCCGCTGCTGCGCCGAAGCCATGAACATCACTCACTTGGTGTGGAACACCACAACCTGGACTTCGCCACAGCACCTCCAAAGAACCATGGCAGCACAAGCCTCGACACCACGCTACCAACGTCTCTGGTGTCCTATCCGAACTCTGCCACATACTGCGCAATTCCCGATCGGCGCATCGCCTTAGGCCCAGAGGTTCGACTTCTACACTTGGAATCAAAGTCCTGCACTCTCGACAACTATGCTGTCTCGACGCTCCTCACCTTCTGGAACTGAGGTCTCACTCCCTCAACCGACACATCACCTCCGATTTGCAAAGCATCGTGCAAAAGCTGCAACAACAGGGAACATGGTGGCGGGTTAGTCCTGCCATGGGCTTCTCTCACGCTCCTCTGGATTGCATGCAGCTAATGTACTTTGTTTTGAGGCGTCTCTGTGTCATCTAAACAATTCTATTCTCTTCTTAAAATAAATTCATCCCCCTTACCTGGTTTGGTCTTGCCGCTGTCTTTTGGGGCTACTCTGGCGTTTCCTCTGTGTTTTCCCTCAGCATTTCGGACCCGGCTCTGTGAGGATGCTGCAGGGGTGAGGCTTTCTTCCCAGGCCCGAAAGGATCAGATTGGGTGGAGACTGTGTACCGGTGTGCTGGTGTTCTGGTAAGGCGTATCACTTTCCTGCCTACCGGCTGTTTGTTCTGCTGCCCTGCTGCCCCTGTGTTCCAGTTTCGATCAGACTGTGCCGTCTTGCGGGGATTCCTGATGAGGCGCTTTGCTTTTCTTCCTGCCGGTTGTTTTTTTTTTCCGCTGCTCTCACTGCCTCTGGTGATTCCAGACTCGACTGGAACGGGCGGAGATTCTGTGCCGGCTCCTGCGGGGTCTTTGGTGAGGCGTCTTGCCTTCTCGCCTGCCTGTTGTTTGCTCAGATGCCCCCGTTGTTCCCAGTCCCCCAGTGCCGTGTCCCGTGAAGGTCTCAAGGGTTTGGGGAGGTGGAAGTATATACATAAGTTGCTAGCAGTATTAGGTGAGAAAATATTTTCTCACTCGGCCGACCCCCCAAAACAACCGAGAAATTGTTAGGTAGTTAGAAGTAACCATTAACTGAAAGTGGTAGATCTTATCCACTGTATGCAGGGCTGCCCCGGGCCCACGAAGGGGGCCCTCTTAAGAGGGCGGCCCCACTTAGTGCCACAGGATGGCACATGACGAGTCAGCCTCCCAGTGTTTGGGACCCTCGAAGGTCCCCCATGCCTACGTCACTTCCGGGCAGGAGAGGGCGGGGGGAGAGGTACTTATACCTCTCCCGCCCACTGAGCACCCTCTTTCTCATGCTGCCCTGATGCTGTTTACTTGGGTGTAGATGTCTGGTCCTTTGTCAGGCCTGCTGTCGTGTCCCTGGCGTCAGCTCTGTCTGTGAGTGCAGGGGTATGCCGCCCAGGATTTTGGTGTGCCAGGGGACAGTCGAGCGGCGTGGGGGTGACACGAGGCCCCCGTGTAAAATGGCGTCCAGTTTTTGCTGTGAGTGCTGCCTTTTACCCTGGGATAGCTCTGTTGGCAGAGCAGAGGACTAGTGGGGTCGCTGACATCCCTAGGTTGCTTGTTCTAGTCAGGCTCGATGGATGCTGTCCAAGTGGGTCCCGTGCCTGTGAGGGCTCTGCAGAGCTCGAACCCAGATTTCATGAGTGGTTCCCTGCGGGTCTGGGAGCGGAAGTTTAGGGCAGGGGCGGCCATGTTGTGGGCAGTCTCTCCTGCCCGGTTTTGTTTGTGCGTGGGTGAGTTATTCCTGTGGGTCTCAGCTAGGGGAGCGGTTTCGGTTTCAATGTGGTTTGGAGCTCCGATAGCGCCTCCGATGCTCATGGCAGGAGGGGCGTGTGCTGTTTTTTTCCTGTCGCACATTCGGTGGCTGGGCTGATGGCCCCAGTCGGCATTGTTGTGGTGAGGGGCAGGGTCCCAGTCTGAGTAATCCTGTCTCAAGAGGCAGGCGGAGCATTTGTTCCATCGTGCCCCTTCTCACTCGGCACTGCACACCAATAGAGATTAGCCCAGCCCTCCACTGGCCACTCTTCAACCAAAGGGCTTTTTCCACACATTGCCACCGACCCGGTTTTGTCACCTTGGCATTGGACGCTCTAATTTCCTCTTTCCGCTGTCACCCCAGACCACCTTTGCCACATCTACCTTGTTTGGTGGACACCCAGGACCTTGATCTCTCCTTCTGCCCCCATTGCACATACATACAATTGACGGCCTATCCCCCACCCCCTCCCAACCACGACCCACTCCCTCTACGCCCCCTGTCCATCTCAAGCGCTAGCACCTCCCCCCTCTGACCACACCTGACTCTTTCCCTTCCTTCCTGTACAGCACAGCTTCCTTATCACAACCCGGTCCTGAAGATAATCCCAAACAAAGAGGATCGAAACGTCGTCGACAGTTCAGCGCAATAAATGCGCAGCCCCTAATGTGGCTCATCTAAACCAATCCTACAAAACTTTGGAAAATTTCGCTTTACAAATAACCTGGAGCCACATTGTTTTTGCTATTCACTATACATATTCATGCACCAGTCACTTTGCGCCATATATGCTGACCACAATTGTCACTTGCATCGCCACTTTTGTGTCACCTGCACATGCTGAGCATCAAGTCCAATTCGGGTTGTTTTGTTATTTGTTGACTTACAGTGCTGCTACAACTGTACCTCTCTATTTAGTTCTTTTACTTTAATTATACGATGTCATGAGATCGCTTGAAAAAATCATTGAGTCTTCTTGTCTCTGTTTCTGTAATGATCTATGCATACATGCTTACTTGTCTTCTAATAAGTCCAGTTGAGTTACTGTTTGTTTATTCTGATTACCTACCCCAATCCCAACGTGGTTTACGGGTCACACTCCTGTAGTTCCTTACAAGCCAATGCACTGAAGCACCATAGGTAGCCCAAGTGGGAGCTACAGACTTCTAAGTACTGCATTTTGAATTTAATCTTTAAAAATTCATATCTTGACTCATCCTCGCCTCCCTGCAAACAGAGCACCAGAGCCCCACTTACCCAGAAAGCTCCCCAGTGCCTCAGGCGCTGCTGCTGGCCACCATTGCAACACTGGTCCCGGGCTGCTGGCCAATGTCGGGGTAGGCGGGGGTCGGGGAAGCCTGATTGCTCCCGGACAAGGTCGGGACGGGCTGCTAGTGAACATATAAAAGTTCTCATGAAGATGTTGAGCATGAAAGGAGCAATGGTTTTCCTATGGTGACCTTATTCCCATTTCACAGGAAACACAAGGTTGCAGTGTAACTCTGCTCCTTCTCACCAAAAATGACTGAAACTATTTCAAGGCCACACCTCTAACCTGGGCATTAGACAAGAGAAGGTTCAACAAGAGTACTTTGTCCATAGCTTTGAACAAATGTCATGGTGCACGTGGTATATGGTGCATGTGTGCACAAATCTACTCCCCTTTGAAGGATGCTGTCAGAACATCATCCATTATCACGTTTAGAGTGTGCACCATTTCACACTTCTACTGTTGGGTGGGTCCAATGTGCTGTTCTGATCAATGAAAGACTGGAATTGATGCACCACTTATACATGGAGGATCATAGATCACTGAAGTAGGTCAGTAAATGGTTCCTCAAAACATTGATGTTCATTGATGTGTTTTTCTGGTGAGGTCAATATCAAATGTTTTAATAGCCGACTAAGACACCCTGTACTATGGGAGCAATTAGAGTTTAACATTTCTAGAAATTCCTTTGCTACAAAAGCTGCAGTGATCCAGGTCTAAACTAGCTGGATAGAGTTTCTTTAACCACAGCAAAAATGATCTGCATTCTGCTGCCTTAAATTATGAGGCACTCCGGGATGATGGCAATGGTTTCTTTCATAACTCCCTTGCTGTTCATCCGTGCAAACTCAGATTCTGTTGAAATCACTTTACAGACAAGAATCAATGTATTGCTCTATAAAATACTTTCGAAAGGCCAGAAGACAAGAAGGCCAGGTATAAAAATTAAAGAATTATCTTAAACATCTCAGTGTGATGAAAGAACAGCCCAATGCATAGCAAACATTTGTGGTGGCTCCTATTTCATCCTCTTGAGCCCTGTAAAAGGATAATTGCCAGATACCCTTCTTCAAACACAACAAGAGCAGAAACAGATGCACCTCTCTTAAAGTGCCTCCTTTGCTCACAACACATAGGCACCCCATCTGCAGGTACTATTGTCATAATACCAATTCTCGCTCATTACCACTTAGAGCCTACTCACATAAAACATTTCACATCAGGCTCATTAACACACAGGTTGCAGCTGCGCATGCTGCAGACATCGCAGGCACTGTCAACAGTTACAAGCTAAATACAATCTCCCTTACAGACACTTTACTTACTGCCTTCATTACAAAGTTTCAAGATATCCTCAACCTGTCTTCCAGCATACAAATCATTCATCTCATTCATAACGCTAATGAATATCCGACAACCATACAAAAATCCTATAGATCACGACATCTTCAGGTTGCTATCAACTCCATAGACTCCTGAGTTGCAACTTTTCCCTGAGGGTTCAAGCCGAACACTTATCTCCATCCTAATCCACTGGCATGACAATTTCATCACAACATTTGTTTGTTAGGTTACAGATAATTTATATATTGCTAGTTTACCCACATAGACATTTGGTGCTACTAAGCACAACTAATCAGAAGGAAAATAAATGATCTATTAAAATGCTGTACAGAGAGCATCTTCCTAAACAGAAGCAAAAAGGGAAGATAATTCAAAGGTGATGAGGTAGAATAGAAAATGAGTGATGGCGTATCTTGGACCTGTGGAAGCTAGTAACTTTCAAGTGCATCACACAATGCTTAACTTGAGCTGGCGGTCGCTGGTGAAGGCCACCGACAGTAATATTTTGGGGCCGGCACTTATCTTTCCACATCAGGCCTTCACCAAGATTTGAGGACTGTTGGGAGGAAAGGTCTGATGCCGCCACTGAGAGCCCACATACAGTGTAGGCGCCGCTCTACCGTACTGCCATGACCTCCTGATCGATGGAAAGGAAAAAGCACGATATCTTGAGCGAGAACGAGAAGGAAAAGTGACAAAGACGTAGGGGGAGCCGCTTACTGTTATGGAAAAATTACTGCTGCCTCACTCCAGTGCCTTGGACTCACTTGATTCTACTCCTGGTCGCTTGGAAGCCGCCACAGGTCTGGAGCTTCATCCGATGCTCTTTCTTCACTTCATTTACCCTGCCTAGTGCACCTGGTTGCATACCACAACGCGGAATGGCACCGCCGAAGGCAACTGTTCAGAAGGGAGCCCAAGCTGGAGCTCGCGCTGCAGCAGCTACTACTGATCCAGCAGCGTCTACCATAAGGGATGAGATACAGGCACAGTCACAGCGTCCGGCCACAAAAGGCAATGCGATGCGTGTGACTTCCTCCAGAGTAGGACACCACATCCTTAAAATCCTACACTCAGGTAAAGCAAATGATGTCATTTACCCCAGGAGGTCTGCAAATCTATCGCCAGAAGGGGAGATGGTGGAGGCATTAATGGAGGCAGTCCTCAATGTGTCAAAGGAGATGCCGACCACACCTTTGGACCCCATTTCTGCAATAAATGTGGAAAGCTCCCCAGGCTTGGATTTTTCGCTGCAAAAGCCCCTAAGCTTTGCTGGAGAGCATAGGAATTCCTGCTCACCTGAGGAAGGGCTGATTGAAAGTGCAATACCTGGCCACCCTTGAGCGCAGTACTAAAAGGGGTGCAGCTGAGTGATGGAATATCTAACCAATTTGATACTGCAGGGGCCGCGCAAGCAGGAGACTCTCAACCATTGTCTATTTACTGAGCAGGCTTGGGACAGCATTCCAATACAGATAAGGTTATCTTAACTGACAAACAAAGTGATCTTAAGAAACTACAGCAAGACAGAGATCTCAGAACATGATCAGTAGCTGCGGAGATTGATGATTATAGTGATGCTGGTGTGACCAAGCAGGATCAAGCTGCAACTTTCCCATGCACTACTAGTGACATAGCATGCTGCTGCAATGATGACACTTTTGCTACCATTAGCACAGGCATAAGTGACTCAATGGAACCGTTTTTCTATGACACACAGCTAGTGGATGAACCTATTAGTTTATCCAGCGGAAAGAAAAAAGGCAACTGTAATGCTAAAAATACAAGATGTCACAAAAAGGGAAGTGACAGGAAAAGCGATCCACGGGATTGCAAGACCACATCCGGCAACCTGGGTATAACCAGTAGCCCACTGCGCAAATGGGTCACAGCGAAAGGGGGAGTAAAAAATGTATGTGATCTCACGGCTGTCTGGCTCTGGTGATGACTTAGTCCTGGGGCCAGGGGAGGGCTATGGCTCTATATCCTTAAATCCAAGCATGGGTAGAGAATCAAGTTTGTCTCCGGAAACTGCACCAACGCTAGGCAGCGTCCAGAAGGAAGCAGTGACTTCTCCTATTTTTAGGTCTCTTCCATCTCCTGCCTAGAGTGAAACTCAACTAAATGTTTCAGTCACTGGATCGCTGGAATCCTTCACTGTAACAATACTCCAAGCACTACAGGCCGAAAGAGAAGAAGCCCAGGACTAATGGCCCACAGGCTAAAGCAGATAGCTCAGCGATTAAACAGGCTCTCACTGAGGTAAACAATAAAGTAGTGGCATTAACAACAGATATCGGAGAGCTGCAGCAAAGAGTATTGGACACAGAAGTTCCCACGATGAGGGGCGCCAAAATCTCTGATGCACAGAAATATCAGCTTCTTTTTTGCAAGGCAAAGTCGAGGACTTTAAGAACCAGCAACAATGCAATAACCTCCACCTCTTTGGAGTACCAGAAGATGAGGAGGGTTCGGATCCCCGTGCATTTGTGCTACAACTACTCCAGAGAGCATTTCCCAACCTGGCTGACTAGGACTGGGACAGCCAAGTACAAAAGGCATATAGATTACCTGCAGCCCTCAACAGACCTGCAGGTCGCTTTCCTTGGCCACTCCTCATCTACTTTGGAAATTTTCTCTTACAACAAGCAGTTTCCATTAAGGTTCGCCCTGCTGCGCCTATCGGAATGGGTTCATATTCCATCTTTTGCAGGTCGGATTTTTGCAAGAACACGAGGGATAGATGTTTGAATTTATGAATCCATTAAAATCTGCAGAGGCACAGGTCTTTTTACAGGAACCGACCCGTTTAAAAATTCATTAAAAATGGCCAAGTTCAAATGGTGTATACGGAGCAAGATGCTCAGCAGATTTTGCCCAAGTGGCAACAAGGAGCTAAATAGCACTTTTCTTTCTTTTTCTCTCTTTTTGTTCTAGAGTTACTAAAAATGCTGAATTAAGGGGTTACAAGCAGGCATGTAAGGGATCATACTAATATTCTGTAGTGGTCTGACATATTAGTAAGGCTAAATTTTGGTATGCCCTCTTTAACTATGTGCTATTACAATGGGGGGCGCTAGGTGGCGCACGAGCGGAATGGAAGCAATTTAGTGAGGCTCCCGCAGTCCGGTTATTAATCCTGTGTTGACGTCTGCAATAAAGGATTTATTGGCACCGGAATAAGAGAGCGGGGCGTTGGGGCACAAGCGGTGCTGACTCTGCCGCCTGACGAGACACGACGAGTGATTTATGCCTGCTGTGAGCTGCGGAGCGGTGTGACCCCTGCAGAGGTCTAGAGCTGCGATCAGGAGGAAGGAGCTACGCGAGCGCTGCAGCCGCTCACTACCCGCATGGATGACATTTCACGCAAATTAGACGGGCATGATACACGCCTAAAAGAAGCGTAGCACAGAATATCTGATACAGAGGATGTCACGGAGCATCTGAACTCTGGGGTGACCCGAAAGGACAAAAAGTGATGAGAATCATCAACGCAAAAAATGAGGACATTGAAGCCCGTAGCTGGCGTAATAATAATGGAATTTTAGGTGTTCCCGAGAGCACAAATACGGGCAAGCTTGAGGACTATGCCAAAAAGATGCTTGCTGCGGTGACTGACGCAGGCGCGCTCTAACCTCAGTTTATCGTGGAAAGGGCCCATATATCCCTCGGCCCGAGACCTCCTCCTGGGAGTGCGCCCAGGCCCATCATAGCGCGCCTCCTCAATTACTGGGACAGGGATACTGTATTGCGAGTGGCCAGAGAGAAGAAACAGCTAAACTTCGATGGTGTCTCTTTTACTATCTTCCCCGACTTCACGGCACATGTTCAGGAGGAGAGACGCAAGTTCAACGTCGTGAAGCAGAAGCTGAGGCAGGCTCAGGTGGATTATGCCCTCTTCGAGTTACATATCAGGGCACTCAAACTATCTACATGAAACTGCAACAAGTGGAGGAATTCCTTAAAAAAATCAAACGACGGAAAGCTGCGACTCCTGAACGGGATGACACACTGGAGGCACCTTTATCTGATGTGGAATGACCTTCTTTGGGGATGATGTTAAACCTTCATTCTGCGTTCAACCACATCTCATTGGTAGCGACATGCTGTCTGACATTGTATGTGAACCACAAATGTTTTTTCATGATTGCCTTGTATTGTGGGCCTCTGACTGGGCATGCTGCAGCTGGGCGGAACACAGCAGATGAGAAGAACCGGACACCCTTGCCGCCTAAAGTGGGACTGACCAGTTGTAGTAGGTCTCCTGGACAGGTGCGAGGTACCTGGTGGGAATCCCCCAATTGGAGCACCCGTGTTGTACAGTTTTTTTGGATTGATGGGAGGGAGGGGGGCGGACTTGATTACTGCTGGCATAATTGGGATGCTTCAGTGGGTGGGGGTGGTTGGGGGGAAGTTTACAACGTAAATGACAGTAATTTACATTGTGTAGTTATGACATAGCATGTTGCAGAGAGGCGTGTTCTGTTATACCATGTTGCAGGATTATCAGAATGAGCACATGGGACGATATGGCAGGGAGGACTGATGATTCGGATCTGAAGGTGATGTCATGGAATATCAGAGGGCTGAATATTTCGAGGAAATGCAGGCAGGTACTGGCTTACCTGGATAGGCAGCAGGTGCAGGTTGCAATGCTGCAAGAGACGCATATACACCCACAATCCCACAATACCTTTGCCAGCAGATTGGCGTGTGTCCGAGCATTTTCTTCTTACTCTTCCTATGCGCGAGGCACTGCCACATTGGTTAAAAAATGTGTCCCCTTTGCACTTGCTGGCGTAACATCGGACCCACAGGGGAGATATGCCATTGTATGGGGGAGGATGGGCAGGGATTCTTTAACAATTGCGAATTGCTATTTCCCCAACGTGGACACACCTGAATTTTTCACGCCCTTGTGGGGTAAAATAGTGGATATAGGGTCTATGCACATTATATGGGGGGTGATTTTAATGTTGCCTTAATTCCTACTCAGGATAGAGCTTATGTTGCAGCACATTATAATAACAAATCTAGAGAGGTGCTGGTGGGCATAGTGGAGGAGAGGGGCCTGGTGGATAGCTGGCGTCGATTGCACATGCTGCGGAGGGAGGGGACTCATTTTACATCACACACTGCGACATGGGCACGACTAGACTACGGCCTGATTTCCAGGGGGTTGGGTACAGGCCTCTGTAGTGCTCCACATCTTGCCAGGACATATTCTGACCATTGCCCTGTAAAAATCACAATTAGTGTACCTGGATATGATAGACCCAGGCCGACATGGCTAATGCAGCCAAATGCTTTGTTGGACATAGTCTTTAAATCTGAACTTGGGGAGGAGATAATGGATTTTTTTGCACGAAACAAGGGCTCAGTGGACAGTGTGGAGGTAATATGGGAGGCTTTTAAAGTTACGATACGAGGATACTGTGTTTCCAAAAGCTTCGGAGTACTGAGAGACATACAACGTATATTGAGGAATTTGGAGCAGGAACTGAAGAGGCTAGAGGGACTGATGTTAAGTGGGGAATCAGGACAAGTACAAAACGATTTTAGGACCAAACTGTCTAGGTATGAAGAGGAGGCTGCCAGGGAAGCTAAATTTAGGGGGGCGGTATTGGGTGGCGCGGAGATATGGGGAGGGGGAATGGCGGGGAAGGCTCTATCTGAGATTACATGTTGCCCACGTTTTAACACTAGTATATTGGAGATAGACAAACCAGAGGGGGGGACTTGTCAAGACACCACAGGCATCCTGGAAATGTTTACCTCACATTATGCTAAATTATACACCACACACAACCATGGAGAGATGAACCTCTATGACTTTATGGGGGATGTTGCAATATGTTGGCTTAGCGATGTACACAGAGGATTTCTCAGTGCTCCACTTGAGATTGATGAGATCAGGGAGGCTATCATGTCCTTGAAGAACGGAAAGGCACCAGGCCTCGATGGCCTGCCTGCCGAGTTCTATAAATGTAGTATTCGAGGAGTCCCTTGAGGTGGAGATACTTCCTCCATCGATGCGTGAAGTGGTCATCACATCTCTACTGAAACCTGGTAAACCCCCCAGGGCCTGTGACTCCTTCCGACCACTGTCACTTATTAATTGTGACACGAAAATATTAGCCGTGGTGTTGGCCACTCGTTTGTCTCTCCTGATGGATAAGATCATACTCCCCGACCAATCTGGATTTGTCCCTGGCAGGGCCACTAATCATAATTTGCGCACCGTGTTCTCTTTAATACAGACCGTGGCGCCAGAGTTCCCGATTGCTGCTGTATTTTTCAATGCCTCTAAGGCATATGACTCTGTGGAATGGAGACACTTGTTTTCAGTCCTGCAGAGAATGGGGTTCCCTAAGTTGTTTATTTCTTGGGTGCAACTATTGTATCATCAACCTACTGCCAGGGTGTTAATAACCTGTCACTTGTCTCCATCTCTTTCCATATTGTGGGGCACCCGGCAGGTATACCCACTCTCCCTGCTCCTCTTCGCCATAGCGATCGAGCCACTGGCGTCTAGATTGGTTCAAATTCATCGGGACAGGGCGTTTCGGTGTTTTCTACGTCAAATTCTGATTTCGTTATCCGCTGACGACATCACATTATATATTAGAGATCCGCAACAAAACATTAATCCCCTACTGCGGGAATTCCTGGTGTTTGGCAGGCTTTCGGGTATCAACATAAATTGGGGAGAATCGCAATTGTTCATGCTTATGCCTGCGGTCCCCAACTTCTCACTGGATTTCCCTCTCGAATGGTGTCATTCTGATCTTTGGTACTTAGGTATATAAGTGTCTAGGGACAAGGAGGACACGCTTAGATTAAACTATGGCACAGTGATCACGAGACTGACAACTAATGTCATACGCTGGATTTCTCTGCCCTTGTTGCTGGCAGGTAGAGCCTCTCTCATTAAAATGATTATCCTCCCCCAATTTCTATATCTATTTCTTAATATTCCCTATTACCCTTGTGCTTTTTTCTTTAAAACCCTATGGACGGAACTGATTCGACCACTATGGAGTGATAAACAGCCACGACTTAAATGGTCAATAATCACACAGCCCTATGACAAGGGTGGGTTTGACATTCCCGATTTTGAGGTCTATTATATTAGTGCGCAGGCTCATTATGCAAATAAATTGGATGTTGCCTATGCCATACATGCCACAGCTAGCAATGGAGGACTGGCTGGCACGCCCTCTTCCTCTGAGTGGCCTCATACATGGACCTGCTAGTGCCCTAGAGACACCACCCGCAACGGTAACCTGCACAGTGGATGCATGGAGGCATATGGCAGATGTCCTGGAGTCTCAGCTATTATATTCTTCGTCGCTCCCATTCTCATACCACACGAAAATGGTAAAACTGCAGGAATTGAGTTTCCGGGCTATGTGCAGGTGACTCAATGTCACCACATGGGGTGACCTGTTCCACGGGGGGGTGTTTCGCTCCATGGACCATTTTTCCCAGGTTGTGCGCCCCACACCATTGGAGGCTTTTCTGTACGTGCGACTGAGGCAGGGGATGAGGGAGGTCTTACCTGACTTCCCTCATGAACGGGAAATCCTTGATCCACTTCATTTTTTGCTCAGCTCCTCAGATGGGAAGCATCTTGTGTCAGGTATATACAGTTGTATCAGGGCGCAACAGCAGGGGGTGGAGGGGTTGGCCCGCATGCACTGGAGCGAAGATCTAGGAAAGGAAATATCAGAAAGCCAATGCACATATTGTTGTAGTGTCACAGAACATATCTCGGCTAGTTGCGGATTCAAAGTTATACATTATAAGTTCTTACAAAGTCTTTATTACACCCCCGCTAAGAAATAAAGGGCCTCATTAATGAGGTTGTGCGTCACTTTTACGCCGCCGGTGTGTCACTTTTTGTGACGCACCAGTGGTGTAAAAAATGGACCTTGTTGCGGCATATTTGAAAAGTGACGCGTCTAGGTAGATGTGTCACTTTGTAAACCCCTGTGCCACATTATACCTGCACCAGGTATAATGTTTGCAAGGGGGGCGTATTGACGCAAGAAAGGGTCGTATAAGTGACGCAGTGAAATCTTTGTGATTTTACTGCGCCACTTCTAGGACACAGATGCGTCAATATCTTACGCCTGCCTCACAGCAGGCGTAAGACTGACGCAGGCCCTTTCACATGGGGCTTGCCCCATGTGAAAGGATACATTGCTGGAGTTGCGTCACTTTTGTGACACACTCCAGCAATGCGTCACTTTTGCGCCTACAGATACGTCAGAAATACTGATGTATCTGTAACTCCTTGCGACATGATGTGTCATACTGTAAATATGACGCATCATTGGTGTCGCAAGGAGGGCGCAATAAAAATTGACGCATCGCTGTTTTCACGCAGCAATGCGTCACTTTTCATAAATGAGGCCCATAGATTTCAGTTGTCAAATAATGACAGGTGTGATAGGTGTAGGAGAGCTGGACAGGCTTCTTGCACTTAGCGTGGGAGTGTCCGGGGGTAAGGGAGTTCTGGACGCAGGTGCACGCGGCCCTTGAGAACATGCTGGATACCACACTGGGAAGGGACCCATTGATTATGTTGTTGGCATATACTGCACACATACCCAAACACTTCAGAAATTTTTTAGATATTATATTATTGCTGGCCAAATGACGACTGGCTTGCCGATGGGGTAGGGGGAGGGCTTAAGTTTAAGGAGTGGCTACGTGATGTTATATACTGTCAGGAGCAGACTGCTGTTTATGCTAAGACACAACCGCTGGCCTCCAGACCCAGAGGTACATGGGGTCCGCTGCAAACATTTCTCGTTTGAAGTGCAGATGGGGGTCTGAATCACCCTCACAGGATGATGTTCCAGTGCTGGATAGGGGGGAGTTTTCGTTGTAACCTCTTGCTGGGTGAATACTGGTTTGGGCATTGCTAATGCCGAACATTCACATGGATGGTTGATATCTCTGATTGTCTTACTGCTGATTCATACTGGACTGTCATGCTGGACACATTGTATTATGGAATGTCATCTTCCTTGTATACCTGTGTATCTCTGACAACATGTATAGCATTAATGTATTGTATAATTAGTGATACTGATGTCACATCCGAGTAAGATGGATGAGATATGATGCCTGCAATTCATATAAGACGCAATAATGGATATGATATCATGGCCTACTGTAACTTATGATGTACATGCTACACTGTGAGACTTTATATTATTGTCTATGTCTAAAAAATGTTATAAATAAAAGTTTTTAAAAAACTATGTGCTATTACAATGATTCCCTCCTGGGATTATTGGTTTTCTTTTCCTCTTCTTCTTTTCCTTCATTTCTGTACTAAGACACTTCTGAGAAACTAGAGTCATGGGGGTGGGGGGGCAGCTTTCAGGGTGTGATGGCCCTCTCGCTAGCTGTCCAGTCAGTGACAGCAGGAAGGGGGTGATTATTTTCCTTAAACACAGGTAGGTATGGGGTGGGATAGATTGGGGGTGCTGGGAGGGGTTGGGTTTAGGGGGCAAGCTAAAAGCAAAGGGGATATGAAAAAGGAAAGGCAGGGTGTAGCCAACAATTACCAACTTTTTAGTTTTTTTTAATGAACAGGGTCTGCAGCTATAAGGATTATGCTAAAAATGTATGTATTTATCAGGAAAATCAATATATTGTGACCAATTCTTGAAAAGGTATGGCATTACTTAAGTTCCCCTGTTGGAATGTCTCCGGTTTAAATGCTGGTAGGAAATGTCAGCTGGTTCGCAAAGAGATAAATTTGTATAAACCTCTTCTTGTATTCTTATCAGGAACCCATTTAGCTCATAAAGACGGGGCTGCTTAATCAGTAAAAATACCAAACAATAGTATGCACTTTGCAAAGCGCCTCAATCAGAGGAACTGCAATCCTAGCTGGTAAAACGCTTATGTTTACAACACATAGGGTATTAGCAGATTCACGAGGGAGGTGGGTAATTGCTCTGCTGGCTATGTTTGAAGTGGAATACTTTTTGTTATTGTTTAAGGACCTAATGCCGATGATCCTGAGGTTTTTAAAGCGTTAACGCTAATACTATTGGAATTGCAAGGGGTTTTAATAATTATGGGCGATTTTAACTGTGTGATTAACTATTTTATCGACTCTACCAGCCACTGTATGACTGCAACGGATGCCGAAAGTAAGGACATCTACTTAGGAACTAGCGTGTTTGCATAATGTTAAAGATGTATGGAGAACTTTATATTCAGACCTCCCAGGCTACACATATATTAACAAGCCCGCTCAGGCTGTATTCCAGGATTTAAATGGTTTGGGCTCACGATCTGATACTTCAGACAGGCACGATTGAGCTGTGTCCAAAAATTACATCGGATCATAACCCTATCATTCTTGGCTTCAAAACACAGTCGACAAGCAAAACTAGACACCCTTTCTCTTTTCCATGATATCTATTGACAAATAATGAGCATATTGCATGTACGGAAAGACTTTTAGTAGAGTTTATCCATTTTAATGTTAACTCTGCTACTTTTTGCACTCTTTGGGACTCGATTAAGGCATATATTAGGGGCAGCACACAGCAATTTATATGATGAGAGAATAAAGCCAGAGAAGGTACTACTAAAGCCACTTGTGTGGAACTTGTTAATTTGGAAAGACATTGAGAGAGCGCCAAACAGAAGTGAAAAATTGTAGGGGTGCATCATATGTACAAGTAGTCAGCACCCGCATATATAAAGGTTTTACTGATCAGGTTCAAATGCAATGTAGGGTTGAGAACTGAAGTATTTGATGTTAGAACTACATGCAGAACAAATGTTAAGGGTTTTTGAAACACTAATGATGCCGTTATAATAGATTACCATTGTATGTTTAGGTCTCTTTTATTAAAATTCATATTTGCATCTTATATACGTGATAAGCTTGCTTGAAGTAGAAAATGTATTTTGCTTTAAAGTTGGAGGCCTAAAGAACGAAAAGATTGTTCATGTAGGATGTTGGGCCTATAAAACGTGCAGAGGTTCAGTCCATGGAAATTGTGTAGGCCTGATTGGAAATGTTTTGCTTAGCATTAAATGGTAGAAATGTTTTGTAAAAGCTGCCTTTGGCTAAAATGATTGCAACATTGAAGGATGTGTGAGCCGATTCATATGTATTTCCTTGCAGGTGCCGGACCAAGTAGACAGTAGAGTAGAACGGCCCATTGTGTATGAGTGTTAGGATGTTAGACTCAGACATGGAGGAGTAGCCAAGGAATTTAAAGATACAACTTGAAGCGACGGAGAGTCTGGGAACCAAGGACGTTTTAACAGACAAGGATGGAGAGGTGCCATAATGGAAAATTCTGAAAACCAACACCTTCTAGAGGGGCGTACCTGCAGGCGTGTTGCCCGTATTGTGGGGTTTTTGTATTAGGGACAGCACCCCGAGGGAGGAGGTAGAGCAGATGGGCTGAGGAGCTAGAGAGAGTGGTTGGATTGGCAAAGAGCTTAGCTAGGACTGAGGATTCTCTAGACTAAAGAGAAAGTGAGTGAACTTCTTTGGAAGTCACCACGGCTGACACCTTTTGCTAGGGTGGGCTATTGCTGAGTAGGGATGTCACATAGTATAGTGTAGGGATAGATTAACTTGATTGTATAACTTTCCAATGCATACCAGAACTCAAGTTACAGCAATTTTTGTTAGCCTGATGATTCTTGAATTGATTCTCGTATTATTCATAAGCCGCCTAAGACTTTTCCGTAGGATTATGTTTGTATTAGTGCCTGTTTATCTTCTGAACCTCGTGTTGAGGTGTTTGTATCTTCAGTTGTTTTCGGTTATGTAATAAGTCTTCAACTTAGTTCTTAGTCAGTGGTTCTTTGGGGGAAGCAAACGGTAATTGTTGAAAGTATTGATTATTGATAAATAGGTTGCCTAATTCACTCTATGACAGATAAAAAGGTCCAGTCGACCTGTGACGGGATTTTGGAAAGTGGTAAGCAGGCTCTAGAATGAAAATCCCGCCTTATCAGTTGGTAGCAGAGTAGGATGGTTTATCTTCTGGAGTGAGGGTAATCTAGAGTAGGTTGAGATTTCCCCGAGGCCCATAGAGAACCAATGACGAGTATCCAGCAAGTCGCGGACGGAGGATGGCGTTCCATGGAAACTGACGGAGAGTGACGGTGCGGCGGGAAACAGCAGGTCGGAAGAGAGTGAGTATGAAAAGGGTCATGCGATTGTTAGATTGCGGTTATGTTTGTATTGTGTGTTGTATTGTCTTGCGGAGTTGAGTGCCTGTAGTGTGAAAGGAGAACAGGTTGTGAGCGCGCGCAACCAGTGAAAATCTTAAGCTCAAGGGGAGTTTAAGTGGTCCGGGTGTATCGAACACCCATTGTGATTGTCAACCATTGCTAAGGGGGTCATGAGGTACCATTGATCGCCCGCAGGACCGAGATAGGGGGAACGAATGTGTGAGTGCGTGGGTAACGGACACTGGTCGGAAGTTGCCGTGTGTCTGTAACCTATCAGTGAGGCGATTGTCCGGTCGTTCGTGGACAGACATTTGCCGGTTCGGTGACAATTACAGTTAGACTGTGGCCGTACAGTCAAGGAAGTGGCTGCTTGGTCGGAAGTGATCATTTCCAGTGTATGATTGGGACGCATGCGTGACCGGGAGACGAGCGGAGGAAGGAGGGGAACTGCTGCGAAACGGAGGCGAGTGACGTCAGAAGGAGCCGCGCTGGGATAGGGCGGTTAGTGAGGAGCCGCGCTGGGATTGGTGGATCGGCATTGGAAGTAAAAGAGCGCTGTAAACGAAGAAACTTTGCCGTTTTTTCACCATGAAATGCTTAAAGTGTTGCGAGATTGTTTTAGAGGTGAAAAGACATTATGGTTAAACTGTTCATGTGGCCATCAATAGTCGATTTTAAAGTCACCGAAAGAATGGACAGTGACCATAACGCCTTAGAATTGACTTATTCCCCGCCTGGGGGTGAGGTTACATCTCACGGAACGGACAAAGATAAGGCGGGGCTCCTACTTGAAAATAATCGGAGGAAAGTCAAGTGGGAGAAACTGGCCAATAGTCTAGATAGAATACCACAGTTATATGAAAGGATCATCCCATTTCTGGAGAGTGCCTTTCAGTTAGGAAATGAGGTGCAGGATGATGCCAGCAGAGGAATGCTTGCACAAATACACGCAGACATCATCAAAACCTTAGAGCAGGATCTGTTCACATCCTCAGGGAAAAGGAAAGGCCCCCCCGTCCAAGACTTCTTGGTATAACGCCGCTTGCAGGGAAGCCAAGGCCCATTTGTTACTTGCTATAAAGGGACGTCTTAGCAAGGAAGAAATCCGTGCCAGGAGAAGATTGTACAAAAACCTCCTGGAGAATGCGCGGTCGGAATGGGACCACGATTACTGGGAAAATCTAGTTGGAGCACTAACAAACAGAGATTCCCGCAAATTTTGGCGCGTAGTGGCTAATGGCACGGAGGACTTAGCCTCCGCAATAGAGCCTAACATAGCCCCTACGGTATGGCAAAGCCACTTCGAGGCGTTGTATGCGGAGGGAGGGGGGGACCAAAATAGAGCTGGTATCACAAAGACATCTAGCACCACTGGGGTTCCTTTTACTGAAAAAGAGGTGAGGGAGGCCATTAAAGGCCTGGCTGCTGGAAAAGCCCCGGGACTTGATGGGGTGCCCGGGGACTTGTTCAAGCAAGAACCAGGGATATTGGCACCTTATTTCACATTGATATTCAATGCCATTCTGGGGGGAATGGAGGTGCCCGATACTTGGTTGGGAGCAGAGGTGGTCCCAATCTACAAAAAGGGATCCCCTCTGCTTCCTGCCAACTATCGTCCCATCAGTCTTATCGATATATCCCAAAAACTTTTCGGAAGACTGATCCTGAATCGGCTCCAGGCCTGGATTGAAGAGATGGACATCCTGTCCCCCTATCAGGCAGGATTTAGGCAGGGTGTATCGACTATAGACCAAATTTTCAGGCTGAATCTCCTTTACTGGAGAACAGCGGTAATCGAGGGCGGCACTCTGTATACTATTTTTGTAGACTTACGTGCCGCTTTCGATTTGGTACCCAGAGCGAGACTGTGGAGAGTTATGGAAGAGCTGAACGTCCCTGGTGATATTCTGGCAATTCTGATGAGACTACACTATAACAACTACGCTCGCGTAAGGTGTGGCAAAGGTGGCAAGTTACCCGAAAGGTTCCCCGTTCGCAGAGGGGTTAGACAGGGTTGTGTGCTTGCACCGACCCTGTTTTGCCTCTTTGTGAACGGGGTTGTTGCCCACCTAAACAGGATTGCCAACACTGATGCCCCAAAGTTGACAGGCAGCAGGGTGCCAGCAATTATGTTTGCAGATGACACCCTGCTGCTGTCCAAATCCCCTATGGGGATTCAACGCATCTTGGACGGTTTTTTAGAGTTCTGCTCTGAAAGAGGATTGGAAATCAACCCACAGAAAACTAAATTTATGATTTTGAATCCTAACCCCCACAATCGAGCCCCACCTAGGCTAGGCACAGTCCAACTAGAACGTGTGCACAATATTGAATACTTGGGGATTACTTTAAATGAACATTTAACGTGGACGACTCACCAGACTAAAGTGAACATCAAACTGGCTCAGTTGGCGGGTGGCACTATACGTCTGGCGAATAAATCCTCCTATCGCCCACTAACCCCAATCATTCATATCTACAAAATTCAAGCCCGTGCAGGTGTTACATATGGGGGTGAGCTGTGGGGACACTCTCAACTCCCTAAATTACAGTCAACTGAAAATAAATTTCTGAGACAGGTCGTTGCCCTCCCTCAGAGTACTCCATTGCTTCCCCTTAGATTAGACTTGGGAATTCGACCAATAACGGAGGAGCTAGGACTTAAACCCCTAACATATTGGAGGCGTTTGTGGTGTAGCCCAGATCTTATAAACTATAGAGAGGAGCTGCAGGAATTCTTGGAGCTACGGAATGCCAAGAGGATCCCGTGGTTGACTTATGTGAAGGGAATGCTGGAGGAGATGGGCTACCCGGAACTTTGGACGGATCCTTCAAACACCTGCCTACAGATTCCAAAAAAGGCACTTGTGAGAGCATACCAAGAACTGATGCTTACAAAAGCTATTGACGCCACTCGTGAGGGATCCTTGACACATTTGTTCCTAAAAGTGAAAGACTCCTATTGTCTCGAAAGTACTCTAGACGCTATGTCTCCTGTATTAACGAGGAAATTATTCTTACAATGGAGATACGGAAGCCTCCCTTTAGCTTCATTTACAGTGTCCTGGTCATGCCGCTCCACCACAAAAACTTGCCCAGTGTGTGATCATCCGAAGGAGGATGACGTTCACGTTGTCTTCTTCTGCAAGGGCTATGAGAGGAGCAGGAAATACTGGTTAGTCCCACTACTCAGGAACCTGGGTTTTAGATCTTTTCAACCTGCTTACAGAGTTTTGAAGACAGACCTCTCCCCCACTGTAGTCTTTGCCCTCTCGAAATTTTTAACCTCTATGTGGTTCACTCAAAGACGATGGGTCAAAAGACTTGTATAAAAAGACTCCTGAAAGTTATATACTGTTTTCGCAGCACCCCTTGTTTTAAAATGTTTTATATTCGATCACATTGTGTTTAATTCGTTTTTACTTGTGTATAAATGTTATGTATCTTTATTGATCTGTGATCGAAATAAAGATTTTTGGAATGGAATGGAAAAGACGTTAGAACCTCGGGGTGAGGAAGAGGCTGCACCCGAGGATACCCCAGCCTATTATATGGCTACGTATGTTGGGTTGCATACCATATTGTGGCTTGAGAACTGGTGTAAGATGACTGACGGAAAAGAGGAATTGACTTTTCCTAAATATGGAACATTTAGACTGGAGGTACTGTATCAGTTAAAAGCGATTATGACTTCTTTGCGGCCTTTGCCCAGACCAACACAGTTTGAAGCATTAAACGCGTGGATCAGGGCAGCCCATGAAAGGAACAGAGATAGGAGACAAGAAAGGGTGAAAAGATCAGTTAGGGCGGTTCAAGATGCGAGATGGGATGCATTAGCCAAGAGGTGGAGAGTGCAGACCATCGAAGGGGACAGGGTGTATCCATTGTTGGTCAATGCAGGGGACGCGCAGAGAGGGAGTACCGAGGATGAGGACAGTGAGACAGACGACAGCCTGATAGAGAGACTGTTGTCGGAGAGACCACCTCCATATAATCAAGAGATGGGGGGGTCAGCACCGATGGGGAACAAGGAAGCCCCTGTCATAGACGGTGGCGTCCCGATGAAGAGCAGTTTGAGCTCCTTCGGGGACAAGTTTGGCCCGGTAGAGGGAGAAAAGGCACCTCAACCATTCACGGTGCAAAAGGTGCAAACCGAAGAGGGTGTCGATTCTCAGAGATTGCCAGACGCCCTTACGGTACCTGTTACCATAGATCCCATAGTATCAGTATACAATCCAGAACAGACACAGAGCGAGGGTCCGCTACAAACAGAGAGAGAGAGAAGTGTCAGTGAAGGAAGGAGTAATGTGGCGGACGGATGGTGCCAATGGCCAAGGCTGGTAGAAAGGAGCACCCCTTTGGCAGCATCGGCAGATTCCTCTGGAGAACAGGGGGGTTTGAGAGGACCGATGGACTTGAGAGGACCCCGGCCAAGGTCCATTAGAGAATTAAGGCCTGACTTGAGAACTTGGGATACGATTGTTGATACCCAGAGCAACAGGTCAAGGAATGATTTCGACAATGGAACCCAGGAAAGGAGGGGTGTCTCACTGCGCGCCTAGCGAAAGCAGGCAGGAATGGGAGCGCGGAAGTGTGGGAAGTAGGGGGGTGTCCCACCACTCCTCTGGCGATAATAGACAGGAGTGAGACCATGAGGGTTGGGAAAACAGAAGGGTTCCCCCTAACACACCTGAAGAAAACAGACGAGTGAGTCAGGACGGTGGCGGGAGGGACTCTAATGGAAATTCTAGCCAAGGAACACTGAGGGCGGCAATAAAAGCAAGAAGGATTGATGTGTTGAGACTAAAATCAGAAGTGGAGGAAATAGTGGAAGGCACATTGCCACTAGAGAGAATTGAACTTTATGAACCAGATGAACTGTTGTTTATGGCAAAAGATGTCACTCGGAGGGCTAGGACAGCACATGAGAAACTGTCTGAATTGGCAAACAAGTATGTTGTGGATTTGACAAAGACAAAAGCATTACAAGGTGGCCATAGGTTGCAGTACTCAGACTAAGACCTAGAAGAAAAGAGGGTGATCGGATTAAAAACCCACATCAGGGAACTGATTGTGGGAATCCGAACCTGGACCCAATTGGACAAATGGGAGGAAAGGTGGTCGAAGAGAAAGAGCGTTAGACGAAGCGCTATTGAGACACCCCCGGGAGGAGGGTCGATGCATGCAGAAGCGTACCCCTTGCGGGAGGTGGCTCACGGGGATATGTACATGTACCCTGGAGCAGGGGAAATTTGGCTGCCTTTACGAACTCTTTTCCAAAGTTGCGAGAGAGTCCAGTGGAATGGTACAAACAGGTAGAGAGGTTTGTTAAGATCTCAAAGGTACTGTGGATTGATCTAAACACACTGTTTGACATTGTAGTACCGGGAGACCTGTGGATAGCATGTAAGGTTAGTGTTGAATGGCCCACAGAGGAGCCAGATCGAGATACTAGCACGAATGGACCCTCACCCAAGGTGATGACAAAATATGAGCAGGTGATCACGTGGTTGAAGACTAAGGTACCACCACAGGACATTGACTGGGTGAAGATAGATCGGACTAGGCAGGAACCGAAGGAGACAGTCCATGAGTATTATGAGCGGCTCTTGCAGATTTTTAAGCAGTACAGTGGATTGGATGTGATGGATCCAAAGGACATGGGACAGTTTGTGTCCAAGTTTGTTCTGGGACTGAGACCTGATATCTGTCTCATGATACAGCAACATTTAATTTGCTGGCAGAACAAGCCTCTGGACGAGATCTTGAGGTACGCGAGGTATTGCAGTGACGAGATAGACTCCAAGACAAGGAAGCTTAAGGATAAACTGATGTTAGTGCAGATGCAATCGGGAGGACAGGGTCAGTCAGGCAATGGCACATTGGGGAGAAAATCAGGGGGACAGAAAAGGGACAACGAGGAGGGCCCAAGGCCAAGGATAGACCTGGCGACTCTGAAAAAGACGACCAAGTGTCACCAGTGTCACGAGGTTGGACATTGGAGACGCGAGTGTCCCCATAACCCAGACAATTAAGTACAAGAAGAGGAGGAGGAGGAGGTTCAAGCCCCTCCGGAACCGAGGGTAACAGTAACCAAATTCAAGACGACAAAAGGGGGGACTTCAGCCCCTAGGGCTCCGGTTCCCCAGCCACCGAAGATGACAACAGGGAACAAGGTTTACAAGCAGATGCCCTTTATAGTTGAAGGGGACGAGTATTATTACTTTGACCCAGTGACAGGACGGTGCCTGAGTGGGGAGGAGGACTGCACCCTCGGGGCAGTGCTGGAGGTAGATCAGAGGGGACCATTCGTAGAGGCTGATGTAGCTGGACACCCCACCACCTTTTTGGTTGATACTGGTGCTTCCCGTTCTACTGTGCGGCCTGCAGTTGTCCCCAACTTACCCCTTTCAGGACAGACTATCCAAGTGGTATGGGTTGCAAACAGAAGAATGACAAACCCTCTGACTGAACCGGTCCCAGTCAAGATCGGGAGTTTCAGGGATAACCATCAATTTGTGGTGTGTGATTCCAGTCCCGTGTGTCTGTTGGGGAGGGATCTCCTGTGTAAACTCAATTGTACCATTTACTGTACCCCACAGGGAGTAGAATTACAGACGAATGATGATGATGCTGCCTTCAAGGTTGCAAATACACATGTGTGTATAGAATTGTATCCTGCTTTAACTGTGGAGGAACTCCCTTGGGATTTGAGGGATACAGTTTCACCGGAAGTATGGGACTTTACAGGAGAGGAGATCGGGTTGATCAAAGGTGTAGAGCCAGTTAAGATTCAAGTAAGACCGAATGCTGAGTTCCCAAGAACACCCCAATACAAGTTAACTCCAGAGACTATTGCAGGAATAAGACCTGTGATCGAATCCATGATTAGACAGGGAATTTTGAAGGAAGTCATGGGCAGTCCATGCAACTCCCCGATCATGGGTTTGCAGAAGCCTAGCGGGAAGTTCAGGATTGTGCAGGATTTGCGAAAGGTGAACAACATAGTTGTTCCATGCTGTCCAGTGGTACCGAATCCATCAGTGATACTGTTTCAGATACCGTTCCAAGCTGAATTGTTTTCTGTGATTGACTTGTGTCAGGCTTTCTTTTCGATCCCATTGCATGAGGAAAGCCAATTTCTTTTTGCGTTCAAACTGGAGAACCGCGTCCTAACATGGTGTCGTATCCCTCAAGGGTATACAGAGAGCCCATCGATCTCTAATCAGCTATTGAAGATAAATCTTGAGAATCTGGTGCTGCCACAGAACTCCGTTCTTGTACAGTACATAGACAATCTCCTTGTTGCGTCAGACACAGAAGATGCTTGTAGAATTGACATCATTGCTTTGTTGAACCATTTGGCAGAGAATGGGCACAAGGTATCCCCCAACAAGTTACAGTACTGTTTGTCTGAAGTGCAGTATCTGGGTCACCGGATAGAGAAGGGAAAGAGGAAAGTGTTGCCAGACAGGATTGAGGCGATCATGAAAATGATGGTGCCTTCGACCCAGAGAGAGGTTAGGATGTTCCTGGGTATGGTTGGTTACTGCAGCCAGTGGATTGCCAATTTTTCCCTGAAGGCGAGGCCATTGCAGAAACTGACGCACAAGGATGTAAGTGATCCGGTACCATGGGACAAAGATATTATGATGGCTTTTCTTGAGTTGCGAGAGGACTTGTGTCGCGCTCCGGCTCTGGGAATGCCCGATTACACCAAATCATTTTCATTGTTCTGCTGTGAAAGGGAAGGGTGTGCTTTGGCAGTTTTAGTACAAGATCATGGAGGAGTCCGTAGACCAGTTGCTTACTTCTCGGCTACCTTAGATCCAGTAGCCGCAGCGTTGCCCGGATGTCTTAAATCCGTTGCTGCAACAGGTGTCAGCATTGAGAGATGTGAAAGCATTGTGATGGGTCATCCACTGACAGTACATGTGCCCCACTCAGTGGAATTGTTGATGACCAGGACCAAAACACAACACCTGACCAATAACAGGCTCACACGCTACGAGCAGGTTATACTGGCTGCGGAGAATGTGACCCATAGGAGGTGTTCGGTCTTGAATCCTGCTACTTTGATGCCATTACCAAATGACTTGGATGATGAATGGGAAGACCATGATTGCCTTGATGTGACTGAGCTGTGCACCAAACCCAGACCGGATATTATCGATGAGCCACTGGTAGACCCAGACGAAATTTACTTTGTGGATGGCTCATGTGTAAGGGACAATACTGGTCAGTTGAGAGCAGCATTTGGTGTCTGTACTATTTCTGGAACAGTCGAAGCGGCCTGCCTGGAAGGAGTACACTCCGCGCAGGTGGCTGAGATAATTGCATTGACGCGTGCCTGCTTGGCAGCCAACAAGATTCGGATCACCATATACACTGACAGCCAATACGGGTTCGGTGTGGTTCATGATTTCGGTCAATTGTGGTCTCAAAGGGGTTACATGACATCGTCAGGTTCCCCTATCAGGAATGGAGAATTTATCAGGTTGCTGCTGGAGGCTCTGCAAGGTCCAGCCGAGATTGCCGTTGTGAAATGTACTGCACATACCAAGGGTACTAATTTTGTGTCCAGGGGTAATCGTTATGCTGATGAAGTCGCACGTTATTGTGCCGAGCAGGGATACTCATTTACTGAACAAACAGTTGAGGGGGCGCAGGAAAGGACCGAGTTAAGCATGATGCTTGAGGTAGCAGATACCTGGGAAGAATTGAAGAGCATGCAGGAGAAGGTGTCTGACTATGAGAAAAGAGTGTGGGAAATGGCTGGTTATGTCAAAGGAGAGTTGGACTTATGGGTTTCGGCTGATGGGAGAGCGGTGTTGCCGAATGAATTGGTGAGTCCGATGGCACGACAGATACATGGTCCTGTACATCTGGGAAGAGATGCCATGATGCGTGTGTTCAGGCAAACTTGGTACAACCCAAAATTCAGGACGGCTGCGGAAGCAGTGTGTCAAAGGTGTGTTACATGTCAACAAATGAACGTTGGGAAAAGAACACCAGTTACCATGGGACACATTGGGAGGTCCGGCTGACCTTTCTACAGGATGCAACTGGATTTCATTGAGATGCCGAGATGTAATCGCCTTAGGTATGTCCTGGTGATCGTGTGTGTGTTTTCCAGGTGGGTTGAGGCATATCCAACTCGTAGGTGCGATACACTCACAGTAGCAAAGTTGTTGTTGAGGGAGCTAGTGCCACGTTTCGGGGTTCCGACCTCTTTGGAATCGGACAGAGGGACACATTTTAATAGCGAAATTGTGAAAATGCTCTGCTCTGCACTGAACATTGACCAGAGACTGCATTGTAGTTACCGACCAGAGGCTTCTGGCATAGTGGAGCAAATAAACGGAACCCTCAAGGCCCGAATGGCGAAGGTGTGCTCATCCACGTCCCTGAAATGGCCAGATGCTTTGCCGTTGGTACTAATGAGCATGCGTAGTACACCAGACAGGAGGACAGGACTCTCACCTCACGAAGTATTGATGGGGAGGGCTATGAGACTGCCATCTATTCCTACAACCGCCTTGATAAATATCACAGATGATCTGATCCTTGATTACTGCAAGGGACTTTCTGATGTCATCCATTCTGTGTCCCTTCAGGTGCGGGCTGCTGAAATTCCGGCTTCCAGAGACCTTTGTCACGACCTATGCCCGGATGACTGGGTCCTGGTGCGGAAGCACGTCAGAAAAAGCTGCCTGGATGTGCGCTGGAGAGGACCCTTCCAAGTTATTTTGGCGACGAATACTGCTGTGAAGTGTGGAGGGTTGCCAAACTGGGTCCATGCTTCCCACACCCGACGAGTGCCAGCACCTTTGGAAGAAACAGCTCCTCTCGTAGAGGAAAATCTTGACAAGGAAGAAGATCCACAAGAGGGGACAAGTCAAGCTGTGGGGGTGTCTGAAAAAGTTGGTAACTCCTCCGAGCGAGCTGAAGGAGATCACGACAACAGTGACACTGAGTCTGCCTCTGAAGGGGGAAGTAGCTGTGAAGGTGATCTAAGCGCAGAACAAGCTGAAAGTGGTGACGAACAGGGTGTGCAAACGAGAAGCAGAAGAGCGAAGAGTGCAGAGGCTCATTGGCCTGAAAGACGGAGGCGTCTGAACGTGCGATTGGTCTCAGAAAGGGATCTTGCCCCTGTGTCTGAAGAGTCCGAACAGGAAGAGGGAGAACAGGAAACGGAGCAAAGAAGTCCGAGGAGATCAAGGAGGGTGAGAGTACCTTGTCGAAGATACGCCACTCCCGAGTGGACCTACCCTCTGACAAATGCCAGGTGTACTAAGATCAGGGAGGGTGAGGTCAGTGGCAGTGACCAGTACGATCCCAAATGTTAAGTTGGAAGTGGTGTTGTTGGTACCAGGACTTGAGACCAAAGGCGTACTAACACTCACCATTCCAAATCCCCCTTACCTAAGCAAGATACGTGATTTAATCCTGGATAGACTGATTTTTCCTACATTTGGTCCAGAAATACCATCTTATGAAGCGGTAGTCCTTCGCATGGAACTGTTGGATTATGTGCTTTGTGCAGTTGGAGCAAATATCATCATTGAATATTAAAGACTTTGTAAATAGCTGTTGAGACCAACCTAGAGCCGAGTGGAAGAAGAAGAAATTTAGGGACTTTCCACAGAGGACGGAGAAGGGTTAGGGTTGTCTATTGTTGCTGCAAAAGAAGAGCTGAACGGGGATTTCTGCTTTCAGAGGTGGTTCGAGAGACTCAAATAACCAAGAAAAGAGACTTTGAATAGTTGTTGAGAACTAACTACCCTGTTTCGAGACCATGGAGGCTGGAAACCCGACTCGTAGAGCTAAGTGCATTATAGGCACCCTTTTAGAAGGAGTGATACTCCTTATTTCCTTAGTAGTTATAATTTCCTATTTAGTATCACATGAGCAAGCAGTGAAGATTGAGGGAACACCGATACCTACCACTTCTAGCAAGAAAGAGGTCAAAGCAGGAGTAGAGAAGGCTTTGCTAGCAGAAGAGAGTCGTAGGTTACATACAGATCTGTCTAAAGGAAATTTTGGACAGAATGCGTATGCAAAGTTGTCGTATGAATACATTGATGCGATGGATGCGAAAGACTGCTATGTGTGTATGCAATTGCCGGCTTCAGTAGATGAGGGTATTAGATGCCATCACCTTCCATTGACATATGGAATTTCATGTAGTTTACTGCTTAGCATATTTTATGGGCGTAACCATTTTGAGTATTTCTTTTCGAATTATGATGCTGTGTTACCGGAAGTCCCTGCTTATAAACACTTGAATAAGTTTGACTATTATAAGTCAGAGGACAGACTTGGATATTTTTTCATTCGGACACAAGAGTTAGACACCTCATATGCTCACCGACACAATTTAACATGCTTGTTATCAGAGACAGAGAAAAAGTTCATAGAACAGGTTGAGGACAGGTACACGAAGCAAAAATAGTTGCGAGATTCAGGGCAAGGTAAAGTTGATTGGACGGATGAGGAGAAGCAGCACAAGTCAAAAGGGAGTTATGGTCCGATAGCTCTAGATGAAGTGCAGAAAGGGAAGTTATGCCTTCACAGACCACAGACGTATTATGAAAATGTGTATGTGGGTCATACTACATGTAAACATACTTTCACACTGGAGTATTACACAAAAGATTTCTTGAAGAGTGTGGTGCAGGTGATTCCCACTATGTACTTTGTCTGTGAAAGGAATGCGTATGTAAGGTTGCCGGAAAAATGGTACGGAACTTGTTATTTAGCGATCATTTTTCCCAAAATTTACCATACTGAGGATTTTGCTCTCCTAGAGGGAGGACATCAGACGAGGGTAAAGCGAGGGGAAAGTGCAGGTGCGATAGTGGGAGATGTGTTTGGAGCAGTGATACCCATGTTGGGAGTCATTCTGACTGACGTGAAGATACGGCGGTTGGCAACTGTGGTGGATGAACTGTCAATGAATACAGCAAAGTCACTAGTGTTGGTTGAGGGTGAGATGTTGTCGATAAGGACAATGGTTCTACAGAACCGTCTTGCTTTAGACATCCTTCTAGCCAAGGAGGGAGGAGTCTGTAAACGTTTGAAGGTCCAGGAATGTTGCACATATATTCCAGATAATTCTAAGGATCTGGAGAAATATATAAGTAACATTACTGCAATTCATTATGAAATCGAAGATTTGACACAAGAGAACGTGTGGGAGAAGGTTGGCAAGGGATTTGGAAACGTGGGAAACTGGTTTGCAAATCTGGGAAGGAGTTTCCTTGGGTTTGTACTGAAACCTCTCATCATAGTTGTGGCATGTGTGATTGGGTTGTGGGGTTTGGTAAGACTGTACAAGTGGTATAGGTCAACCAGATTGCAAAGATCAATGAGAGTACAAGAAGAAAGAATGGAAAGACTGCAGGACGGTCAATATCGCAGCTTGAGAGCGCTGGAGATGCTCAAGCGAGGGAGAGTGGCAACAAGCTCTGTTTAGCTCGGTTCTTACCCTGAGGGATGGTGTGATGGTGGTGATGACACAGGTCATCAAAGGGGGGAACTGAGAGAGCGCCAAACAGAAGATAAAAATTGTAGGGGTGCATCATATGTACAAGTAGTCAGCACCCGCATATATAAACGTTTTACTGATCAGGTTCAAATGCAATGTAGGGTTGAGAACTGAAGTATTTGATGTTAGAACTACATGCAGAACAAATGTTAAGGGTTTTTGAAACACTAATGATGCCGTTATAATAGATTACCATTGTATGTTTAGGTCTGCTTTATTAAAATTCATATTTGCATCTTATATACGTGATAAGCTTGCTTGAAGTAGAAAATGTATTTTGCTTTAAAGTTGGAGGCCTAAAGAACGAAAAGATTGTTCATGTAGGATGTTGGGCCTATAAAACGTGCAGAGGTTCAGTCCATGGAAATTGTGTAGGCCTGATTGGAAATGTTTTGCTTAGCATTAAATGGTAGAAATGTTTTGTAAAAGCTGCCTTTGGCTAAAATGATTGCAACATTGAAGGATGTGTGAGCCGATTCATATGTATTTCCTTGCAGGTGCCGGACCAAGTAGACAGTAGAGTAGAAGGGCCCATTGTGTATGAGTGTTAGGATGTTAGACTCAGACATGGAGGAGTAGCTGAGGAATTTAAAGATACAACTTGAAGCGACGGAGAGTCTGGGACCCAAGGACGTTTTAACAGACAAGGATGGAGAGGTGCCATAATGGAAAATTCTGAAAACCAACACCTTCGGGAGGGGCGTACCTGCAGGCGTGTCGCCCGTATTGTGGGGTTTTTGTATTAGGGACAGCACCCCGAGGGTGGAGGTAGAGCAGATGGGCTGAGGAGCTAGAGAGAGCGGTTGGATTGGCAAAGAGCTTAGCTAGGACTGAGGATTCTCTAGACTAAAGAGAAAGTGAGTGAACTTCTTTGGAAGTCACCACGGCTGACACCTTTTGCTAGGGTGGGCTATTGCTGAGTAGGGATGTCACATAGTATAGTGTAGGGATAGATTAACTTGATTTTATAACTTTCCAATGCATACCAGAACTCAAGTTACAGCAATTTTTGTTAGCCTGATGATTCTTGAATTGATTCTCGTATTATTCATAAGCCGCCTAAGACTTTTTTCCGTAGGATTATGTTTGTATTAGTGCCTGTTTATCTTCTGAACCTCGTGTTGAGGTGTTTGTATCTTCAGTTGTTTTCGGTTATGTAATAAATCTTCAACTTAGTTCTTAGTCAGTGTTTCTTTGGGGGAAGCAAACGGGAATTGTTGAAATTATTGATTATTGATAAATAGGTTGCCTAATTCACTCTATGACAGATAAAAAGGTCCAGTCGACCTGTGATGGGATTTTGGAAAGTGGTAAGCAGGCTCTAGAATGAAAATCCTGCCGTATCAACATAATGCAATGGCTGTTAGCCAAAATGACCCTAGACAATTTCAAGTTTACACTGACCTTGTTACAACATGGGCTTTAGCTGGGTGGACTTTAAAGGAGAAAGTTGCTGCGAGTTATCACAAACATCGGTCTGCATAGTATGAATGGGCGAACAGGTGGGAAAGATACTTGCATATCAATTGGCAGACAAAAAAGCCAAAAGCTCAATAATGGCCATTAAAGGGGCAAATAATACACTGCACAATAAGACCCACGTGATTCTTAAACAGTTTATAGCGTTCTATGAAACTCTATATGCCAAGTCAGATCTAATAAATACAGAGGAACTCGTTAATTATCTAGAAAGGGAAGCTCTTCCCCCTTTGCAGGAGGAGGTTGCCTTCCAGCTGACTTCCGAGGTTTCTCTAGAGGAACTCTTTGTGGCCCTATCAGCGCTGCCACCAAGTAAAGCAGCTGGTGATGATTCGATTCCCATTAAATTCTATAAATTATTTAGAAATATCACAGTACCATTGCTTGCCAAGGTTATACAAGAGTTCGAGACTACAGGGACAACACCATTCACCTGGGATACTTCAAATATTATATCTTCTTTTTAAAAGGGTAAGCCACCTGATGACTGCGGCTCATATCAGTCAATATCCCTCATTAATGTGGATGCTAACCTCTACGCCAAGGTGTTGGCTAATCGCCTGGCCCCCTTGATGCCAGGCTTGGTTTTAGGGCAACAACATGGCTTTATAGTGGGCCGAGGAACTACAGAACATACCAATACAGCTATCACGGCCTTTGATTATGCTAAACAAGCAGGGAGCAACTCAGGTATGATACTTTTAGATGCAGTAAATGCCTTTGACCGTGTAGCTTGGAGTTATCTTTGGCCTACTCGTGCCACATTTGGAATTTCCGATACCAAAGGGGATGATGGACAGAGCGTTTGAGCAAATCAAACACTCACCCCCAGTTAACTGACCTGGGTTTAATCCATCAACATTCTTTCGCTCACTCCACCACCCCAGTTCAGACATGGCCATATGAAAATCAGTCTAACCCTGTGCCTCATGGGAACAGTCCAGCCCGAACTGCCAAGCCATGTCTTCCCTGGACCGGAAACAAAAATCCGGGGACTGGTTTCGGGTTCATAACCATCATCAGCCAGTCTATCTTGAATCCAGTGGCAAAGTGAGCAAGGGACCCACGTCTGGGCATTTCCTGCCAGCTTAGGGTGAACAAAGCGATACCAAAGGGGATGATGGACGGAGCGTTTGAGCAAATCAAACACTCACCCCCAGTAAACTGATGTGGGTTTAATCCATCACCATTCTTTAGCTCACTCCACCACCCCAATTCAGACATTTGGAATTACTGGCAGATTTTTTACATGGATACGAGCCTTATACCACATACCGCAGGCATAATTGCGCTATTTGGGCCCTCAGTCAGCACCTTTTTTTATACATAGTGACACACAGCAGGGGTGCCCTTTGTCCCCACTTTAGTTTTCACTATATTTTGAGCCCTTCATATGGATACCGATGACTAATGAAAATATCATACCACTACAGTCTGCAATAATTGCGCTTAAGGTCACTGCCTATACAGACGATATTGTTGTGTTTACAGTGGACCCAGTGGCTTTGTTTGAAATAATCATGAAAGAAGCAAGAACTTTTAGGTCGTTTTCCAGGTACAAAAGTTTTATTTTTATTTTTATTTTTCAAAGCCTTTATTGTCAGATTCAGCATAATCAAAATACACTTTTGCATCAGATCAAAGCATCGTACATAGCAGGCTATATGCGCAATACTTTAGACATAGTGAAATCTCAATCAGGCAGAAGCATTATTCTGTACCACACAACTATGGCACCATGAGCAACACATAGCTAAAGGAGGTGGTGACAGCACTGTAGGGATAGAAGCAGGCAAAGACAGAGGAGGAGATGGGGACAGGTAAGAAGACAATTACTGACCAGCACCGGCGACCGCCGCGGGCGGAGTGTTGGCGGGGAGCGCGGGAGGACAGTACAGCTCAGATGTGATCGGGAATGAAGGTATGTCAATAGGGGGCCCCATAGGTCAGGTGGGCGAGACCTCGTTGGCAAGGTCCCAGAATTCAGATAACAAGGTCTGGCATCTCGAAGCATCTTCTAGCCAGTGAGTGAACTTGGGCGCAGGTCTGTGACCCCAACATATGGCCACCCTGCACCGAGCGAGAACGAGCAGCATTGCGATCATGCGGTGGAAAGCATCAGGGCAAAATTTAACAAAGCTCAGCAGGCACATCGGCGGGTCGGGCTGAACCTGTGCGGAGGTAATCTTAAAGGTGGCATCACAAAGCGCCAGCCAGAAATCTGATACCTTAGGGCACAACTACTCAAGATTAGGGAAATCCGCGGAGGAGCCAGAGCAACACATGTATCTATTGTTAGGAATGAGTCCCAATTTATGTAGCTGAACAGGAGTACGATATAGCCTGTGCAGATATTTGAAATGTATGAGATGAAGACGGTAGTTGGGAGATAGTTTTGTCATCTGGTTACAGCAATAGAACCAATCAGTTGAGCAATATCCATGCCCAAATCTTCGCCCCATGCCGCGCGTGCGCGGTCTATGGAGATGGAGGTGGTCGACAGCGTAAGGGCGTATAGTTTAGTTACCAACTTGTGGGGAGTGGGAGATGTATATATAAAGTCAAGAGCAGGCATCGGGGGTGGAGGTTGGGGGAACGTTGCATGCAGCACCTTGCAGATAGCCCGCAGCTGATAAAAGAGCAGTGTGTCCATTGGACCAGAAGAAGCAGGAAAAGAATAAAACGTATTTCATGGGTACAGATCCACCAAGGTCAACAGCCCTAAGCGAGCTGCATGTTTAGACATGCCAGTTGGTTGGAGAGGAGGGAAAGCAGGATGACGTACAATCGGCATGGTATTAGTCGATAAAGTCTGAACATTGGAAATACGGCACAGTCCCAACCAGGCCCAGCACAGGGTCTCGACCGTGACCACCTTAGCGCTTGGGCGACTCGTCTGGGCAAACAGGGTGGTGGTCAGAGGCCAAGGAGTTGCAATGTTGGCTTCAACTACAACGTGAAGCTGATAGGGAGTGGGGTGAATCCAAAAATGTAAGAAAAATGGCCTGGGCACTTAAGGCATATAGTTTAAAGTTGGGAGCGGCCATACCACCAACCGACATCGGAAGAGTGAGGATGTCATATGCAATCCTGGGCTGTTTGCCAGCCCAGACCAGAGAAATTATCAAATAACGCAGTTTACGAAAGAAATGGGCAGTGAGAGGTATCGGGATATTGAAGAAGAGATAACGGAATTTCGGAAGGAACCCCATCTTTGCGATGGCTATGCGACCTGCCAGGGGTATTCTAGACTTGAGCCAGTCCACCACGCGCCCAAAGTTGGCCCTCCAGAGGCCATCCAAGTTCCTACTCAGCCAAATACCCAGGTAACGGGTGGGGCCAGAAGCCCATACAAAAGGGAAATATCGGTGTGAATGGCTGGGTGGCATCAGTAAGAGAGAACCACACTGACTTGCTCCAGTTCACCTGTATGCCGGACAATCCACCGAATTGTATTATCTCACGCACAAGGGGGCTGAGGTTGTCTTGGGGGTGGCGGACATACAATGTAATATCATCGGCATACATGGAGACCAAGAGAGCACGGGCTGAGAAGCCAATACCCCTCTGAGTATGGTGTTGCCGAAGCCTGGCCGCTAGAGGTTCCATCACAATGGCATATAGCATAGGAGAGAGCGGGCACCCTTGCCAAGTGCCACGTTTAAGTAGAATGGGATCTGATACCTGGTGGCTCAGGGGTTAGAGGCGGCAGACCCGGAAGCTGAGATCGGTCCTGGACCAGGGTTCAATTCCCCGCCTCGCCGGGTCTTGGGCTCAAAAATTCCATGGACTCGATAATTATCGTTCCGGTGCCTACTCGACTCACGGGTTCACACTCTGCGACTCTGGGCAATAGCTTGCTTAATCTCCACTACGGCCCCTCGCGGCGGGATGCCTGGCTTTCACCTTGTGGATACCCTGCTGGGGCTATCTCACAGGGGAATACCAGGACGGGTTCCCAAGGCAAGCGCCTTGATGCCTACGGGTGATACGTGCGCTATATAAATCGCAATACATTTACATTTACACATACATACCTGACCGTTGATCTGAAGACGGGCGGAGGGGCGGGTGTAGAGGATAGATATCTTACAAATAAAAATGTTACTAAAGCCAAGGTGCGGTAGAAGAAAAAATAGACAGGCCACTCCAGTGTATCGAATGCCTTGGTGGCATCGAGTAGTGCAGCCACCGCGGGGAGGCAAGGGTTCATTTGATAAAGGACTGAAAAAATAGTCCGAAGGTTATGCGAGGTGGCGTGGCCAGGGATGAAAGCGGACTGATTGGGGAGGGTGATTAGGAACATAAGTAGGAGAAGGCGGGAAGCCAATAACTTAGCAAAAATTGTATTATCGATATTAATTAGAGAGAGAGGGTGGTAGGAATGGCGGCAGTCAGCTGTTCTGTCAGGCTTGAGGAGTAGTGTTATCATCGCCGTGCGGTGGGAATGCGGAAAAAGGCCATTGTTAAAGGAATCGTTATACATAACGGCCAGATGTGGCACTAGAAGAGAAGCAAAAGTCTTATAAAAAAGGGCAGGTAGGCCGTCCAGGCCTGGGGCCTTATCCTGAGTAAATTATTTATGGCAGCAAGTATATCATCCTTAGAAAAGGGCTCATCTAAGATTTTACGATGGTAGTCCTCAAGCCAAACCAACGCAATAGTTTCAAATTATTGTTTGAAATCCTCATGCGAGGAAGGAGGGCCGGCGAGAGTACAAGTCCACAAAACGAACCTTGATTTTGTCTAGGGAAGTGGCTCTGGAGGGGCCACCATCTCGGAGAGCCACAATGTACGATGCAGCACGGGGCGGAGGAGGTTGGCCAGGGTATTACCAGGCCGACCGCTTTCTTTGAAGCGACGAGCATGGGCCTCTCTGCCAAGAAAGGAGAGTTCCCTATGTGCCTCTTCAGCAAATTCAGAATGCTTTTCATGCAACAGCGCGAGGGTCTCATCTCTGGGGTGGGCCACGTGAGCGGCATCCAGAGCCTTAATCTCCAATTCTAGCTTGTCCAAAGAGGCGGATGGAACGAAGGACACCAGCTTGTTTAGAGATACACTCACCACGTATCACCGTCTTAAAGCCTTCCCACAGGATGGATGCTGAGTCCACAGAACCGACATCTAAATCGGAGTAATTGGTTTATCGCTGTTTGGATCTCGTCACAGAAGACGGAATCGCAGAGAGCATTCAGAGGAAGCCGCCATGTGAAAGCGTGCGATTGGGAATGAGGAAGGTGAAGACAAATCTGGACTGGTGCATGAAGAGATAAAGTGCATGCCATATGACTAGCGAAGGTGAAACTCAGTGAGGACATCCGGTGAGGAGATCCATAAATTAATACGGGACCCGCAGCCCTGAGCTCCTGTGACGCAAGTGCCCTCACGGGCCTCGGGCTACATGTGCCGCCAGGCATCATATAACGAGTTGTCAGAGAGTATGGACCAAAGTAGAGCAATCGAGTGAGGATGAGAGAAGTGGGGGCCAGAGCAGTCCAAAACGGCGGAAAGTGTAATATTAAACCCCCCCCCCCAGATAAGGGCAGCCGGGACAAGGGATATAATGAGGTGCCACATGTGAGTGAAGAAATCAGGGTCGTCTGAATTAGGGCCATACACAGCCGCAATCGTCATGGGCTGGGACAACAGGGAACCATGTAAAATCACAAACCATCCTTCAGGGTCCATGAGTACCTGAGTAGTATACCAGAGGAGCCCTCTTCGGTTCAGAATGGACACTCCCCTAGATTAGGAAGAATAAAAAGAAGAGTGCGATTCGCCCCAGTGGCACTACTGAAGTCGAGCGGAGTTCGCGGGCAGCAGGTGAGTTTCCTGCACGAGGCAGATGTCGACCTTGTGTTGGTGCAAGTGTGAATGAGCCTGGTGTTACGCTGATCATTAGGACCACGGATATTCCAGGGCCAACATATGATGTCAGTCATGTTGTGCCAGAGCTGGGTAAAAATAGGACGCAGAACAAGAGGCCAGATAGTGTAGTCGCTGGGACCAGCAGGACCAGACCAAGAGGAAAGCAGGGCAGTCACCTGAGGCAGATAGTGGGGCCGACCAGTTGCCTGCAATTTTAGAGAGCCCAACCTTGGGGGAGACATCCAGTGTGCAAAGAATAAAAGAAAAGGGGAGACAGTGCCAGTCAGGCGGAGGAGGATGTCGTTAACAGTCATGCTACATTGAACATGCCTAGCGATGAAGTGATGCATTCTGAAATGAAGCAGAAGATGAGGACACAGAAACAACAGGATCCCCAGAGAATGATAAAGAAAACAAGCAAAAAAAAACCAACCCAACCTGACCCAACCTGCAGCACAAAATGCAATCTGGAAACCAGTTCCTGGCAAGTCAATATCAGACAGAATGCAGTTGACCACATTCCCAAAAACACAACCACCCACCCAACCAATCCACCCTGCGACCCAAAAAACAAATTTAAAAAAAACCACCACCCCCGCACCCACTCCAACCCCCCAATCAGGCTCAGAAACCACCCATACCCACCCCAGGAACCCACAATTTGGAAGAGGGAAAACAACTTTCAGAAAAGGAATTATCCTGTGATGGCATGGCAGAGCTCAGCGTACACCTCCGCAGTAAAGCATGGTGGGCAAGCTGTGAGGACAACAGACAGCGTATATGTCAGAATTAATCAGAGAGTCACAATAGATCAGTCATTATCACTAAGGTGGTCGGTTGTAGCGAGCTGAGAGCCAGATGGTGACCAGCGGATGACTTGTCAAGTTTCTTGGCAAATGTGAGGGCATTTCTAGGATCGGGAAACATGAGCGTTTTCGCACCCCGACGGACTTTCAGCTTTGCTCGGTAAGCCAGTGAGTAGGCACCATCATGTTTTTGGAGGATCCGCTTAGCTGGGAGGAATTTGCGGCAAGCAGCCTGGACAGCCAGTATAGTCAGGGAAAAATGAAAGCGAGTTTCCTTGATGATTGATTTTGCCCTTGTCGCGTGCTGCATGGAGGTAATCCGGGACCAGGGCATGGGCCAAGGGAGCAATGGGCGCGCTCCACAATGAAGACTGAGGAGAGAATGTCACCAAAAAGTTCCCTGACAACCTGCTCCACGAAATCCTCCATGCGGTAAATATTGGTGGACTCTGGTATTCCCGTAATGCGGCGATTGCTCCGACAGGAGCGCGCCTCCAAATCCTCATTTTTATTTTGGATAATGTCCAGTATTTTGTCCATCTACAAAAGTTTCTGACGGTCCTGGGTGGCGGCATCCTCAGTGTCCGAGATCCTGGACTCAGCATGAAGGAGGCGATTGTCGTGGGAGTCCACACGGGTCTTGACCGAGTCCAGGCGTGTGGAGAGTTGGTCGAGTTAGGCAGCGATTCCAGTGACCGTGGACTTGACTTTGAGCATAATCGCCTTAAGGTCATCATCACGAGCAGGAGGGGCCTCCAAGTTGGCCGCGGGTTCGCCCCCGTCCGGTCCTGCATCATCTTGGCGAGTAGATCTGCGCTGGTCAAATGTGATTTTGGGCTACTTAGGGTCAGTCCGCCCCATGGCGGTCAGAATCAGGCATAAGGTGGTACCAGGAAGAAGAATGACTGAAGAGCGGACCAGAGGAGCCGCTGCAAAGGGCACAGCAGACGAGCCACCACTCCACAGCCGGAACAGTCACGGTAGAATAGTTAGCAAAGACCCCAGAAGCAAGATCCAGCCACGGCCAACCACAGCAGGCAGTAGATGTAGTGAGGTGGCAGAGGAAAGTGGCTGATGGTACAGGCACCTGGGAGGCAGCAAAGCAGGGAGATACAGGAATGGCACAGCCCCTTAATCCAGTGGCGAAAAGGATCGCGAGGGAGCACACAGGTTCAGACTAAAGGCAGTCTACTACACAGCGTGAGGTCAGCTCTTCAGGGCCGATGATGACAGGTCTGGGCCAGCGGCAGATGGGAGAGCACATACAGGTGAGCACCCCACATGGCAACCAAGGCCCGGGCAGTAATGCAGGTGCCGCCACCGTTGAGATGCCTGGTGTGGGGAGAACTGTCAGCTGGCCCCAAGTGAGCAGGGAGACCCTGCAGTGCAGCGCTGTTAGGGCAGGCACACAATGTGCAGGATGGCAGGCCAGTGGTCACACCGAGGCACCAGGCAGCCGGCGCAAGGCAGACCCCTGGGTCCAAAGCAGGTCCATACTGTGGCGCAGACTGAGCCCAAAAGACCAGGTGCAGCAACCGCTGTTTCCCTGGGCCAGGCTCGTCAGGGAACCGAGGATAGCACCAGGCACCAGAGGCAAGTATAAAGATGCGGCAGGGAGTCCGTGTGGGCTTAGGGCACACCAGCCCACCTCAGCGGCCACCATCAGATCACCAGGAACAAAGCCGGGCCACGAATGGAAAGTGCAGCCCTTTGCAGAGAACAGCAGTTACTTTGGCCCAGGGTCTGGCACGCCCAGGGAACAGGATGGGCGTCCGATGCTAGAGGCCTGAAGCAGCGCGGCAGTAGCGCCTCGAGCTGGTGGAGGAGGTGGCTGGGGCCCGGGCACTTCCAGGGCGCCCAGCACAGGTCAGCAGAGCGGCGGCTGGGAGCACGTGCCGCACTGAGGCCACCGCGGTGGGGAGGCACTGGGGTTGCACCGCTCCCGTCAGCAGGTCCGGGCTTCGATGGTAATCAGAGGAGTCACCATAAGGAAAACAACAAGGCGTCAGGAGTCGCAGAAGGCCCGGGCCGGGCGGTGCAGCTCGCAGACCCCCAGCTCCATCACAGATAGCCGCAGCAGCAGCGGCACTCACCGGGTCGAGCGTCGTGGGTGCCACCAGCGTCCTTCAGGTGACCAGCAAGGAGACAGGATGAGGAGGCCTACCTCGAGGAGTGGGCCCAGCGCAGCGATCGGGCTGCAGATCTCGGCCAACCCATGTCGCCAGAGAACAGGAAAGGCACCGATCAACACCCCAGATAAAGCTGAATCTGGAACTGCTGATGGTTAGCAGTAGTATAGCTGTTGTCTGCAGGATTGTGTCAGATTATTAGCTTGGCTGGCAGAGCCCACCTAAAGTGCGGCCATCTTGAAGCTGGCCAAGCCACACCCCATCTGTTGTCGAGGTACAAACTTAACCCCAGTAAGACACAGGTGATTACAATCTGCAAACCTGCTAGGTCTATAGTCGGAGTATGCCCTGTACTGACCTATCTGGGAGTTCATATCACTTCTCAAATAGAAAACATATTAAATCATGTAATTAAATAGATGGAAAAGTAAGGTTGCCCCACAGAGGTGTGAATGAGTGTAAAGATGGAAGAGAGTACAGATTTCTCCCCAGATTCGCGAGATGTAATTGCCACAAGATTCATGAATAGGGGAAGAAGAGCTTCCCTAGATGTTTCATAGAACTTCAAAGGGATAGAGTTCTCCCCTGCTGCCTTCCCTGATGACTGCTATTTAATTGCCACTTGAATAGTAATATTCTAGTCCAACGCAAAAGTCCGATGAGGGTCAAGAGAGGGCAGGCATGCGGTCTTTATATATGCATCAATTTCACTCTGCCTTGTTTGCAATGTCTGGCCATAGAGATCTCTATAAAAAATTATAAACTGTGCCATTATAGCTTGGGTGCCATAATAAGGAATGCCACCCTTATCCTTAATGCATTTAATTACATTCTCATGTTTCTTTTCTACAATTAGATGTGCTATCACCCACCTGATATTCTCCTCTAACTCATATTGAAACACCTTATAATATTTAGCTGCTGCTTTTTCCCAAAGCTCCCGATCCAATAAACATCGAAGCTTCACCAACACCAAATATATAGAAGGCTCACCCGGGCTTCTATCATTAACTGCTTGAGCATCTTGATGCTCTGCCTCCTGCATTTGGGTGCAGAACTTGGAGGACTCATCCTTCTATTACTTGTTTGCTCCTAAAATTAACTGGCGTGTGGCCCCTCGTATGCCAGCCTTCAATATGATGCGGAGACCAAATTAACAAATACGAATTCCCTCAAATAATCAGTCACATGTGTTTTATAAGCAGAGTTAGAGAGAAGTGATCAGAGAAAAGTAAAGCAACACCTTTCCTTGATAATGTTAGGTAGCTCAATATCAGCAAGATTAAGGAATGATCTGAGGTAATCTTAGGACACACCTCCATGTTAGCAAATGTAATCAAATGCTGGCCAGTAAAAACCATGTCTATTCTAGAATATTACCTGTGTGGCAAGAAGAAAAAAGTATAGCCAGGTCTAGCAGGATATGGTGTCTTCCACACATCAGATAACCCATGAATCCGAGCTATCTCGAGGATGGAAGCCCTTGTTTTGACCATACTGGGCTGGGCAGCTCAATTGTTAGCATCCCCCCGCATAGTTAATTATACAGTTAAAATCGCCCAAGAGTAAAAGTTCCCCTGAAAACTCCAATAGTTCTACATTCAGCACATCAAGTATTCAGACCATAAATTGTACAAATATTGATCTTCTTAGTGAGGACCATTATCTGAGTAATTTCCCACTTACTCTTAGCATCGACTGCAGTTCTCAAGACTGCATATTCAAGATGTTTAAGGCAGAGCATAGCAACTCCCATAAAGAGATAGGTTGACTTGTACTGATGAGACAATTATACCCAAGCAACCATAAAAAATTCCAATCTTTATAAGCACAATACATCTCACTCAAACACATAGGTTGAGGCTTATAAATGAAATGTTCCTCATTAACCAACCTGTGTTTAAGAGGACTAACTGTGGATACTCCACTAGAGCTAGCATCCTTATGTCCACACAAACCCCCCATCCTCTTTGTTATCAGGCCCGCTTACTCGTCCCTCCTTAGCAGAGATCAGCTTGTCATGAGGGCCCAGCAGTGGGTTTTGGCAAATCTCAGCCAATCTGTTTATCAGAGAGAGCTGCTGGAGTATTTTTATTTAGTGGAGACTCCTCAGCACAACCCTCCCTTCTAATCGTGTACAGTCTCACTACACTTGCCAACACTGTTGCAAACTGAGGAATTGGAAGAAAAACAATCAGCAGCAGACACAGTATTACCTTGTGAGGCAGCTTCATTGTTGAGGATCAGGCAGCCCGGATGCAAGCTGGTTGGCTGAAGCTGATGCGTCACATTTGACTTGATCCAGCAGTATCCCGGTCAGCTTGTGTGGTCACATTAGGCACTATCCCCTGCTCCAGGCCATCTCTGTAGAGTAAACAAACTCTATCCTCTGATAAGAGTAATTGGACCAGCGGCAGCCATTCTGGGAAGCAGGGCAACTCTTCATCACTAGTTGGGAGCCAGAGTCAACTGTTTGCGTTGCTGCATCAGCAGCAGAATGGGACACCGTCCTCTGCAGAGCACGTTCAGCTTCATCAGCATCATGACTGTTCAGTAGATGGATCAGGGGAGGCGTATCCTCCAAGGAATGGTAGGACAGCCCAAGAAGCCCCATGGGCAAAGCAGCCACATCAGCCAGCAACACCGGCATGCCCTTCCTCTCTTTCGTACAGCTCTCAAATGCAGATGGTGAAGAGGTGGCTGCAGGTCAGTGAGGCAGCGAGGCATGGGGAGAGTACACTTGTGACAGGATCAGCCCTTAACCGTCTTCTTTTCCCCCCTATGTCTGAGGTGATTTTAAAGCTATGCAGCTTCGGTAATCCATGCACCGACATTTAATTGTACCGGCCACTGGATTCTGAGTAGTGTGCTTTCATTCTCTTACAAATTTTCATTGACTTCACATTTCTGAAATAAAGAATTTTGGAGAGGATGTAGAGGACAAATTTGTGATAAGGAAGTCATGTGAAGTATGACAGACTGTATGATGAATCATACACAGTGCTTTAAAAGAGATTCTGGCTTGAATGACCAGCTAAATTGTTTTTGATTCAGTTGCCTATTGAACCAAGAAAATCTAGGTCTCGGTCTCCACCTGGTGCATCAATCAAACACTTAGTTCATCAATCAAAAGTGATAGACTTCGGCTTGACCACATTCATCAGTCATTCTGACTGAATCTTTATCTGGTCCTTTGAATTCACTGAAATTTCCTCCAACATCTCCATGAACAAAGGGGCATATTTATCATTACTGACGCAATGCTGCATGGCGCAGAGTGTGTCAGAAATGTCTGCACTGTGTTGCAGTTTTCCCTGCATCATGGATGCACTGTATTTATGGGACGGATTACCATGGCGCAAGGACCTGTGATGCATCATGAATTTCTATGCCATTACAAATGCAGGACTAAAGAAAAACTGTCCTGAAAACTTAATGCAGCCATGTGGCCCAGAGCAGGACCTGATGTCCAGGAGGAGTTGTATCCATTGCAGCAGCAGTTGGCATACCTCATTCAAATGGAGTTGGTAGCTGAAGTGGAAGAGCAGGAAAGTACTGAAGTAGTGGACCAGTAAGAACTATAGGGTGAATGAAGGCAAGGGATCATATATTATCAAACTGTCATGCAGCATAACAGAGCAAGACACTCTGCAGTGCAGCACTGCGTGAAAGGGAAAGGCAGGAATGGCCCACACAGTAATAGCACTACCGATTTTTCCAGCCCAGTCCAGCCCTGCCAAGGTTCCTAGGTCCATGTGTAATGTGCTGCCTCAGTCAAGGTATTTCCTTTGAATGCTGGAACTTGTAGTGTAATTTATTCCATTATAGAAGAGGATACAAGTACCATAATACAAAGTTAAAAACCTGGACTGGAGCAGCACATCATACATGGACATGTGGTAGATATGCCAATACCAATGCAGTGTCCCCTTGCATCATGATGCAAGTGTGTTGGGGGACGGCAGGCATAAGTGTACTGTAATGTAAATTTATTTAATGTGGTTTTTGTAGCGTATCAACTTGTCACCCAAGAGGCCATCCAGCTACTGAGTAGGTGCATCTCTGGTGAACTGACACTGTGTCTGAATGGGAACAAAGTGTCTTTGTCTGAAGTAAGGTGTGAGGTGTGTGCTGCATGGTAGGAATTTTGAGTAAATGATGAATCTGTTGATAATACGGGATAAGAATACACACGTGTTTTCCAGTGAAGTGCGACCGGTAATCGGTAAGCAGATTAATGCCAGTGAAAATTTTATCACAGTTGGTCGCCATAGTGCAATATCAGACACTGCACTGTTCACCGGTACGCACCCAGAAATATAAACCGAGGAGTATAGCTATACTATTGACTTGTATGCAATGTAGGTTGAGTTATAGTCTGCCAGTGGTGGGTTTAGATAGGTTGCCTCTGTGTAGCAGGTGTGCAGAGATGCTGCAGTAGAGGGCATTGCTGTAGTACAGTTTAAATGTGATGAGGGCATGGGTGATGGTCTTAGAATGTCAAGGGGAGCAACATGAAGACATTTCTGAGCATGCAAAATATGTGAAAGCAGGTGGAGGTGATAGTGGCAATTTGTAGTCTCATGGTGAAGTTAGTGCCCAGAATGGTAGACAGGTTTCTGTGGTGGTTGAAGTGTGAAGGATTTGGGACAAATTACGTGGGTAGCAGGGTGAGTTCATGTTGCACAATATCATAATTTCTATCTTGTCAGGTTAAGTATGAGCTTCTTATCTCACATAAAGTTAGCCATGTTGGTCAATGGCATAAAGTATCTATGTTTGGTGGTGTTGGTGTCTCCTGAGATTTATTGTATGATCTGGGTGTTCTCAGCGTACGAGATGATGGAGACTCCCTAGGACTGAGTGATACTTGCTAGAGGAGTCATGTATATGTTTAAGAGAGTGGGGCTGAGTGAAGAGATTTGTGGGACTCTGCGTGTAAGCTCCTTAGGTTCAGAGCAAAGGAAGTTACCTTGAGATGGTGCATATGTTCAGCTATAAAGGAGGCTATCCACCTCAGATATGATCATTAGTTTCTTTTATTTTGGAGTCTGTCGATGACTGTGTGTGTGCTAGAAAACTACAGGGTTCCACTGAAAAATGTGAATCATTGCATATACAGGCCCTTCCCCTAATGCGGTTCAGCAAGCTGACTTGCTGTGCAGTGCTGTGTGCATGGTTGTGAAATATGACCCCAGGGCACAATAATGCACAAATTGCATGCAAGACAGTACAGCACGGTAGCTTGGTGTGTTGTGCTGCGTTAAACGGTAGAGTGCAGGAATGTGTGAGGTATAGCAATATGTTACATAGCTTAGCTAGTGCTGAGCACAAACTGATAGCTAGAGAAAATGCAAGCACCCTTGCTACATGGTGCAATGGTCCCTGCAGTGGTACTAGGCAGCACATTTTGCATCAGTGCATGTGGACATCAGAAATGTCCTGTAACATTTTAAATGTGGCCCATTCCTACAATCACACTTTTAGGCAGGGCAGCTAGCTGCATAACTGAGTTGTGTTGTGCGAAATGTATACAAATAGGCTTCTAGTAAATACTGAGGTTGTGTGATCAATGTATATGTATTGCCTTGTGAAAAGCAACAATAGTAAAGCATGTACATATTCACTTGTAGAAACATGTGTTCCACATATCCATGTGTACTTGAATGTGAAGTAAAATTCTGTTCGAATGTAACAAAAATCACTTATGTCATAGTCAATTATTGAATATTGATAACATATTTTTATTTCTTTCCGGAGAGACAGACAACATCTCTTTGGGATGAGCCTGTTTTGGATACCCAACCTGTTGATAACACTAACCTGCCTCACATGGATGAAGACACCTTCTAACAATTCCTAGACACTTTTGATGCTTCTCCTCCAGTTTTGGCAAGGGAAGACGATGTTGTTGGGTCTTCATCCAGATGAACCAACACAGTCTGGACATGGACCATCAACCTTTCACATAACCTATCTGAACCACTATTGACACATGAAATCAACCCCACCCAACCCTCTTAATACACTTAGGTCAACTATATGAGGTCAACTGTATTACAAACATCAACTACATTGTAAACATATACTACCTACTCATAGAAGACTAAACAAAAATATATTTTTTGACCATATGATTTTTTTATTATTTTGATTTTTTTTTAAACACAGTACAGTAACTCTCAACCACTAAAAGTTTATCATAATAAAAAATTACTAAAAATCTACTACATAAAACTTCCTACTCACCTACAACTAACCCAAACTATTCCAAAACCTACAGTAAGCACTACCTATAACTATGACCATTAGAATGACAATATAAAATGTATAAAAAAACAGGTAAGGGAATGTCTGGAGGCAGAGTCTAAATCTGGGTGGCAATTCCCTCTAGTACCTCCAAACACGGGAGTAAAACTCCTTTCCATTCGACGCAGCCATTAGACAAGTAACTTATTGAATTTTGAGGGTGCTACCCATCCGTCACTCTTTTGTCTTGTGCCTGACAGCTGCGGTTCACTTGAAGGTCCGGAGTGGGTTATGAGCTTCCTTGCTGCTGAGTGGCATCCTTAGAAGCTCTATCCGCAGGGGTCTTCTGTGACTTGAACCATGTAGTTGATATCCAAATGCCAGCTGACTTTTTTGTCTTGTATATTAGGATCATTTTCTTAAAAACATAGACTATCTTTCGATGCTCCCATAACATGCCTGTCTCTGTGCAAGGGTCTTTGCCATGTCTGCTGTCATGTTAGCTAGGGAGTACATTAGGGCAAGTTTCATATGCACATCACATTTCACAAAATTGGCGTGACATTGTTATGTAATTATAAGTGGTAGTCCATACCGACACATAATCTTGGGATAGAGAAATGCACAATATACCTTCAGTACAATGACTTCTCATTTACAATATGTCAAACTGACCCCAAGTAAGGCCAGTGAGGTGTGCAAAATAAATATTTAGTCCCAATATAGCATTTCACTCATACGAGTGATCCCCACTCATTCAGATGTGTAAATGGTCAGTTACACCCATGGCTCAGATATGTACACTTTTGGTGTTGATCTATCATCATGCAAGGGGACAAGTCAAGGCAAAACCAAAATGAGATGTGTAAAGGTAAGCAAGGCCCGCTTGCATGGCTCTACATTTCTTAAGTAATCTGGAGTTACGCAAGGCAGCGCACATTTCTGATTTGCCTTACTCTGCAGCAACGAGCCATTCATGAACAGAATGTGGGTGTCCCACTGCCTTAACACATTTATTTTGATGGCTTCACAGAATTAAAATCAGTGTTAGACCTGGAAACGTGTCATAATACATCAAGTACACAGGTACACCAAAACCAGGAGACAGATTTTAATTTCACGTTTCTGTTTACTCATTCTACCTGTACTGCATTCTGCGGCACACAATGAAAGAGCAAAGAGCCAGAGTGTGTGTGCAGGCAAGAGTCCTCACATCCACCTTCACAATGTGCATGAGAGTGACTGAGAGCTATTGTTTTGAACCAAACCTTGGATTGATACATTTGCTGGCCTACATCCATGCAGCCTCCAGGGTATCAGTGTAATGGGACCACTGTCACTCCATTCTACATAGTTCTGTTATGGACACCTGTGATAGAGGCTCAGTCAACCCTGAGACAGAATAACAACATCTATACCTCAGGTACGTTTTCATAGTGAGGTAATGTCTGGATTTCATACAAAGTACTTGCATCCCTGTTGAAACACATGTTGAGATGTCAATTGTACCTTTTTATGGGCTGTTGTCAAGCTTTATGCAATTTGGGATGTAACTGGTACATTTCCTGCATCTATCTGTTGTGCAATGATTACAATGTGATGACTAACCTGGTGACACTGTCATGAATGTCTATGCAAAGTGTCATTAGATATGGGCACAGGTACATCCCCATATTTCAACTGGGGTACTACAGGAATATTTACCCTCACCTATAGTGACACTACATTCACATTGATACGCCTCCTTTAAAATACATTTGTTGACATATGTGCTGTTTTGTTTGCTCAATGAATCTGAGTGATTTGTTGGCAGGTGATGAATATCCTCCATACACATCACACTGTTACAACTATCATGGATCCCACACACTTGTCACAGAGCTAAACCCTGTGCTCATGACACTTACTTTCTGCATCAGTATCCCTGAATCTGTCAATTTCTCCTTGTGTGAATGGGCAATTACCATGTGAAAAACATTAATGGAAAAATTGCTTTAAATATAGTGCGACTGCACACTGTTATAATTCTAAACTAATCTCTGTGACATACCAGTGTAATGGCACGTTTCAACACCCTTACACACATATGTATTCATTTTCCAACCATGAAACCCAGCTTGTCACTTCTTAGGGCTGATGTAGCTGAAGGTGAAATGTCGGAGTTGGCTTACATCTTATGCCAGAACTATATCCTATGCAGGTGAAGTTCTAAGAACTGCTGCCCAGCTTCATCACAGGCCCCTATACACCATGACAAAAGGGTTCAAGCATTGGCATTCGGAAGCCAAAAGCGGTCCAGCACTAGGAAAGGACAGGACTTCACCGTAATATGTTAAATACAAAGTGTGCCCTTTCACTTTCAGGCTGCAAGGTGACTTGCTTTGTTGTGCTGAGTGAAATAACTATAAACGTGCCCCTTGGTACATACATACTAGCCTTGCGACACAGACCTTCCTTATACTGCGTGCAGTGTATGTAATGATATGTATTGTGAATCTAGCCATAGGGTCAGATTTACCAACATATTGTGCCATGCTTGCATCATAGGAGTGGTCAAAACAGCAATACATTATTAATCCTATTGGACTGACATGCCAAAACCTTCTTCAGTGCTGCATATTTCTAAATAGTAACCCTCATATGGGCAAAGGGCTGCTTTGCATTACTTCACATCAAGAGTGCTTGCTCCCTGTAGTGCAACACAGCATTTATGCCAGGTGTGCTACCTTGTGTGACAGTTTGATACATCTCCCACCTAGTGTCACTCTCTCCTTGAGTGTCATAGGGCATCCACACATGGAGGCTAAATTCTGTGATTGTTGTGTATCTTAAACATCTTATCCTCATTACTACATGCTGATGGCACATCCATACATACCTACAGGACCTCTGGTCTCCAAATCAAGCAAGTCCAGCATATCAGTCTCAAGAGATTTAAAATCAGCCCAACTGTTTCGGACATGTAACCTTGCCACCTTGGCACCTTGGCAATGTGCTACCGCACCTTCTCCCATCAAGCCTTCAGATTTTTGGGGCAGTATACTTGCTTGTCCCTTCCTCCAGCAGCTAGCAGCTAGCACCTAAGGCAGGTAGTGCATGACCAGCCACATCAATTCACCGCCCAATCCTGCTTTGAAATTCTTACCTCTCCCCTTCCCAGACATGGCCACAATGGCACACACCCTATCTATCATTAACCCACTAACACACCCATCAAAACCCTAACTATACTGAATTAACTTTTACCCCAACTTGCACAAACACCAAACAATACAAATGCAAATACAAATACAAAATACCAAACCTAGGCACAAAATCTACACACAATATAACTTACAGGAACAGACCATACACAGATTACACCAGAAAAAGCCAAAACCTCCACAAAACTTACCACAACACTTCTCCTCAAACCACCAGCACCAACCAGCAGACACTAACAGAAAGTGAAAGTAACATTTACACTTCCTTATATGCAGCCACACCCATTGCATCAATTCATGAGTGTGACAGGCAGGATCTCAAAATTTGTGTTGATTTTTTTGACACATTGCTACACAAATGTACATTGCATGATGCACTATGCAGTTGCACCATGCAATGGTGGAGAAATGTCAGTGCTGATCCATGCAACAGAGATGATGCACCAGTTCAAATCTATGCAACAGAGGTGATGTTCTGATTCTGATGTGCGCAGCAGCACTGATGCGTTGGTTTAACAGATGATGCATGGGCCCAATTCCAAGGATCCAGGACTGAGGTGGCAACACTTGGAGGGGAAGACTGACAGAAGGCAGAGTCCAGGTGCAGATGCAGGGTAGTTGGAAGTCTTTTATGTCCCTAAGACTTCAGATCCGGAGGCCAGCCAGCTGGTCCTTGGAACCACTCTAGATTCAAGTGATGCCAGTCCACTCCATCTCAGCCAGGCAGGGGAACAGCAGGCGGCACAGCATTGCAGAACGCCAAAGCTGATTGATCCCACAACAAGATTCATATGAGGGGACACACCTCGATGTCAGCCACTGTTATATGTGTATTAAAAGGTTGATCCTGGGGCCTCTTCCCCACTCTTTTTATTCACTTTTCAGCCCAATCTCTTCCTTCCTGAGATGTGTCCTGGCCCCTTCCTTGTGTACTATCCCTCATTCATAAACATAAATGCAACATCTTTGGCTTGCTCATTGACGAGGCGCCGGATGCGTTATTTATTACTGAATCTTGGCTCCACGATAGGGCTGGCCCTGACATCGCCGAAGCGTTGCCCACTGACTATGCTATTGTCCGAAACGACCGTCCTAAAAGGACTGGAGGTGGTGTGGCGATCATCTTTAATAAAAAATATCAGTGCCACTCAGATCCCATTATTCTGAGCGGATGTGATGCTCTTCATTTCAAACTCACTTTAAATCCTAATAATACTCTTACTGGGCTTCTTATGTATTGTCCCCCTAGCACTGTACATTCTTGGTACACCCAATTTTTGGATTACATTGCATCAGTGCTTGTTTCTTCCAGTAACTTCTTTGTCATTGGTGATTTAAATTTACACTTGGACAACCCCAATGATAAGTCAGCAGGAAACTGCATTACTGATCTTGCTGCTATGAACTTGATTTTACATAACAGGGGTCCCACCCACAAGGGCGGGCATCTTTTAGACCCTATTTTTTCAAACTCTCCACTAATAACATGTTTTCCTGCTTCACCTGTTTCTTGGTCTGATCATTACCCAGTTAAATTTACTGTGACTACAAACAAAATACAGACCACACCAAATTTCTTTTCTAATATTAAGAAGAGAGTCTGGAAAAATTTGGATATTGAAGCCCTCAATAAAAAACTGCTTGATCTCTTGCCCAAATACCTACCTGACTTAGACAATATGAACTTAGCTGCTAACTCGGTAAACTCCTGGCTTTTCGAAGCCATAAATATTTGTCTCCCTCTTATAAATAAAAAAACTGTTGTCCATAATTCTCCCGCCCCTTGGTACAACGAAACCCTCCGTCTGCAAAAAGCCCAATGTAAGAGACTAGAACGTATCTGGAGGAAGGAATATTCAACTGCTACTGGACTTACGTACAAAGCCGAATTAAAACTTTACCACAAGGCTTGTGCTCTCACCAGAGCCTCTTATGCTACTAATCTGATTACAGAAGCTATGAATAAGTCTAAAGTTCTATTTAAAGTAGTAAAAGACCTTGCTGGTTTGCAGACAGCTGCTATACCCCCTCCTCTTTCAAGTAAGAAATGTGACGAACTCGCCCAATATTTCACATCCAAAATTGACAAAATCTACGAAGACATAAGAACCCATGAGGAATCAAATACCAGTCCTTGTCTATCCCCCACCTCTTCTTGCCCTCCCTTGGTTTCTTTGAAGGCCTGGCCTGACCTTGTACCTGCCTCCCTTTTGGAAATTTTAAACAATATTAAATCTGGTTCTCCCATGGATCCCCTACCTATTTCGGTCCTACGTCATCTCGAGCCTCCTCAACTCAATGTGATCTGTTCTTTACTTAATGCTTCTCTTGACCTAGCTATGGTCCCCCACTGCTGGAAGCATGCAATGGTTACCCCGCTCCTTAAGAAACCCACTGCAGATCCTAATGTTGCTGCCAATTTTCGGCCCATCTCATTGTTGCCGGCTTTTTCAAAAATTTTGGAAAGGCATATTCATTTTCATCTTTCACGTTTTGTCACTTCTAATAATCTCCTTCACCCCTCCCAATCTGGCTTTCGTCAAGGCTTCTCCACTGAAACCACACTATTAGGAGTAACTGAGAATATTCGCCAATTATTAGATCAAGGTGAAACGGCTGCACTGATATTGCTCGATCTCAGTGCAGCCTTCGATACTATTTCGCACAGTATCCTTCTCAGTAGCCTTGCCTCCTTTGGCATTTGTGACAAAGCCTTGCTCTGGTTTTCGTCTTTTCTCACTGACAGGACTTTTCAAATCTTTTCTAATACCTCCACTTCCAGCACTTATCCTTCTCCTCATGGTGTCCCCCAGGGTTCTATCCTTAGCCCTCTTCTCTTTAATCTTTATGTTGTTCCGCTAGCACATGTCGCATATCACTCTGGCCTAAATCTCTTTACTTATGCTGATGATTCTCAGATTGTGTTTTCCTTATCTCAAGTTGACCCTTCTTCACCTTCTTCTCTGCAGTCTGGTCTTAGTAACATTTCTCGCTGGATGAGCCGTAATTTTCTTAAGCTCAACAGCGATAAGACGGAGGTGCTCGTCTTTGGTAACAAGCCTGATCTTTGGAGTTCGAGACACTGGCCGTCACCATGGGCGACTTACCCATTCCATCGGAACGAGCTAGAAATCTAGGGGTACTTATCGATAGGGATCTATCGATGAAAGACCAGGTTAATAGAGTTACAGCCACTTGTTTTACTATCTTAAGATGGCTGAGGAAAATCTTCTGGATTTTGCCATCCGACACCCAAAGATCTGTCATGACGGCCCTGGTGACCTCAAGATTGGACTACAGCAATGTGCTCTATCTTGGGGCTACCAGGGCGGTCTTGCGCCGTCTCCAACTAGTCCAGAATGCCGCTGCTCGGCTTCTATGTGGATGCCGGAAATATGATCCAATTACAGAACGCATCAAGCAACTCCATTGGCTTAATTTTGACAATCGGGTAAAATTTAAGGCACTATGCTTTATGCATAAGATTAAGATTGAAGCAGCTCCCAGTTATCTGCAATCACTTGTCAAACCTTATATACCCACACGCTCTCTTCGATCTTCTTCTCAACACCTGTTCTGTGTGCCTAAGTTCAGGCTTTCGAGAGTAGGTGGCCGTTCCTTTGCTGTACTGGGACCCAAACTCTGGAATTCTCTTCCCCTGGACCTACGAATGGAGCAGTGCCATTTCCGCTTCCGAAGAACCTTAAAGACCTGGTTTTTTGCCCAATAATTTCTTTTTCTCAGGAGTAATTATGTCGCTCATTGTCAATTAGCGCCGGGAAACCCTCACGGGTAGCTGTCGCGCTCTATAAGATTAATAAATAAATAAAATAATAAATAAATAAATTCAAAAAAACTATTAGGAAAGCACAGAGACAGCCTGGCTCTCATATCCTCCAGTGTATGTCCCACCCAGCTTGCAGCTTTGCTAGACTATCCAACCTGGCCTTGTAGGATTAATCAACTCCTCATATTTTCCCCAGGCAGGCATGGCCTTATCCATAAAGGAACCCAAGGCCCTCCATGTTATGTAGCAGTGCAGGCACTTCAGCACTCAGTGTACAGCCACAGCACATTCAATGCCCAGTACTGTAATCCACATCTGTTATGCTACCACCAGCATACTCACATGCAGCACATACACGCAGGTTGCGCACACTGTTCAATACTACAATCCCTTTGTACTGTACTACATGGACCCAAGCATTCATCACATAATTTATCCATGCACACACTTCTAGATACACCTGATGCTGGGCAGGGGTGAGTTGAGCACACAGCAGCAGAACTTCAGAAGAGGTGTATGAGCCTGTAGCCCTCACTCCAGTGCCCCAGGGTAGAATGGTCATGTTCACTGTTGGAAGTGGGGGTCCTTATCGCTTACCGGCGCCACCTTAATGCTGGAGGCGGGAGTCCCCAACCCCTCGCTTCAACGTTAGGCTAAGTAAGGACACTGTTTAAGTTAGCCCTGCTCACCCCCTTAGTAGCTTGGCACGAGCAGCCAGGCTTATCTCCAAGGCACGAGTGTACAATATGTGCAATCACACTCACAGCAACCCAATGATGTCACTACAAATAGACTCCACACAAGTTTTTATAAAATGAGTATAATCTTTATATAAGAAGTTATACGATATGATCACACAATACAAAATCAACATATAAGAATGGGTAGTACTCTTTCCGGTGGGTTGGTTCTAATCCCAACCACTGCTTCTAACCAACAGTTAAGCTCACTTCTAACCGTTTCCAAAAGATTAGGCCAGTCATATTGCTAGAATAACACACGTTGCAAAATAAAACAAATACTGCAATGCGTAACGATATTCTCTTATACTGTGCAACAGAGAAACAATGCCATACGTAGTGCCACAGTCATGTACTTTGCAATAGGAGGAATAATGCATTGCATATCGCTACCAGCATGCCTGAACCAGGAAGAAACAAAGCAATGCATCATGCTACAATCCTGTACTGTGCAATGAAGAAATAATGCACTGTGCCACGTTATACTCAGATACTGTGCAATGAAGAAATAATGCAATGCGCCACGTTACAATCAGGTAATCTGCAAGGGAAAAATAACGCAGTGTGAAGCGCACTAAGCATGTAGGTCATCAGGCACAAATCAGGTCAGGCATCATACGACAGTTCAGTAGTTCGTTAGCAGCAATAATACAAAGTGTAATATGACAGTATAGGTGCTCCATTAACAGTGCCCCCAATATAGATCAATGATGGCACAAAAGTACTGCTTCCCACTCCGGCCCAGTACTGCCCCTCCTTGTGTCAGCATGGACCAAGATCCGAGCCGAAGCAGCAGGCTCACGCAGCTGACCTAAACGAGAGGCAGAGAGAGTGTCCCTCTGGGCCTGCACCCTACCCCAGATGGTGATCCAGGTTACCCTGGGGGGCGCAACCCCACTCTTCTCTCTGAAATCAGCGATTGGTCCTTGATCCAGAACTCCGTCACGGGGTGCGGCGAGCTCGGGTCGGCGGCTCAGCTCCTCCGGGGTTGCCGGTCCGGCCCGTTGCTCTTTTACTCCAGGGGCCAAAGGCTTGGCCCTCCTTCCGGTGCAACCCCTACCCAGCCACTCCTCACCAGCCCCTCAGGGTGCACCTCGACATGCACACTGCACGTCCGAGACTCGCCTCTTCTCTGGTGCTCATGATGACCCAGCGCTCTTCAACAGCGCCTCTGCTTGCAACTCGACATGCACCCTGTGCGTCCGAGTCTCTCCTCTTCTCCCGGTGCACACGATGTCAAGTCACTCTTCACCAACACCCTGGCTGCACCACGACTCTCACTGTTCGTTTCCGAGACTCACTTCTTCTTTCGGTGCTGTCCAGGCGCTCTTCACCAATGCCCTGGCTGTACCAAGACACGCACACTGTGCGTCTGAGACTCACTTCTTCTTTTGGTGCACACAGCGACCAGGCGCTTCTCACCAATGCCCTGGCCTGCACCACAACACCCACCCTGCACTTCCGAGTCTTACTTTGTCTCCCCATGCACACAACGACCAGGCTCTCCTCACCAACGCCCTGGCCTGCACCACCACACACACACTTCGTGTCTGAGACTCAGCTTACTCCTGCATGCCCACGATCACAAGGCACAACTTCTGAGGGTCTCAAGCTGCAAAAGCATGCACACATCGTGTTGTTTGGGACTTCTCCGGAAACTTATATAATCCTGTATTTCCAAACAGGAAGCCAGGTCACCTCGGGCCCTTGAGGCTACAAGACACAGCACAAACCACAGTCTTCTTCAAGCAGGGGGACCCAGCACCTCCAAGCACAGTCCCAACATCCTCTCCCTTGGTTAGAACAGCAAACTGCAGACCAGCCCAAGACCACGAAGCAAGGATTGGTCTTTCCACAGCAGTCTGTTCAGTTGCTCCTTCTTTAGAAAAGGTTCCTCTTGACCACAGAATGGGTTCAAGCCTTTTCAATCTCAATCTATTTCTGTTTCATTCCAACGTTCAGGGGTTTCAACTCTCATAGTTATACCCCTTAATGTCTTTGAAGTTTGTTTGTGCACAGGAGTCCCTGACCCCTCCCTAAATCAGTTCTGAGTGTCTCCCTCCCAGTGTCACCTCTCTCCCTTCGATACTGGGGGTCTGGATCCTTAATCACTCTGCAGGAGATGTACTTATAGCACCAGCCCAGGCCTGGTCACCTCCCGGGCTTCTTCTCCCCCTACTCTCCAGATGCAGGGCAGCCTGGTACCTTCTCAACTCATCCCTGAGTCAAGACCTCTCCCAGCTCCTCTCACCTTTAAGATCCAGGCAGACAATCCACAATTCAGCAGAGACACACAGAAATGTCTAAAGCACAAAACTCATCCACTTTCTAAGAGTGATTTCTGAACACACAGTGACAAAACTACATTCACAGAAAGATGTGTTATGACACTGTGAGTTCATACATGCTAAACTTCACCTCTCCATTATAAACTTACGGAAAACTAAGCTAACAAACACAACACCCAGCCTCCTCCATTCTGTCCTATGGGCAGGATGGCCTTTCAGCAGTGTAAAGCAAAATGGAGTGTTTTTCACTGTCAGGACATAACACCCACCTTAGTATATATCCTGCCTTTCTCCTACTCTGCACCCTGCCCAGGGGTTACCCGAGACCTATCACAGGGGTGCCCAATGTGTATGCAAAATGGAAAGTCAGGCTTGTCAAGTGGTTGCACTTGTCAGGACAACATGCTAACTTACCAAACTGCGCGCAGGCCCTACACTGCAGGACTGAGTTCCCTTCTCCGTGCGCCTTTGCAATACAAGCCCTGACACACACAGTGCACATCACTAGGGACTTTACTAGTAAGGCAAACATTCCAATCATGGCTAACCAATTACTATTACACTTTACATAGGGAACACTTGTACTGTGACACTGATCAGCAGTGGCAAAGTACCCAAAGCATCTAAATTGGCAATTCTATGTCAGGAAAACGGACTAGGGGGAAAGCAAAATGTTTAGGGAACTTTAACCAAAAAGGCCAATTCCTACATTCACCAATATAGATCATTACACAGTATGTTGCCACCACCACACTTGAACTGTTTTACTCATGCTGAATGCAATAGCATTCCACAACACTAAGGGTAGCTCTTTGGATACCCCTCCTGGTCCAACAAGACTTTGTCATGGCACACACTCATATTCTAAGTTCCCCCATGGGAATATACCTGCATTAGGGGTCAACACAGTTGGGCGCACAGGGCAGGGGTACACAGCTCTTACCATGCAATAGAGAGTTCTGACACAACACTGCAATTACACCATATTTCAAATATTTGTGCATGTCCACACAATTTGGGCTTGCTTTACGACATACATGCTTCACACATTACACATGTCTGTATTCTCTTGTCTTACCTTTTAGAAAAAAAATGCTACGCATTGCTACTTTAGCAGTTTTGTATGTTTTGGTACAGGCCTTTGAGCCTCCCTGCAAAGCTTTTCAAAGCATAGTAAATGTGTATTGTATCAAGTGTGGGCAAATGTAGCCCTGCAAAGGTGTTACATGTGTGCTTTTTGTGGATCCCTACACATGCATGAATGCATATTTAACAAATTACATCTTTACATCTACGCCTTTGGCCATGACAGATGTCCCCCGTGATCTGGGAGGATATCTGCTGCAACATTTGTTCTTGCAAAGTACTGCCACTCTGAAGGTTAGTCCATATCTGAAACACACATCAATTTGAAAATTGCCTCAGCTACTGACTTATTTGGGGAATTGTGATTCATTATACACTGAGGGCCACATTTAACACACCTATCATGCAGCAAAACACAGCAAGTCAGCGTGCTGTGCTGCACTGCACTGCCTAAGAGAGTGAGGACGGAAATGCCCCATATTTATCTTGATATGGGGCAATCCTGCCCACTCCATTTCATGCAGTGCACTTCATCACATTGGCTTGCTGCATTGATTTGTTCTTAGTTTGAGATATACCCCCATGTTAATCAACAGCTCAGTAATCAAGATTTAGACATGTTGAGGCCTAGTTGAGAAGATTTGAGTGACAACATATGTACCGTGACATCCTCACAAACACTACACAATGGATGAGTTAATAAATATTTATTGGATGATAGGTAATATATTTATTTGTATATGATTAATTAAAATCTTTACAAAAGTATAAAACGCCATATGACAGTACAAATGATTTAAAATACAGCAGTTACTATTGTCAATTCAAGGTTGTTATTAAGTCCCAATGAGTCTTTCAAGTTTGCTTGAATCTTTCCTTCATTAAATCAAAGAACTTCACAACCTGACAATTCAGTTTAATATTGCTGGAGGAAAAACACAGTTTAACTGCCTGCCTACAGGTCCGAACGGCATGTGATCTAAAAAAAGGTAGCAACAGCTTATGCCTCAGGTCCATTAGTCTCGGGCAAATGCATATCACATGAATGATGTCCTCCTTGCCAGACTCACACAGGCGACATAGGGCCGAGGCGTGAGTTCTCTCCCATGGTGGCAGATGCGGTAATATCGGGATAGCTCCAAGGCGCAGTTTCAGGAACTTTTCTTTGATTTTTATTTTCATCCCGATATTAAGATATGCTTGTGGCTGAATTTTGCCGTAATCTCCCACCGTTACCCACCCATGCGCCCTGTTGGCTAGGTCTTTCTTATCTTCTATTGCCGAAATTATTCGGGCAGATTTCTTTGCCAACTTTTTGAAGGCCTGGTGGTCTATGGCAGTTTCCCAAATATCGGATAAGCCTAGCACATCAAGAGATCCAAATAAGTAATCCCTAGGCAGTGAAGTGCGACATCTAAGTAGCTCTTCCCAAACGCTGGCATTTAAGGAGTCAGGGTCTGCATCGCGGATCTTGTGCCAGTTAGTTACATATGCGCTCCGTCTTTCTAGTGTTTGTTTGATCACCCCAAATTCTAAACGAATTTGGGCCGGAGACGCGTATTTGGGAAGATTGAAAATAGCCCTGTAACAATTGGCTATGACGGTATCTAACAATGCAGCGTCCTTCCCATGCAGCGATTCACTCCCATAGGTGAGCGTTGGTTGAAGTTTCGCTCGGAGGGTTTCAAGGAAGGGTTTAAGGGTGAGGTCAGGGAGTTTAGTCTTTAGTGATTTCAGTGCGAGGTGGGTCATTGTTGCCTTCCCTCGGATGGACTGGAGCTGAGGCCTAGACGTGTTCTTAGAATCCAGCACGACGCCAAGATACTTGTATGTGGCTACCCGTTCGAGCTTTACTCCGTTCAGGTACCAACAAGGGATCCTTTTCATTCTGTAGTTCACCGTCATGACCTTAGATTTGTTGAGGTTTATTTCTAGGGCATTCTTTTCCGAGAAGGCATGGGTGCAATTCAAAAGATGCTGAAGGCCTATTGGCGACCGGCTTATCAGCACTAAGACGTCCGCATATAACAGACTAGGGAGGGTGACTTTTCCTAGCTTGGGCGCATGATTGCGGCATTTGTCAAGTTCTTCCGGTAAGTCCGAAATAAACAGATTGAATAGAATTGGCGCTAATAAGCACCCCTGCTTTAGACCTTTAGTTGTCCTAATCTGCTTCGAGAGGTGCTGGCCAGTTCCAAGTTTAATTTGAACCCAGGTGTTAGAGTGAAGCAGTATTAGGACGTCTAGGAGATGTTTCGGAATGCCCCAATTGAATAGTTTTTCCCAAAGTTTGTTTCGGTCCACATGGTCAAAGGCCGCAGTATAGTCAATAAATGAGAGGAATAGCGGTAGCTTGATGGTTTTTGCTTCGCCCATCAGTAGGGACAGGGCCATGATGTTGGTTGTTGTCCCTTGGCCTTTACGGAAACCTGTTTGGTTGGGAGGGATAATGGCTTTTTCGGACGCCCACGCCGATAGTTCTTCCAGAATGAGCCCGCTGAAATATTTTGCTTCTACGTCAAGCAAAGCAATGAGACGGTAGCTGTTCGGATTGCTCTTGCTCCCATGTTTATATATCGGACTAATGACGGACCCATGCCAGGAGTCCGGGAGGGATAAAGTAAGTCTGGCCTCGTTAAAGACCTGACCCAAAGCTGCACTCCAAAAGGCTACGTCAGATTTGTAAAACATGGGGGGGATTCCATTCGGTCCCGGGGCCCCATTCGGTCGTCCCTTGGTGATTCGCCGCCCGATGTCTGCTGGGGTGTATCCCAATCCATACATGCTTGTCCCCCTCTGGTTGCTGGGGTTACCATCATGACCAAGCTTTGTGATTTCCATGCAGGGAGACTTTGTTGTGGTGTCTCCTATATTGTCATTGTTGAAGTGTGACAAGTGTGACAATAAGTATTTGGTCCATACTTCCTCTGCTATGTGCGAATTTTGCCCCAGATGGTCAGGGTTCTGGATTCTTTTCACCATTTGCCAGAACCTAGAACTGTTTTTCTGCTTTCCTTCGTGGACAAGTTTCCCCCAAAGTTCTTCATTCCTTTGTTTTTGGCTTACCCCTTTCAGCCGTTTGAGTTGCTTTTTTGCTTCTCTCAGCACTACTTGCAAACTAGGGTTTCCCTGATCCTTTCGTGTCCGCCTCAGAGTTTGGTTAATCAAGCGTTTTTGTGTTCTCATTTCCAACCGCATCTGTCTCGTGCTTGAGGGTCCCCTCACAAGGCGAGAATTGGTAGGCCTGGTACTGCCCAGTTGTTCCCCGATGGTGGTGATGAAGTCATCCCAGACATTCGCCAACTTAGATGAACAATGAATTTGGTGGAAGAGGGTTTTCGCGATTGAACCAATAAGGTCGATGTTATCAAGATTGCACCGTATCCGTTTTAAGTTTGCACTGACTTCTGTTTCTGGGCCAATGTAGCGTTCTTTTTCCTCTGCCGAATTGGATTTTATCTCAGCCACCAAGGGCAGGTGGTCGCTGAAATCATTCAAATCTATTTTGAATGAAGTTATCCAGCTGAACATGTCTAAGGACATGAACATGTAATCCAAATGCGAGGATTGTGTGCTAGAGTGGAAAGTGGCTGCCGGTGGATCGTCTTCAGCATAACGTCCATTTAAGGCCCTTAAGTTATGGATATTCAATTGCCAAAGAAGGTTTTTTGAATGTTTCGTTAAGTTGTTATTTTTTGTTTGACCTTGCGGCGGCACGCCCCATGCTGTGTCTAATTCATAAGAGAGGTCAGTGCCTTGCTCATTGTTGATGAGAAGCATGTTAAAATCACCAGCCAGGATGAAGGTGTCTGACTCCCCGGAGTCCCTTATTTTTTGTAAAACGTGCCCCAGCTTATTGGATGATAGGTTTACATATTTTAAGTCATTATTACCATTGACTTCATGTAATTATGAAAAAGGAAAATTAGCCGCTATTTGGTTACATCTCACACGACCTGCCAATGTGTACTCTTTATCTGCATCCGTTTCATCATTCCCTTTTGGTTCATGTTAGATTTCAGTCTTATTGTCCTATGAAACATTTGTTTTGAGACAGATTGTATGCAGTATTGCACACATTAAGATAATCTTGCTGTCCAGGCAACAGAAACAGGATTTTAGGACACCATTCATTCGCTCTACAACATTTCGAGTTTTTCTCAGAGCGGCATTTATTTTTTTCTGTCCGCCCGTCTGGGGATTCTGATATTGGGGTCATGATTCATGGCTGCTAATCATATCCTTGGTCACCTAAAAAGTAAAAAATACCAGTGAAGGATTTGGTGTATTGTTACTAAAAAAAAAGTAACCCACGTGTGTTATGTATGCAGTCTAACTCATACACATTTCTTTAACTTTTAAAAGATATGTCTTAGGTACTGTGGACCATTGCTTTACATATGAATGTTCAACATATATGTATCATTGCACATATTGTGCATGGTGTATGACATACAACACATCAACATGCTAACTTTCATGTTTAGCCTGGAGATTACTATAATGCGTAATTTAGAATATTTGTATCGTCTATATGAGATTTGCACTCAATATGTATGCACAGTTTCAAACTTAGAATCTGATTACGTTGCATACATTTTGCACTATATAGGTTTTGATAGGGCCAACATGTTTGACACTCACACATACATTTGTCCTATTTTCACCTATGCTTGGCTACATAACAGCTGCACAGCCTTAGATTAACTTACATATTCTAGCACGGCTATTAGCTTAGTAGCCAATATTCAACATTTAATATGGATATTTTAATTGGCTTCATTCAAACATCAGCTAATGCTTTTGTTATGGTAAGTTGTCTTGCTGAACTCAGATTTACAGATATGTATGGCATGTACCTCTTTTTCATATGGGACATGTTTTTATAAAAATGAATTTGTAATACGGACCTGTACAGCACTTTCTGTATTCACACGTGTATATGTGATTTTGCCTTGCAGGTGATTCTGTACTTATATGCTTTGATTCTTACATTTCTTTAGCATAAGATGGTTTAGAGTTTGACTATAGGTACACTGTGATACCTAACCTTGATTATATTTCACCTAGCTTATTTCTTAGCGTATAACATCTTTCACAGCCTATTTATTCACTGTGTCAGTTTTACATTGTTGGACTGAGATGCAGGAAATGTAGGCAACTTGAGGCACTGACGTATTCATATATCACATTTGTGAGGTGTGTCAATGTGACTTATTATCTATGTGTATAATTGGACCAAGAATGTTGGAATGCCTGAAAATTAGGTGCACTTGGAATCTTTGGTATCACATATGTACCTAGAGTTGAAATTTACACAATATTTGATACTACACTCTCAGTGCATGACATACATGGAAATTAGATGTCCTTTTTCCATTTGTGCTCCTGATACTTTGATTAGCCTACTGGTATAATGCATGTGTGACCCATATGCTTTGGATTACATGTTTTGTTCAACAACTGTTATTTTAGTGGAAAATTGACAACTAATCCAGATTTGCCACACCATTGCACATACACACATCTGACACTTTTCTAAGATGTATCCTTTATTATCACATTATACAAAATTGTGGCCCACATGATTTGTCAGTTGATGTGTTTGACATTGCAGAAATTCCCTCACACATGGTGAGATAACACAGTACTTCTCATTGCCGGATTTCTCCTCCTTCCATTGCAGAATCAGTAAGGGAATCAAACAAAGTGACATTATTGGCTGCATGTTAGAGTAAGATAATACTACTGAGCCCGATTTACAAAAGTAATCTGAGACAAAATCCTAACTTTACGACTTTCGGTATTCACAAAAGGCATTTAGTAGTAGTAAAGCTAGGATTCCTAACTTACGTTGCGCAGCAATTCTGATGAATTTCTTTCATTGCATTGTACTAATCCTTGATGCAAGACGCAATGATATGATGTTGAATACAACTGCCTTACGGTTTTGTTGGATTTTTAACAGGAACACCTACATTGCATATAATGATTCCTGCGTGACGGAGCTGGATTCAGTGCAGCTTTTGCACCACGCAATTCTGAAAAAACAACGCATTTCTGCAATTGCATTCTTTTTCAAATATTAGTTACTAGTGGTGTTGCCCTTGCATCACGCTATGTAATGGAGGGTGGAGTTCTGGACTTTTTGGTTCCGTCCAGAGGTGTCAGGGATAACACCCGAAGACCCCGGAGTTCCACCTGTCTTGGTGCACAAACAAACAGAAACACGGGCTTCTCGATGGTGGCGTCAAAGACCAAAGGTTTATTACTGCAGGGACACAGAAGTCACAGAAACTACACATGGGCAGTATCTAGGAGCCTGTTCGATTTGTACAAAAAGGGTTGCTCCTTATATACTAAATATTGGGCTTCAGGCAAATTCTTTACATGTTACCACAGTTCTAAACATTCGTGTCTTAAACAATAAATATTTGGCGTTGCACAGGGACCGTCAACAGTATCTGATGTCAAAACATTACAAATGAGGGGTTCCCACTAGTCCATCATAATCCCATGTCAATTCTTCATTCAAGACCCGGACCGCCTCATCGTAAATTTCGTTACCTCCCCCTAATAAAGGCCCAGAAGGAAAGGAGCAGAGCCAGGTGCAGAAGATAGAAAGACAGGATAAGAAATGTTTGTGGGTCGTAAATGGGCACGGTTACCAGCTTCGGCCGCCTAATCATGATCAGGCCAACGAACACAAGAACCAGTATAGCAGGACTGGCCTCAGGCTGGGGAGGCAGTTCCTGCCGAGTCATGCTGCTACAGCGTTGCTGGCCTAAGGTGCACGTGTCACTAGCAAGGTGAATTGCCGGTTAAAGCCTACGTGTCCTTTAATGAAAAAGAGGTCATTGCGTGTCCATTGACTATGTGAGGGCAAGGAATACAAAATGGCTTCCGTGTTCTAAGATGGATGCCACGGGTAGAACAGAAATGTGTTTATAACTGGAGTGCTCTTGCTCGTAGCATAGCGAAAACACCAGGATATAGTAAATGGATCATTTGCGGTTCACTGATACCAAAATTATGTATTTACGACAATGTTACAAACACGAGTAAAATCGTCACGGAACCTCAGACCCTCCTGTTGCCCTTACATAGGCAATTACTCAGTCTATATCAGAGTCAGAGTCTAATTCTATGCTCATTAGGTTAGTGACATGTTGTTGTATCATCATCCTGTCTCGTGCCTTTTCTCCTAATGCAGGTGGTTTTCTGAAACAGGTTGCAGCACAGAGGCTACACAGAGCGGGACCACATTGGATAATAAGACAGCACGAGAACAGCAATACTAGGATGACACCAATGACCATCAGAACCTTCCATCCCCACGCTGATACCAGAGTCCAAAACCACTCCATGAAGGACCAGTTTCCCTTATCTACGTGTATAGAGTCGGAAATCTTATGTAGCTTAGAGATTGCTTCATAGACCGTTGGAGCATTATTTGGAATAAAGACACAGCAGCTTGATTGGATCATTCTGCATACCCCACCTCGATCTGCAAGTATTACGTCTAGAACCATACGGTTCTGCAACGTCATGAGACGATCCGCCTGAAGCTCAGCTGTTAAGTTACTAAGGGCACCAGCAGTTTCTGTAATTGTAGATTCAACTACCCGTGTTAGTTGACGAAGGTTTCTACTATTGGCCATAGGCCCCCAAAACGGAAGAAAACCTTTGAAGAAGTCTCCAGCTTCTTGACCAGCGGTATCTTCCTTGCTGAAGACACCTCTTGCTACTCTGGTTTTGTGATAATCTGAAGAAGCAGTGTATGTCGGGGGTAACAATCGAGCAATATAACATGAACCTGAAAAGTCAGCAGGCAGCCATGTATATGCTCTGTCCTGACAAATGAAGTAGGTACCCCTAGCAGTCAGAAAGGCAGGGGAGGAGTTAGACGGAAATACGTAAGTCTCAACGCACTCACTCCTCCCTAGCTGAGCTCTCGGATTTCTCCCATTTCCTTGCAAACAGACCTGACCTCGGTGAGGCACGACCCAAACTGAAGTGGAGCTTTTACGCTTGCTTTCTCCCAAACTAAGGCGATACTCTGTAGAGTTCCAACTCAAATACACCAGTAATTCATCTCTAGGATAAGATGGAGTATTATTGACGTCTTTAATCATATCAATAATTCCCTGGACTAAAGCTTTGTTGGCTGAGTTGTATTTAGTGGACCGTGGTGGACGCGAAGGATAGGTCTCAAGGGCATATGAAAAAATGGTCTGAAAGGCCTGAAATGATCCATTATAGCTGAAAGGCAAGACTAGATAGGGAATGCCTTTATCCATAGTGTGAGGTATCAAGCCACACACCCAGCAGTCTGTAGTATTAACTATCAGTTGGTGTTGATGCAAGAGCTGTACAAATGTATTGTTAATAAATTCTGAGCGTCGAGCTTGTTCGTGTTCAGGAAATGAGTGAAAAGAATGCATAGAAGAAACCGTAGAAGTAGTAGGATCAAGGGAAGGTACTGTAGTTACTGGCATAAAAATCAAATGTACACCAAAGACGATTCCACCCGCCAACGTTATCAAAACAATTAAAAATGTAACTGCACATTGCATTAGAAAGCATTTGCCTTGTAGTATTCTGTACAGTCTATTTCTGCGAACATAAATTACATTTTCTCGTTGTAGCTCAGGAAGCTCCATCTTCTACGACCGTTCGCGACCACTGATGATGTGTACGTAGATGAAAATGCCTCTATCAGCCCTGGGAGTTCCCAGAACTAACAGAAAGATCGACCTTGTGTCTGACCCCCGCAGATTCAACTAGGCACACAGCCACGACCCTACGGCTACCCAGACGGCAAGGCAATTTTAAAACAAAAAGAAACAATACAAAGTATTAGCAAACTTCCCGGCTGGAGGCAATGTATAGCAAATTCAAATCTGAAAATAGGCAGTTTCCTGCTTTATTTGTCCATATTGCGAGAACGTAAGTTGTATCTCAGTTTTGCAGGAGCTGTCTGATCTGGAAACAATGTATTTTCAGCTGACGTTGCAATGTTCACGTTCGCAGATGGCAAATGTTCATTGGGTGTGGATGACAAATGTTCAGGGTTCAAAAGAGCAGTTTCAGGAGGAGAGTCAGAATTTGGTGAATCCGTGATCAGTTCTGCATCGCTGAAAGGTATGAACCTGGGGACTTGCTCCGTTTCAGAGGCACCGATTCCTTTCTTTACCCAGTTGTCGTAAGGAAGTGGCAGAGGCACACGTTTAGCATGTGTCGTATGGATCCAATTTTTCCTTCCGGTCACACGAATAGCAGTTCTCGTTGCTAGCAGGACTTGGAATGGGCCAATGAATCTGGGCTGAAGATTTTTTGTTCTTGCAAAATTTCTGATGACCACCTGATCACCCGGTTTCAGCTGATGGCCTGGACTCTCCGGTGGCTTTGGCAATGCATCGAAAACCTGTTGGTGAATAAGACTCAATTTAGCAGTCAAGTCGAAAAGGTAATCAATTAACATTGGGTATTCCAGCTGCTTAAATTCTTTCGGTCTAGGTACCCCCCAAACATTTGCAGGACGGCCAAAAACTATTTCGTAAGGACTAAGCCCTACTCTAGAATGTACAGTTGCTCTTGTTGATAGCAAAGCCAAAGGCAATGCGTCTGGCCAGGACAAACCCGTGGATGCTTGTATCTTAGCGAGTTTCAGTTTAAGGGTGCCATTGTAACCCTCGACTAAACCCGCGGACTGGGGATGATTCGCACTATGAAATTTCTGTCTAATCCCTAGGCCGGCACACACACTCTGCATAACTTTCCCTACGAACTCACTTCCGTTGTCTGACCATACAATCCGTGGCATTCCGTATCTGGGGAAGTATTCTTTAAGAAGAATTTTGGCAGTGGATAAGGCAGTATTGTCCTTCAGTGGGTATGCTTCGATCCATCTGGAGAAAGCACAAACTACCACTAGGACGTATTTCAGATTATTGCAACGATCCATGTGAATGAAGTCTAGCTGGATCACCTCAAAGGGGCAGGAAGGAGGAGCGAAGTGACCTGCAGGTGTGGGGATTCCCTTGCCAGGATTATGCATCAAGCATACCATACAATTTCTCACCACTCTCTCTGCACACTTACTAATCCCGTCATTCTTCCAGACCGGGGCCAACATCTTACAAATCCCTTTTGAACTGATGTGCGCTGTTCCATGTGCCATCGTTACTACTGCAAGCACATACGCATCAGGCAACATCCAACGCTGTTGTTCCGACAAGTCAATCCAACACCCACTCGAGTCCAATTTACCCGTGCTCTCTCTCCATGCAAGTTTTTCCTCCTCAGTCGCCTCTTTCTGAATTTCCTTCACGCTTTCCACTGTGTCCTCACACATTCCAGACTCAGAAATCCATCTTGCAGACGTTGCAACATACATTCTACTCATCATATTTCTAGCTGTCTGTTTTGCGATCTCATCAGCAAAAGCATTCCCACGACCAACATCATCCGTGATTGCTTTATGAGCACTGCATTTCACAATCGCAACTTCAGTCGGCAAGGTTAGAGATTCCAACAAGTCATTAACTAGCTGACCATGTTGAATCTTAGTCCCATGGGACGTAATGAAACCTCTTTCTTTCCACAAACGGCCAAAACTATGGGCCACGCCGAACGCGTACTGACTATCTGTGAACACATTCACTCTCTTTCCCTTAGCTAAAACGCACGCTCTTGTTAGCGCGATCAATTCTGCAGCCTGGGCAGAATTCTGACTCACTCTTGCAGTCTCCACAATCGTACTCAAAGTTGTTACTGCATAAGCAGCAGTCACATCACCATTCTCCAATTTGAAGCAAGACCCGTCAACATACAACGTGCCATCTAGTTCTGACAACGAAGTGTCTTTTAGATCGATTCGTCCTTTTGTTTCTTCCTCAGTTTTGAAACAACAGTCGTGTGGTTCGGAATCACTCGACTCTTCGCTAGTCGGCAACAATGTTGCTGGATTCAATACATTGCATCTTTTGATCTGAATATGACTAGCTAACAGTGTCAGTTCATAACCTGATAATCTAGCACTGGTAAGGTGTTGCGTCTTGGTTCGGTTCATGAGTGTATCCACAGCATGAGGAACCATAACTACTAGCATGTTGTTCATTACTAAACCAGCAGATTGTCGAATGGAAGCTGCAGCTGCGGCTGTAGCTCTCAAGCAACTAGGCAATGCTCTAGCTACTGGATCTAATGTTGATGAAAAATATGCACAAGGGCGTTGTTTATCCCCAAATTTCTGTGTCAAAACACTCAATGCACAACCTTCTCTCTCGTGGACATAGAGCGTGAATGGCTTACTGTAGTCGGGTGTACCCAATACAGGTGCTGAACACAGTGCATTTCGTAACTCAGAAAAACTCTGCTGACATTCAGCAGACCATGGTACCGGACTTGGAACACCTTTCCCAGTCAAGGCTACCAATGGTTTTGCTAGAAGAGAAAAATTTGGGATCCATTGCCTACAATATGAGGTAATACCCAAAAAGGCACGTACTTCTCTCTGCGTGCTAGGAACGTTCATCTGTGTAATTGCTTTTATTCTCTCTGGGGTCAACTTCCTTCCCTCCTTTGACAAGAGATGACCTAGGTAGGTCACTTCTTGGCAGCAGTATTGCATTTTTGAAGGTGACACCTTGTGATTCAAATCTGACAAGTGATGCAATAAAGAAATCGTAGCTGTTTTGCAAGTTTCCTTGTCATCGGCAGCCACTAGAAGATCATCGACATACTGTACTAAAGCAGAACCACTAGGAAGTACGAAGGAATCTAACTGGCTTTTTAATGCTTGACTGTAAATGGATGGGCTTTCACAATAACCTTGTGGAGCGCGTTTAAATCTAAAACTTCGTCCTCCTAGGGAGAAACCGAAGATATCTCTGCTTTCTTCGGCTATCGGAATGCTGAAAAAGGCATTTTTCAAGTCGACAACCGAAAACCATGCTGCTGTAGCAGGAATCAACGTTAACAATGCAGTAATGTCTGGAACCACAGGAAACTGTGGGATCACAATTTTATTAACCTCTCTGAGATCAATTACGAACCTATATACTGGAGGTTTTGTAGGGTCAGTTCGTTTCAAAATAGGCAGTACAGGACTATTACAGACATTACCTCTAGTCTCTTCTATAACGTCTTTCTTGATCAGGTCTTGTACTATCAGTAGGAGCGCACGCTCACCTTCATTAGAGATTCTGTATTGTGGAATTCGTGGAAGTTTAACATTTGCTTTCAAAGTTACTACATAGGGTGGAATTTCCAATAGACCTACATCATTAGGACCAGTCGCCCAAATAGTATCAGGGAGTGAACGCAGCTCTGGTGGGAGCGCATCCATCGACAAGTACATCGGAGAGATTATTCTTTTACCCAACGTAAGCTGTACTCCTGCTGGAGAACAGTACAATGTCGCGTACAGGCGTTTTAACAAGTCTAAACCAAGCAGATTTTCGTTACAACCTGTCGTCAAAATCAGGGGTGCTTTCAATTGACGGGGTCCAACAGAAATAGACAAAGGACCAGAAACAGGGTTGTGAACAGGGGCGCCCGAAAAACCTACTGAAACGTTTGTTGAGCCAGACAAAGGTGCGCCAGGGAGTTTCGCATGTATGATAGAACTTTTTGCTGCACCAGTATCCATCAGAAACGGTTCGACTATACCTGATGTTGCTACTGCGACATAAGGCCCACTCTGATCTACTGGAACTGATACTACTCCCTCTCTTTGTCCATGGCTGTCCTAGTACTCACTTTGCTGAACTTCCTCACTAGCTTCATAATAGTCTTCGACATGATACTGTGGAGACCTATTCTGTTGGGCAGATTGTCCATTTCGCTGATCGAAATAATTAGAGGGGCGATCACTCGTCTGCGGAGGCATAGCACCTCGTCCTCGACCTCTAGAGTTTTGCATAGAACTACCACGACCTCCCTGAGCTGCCGCAGCATTATTTTGCGTTCGAACTGGACATTCACTTTTGTAATGACCTTCCTTTTTGCAATAAGCACATTGATTCCATTGGTATTGTGGCCTTTGAAAATTATAATCCGTTCTTTGATATGACCCTTGCTGCATATTCGTCTGATTCATGCGAGGCGGATAAGCTTGCTGTAAAAGTACTTTAGTTTTTAAATCTTTCGTCTTTTTATCTGATTTTTCCTTCTCTTCTTTATCCCTATTTTCATAGTACTGAGCAGTCGCAAGTATTTGCGCAGTCGTAGAGACAGCCCACGCACTTTCAGAATTCTTTAATTTACCCCTAAGTTCTGGCAACAGATTGTGCACAAATTTATCAACAAATAGTCTCTGGCCTCCTTCCGTGCTCATATCCTGACCACTATGATCCACGAAAGTCTCTTCGAATCTTGTGAAAAAGTCGGAGACGCTTTCGTCTTTCTTTTGTTTGCACGCGGACAATTTGTCCCAGTTAACGCGCAATGCTGGCATCAAGGTTTTCATTAAATCGATTATTCTACCAGGCAAATTAGCAATTAAAGGTTCAGGTTTGGAACCACCTATTTGTTGACCATCCGCTGCAATTATAGCTGCCCAGTCACCACCTAGGGCAACTGGATGATTCTCTTTACGAATTTTAGCCCAAATTGGTTGCGGTACTACATTACCAAATAGCAGATCTATGTCAGCAAGATTCAATACACAAGCGTCAACTGTTTGAGCCAGCTCTTTGTAGTACCCTGCAGGATTTTTACGCGGATCTGGCAAGGCCTGTTTCACTGCTAATACTTCAGCTCGCTTCCATGGAATATGTATCCAGACTCTCTGGAATTGGGCCGGAGCGGCTGCAATACCAAGGTTTGCATTAGCTTGCACAGCTTCACGCCAAATTGGTGGAACCTCTCTCATTGGATATTGACGATTTCGTCTCGTACTATGTTTCTCTAATTCTCTCGGTGAACGAAGGGATGAGTCATTCCTATAACTTAAAATCAGTTCCATCGCTTCTTTTATATTTTGTCCAACTATCATACCTGCAGCAAACTCTTTCTGAACATTAAATAATTCTCCTAGATTTGATTCAGGGTCATCCTCTTCCAATTCCTCACGTAGAAGGAAACACATTTCATCGAACACATATCGTTGTGTCGGTTCGTTCCATTGCATAAATGTATCTAATACATTTTGTACATTATATCTTCCAACTTTCGAAACCCATCTAAGAGCAGTGGAATCTAGTATTGCTTTTTCTTCAGTACTGGGAAGCTGACTACGTCTCTGCACAGAGTCAGAGGTAGGAGTCTTAATCAGAGTTTTATAGAAGGGAGATAGAATATTAGAGACAGAATCAGTGATTCTTCGACGAACAGAAAGCGGAGTCATAATATTAACAGAGGCAGTGAATAGAGTAGCAGTTGGAACAGATAGATCAGGAACAGTAGGAGTAGCAGAAAAAATAGCTTGTGAAGTAGCAGGTGTGAGCGACACAGGCATAGGTAAAGAAGCCGGCAACCCTAGAAGAGGGGTTGTCGAAGGAACATTAATATTGACCACAGGAGGTACAGGAACTTGATTCAGGGGAGCGGGAACAGGGACACCAGGTTGTCCAGCAACCGGTAATTGAACGTTCGGTATAGGTGGAGCCGTAGCACCCTGTGCATACGGTGGGGGTGATCGTAACAAGTAAGACAACAGGGGATCCTTTTCAGGGTCCTCTACTGTCTTAGCCGTACTCGATGGCAAAGCAGGATAGCACTTGTCTATCGCTAAATTACGCTCTCTATCGGCCACCTCCATCGCTTTCTCAGACTCGTTGAGTTGCAGCTGTCTAGCAGACTGTTCTAAAGTCAACTCTTGCTCTTTCTGTTCTTTCTTCAACTTTTTAATTTCTCTCTGTTTAGATTCTTTTCGCCAATAACGGAAAGAATCAAACATTGCCGGCCGGGCTTTCTTCTTAAACAACCTTCTTTCTAGATTATCGAGAACTTCAGGTTCAAAACTACCATGTAGTGGCCAACTAAGGACACCATCTTTCTCTGTGTAGTGGATCCATATCTCGTTATAAGAGATAGGACCCACACCAAACTTGCAATAAAGATCATAAAGGGGAGTTCCAATCGGAGGAACCAAACACGAGTCCTCCAACTGGGAATCACTGTTGCAACTAAAACAAGACAACATACAATTTTTCCGACTTACCATTTTATAATCCGGAACACAAAACAAACAAGACACAAACAGAAAAGATGCGCACTCGAACCAAGAACTTAGGCCTACCAGAACTGACAAATGTATCGATACCTGAACTGAACAGAATGATTATCGTAACCAGAATAACCAGTGATAACCTTACAGAACTGAACTGAACTGAGAACTAAAAGGATTATCCAAATAGGAGCAACCCTTACAAAATAACCAACTAGCAACCACTGAATACTTAACTGAGGCACTGAAGACGTCACCAAGGAGAAACCCGTCACGTTTCGCCGTACTGAGGACTGCACCTCGGGTCCAAGACAGGGCGACGGTCAAGGCAACGGACCACTGCAGCCGTCTGAACGGGAACCCTCGTGGAAGAGAACGTCGGGGCCACTTTTGCGATATGCCGGGATCGATGAAGTGGGGCGCCTCCCTCTGAAATCTTCACACGAAGCTCCTCGAACTCTTCAGGCTTTTGGACCGGTACCGAATGACGTCGCCCCACGTTGGGCGCCAATTGGAGTTCTGGACTTTTTGGTTCCGTCCAGAGGTGTCAGGGATAACACCCGAAGACCCCGGAGTTCCACCTGTCTTGGTGCACAAACAAACAGAAACACGGGCTTCTCGATGGTGGCGTCAAAGACCAAAGGTTTATTACTGCAGGGACACAGAAGTCACAGAAACTACACATGGGCAGTATCTAGGAGCCTGTTCGATTTGTACAAAAAGGGTTGCTCCTTATATACTAAATATTGGGCTTCAGGCAAATTCTTTACATGTTACCACAGTTCTAAACATTCGTGTCTTAAACAATAAATATTTGGCGTTGCACAGGGACCGTCAACAGTATCTGATGTCAAAACATTACAAATGAGGGGTTCCCACTAGTCCATCATAATCCCATGTCAATTCTTCATTCAAGACCCGGACCGCCTCATCGTAAATTTCGTTACCTCCCCCTAATAAAGGCCCAGAAGGAAAGGAGCAGAGCCAGGTGCAGAAGATAGAAAGACAGGATAAGAAATGTTTGTGGGTCGTAAATGGGCACGGTTACCAGCTTCGGCCGCCTAATCATGATCAGGCCAACGAACACAAGAACCAGTATAGCAGGACTGGCCTCAGGCTGGGGAGGCAGTTCCTGCCGAGTCATGCTGCTACAGCGTTGCTGGCCTAAGGTGCACGTGTCACTAGCAAGGTGAATTGCCGGTTAAAGCCTACGTGTCCTTTAATGAAAAAGAGGTCATTGCGTGTCCATTGACTATGTGAGGGCAAGGAATACAAAATGGCTTCCGTGTTCTAAGATGGATGCCACGGGTAGAACAGAAATGTGTTTATAACTGGAGTGCTCTTGCTCGTAGCATAGCGAAAACACCAGGATATAGTAAATGGATCATTTGCGGTTCACTGATACCAAAATTATGTATTTACGACAATGTTACAAACACGAGTAAAATCGTCACGGAACCTCAAGGGTCAGAGCAAACCATTGATAAATATTCAGCAAAGCACTTTTATCTTATCAAGACTGTGAACAGTTGAATATCACTGAACGTAGCCACACTAAGGGTGTTAAAGACCTCCACAGACAACACTAATGGACAAACACTGTGTGAAATTTTGAAAATGACCTGCAGGGCTTCCATGAGCCGGAAAACATCTGCCCCAGGAGAATGAAACAATTGCTGGAGTGAGTGTGAATTTAGGAAATTCCTTCTCATTTGTTAATCAGAGATGATTAACACAAGAATGCACAAGGGGGTAGGAACACCAGTGGAAAATCTGAGTGTGAGAATAAGAAGTCGGTGGCAGTGGCCAGCAATTCCCAGTGGAGTTGATAAATTTGTAATTTGAGAGAATACAAATAGTGGAATGAGCAGAACACCCCCAAATTGCAGTGATGCAATAACTCCACATGTGATAACCTTATTGATTACAGATTTACCACAGCTGCATGGAGAGTGTTGGTTTTACATTGCCACAAAATCCTTCCGCAGGTCCTGAGTAACAGATTCTAGCTGTCATTCTCCATTATGTGCCTCTTCCAGTCACCAGTTTGTCATCAACCCAACAGAGGGTAAGTCCACCCCCCTGCATTCACAGTATCAACAATGCCTTCCACATCTGATTTGTAGTGGCCCTTATAATGCAGTGTGTTAGATCACAGTGCTGACATCGCTACACAAGACAATATGATGTACACCTCCTCTCCAATAAAGTTTATTTCCTTCTTCAGTGCATTGTGACCCATCCTGAAGAAGTGTCCTTGGTTATGCACACAGTAAACTGTAATTCTAGATAGATCAGATCCTTGCTGTTGTTTTTGGCTAGTTATGCTCTTTGGGACGTTGCTCATAGATGTCTGAGACATTAACTCTTTCATAAGTAACTTATGAATGTGTACTTTCTTTCTGCAAGCTTCAAATACCCAAAATAATGAACTATACTTGTCCATGGCCATGTGTTTATTTTGTTGTCAATTGTCATTTTTGACTGTGGAACTGCATCAGTATACATTTCGAATGGTGACTACATATATGTGTAGATTGTGCATAGTTCTTGATGCTCAGTATGTACATGCCTCCTTTTTGAGCATGATTGCAGAGTACATGTAGATCTACACTTCGTGGGTGTTGCATCGTACATACTTTCTCTTACAATTCCTAACTAAAGTTCATCCGTTTTCTGATCGAGTAATTTTTCATTAACTTCGCTATTCTAGCATAACTGTCTTTATGGATGTTTGTGAAGCGCCTTTACAAATTATATACAAATTCAGTGCCTAATCCGTCACTCTGAAGATTCGTTCAAGTAACTGTCATTTTATTGCCACCCCGAAGATCCTCATTTCTGAACCGTTACAAGTTTAGTCACGTGTAGAAAATTGCTTCATCGTGGTTCTAATTTCATTAAGGTCTAATTAGACTATAAGAAGGTTTAATCTGTCCTTATAACGTTTGAATTAAGTGATGCAAGTGACTAAATAAGAATGTAATTGGCCTATGTAATATTTCAATCAGTGCTTTTACATTTTAATCAGGACAGATAAGGGGCTCTTAATCAGCACCTGCCTTTTATTGGCACAGTACCTACAAAAGAGTGCATACTGTTTTGGCGCTTTTCCCAGAAAGTTCAATGCGCTTTTTGATGAAAGCTCGGTATTCTTATATGCTTCGTTTATATGTGTAGCTGCCCGGAATCAATGCACAATTCAATATGTTTCGCTTGTTACATTACTAATGTTTACAAGGCACTTGAAACAAGCTTTGGCAAAGTCAACGAACCTTGCCTGCATTTTTATTTATGACTAAAATATTGAAAGGTCTGCTGCAGTAAAACCTGTGGTACAAAAGGGGGTGGTGATGGACGGAGCATCTGAACCAATCAAACACTCACACCCAGTCAAAGGATCTGGGTTTAATCCATCCCGTTCTTTAGCCCACTCTGCCACCCCAGTTCAGACATGGCTATATGCAAATCAGTTTGACCCAGTGCCTCATGGGAACAGTCCAGCCCGAACTGCCAAGCCATGCCTTCCCTGGACTGGAAACAAGCTTCTGAGGACCGGTTTCTGGCATTACAGCCGTCTTCAGCCCGGCTTGCTTGAATCCAGTGGCAAAGTGAGCAAGGGACTCATGTCTGAGCATACCCTCCCACACTTATGGCGGCCAAAAGCGGTACAAAAGGGGGTGGTGATGGACGGAGCATCTGAACCAATCAAACACTCACACCCAGTCAAAAGATCTGGGTTTAATCCATCACTGTTCTTTAGCCCACTGGGTGGCGGAGTGGGCTAAAGAACGGTGATGGATCAAACCCAGATCTTTTGACTGGGTGTGAGTGTTTGATTGGTTCAGATGCTCCGTCCATCACCACCCCCTTTTGTACTGCAGTAAAACCTGTAGCGGCTCCTGGAGGGAGTGCTGCCGGTGGTGACGCAGGGTAGGGGCGGGGCAGGGTGGGAGGTAGTAAACTCCAGATTATAGAGGAACGGAGGTTAGTATACAAATAAATAAATTAAATAAATTACGTTACGCTGCTGCATCGCCAAATGCGAAAACGGAATACAAAACATGACTATTTTCTACTTACAATGCATCTATGAGATAAATAACTGGATTGGTATGAGATTATGTGGAAAATAAGTTCTGGCTACATGCTTCTGTTGTTTTCAAGATACCTTTTATTAGAGCCACAGTCATGAGTGGTTGCTCCCTTGCTGGCTAGGAACAACTGACCAACACGGAATGCTTCCACTTTAAACAAGCAGATAGAACCTCACGTAGGCTAATATTCCACAGCAATGCATGAGGCGAAGGCCATCATAACACATCCCCTTCCCTTCCTTTGTTCTCAGACCTAAGTGTGGTACACATCTGTCACCACTCATCAACAATCTATCACCACACATGGTCAGATCATCTAATTCTTTAACGTATGGCTGCCCTGATACAGACACACAACTCTCTCTTGTGCTGCCAGCCACTACCATTTGTATAACTTCTTTTAGGGTACTATCACCCTCCATTTCATGGCACCACTCCTCCAACGTAAATGCACCTTCACCCCCCTCTACCTAACAGAAACTACGGTACCTTCACTCTCACTGGCTGATGGAGCCAGGCCATCCTTTCCCTGCCAATCTATAGACAATCTGGATAGACAATCTGCCTGTGTGTTTCTCCAATCTTGGATGTGTTCTCTCTGGTAATAATGCTCATGAAATCTGGCTACTAATCTAGCTAACCTTCATGGCCCTTTGCCTGCTCCACCCAGCAATATTACTTTCACTAGTGGCTTATGGTCTGTCCGCAGGGTGAATTGTGTTCCCCATAGGTAGGTTTTAAAATATTCCATACCTCAAGCTGCAACTAACACTTCCCTTTTGATAACTGAATAGTTTCTTTCTGAAACAGTAAGTGTTCTTGATGCAAATGTCTCAGTTCTTTCGTTATACTGTTTTTGAGACAGAATTGCCCCCAACCCAGTGGCACTTGCATCAACAGTAGTATTGGACTTAAGATTAATATCAAAAGGTACTAGAATTCCTGCATCACAGATTTCTTTTTTTACTACACAGAAACATTTTTCCTGTTCCAAACTCAGCACAAAGTTGGACCCTTTCCTCAATAATGATCTTAAGCACTCTATTTTGTCTGCAAAGTTTTCTACAAATTTGCAATAATATTCTATTAAACCCATAAACAATCTCAACTGGTTTTTTTTATCTATGGGAGCTTGGCCAGAATCTATTGCTTTTAAGGAGTCCTTCTTTGGTTTCACTCCTTCCCCAGAGATATTATATCCCAGCTATTCAATTTGTTTTTCCGGAAAAGAGCACTTATCTTTACTCAATGTAAGCCCAACTTCAGAAATTCTATATAGGGGTTGCTTAAGTGCAACGTTATGTTATTCAGTTGTTTGTTAGAATGTCGTCTTGAAAATACACTATAATTTGTAACCCTTTAAACACTTTTCTTATGATCACCTGAAAAACGCTCACCACCGATGACAGTCCTAACGGCATGCAAGTAAAGCTGGAGCATTCCTTCTATGGTGATTAAACTTGTAAGTGATTTGGATTCCTCATTACGTTTAGTTCGGTGGTAAGTGCTTTTGAGATCTAACTTGGAAAAATACTTCCCACCTTTAAGGCCTCTAAATCATTTTCAAACATTAAAATCCAGTCTTCCCACGGAATAGGTGGTGTACCAGCTTGTTACAAAAACGTAGGTGGAGTGATGACTGACATAGGTGTATCCATTAGCATAATATTCAATCTGATGTCTGAAGGCATAGTTTATCAAAGCACAAACTACTTTGCACACTGAAGCACTGATATGTTACCCAATACAGTCTATAATGTATTTTCTAAAGTGGAGGTTATTAAAGCACAAAGTGCTTTACACAATACACTACATGCTACCCAGTACATTATAAAGTACATAAGGTGCACATCACCCCTCCTGGATGGCCTGAATGAAGTCTCTTAACTCTTGCATGTACAAATTATTGTGGGCATTGATCTCTGAATGGCAATGTGCATGCGTATGTGTATCACTATTGATCCTAGTATGACTGCCTCCCACTCTGTTTTGATGAGCGCATAACTGTACGCTGCGTTCTATGAGGTGTGTATATTACTGTACACTTTTCTTCAATGTTCCAATTAAATTTTAGGCTCACAAACACTAGCTAAGATCATTTCCTATTATTATTATAACGCCTTATAATAGTGTGCACATCACTATTCGCTGTCTTAAAATATAAGTTTGGCAAGGTGTACATATCTCCGTATGCTGACACATAAAGTATTCAGCTCAACTCAAAATGGATGCTGTGCATCCCCAAATGTGAGTAACCATGCATGCACCAACCACATCACTTGGCAACACCCAGCCGAACCTCATAGAATGTTAGGGGCATCTGTTGTACCCGCTCACTCATGCACACCCTCACTCTCGATCTGCCAAATTCAGTTTTACTCCCAAAAACACTTCCATACAGTACTTGTGGTGTCTCATGCAAGGATGCCTCTCCCAGCTGCTTCACAATACCTTGAAGCTGTGCCTACACTCTCCGATCCCAATACCAATAACAAAAGGGGGTGAGGCTCTAATCAGTAAGGCTGAGCTAGATAAAGTTAAACAACAAGAAAAATGCCAATACTGATATTTGCTTTCAAACCAGAATTTCCGAAATGCAAAGACCACTGTGCAATGCAACCAAGTATATTTAATAGCTGTTTATTTAAACGCTTGTTCTTTAGAAAATCATTTGAAATTCAGACAAAGATCACAATTAGATTATATATCAACAATATAAGTGAACACCGGACATGAAAAAAACATCATACATAGCTTCATTCATCACTACTCAAACGTTTCACAAACATACCTGACACATACACTCAAACAGATACTCACTCAAGTGGAAAGATAAATACACCAACTGAGGAGTAATAGGTCTGCCAACACCAATATCTACATCAAAGATAGTTTAAAATACACTGTATTCAATTCAGTTCAGCAATTGATTACATTCAAAAGTAGCTATATACAACAAGATTCGGTGTATTGTTGCCACAAGGAAAATTGCAAAGAAATTAATTAGCAAAAAAACTGGGCAACTTGGCAGACCCGACTGTCTATGCGTTTCGAATTCCTTCAACTTGAGGGATTCTCCTCAGGACCAACAAAAGCCAGTGTAGAAAAGGTAAAATATCATCAATTTTATGCCACCATATCTATTCCAAATCAAAAGAGACTAGGACACTTGTAACTACGTTATGCCAAGTAGTATAGAAAACCCTCATAAACGTTATGTTTGTTCGAAAATGCGGTGTATTATGTTCTCCGCCCCACATAAACGTTTGTGGCAAGTATCATCGGGTGATCTATAGTGCGTTATGCCAGCCTCAAACCTGAGGACTACTCTGGAACAACGTTGCAGTGTCCAGAGATGAGGTATAGATATCACCACACTGAAGGTTAATTATTTAGGAACAAACCTCACCTATAATTATTTTTATTCTGAAGAGGTGTGGTTTGTTATTTAAAATCAATTGGGTATACTCTTTGATCACGTTACTCGATCTCAGTATATCGCTTAGAACATACATACAGTCAACATGTTTCAGCCCCTTATGGCCCAGCCGGGTCTGTGGGGCTTTCGTCAGGACAGAACAATATAAAATATACTCACACCTCTTGTGTAGTATTTAGTAGTGGTATTTCTTATCCACCAATTTGTTTAGTTTTGAGGTTTAAATTACCTGCAAAGAATCATAGATTAATACTCAAATAGTGATATCCCTCCGTATTTATACTGCATTTTTTGCATCAAAAAACAACAATAAAAAACAAATCATCCAAGAATTTTGGGTTAAGCAACAATGGGTAAACAGTGAGAGGCGAATTACTCTTATGGAGTCAATACAGTGAGGCGGTGGCACATGAAACGTGAATACATTATGTTTGTGATCTCATTTTACATTTTTTTCTTTATTATCAGCGTTTGTCATATGAAATAGTTCTTAGGTGACAGTAACGTTATGAACATCCTACTGGATAGCAGAAAAAAGGTCTTTGCATTTACCTCGGTCTGAAAAGAAGGATTGCCGCTTCGGGGGTAAAAAGACTACTAGTCTCAGGCTGGTATGAGAAGGGGAAACAAATGGTTTCACATCACTGAAAATATTTTCACATCATTTAACAACAGGAGGTCACAGTTTTCGAAGCCGTGAGCGTTTTACAAAAGCCATTGCGAGTTCTTACCTGCACGGGTACACGTGTTCCGCGTCTAGTGCTGGCGCTGCCCCCGGACGCGGAAACACACTCGCATCAAGTTTTTGTATTGTCCGTGCACTTCCTTAATCAAAATCAATAACGGACTACGAAACTGATCTCCAAATCCCATAGTGACGTGTGGACATTCAATAATGTGAACGATCGAGTGTCTATTGAATGCCCAGTTATCTCAAAAAGTATTATTTGTACATTTATCACCACAACTTTTACTTAATTCTTTTTGTTTGAAAAAAGGGGAATAAACGTGGAAGGGTAGAAATAGAAAACAGACAGTAGAAAACAGACTTGAAAACGTAGGAAACCTGGAGTCAGGCTATTGTCTCATTAGATAGTGATATTTTGATCTTACTCTAGTAATAAACATCTTATACTGTCATAATTCTAATTCAGAACAGTTGCACAAGTGCTGAAATGTTTTTTCTTTCAATTCTTATGACAACACACTGTAATTACTTATATAGCAATAACCTGAGAGACTTACAGTTTTCTTGGTTTAGAACTTTAAGCAAACTGATGCCAAGGGACAACATCGTTCAGCCCCGTAATATGGGTTTTCAAACGGTCGACCCACCTCAGTTCTCGTTCATATAGAACTTTCTCCGCATTCCCAGTTTTATCTATCAACATTTCTATGACAGTCCATTTAAGTTCTCTGCAGTATGGCCTGTTTCCACGAAATGAGTACACAATTTCGTATTGTTTTTCTTTAGTCGTATATTACTTTTGTGTTCCCCAATCCTTAGTTTTATTTTTCTGCAAGTCATTCCTATGTATCTGCTTCCACATGGACATGTGATCATATAGATCACATGTGACGAATTGCAATTTGTATGTTGCCTCTGGGTCCATACCAGTGTCTCAGTTAATTGCAAAGTTCTAGTCACAGTTGTGGAATTACATACTCGACAGGTGCCACATGGATAATGTCCTCTGATAGCCATCATGTTCATGTATCTTTCTATCCTGCTAGGTAGTTGTTTCTTCGGACGTGTGTGGACTAATAGATCCTTCAAATTTCGTGTTCTCCGATTGGCAAATCTTGGCTTGGGCCATTCCAGATTCCCTGAGTTTAATATACGCCAATTTTTGTTAACTATCTTCTGGACCATATAGGTGGCTGGACAGTATGTCGTTACACAAGTTACCAAATTTGGAACAGGTACTTTTTGGTTGGTTTCAAGTAGGGATAGCCTTGGTTGATTTTTGGCTCTTTTTTGACATTTTGAAATCGTTGTTTTCTTATAATCCCGATATAGGAGTTTTTTGCCTCAATTCATGAGCTTGTTGGTTGTAGTCAGTTTTTTGGCTGCAGTTTCTTCTGATTCTTAGAAACTGGCTATACGGAAGGTTGTCTCTAAGGGGCTTTGGGTGGAAACTTTTATGAGACAGCAAGCTGTTTTTTGCTGTTGGTTTTGTATAGGTCTTTGTTTCCAACTGTCCATTCTTTACAAAGATAGTGAGGTCTAAGAAGTCTATACTCGTCTCGTCTGCTGTAAATGTAAACTTCAGAAACTCATCTTTCATGTTCAGCCATTTTGTCGAGTTCTAAAACTGAAAGCCTACTTTACAAACAAAGAACTTAGTCCTACTGACGGTGACACCAACCTAAGAAGGAAGTCTACCTTCAATCCTCCCAATGCTCTCATACCAGTTGAGATCCAAGCATTTGAACAGGCTATTATGAAGGGCATAGAGGAAATGAATTTGGATTCCAGGAACACTTTCCAAAATCTTACAAGGAATGAACAGAGAGCTCTGGAATCATTGCTAGGGAATGATAAGATTGTCATAAAACCCGCGGACAAGGGCGGAGGAATCGTCGTTTTAGGAACAGAAGGGTACAAACAACAGTGCCTGAGCCTTTTAGCAGATGAAAGGTTCTACACCAAAATAATTATCAATCCCACACCAAGGCTCCAGAATACGATTGCTATGATGGTTCATGAAGCAGAATCACATATGTGGATTTCAAAGAAAGAGGCAGATTACCTGATCATAAAAGAACCAAAAACACAGTTTTTTTACTCATTACCCAAAACGCATAAAAATAAGTCACCTCCCCCTGGACGACCGATAGTATCGGGGATAGGCTCGGTCCTTGAGCCTCTGTCTCAATTTGCAGATCACTTTCTGAAACCAATTGTTCAAGGTACTCCTACGTACCTAAAAGATACCAGGGATCTTTTGAATCAGATTCTAGAAATGCCATTTGATGAGACCACGATGTTACTAGTGGGACTAGACGTGGAATCATTATATTCCAGCTTACCACAGCAAGAGACCCTACAAATGCTTGAAGATACTTTATTCATGCAGGAATGGAATTACCAAACACCTCGCCATTTTGTGCTCGAATGTTGTCGGTTGGCTCTAACAGAGAACTATTTTGAATTTGATGGCAGTATTTATTTACAAAAACATGGAACATCCATGGGCAGTGCATTTGCCCCATCGGTGGCAGGCCTGTATGTCAGTCAATTGGAAACGGACAACATTTTTGTGGACACTAATCCATTCGCTTCCAGTATCCTTTACTGGAAGCGTTATATCGATGATGTCCTTATGATTTGGAACAAAGGAAAATATCTCAATCTTTTTGTTGAATGGCTGAACACGAAAGAGGAGTGTCTGAAGTTTACATTTACAGCAGACGAGACGAGTATAGACTTCTTAGACCTCACTATCTTTGTAAAGAATGGACAGTTTGGAAACAAAGACCTATACAAAACCAACAGCAAAAAACAGCTTGCTGTCTTATAAAAGTTTCCACCCAAAGCCCCTTAGAGACAACCTGCCGTATAGCCAGTTTCTAAGAATCAGAAGAAACTGCAGCCAAAAAACTGACTACAACCAACAAGCTCATGAATTGAGCCAAAAACTCCTATATCGGGATTATAAGAAAACAACGATTTCAAAATGTCAAAAAAGAGCCAAAAATCAACCAAGGCTATCCCTACTTGAAACCAACCAAAAAGTACCTGTTCCAAATTTGGTAACTTGTGTAACGACATACTGTCCAGCCACCTATATGGTCCAGAAGATAGTTAACAAAAATTGGCGTATATTAAACTCAGGGAATCTGGAATGGCCCAAGCCAAGATTTGCCAATCGGAGGACACGAAATTTGAAGGATCTATTAGTCCACACACGTCCGAAGAAACAACTACCTAGCAGGATAGAAAGAAACATCAACATGACGGCTATCAGAGGACATTATCCGTGTGGCACCTGTCGAGTATGTAATTCCACAACTGTGACTAGAACTTTGCAATTAACTAAGACACTGGTATGGACCCAGAGGCAACATACAAATTGCAATTCGTCACATGTGATCTATATGATCACATGTCCATGTGGAAGCAGATACATAGGAATGACTTGCAGAAAAATAAAACTAAGGATTGGGGAACACAAAAGTAATATACGACTAAAGAAAACCAATACGAAATTGTGTACTCATTTCGTGGAAACAGGCCATACTGCAGAAGAACTTAAATGGACTGTCATAGAAATGTTGATAGATAAAACTGGGAATGCGGAGAAAGTTCTATATGAACGAGAACAGAGGTGGGTCGACCGTTTGAAAACCAATATTACGGGGCTGAACGATGTTGTCCCTTGGCATCAGTTTGCTTAAAGTTCTAAACCCAGAAAACTGTAAGTCTCTCAGGTTATTGCTATATAAGTAATTACAGTGTGTTGTCATAAAAATTGAAAGAAAAAACATTTCAGCACTTGTGCAACTGTTTTGAATTAGAATTATAACAGTATAAGATGTTTATTACTAGAGTAAGATCAAAATATCACTATCTAATGAGACAATAGCCTGACTCCAGGTTTCCTACGTTTTCAAGTCTGTTTTCTACTGTCTGTTTTCTATTTCTACCCTTCCACGTTTATTCCCCTTTTTTCAAACAAAAAGAATTAAGTAAAAGTTGTGGTGATAAATGTACAAATAATACTTTTTGAGATAACTGGGCATTCAATAGACACTCGATCGTTCACATTATTGAATGTCCACACGTCACTATGGGATTTGGAGATCAGTTTCATAGTCCGTTATTGATTTTGATTAAGGAAGTGCACGGACAATACAAAAACGTGATGCGAGCGTGTTTCCGCGTCCGGGGGAAGCGCCAGCACTAGACGCGGAACACGTGTACCCGTGCAGGTAAGAACTCGCAATGGCTTTTGTAAAACGCTCACGGCTTCGAAAACTGTGACCTCCTGTTGTTTTCTAGATATTTTAAATGATGTGAAAATATTTTCAGTGATGTGAAACCATTTGTTTCCCCTTCTCATACCAGCCTGAGACTAGTAGTCTTTTTACCCCCGAAGCGGCAATCCTTCTTTTCAGACCGAGGTAAATGCAAAGACCTTTTTTCTGCTATCCAGTAGGATGTTCATAACGTTACTGTCACCTAAGAACTATTTCATATGACAAACGCTGATAATAAAGAAAAAAATTTAAAATGAGATCACAAACATAATGTATTCACGTTTCATGTGCCACCCCCTCACTGTATTGACTCCTTAAGAGTAATTCGCCTCTCACTGTTTACCCATTGTTGCTTAACCCAAAATTCTTGGATGATTTGTTTTTTATTATTGTTTTTTGATGCAAAAAATGCAGTATAAATACGGAGGGATATCACTATTTGAGTATTAATCTATGATTCTTTGCAGGTAATTTAAACCTCAAAACTAAACAAATTGGTGGATAAGAAATACCACTACTAAATACTACACAAGAGGTGTGAGTATATTTTATATTGTTCTGTCCTGACGAAAGCCCCACAGACCCGGCTGGGCCATAATGGGCTGAAACATGTTGACTGTATGTATGTTCTAAGCGATATACTGAGATCGAGTAACGTGATCAAAGAGTATACCCAATTGATTTTAAATAACAAACCACACCTCTTCAGAATAAAAATAATTATAGGTGAGGTTTGTTCCTAAATAATTAACCTTTAGTGTGGTGATATCTATACCTCATCTCTGGACACTGCCACGTTGTTCCAGAGTAGTCCTCAGGTTTGAGGCTGGCATAACGCACTATAGATCACCCGATGATACTTGCCACAAACGTTTATGTGGGGCGGAGAACATAATACACCGCATTTTCGAACAAACATAACGTTTATGAGGGTTTTCTATACTACTTGGCATAACGTAGTTACAAGTGTCCTAGTCTCTTTTGATTTGACATACTTCTTGGGGATCCGACTAGACACGTAATCCTCCTCCCTAATCCTGATTGTTTCTTGACCATATCTATTCCTCCTAATAAAAGTCCAAGCACGGAATTAATAATCCGAAAAGTAATTCAAGGAACTGGTAAATGTCGAACAAAACCACTTGACCCTCACAGGTGTAGTGGATGCCTCAAAATGCCAAACAGCGCTGGGTAATAAAGTTTTTCTTATTTAAACAGGGACAGGAAAGCTCAAGGGTCTTGCTGGCTGGATGATCAATAATTGAGCCAGGCGATCCGGAAAAAAATTAATAATGCCGGAACGAGATGTAGCGAGATGAATCATTCACGCCAACAACAAACGCCAGGGTCGGACGAGCCCAGACAACCAATCAATCAGATATTGAGGTCTTCGTCTATAAAGATGGACAAACTTCATTAGATTGGAATATAGAAAATTAAATCTCATCCCCAATATATGCACTTTCTGCAAAGGTTTTTGGACTGCAGTTAAAATGGTAAATCTGACCACATCACCCATGGTAAGCACTTTGCTCAATGTTTGTTAGACTGGAGTTAATATAGTAAACCTGACTTCCTTTCACCTCATGCATACACTTTCCCCAACTTTTGTTGGATTACAGTTAGATTCGTTTTTGTACCGCCATCAGTGTTTACACTTTTGTTTGTCTGACTAGAAGTAAAATAATAAATCCTGCCACTACCCAATGTATCCTTTTTTCCCAGAGTTTGTAAGATTGGAGTCAGAATAGTAAACTTTATCCGCTCTTTTACACTTTCTCCAACATTTGTCAGAGTGGAGTAACAATAGTTAATCTTATCCCCGCAAAATGTATGCACTTTCACCAAGGTTTATCTTCGACCACTTACACCATGTTTAAGAGGTCTGGCACTAGGCCATATACATAATTGCCCGTAAACAGCAGCCTCCATCATGGAATGGTAATATCATCCACCCCATTTTCAAAAAGGGGGACAGGAGACTGCCACAGAACTATCGTCTAATATCTTTGATAGACGTGGAAGCTAAACTATACGCATCCTGCATTCTGGAGGAAATACAGGAATGGGTGGATAATAACAATCTAATCCCCAGTTATCAAACAGGTTTTCGAAAAGGGACAGGGACAACAACAAATCTCACGGCCCTAGCACTCCTGATAGAAAGAGCCAAAACGAAGAACAGCCGGTTATACGGCTGCTTTATCGACATCAGAGCCGCCTTTGACCGGGTTAGTAGGGGGAGACTTTGGGCAAAACTCAAGAAGTGGGGGCTGTCAACAAACCTTCTCAACTCTCTAATGCTCCTCTACACGGACACTTGGGCAAGGGTTAAACAAGGACAGGGCACAAGTCTCACGTCAAAAATTGCAACTGAAGACGGACTGAAACAGGGCTGTGTCCTGGCTCCTTGCTTATTTAATCTTTACCTCGCCGATCTAGGGAAAAAACTTGGTCAAGTTGTAAGTCATGCTCCGAATCTCTGCAACACCCCAATGCCAATTATTCAGTTTGCAGACGACATTGTCCTTTTAAGCCAAACTCCAATCGGGCTGCAAAGGCTGATAAATGCTCTACAACTCTTCTTAGACGAAGAACATCTGGAACTTAATAGAGACAAGACAAAAGTAATACGTCTTGTAGAGCGAAAATCTATCAAATACAATTGGACATGTAACCACCTTGCAATAGGGGAACAGCCGCACTATCGGTATCTGGGGGTCACCATCGGCAAAGATAATTTAAAAAAACAACACTCTGCGGTGTTAAAAGCTAAGTCCCAGGCGTTAATCTACGGATACAGGCGTCTCTTGCAAAAACTGGATGGTCCAAATTATACCCACCTTTTAAAAGTAATGGCCGCTCAGGTTTTACCCACATTATCGTATGGGCTGGTAACATGGCTTGGAGGGGAGATTGGTCTACTAAATACTCTACAAAATAAAATTCATAAAGAAGTATTCAAACTGCCTAAATGCTCCTCACCAGCGCAGGTGAGATTAGAATTCTTTGTTAAATTTTGGCACAAACTTCGTGCCGCCGACCCAGACACTCTAAACAATCTTTGTTGGCAAGCAATTAATACAGATCCCACTCAGCCCTGGGCCATTCATTTGGAGAAATGCCTTGTGGACTTTGATCTGCCAGTAACATGGAATAAAAAAGCTGATCAAGCCAGCTTCTGCAAAATAGTAAATTCTATTGCTAAAAGGAAGTCTGTTTTAGAAACAAACAAACATTGTCCCATCGACGTCATGCCTGGTCAGTCATTTCTTCTTACTCACTCCAACAACCTCAGGCCTATTTGGCAACCCATTTTAGCCACTATTTAAAAAAATACTTTATCAACCTCCATATGGGCCTTCACGAATCTAAGGACTTACTACCTTCCTGGAAACCCGAAGATGATTGCCCAAAATGCCGACTCTGCGGATATCATACTGAATCTCTAGTTAATTTGTTTTGTGTATGTCCATCCCTTATGGTATCTAGAAAACGCTTTATAAGGGACATATTGAACAACCTGAAAATAAGAACATGTCGCCAGGCCGTTATTTTCTGGCTGGGAGGTTCATCTCCAATCCTGACCTGTTGGGGTCTCAAATTTATGATGGAAATTAGAAAGCAGCTACAGGCCTCCCAATGATCATTTTACATATTGCCTTGCCCCTACCCTCTTTGCTAGTGACCCCCAGCCCACTCTATAAATCCTTATCTTGTAAGACGGGGCGGGTTTCTAGCAGAGCTCTAGTTTTAATTCTTTTTTAATTTGTTATCTTCTTGTTTTTTTAATGTAACCTGCGTTGCAAACACTGGTTAATCTTACCTTTCTTATTGTAAGGATTTTTATTAATTCAACAATAAAAATATTTTGTTTTGTATTGTATTGTATACATAATTAGGAATCCTCAGACAAATATATACTGTTTGACATTGATTGAACAAAAAATGGAGCATTATGTGATTAAGGCTCTGAGCCTCTTTATGATGGCAGTGGGACGTTCGTCGACTGCCATCCTGTTGGGCATGGGACCACTCGACTAGCTATTGGTGGTCCCACCATTGATATTAGGATGCGACCGCCTTCCAGTCAGTTGCAATGTATATCTTTTGTATTGCGGCTTGTGCTGCAGGCTGCAGCACACGCCGCAATAGAAACAAACACATTTCAAACATCCCTGCACTATGTGGCAGGAACCATGCGGTGCCTGCCACATGGTGCAGTTATGTATGGTGCCCCCAGGGCCCATGGCTGACATCCAGGAGGAAAGGGGAGCCCATTATGGGACCCCAAGTCACTTCAGACCTGCCTTTTCATGGCGGGTTAACCGCCATGAAACAGCCGGCAGAAACTATCATTGTTATCCCTACTGCGGTGCCTGAGCCGGCATTGCCACAGTTGTGGGGATTTTAGTCCATCCAACGGGCTCCTTGAGCCCATCAAATAAATGTCGAACAGTCTCTCCATTCACCAAGCATCCGCCCACCATCCTAATGGGGCGGGTGTGTTGCATGGTCTGACGGTGGTGGTCCCACTGCCATTGTAATAAGGCCCTCTGTTTCAATGAGATATATGTGTATTGTGTTGATTGGCGCTAATTAAGAAACATGCTACTAGAGTATCAGATTAAATAAAATATATTAAATGGAACACTTAGGGGTCTATTAGGATGACGGTTGGACTGGAGTCCGCCAGCCACCCTAGCGGTGCTGGGACCGGCCGCCGGTGGTGCGGTGGTCCCGCTGTGCCTATTAGGATGCGACCACCACCATGGTGATCGTATCCTGTATAGTTAACATTGTGGCGGGCGGTGTATTCAGCACCCGCCACAATGTTAAAAGGGCATGTTGTGCATTTGCATGCACAACGTGACAGGCACCGCGTGGTGCCTGCCACCTTGTGCATGCAAATGTCAGGGGTACCATGGTTATCACCCAAATGCAGCCATCCACCCCCCTAATACCCCGGGGGGCCCCAAATGCATTCTCTGCATGCCTTTCCGTGGCGGAGTTTCCGCCATAGAAAGGCATGAGACCGCCAGCATCGTAATATGGATGGCTGTGTCTGGAAGGCACCGCCACCATATTGCAGGTCTTTTCCGCCCGGTAGGCAATCGGGTGGATTGCCTACCGGCAGAAAACTGGCAGACAGTTTGTCCGTCCTCCTGGGTCCCCACCGCCATTGTAATACAGCAGGGGGAAATGTTAGGTGGGTGGACAGAAATGGCGGGCGGATCACCACCATCATACGGGCAGTGGCGATCCGCCCGCCATCCTAATAGACCCCTATATATTCATGAGTACTTTAACCCTTATTGCCAGTATGTTATTGATTTTAAAATACTAGCTTGATCATATCTAATTAAAGAAGGTTTAAAGTTGTTCTGCTTCATTAATGAACCAATCCAAGTGATAAATTGTACACATAGTATGTTTATAAATTTTTATTTAAATGTGGTTCATTATTCTTGTGTATTTTGTGTTTTATTATTTTTTTATAATAGCATATAATTCATTATTAAATAAGTATTTGTATTGGTATAAAGACATTTGCATTTGTAATATTAATAATATTTTCTATATTTTAAAGACCTGAATAACAGTTTAGAAAAAAGAGGTTTCTTAACTTAAAATACATTTGAATAGATATACTTACCTATATAATGTTGATATTTTGGTCCACAATAATTTTGTAATCAATATGCTGGTCCTTTTTGTTTTATGTTTGTAAAGTCAATATTTTGGATCTAAATATTTTTTTATCTTGAATTTGTGATGGTCAATATTCTGTCTTATAGCCTTAGTGGGAGGGCACACCTCTTCTCACTATGCTGCTGATCCCATAAACACTCTCTCTCTATTCAGCTGTGCTGTATCACTAACTATCTCTCTTTTCAAAAACACAGACAAACATCTTCAGCTCTTCCCACTGTAAGGTTATATCTTCTGTCTGAAAGGACTATAAGGCACATGCATCAAAGCTTTTCGGGATCACAAACAGTGCGGTTTTCAAAAATCGTCTGTTTGCGATCGCAAAATTAGCTTTAGTGATGCAAGAAAAAACTTGCCCCTCGCAATTTAAGAAATAGCAATTTTTAGCGATTTCTTAAATTGTGATCGCATTTAAGAAATCGCAATCTGCGATTCCTTAAATGCAATGCAATAAGGTAAAAAGAATAGCGATTTCGATATTAGGGGGCGCAAATTATCATGACGTTGAACTTCATGATAATTTGCCAAAACTTTGAAAAATGCACTTTTGTGCATTTTTCAAAGTTTCATGTTGCGCACACACATAGGGCATGTGTGTGCACAACATATGTGCACAGATCAATTTCAGGGGTGCAACAGGGTGTCCTTTTGACACCCTTGCACTCTAAATTGCATGCGCAATTTGCAAGGACCTATTGGTTCTCGCAAATTGCACATGCAATTTCCCATTGAATGGAAAGCCATTCCTTATTTGCCACTCGCAATTTGCGAGTCGCAAATAAGGAATGTGTAGGAATTGCTATTTTTATAGCGATTCCTACATGCATAGGCTTTTGCGAGTCCTTAATTGCGATTCCTTAATTAACGTAATTAAGGACTCGCAAAATCCTACCTTGATGCATGTGCCTGTCAGTCTCCAGGGCACCCTTGACTAACTGTGTTCTTCATAAATGCAACAATTCATTAGTGAGTTTTCTCCTCATCACTCTTCAATAAATACATGTGTTGTCTTTTGAACTTTTCATATGACATGTTCCAGTTTACTTCAACTTTGCTTATTGTACTAGTCACCTATTCTTGCAGATGATATCTGTCTAGTAGGCTGCAGAGGTCTCCACTGTTGTAAGCCCATCGAATTTTGGGGATAGCCTGTGATAAATGTATGTCATTCAAACTGTAAATTAATGTAAGCTCAAATTCTTGGCAGCTGTGAGACTGAGCAGACAGGTTTACCTTAGAGCCAATGTGTTAAATATGTATGCAGTATCAAAAAATAATAAACACAGCACAAGAAAACCCCAAACCAATTTAGAAAACATTGAGTAGATTTTAATAAATTAAATGATTACAAAACAACAAAAATCCAATAAGGGGAACCAGAGATATGATTTACAAAGCTTTAAATATAAATAGCGACAAAAAGTATAAAAGGGTAACCAAGGTCAACTATTTGCGCTAGAGTGGACCTAGGTCCAATTTGAGGCCAATTGTGATGGAGCATGGGTCGGAAACAGAAACCAGGTTTGACCTGGTCAGAAGTATTACCTTGGGACTTAGGGCCTGATTTACACTTTGATGGATTGGTTACTCCGTCACAAATGTGACGGATATCCTGTTTGCTGTATTATAACTACATTATAGCCTATGGCACTTGTAATATGGCAGACAGGACATCCATCGTGTTTGTGATGGAGTATCCCATCCGTCAAAGTCTAAATCAGACCCTTAGTCTCAAAAATGGAAGTTCAAAATCTTCAGTATGGCAAGGCACAAGGCTGTAACCATGGAGGGCTGCAGGAGGTCAGACAGCAATTGGATGAGGTCCTGGGTCGCCGTTGTTTTTTGTTGGGAAAGCTCAGAGAAATATGGGTGTCGATTCCAAGGCAGGTCTGTAGCCAGCCAAATAGTCTTTGAGCCTTCGCCTGGCCAAGATTTGTTTGTCCATACTTAGTCCCTCTTTTGGAGCTCATTTGACTTTAGCAGGGCAAGGCTGCTTACTATAGCCAAAGAGAGAGCCACAAGACAGGATACCTTCTTCGCAAGGCCCACTGAATCAGAGCTACTGTTGTGCAAAGGTTAGAGAAGAGATAACCTTAATCTTTGTCCTAATGGTAATGCACTATGCTTGACTCGGCTTTGTAGGTTTGTTTCAGTTGTCCAGAGGTATTTTGAGCCCAAAAGTACCAAATTTCTCAGGATGGTAGGAGAATTATACTTTGACACAGCCCAGGGTTTCAGGACGTCAGGTACAGCACTTGTGAGTCAGGACTCACTCTAGCCGAGACTAACAGCAGGGTGTAGGGCAGGTCCAGTCGAACTGGTCAGCAAGGGCTCTGCAGCTTATTTTGTGCCTGTAGCTTGAAAAAGAGGTCAGCCTTGTGACCCTTGAAATACACTGTTTTGTTCGGGGTATAAGAGAGCAGACCCAATCCATCAGGGCTCTTCACAGGTCTCAGACAGCAGACAGCAGGTTGAGCCCTCTTCCAGTCTTTCTCAGGTCCAGAATGTGTTCTAAGGAGGGTCCTGGTGATGCTACAATTAGGTCTGGCACCAGCTTGTGGGTGTGGGTGACTCCGTGCTCCTCCCAAACCAATTGGGTAAAGGTCCATAGAGGTTTCCCTACCCACTTTTGAGCATTTCCTGCGTGCCCTTCCGCAAACAACCCCACAGTGTCGCAATATACCAAAATCTAAAATTCTGAAACCCTTCTTCCCTTCAAAGGAGCACATGATCCTACTTCAGAACTGTGACCAGAAAAATGAGAAATTCCTCCGCAGTGGTAACTTCAAATGAGTTCTGTGAGAGCTACCTTCCCACTGTGACTGGAGTCTGACTGACTGGGGGAACAAAAAAGGGGCCAGTGCAGGTGTCATCCGACATCTGCTTGAGATAGGGAAGACCCATTTTAAGTTAATTAAGTTCCTGGACAAGGCCTAAATGGTCATCCTGCTAGAGAAACGGAAATACCTTCACAAACCCAGGCTTTGTCTCTGCTTCGGTAGAACGTTTTTCACACCTTATTGAAAGTTGAGCACTCAGGGTGCAGCTGGAGGCTAATACCCATGAGCCTCTTGAGGCTTGGCAGGGAAAAGGTAACTTTCTAAAAAATATATTTTCCTTAATATTTATTAAAAATTCAACTTAACCAATGAATGGTTTTTAATAAATATTACAAAAAATCCAAGAATTAAACTTCTAGGCATTTTTTAGTGGAAGATAGCATTAATACATTTAAACATTGTATCCCAGTATTTCTCTATGAAACAGCTAGTCTTGCTTAATTGAAATAGCTTTCAGGTGCTAGCCACTGTAAGGACATGTTTAACATTAAGGGCCTCATTACGATAGTGGAGACCGGAGCTCCGACAGGATGTCAGTGGTGGTCCGACTAGCAACAGCCCTTATGACCGACCGCCATATTATGATTCTGGTGGTCGAACCCACAGCTTTTGGACGCAAGACCTCCGGCCCTGCCAGGATCATAGATACCGATGAGGCAGCAGTCGGATGAGTGCCCCGTAATGGCGGAGTGCTGAGGCAGATACCGCCATCAGGATTATACTGTCCGTTGTGAGCCACTGACCCCCGCTAAGAAAAGTGGGTCAGAAAGGAATGTGAGGGCCCGAAAAAGGACCCCAGTCTGCTGTGGACCAATGAAAAGTGGCCCGGGGGGTGTAGTGCCCCACTCACTTCATGCACCTTGTGCCATGCACTACATACATTGT